>NC_142485.1:26335000-27576666 GCF_049115385.1 Moschus berezovskii | reverse complement strand
AGGAATGAAGGGATGGAGCAAAAGCAAAACCAATACCCAGTTGTGGATGTGACCGGTAATAGAAGCAAGGTCCGGTGCTGTAAAGAGCAATATTGCATAGGAACCTGGAATGTTAGGTCCATGAATCAAGGCAAATTGGAAGTGGTCAAACAGGAGATGGCAAGAGTGAACATAGACATTCCAGGAATCGGTGAATTAAAATTGACTGGAATGGGTGAATTTAACTCAGATGACCATTATATCTATTACTGTGGGCAGGAATCCCTTAGAAGAAATGGAGTAGCCATCATGGTCAACAAAAGAGTCCGAAATGCAGTACTTGGATGCAATCTTAAAAAATGACAGAATGATTTCTGTTCATTTCCAAGGCAAACCATTCAATATTACAGTAATCCAGGCCTATGCCCCAACCAGTAACGCTGAAGAAGCCAAAGTTGAACGGTTCTATGAAGACCTACAAGACCTTTTAGAACTAACACTCAAAAAAGATGTCCTTTTCATTATAGGGGACTGGAATGCAAAAGTAGGAAGTCAAGAAACACCCGGAGTAACAGGCAAATTTGGCCTTGGAGCACGGAATGAAGCAGGGCAAAGGCTAATAGAGTTTTGTCAACAGAACGCACTGGTCATAGCAAACAGCCTCTTCCAACAACACAAGAGAAGACTCTACACATGGACATCACCAGATGGTCAACACCGAAATCAGACTGATTATATTCTTTGCAACCAAAGATGGAGAAGTTCTATACAGTTAGCAAAAACAAGACCAGGAACTGACTGTGGCTCAGATCATGAACTCCTTATTGCCAAATTCAGACTGAAATTGAAGAAAGTAGGGAAAACCACTAGACCATTCAGATATGACCTAAATCAAATCTCTTATGATTATACAGTGGAAGTGAGAAATAGATTTAAGGGACTAGATCTGATAGATAGAGTGCCTGAATAACTCTTGACAGAGGTTTGTGACATTGTACAGGAGACGGACCAAGACCATCCCCATGGAAAAGAAATGCAAAAAACCAAAATGGCTGTCTGAGGAGGCCTTACAAATAGCTGTGAAAAGAAGAGAAGTGAAAAGCAAAGGAGAAAAGGAAAGATATAAGCATCTGAATGCAGAGTTCCAAAGAATAGCAAGGAGAGATAAGAAAGCCTTCCTCAGTGATCAATGCAAAGAAATAGAGGAAAACAACAGAATGGGAAAGACAGGAGATCTCTTCAAGAAAATTAGAGACTTCAAGGGAACATTTCATGCAAAGATGGGCTCGATAAAGGACAGAGATGGTAGGGACCTAACAGAAGCAGAAGATATTAAGAAGAGGTGGCAAGAATACACAGAAGAACTGTACAAAAAAGATCTTCACGACCAAGATAGTCACGATAACATGATCACTGACCTAGAGCCAGACATCTTGGAATGTGAAGTCAAGTGGGCCTTAGAAAGCATCACTACGAACAAAGCTAGTGGAGGTGATGGAATTCCAGTTGAGCTATTTCAAATCTTGAAAGATGATGCCATGAAAGTGCTGCACTCAATATGCCAGCAAATTTGGAAAACTCAGCAGTGGCCACAGGACTGGAAAAGGTCACTCTTCATTCCAATCCCAAGGAAAGGCAACGCCAAAGAATACTCAAACTACCGCACAGTTGCACTCATCTCACACACTAGTAAAGTGATGCTCAAAATTCTCCAAGCCAGGCTTCAGCAATATGTGAACCGTGAACTCCCAGATGTTCAAGCAGGTTTTAGAAAAGGCAGAGGCACCAGAGATCAAATTGCCAACATCCTCTGGATCATGGAGAAAGCAAGAGATTTCCAGAAAAACATCTATTTCTGCTTCATTGACTATGCCAAAACCTTTGACTGTGTGGATCACAATAAACTGTGGAACATTCTGAAAGAGATGGGAATCCCAGACCACCTGACCTGCCTCTTGAGAAACCTGTATGCAGGTCAGGAAGCAACAGTCAGAACTGTACATGGAACAACAGACTGGTTCCAGATAGGAAAAGGAGTACGTCAAGGGTGTATATTGTCACCTTGCTTATTTAACTTGTATGCAGAGTACTTCATGAGGAACGCTGGGCTTAAAGAAGCACCAGCTGGAATCAAGATTGCTGGGAGAAATATCAATAACCTCAGATATGCAGATGACACTACCCTTATGGCAGAAAGTGAAGAAGAACTCAAAAGCCTCTTGATGAAAGTGAAAGAGGAGAGTGAAAAGGTTGGCTTGAAGCTCAACATTCAGAAAACGAAGATCATGGCCTATGGTCCCATCACTTCATGGGAAATAGATGGAAAAACAGTGTCAGACTTTATTTTTTGGGCTCCAAAATCACTGCAGATGCTGATTGCAGCCATGAAATTAAAAGACACTCATTCCTTGGAAAGAAAGTTATGACCAACCTTGATAGTATATTAAAAAGCAGAGACATCACTTTGCCAACAAAGGTCCATCTAGTCAAGGCTATGGTGTTTCCCGTGGTCATGTATGGATGTGAGAGTTGGACTGTGAAGAAAGCTGATCGCTGAAGAATTGATGCTTTTGAACTGTGGTGCTGGAGAAGACTCTTGAGAGTCCCTTGGACTGCAAGGAGATCTAACCAGTCCATTCTAAAGGAGATCGATCCTGGGTGTTCATTGGAAGGACTGATGCTAAAGCTGAAACTGCAATACTTTGGCCACCTCATGCGACGAGTTGACTCACTGGAAAAGACTCTGATGCTGGGAAAGGTTGGGGGCGGGAGGAGAAGGGGACGACGGAGAATGAGATGGCTCTATGGCATCACCGACTCTGTGGACATGAGTTTGAGTGAACTCCGGGAGTTGGTGATGGACAGGGAGGCCTGGCGTGCTGTGATTCATGGGGTCGCGGAGAATCGGACACGACTGAGCGACTGAACTGAACTGAATACTCCATTGTGTATATGTACCAAAGCTTTCTGACCCATTCGTCTGCAGAGACACATGTACTCCAATGTACATCACAGCATTGTTTATAATAGCGAGGACATGGAAGGAAAGCTGGTTTAGAAGCCAGATGAGCAAATGAGGAGCAGGAGGGGCACAGGGACGTGGTGGAAGGACATCATGAGGAAGTCCGAAAATATCCCGGTCGGTAGTTAGGTATTTTGAAAGTTTAGAGCAGAGTCATGTACCAAAGTCCAGGTTTGAAAAATCAAAATCATTTAAAGGTATTTAAGAAAGAGATTTTGAAAACTTCCTTTGAAAACATTGTTGAGTAGTTCTGGTTGGTGTTTCACCAATGAGCGTCAGAAAGATTTTACGAACCTACTAAATAAGCATCTAATATGGTGTGTGCCTATTTGGACAGGAGTCCGGGGTAGGAGGAAGGGAACTTATTTTTCTGGGTAAAAAGTACATTGCTTTCGTTAGATTTTCAAAGGGGTTTCTTTCATCCCAAAAAACTGAAACCACAGTGTCTTAAAGGATGTCTGAGAATCCAGGGATATGTGTTTTCATTAAATTATGATATCTGGGAGAGACATGTATATAAGAAAGTAAGATCTACAGTCACACGTTGATAAAGAACGATATAGGCTCACCTGAAGGGAAGACATTTTATTGTTAGTCAAACAGACGAGACACTGATTTTCTCTGTGTGGAGAAAATGTATGTTCTGCTCACAGTTAATCTACACTTGTGAACACTTCTGCATTCCATTCTGTGTTCAGTCTCTCAGCTATGTCCGATTCTTTGCGACCCCATGGACTGTAGCCCACCAGGATCCTCTGTCCATGGGATTCTCCAGGCAAGAATACTGGAGTGGGTTGCCATTTCCTTCTCCAGGGGATCTTCCCCACCCAGGGATTGAACTTGTGTTTCTTGCATTGGCAGACAGGTTCTTTACCACTGAGCCACCTGGGAAGCCCTCCGTGTAGAAGATGATTAAATTAATTTTAATACTACATGTACCCATTAATTCACAAGAGAAACTCAAATTTATAGATGCTATGTTGAATATGTGGAGTAGGTATGTATTATTATGATGGTACTCTTGTGATTTAAAGGAGGACCCCCCTGACAAAGGGTAACTTCACATCTGTGATATAACTTGCCTGAATTGGAATTACATTAAGATGATATCAAAACACAAAATAGTTTATACTAATTTTTCAATTATTCTGAAGGCTATGAGGTTAGAAACATTTCCAATTAGAACCCAGTGATGATTTAAGGTTTTTTTATCCCATTTTTCCCATTGTGTCCCGTTAAGGTGTATGCATTTCTCGTTTTTGGAAATAAGTAGAAATAATGCTGAATAGATTTTTATTTAAAAGCCTGCAAAATTCTTTTATTATTATTTTAGTATAAAGTTTATCACATCGAGATTTAAGTGAAGGGGAAAGTGAAAAAGAAATAAAGATAATTGATATAAATAGCAGAAAAGAGTAGAAAACAAGAAGACTGCTTTAGGCTACTAATTAAAAGAGACAAGATAATTTGCAGCGGGTGTGGATTCAAGAATAAAGTGAAAAGAATACAGTAAATTATTCTTGATGGAAATTAAGACTGCTTTTAGTAGTAATTCTTATATTAAAGTGTAAGTATGACTCTAATTAAAATAATACCCACAGTTGTCAAGTAGAAATATGCCTGTGAAATTAGCATATTAATAAGACTCATCTTTTTTCCAAAATGTGCTTGTACCATTATTCTTGGAACAGTCTAACACATTTAATAGTATTTGAATCCTATTAGAAATGGTGTATTTCATTCCAAAGGTTATTTAAAGCCTTTTCCAAAAACATATAACTTCTACAAGTCTAGATAAAAAACTTTTCTTATTCTTCCTGATGTTCGTTAACACAATTTCAAGTGCATGCAATTTACTGCCCCATGCCATGCTGTTGGTGTTTATTCCAATTTAAATGAAAAGATGATGGTAGATAGCTCAAGTGAAGAACATGATGGTGGTTTGTGCTGTCAGATATTGGAAAGACATACTTGCCGGAAGAAAAGAACTCACAGTTTTATTCTCAGTATTATCTTTGTTTACTTCAGTAATAACTCACAAAATCCCTGCGAAGTCACTGTTACTATTTCTACCACTTTACAAATGAAAAAGCGGAGGCTCAGAAAGGCTATCTATTTGTGTAACATTTCCAAGTTGGCATAACTGGTACATGGCAAAAATAGCAAATATAATTTAAACAGCAAAGTTGGCAAACTAAAGAAACAATTACAAGAATGTTTTGGCTTTCTCCCACAGCATTAGAATAATTGATCTTGAGTGAAATATTAAATGGCTAAATATTTAATCTCATGAATCACTTAAAGACACTATATCATTAATTTGAATGAGAATTTAATACTATTTTAAAAATAGTTTCCCTGTTATATATGTTATAGGAGATAATTAGAATAAATATAAAAACAAAGGAAAGAAAAACACAATATTCAGCTAATCCAAAGCAAGCCTCTCAATATTTTTTTCTGTTAGATTTTTTTATAGATTTAGTAAAAAAAATTTTAATTAATTAATTTATTTTAATTGGAGGCTAATTACTTTATGATATTGTAGTGGTTTTTGCCATATATTGACACAAAGAAGCCATGAGTGTACATGTGTTTCCCATCCTGGACCCCCTCCGCCACCTCCCTCCCCATCCCATCCCTCAGGGTCATCCCAGTGCCCTGGTGCTGAGCGCCCTGTCTCATGCATCGAACCTGGACTGGCTTATTTAAAAGCTTGTTGTTCAGTCGCTCAGTCATGTCCAACTTTGCGACCCCATGGACTGCAGCTCGCCAGCATTCCCTGTCCTTTTCGATCCACTGGAGTTTGCTCAAACTCATGTCCCTCGAGTCGGTGATGCCATCCAACCATCTCATCCTCTGTTGCCCCCTTCTCCTCCTGCCCTCAATCTTTCCCAGCATCCAGGTCTTTTCCAGTGAATTAGCTTTTCTCATCAGGTGGCCAAAGTATTGAGGCTTCAGCTTCAGCATCAGTGTTTCCAATGACTATTCAGGGTTGATTTCCTTTAGGATTGACTGGTTTGATGTCCTTGATGTCCAGGGGACTCTCTAGAGTCTTCTTCAGCACCACAGTTTGAAAGCATCAGTTCTTCAGCACTCAGCCTTCCTTTTGGTCCATCTCTCACATCTGTACACGACTACTGGAAAAGCCATTGCTTTGACTATTTGGACCTTTGTTGGCAAAGTGATATCCCTGCTTTTTAATACACTGTGCTCAATATGTCATAGGTTTTCTTCCAAGGAATAAGCTTAGCCAACCCGTGTTAAATATATATACATTAAAATGCTGTATTACCTTAGTCTGAGAGATGTATTCACATAAAAAGTAATATTTCATTTTCATTTCTTTGATCTCTAGGGACCCGTTTGTTCCACAAGTTTGTTGAGTTGAGTTCAGTTGCTCAGTTGTGTCCGAGTCTTGGAGACCCCAAGGACTGTAGCATGCCAGGCTTCCCTGTCCATCACCAACTCCCAGAACTTGCTTCAACTTATGTCCATTGCATTGGTGATGCCATCCAACCATCTCATCCACTGTCATTCCCTTCTCCTGCTTTCAATTTTCCCCAGCATCAGGATCTTTTCTAATGAGTCAGTTCTTCACATCAGGTGGCCTAAGTATTGGAGTTTCAGCTTCAGCATCAGTCCTTCCAATGAATATTCAGGACTGGTTTCCTTTAGGATGGACTGGTTGGATCTCCTTGCCATCCAAGGGACTCTCAAGAGTCTTCTTCAACACCACAGTTCAAAAGCATTGGTTCTTCTGTTTTAATTCATCTTTTGAATTATCTGATGAGAGAGCTCCAGAAAAACATCTATTTCTGCTTCATTGACTATGCCAAAGCCTTTGACTGTGTGGATCACAATAAACTGTGGGAAATTCTGAAACAGATGGGAATACCAGACCACCTGACCTGCCTCTTGAGAAACCTGTATGCAAGTCAGGAAACAACAGTCAGAACTGGACATGGAACAACAGACTGGTTCCAAATAGGAAAAGGAGTACGTCAAGGCTGTATATTGTCACCCTGCTTATTTAACTTATATGCAGAGTACATCATGAGGAACGCTGGGCTGGAAGAAGCACAAGCTGGAATCAAGATTGCTGGGAGAAATATAAATAACCTCAGATATGCAGATGATACCACCTTTACGGCAGAAAGTGAAGAGGAACTCAAAAGCCTCTTGAGGAAAGTGAAGGAGGAGAGTGAAAAGGTTGGCTTGAAGCTCAACATTCAGAAAACAAAGATCATGGCATCTGGTCCCATCACTTCATGGGAAATAGATGGGAAAACAGTGGAAACAGTGTCAGATTTTATTTTTTTGGGCTCCAAAATCACTGCGGATGCTGATTGCAGCCAGGAAATTAAAAGACGCTTACTCCTTGGAAGGAAAGTTATGACCAACCTAGATAGCATATTAAAAAGCAGAGACATTACTTTGCCAACCAAGGTCCGTCTAGTCAAGGCTATGGTTTTTCCAGTGGTCATGTATGGATGTGAGAGTTGGACTGTGAAGAAAGCTGATCACTGAAGAATTGATGCTTTTGAACTGTGGTTCTGGAGAAGACTCTTGAGAGTCCCTTGGACTGCAAGGAGATCCAACCAGTCCATTCTAAAGGAGATCAATCCTGGGTGTTCATTGGAAGGACTGATGCTAAAGCTGAAACTCCAATACTTGGCCACCTCATGCAACGAGTTGACTCACTGGAAAAGACTCTGATGCTGGCAAGGAGTGGGGGCGGGAGAAGGAGGGGACGACTGAGAATGAGATGGCTGGATGTCATCACCGACTTGATGGATATGAGTTTGAGTGAACTCCGGGAGTTGGTGATGGACAAGGAGGCCTGGCGTGTTGTGATTCATGGGGTCACAAAAAGTTGGACATGACTGAGCGACTGAACTGAACTGGTGTGGTTTTTTGTTTATTTTCTCTAAACTCACAATTTGGCAAATAGTCTGGTTGGTTAGATGCTTGGGATTCAACCTGAAAGTACAATACTTTCTGGAGGTGATGGATATGTTCATTTTTTTAATTGGAGAATTGTTGATTGTGTTTTGTTAGTTTCAGGTGTGCGTCAAAGTGAATCAGTTACACGTATACATATATCCACTCTTTTTTGATTCTTGCCCATATAGGCCATTACAGAGTATTGAGTAGAGGTCCCTGTGCTATACAGTAGGTCTGTATTACTTACCTGTTATATATATATGTGTATGTGTCAATCCAAATCTTCCAATTTATTCTTACTCCTTCATAGCCATAAATTTGTTTTCTGTATCTGTAACTATATTTCTCTTCTGTAGATAAGTTCATTTGTATTCTTTTTTGGTTTCCACATGTAACTGGTATCATAGTCTTTGTCTGACTTCACCAGTATGACAGTCTTTAGGTCCATCCATGTTGCTCCAGATCACATTATTTCATTCTTTTTTTATGTCTGGATTGTATTCCATTGTATATATGTACCACATCTCCTTTTCCATTCCTCTGTTGATAGATGTTTAGGTTGTTTCTATGTCCTAGCTATAGTAATTAGTGCTGCAGCAAACATTAGGATGCATGCATCTTTTTGAATTATGGTTTTCTCTGGATATATGCCCAGGAGTGGGTTGATAGCTTATATGGTAGCTTTGTTTTTTTTAAATATACAAACAGCTCATGAAGTTCAATATAAAAGAAACAATCCAAAAAATGGGCAGAAAATCTAAATAGACATTTCTCTAAAGAAGACATACAGATGGTCAACAAACAGATGAAAAGATGCTCAGCATCACTAATTATTAGAGAAACGCAAATCAAAACTTCAATGAGATATCATTTCACACTGGTCAGAATAGTCATCATCAAAAAAGTCTACAAATAATACATGCTGGAGAGGGTGTGGAGAAAAGGGAAGCTTCTACACTGTTGGTAGGAATGTATACTGGTATAGCCACTATGGAGACTACAGAGCTTGCTTAAAAACAGTGCATTTGAATTCACTAACTTCTTAGGTTGACCACTTCTTAGGCAATGCTCTGTGGTCTTCTTTTTCTCCTATATAATGCAATTAAATTGTCAGTGTTTGTCTATCATATGTCTTGTCCCATGTTAAGTCTGAGAGTTTAAAACTAAGGAAGTCTGAGTCTTGGCTGATGATGTATATTTTAAAGCTGCAGGAGGGCTCAGGTTCTTAAAGAGACAACTACCATCACGTCTATGTAAATATCCCCTGAAGGCAGGTGTGAAACAGTTAATTGGAATATTCTCATACAGACGCTTTCTACTTGTTTTCTTTTTCTTTTTTCTTCCATTTATGCTGTCAGTAAAGAATATTGGAAGAAAATATACAAAATAAAAGACTTCTGACTTCTCAGTCAGTGATACATTTTTATATGATGTTTAGTATAGGCAAACAGATACTTCATTTAGATCCACAGAAGACATTTATAGAAATGCACAAGAATTATACTTCTGCACTTGCTCAGACTTGTACAGTTACCAGTGAAGACAGAAATAGCCAGGGATGTTTACCTTATAATTAAAACAATCATTTCTTTAGCCTATGTCTGAACTTCCAGCTTTAGATGGAGAGAAGGAGTCTGATTGCCCTGTGCTCCCTTCAGCTAAGAAGCCAGTGATTCTTCCCTCAACAGACCTGCTTTAGTATGGGGATCCATCTAACACAGGATGCAAATAAAGATCAGTGAAAACAGAGACCAGAATGATGGTGGAAGATGAAGATTTAGAATGAGCTCTTACAAATAGATATTTTAAGTAGCTTGTTCTTGTTAAATGATAAATGGTGGTTAATGTCAGAATAATATTTTGTATAATTTCTCTCTCTCTCTAGTATACACACACACACACACACACACACACACTTTTGCTGTTCACTTGCTTAGTTGTATCTGACTCTTTGAGACCCCGTGGACTGCATAATGCTAGGCTTCCCTGTCCATCACCAACTCTCGGAGCTTGCGCAAACTCATGTCCATTGAGTTGGTGATGCCATCCAACCATCTCATCCTCTGTTGTCCCCTTCTCCTCCTGCCCTCAATCTTTCCCAGCATCAGGGTCTTTTCCAGTGAGTCAGTTCTTCGCATCAAGTGGCCAGTGTATTAGAGCTTCAGCCTCAGTCCAACCAGGATGGACTGGTTGGGTCTTCTTGCAGTCCAAGGGACTCTCAAGAGTCTTTTCCAACACCACAGTTCAAAAGCATCAGTTCTTTGGCCCTCAGCTTTCTTTATGGTCCAAATCTCACATCCATACATGACTACTGGAAAAACCATAGCTTTGATTAGACGGGCCTTTGTTTGCCAAGTAATGTCTCTGCTTTTGAATATGCTGTCTAGGTTTGTTATAATTTTTCTTCCAAGAAGTAAGCATCTTTTAATTTTATGGCTTTAGTCACCATCTGCAGTGATTTGGGAGCCCAAGAAAATAAAGTCTGTCAGTGTTTCCATAGCTATTTGCCATGAAGTGATGGGACTGGATGCCATGATCTTCATCTTTTGTATGTTGAGTTTTAGGCCAACTTTTTCCTCTCCTCTTTCATCAAGAGGCTCTTTAGTTCCTCTTTACTTTATGCCATATGCGTGGTGTCATCTGCATATCTGAGGTTATTGATATTTCTCCCGGCAATATTGATTCCAGCTTGTGCTTCTTGCAGCCCAGCATTTTCCATTATGTACTCTGCATATAAGTTAAATAAGCAGGGTGACAATATACAGCCTTGACATACTCCTTTTCCTACTTGGAACCAGTCTGTTGTTCCATGTTCAGTTCTAACTGGTGCTTCCTGACCTGCATACAGATTTCTCAAAAGGCAGGTCAGGTGGTCTAGTATCCCATCTCTTTAAGAATTTACTACAGTTGTGATCTACACAGACAAAGGTTTTAGTGTAGTCAACAAAGGAGCAGTAGATGTTTTCCTGGAGTTTTCTTGCTTTTTCTATATTCTGTCAGATGTTGACAGTTTGATCTCTGGCTCCTCTGCCTTTTCTAAATCCAGTTTGAACATCTGGAAGTTCTTCGTTCATGTACTGTTGAAGCCTAACTTGGAGAATTTTGAGCATTACTTTGCTAGCATGTGAGATGAGTGCAATTGTGCGATAGTTTGAACATTCTTTATTGCCTTTCTTTGGGATCAGAATGAAAATCAGGACCTTTTCCAGTCCTGTGGCCACTGCTGAGTTTTCCAAATTTGCTGGCATATTGAATATAGCACTTTCACAGCATCATCTTTTAGGATTTGAAATAGCTCAACTGGAATTCCATCACCTCCACTAGCTTTGTTCATAGTGATGCTTCCTAAAGCCCACTTGATTTCTCACTCCAGGATGTCTGGCTCTAGGTGAGTGATCACACCATCATGGCTATCTGGGTCATAAGGATCTTTTTTTGTATAGTTCTTCTGTGTATCCTTGCCATCTCTTAATATCTTCTGCTTCTGTTAGGTCCATACCATTCTGTCCTTTATTGTGCCCTTTTGTGCATGAAAGGTTCCCTTGGTTTCTCTAATTTTCTTGAAGAGATCTCCAGTCTTTCCCATTCTATTATTTTCCTCTATTTCTTTTCATTGATGACTTAGGAAGGCTTTCTCATCTCTTCTTGCTATTCTTTGGAAGTCTGCATCCAGTTGGGAATATTTTTCCTTTTCTCCTTTGCCTTTTACTTCTCTTCTTTTCTCCACTATTTGTAAGGCCTCCTTTTTTAAAAATTTATTTATTTCAATTGGAGGCTGATTACTTTAAATTATTGTATTGGTTTTGCCATACATTGACAGGAATCTGCCCCGGGTGTACATATGTTCCCCATCTTGAACCCCCATCCCTCCTCCCTCCCCATCCAACCCCTCTGGTTCATCCCAGTACACCAGCCCCGAGCATCCTGTATCATGCATCGAACTTGGACTGGTGATTCATTTCACATATAATATACATGTTTCAATGCCATTCTCCCAAATCATCTCACCCTCGTCCTCTCCAACAGAGTCCAAAAGACTGTTCTATACATCTGTGTCTCTTTTGCTGTCTCGTATACAGGGTTATCATTATCATCTTTCTAAATTCCATATATGTGCGTTAATATACTGTATTGGTGTTTTTCTTTCTGGCTTACTTCACTCTGTATAATAGGCTCCAGTTTCATCCACCTCATTAGAACTGATTCAAATGTATTCTTTTTAATTGCTGAGTAATACTCCATTGTGTAAATGTACCACAGCTTTCGTAAGGCCTCCTTTTACAACCATTTTGCCTTTTTTGAATTTCTTTTTCTTGGGAATGGTTTTGATCAGTGCCTCCTATATAATGTCACAAACCTCTGTCCATAGTTCTTTAGGCACTCCGTCTATTAGATCTAATCCCTTGAATCTGTGTGTCACTTCTACTGTATAATCGTAAGGGATTTTATTTAGCTCATACCTGAATGGCCTAGTGGTTTTCCCTACTTTCTTCCATTTAATTCTGAATTTTGCAGTTAAGGAGTTCATGATCTGAGCCACAGTCAGCTCCTGGTCTTGTTTTTGCTGACTGTATAGAGCTTCTCCCCCTTCAGTTGCAAAGAATATAATCAGTCTGATTTCGGTATTGACCATCTGGTAATATCCATGTGTAGAGATATCTCTTGTGTTGTTGGAAGATGGTGTTTCCTATGACCAGTGCATTCTCTTGGTCCGGCACAATATTGTAAAGCAACTATCCTCAATGAATAATAAATAAATTTTTAAAATACACACATAAGTTGTTATAAGAAAATAGAGAGCGAGAGCCATTGTTTCTGCTTACAGATAGCAAGGAAAGCGACTGAGATGATATGACATTGAAATGGGCTTTAAGAGTAAGTGGGAGTTTTCCAGACAGACAAGGCAGGAGGAAATGATGTTCCAAGTGGTTGGAAGAGCATGAGCAGTTTCATAATCATAAAAATGCATGACCCACATTTTCAGAGGCAGCAGGTTATTGGTCTGAACAGACAAAGGCTTAGACTGTTATTGAATTAACAGGAAAAAGAGGTTTCACTTTCATCTTTTACTTTTGAGGCTGTAGCCTGTGAAGTGAGAGATGTGGGATCTGTTTCTTGCTTTACCCCTTTAACCTCTCCTGATCTCAATATCCACACATAGGCAGTGAGAGGAGTTGGACTGAATCAGCAGTTGGCAACACTGTCTGCAAAGATCAGGGAGGAAACATTTTCAGCTCTGTGCTCCTGGCAAGCTTCATCTTTGTTGCCACTACACTCTCAGTATTTACGGTGCAGAAAGAGCCCCAGACGCTCTGCAAACAGATGGACAAGGTTGGATTTTTACCTGCAGGCTGCACTCGGTCAGCCCTGGGTGTTAGTTTCTGAAATGCCCTTCTGCATTAACATGTAATGGATCTGTTGTTTTATCTCTATTTCCCAAGTTCCATGGTTTCAGATCATTTTAATTACAGAGAAGCATATTTTTGGATCAGGGCGTTTTGGATCAAGGGTGGAGCTGAATATCATTCCTCACTTGCCTCAGACAATTGATATGGACACTCACCTTTCTACACTGAAAAATCTAAATTCCAAACTCTTAGGCAAGAGGCCAGAAACGACAGTCACATAGTAGCTGAAGCAAATGCTTTCGTGGAGGAGTAAAGTAAAACAGAATATGCCTTTGGCTTATTGGTTATTTTGAATTAAAGTTACTGAAATAGCTGGTTCAAAGGAAGACACTCCAACCTTCCTCTGTCCCCCTTGAAAGCTGAGAATAAATCTGTATGAAAGATCCTTGCCCTGTACCTGGAGAGTGGAGGCATCCTTACTCCCAGAGTTAGGGAAGTTAGGCCAAGAAGGCTAAATAAACCACGTTGCACGTTGCATCTTCACTAGTTTGGTATTCCAAACTGCGACCTCTTTGTCTTGTCGGTTCTTTACAAATTTATTGTTTCCTTGTCTAAAAGGCACAAAAGCTACCTGCTCCGAGTCTTATATTTTATTATATGGGGCTCCTGGGCATAGGAAATTAAAATTTTCTCCTGTTAATCTGTCTTTTGTCAATTATTGGGTTAGCCAAAGAACCTAAAAGGGAAAATGGGAAAAGTTTTCCACCCCTACAGGAATGTGACTAATCTTTTTCTGGCAAAATCTAGATAATATAAAATATAAGGTATTAATAATTTAACCTTGATTATAGCTATAGGGTTTATTTTAATGGGAGATGTGTTTTCAATTATTTTGGTCTTGTACAGATCAGAAGCAAGGGAATGCAAGTCTCTGATGTACTATTCCATTTAGTGATTTTATTAAGCCAAACTTAAACATGTGTTTGGGTAGTGCTCAACTAGTGAGATTTATCAGGAAAAAGTAAGATAATTAATTTTTCCAGTACCATATAACCTAAAGCAGCCCTGGAGGTGGAATAAAGACAATGAACTCAGTTCTTATCCTGATAATCCTATGGAGGAAGAAACTCATTAAAATAGTTTTGCCTTAATAATTTTCGTGTCTTTCTGTAGAGTGAACACATGTTGAAGAGTTGCATGGAAGCAGTTGAAGGAGGAGGAGGGAGGAAAGTTCTAGATGAAAAATTTTGACATATCAGTAACTAGTATCAAACAAAGATAATGTCATTTTTAGAACCGGTTTCTTCAGCTTCTCAATGTAGATGATAAGATATATTGGTCTCAGTTTTCCTCAATTAAAGAGTATTTTAAGGAAACACACACCAGGATTTGAAAACAAACAAAACATATTTTTGCATTTTGTATTACACGTCTCTCTTATTGTTTCGTGAGAATAAAAGTTCCGTGTATGAAGACAGAAGTTCAAGGTCGGAATTGAGAATAAGGGTGACTACAGTGCTGACATGAAGGCCTCCAGTTTGTCTGTATCTCCTATCAGAAAGAGAGTTTAAATTGGACTCCTGGCCTCCAGACTAGAGACCGCATTAGTCTCTGTCCCTTGCAGCCATGTTCACTCGATGAATCAATAGAAGTAATTGTGCTGTATTGTGGCATATCCACTCTTCCTGCCAACTGGCATCCCCAATGGCCAACAAGCTGAGTTTGAGCTTGTTTAAGTTGGCGATGCTGCCTCTGGCAGCTCAAGTCCCTCGATGACTTCACAGGGTAGAGCTGCTCTATCATCCTCAACTCATTAGACCAAAAGTCAGTAGGCATTTCAGGCTTCAGGGGTCATTCAATCTCTGTCACAATTACTCAGCACTTCTATATAGACAGCACGTAAGTGTAGGAGCATGGCTGTGTTTAATAAAACTTTGTGAACTCTGACATTTGAATTTCATATAATTTTCAGGTATCAACAATGTACCAGTCTTCTTTTGATTTTTTTATTCAATATTTAAAAAATATAAATTTCATTCTTAGGTTGCAGATCATACAAAAGCAGGCAGTGGGCCAGGGTTGACCTGTGGGCTCTAGTTTATCAGTCTGGATTAGACACTTTTGGGAAAAAAATAAACTTCATTTTTTAAAAGTCATTCTATATTGAACCTGTTGGAAAGTTTAGCCATAACTCTAACTTTAACACTGTTACTTTGTTGCATTGCTATCCGTTTATTCAGAAGTATCTTCTGTTCTTTCCCTTTGGACTAGAACTCAGAGATGAACTGTCTTCTTTCTTTTCCTTTAATCCCTCCCTTCTCCTTTCCTTTACAACTGGCATGGGATAAATCTCCCAAGACATCTTTAAGAGCATGGTAGAGACACCTCCATGTGTCCCTAAATCACTGCAGTGAGTCAGAATGCTTCGTCATTCTGATTAATATAAATATGATTGTGTGCTCAGTCACTCAGTGTTGTCAGACCCTTTGCAACCCCATGGACTGTAGCCCACCAGGCTCCTCTGTGCACGGAATTTCCCAGGTAAGAGTACTGGAGTGGGTTGTCGTTTCCTCCTCTGGGGATCTTCCTGACCCTTCATTGCAGGCAGAGTCTTTATTGCCTCACCACCTAGGAAGCCCATAAGTATGATTTGTGGTTGTTGTTGTTTGGTTGCTCCGTCTTGTCTGACTCTTTGCAACCCCATGGACCGTAGCATGCCAGGCTTGCCTGCCCGCCACTGTTTCCCTGAGTTTGCTCAAACTCATGTCCACTGAGTTGATGAAGCCATCCAACCATCTCATCCTCTGTGTTCCCTCCTCCTCTTGCCCTCAGTCTTTCCCAACATCAGGTCTTTTCCAGTGAGTTCGCTCATTGCATCAGGTGGCCAAAATAATGCAGCTTCGGCATCAGTCCTTCCAGTGAATATTCAGGGTTGATTTCTGTTAGGATTGGCTGGTTTGATCTCCTTGCAGTTCAAGGAACTCTCGAGAGTCTTTTCCAGTATCACATTTACAATTCCTCACAAACTATTTGCAGACAATTTACATAAGTTGTGACCCATTGTATGGACTGAATTGTGACCCTCCACAGTTCATATATTGAAGCGCTGCTGCTAAGTCGCTTCAGTCGTGTCCAACTGTGCAACCCCATAGAAGGCAGCCCACCAGGCTCCGCCGTCCCTGGGATTCTCCAGGCAAGAACACTGGAGTAAGTTGCCATTGCCTTCTCCAACTGAAGCGCTAACCTCCAATATAACTGTAGTTGAAGATAAAAGCTCTAAGTGAAAGTGTTAGTTGCCCAGTTGTGTCCAGCTCTTTGCAACCCCACAAGTTGTAGCCCGCCAGGCTCCTCTGTCCTTGGGGTTTTCCAGGCAAGAATACTGGAGTGGGTAGCCATTCCCTTTTCCAGGGGCTCTTCCTGACTCAGAGATCGAATCCAGGTATCCCACATTGGCAGATAGATTCTTTACCGTCTGAGTCACAAGGGAAGCCTAAAACCTCTAAAGAAGTGTTTAAGATTAAATGAGGTTATAAGAAGGAAGAGACCCAGAGGGCTCTCTCTGTCTCTGTGTGTGTACAGAGGAAAGGTCCTGTGAGCTCTTGGTGGGAAAGTCCCCTTCTATGAGTCAGAAAGAGAGGTCGTACCAGAACTAACCCTGATGATATCTTGATCTTGGGCTTCTAGTTTTCAGAATTGTGAGAAAACAAATTTGTGTTGTTTAAGCCCCTGAGTCTGCGGTATTTTGTTGTGGCAGCCTGAGCAGACAAATCCATCCGTGAGTTATGATACCCATATATAGTTATGATAATAGTTTGCTAGTGAGCTATGTTATTTTCTGTACTTTTCTTTCCTATCCTTAAGCCCATTAGTCAAACCATGTCAGTAGTCTTCTGTATGTTCTTTCCTTAGAAGAAAAGAAAATTCATTAAGAACACACGTATCACTGCCCAGCTTTGACTTTGAAAACAAACTTTGAAAAGAAACAGAGAAGGAATAATAGTCTGAAAGTCTAGGCTCTCAGTTGCAAGACAGCATGGAGTTTTCTAAATCCCAAGTTTCCCTTTAAACAAGAGCCATATTCAGGAAATATAAAAGTAACAATTTCTTGGTATACATCAGAGATTATGGAAGGATACAGGATTTGATGTAAAGATGGATTTCTGTGACAGAGCAAAGAAAAGTAAGAGGTTTCCCTGGGTTGGGAGAAGGAACTTGGGGTGGAATTAGTGGATGTATTGAAGGAGGAAACCTCCATCAATTATTTTTTAAGAAAAATTTTTGGCTGCACCAAGTGGCACGTGGGACCCTAGTTCCCCAACCAGGGATTGAACCAGTACCCCCTACATTGGTAGTGCAGGGTCTTAACCACTGGACCACCGGGAAAGTCCCCCAGCTGAGTTTAGACATCACAGGGGGGCCAACAAGTAGAGGCCTGAAGCCCCTACTCCAGTATGCCTGTCCTCTTATAATCCTTTTGCCCTTGCATAGATTCCAAGAGGAGGAGGGAAGTGTCTTTAAGATTGGGAAACAGTCCAGATACAAACTTAAATTTTTAATTGTGAGAGACTAAAATATTGAATTTGTTTAAATATTTACCTAAGAGTCTAAACTTAAAAGCAGAAATGACTGAGTTACCTTGAAATGGCAAGATCCAGGTAAGCATTAGCAGAAGTTTGAGTGAACTCCGGGAGTTGGTGATGGACAGGGAGGCCTGGCGTGCTGTGATTCATGGGGTCGCAGAGAGTCGGACACGACTGAGCGACTGAACTGAACTGAACTGAAACAATGTGGAACCAGAGTAAGTTGAGTTCAGTTACGCAAAAGTTAAAATTTTATGTCTGCTTAACTAAATTTTATCTATAACTGTGGTCCAGCTGCAGTTATTGGCTAATATCTATTAAATAAGTTATTGTAGACACTTACCTAAACTACTTCATGAAACAGCCCTGATAAACTTGTAAACAGCTGCTGTTCATAATAGTGACTCAGATATGCTACAGATTTCTGAAATTCTTTCTGAATCATAAAACAGGCCACATTGTATTCTAATTTGCTATGTAAAATAAGTATTTCTGTACAACAATCATTATAAGTTGGTGATACACATATCCTGTTAAGCTAGATATTTGGTCAAATGTAATATAGTTTCCAACAACCACAGTAATGAATCTACTTTAATGAAGCTTAATGAATCTTCTCTCATACTGATATTCGGTTTAAGAAGCTGACTGATAAATTTCAGTCATGCCACTCCTTTGTTCTAACATCTTCACTGGCTTTCACTGTCCATCAGTTTTACGAAACCCTTGCCCATGTACACTTGAAACTCTGTGACTTAGCTCCAGTGACCATTCTTGCTGTATGCTGCTGTTTTCTTATTTTAATATTTACCCAGAAGGGGTTATCTTCTCTTCCCCAGTATCTTTATATCTCCTGATTTGCTTTCATTGCTCTCACTTCCTCCGTGGAATGCCTGGCCCAACCTTTCTCGGTCTCTCTCTCTTTTCCTTCCCCCTGTCTCTCCTTCACTGTTTTTAATATTTATTTATTTATTTGGCTGCATCGGGTCTTAGTTGTGGCCCGCAGGATCTTTAGTTACAGCACATGAACTCTCATTTGTGGCATGTATGATCTGGTTACCCAACCAGGGGTCGAACCTGAGCCTCCTGCATTGGAATTGTGGTGTCTTAGCCCCTGGACCATGTGGGAAGTCCTTTTCCTTTACTATTCATTTCATCAGTCTCCAGTGAATCCTCTTTATTGAATATGTCTTCTTTATATCCCACAGGTCCCTTTTAGACCACTCCCATACATGACCACGGGAAAAACCATTGCCTTGACTAGACGGACCTTGGTCGGCAAAGTAATGTCTCTGCTTTTTAATATACTATCAAGGTTGGTCATAACTTTCCTTCCAAGGAGCAAGCGTCTTTTAATTTCATGGCTGCAATCAGCATCTGCACTGATTTTGGAGCCCAAAAAAACAAAGTCTGACACTGTTTCCACTGTTTTTCCATCTATTTCCCATGAAGTGATGGGACCAGATGCCATGATCTTTGTTTTCTGAATGTTGAGCTTCAAGCCAACCTTTTCACTCTCCTCTTTCACTTTCATCAAGAGGCTTTTGAGTTCCTCTTCACTTTCTGCCATAAGGGTAGTGTCATCTGCATATCTGAGGTTATTGATATTTCTCCCAGCAATCTTGATTCCAGCTTGTGCTTCTTCCAGCCCAGCGTTCCTCATGATGTACTCTGCATATAAGTTAAATAAGTAAGGTGACAATATACAACCTTGACGTACACCTTTTCCTATTTGGAACCAGTCTGTTGTTCCATGACCGGTTCTAACTGTTGCTTCCTGGAGAGTCGGACACGACTGAGCGACTGAACTGAACTGAACTGAACTGAAGGAGAAGGAAATGGCAACCCACTCCAGTGTTCTTGCCTGGAGAATCCCAGGGACGGGGGAGCCTGGTGGGTTGCCGTCTATGGGGTCGCACAGAGTCGGACACAACTGAAGTGACTTAGCAGCAGCAGCAGCAAGCTTTATACTATTCTGTTTTCATCTATTGTGATACTGCCTTAACTGCACCCCATATGGTAGGCTCCTTGTATGTAATTATTATTTCATTTGTTTTAATCTCCTTGCCTCATATTACTATGTTAAGCATAGTCTGTGATCAGTCAGTACATTTTTTGGAAATAATGCAATAGTGACCCTTAAGATGCTACTATGCCTTCAGTTTTAAAAAACCTGTATTTGTTCCGTGAAAGAATGCTTTGGGGGAATAAAGAAGACATGCATGAATTTGCATTTGATAAATCACATGCCGGAGAAGGAAATGGCAACCCACTCCAGTATTCTTGCCTGGAGAATTCCATGGACAGAGGAGCCTGGTGGCTACAGTCCATGGGGTCACAGAGTCGGACACGACTGAGCGACTGAACAGTCATGTGCCACTCTTTGTTTTCAAGTTTCTTTTTAGGTAGAAAAAAAAAAGGTGCAGCATAGAAGTTTGAGGATTCTGTAGGACCACCCAAGGACACTGAAAATGAGGGAAAGTGATAAAAGGGAAAACTTCTAGGGATAGGATAGACCCAGGGAAGGAGGAGTTACTACTGATGGCTAAGACCGTGAGAACAGATTGTGAATAGGACAGAGAGCTAGTAGTCAGGGGAATAAACAAGGACGGAATTTAGAATACAGATGTCTCAAGGCTGCAACCCACAGGGAAAATGAAGGGAGGGAAGAAAATGATATTCATACCAAAAGATAGAGTGCAGAAATACAATATGTGGAGTTAAGTAGATGCAATTAGCTTCCTTGATAAAGAAAGTTGCCATTGAACACTGAGATATGCTGGACATATGGTGGGGACAGTTTAGATATCTTAAATATATGGTGCAGTTTCCTAGGTTTTGGAAGTAAGGCAGAATTCTAAGTAGGTTAGTTGTTAGGTTTATATACGCCTATAATGGTTTCTCATTTCTTTACCTGTAAGAGAGCTAATCAATGAGGTAATTGGTACAAGAAACTAACAGTATTTTTATACTATATTTTGAGAAATAACCCAGGACACTGAAGCACAGGGAGTACTGTAGACATTGAAACAGGCCACTCGGAGATCATGGTGCCTGGCAATACCGCTCTCAAAGGGTCATTTCTGGTGCTGGCAGAGGGTGAGGATCTTAGAGTATTCTCATAATTAGGACAATGATTAAGTGTAGAATGCAGCTGCCTCAAAAATCATTCTTCATGTGGGATCTACAAGGCCATGGGCAAAGAGTCATTCAGAGAAACTCCACCCGGCCTTTCCCCTTGGAAATGAATTCTTCCTCCCCACATCCCCAGATGCTTGCTTTTCTCCTTGGAAGTGAGGATTGCCCTTGGGTTTCTCCAAAAGGCTCTTCCCGGTCACTCCATACTTATTTTGAGAGTGGATTATGGACCTCCCTGAGGGTCCAGTGGCTCAGACTCCATGCTCTCAGTGCCTGGGGCCCAGGTTCCATCCCTGGTCAGGGAACTAGATCCCACGTGCTACATGAAGACCTGGTACAGTCAAAGTAAAATCAGTATTTCTTTAAAAAGTTGTAAATAAAAAAGAAAAGCTTAGAGATGTGAAATAAAAATTTAAAAAGAAAGTGAATTAGATTATGTAGGAGAATGTAGTTTGCATTGTAAGTTAAATTTTAAAAGGCAAGTTTTAAAAAGTCATCCTTCAGGCCAATGGGACCTAAAATATTTTCAGTTGAGTATCAATAATCAGCTCTCCACCTTTTTTGGAGAAATAGTCTGGACAATTGGGCTAATTTTCCTTACCTATGAAACATTCATTTAGAATTGACCTTCTCATCTTTACTACATATTCCCTCTTTTCGACTCTGGACTGTGTTTTCATCCAGCACTGTCCACCATCAATCAAATCACTAATGAATCATTTTCCTCTGTGACCCAGTTTTCGGGTTTCCTCCAGCTCCTTCTACCATCATTGTATTTATTTCAGCTTTACTAGGTGCTGTACTCTCTTCAACATGCATTTTATCTCAGGTAATTAGCCCTTTTCTCCAAGGAACAAAAACTGCAAAACAGTATTGTGCCTGGAAAAGAAGGAATAACTGTTGATGAAGAAGGTTGTAAGTTATGTATTCAACTAACTCAGTTTTCTGTCCATATAATTACTTGGTAACTCTTCTCACCTCACCCCTGCTCTAGAGTCCTTCCTCCCCCTCACCCCCCATCCTGACAAATGGTCATTTAAAATGGGATTTTATCAGTCAGGGTGCTCCAAAACTGAAGGTGAGAATTACTGTTATGTACAATTCTTTGGAACCCCATGGAGCCTGCTTCCTCTGTCCACAGGATTCTCCAGGCAAGAATCCTGGGGTGGGTTGCCATTCCTTTCTTTAAAGAAACAACCAATAAGGTCTCTCTCTCTCTCTGTCTATCTGTGTAGACTGAGTTTATTAAAAGAAATCAATGTGATTGTGTAAGTTAAGTCTCATGATCTGCTGTCTACACACTGGAGACCCAGGAAAGGCAGTGGTGTCATTCAGTCTGAATCAGAAGGCCTGA
Organism: Moschus berezovskii; assembly: GCF_049115385.1. Lineage (NCBI taxonomy): Eukaryota > Metazoa > Chordata > Mammalia > Artiodactyla > Moschidae > Moschus > Moschus berezovskii. The sequence continues at coordinate 27,554,298 of NC_142485.1, read as the reverse complement.
GAATCAGGGAAGGTGATAATGTGATTCCCGGTCTGAAAGGAGGAGAAGACACATGTCAGGCACAGACAGAACATTCTCCCTTCTCTGCATTTTCATTCTACTCAGCCCTCCATGGACTGGGTAATGCCTACCCACATTGGAGAGGGTCATCTCCTTTACTCAGTCTACTGATTCAAATGCTGATCTCATCTGGAGATCCTGTCACAGACATGCCCAGAAATAATGTTTAGCAAAGTATCTGGGCACCCCATGATCCACTCAAGTTGACACCACATAAACTTAACCATACAGAGATGCTTCCAGGATGAATCAAGTTTAGCTGCTATTACTTAGTGCATAAGAACCCTTGCTCTGCTGTGGGTAGCAGGCCAGCTTGCTCCTTCTTGCTTCTTCTGCTCTGTCCTCCCACCTTTAATATTTTGTTGTTTAGACTCAGTCACTGGTTGCAGACTCATGTAAGCCCTGAAACTTTTGAGGATGCCACTGAAGTGCTCTCTTCTTACAAGTGTATGGAGTGAGTCCCCGAGTTTCTGAAGCTTAGCACATATGCCATGAATGAGATTCAAGTCTCTTCTTATTCTGATAACCCCAGTCTCCAGGAAAGGCATCTGTCTGACTTGAATTTGTGGGGAGTGGGATGGTAATGGGAAGATGCTACAGCAGTTTACCCTTGTGAATTCTATTGAAGGAAATCTCTGTTTCAGTGAATCTTTTTTCAGAATTACTTTCTAGCCCTGTCATATATGGCTTAAAGGGTTAGGTGATTAAGATTGATGGAGATTTTGTGGCTACTTCTTGCTGAGTTCTGCTTTGAAACTATAGTCATTTATCATCCATATAGTCACCAACTGAGAAGAACTCAGTCAAAACTTTGAGACAGAAGGAAAAAGTCACATGACATTATTCTACATATGCTTCCATGGCATTCTGATCTTGAAGCTCATTGCAGTAATTCACATTGTAATTTGAATGCTGTGTTGGCATTTGTTTGACTAGCATCTGTCTGTTGCACTGTACTGCAGTTCCATAAGGGTAGTGGTCAGATCTGTGTTGTTTACTATCATAATCCTAAAGTCTTACACAATGCCTCACATGTGGCATTTTTGAATTAATGATTGGATGAACTAGTCAAAAATCTGTGTCTATTCATTTGTTTCTACGCTTTCTTTCATTGAAAAAAGTTGTTGTATCTTACATATAACTAGCAGGTGTCATTTTAAGAATTTACATGCAAACATCCTAGACCCTGTCAATTTTTAATTATAAGTCTAAAAGCTCTTCTTGAGCTAACACCTATTCTACTCAAACTCTTCCAGAAAATTGCTGAGGAAGGGAAACTTCCAAACTCATTCTATGAGGCCACCATCACCCTAATCCCAAAACCGGGTAAAGACCCCACAAAAAAAGAAAACTACAGGCCAATATCACTGATGAACATAGACGCAAAAATCCTTAACAAAATTCTAGCAATCAGAATCCAACAACACATTAAGAAGATCATACATCATGACCAAGTGGGCTTTATCCCAGGAATGCAAGGATTCTTCAATATCCGCAAATCAATCAACGTAATACACCACATTAACAAACTGAAAAATAAAAATCATATGATTATCTCAATAGATGCAGAGAAAGCCTTTGACAAAATTCAACATCCATTTATGATAAAAAACCTTCCAGAAAGTGGGAATAAAAGGGACATACCTCAACATAATGAAAGCTATATATGACAAACCCACAGCAAACATTATCCTCAACGGTGAAAAACTGAAAGCATTTCCCCTAAAGTCAGGAACAAGACAAGGGTGCCCACTCTCACCACTACTATTCAACATAGTTCTGGAAGTTTTGGCTACAGCAGTGAGAGCAGAAAAAGACATAAAAGGAATACAAATTGGAAAAGAAGAAGTAAAACTTTCACTGTTCGCTGATGACATGATCCTCTATACAGAAAACCCTAAAGACTCTACCAGAAAACTACTAGAGCTAATCAATGAATACAGTAAAGTTGCAGGATATAAAATCAACACTCAGAAATCCCTTGCATTCCTATACACTAATAATGAGAAAATAGAAAGAGAAATTAAGGAAACTATTCCATTCACTGTTGCAACGAAAAGAATTAAATACTTAGGAATATATCTACCTAAGGAAACAAAGACTTGTACATAGAAAATTATAAAACACTAGTGAAAGTAATCAAAGAGGACACTAATAGATGGAGAAATATACCGTGTTCGTGGATTGGAAGAATAAACATTGTAAAAATGAGTATACTACCCAAAGTAATTTATACATTCAATGCAATCCCTATCAAACTACCAACAATATTTTTCACAGAAATAGAACAAATAATCTCACAATTTGTATGGAGATACAAAAAACTTCGAATAGCCAAAGCAATCTTGAAGAAGAAAAATGGAACTGGGGGAATCAACCTGCCAGACTTCAGGCTCTACTACAAAGCCACAGTCATCAAGACAGTATGGTACTGGCATAAAGACAGAAATACAGATCAATGGAACAAAATAGAAAGCCCAGAGATAAATCCATGCACCTATGGACACCTTATCTTTGACAAAGGAGGCAAGAATATAAAATGGAGAAAAGACAGTCTCTTTAACAAGTGGTGCTGGGAAAACTGGTCAGCCACTTGTAAAAGAATAAAACTAGAACACTTCCTAACACCATACACCAAAATAAACTCAAAATGGATTAGAGAGCTAAATGTAAGACCAGAAACTATAAAACTCCTAGAGGAGAACGTAGGCAAAACACTCTCTGACATAAATCACAGCAGGATCCTCCAAGACCCACCTCCCAGAATATTGGAAATAAAAGCAAAAATAAACAAACGGGACCTAATTAAAATCAAAAGCTTCTGCACAGCAAAGGAAACTATAAGCAAGGTGAAAAGACAGTCTTCAGAATGGGAGAAAATAATAGCAAATGAAGCAACTGATAAAGGATTAATCTCCAAATTATACAAGCAGCTCCTGCAGCTCAATTCCAGAAAAATAAATGACCCAATCAAAAAATGGGCCAAAGAACTAAACAGACATTTCTCCAAAGAAGACATAAAGATGGCTAACAAACACATGAAAAAATGCTCAACATCCCTCATAATCAGAGAGATGCAAATCAAAACCACAATGAGATACCATTTCACACCAGTCAGAATGGCTGCTATCCAAAAGTCTACATGCAATAAATGCTGGAGAGGGTGTGGAGAAAAGGGAACCCTCTTACACTGTTGGTGGGAATGCAAACTAGTACAGCCACTATGGAGAACAGTGTGGAGAGTCCTCAAAAAACTGGAAATAGAACTGCCATATGATCCAGCAATCGCACTCCTGGGCATACACACCAAGGAAACCAGAATTGAAAGAGACACATGTACTCCAATATTCATTGCAGCACTGTTTATAATAGCCAGGACATGGAAGCAACCTAGATGTCCATCTGCAGATGAATGGATAGGAAAGCTTTGGTACATATACACAATGGAGTATTTTTCAGCCATCAAAAAGAATACATTTGAATCAGTTCTAATGAGGTGGATGAAACTGGAGCCTATTATACAGAGTGAAGTAAGCCAGAAAGAAAAACACCAATACAATATACTAACGCATATATATGGAATATAGAAAGATGCAAATGATAACCCTGTATACGAGACAGCAAAAGAGACACAGATGTATAGAACAGTCTTTGGGACTCTGTGGGAGAGGGTGAGGGTGGGATGATTTGGGAGAATGGCATTGAAACATGTATATTATCATATGTGAAACGAATCGCCAGTTCAGGGTCGATGCATGTTACAGGATGCTCGGGGCTGGTATGCGGGGATGACTCAGAGGGAGGATAAGGGGAGGAGGGAGGTGGGAGGGGGGTTTGGGAGGGGGAACTCATGTACACCCGGGGCAGATTCATGTCAATGTATGGCAAAACCAACCAATATAATATCGTAAAATAATTAGCCTCCAATAAAATAGTGGACATGAGTTTGAGTGTTCTCCGGGAGTTGGTGATGGACAGGGAGGCCTGGCGTGCTGTAATTCATGGGGTCGCGGAGAGTCGGACACGACTGAGCGACTGAACTGAAAATAAAAATTAAAAAAATAAAATAATAATAAAAGCTCTTCTTAGGGGTCGTTTTTGAGGAATAAATAAAATATAAATTATTCATGCATTCACTCAGCAGAAGTTATAGCCACTTACTCAAGCACTGGGATTATGAAGATGGAAAAGCAGTTGTTGCCTTCAAGTTTGTGTGTTGGCATGGATGAAATAGACAAATAGGCAAGTACAATAAAATGTCATCTATTAAAATACAGATATCTATATGCGAGGTGACATTTTTTGAACACCATGATGTTTCAGGCTCTCTGCTCAATGTAATATCTTATTTGAATTTTCACTACCTGAGTTATGCTTAATATATCCCTTTTCCAATGAGAAAACTGAGTCTCTGTGAATTTAAACCTCTTGAAAAATTAATACACTGTTCAGGCTTGAGTCTTTCTGATTTCAAAGCAAACACTTTTCTTTATGGTACATTGTGAAGAACAACTGCTTTTAACTTTGTGTGTGGAGGGCACCCTAAGCTGGTGAAGGGACATAAGTGAGAGGCGTGATAGTGATAATAATAATAACAATAACAATAACTGTGTCTTCTATTACTGATCTTGTACACTGTGCCAAACATCATGCTAGTTTTTTAAAACAAAAAATAACTTATTTTAGCCTAAAAATAACTCTAAGATATTGGTATTAACATTCTTATTTCCCATAATAAAGTTTATCAAGTTTAATTAACTTGCCTAAGTCATTCATTTATTCATATATATATATACATATGTATATGTGTGTGTGTGTGTGTGTGTGTGTGTATATATATATGTTGTTTTAGTCACTAAGTCGTGTCTAACTCTTTGCAATCCCATGGACTGCAGCCTGCCAGGCTCTTCTGTTCATGGGATTTCCCAAGCAAGAATACTGGAGTGGATTATTATTTCCTTCTCCAGAGGATCTTCCCTACCCAGGGATTGAACCCACCTCTCCTAAACTGGCAGGTGGATTCTTTACCACTGAGCTATCAGGGAAGCCCCATATATGTGTGTTTGTGTGTGTATATATATATACACACAAACTAAAATTTGCTCATTTTCTGATGATTATAAATCTATACTTTTTAAGGATGTTTCAAAAATGGTTCTTCTGGGACTTTTTTTGGCATTAACATGGGCCAGATGAATGAAATCTGGTTGATGACAGGTAGACAATAGCCTGCAGGATTTTAAAACCATACTGCATTTCAATACCAGAATCTGAAAACTTGTTTTTTTCCTGGCTCCATATGGACCCCTGGGCTTTCAGTTTCCCTAAAGATATGTTTTATATCCTATACGTTGTCAGGATAACTCAGATGATACTTTCCACTGATCAACTGGTGTGGAAAAATCCAACTGCTCCCTAAGGGAAACAATGGAACATTGGTTAGTATGAATATTATCAGCAAGGACCTCAGAGGCCCCTCATGTTCCTCTTTCTTAAACCAAAATTCATTCATCCATGGGCCAATCTGCTCCTAAATTTGTAAACAGCTGTCCAGCAATAAACTCACTAAAATGAATAATATTCCCATGCAGTTGCATGCAGTTTCACAAATGTGCTGATCATCCTCCTTCCCATCTCAGTGGTATTTATGGGCTGTAAAGGCAATGAAAAGGGGAGAATGACATTTTTTTTTCATAAATGTAAACATGGTGACTTACACTCCAAGGTTCTGATCACCCTTCAAGTTCTTAAAACATGTATTTGTCTTTCTACTTTAGACAGTGTGTCTCTTGAGCACTGAGTGCATATTCTTTATGCCTGGATTTGTACCGGATCCATCAGTGTTAAAGCCAATAATTAATCTTCATAATGAGCATTCTCAGGGGTGGTCCTGAAAGCATTGAAGGGCACCTTGACATCCCAGGGAAGTTTTCTTTGAAAAGAATACATGTGTATATCAGATAACAACTGTTTATTTAGGTAAATGATTTTAGTTGCTAGGTTGTCAGATTCCTGGTCTAGAAAGTAAGGGTTCTTAGACTATAAATTCAGGAAGCTAATCCATATATAGTCTTTGAAAGTCTAAAAATGTGTTTATATTTTAGATGCTCTCATCTTTTGAGGGTCCATTCACTTTTCTCTCAGGTGTGTGCTATTCACTGGAATCTGATTGGGTCTCACTATGTAACCTTTGAGTATCTTTACCTTTCATCCCATTGTCTTAGTCGATTAAATACTGAAGAACAGATACACTTTCCCACAAAATGGTATCGTGTGCACTGGCCTGGTTTGCAGAATTGCATGGGTTCCACATAGTTCTGTTCTTATTTTCTGATAGCACTACTGCTGAATTCACTTCAGTTGTGTCTGACTCTTTGCGATCCCATGGATCCCACCAGGATCCCACTGTCCCACTGACAAGCTCCTCTGTCCATGGGATTCTCCAGGCAAGAATACTGGAGTGGGTTGCCATTTCCTTCTCCAGCGCATGCATGCATGGTAAGTTGCTTCAATCGTGTCCGACTCTGTGTGACCTCATAGACGGCAGCCCACCAGGTTCCTCTGTCCACAGGATTCTCTAGGCAAGAATACTGGAGTGAGTTGCCATTCCCTTCTCCAGGGGATCTTCCTGACCGGGGTTGAACCTGGGTCTCCTGCATTGCACGCAGATTCTTTACTGTCTGAGCCACTAGGGAAGCCCTTCCTACATAATAAGGGTACTCTAATGACCTCTAGAATTTTGTAAGAATTAGTGTATGTAAACTGCTTGATATACAGGAAGTACTAGGTAAAGGTTAGGGTTAAGTTCCTTTTCTTTTTATCTTTGTGTTCTTTCATTTTAGCCTTTTTAATCTGTGCAAATTTTCATATTGTTTAAAACAAAGCCCACAGATTAGACCTGATCAAGTAGTTCAGTTGTAATAAATCTGAAACTGCTGAAATTAAAGTGTCTTTAGAAAACTTATTTTTGAAGAAATATTTCTAGCTCACTCTTACATGCTGTAGTAGCTTCCTATTAATATTTTGCCCGAAGTCATCTTTGGAGGAAGGAATTAAATACGCCTGCTGAAATGCAATGGTGATGCCGAGTGTGGGGGGAACCAGTGAGGCTAAACATGTGGGGATCACCGTTTTCTTTCAAGAAATATGCAGTTGGGGGAAAAATGTTCTCAAACATCATACTTGGCCATGGTGTTTCTGATATAATCTTGGTGAGAAATACTGTCAAAGGAGGCCATCATTTCTCAAAAGATGCTTATTTGATAAGGAGTGCTAGACAGTGAGACAAAAAGAAAGAGTAACATAATAAGCCATCATCAAAACAGCTCATATTTGTTTTCATAATTTCCTTATGAGACAGTAGTATGTTCCAGGGCAGTGGGTGAGTTCAGGTCCTTTCCACCCATCCCTGAGTGTGCCTGTTGTCTAAGGCACTGGACTTCGTGTTTCCTTCCCAAGACTAATTCAGTCTGAATAGCACTGAGGGGATGCAGATTAAGAGCAGAGTTTCTGGGGCCCAGGGTAGAAAGGCTAGGAATAGCCATGTGGTGGACAGCCTGTTCAGCCAGGGCTGACATGAGGACAGAATTCTAAAGGAAGTTAGAACCCAAAGATGAGGAGGGGACTACACATAAAGAAAAAGAGCAGAGACTTCCCTGGTGGTCCAGTGGTTAAGGCATTGCTTCCATCTCAGGGGCTGAGGGTTTGAATACCACATGCCTCGGGGCCAAAAAACCAAAACATAAAACAAGCAATATTGTACCAAATTCAACAAAGACTTTAATTGAAAATGGTCCCCTTCAAAAAAAAAAAATCTTTAAAAAAAGAGAGCGAATTGAAGATAAACTTCATTAATATATAGTATTATTCAGTACAACATTGATACGGATTTATGGTAAGCATTATCCTTTTTTAGAGACAGACAACATAATATAGTAGAAAGATCACAGGATTAGAAATAAAGAATATCTTTGATAAATGTTAACTCAACCACTTGCAAGATATATGTGGCCTTGTGCTAGCCCCTTGACCTGACTGAGCATTAGTTTTCTAGCTGTAGAATGGGATGAATATTCTCATTCTCTTTCACAAAGGGGTTAGTTAAAATGCTTTGAAGGTGATAGACTATTTAAATACTGGCTGTTATTGTCAGTGTGCTTAAGATGATACCAATGACATCTCTCTGGATGCCTGTGAAAGTGTTAGTCACTCATTGTGTCTGATTCTTTGCAGCCCCATGGACTGTAGCCCACCAGGCTCCTCTGTCCATGGGGTTCCCTAGGCAAGAATTCTAAAGTGTGTAGCCATTCCCTTTTCCAGGTAATTGTGCTGATCCAGGGTTCAAACCCAAGTCTCCTGCATTCCAGGCAGATTCTTTACTGTCAAAGTTACCAGGGAAGCCCTCAGTTCAGTTCAGTTCAGTTCAGTCGCTCAGTCGTGTCCGACTCTCCGCGACCCCATGAATCACAGCACGCCAGGCCTCCCTGTCCATCACCAACTCCCGGAGTTCACTCAAACTCATGTCCATCGAGTCGGTGATGCCATCCAGCCATCTCATTCTCCGTCGTCCCCTTCTCCTCCCGCCCCCAACCTTTCCCAGCATCAGAGTCTTTTCCAGTGAGTCAACTCGTCGCATGAGGTGGCCAAAGTATTGCAGTTTCAGCTTTAGCATCAGTCCCTCCAATGAACATCCAGGATTGATCTCCTCTAGAATGGACTGGTTGGATCTCCTTGCAGTATAAGGGACTCTCAAGAGTCTTCTCCAACACCACAGTTCAAAAGCATCGATTCTTCGGCGATCAGCCTTCTTCACAGTCCAACTCTCACATCCATACATGACCACGGGAAAAACCATTGCCTTGACTAGACGGACCTTGGTTGGCAAAGTAATGTCTCTGCTTTTTAATATACTATCAAGGTTGGTCATAACTTTCCTTCCAAGGAGCAAGCGTCTTTTAATTTCATGGCTGCAATCAGCATCTGCAGTGATTTTGGAGCCCAAAAAAACGAAGTCTGACACTGTTTCCACTGTTTTTCCATCTATTTCCCATGAAGTGACGGGACCAGATGCCATGATCTTTGTTTTCTGAATGTTGAGCTTCAAGCCAACCTTTTCACTCTCCTCTTTCACTTTCATCAAGAGGCTTTTGAGTTCCTCTTCACTTTCTGCCATAAGGGTAGTGTCATCTGCATATCTGAGGTTATTGATATTTCTCCCGGCAATCTTGATTCCAGCTTGTGCTTCTTCCAGCCCAGCGTTCCTCATGATGTACTCTGCATATAAGTTAAATAAGCAAGGTGACAATATACAACCTTGACGTACACCTTTTCCTATTTGGAACCAGTCTGTTGTTCCATGTCCAGTTCTAACAGTTGCTTCCTGACCTGCATACAGGTTTCTCAAGAGGCAGGTCAGGTGGTCTGGGATTCCCATCTCTTTCAGAATGTTCCACAGTTTATTGTGATCCACACAGTCAAAGGCTTTGGCATAGTCAATGAAGCAGAAATAGATGTTTTTCTGAAACTCTCTTGCTTTCTCCATGATCCAGCGGATGTTGGCAATTTGATCTCTGGTGCCTCTGCCTTTTCTAAAACCTGCTTGAACATCTGGGAGTTCACGGTTTATATACTGCTGAAGCCTGGCTTGGAGAATTTTGAGCATGACTTTACTAGCGTGTGAGATGAGTGCAATTGTGCGGTAGTTTGAGCATTCTTTGGCATTGCCTTTCTTTGGGATTGGAATGAAGACTGACCTCTTCCAGTCCTGTGGCCACTGCTGAGTTTTCCAAATCTGCTGGCATATATATTGAGGGAAGCCCTATGGACAGTTAAAAGTGACAACATTTTTCCTCGTTACCCTCAGATATAGAGGAAATAGGCTTCCCTCATGGCTCACTGGTGAAGAATCTGCCTGCAATGCAGGAGATGTGAGTTCAATCCCTGGGTCTGGAAGGTGTGTTCAGGGAGGAAATGGCAACACATTCCAGTATTCTCGCTTGGGAAATCCCATGGACAGAGAAACCTGGTGGTGTGCAGTCCATGGGATCACGAAAGAGTCAGACATGACTTAACAACTAAACAAAAGCATGGAGAAATAATAAAGGATTTTTTTAGGTTTGCTTTCTCTTCAGGTATTTATTCGCAAGTATTTGAACATGTAAAGCAAAGGGAGGATAGGATGCTGGAGAACATTTGGATATTATTTTCTGTATCACTGAATTTTAGAAATGATATGGATGATCCTAAAAAAAATTGTACCTGAACTTTATATAAGGGAAATTAGTAGAAAACCATTTAAATTAAAAAAATTATATTGGAGTATAGTTGATATAGTGGATATAGTTGATAGTTGTGATAGTTTCAGGTACGTGGCAAAGTGATTCAGTTATACATTTGCATATATGTTTTTCAAATTATTTTCCCATTTAAGTCATTACTTGATATTGAGTGGAGTTCGTTACCAGAAAATGGTTAGGACTTTTTTGAAACTGCAGTGACTTAGGCACTGTGTAGAAAGGAGAGGAAGAAAATAATGTTGTGGGTAAACAGGATGTTTATGAACATCCCAGTATTTCAGTTAAGTACTTTCTACTTCCAAGCAAGATGTTTCTCATGTTATAGAGATGCTATCTTAGGTTCTGTTAGAAGTTGTTCCCCATAAAGGTAGTTCCCATCCTAATCATGTTCAGTTCAGTTCAGTTCAGTCACTCAGTCGTGACCGACTCTTTGCAACCCCATGAATCACAGCACGCCAGGCCTTCCTGTCCATCACCAACTCCCAGAGTTCACTCAGACTCATGTCCATTGAGTTGGTGATGCCATCCAGCCATCTCATTCTCTGTCGTCCCCATCTCCTCCTGCCCCCAGTCCCTCCCAGGATCAGAGTCTTTTCCAGTGAGTCAACTCATCGCATGAGGTGGCCAAAGTATTGGAGTTTCAGCTTTAGCATCAGTCCTTCCAATGAACACCCAGGATTGATCTCCTTTAGAATGGACTGGTTGGATCTCCTTGCAGTCCAAGGGACTCTCAAGAGTCTTCTCCGGCACCACAGTTCAAAAGCATCAATTCTTCGGCATTCAGCTTTCTTCACAGTCCAACTCTCACATCCATACATGACCACGGGAAAAACCATAGCCTTGACTAGATGGACCTTGGTTGGCAAAGTAATGTCTCTGCTTTTGAATATGCTGTCTAGGTTGGTCATAACTTTCCTACCAATGAGTAAGCGTCTCTTAATTTCATGGCTGCAATCAGCATCCGCAGTGATTTTGGAGCCCCCCAGAATAAAGTCTGACACTGTTTCCACTGTTTCCCCATCTATTTCCCATGAAGTGATGAGACCAGATGCTATGATCTTTGTTTTCTGAATGTTGAGCTTCAAGCCAACTTTTTCACTCTCCTCTTTCACTTTCATCAAGAGGCTTTTTAGTTCTTCTTCACTTTCTGCCATAAGGGTGGTGTCATCTGCATATCCCTAATCATGTTAAGTCATTCAAATAGCTTTTATCAGAATCATTTCTGCCAGTAACTCAGGTGAGGAGTCAGGGACTCTGCTGTTTTAGTTGAAGCATGAAGCCAAGGGGGATGAGATGTTTTTCTCAATAGCAACACAGGAGGAAAATATATGGAGCTGCACACCCAGGGATCTGGAGGAGCAAATGACAACCCACCCTAATATTCTTGCCTGGAGAATCCCATGGACACAGGAGCCTGGCGGGTTACAGGCCATGGGGTTGCACAGAGTAGGACATGACTGAGCATCTGAGCACATACCCAGGAAAACAGATCCTCAACGTTTTTTTTTTTGGTCTTTTTTTCTGTTTTCCTGTCAACATTAGATTGCTGTGACGTTTTCCTTTCCTTTCCCTCTTTTGTCTACACCAGGAGAAGGGAATTTAAGGAAATGCGCAACCAAGTGGTTAGAGGGAAGATGGACAAAGATACAAGTTGAGTTTGAGGGTGCTGGAAGCTGATGGGGTGAGCTGGGGGATTTGTGGAGGGGGGTGGGTGGAGGCAGGCAGCAGGAGCTCTGAGGACACCGGGCACAGGGGACAGAGAGAAGTGAGGACGCAAGCGAGACTGAGAGACTGGGGCCCAGAATGGCGAGGACCAAACAGGCCCATTTTGTTTGATAATTCAGAGCTTATCAGTGCCTGACGTTAACTAATTTCATTCTTTCCCTGCTAATGGTTCAGACCTCTGATTACCTTTTCTCTGAAAGGTAGTGATGACATCTAATTTATAGAAGAGCTTCTGTAGGAAAGGTTTGTGCAGGCAAACCTGTGAGGTGCTTAGCATGTGTTTTTGGGAACTGGTGCTCTTTTTCTCTGCATTTTGAATGCACTTCAGAAGCATCTTGACTCCCTTATGGTCCTTCTCTATCATATCTCGCTTTCATAGAACCTATCCTAAGGGGGGGGGGGGTCTGTTGTAGTCACTTACTTTGAGATAAGCATGCCTGGTAAGTTTTAAATTGTTTTCTCTCCTAAGGTTTTGGTTTTTTCCCCAAGGTGGGAGTGAGGAGCGCTGAGAAACAGATGAATACATCTCGTGTTAGAGTTCCATAGATCAAAACTACTGGTAAAGTAAGTCTAAAGTAACTCTCTGTCTTCTCGGAGAGCATCTGATTGAGAGGGAAGATTGTGTAGCAATTAAGGATATGCGTTTTGAATTTGCTTTTGGGCAACTTGATTTCCCTGAGGCTTTTTTTGGTGTGTGTGTGTGTGTGTGTGTGTGTAGAAAACGGAAGTAATAGTAATCCCCATCTCATAGATGTAGTTTCAGAATTTCATAAAGCACAGTTTTTACACTAGACATTGTTCAGCACGTTGCATTACTATCATCACTGCTATTCTCCAGCTCCTTTGGGCCACGGGCACTAAATTATAAAGTGGACATTCACGGTTCCCCAGTTTTTGAGCCAGTTTGTCCTAAAATGGTTTCCGACTTAATGGTGCAAAATGTGGAATTTTTACAAGAAGGATCTCCGTGACGTCTGAAGGGAGCAGACTGTACACAGCCATCCCCTAACGTGCACTCTGATTTTACCTTTTGGAGACCAGATGAGGCCTGGGGCCTGTTCCTAAATCCTACCTCTCACCTTCCTTCTCTCTGACGTCTGCTATTAAGGGAGTTGAACATACAGCAAGTAATACTCAGATACCAATGAGCAGTTTATTTCTGGCTGAACAAATACTCAATAGACCCTTTGGACGGCTTTCTGGTTAAAACTGGCTTTGGCCAGGAGACACAAGTGAAGACTCTTGTTTAATCTCCTTCCTCTTAAGTCTAAGATGCTGGGCTGAGAAGGTCATTTCTTGCCCTCTTGGCCTCAGGCAAAGATGATGGGAGAGAACAGAGGAGAAGGAGACTTTCCAGGTTGGTCTTTTTTTTGTTTTGTTTTTATTTTTTTTTTAAATTTTTTTTATTTTATTGGAGGCAAATTACCTTACATTAATATATTGGTTGGTTTTGCCATACATTGACACGAATCCGCGCCGGGTGTACATGTGTACCCTTTCTTGAACCCCCTCCCACCTCCCTCTTCCCCATATCCTCCCTCCAGGTCATCCCCATGCACCAGCCCCAAGCATCCAGGTTGGTCTTTAAAGAGCTGCCCCTAGTTGACAGCTCACTGTTGAGAGGCCAATATCAGAGATTGGCTGGGCTGATAATCACAGACTCCTGAACTAGGAAGAGAGCTGACAAGACCCAGGATCTCCTTTAGCTCCTACTAACACCCAAAAAAAGATGTCCTTTTCATTATAGGGGACTGGAATGCAAAAGTAGGAAGTCAAGAAACACCTGGAGTAACAGGCAAATTTGGCCTTGGAGCATGGAATGAAGCAGGGCAAAGGCTAATAGAGTTTTGCCAAGAGAACGCACTGGTCATTGCAAACACCCTCTTCCAACAACACAAGAGAAGACTCTACACATGGACATCACCAGATGGTCAACACCGAAATCAGATTGATTATATTCTTTGCAGCCAAAGATGGAGAAGCTCTATGCAGTCAGCAAAAACAAGACCAGGAGCTGACTGTGGCTCAGATCGTGAACTCCTTACTGCCAAATTCAGACTTAAATTGAAGAAAGTAGGGAAAACCACTAGACCATTCGGATATGACCTATATCAAATCCCTTATGATTATACAGTGGAAGTAAGAAATAGATTTAAGGGACTAGATCTGATGATAGAGTGCCTGATGAACTCTGGACGGAGGTTTGTGACATTGTACAGGAGACAGAGACCAAGACCATCCCCATGGAAAAGAAATGCAAAAAAGCAAAATGGCTGTCTGAGGAGGCCTTACAAATAGCTGAGAAAAGAAGAGAAGCAAAAAGGAAAGGAGAAAAGGAAAGATATAAGCATCTGAATTCAGAGTTCCAAAGAATAGCAAGGAGAGATAAGAAAGCCTTCCTCAGTAATCAATGCAAAGAAATAGAGGAAAACAACAGAATAGGAAAAACAAGAGATCTCTTCAAGAAAATTAGAGATTCCAAGGGAACATTTCATGCAAAGATGGGCTCGATAAAGGACAGAAATGGTATGGACCTAACAGAAGCAGAAGATATTAAGAAGAGGTGGCAAGAATACACAGAAGAAATGTACAAAAAAGATCTTCATGACGAAGATAATCACGATGGCGTGATCACTCACCTGGAGCCAGACATCTTGGAATGTGAAGTCAGGTGGGCCTTAGAGAACATCACTATGAACAAAGCTAGTGGAGGTGATGGAATTCCAATTGAGCTATTTCAATTCCTAAAAGATGATGCTGTGAAAGTGCTGCACTCAATATGCCAGCAAATTTGGAAAACTCAGCAGTGGCCACAGGACTGGAAAAGGTCAGTCCTCATTCCAATCCCAAAGAAAGGCAATGCCAAAGAATGCTCAAACTACCGCACAATTGCACTCATCTCACACGCTAGTAAAGTCATGCTCAAAACTCTCCAAGCCAGGCTTTAGCAATATGTGAACCGTGAACTTCCAGATGTTCAAACAGGTTTTAGAAAAGGCAGAGAGGCACCAGAGATCAAATTGCCAACATCCGCTGGATCATGGAGAAAGCAAGAGAGTTCCAGAAAAACATCTATTTCTGCTTCATTGACTATGCCAAAGCCTTTGACTGTGTGGATCACAATAAAATGTGGAACATTCTGAAAGAGATGGGAATACCAGACCACCTGCCCTGCCTCTTGAGAAACCTGTATGCAGGTCAGGAAGCAACAGTTAGAACTGGACATGGAACAACAGACTGGTTCCAAATAGGAAAAGGAGTACGTCAAGGTTGAATATTGTCACCCTGCTTATTTAACTTCGATGCAGAGTACATCATGAGGAACGCTGGGCTGGAAGAAGCACAAGCGGGAATCAAGATTGCCGGGAGAAATATCAATAACCTCAGATATGCAGATGACACCACCCTTATGGCAGAAAGTGAAGAGGAACTCAAAAGCCTCTTGATGAAAGTGGAAGAGGAGAGTGAAAAGGTTGGCTTGAAGCTCAACATTCAGAAAACAAAGATCATGGCATCTGGTCCCATCACTTCATGGGAAATAGATGGAAAAACAGTGGAAACAGTGTCAGACTTTATTTTTTTGGGCTCCAAAATCACTGCAGATGGTGATTGCAGCCATGAAATTAAAAGACGCTTACTCCTTGGAAGGAAAGTTATGACCAACCTAGATAGCGTATTAAAAAGCAGAGACATTACTTTGCCAACCAAGGTCCGTCTAGTCAAGGCTATGGTTTTTCCAGTGGTCATGTATGGATGTGAGAGTTGGACTGTGAAGAAAGCTGATCACCGAAGAATTGATGCTTTTGAACTGTGGTGCTAGAGAAGACTCTTGAGAGTCCCTTGGACTGCAAGGAGATCCAACCAGTCCATTCTAGAGGAGATCAATCCTGGATGTTCATTGGAAGGACTGATGCTAAAACTGAAACTCCAATACTTTGGTCACCTCACGTGACGAGTTGACTCACTGGAAAAGAGTCTGATGCTAGGAGGGATTGGGGGTGGGAGGAGAAGGGGATGACAGAGAATGAGATGGCTGGATGGCATCACCGACTCTGTGGACATGAGTTTGAGTGAACTCCGGGAGTTGGTGATGGATAGGGAGGCCTGGCGTGCTGTGATTCATGGGGTAGCAAAGAGTCGGACATGACTGAGCGACCGAACTGAACTGAATGCCATCTGTCTGCAAAAGAGACCCAATGAATGACCAAATGGAATATGAATTCTTTCTGTGGGCAAAAAGAAAAATAGAACATGGCAGAAACATAATGGCAGGCACTATCTCCTTTACAAAAACAGTGTAAAGTTTAAAATATTATATCCATCTCAAAACTTGAGTGAATCATTCATAAAGAACTGAATCAGCTCTATACTAAAATTATTTTAGCTGCTTCTATCACCCAGGCAAGAATTTTCCCGAATCCCCATTAATTCTAAAAAAGTAAACAATTTTATTTAAAAAAAAAGATCTGAACAAAATACGGAAATAATGAATAGAAACTGCATATATGAGAAGTTATCAGTAATGAAGGATGAATAACAATGCATTTCTCTGACAGCATATGACACACTGACAAAAATTATTAGCAGTACAAAATAAACATAGAAACAGCAAATTAAAAGGTATGGAGAGAACCTCATTAGATTATTCTTCTGTGTATATTATGCTCGGTTGGGTTCACAAAAATATAATAGACAATGTTCTGGTACATATCATACATTTCAAACTAGTGTTGCATTAATAAATAGTACTCACAGAAATCTATAACTTTAGAGTCACTAACATATTTTTTATTTGCATATGTTAGTTGAAAAAATATGATCACTATCAATTTCCTCAGAGATCTATCTATGCAACTAGTATTTCGGTGTTGACTTTGAGCCTTTATAAGGTCACATGCTCATTTTTCAAAGAAAAGAATTTCCACTGTATAGAAAGATGTCTGTGGAGAAAATAAATCTCCCATAGGCACAGTTTAAATTTGAAAACATGAAAATACCCAGACCCCAGTCCTAGCAAGTACTAGGAAAAAAATCGTACAAGGAATTAGCACCATTATAAGTAAGGATTCTGAAGGCCATTTCCAAGGCAAGAGCTGCATTGTTGAGGGAGATTCTCAAAGGAGGGCTGATCTCAAAGAGCAGTGATGTCTTTTTGCTTCAAGTACAGGAGAGAGCATGGATCAAGATTGATTGTCACGTTTAAGTGCAATCAGGGGGAGATGAAAAGGAAGAGAGCTTTTTAAGAGTTGAAGGCAAAGACCTTAAGACACGAATCAGTGGAGATTAGAGCTTTTGTTTCATAGCTATATCTACTTTCATTTATACACATTCCTGATGAAGACATACAACATGGTTACTTAGTGGCTTGAAAGTAGCTAATTTTCCTGTTACTAGAAAAGTGCTGCTACGTGTGCAAATATGAAAATATCCACTGCTTTTAATTTACTGTGCTTTAGGTTTTTTGTTTTTTTAATTTTATTACCAGGTTTTTGTTTTTTTAAGTTTATTTCCAGTGTGAGCAACTAGTATCTAGGCGTCCAGGTCAGCTCGGTCTAATTATTATTCCAATTAATCCATATGATAAATATTCATTGAATGGCTCTTATATATGGGACACTACGATATGACACAGCAGTGAATCCAAAGGTAAGAGCCCGTGTCTTCCTGATGCTTATGTACTAACAGATAAGAGGAAATAAGTCAAACAATCAGGTAAAGAGTGAGGCACATCCAGATGCTATCAGAACAATACAGAATAGGGTTTCTAATGTCTGTGGCATGAGGATGGGCCTTTCTGGGACTGAAGTATGAATCAGAGTTAATTATGGTGGGAAATGGGGAGGAATTTTATTTACTTGGTACAAAAGCATTGAATTAAAAATTATAGTTCAATTCAGACTGATCTCCTTTAGTATGGACTGGTTGGATCTCCTTGCAGTCCAAGGGACCCTCAAGAGTCTTCTCTAACACCCCAGTTCAAAAGTGTCAGTTCTTCAGTGCTCAGCTTTCTTTATTGTCCAACTCTCACATCCATACATGACCACTGGAAAAACCATAACTTTGACTAGATGGACCTTTGTCGGCAAA
Source organism: Moschus berezovskii (assembly GCF_049115385.1). Lineage (NCBI taxonomy): Eukaryota > Metazoa > Chordata > Mammalia > Artiodactyla > Moschidae > Moschus > Moschus berezovskii. The sequence continues at coordinate 27,536,131 of NC_142485.1, read as the reverse complement.
GTAATGTCTCTGCTTTTTAACATGCTGTCTAGGTTTGTTATAGGTTTTCTTCGAAGGAGCAAACATTATGGTAGATACAGTTATAAATACTGTAATCTTGCATTTATGGAGCTTATAATTGAATAATAATGATAATACCTAATTTATTGAATGTTTATTATATGCTAGTTATTAGAAGGCTTCTTCATATTAATTTCTTCAACCCTCATTACAATTTTGAAAACTATAGATGAAGCAAAGGAACCGAGATATTAGGAAACTTTTCAGATCCCTGAAGTAGCAAGTGGCAGGCCTAGGATACGAACAGAAACCGTAGGACTCCAAATCTTGCACGCTCAGTAAATACATGATTCTAAGAGAAGATCAACACACATAACTGCAAATACGCCAGGAGTGATGACTGTGATAACAGAATCCCACATGGGAGCTCAGAAGAACATCTAGGGCATGGATTTGGCCCCAACTGAAAATATTGCTTTAGTCTTTTCCTTCCAGCCTGCTTCCCTGATGCATTTTCTGTAGGCATGTTAGATGGTGCACAGTCTTCCCTGGAAGCGAGGTTGTTCTCTTTGATTGAAAGAAGACCGGTGGCCTCTAGATGCCTGCCACAGAGTCTGCAGACACAAAACAAGTTTTAAGTTGCAAACATATGTGTCTCTTAATGGAAGTCCATTCCTCTTCCTACACAAGAGTGGATTGCCAAAGCTCCTGCCAGCTGGACCAAAACTGTTCTCACAAAGTATTTATGAATCTGTGGAAAAGCTTGAGCATTGCTGGTTGACATCTCAAAGTGATGCTGTAATGGAGCCTGTGTTGCTAAAATGTAAGCACACTTGCATCATAATGACTGACTTTGACTACCAAGGACAATGAAGGGATCTTCTAATATTATTTTCAATTATCCTGAAATGTTTCACCAGTCACCATCCTTAAATACTTTTTGTATCTAGAAATATAGGTTATTTGGTGAAACTTAATCTCACTGGAAAGCTTTGATGCTCTGTACCAAATTAAAACTAATTTAACTAAAGCATCTATGCTGTACATTAATATTAAGCAATTACATTAAATGGAAGCACTGTGAATATGTTAATTGCTTTCATTAAAAAACTGATTTCCTTAATTACTTTCTAAGCAAATATTCTCTCCTAAGCTATTTAAGTATCTGCAGTGCTCAAATTCTGTAGGTAATGGGGGTGTCAATTTTATTAAATATGTATTTTTAAAAATCTATTTTGCTTTGCAAGTTTAAAAATGTATTTACAAAACCAGAATTGAACATGATTTTAGGAGACTCTTTTGATTTGAATAACGATATACATTTTATTTGATACGTTTTATTCACAAAAGATTATCTATCATTTTTTATCCTATAATATCTAAGGCTTCTGAGAACACTGACTTTCTCTCTTCCAAAGAAAAAGTCTCTCGCTTCAGCATCAGTGTTGATTATCTTTTGGATCTCCATGGGTTCAGCCTTGCTAAGAACTAAGGAGAAGGAAGGCTTAGGAGGGGTGGATGAACAGATAAAGATGCGATATATGTATATATTTGGCTGAAAATGAGAGGATCTTTTCTTATGCTGATTGGTCTGATCAAGGAGTACCACAAATGAGCTGGAATTTCATACCAGCTTTGCAGTATGGAGATTTTGAGTCAAACTAAATTAATTTAAAGAAAATGGGAGAATGTAGTATATCTTGTAATTGTGAGTTTCAGGACTGAAACTGTTACACAGTATGTTAATGAATTAATTCCAAGTTTCATAGTTTCTCTATTTTGTTCTTTTTGGGATAGCAGTATAATTTAAACATCAGTTTTTGCTGGACAGGGGACAATGGCTGAAAAGCTGGCACTTTCAAATGGAACGTGATGTCTCAGAACCTTTCTTATCAGTTTTGCTAAAGACATTCTTCCCTTGGCTTTCAGCATTCATCCGTTTCAGGTAAGAGATGGGCTAGGTTCACTGTGACCTTTTGGGTGTGTGTGTGTGTGTGTGTGTGTGTGTGTGTGTGTGTCTGTGTGTGTAACTTAAGTAGTGTTTATTGCAGAATAATCGACTCTGGGAAGCAATTTCAAAACTGGTGACAGTTTACCTTTTCTTTTTTTCCTTCTGTCTATTTTACCTGACAGTTTCTTTGAGTTAATTATTTGCAGTACCGGAAAATTAAAATGGTACATGCAAGAAGTTCATTGGTGTATCAGCTTTCTAGTTTGTTCTTTGACCAAGTTTCACTGGATGTATTTGATAAATATTCTGTACAGTGTGTGGTTTGGGATTGGAGTCATTTTCAACTTCATTATATAGATGGAAGTTTAGCTCCTAGTTTTTGTTCATTTAAATGGGCTTCCATAGTTTTGAGAATAAATGTTTATTCTGCTGCTATTTCAGCAAAGTAAGTGCGTGTGTGTGTGTGTGTGTGTGTGTAAGAGCAAGAGAAAGAGAGAGTGTAAGAGAGAGAGTGCCCCAAAGACTCAGTTATTTTCAAACAAGTACTTTCATCCCCCACCAACTCCATTTTCCCTTTCTTGGGAGCAGCCAAAGGCAAAGCAACAATTTGAATTCAGTTTATAAACTTCTGCTTCTCTCATTTCTCATGGTTTTGTTCTCACGTCTGGTTATTTGTCCTATGCATCATTTCCTCATCTTCTGAATCTGAGTCAGCATCAGTTAACAGCGCCGCCAACACTCCTAATTAGTTTTCTACTATATTTGAACTCTACCTCTCAGATTAACAAAGCTCTCTCTCATTTACAGCAGTTGAATAGTGAATGGTATTAATGAGATTGAGTTAGATTTTTACTGTCACCTTAATTTTAGTACCTATAAAATAAAAAAATAGGTGAAGAGTTTCTAAAAAGGGACCAAAGGCCACATATTGAAGCTCTATGAGCTGCTTATCCCTAAGCCTGACGTTGTTTAATTCATTTCACTGAGGTCAGATAGAATAGTGGAATTTTAACCTAGGTCTCTCTTATTTGTAATACATTACATTAGATCCTGTATGAGGTATTTTCTTCTCTTATTATCATGAGATGTCATGAACTATATTATTGAAACTTACCTCATGGGCGTAACTGTAGAATAATAATGTTACTGCATTTCAATCTCTGGATTAATTTAATATACGAATGATAAATTCTCACAGTTCAGCCATTATTTTAAACAGAAATTATCTGGCAAAATTGTCCAAAACTTTGATTAAAACAAGCACAATGAAATAGATTTTATACAAATAAAAGCTCAGAGCTCAAAAAGAATGACACACGATCAAAGTGTGTATGAAATTTCTGTTAGCAACTTTAGTACATCTATCCATCCAAACTTTTACTTTTTAAAAACCCACCTCCTTTTCTCCCAGTTCCCATCCATGTACTGAATAATGCTAACCAGATGTAACTTAGTGATTCTCCATGACTGTTTCTCCAGCAATTTGAATGTAGGGTAAAATCAAATGCAAAATTTCAGATTCACTTTAATTACTTACCCATCTTTAAATGATTGGCGACTGGAAAGATCCAAATACACAGACATTTTTAAGACCTTTGAATAACTTATAATAAGTGCTGCTGTCAGTACTTTATTAAGAGGGAACTGTGTTTCTTCCTAGGCAGTGAGTTGACCTGGTATTCTAATCATCTCAATTGGAACAGGGAGATACAGGAAATATTTTTCTTGGTTTAAATGTAAAGACTTTTAAAAACTTCCAAATTGTATTGGTTACAACTGTTTTTGGGTACAAATACAACTTTATTAAACACATTTTTTTGGTAGAGACTTGGCCTAATAAATCAAAATTTAAAAAGCAGTCAGCCACGTGTTTCAAACCAGTTGCCCTGATTATCAACCTGTGGCTTTTAAAGTTCTGAACACAATTGAGATGCATTCCTGTGACTGATGGACTGTTCTCATGGACTTGAGCTCATTCAAATCATGCTCCTAAATAAGCTTCCAGTTATAACAGAGGCACATGCAGAAGAGAAGGGATTTCACATTCAGTCAAGGTACAGGAGGAGAAAATTCTTCCTGTATAATGGAAATGATAACATTGATACCTGAGCACTCATCCTTGAGAAAAGCAGAAAGACCCAATCCCATAAGATGATGAGCCTGAGAGCCCAGAATCATAGAGGGGATTTAATTTCATGGCACCAGACAGAAGAGTGTCAAATGGTCACTCCAAACTCTAGGTAGCCTTTAATCATCCTCATTTTATATGTAAATTCATACCTAAGGCTTCTTTATATGCGTGGACATACCTTACATATAGGTAATTTGGGGCACAACTTCTTTACAAAATATTTAAACAAAATTTCTAAAATTATTCATGGCTTTATCCTATTGCACAGTTAGATTCCATTTCACTTACAAAATACATGTCAAGTTGAAAGGTGTGAAATTGTTTTTTAAGCCGGTACTGTAAATTGTATGGCAGAAATATAAGGTCACTTTCCCTGGTCATAGCAATGTTCAGGTACCAAGTTAACTTTTTGAAAGCACCTTTTTAGATGCTTTTTAGACCATCTCTCTGCATCAAGACCCAAGCAGCCTATATAGTATTGGTGAATTCCTGATACAGTCAGTAATTTCCATATAGGTCAGGGGAATATAGTAGAATACAAACTACACATGGAGATGGAATCAGATTGGAGTCCTAGCTTTGTTAATTTCTTAATTAAAAAATTATCATGCTACATCTAATATACATGAAAGTTATGATTTTACCTGAAAAGTAAAATAATGCACACCATAAAAGGTTGTATTGTGAATGCACTGAGGTGAGGTATTAACTCGCAGAGAAGACAAGCCCTCTTCAGTTCAGTTCAGTTTAGTCGCTCAGCCATGTCCGACTCTGCAACCCCATGAATTGCAGCATGCCAGGCCTCACTGTCCATCACCAACTACCAGAGTTTACTCAGACTGCCTCCATTGAGTCAGTGATGCCATCCAACCATCTCATCCTCTGTCGTCCCCTTCTCCTCCTGCCTTCAATCTTTCCCAGTATCAGGGTCTTTTCAAATGAGCCTTCACATCAGGTGGCCAAAGTATTGGAGTTTCAGCTTTAGCATCAGTCCTTCCAATGAATATTCAGGACTGATTTCCTTTAGGATGGACTTGTTGGATTTCCTTGCAGTCCAAGGAGCTCTCAAGAGTCTTCTCCAACACCACAGTTCAAAAGCATCAATTGTTTGGTGCTCAGTTTTCTTTATAGTCCAACTCTCATATCCATACATAACTACTTGAAAAACCATAGGCTTGACTAGGTGGAATTTTGTTGGCAAAGTAATGTCTCTGCTTTTTAATATGCTCAGTTGGTCATAACTTTTCTTTCAAGGAGTGTCTTTTAATTTTATGGCTATAGTCACCATCTGCAGTGATTTTGGAGACCCCCAAAATAAAATCTGTTTCCACTGTTTCCCCGTCTATTTGCCATGAGGTGATGGGACCAGATGCCATGATCTTAGTTTTCTGAATGTTGAGCTTTAAGCCAACTTTTTCACTCTCTTTCACTTTCATCAAGAGGCTCTTTAGTTCCTCTTCACTTTCTGCCATAAGGGTGGTGTCATCTGCATATCTGAGGTTATTGATATTTCTCCCGGCAATCTTGATTCCAACTTGTGTTTCATCCAGCCTGGCATTTCTCATGATGTATTCTGCACAGAAGTTAAATAAACAGTGTGACAATATACAGCCTTGATGTACTCCTTTCCCTATTTGGAACCTGTCTGTTGTTCCATGTCCAGTTCTAACTGTTGCTTCCTGACCTGCATACAGATCTCTCAAGAGGCAGGTCAGGTGGTCTGGTATTCCCATCTCTTTAAGAATTTTCCACAGTTTATTGTGATCCACACAGTCAAAGGCTTTGGCATAGTCAGTAAAGCAGAAATAGATGTTTTTCTGGAACTATCTTGCTTTTTTGATGATCCAGCGGATGTTAGCAATTTGATCTCTGGTTCCTCTGCCTTTTCTAAATCCAGCTTGAACATCTGGAAGTTCAAGGTTCACATACTGTTGAAGCCTGGCTTGCAAAATATTGAGTGTTACTTTGCTAGCGTGTGAGATGAGTGCAAACATGCGGTAGTTTGAACATTTTTGACATTGCCTTTATTTGGGATTGGAACAAAACCCGACCTTTTCCAGTCCTGTGGCCATTGCTGAGTTTCCCAAATTTGTTGGCATATTGAGGGCAACACTTTCACAGCATCATCTTTTAGGATTTGAAACAGCTTAAAATAGGACTTGAAATAGCTCAAGTCCTCTTAGCCTTGATTAAATTTGAGGACACATATTGGACCACATTTGCCAGTGAGTAACTCTGTATTACTCACTGGAAAGTAAAAATGGAGAAGGAAATGGCAACCCACTCCAGGATTCTTGCCTGGAGAATCCCAGGGACGGGGGAGCCTGGTGGGCTGCCGTCCATGGGGTCGCACAGAGTCGGACAAGACTGAAGTGACTTAGCAGTAGCAGCAACTCTGTATTAGAATGCCTGTACCAAGGTATGACCTTTTCCATCTCTGCAATTGCACTGACAAAAGCCCAGTCACTGGATGATTTTATCTAGTGCGGCGGCAGAGAATATAGCGCTTTTGGCTTTGCAAGGACTCAGGCCAGATTTCTCTGTCACGGGCCCAAATGTGCTCCTTTCAGTTAGAAAATCACACCTCTTCCAAGTATGGAGCCTGTTTGGATTGTTCTGTTTTAGTTAAAAATAAATTAGACCTAAAGAATTGAGGATAAAATGTGACCACTCCAGATGATTCAAGTTTTCTGCAATGAAGCCAGCCAGCCCAAACTCACCTAAAAATAGCCCATGTCCCTTGGTCTCCTAGGCACTTCAGGCATTGTTTTTTTTTTTGTACATAAATATGCTTTGTGGATGTTGTAGAGAGAGGCAATTCTGAATTCCTGGATCTCCCCCCTACTGGCTCAATACCTTTGTATTACACTGAGTAAAGTCTTAATTCTTCTATTAATATCAGCATGTGATGGTGGGTTGCTTTATGTATTTTTGCTGCTGCTGCTGCTGCTAAGTCACTTCAGTCGTGTCCGACTCTGTGTGACCCCCATAGACAGAAGCCCACCAGGCTGCCCCGTCCCTGGGATTCTCCAGGCAAGAACACTGGAGTGGGTTGCCATTTCCTTCTCCAATGTGTGAAAGTGAAAAGTGAAAGTGAAGTCGCTCAGTCGTGTCCGACCCTTAGCGACCCCACGGACTGCAGCCTACCAGGCTCCTCCATCCATGGGATTTTCTAGGCAAGAGTACTGGAGTGGCTTGCCATTGCTACTATTTGTTATTAAATGACAGTTTTATCCTTGATTTCCTGGTGTGCTAGAAAAAAGTCTGTTATTCAGTGGACTTTGTGCTAAACTGTAGGACCTTTGGCTTTTATTAGCCCTTTGCCTGCTCCCTAGAAGTTTTAGATTTCTCAGTGTTCCTTCTGGGTCTTTTCACTTTCAGCATCCTCTCATCCGCTGGTATGACATAAATTACCATGTCCTCACTTTGTATGTTCAAATTTGTATTAATCTATTATTCTGTCATCGTTTCCTCTTTGAGATTCGGTTTTGTGTTTCTCTCTGACTATTGATGTATCTACTGGATTTTCCACAGGCATCTTAACATGGCTAAAAACAAATTCCTTTTTTATTATCCAGTATGTATTTATCTCCCTGTTTCAGTGATATCCATTAATACTAGGTTTATCACTTTTCCAACAGTCCATCCTATCCCAATCCGTCACTCCATTCTGTTTCATTCTCTGTGTTCTTCACCCACTCTTTTCTCTTCTGTTCCCTCTTCTTCACTTTGACATTCACCCAGTTGTAAAATTTCATTTAATTCTGTCTCTGAATAGAGCCACTGTTCTGTTTGACTATCACTGCCTTACTTGAGATTCTCATCAAATGTTGTTGCTCTTCAGTCACTCGGTTGTGTCTGACTGTTTGCGACACCATGGACTGTAGCACACCGGGCTGCCCTGTCCTTCACATCTCCCGGAGCTTGCTCAAACTCATGTCCTTTGAGTCAGTGATGTCATCCAACCATCTCGTCCTCTGACATCCCCTTCTCCAGTGAGCCAGCTCTTCGCATCAGGTGACCAAAGTATTGTAACTTCAGCTTCAGCATCAGTCCTTCCAATGAATATTCAGGACTGATTTCCATTAGGATTGACTGGTTTGATCTCCTTGCTGTCCAAGGGACTCTCAAGAGTCTTTTCCAACACCACAGTTTGAAGGCATCAGTTCTTCTGCACTCAGCCTTTTTTATGGTCCAACTCTCACATCCATACATGACCGCTGGAAAAACCATAGCTTTGCCTATACGGACTTTTGTCAGCAAAGTATTGTCTCTGCTTTTAAATATGCTGTCTAGGTTTGTCATAGAATGTGCTGTCTAGGTTTCCTTCTTCCAAGGAACAAGCATCTTTTAATTTCATGGATGAAGTCACCATCTGCAGTAATTTGGGAGCCCAAGAAAGTAAAGTCTGTCACTATTTCCATAGCTATTTGCAGTGAAGTGATGGGAGTGGCTGCCATGATCTAGTTTTATGCCAGCCTTTTCACTCTCTTCTTTCACTGTCATCAAGAGGCTCTTTAGTTCCTCTTCACGTTCTGCCATAAGGGTGGTGTCATCTGTATGATCTTGTCTATTTCAAGAAACGACTTCCTGCCTCTCATCTCCTCCCATCCTATCTTTTCCTCCATTTTGCTCCCAGTTATTTTCCTAGAGCAGAAAGCAAAAGTGTTAATGTCTTGCTTAAAATCTCTGCTTGCTTCCCATAATCTACTCAATGAAGTCTCAATTATTTATCATCTTACACATGGTGTGTAAGTGTCTATTGCCTACCCAGTCCTCTGGCCTCTTGGCCACAATATTTATCTCTTTGACTGATGGCTCAGAACATGCCATTCCCAAAGGCTAGTAAATTTTCACAGATTATTCCTTTCCATCTGGACCTTTCCCTCTTCATCTGGCAGTTTCTATTCGTCACTGAAGACTCAGGTTAATTTTCCCCATTGTGAAGCTCTTTTGTATTATTCCCTAGTTAGTCAGTCACTAGGAACTTTAAACCTATGTTGCTGTATTAAACCTGTATTGTGACATTAATCAGCTACATAGTAGAAAAAAAGGAGATATTTATTTGTTGCTGGATTGGTTGAATAGTAAAGAATTTTGCCAGTTCTCATCAATAATTTTTACAGATCTAATTTTAAAATCCTTACTTTTATCCCTAATCCCCACCCCTCATCTCAGTCCCCTAGCTACTCTGCAGATCCAATGCTGTATACAGCAGCTTTTTTAAAAGGTCAAATAGGGCATATGTAGATATGTTTTAAAGACTGAAAATAAAGATTAAGAATATTTTAAAGAGATAAAAAATAATTCAAGAGAATTTATTTTCTTCAGCATTATTTCAATGTGTCAGTTGAAAAAAAATATTTTCTTCATCTATATTGAGATATAATTGACATACTATGTAAATTTAAGGTGTACAGCATAATTGCAGATGTTTTCCTCACGAAGTGGTTACCAAAATAAGGTTACCTCACTTAATTACTGTATAAGGGATGGGGAGGGTAAGAACTTTCAGGATTTACTCTCTTAGCAGTTTTCAAGTGTATAAAAATAGTACTGTTAACTACAGACATCATGATGCACTTCTTTGTCTTATAACTGGAAGTTTGTACTCTTTTACCATTATCTCCCCATCTTCTGCAACACCCAGCTGTTAGCAGCCCCCATTCTATTCTGTTTCCATGAGCTCGGCTTTTGTAGATTTCACAAATAAATGACATCAACAATATTTGTCTTTTTCTCTCTGACTTTTTAAACTTAGCATTAGTGCCATTTTAAATATTTTTGATATCACAATTTACCTATTTTTATGCTGTGTATTCACTAACAACTTGTTGTAGCTATAGTTATTTTTAATACTTTTGTCCTTTAAACATTTTACTAGAGTTAACTGGTTAACACAGCACCATATTATAGCATTAGAGTGTTCTGGATTTGACTGTATACTAACCTGTAGCCGTGTGTTGTCTTTTTTCATATGTTTTCATGTTGCTGATTAGAATCCTCTCTTCAGCTTGAAGAACTCCTTTAGCCTTTCTTATATGGTGATGACTTCCCTCTGCTTTTGTTTGTTCGGGGCCATCTTTCTCTTTCCTTCATTTTTGAAGGACAACTTTGCTGTGGAGGATATTCTTGTTTTGGTTTTTTTGTTTTTCTTTCAGCACTTCAAATTCTTTATTAGATAAATTGCTGATCTCCATGTCTTCAGGGTCAGTTACTTGAAAAAAATTTTTTTTCTTTGCTAGTGTCTCATTTCATTGATTATTTTCTTGTTCCTTGAAGTCTATCATTGCTGTCTTCACATTTCAAGGAGCCATCATCTGCTGCAGTCTTTACTGCCTGACTTCAGGAGAGAAATACCTTCCATCAATCCTATTAGTGACTCTGAGGCTTTCTGGGTCCTTCTGTGGCTGCACCTGCTCTGTACGTCTTGCGGCAAAATCCTTAAGCTCGTCTGCCGTCTTTCCATCCCGTGGAGCCGGGTCATGTGTCCGAGAACCTCGCTTTTGCTTCCGCGAGGACCATCTCTCCCAGGACCGCTGAGTCAGGCCAGCTTTCTGCTGGTACTCAGCTGGCATGGAAAGGAAATGCCCTCCGGGCCGCCCTTGGGAATGCGTGCTAGGAGTCGGCCACCCAGCGAAAGGGGGTGTGGATGAGATCAGTGAAGCGCTGGTGGTACCCCTGGGTCTGCACAGATGAGGCATCCCCCGTGGCCCCTGGGTAGCCCGCTGACGGAGTCTCTGATGCAGTTCGTAGGAGCCCTGTCCTCCTAATGCACCCCACTCTGAGCTGCGGCTGCTGCTCTCCCAGCCGCCAAGGCCCCCCAGTTGCACAGCTCCTGACTCAGTGCCCTGATGAGCGGAGAGAGAAGTGGGCTTCTTTGGCAGTGTCCTGCATGGCTTGGGAGGCTGGGCATTCACCCATCAGTTCTCAGTTTTCCCCACACGAGAAATCTTGGGCCCAGAAGTCCTCTCCTGGCACTGAGCTCTGCCGCCTGAGGTAGAAATGATGCTGCAAAGTCACATGGTTCTTCTTAACCTCTCCAGTGCAGCCTGTGTGGGCTTTTTTGTTTTTTTTTTTTTGTCCTTTCCTGAACAGTATGCTCAAATGTCTCTGCTGGACTCGTGGACATCCACAAAGGCTCCCTGTTCCCTGGGTGACGTCTAATTCAGCATCCTTCCAGGGTGCTTGGATCACAGCTGAGGAGCTGGCGCCGGTTCCTGGGCCACATCTAGGGCCACAGAGGACCTCGGTGAGGTCTCTACTCTTTTTACGTGGAGCACGGTGGGGGAGTCTCCTCCCAGGTTCCCTGGCCAGTGGTGCTGGTGGCAGAGTCAGGGCCAGATGGTCCTGTAGTCGAGTCCTCAGGGGTGTAGGGCTGTTTCCAGATCTAGAGTCAAGACCATGGTCATTGAGCCCACCACCTGGGTGCAAGCCTGCCTTTCCCTGCCCACCTTTCCCAAATGGCTCAGCTCCTTCTTTGTTGTTTAGTTCTTAAGTCTTGTCAGACTCTTTGCAACCCCGTGGACTGTAGCCCGCCAGGCTCGTCCGTCCATGGGATTCTCCAGGCACGAGTACTGGAGTGGATTGCCATTTCCTTCTTCACTCCTTTTTAGACTGCGCCAGTTTCCTACCTGGATCCCACAGAGGCACTTTCATTCATGAACAGATGCCAAATTATTGTTAGTTTGGGGAGGGGGCATCTTTTTCAATCGTTTTATTGACATCGCTCCCCCCAAATATCATTTGTTTTTTGTAATGTGTTTGTGGAATGACTGTTTATTAAGTATCACTATTATGTCTATAGGAAGTCATGTAATCAATTTAGTATGTAAAGATAAAGTAATATAGCCTCAAAATCAGATTTTTAAATTCTAAAAATTTAAAAATTTTCACAATTATGAGTTCACATTTTTGATGTTTTACTATAAATTATTGCTGAGTAATACTGCATAGACTTAAAGCCAGAAGTCATAAGTTGTGTAAATTGGTATCCATATAAAATTTTCTCCAAAGCTGTTCAGTAACATATTGAAATGGACAGAGAGTGCTCAGTGATTATTTTTAATATATGTGTGTATGAATGAAAAATTAAATGAAAGAGTGGATTCATAGGATCTGTCTTGGGAGATAAAAGACAACAGGCAACCGAGTTGAATTCCCTAATTTTTTTTTTTTTTAACCTTACATTAATATATTGGTTGGTTTTGCCATACATTGACATGAATCCACCCTGGGTGTACATGTGAATTCTCTAATTTTGACAGGGGCTAACTAAACAATCAGTATATTGCCAGACAGTGATCTAAGCTATGGTCATGCCACAACAAGCATCTGTTTTATAAATAAATGAAACATCTTGTTCAGATGGCTAAGAGGTATCTTCGGTTCAGAACTGACCAGTCTTTGGTGAAATACTTCTAATTATTATTATTTTTTTTTTTTTACTCCCATTAGTTTATTTATTTATTTATTTATTTTTTTTTAACAGAGGAAAATTTATGCGTCGAACCTGGACTGGTCACTTATGATAATATACATGCTACAATTCCATTCTCCCCAATCATTCCACCTTCACCCTCTCCCACAGAGTCCCAAAGACTGTTCTAAATGCCTATGTCTCTTTTGCAGTCTCTTATACAGGGTTCAGGTTACCATTTTTCTGAAATACTTCTAATTAATCTAATTGATTAATTAAGTCCATGCTTGAGGGACGTTTTTCAACCAAAGTCTCCTAATTGTTTATCAATGGGTGTGATTCACATTCAGCTTTATCTGGGCGCTTCTTCTTGAACTCCTTAAAGATAGCCAAAGAGAGAGGAAAAAAATATTTTAGAAACACTTTAGAATGGACTTTAGTCATTGGTAGAACAGCAGCTGGGAGGTCACAGCATTTGCTAGAATAGAACGCAGTTTGTTTCCATTCTTTTATTCCTTCTTTGTTTTTGGCCTGAGAACACTGCCTCATTCATATGTAATTATGAAAGACCTCCTGATCATTTAGCTGTCCCTGGACCTCTCTAACGGAGAAGGCAATGGCAAGCCACTCCAGTACTACTGCCTAGAAAATCCCATGGATGGAGGAGCCTGGTAGGCTGCAGTCCGTGGGGTCGCTAAGGGTTGGACACGACTGAGCGACTTCACTTTCACTTTTCACTTTCACACATTGGAGAAGGAAATGGCAACCCACTCCAGTGTTCTTGCCTGGAGAATCCCAGGGATGGGGGAGCCTGGTGGGCTTCCGTCTATGGGGTCACACAGAGTCATGTGTGTTGGCCCCTGCTCTTGCTATTCATCTCACCTACTCTTCTTAACATCCTCAAAGATACCTTTTCCCTTTCCATATTTTCATCTCATATATATGTGTATATACACATAATATATATGTATTTTTAAATAATACTTGTTTGGCTGTGTCAAGTCTCACTTGTGGCATGTGGGATATAGTTCCCCGACCCAGGATTGAACCCCGGCCCCTAGCATTCAGAGTGCATAGTCTTAGACCCTGGACCACCAGGGAAGTCTCATCTCATTGTGTATTTTGCAAATTAGCAATTTATATCTTTAAAATCGAAAATAGCAAGCACTAGATAAATAATATGTCATGTTAGAAGTGTTTCATTCAAGTATACCACTGGAATGTAGTCACTAAAATTCTCTTTGCAACTGGAAATCGAGATGATTATATATAGGAATATAATTGATATGCCACTATAGGAAAAAGCTATGTTGCTGAAAAATAGCCCAACACAGACTTTGGCTTTTTGGACATAACACAGCAGACGGTCCCTTCAGTGTCCGGTTTGTGAGTCAAAGAACCAGAGGGCCTTGCTTCTTGGCCCAGTGGAGAATTAGGTGGGGTGAAGTTGCTCAGTCATGTCCGACTCTTTGTAACTCCTTGGGCTGTAGCCTGCCAGGCTTCTCTGTCCATGAGATTTTCTGGGCAAGAATACTGGAGTGGGTTGCCATTTCCTCCTCCAGGGAATCTTCCGGATCCAGGGATCGAACCCAGGTCTCCTGCACTGCAGGCAGACTGTACTGAGCTACCAGGGAAGCTCATTAGGTGTGGATAGGTTTCTAATTTAATAGGCTTATCAGGATTGGTTGTGATTTAAATGTAGTGCTTTTTATTTTCGGAGAAGGCAATGGCAACCTACTCCAGTACTCTTGCCTGGAAAATCCCATGGACGGAGGAGACTGCTAGGCTGCAGTCCATGGGGTCGCTGAGTCAGACACGACTGAGCAACTTCACTTTCACTTTTCACTTTCATGCATTGGAGAAGGAAATTGCAACCCACTTCAGTGTTCTTGCCTGGAGAATCCCAGGGACGGGGGAGCCTGGTGGGCTGCTGTCTATGGGGTCGCACAGAGTCGGACACGACTGAAGTGACTTAGCAGCAGCAGCAGCAGCAGCAACTTTTTATTTTAAAGTTGACTTTTACCTTATTAGGGTATTCACCTTATCAGAATTAGAACCGCTTGCTCAGTTTCTCAGTCATGACCGACTCTTTTTGGCCCCATGGATTGTAGCCTGCAAGTCTCCTCTGTCCATGAGGTTCTCTATACAAGACTGCTGGACTGGGTGGTCATTTTCTACTCCAGGAAATCTTCCCAACTCAGGGATCGAACTCGTGTCTCCTGTTTCTCCTACATTGCAGGCAGATTCTTTACCACTAAGCCATCGTGAAAGCACCATAGAACCACTGTGTTTGCTTTTAATTAATTGGTGAGAAAATTATCTAAGGTTTTTCTTAAAACATGTATCTAGGACTTCCCTGGTGATCCAGTGGTTAAGACTCCCATGTTTCCACTGCAGAAGGCAAGGGTTCAATCCCTGCTCGGGGATCTAAGAGCCCACATCTAAGGCCCCGAGGTATGGCAAAAAAAAAAAAAAAAACACAAGAAAAATGTATCTAGAAAAGAATGTTTTAGCATAACTGAGTGTCCACCACTGTGAGAAGTCATAGAAAATACTAAAGAAATAGTTTCTATGTCTTGATATAGATTATAATTTAGTTGAGAAGAAAAGATGTATACCTTGAAAAATTAGAAGTAAACTCCAGGGTATGTTTTTAACCTTCTGGTTTACATTTTAAGAGTCATAATTCCAGTCCTGATCTCAAAACCATAATTTAGTTCTGTCAGTCTTGCTGACCACAGTATATCACTTCCAGGCTGTACTAGCCTTCCATGACTGACAGTGCAAAACTGAACAAATGACCTCCTCCTCTCCTTAAAAACTCCCTTATAAACTGCCCTTTCCACTAGTAATAACAGTAATTTTTTTAAGGTGACTAGACATTTTAATATGCATTACCTCTTATTTTCTTCTCTTGTCAGCAAGAGTGGCATTTTTTACTCTTAAAAAAAATAAAAACAACAACAGTTTTCTCCTGTCAAATCTTGTGGCCGAGGCTGGATTTACTGAACTCAGTCACATGTAAGTCATTTAGTTCATGGTTTCGTACCTGTTAAATGCTGTCAAGTTTTTGGCTATTATTGGTATATTATCATCATCACTATTATCATTCATTATTGCTATTACTCCAGATTGCTTTAGAGCAAAGCAAATACACATAATAGAATCTTTTCATCTTCCTGTTTTTTTAGAATGTGGAGTATTAGGTTTAATCCTAAAACTTATCAGTCTTTCCCCTTCATTCTTTACATTAAGTCACTATTAATTGTTTGTCAACCTTTGTCAGATTTTTGCATCCATTTTCTCCTCCTGTGTACCATATTGCTTAGTTTAAGTACTCATTTCATTTCACTTGGAATTTGCTGTAGACTCTCAATTCTCTTTGCCGCATAATTCATTTTATGTCTAGTGACCAAGTAATCCTTTAAAGCATAGTTCCATTATTATTACTTCTGTTCTCAAAAAATTTCAACGATTTCCTTGCCTGCTGAATACGCTTCACAGTCTTTAACCTCACACTGGCGTCCTTAATATTCTGCTTCCTGCTGATGTCTCTTTATCACCTACCAGCTCCTCCTGTAGTGCAGCATATCAGAGTAGTATTTAATTCTCATTCATTCAACAAGTGCGCAGCAAAGGCTTCCAGCAGCAGGTTTCATTCTGAGTGTGCTAATACAACGTGAGTCCGAAAGACTCAGTGTCACTGCTTCACGGCTCAGATCACTTTGTTCACAGCATCTCTGCTTCCACCTCCGAGACATTTTTGTCCTCATTTAACCCCCTCTTATTTGATGGATTTGAAATAGATATTCGCCGTCTAATTTACAAAGCATCCTGGTCATTCTGACAGAAAATTCCGTTTTTCTTTCTTGTGCCCACTGTATTACATCTTTTTCATCACACTCAGCATTTTCACTGTTGGTCTGCCTTCCATTCAGTGCATGAAGATTCCTTGAACCCTGAACAAACAACATTGAAGCTTGAATGTTTCTTCTAAAAGCGGGGGCTACTCTCTTCCACTATATTCACCTTTGACAGTTTTCCGTCCTATATGTGGAACCAGCTACTGCTAAGTCTGCTGGTTCAGAAACGTATGGTTGTCAGATTCAGTATAGAAACTACTGGTAACCAGAGCCCCAGGCTGGTATAAGTGGGCATTCTATGCTATTATATTTTTTTCTGTGAAGTTTGAATTTTTTCCTCACTTAAATTTTCCCAAGTAGCAGACTGCCAAAGGGCTGCAAAGAGGTAAAGATCAGCAGTTGCTGAAATTTGTAAGCCAAGGACATTATATTGTTTGAAATATCCATATAATTGAAGGAAAAGTGGTACTTTAGCTTGGCTTATCTGTGTAATAGATCCAACTGTCCACTTCATGGAACATGTGCAGACACAGCTTATGTTGCAACCCTGTCTTAACCACTTACCCTTTCTATAATTTCAGCAGCACAAATATACTTCTTTATTCCCTCTCGTATCATATTACCACATAGTCACCAATTTGCTGAGGAAGTAGTTTCAAAAGAATCCTGATCTGCAGAGCCCAGATTTCCTCAGCTCAAGGTCGTGTATGTCCTAAAGTAAAAACAAAATCTGTTTCAACAAGTAAACTCAGTGGAGCTGAGTGTACAGTTCAGGGAACTTTAATAGCTATTTCATGGGGAACACAGACTGACTCCTTCTGATTAAGTTTATATATAATCTGGCCAGGAGGCGAGAAGCCCTGCCTCATCTTTATCTACTGTCCAAAGTGACTTAAAAGCAAATAGTCGTTATATGTTTCTGTTGGAAAGTTCTGTCTAAAAATATTATTATGTTTGAAATTATTTGTAGAGAATTCATGAGAACATTCTAGTCCAATAATATTTTATTGTTAAGAAAATTTATCAGTAGTAAGATGAAGTAATGATAATAGCCAATTGTCATTTAAAGTTGAGATCCAGTTTCTTTTTCAACATGTGTGATTTGTCAAGGGTAGAGGTTTATCTGTAGTATGTAAGGGTGTAGTCCCTGAAGGCAGACAGTGGATTTGAGTCTGGTCTCTAAGATTTCCTCCTTGTGTGGCCTTAAGTGGTTCATTCACTTATCTTTTTTCTAAGCCTTCCCTCCCCTTCCAAATAGGGATAATAATTCTACTTATCTCAGAGTAAGTACTCTATAAATTTTTAGCTCGTATCATTTATTAAGAAGGCATTAACTATATTGAAGGAATGATGATATCTTTCAACATTCTTTGTGACCTTTATATCTGTCTGCTGATTTAATGCATCTCTTTGAATCAAAATATACAACCTATTTTTTACCTTGTTCATCTGAGAGCAGCACCATTTGAATATACAGCTGGTACTGCTTCTCCCAGGTAATCAGTGAACAGTGGTGGTCATCCAGCAATTAGAGGAGATGGTTAATTACCTGACATGAGGTTTGACTTTCAATGCCAAATAACATTTTAAATGTGCTTTTAATAGATGTTCACAGAAAAATTTGAGTAGAAAGTACAGAGTTCCCATAAATCCCTCTCCCACCAATAGCATCTTTTATTGACAATGTGATTATAGAATGAAGGTTGCTTGCTGTCATGGAATCCAACATCTTTCTTGTTTACTTTCCTAAGTTAATAAATGTTACCATAAAAGTCCTAGTTGAAAACATAAAAAAAATCATATTATTAAATTTAAGGCATAGATTCGGGGTATTTGTATTTCAGAACAATAAAAAATATTCATGAAATCTATAGAAAATCTGAATCAGCAGGAAAAACAAGGTTTGAATCTTTGTGTATGTTGATAATACTCTGTTTATCAGTGTGCCTGAGAACACAAGTGGAAATCCTGGTTCAGATGGCACAGTTATCTATTTCTTTAATCTATGAGTTCTGGGATCGATTAGAACACAAAATGTGACTCATTATAAATCAGTTTTCACTTTTCATAGATAAAGTGAATCAGTAACTCTCATAGAATGTATTTGATTAAGGGGAAATTATATTACAAATGAGAAAAGAAAAATGCCGACTGGCTATACAAATGTATTTACATATTAGCACAAGCAAAACTTCTCAATTAACCAACACATCTCTTTTGTTTCACTAGACCTTCCTCCAAGGACAAGCTCTTGCTTCTTAGACTACCAGTGAGTGCTGTAAGCTTTCAGTTCAGTTCAGTTCAGTTCAGTCGCTCAGTCGTGTCCCACTCTCCGCGACCCCATGAATCACAGCACGCCAGGCCTCCCTGTCCATCACCAACTCCCGGAGTTCACTCAAACTCATGTCCATCGAACTGGTGATGCCGTCCAGCCATCTCATTCTCTGTCGTCCCCTTCTCCTCCCACCCCAATCCCTCCCAGCATCAGACTCTTTTCCAGTGAGTCAACTCGTTGCATGAAGTGGCCAAAGTATTGGAGTTTCAGCTTTAGCATCAGTCCTTCCAATGAACACCCAGGATTGATCTCCTCTAGAATGGACTGGTAAGCTTCAGTGAGATCAAAAAGGCTAAATCTTAAACCCAGCCATCCCCCTTGTTTCTAAGACTGCAGCTCAGCTTCTAGTTCTCTGCTCTGTACCAAAGGGCATCCGCCCTTTCCCTTGCGGTCATACTGCTCTGACTGTTAGGGCCAACTCCCACTGCCCCCGATCTCCTGTTAGTCTCTGCCCAAACAGTTGGCTCAGATGGTAAAGAATCTGTCTGCAATGTGGGAGACCTGGGTTTGACCTCTGGGTTGGAAAGATCCCCTGGAGAAGTGAATGGGTACCCACCCCAGTATTCTTTTTTTTTTCACCCAGTATTCTTGACTGAAGGATTCCATGGACAGAGGAGCCTGGCGGGCTGTAGTCCATGTGGTCGCAAAGAGTCAGACACTACTGAGCAACTGACACTTCACTTTTTTCACTAAATAATTTTAGACTTTCAGCAGCACAGGTCTTAGTGGCAGTGTTTTGTGAACTTCAGTACCCAATCCCTCATGAAATTTGGCCTGAATCTGTCAGTGGATATTAGGATGGATTTCATTTTTAGAACCAGCACAACCATTGGTTACAGAAATTTTCCAGAGTGAGGCTTTTTAAAAGAATGTTTGAGGATTTCCAAGTTGAATTCTTTAATTGTTTTCTTTCCCTTTTATGGCTTTTGGCAGAGGAACTGCATTGCTCTCATATATAAATATTTTTTTTCTAATTTTATTGTTTTGAGTTCCTTGAATATGGTCTATATGATTCTAGTTTCTGTGAATTAATTTTGATTTTTCTTGTGGCACTAATGCACGTTTGTGTGTGTATAGTATTGTCCCAGAAAAAGAGAAAAAAACTATTTTCACACAGAATATCCATGTGTGCACTTGGCACACACACCCACACATAACATGTAATTGTATAGTCATTGTGGTGAACGAGCAAGACTTTAGGACCCGGGTTTGATCCCTGGGTTGGGAAGATCCCCTGGAGGAGGGCACGGCAACCCACTCCAGTATTCGTGCCTGGAGAATTCCATGGTCAGAGAAGCCTGGTGGGCTACAGTCTATGGGGTCACAAAGAGTCGGACACGACTGAGCAGCTAACACACACACACACACACACACACACAGAAAGTGAATTTATTTCTTCCTCTCACTGTGTTATTTCTTTAAATGTCTTCAATCAGCTGGTTTTCTTCTTTCCCTTGAACTTTCATTCACATGACTTTTCTGATGATTCATATATACCAAAAATACACCCTGATCACTTTTACATAGAAAGACTTCCAGAACAGTGTAGAAATGAGTGCTGAAAACTCATACCAGATGAAAACTCCTCATCTCCTCCAGCTTGTTCTGCTTCAGACCTGAACCCAGTGGTAGGATGAGGAAGGCATCTCCTTTCCTTAATTTTCCCAGTGGGCCTTTTCACCTGCTTACACTCTGACAAAATTAGAAGGGACAGAGAGGCAGGAGGAGGGCTGAGGAGCAGGGAGGGTCTCCCTGGTTGGCCTTTGCAGAACCTGCTGGGAGTTGATTCTGCCTGTGCATGGGGTTAAAGCTCTCTCCTGAGGTTATTTTCGTGGTTTTCATGCATATTCTGCTCTTGACCATCTGACCACAGGTCCCTCTAGTCCTGCTGGCAGCTTGTGGCCTGTCCTGCAGTTTCTGCAACAGAATGTTCATCTCCAGTCTCTTTCTGCTGGGAATGTCTCATTTTTGCAAAGTCTCTTTTAGGCAGAATGTATTATTTTTTAAACAGGACAAACTAGTGTCTACACAGGTTCCACGTCTAGATGCTGAGGAATAGACAAACAGCTTTAGCTGCCCTTGTGAGGAGGACCATTGCTCCTTAAGCTTGCCTTCCAGAGGCCACTTTAGTTAGTCTTCTGGTTTCAGACTGTTCCTTTCGTGTAAGGTACCAGTTCTTAGTGTCACATCAGCTTTAGCGAACACATGTCATGAGCTCTCCAACAGGGCTTATTGAAGGTCCTTGTTTAAGCTAAGAGGAGAGGAAAGCAACCCTGACAACTTTCCAAAAAATTACTCTGATTTCCAACTCACAGCCCCTTCAACTGTAATGTATTTTCAAATTGGAGGAAGGGTTATAAAACAAACACGTTGCTAACAAGGTCTTCTTCAAGCCCTCTGTGGGCAGTCTAGTGCCTGACTTTGGGTTGTGGGAAGTGATTTGCTGTTGTTTTGGGGCATCAGTGGAAATTGAGACAGAAATTGTTTCATTTAATATTCTTTTACAGTGGTGTCATTCACTTCCTTTTCTGTCTTATTTATTCTTTCCTACTCCGTTTGTTAATTTCTAAGAGAGTCTTTAACTTTGCTCATGATTTCATATGTATATGTGTGTATATATATATATATATGTATGTGTGTGTAATAAATATACTTTTTTTCTCTCTCTTTTAAGTATCAGAAAAATGGTAATCATATAACCCAAATGTTATCATCTCTATTCATGGTTACATGCAATTACTTTGTTAGTTGTTTCAGTAACTGTAACTTGCCTTGCATGCTATATCACTTCAATCGTTTCTGACTCTTTGAAACCCCATGGAGTATAGCCCGCCAGGCTCCTCTTTCCTTGGGATTCTCCAGGCAAGAATATTGGAGTGGGTTGCCATGCCCTCCTCCAGGGGATCTTCCCAACCCAGGGATCAAACCTGTGTCTTTTATGTCTCCTGTATTAGCAGGTGGATTCTTTATCACTAGTGCCACCTGGGAAGCCCCTAAATATTTCTTAAATCTTTTAAATTAAGCCCTAAGTTCTTTGAAGCAGAAACCTTGTCTTGTGTGACACTTGTGTTGTAAAAACTTGGAGGAAAAAATAGAGTGAATCATTCTTTAATAAAAATGTTATAGAATAAAAAAATATTTTGTAGCTTAATGAACACAACATTAGCTTGGAGTTACTTTGCTGGAGTTCAGCCTTCCAATATTGCTGTTCAGTTAATGTCAGGTCTGTAGGTTCTACAAGTAAGCTTCTCCTCTGGACCTTAATCCCATTTATAAATGAAGTGGTTTGCTCAAACTGTCTCCAAAGTTTACTCACTTTTAAAATTATGTTACTTTTCAAAAATAAAGTCTGTTTCAGAAAACAGAATGGCTCAAAATCCAAATTTGCTCATATTCAAAAAGGGACTGAGTTAAAGCATCATACCAAGTTTCAGTCTTAGAAAGCTCTAATAAATTTGTTTTCTTTTTGTTATTAGAGTATGTTTTCCATATATCTGAATTTGCTGTTTACAGATTAGACGATGAAATGACTCATCCCTGGGAGAATTAAGTACCTTAGGGTGTGTTCTTGATAATCTGCCTCTTGAAATTTGTCTCTTTGTAACATATGTCAAGTAAGGACTTTCCTAACATGATTTTTAAATTCCAAATAATTAACGTTAGAGGAATACAGCAAAAAGTTCTTAGACATAAATCACATTAGACCATTTTTAAGAAATAATTAGTTGTTAAATCAACTTCAGACATGAGTTCTTATAGTTTAGCTACCAAAATAATAAGCATTTTATCAAACCTCTCTCTTTATAATATTCACTCTTCTAAGAATTATTGGTCCCTAACAATATTGCAGAAGGAAATGGCAACCCACTCCAGTGTTCTTGCCTGGAGAATCCCAGGGACAGGGGAGCCTAGTGGGCTACTGTCTGTGGGGTCGCACAGAATCGGACACGACTGAAGCGACTTAGCAGCAGCAACAATATTCTCAAAGAGCTACCAGACAGGCTATTAAAATGCATACTGTGGCAAATGTACTCAGAATATAAAACAAATACAAATGGTCACAGTTCGTTTGTACCCATTTACACAATGCATTTATGTTATTTTACAAATAACTTGTAGATAGATTAGTGGAAATAATAACTGCTCATGACTTGAAGAAAAGAGATGCATGCCTTTCATAATCTCAGAGGAAAGTATTTCCCAGAGAATGTTAATATCTAATGTATTGTGCTATCAAAAGACATGATTTTGTTTTACATTCTTATTTGACATTTATTTGGAGTTTATTCAAGAATTCTTTGAAAACCTCCTTGCATATTTGGACCTTTAAATACATTTAAGTTATATTTGAAGTTATCATTGTGGGAAATAATTCTCATTTTAGATTTGGTTGGGGTCAGGAAAGGTCTTCCTGAAGGGAAGACTTGAGAACAGAAACTCAAAAGCACTAAAGGGTTTTTCATGTGGACATTGGGGAAAAGAGCGTTCTTGACCTCTGTGTGAGAAAAAAGGTGTGGGAAGATTCTGAAGTGGGCCTGTGTCACATGAACTCAAGTGCCAGCAAGGAGACCAGTGTCACAGGGGCAGAGGAGCAGAGGAGGAATTTGAAGAGATAGCCAAAGGCCACATATTTAAAGTTTCGGGGCCCTGGTTAGATTTGGTTGAGCAATGAGAGGGCGCTGGAGAGCTTTGAGGAAAGGAGTAACACGAGGTGACCTATGCTTTCAGAGGCCCCTCTTGCTGCTACAGGGGAGGAAGGGTAAGGGCCAGGAGAAATATTAGGGTCAGTAGCCATGAAAAGTTTGTGTCAGGTCAGGTCTTCTAAGGCACAAATGCCAAGCAGGATTAGCTGTTGCAAGATCTAGCTAAATAACTGTGGACAAGAAAGGGACAGGGAGCAGAGGCAGGCAGGGAGAGCCTTCAGACAGCAGAGAAGAGGATGACCTGTGAAAGGAGAGGGCAGATGAGACTGCAGCAGGGGTCTCAGGAAGCCCCGAGGGTGGTCCCCTAGTAAAAGTTGCTCTCTAGAGGAATCCTATGTCAAGCAAGAGTGACCATGTTCTCGTTCCCCCTCCCCTGCTACTGAGCCAGTCATTGGAAGAACCTGGGGGAAAACTGGAGCAGAAAAGTGTGGCAGCTGGTGGTGGTCCGTCACTGTGCTCCTTGAAGGGGCCACCACAGTGTGGTAATTTTGTGGGTATTTTGTTTTTTCTTTGTTTCAAGCTTTTAATTTTATATCGGAGTATAGCCAGTTAACAGTGTTGTGATAGTTTCAGGTAGGCAGCAAAGGGACTCAGCCACACATACGCATGTATCCATTCTCCCCCAAACTCCCCTCCCATTCAGGCTGCCACATAACCTGGAGCAGAAATATAACCATATGTACTTGTTGATTCCAAATTCCGCTGCTATCCCCTCTGCATGAGGATTTTGGGTTAGGATGGCAGGGACGGAGGTGGTGAAATTTGGTTAGAGTTCTGATATGTTTTGAGGAAAGAAAAAACAAATAAATTTTTGACTTAATGTTGGATGAATGGTTATGACAATTCCTGAAATGAAAAAGATTTGGAAGGAATGGGTTGCTAAGTCAGGAAATGAGCAGGACGGTGAGGAAAGAAGACAGTTTTGCACATGTTAAACGTCAGATGATTATTAAGCATCCACGTGGATTTGTTAAAATAGGCAGTTGGATAAATTTCACTGGGAAAATATTGAGCTGTGGGTATTAATTCAGGAGCCATAGGTGGGTGAATTTAAAGGTTACCTAGACGGTGAGTACAACTGGAGAAGAGAAAGTGGTAATTCATGAGTCCAGGGTGTTTTATAAGATTTAGAAATTGGAATAAGGAAGAAGATCCAGCCAGATTGGAGTCATAAAGAGTATATATAAAATGTGACACTGTGACTCAAAAGATCGAGTCATACAGATTAAAAAGGAAAGAAGATAATTTGAGAAATATTCATCTAGGATAATCAAGGAAAGAAAGGACTTCAAGAAGGAGGGAATGATTAATTATTTTATTTTCTTGAAACAAGGTATACCAGTTGGCATTTATTTTATTGCTGTTTTTTGTTCAGGCTGCATGGCTTGTGGGATCTTAGTTCCCCAATCAGGGATCAGAATCCATACTCCTTGCAGTGGAAGCACAGAATCCTAACCAT
The DNA here is from genome assembly GCF_049115385.1 of Moschus berezovskii. Lineage (NCBI taxonomy): Eukaryota > Metazoa > Chordata > Mammalia > Artiodactyla > Moschidae > Moschus > Moschus berezovskii. Next base: position 27,511,270 of record NC_142485.1, on the reverse strand, counting down.
TGGACCCCTAGGGAGTTCCCTGGTCAGTTGTTTAAATACCGATGAGAAGTTGAAAGGATGGTGACCTCAAATAAATATTGAATTTAATAGTGTGGAGGTCACTGGTGACACCGACAAAAGTGGTTTTAGTGGAACACTAGTTGAAAACCTTACTGGCAAGAATATGAGAGAGAATGAGAAGAAGAAAATGGAGACAGTGAGCATAGAAACTTGAGGAAATCTGCCATAAAAAGAAGTAAGAAATGGGGAATTGGGATTGTCTTGCCAAGGGAGAGGTTTTTGTTTTAGGATGGGTGATACTAAAGCATTTTAGATGTTTATAGGAATGATCTATTACAGCATAATTTATGGTCTGGAAGAAAAAAGGGGAAAACTACCTGAGCAGGATTCTTGAATATATGAGAGGAATCCAGAACATAAAGGAGACCTTTGGCCTCAGAAACAACAAAGGCCATTCATCTATTTTAACCAAAGTATACAAATCAGGGGGCTTTCCAGGTGGCTTAGTGGGTGAAGAATCAGCCTGATGTGCAGGAGAAGCAAGTTTGATCCCTGGGTTGGGAAAATCCCTTGGAGGAGGGCATGACAGAGGAGCCAGGAGGGCTAGAGTTCACAGGATCCTAAAGAACTGGACATGACTGAAGCGACTGAGCACAGAAGCACATACAAGTAAGATGCAGTTAAACTGATTTATTTATTTGTAGAAGTTCTCTTCTGAGGGCTTTAATATTTCTCGGTGACATAGGATCAAAGTCATTATTAGGGAAAAGCTGTAAAGTAGGCATGTTGGAGGTTTGAGGAAGAAAGATATGAAAGTCATTCAGGAGAGAAGGACTGTAAATCTGATAAAGGGAATACTGTTGTTGAGCAGTCCTGAGTGTCCTCTTGAAATTTATTTCCTCACATTTAATGTGAGGCCAGTCTGCACTTTTAATGTTTTTCTCCATTCATCTCCAGTTATTTGGGTGTTGACAAGTAATTGGCTTAGGTTGCATTTAATTATTGTTGTGGTTTTGCTGGGCAGCTGTGACATAGGAAAAAAGGGCAAGGAAATGCAGAGTAGAATGGAGTGATTATAATGATGGATGTGAGATTTAAGCTGGGTTGTGAAAGAAGTGAGAGCACGCGGGGCGGGATAGATGGACTGTGAGTTTGCAGATTCAGAGTGTTAAAATGGGGGGTGGGAGGTGGAAAGTGAGATAGACACCAAGACATCGTTCAGGGTGTGGGATCTTCCGGTCAAGATTACAGAGGAGATGGAGTGAGTTTGGAGTGTCAAAAAGTCTAGGAAATGACCATGGGAGATAGCGTGGAAGGTTAGAGGAGTGGAATAGAGGAGGAAATCTCAGCATGCTGGATATTGGTAAGATTGTCCACATGGATAAAGAAATCACCAAGAAGAGCGACAGTGAAGAAAATAGCCTATTGTTGACTAAAATTACCTACGGTAAACAATATTATAAGAGACTAAGGAATGCGACAGAAGATCCACTGTCAAGTCCTGCCCTTTGACGGAAGTCAGAGCTCTCAGGGAGAGTGGGCTTGAGGTGCCGGGCAGTGCATAGCATGGAAGAGGGGAAAGCACATATGAAGGTGTGCTGGTCTCCTGGGACTCCTGTAGCACATTACCACACACTTAGCGGCTTAAAACAATGGAGAGTTACTGTCTCACGATTCTTGAGGCCCAGTCTTGAAATCGGTATCAGGGACAAAATGGAGGTGTGAGTACAGACAGTCGTACTGCCTGCAGTGGCATGGGGGAGAACCTGTTTCTTGCCTCTTCCAGCATTCCTTGGCTTGTGGTCACATCCCTCGAATCTTTTTTAAAGTATTTATTTATTTGACTGCGCTGGGCTTTAGCTGTGGCATGTGGGATCTAGCTCCCTGACCAGGGATTGAACCTGAGCTGCCTGCATTGGGAGAATCTTTTAGGCCATTATTCTAACCTCAAAATGTTCCACCTTCATATTATCTTCTCTGTATATGGTAAAATTCCTCTCTGTCTCTCTCTGCAAAGGATACATGTAATTGTCCTTAGGGTCCATCAGGAGAATTCAGGATAATCTCCTTAGCTCAATATTTTTAAGTTAACAACATCTGCAATGACTTTTCCCCCTCCTTTCCCTCCATAGGTTGTGATTCCCTGTAAAGGGAGATGGACAGTCACCTAAAATGTGTCTTGATGTCAAGACTGACACTGCCACATGCAGACCAAGAGGATATGAAAAGCTTTCACAGTGGAAGTTTCTGAGGAAGGCAGGTAGGACTCACATTGGTCTGAAATGGCCTGAAAAAGCAACCGAAGGAGACTAGCCTAATATTTCTTGTGACTGGGGGTGGGACCAGGGTCTAGCGAGAATTCCTATGTGATAGAAAGAGATTGGGCTTCCCTGTGGCTCAGCTGGTAAAGAATCCGCCTGCAATGTGGGAGACCTGGGTTCGATCCCTGGGTTGGAAAGATCCCCCGGAGAAGGGAGAGTCTACCCACTCCAATATTCTGGCCTAGAGAACTCCATGGACTGTATAGTCCATGGGGTTGCAAAGAGTCAGACACAACTGAGTGACTTTCACTCACTCCAGAAGGAGATTAGGTGGTGTGAATTTCCTACCCGCGTCAATGGAGAGAAGGTTCAAATCATCTTATTGGCGTATCCCAGTGTGGGCACAAGTGAAGAACCATGGGTAAGACTTGATAACTGTCAGCAGTCAATCATCCAGAAATGAGGTCAGACTCCTTTTTGCCACTTGAAGTTGCATTCTCAGGTTCCGGAGATTAGAGTTTGGATGTGGCGGTGGGGGTGGGGGTGCATGGTTTTCAACCTATCACAGTGGGTTTTGCTACATAAGTTTTGTACTCTAGTGACAGTCTAGGGTCAAATATAATGAGAAATTGAAGGATATATTACAGAAGTTAATGCTATAGGAAGTTTTTAATGAGCTGAAACCTCTTTGCCTGTTGGTTTTGTTCATTGCTTTGCAACTTGGACACCAGTTCCTGGGATATTATTAGCTGGCACACAATACATATTTTCTGAGTGAATGAATTGATGAAAAACGGACCTCACTTCTAAAAAAAAAACAGAAATTGTTGGAAAATAGCAGCAGAAGGTTGGACTTAAAATTTAGGCATTTTCAAAAAGTGCATACACGTTATTATTTTTTAAATATAGTATGGTTCAGGAAAGGAAGTTTGGAGCTGGCATATTACTTTGTGGAATTGGCTTTTTGCTCCCCCATTTACTGAGCCATGGAATGAACCCTGATGAGCAGATGGAGAATTCTGAGGTAGAACATCCTGCCTTCTACCTGACATAACTGAGTTCTGTTTACCATTGTCTGTTCTTTTGTCTCCACGCTGATGGTCTCCTGGCCAGCTGCTCTATTGCAGGTCACTGCTCTGGCTCCCTAACCGCTCTGAACACTAAAACGTCTCCCTAGGTGTCATGTGGAAAGGAAAGCTTATTTAAGAAGGCAACTATGGCATTACCTGAACGACACACAGAGACAGAGAAAACTGAGGTATACTATCACAGGGGCTATAGCTCTAGAAGGTATTGGATCCCTGAAAGGAGAGGGGGAGAGAAAGAAAGATAATTAATCGTAACAATAAAGCAAAATCAAAGATGTTTCCTGCCCATTCTCTTTATCCTCTGGAGAGTATTTGCAACAAAATATAGCCTGTCTCTTCACCTTTTCACCCACTGGGCACCCATTTACCAAATGACTCATTTCCAAGGTGTTTCACTCTTCCTCTTCAGAAACATCCTATGAATGACACCTCAATTGCCATTGGCCAATCCTTTTATCCACTCCTATGCCCAGTCCATTCTAAAGGAGATCAATCCTGGGTGTTCATTGGAAGGACTGATGCTAAAGCTGAAACTCCAATACTTTGGCCACCTCATGTGACGAGTTGACTCACTGGAAAAGACTCTGATGCTGGGAAAGGTTGGGGGCGGGAGGAGAAGGGGACGACAGAGGATGAGATGGCTGGATGGCATCACCGACTCTATGGACATGAGTTTGAGTGAACTCCGGGAGCTGGTGATGGACGGAGGCCTGGTGTGCTGTGATTCATGGGGTCGCAGAGAGTTGGACACGACTGAGCGACTGAACTGAATTGAACTGAACTGATGCCCTGTGAGATGGTCCATCTTGAATTCTTCCTGTTCAGAGGATGCGAAACAAACAAGTAGGCTAGGGAACAAACAAGTCATGTTAGCTGTCCCGGCCCAGGCATTCAGGGACACCAACAGCTCATTTCATCATTTCATCATACAGGGTGGGCGCGTCATCAGTGAGAAGGTGTCCATTCCATCTGCCTTGTTCTTCTGTCCTGCATGTCATGGTACCATTATTTGGCTCCTTTAAATCAGATGAAAGGAGGAAGTCTGAGAGATTCGTGTAGAGGCTTCAGTCCTGTTGCCTGACATGGTGTACTCTGACACTTGGCGTTTCTGTCCTCCTGTAAGCACGCCGCTGCCTCCCTCTGGGGAGGGCCTCAGCCCCGCATCTTGGCCAGAGCTCCTGGAGAGAAGTCTTCTCTCAGGCCTGCCACAGACCCAGAGACGGTTTCAGATCCTTCAGGGTTTCAGCTTTCTTTAGTCCCGTTCTGCCCTCTGTTAGTGCCCTATGAATCTAGATCTTGCAGGTTTTGCCTTAGTGGTTTTCCTTTTTTGTTCTGTCCTGCTCTGGGTTTTCTGTTGGCGACGGCGCAGAGTGGCGGAACCACAGCCCTGAGCCTCACATCCTCATCCTTTTGTATGCTTGGCAGTGCGAATGCTGGGGTGGTTGGGGGGCAGTGTTTCTCTGGAGTTGCAGACTCAGGGGTATCAGTCACGAGCTAAACGATGCCACCCAGACTCTTTCAGGGGAGGAACAGGATTGAGGCAGCCATGGCACCTGAGAAGGGTAGGGTGCGTGGATGTGATCCTCAGTAGACAATGCTTACAAATACCTACCTTATTACTGTGGAGTGAAAGGAAAGTCGCGACAAATGGCCATTTCACAATACCAAGTGTCCTGTTTTGCTTGCTTGTGTACAGTGCTTTGGCCACTGGCTATGTACAAGGATTTCAGCTATTTTATTTTCCAGCAACAGTGGTCTTTTAGATCTAACTGTCAATTTAATGGCTCCAATGACCATCAAAACAAAGAAAATTACACAGTAACTCTGTCTTTCTTTCAGAAAGGGAATCATCTGCATTCATTGTGGTGCTGAGCATCGTCTTTTTCCCCCAACACTCCCCATAACCCGCATTCACACAAGAAGACCAACCAGGAACCCCAAAGGCATTTTATTTGCAGTGTCTTGCTTCAAGCAAGGAAGCTTTCTATAGCATCACTTTTAGTACTGAGTGTACAAAGTAGAAAATAATATCTTTCTAGGAAGGGAGAAGCAGAGTAAGCCTCACGATGGTGATGAATGTTGTGTGTGTGGAAAAGGAGTAGACACACAAGCATGCAGGGGTGGGGAAACTTCTGTTATCCCTCAGATCTGTGTGCAGCTTTCATCGGGTGTTCAGAGCACTTTAGTGCTTTTATGGAAGAAAGAGAAAGGTTGCATGAAGGAAAAAAAAATACATGGAAATAAAATATTGCCTGACTCAGCTGTATATTTTAAAGAGAAAACTGTGTGATTGAGTTGCCAATGGACATTTGGTTTAAAAATCCATTACCTAAGCTGGATGAACATTTTCAGGGCCCTAAACTAAGTTTTAGGAAGACACAACCAAACAATTGATGGTACCAAAAATAAAAGTTCCTATTCTCATTAGTTGTTGGGTGCCTTTTAACCTAGAAAGGAACCAAACTTGATTTTAAAAATAGGTTCCTAACAAGCTTTTAGAGGCCACAAATTTGAAGCTTGTGTAGGCAGAATGAAACTGCTCAGCTATGCTCCCTGTAAAGAGCTCAACAAACATAACTGCTGGGCTCAAGTCTTCTAACTGATACTCTTCTAGGTCCTCGAAATCCAAAGATAAATAAAAATATGATACTTGACTCCAAAACGGTTGCAGTAAATGGATGAGACAGACACATAAACAGACGTGACGCATAAGCAGTATTGTTCACAGCACGGGATATGTGCTGTGACAGGGATACTCAGAGGGTGCTATGTGAGGAGAAAGAAGTGCTTATGGCAGCCTGTCACGAGTGTTCAGAAGCGGGTTCTTGAGGAAGCTGGTCACCAAATGTGATTTTGAAGGAGATGGAGTTTGATATGTGAAGACAAGTGAAAAGAGTGTTTCTACATATGGTAATGTAAACGAATATAAAGAAACATACAGTAGCACAATATATAATCAAGCAACCGAAAGCAAGCCACTGTGACTAGTCTGTGAGGCTCGCTGGGGGATGGCAGGACGCTGAGGCGGGAGCTGCTTCATGCGCCACGCTCAGTTTCTACCCTTTATGCTATGTGTCCCCAGACATTTTCTGAGTGTGCATCCATTTTAGTAAAGCTTTTTTGAACAGTCACCTCGAATATATCTACATTTATCTGTAGAATTTACATGCACTTTTGTCTCTCTGTGTATTCAGTTCAGTCTCTCACTCATGTCCAACTCTTTGTGACCCCATGGACTGCAGCACGCCAGGCCTCCCTGTCCATCACCAACTCTTGGAGTTTACCCAAACTCATGTCCATCGAGTTGGTGAGGCAATCCAACCATCTCATATTCTGTCATCTCCTTCTCCTCCTGCCCTCAATCTTTTCCAGCATCAGGGTCTTTTCCAATGAGTCAGCTCTTCACATCAGGTGGCCAAAGTACTGGAGTTTCAACTTCAGCATCAGTCCTTCCAATGAACACCCAGGACTGATCTCCTTTAGGATGGACTGGTTGGATCTCCTTGCAGTCTAAGGGACTCTCAAGAGTCTTCTCCAGCACCACAGTTCAAAACATCAATTCTTTGGCACTCAGCTTTCTTTATAGTCCAACTCTCACATCCATACATGCCTACTGGAAAAACCATAGCCTTGACTAGATAGACCTTTGTTGGCAAAGTAATGTCTCTGCTTTTTAATATGCTATCTAGGTTGGTCATAACTTTCCTTCCAAGGAGTAAGTGTCTTTTAATTTCATGGTTACAGTCAGCATCTGCAGTGATTTTGGAGCCCAGAAAAATAAAGTCAGCCACTGTTTCCACTGTTTCCCCATCTATCTGCCATGAAGTGATAGGACTGGATCCATGATCTTGTTTTTCTGAATGTTGAGCTTTAACCAACTTTTTCACTCTCCTCTTTCACTTTCATCAAGAGGCTCTTTAGTTCTTCTTTGCTTTCTGCCATAAGGGTGGTATCATCTGCATATCTGAGGTTATTGATATTTCTCCCAGCAATCTTGATTCTAGCTTGTGCTTCCTCCAGCTCAGCATTTCTCATGATATACTCTGCATATAAGTTAAATAAGCAGGGTGACAATATACAACCTTGACGTACTCCTTTTCCTATTTGGAACCAGTCTGTTGTTCCATGTCCAGTTCTAACTGTTGCTTCCTGACCTGGACACAGGTTTCTCAAGAGGCAAGTCAGGTGCTCTGGTATTCTCATCTCTTTCAGAATTTTCCAGAGTTTGTTGTGATCCACACAGTCAAAGGCTTTGTCATAGTCAATAAAGCAGAAATAGATGTTTTTCTGGAACTCTCTTGCTTTTTTGATGATCCATCAGATGTTTGCAATTTGATCTCTGGTTCCTCTGCCTTTTCTAAAACCAGCTTGAACATCTGGAAGTTCACGGTTCACGTATTGCTGAAGCCTGGCTTGGAGAATTTTGAACATTACTTTACTCTGTGTATTAGATATTAGTAATTTATTTCATTTTGTAGCATAAAACAAAAATATGTGAAGTTTCTACTATTTTCTTCTACATCCTAATTGTCTTTTTAGTCCCCTTAAGAACACTCATTTAGGTTGTTTACAGGTTCTTGAGGAGGGGTAGTGAGGTGATCAGATTTCCTGCTTCAGTCACTCATTTTGTCCATAGTGTGGAGAATGGAGGTAATCTGACTTGATGAAAGGAAGACTAATAACCGAGCTATCGCAATAAACCAAACAACAGAAAAGGAGGCTCTGACTCAGAGCACTTGTGGAGATGAAAAGGAGATGATGATTTGAGAGTTATAATTGACAAGACCTGCCCATTGAATGGGAGTGAGGAGTGGATCTCAGGGGTGAGTGTGAAGGGACGGGAGAAGGAATTGTGGAAGTTTTGTTTGCATGAGCAAAGGAGAAGTGGTGATGTGGAATGGGACGGGAATTCTGTGGGCAAGCAGATTCAGGGGCAAGAGACTGAACTCATTTTTATAAAGATTTGTTTTCTTTTGATTCTCTTTATCCATGATCTTCTGAAATTTGCTATTTTTCTCCTAAACAACCTGTATCATTCTCCTTTATTTTTCCCCCAGATCTCCACATTTTGTTCTGCTGTGTTCCTTAGTGAATACATTGTCTTTCTCTTGAAATTTGAGAACATCTTTTCCAAGTGCCTTCTTGTTCTTGATAATACATCTTTTATTCTAGTTTTATAGATGAATTTTTTCCCAATGTATTATTTTTAGCCAATACAGGCTCTGTTACTGTTTAGAAACAAATGACCTCATAGTTTTTGCGGTTTACTATAAATAACGTTTATTTTTTGCTCATGGAATTTCACTTTATCTCATGTGCTTTTCTTCCAGTGCCCATTTCAAAGTGGGTCCCAGAACCAAACAGCCTAGTGTAAGTGATTTATAGATGATCCCAAGAGATGAAGAAAGCAAGACAGGGAAGAACAGAAATGGTCAGAAAGGCTTTACTTTCAAGCAAGTTGTCACTATGGACAGCAGAACGTCAGTCTTCCTGTGGAAGTCTAGATGCCAGAGTACATATGCACCTGAGTTCTCCCACCCTAGGTGCAGGGGGGTTGTGGTATTCATCCATCAGCTTCCATCATACTTCGATTGAGGCTGCACAAAAGAAACATTCAGTTCAGTTCAGTTCAGTTCAGTTCAGTCGCTCAGTCGTGTCCAACTCTCCGCAACCCCATGAATCACAGCACGCCAGGCCTCCCTGTCCATCACCAACTCTTGGAGTTCACTCAAACTCACATCCACAGAGTCGGTGATGCCATCCAGTCATCTTATTCTCTGTCGTCCCCTTCTCCTCCCACCCCCAACCTTTCCTAGCATCAGAGTCTTTTCCAGTGAGTCAACTCGTCGCATGAGGTAGCCAAAGTATTGCAGTTTCAGCTTTAGCATCAGTCCTTCCAATGAACACCCAGGATTGATCTCCTTTAGAATGGACTGGTTGGATCTCCTTGCAGTACAAGGGACTCTCAAGAGTCTTCTCCAACACCACAGTTCAAAAGCATCAATTCTTCAGCGATCAGCTTTCCTCACAGTCCAACTCTCACATCCATATGTGACCACAGGAAAAACCATAGCCTTGACTAGACGGACCTTGGTTTGCAAAGTAATGTCTCTGCTTTTTAATATACTATCAAGGTTGGTCATAACTTTCCTACCATTCTGTCGTTTTTAAGATTGCATCCAAGTACTGCATTTCGGACTCTTTTGTTGACCATGATGGCTACTCCATTTCTTCTAAGGGATTCCTGCCCACAGTAGTAGATATAATGGTCATCTGAATTAAATTCACCCATTCCAGTCCATTTTAGTTCACTGATTCCTAGAATGTCTATGTTCACTCTTGCCATCTCCTGTTTGACCACTTCCAATTTGCCTTGATTCATGGACCTAACATCCCAGGTTCCTATGCAATATTGCTCTTTACAGCACTGGACCTTGCTTCTATCACTGGTCACATCCACAACTGGGTATTGGTTTTGCTTTTGCTCCATCCCTTTATTCCTTCTATAGTTATTTCTCCACTGATCTCCAGCAGCATACTGGGCACCTACCGACCTGGGGAATTCCTCATTCAGTATCCTATCATTTTGCCCTTTGATACTGTTCATGGGGTTCTCAAGGCAAGTATACTGAAGTGCTTTGCCATTCCCTTCTCCAGTGGACCACATTCGGCTGTGGTCCATGTGATCAGATCGGCTAGTTTCCTGTGATTATGATTTCAGTGTATCTGCCCTCTGATGCCCCCTCGCAATACCTAATGTCTTATTTGGGTTTCTCTTACCTTGGGTGTGGGATATCTCTTCACAGCTGCTCCAAGAAAGCGCAGCCGCTGCATCTTACCTTGGATGAGGGGTATCTCCTCAAGGCCGCCCCTCCTGACCTTGAACGTGGAGTAGCTCCTCTTGGCCCTCCTGCGCCCGTGCAGCCACCACCTATTGGACGTGTGGTAGCTCCTCTCAGCCACCGGCCCTGGCCTCAGGCGTGGGGTTGCTCCTCATGGCCGCGCCTCTTTGCAGTCTCCAGTATTTTAGGTCGAGGTGGTAAGTGGCCTTGATGGCTTGAGAGTCAGAGAAAAGCCCTCATGGAAAAAATGCATGTGCTGGCCTTTGCATGACTGAGAGGAGTGCAGTGATAACAGTCAGAGTAAATGACTGTGGAGAGAAAGCCACTAATCCATCAAGGGATGAGCAGAGAAATGATCAAAGAAACAAGGAAGACAAAACACTGCGAAGATACTTTAATCATGTTATTTTACCACTATTGCCTTCGAAATTTAGCTGACTCCTTCTGTAATCTACTTGTGATAGCTAATGTGGAAATTTATAGCATTTGAATCACACATTTGTAGTTACTAGAACACATCTTATTTTTTATCTATCTGTGCTGTTTCCCCACTTATCCCCCCAATTTCCCTGTGTATGAAATGATTCATATGTCAAGACCTACCTTAAATGATTTCTCTTTCATAAAGATTTCCTCAAACTTTAGTCAAAGTCAATCATTCCGTACTGGGTACGATTACAGAATTTTGCCCATAGTTTCATTTTGTCATCACATTATAACTTACAATCTGTTAACATCCTCAAGGTATGTATTGTTTCATACTCATTTTAACTTATCCTTCAGTTGTCACTCAAAGAAGATTTGTATGCATAATGAGCAAATACATGAGTAGCTTTGACACTTATTCCCTTGCAGTTAAGACAGTTAATCTTCTTTGGAAAAAATAATAAATGCCTCACTTTCTTCAATGTACTTTTGGAAATCTTTTAATAAATATGTTTTTGTAAATATAGACATTGTTATTATATATCTTAGGGAATTTATAATTTCAATGTATGTGGTGGTGGTTTAGTCACTAAGTTGTGTCTGACTCTTGTGATCCCATGGACTGCCAGGCTCCTCTGTCCATGGGATTCTCCAGGTGAGATTACTGGAGTGAGTTGCTGGAGTAATACTGGAATACTGGAGTGATTTCCGTCTCCAGAGGATCTTCCCAACCCAGGAATTGAACCTTGGTCTCCTGCATTGCAGGCAGATTCTTTTACCAACTGAGCTATGAGAGAAGCCCTTAATTCAATGTATAGTTATATATAAAATCACTTTTATCAAATGAACATAATTTTTGAAGTTATGTAAGAGGAAATTAATTTTTTAACTTCCAATAAACGTTACCAGATCCTTGGGATAAAAACATTAATGAAATGAAGCTTAAATACGTTATTTCTTACTTTAAAGACCAAGAAGATTTAATAAAGATATGTAAAGAGTAGTCACGACTTAGGAGTATCACTTCAAATTGTAGAAAAGAGGTTGCTTTACTATTATTTAACTTTTTATATGAATAGCAAAATGATAGGCATGAGAAACTTGGACTGTTTGTGAAGAAAGCATGGAGAAACAGTTCCTATGAGGTATCTTTTCTGTCATAAGTTTTGGCGCTGCTCAGTATATATTTGGCAATAAAATTCTTTTAAATTCTGTATAATTTAAAATGCAAGTTCAGCATATGTGCAGCAACATTTCTTTGAGACTGTTTGTTGTAAGAGAAATTTCACTGACAAATCTCATGCAACACCGACATTACAGTGTCCTGAACAGTTACAGTTCTAAAAGTTGTGAGAACTGGGGCTACGTTGTCATAATTAAAGTTTGGAGGCGTTTTGCCAACATCCCAAACTGCCTTTCATTTTTCCTGCTGTAGTAGTATTTATCATTTTCAAAAAAGGCATTTCAGCATGTCTTTTCTATGCTATAGTTGGTCAAAGTTCATGGACAGAATAGATGGCTCCCAGAATTACTGCAAGCAGTCTTGGGCAGCGGCAGGGCTGTGCTGAGGCACGTAGATATTTATTTATTTATTATACAGTTTTACCCATCCTGAAGCAGAACTGCAAGCACTGGCCTCAGGTTTGATGAATGAGGTGTAGGTCAGACAGAGGAAAGGTGAATATCTCCTGAAGTCAGACCTCTGAGGTTCATCAGTTATTTATAGAAAACTTTGGTGTGCGGCTACAGTGGTCAGGGCCAATTTCTATAATAATATGGAGAGAAGAGATCTCTGATCACACCCTTCCCCTCAACAGAAGAAAGATTGGCATTTAACAGAGAACTATAAGCCAAGATCAGGGCAGGACTGTGTCTGTAAGGGTAAGTCTCCATGGATGGGAGTGGCTGATCATTTACAGACCTTGAGGGTTTTCTGCCAGGTTTCCTGAACCTACTTAGTAACAGCAACAGCATCTTAAATTTGTCTAGTGTTGATATTTTCCCCACAATATCCTGAACATAGTTTTAATCTATTACCAGCACTTGATAAATCTTCACACAATAAGGAAAAAATGGGCACATACTACCTCTAGGTTCAAATCAGAAAACTGTTACCATTTTTGAGGGGTCAAAAATATGAAAGTTTAAACATTTTAGTGCCAGGCCAATAGTTGGAAATGATGAGTAGCATTTAAAAATTAAAAAAAATATATAATCCGTGATTATGCCATTGGCCAAGAAACCAAGACTTAACCTGCTTTTGTTTGTTTGTTTTTTCCTGCACCACATGGCATCTAGTTCATGTGGGATCTTAGTTCCCTGACCAGGGATAAAACACATGCCCTTTGCATTGGAAGGGAGAGCCTTAATCACTAGACCATCACGGAAGTCCCAGAACTAAGATTTAAAACACTTGCCAGTATCTAGAAGTTTTCTGATCCAAAAATGCAGATGGATGTAAGTAGTCAAATTAATCATTTATAGTCTCTATTATTTACAGACATAATTCCTGTCAAAAACAAGTTAAATTATCCATGGGGCCATACCATAGTTGACATGGTATTTAGACTTCACAACAGCATGTGCAGGAAACAAATGAAAAAATCATTTGTTGATAGAGATCTGATTCAACTGCAGATATCATTGTTAGTAGAGTCCAGTTTTAAGCATCACGTGGCATTGCTTCATATTTAGACTCTACTTTAAAAGGTTCATTGGCATGAAGGCATCTGTAGACAGTTAATCAAGAAACATACAGTTTATTGCTTAATGATTCCCAAATCCCTAAGAGGTAGGTTTTATTAGCTCTAAAATCTCTGCCCAAGAGACAGCGTAAGATTTCCTCCTAAAATAACCACAAAGAGTGGGAGTTTCTAGGAGTCAGAGGGCACATGATCACTCTTCTTTTTAAAAATTTAAACTATTTTCTGTGGGGTATAGGTGATTAACAATATTGTTATAGCCATACATACATATCCATCTTCCCCCAAACTCCCCTCCCATCCAGGCTGCCACAGAACATTGAGTAGAGTTCCCTGTGCTATATGGTAGGTCCTTGTTGGATATCAATTTTGAATACAGCAGTGAGCACATGACCACTTCTGTGCACGCCAGTAAGTTGTAGGTTGGAGACAGAGAACAAAAAGTTAAAATTCTCTTGTCTTTGTTCAAGGCCTGGTGCCGTACTGGGCACCTGGCCTTGCCTCCTACAGGAAAACCCTCCTCTACAGAAATGTCCAAGGAAACAACAAAAATGGTTATGGCTCGAAGGCTGCCTGGGGCACAGTATAGCCTATGGTTTCTTTGGGAAAGTGAAAGTGAAAGCCATTCAGTTGTGTCCGACTCTTTGTGACCCCATAGACTATACAATCCATGGACTTCTCCAGGTCGGAATACTGGAGTGGGTAGCCTTTCCCTTCTCCAGGGGATCTTCCCAACCCAGGGATCGAACCCAGGTCTCCTGCATTGCAGGCGGATTCTTTACCAGCTGAGCCACTAGGGAAGCCCAAGAATACTGGAGTGGATAGCCTATTCCTTCTCCAGCGGATCTTCCTGACCCAGGAATCAAACCGGGGTCTTCTGCATTGCAGGCAGATTCTTTACCAACTGAGCTATGCTTTGATAACTGGTATAAATAAATGTATACCAAAAGCAGGGATTCTAACCAAATAAAATATTGATTTTGGTTCAGAGAGTACTTTGATGCTCCAGTTTTCTTGTGATTTAATAGTTCTAGAAAAGACATAGGTTTATTTCCAGTTCACATATGCTCATTAAATCATTTTAAGTGAATTTAGTTAATAGTAAAAGTTAATAACTATATCAACTTCTTGAGTGAAAGGACTTTGTCTGTTTGACATATGTTTAAGGACACTGATATTTATGTAATTCAGAATAAATATTTGTTGAATGGATAAATAAACAAATGAAAGCTATCTACATATTGATGCTCTTAAATATCCCCATATATTAGTGACTGGCTGATTGCTAGTTAATTTAAACTGATTTTCTCATTGATATTCTTGAACTCACTCATCATTGAGTACTCTACACTTTAGGAACACATAGGTATAATGTTATATGCTTAAAAATAGGGCTTAGTAATTTTTTTAAATATAAAATGACAGCCATAAACATTTGAATTTTTTCTAGAATTAGTTCATTGTCTCGGAAAGCAATCCATTGGACTGGCATGGTGATTCTCAAACAGGGGTGATTTTTGCCACCCAGGAGACATTTAACAATGTCTGTACAGACAGTTTTATTTATCACGGTTTTCAAGGGAGAATGCTAATGACATTCAGTGTATAGAGGCCAGGGATACTGGTACATATCACATCACCCCCTAAACAAAGAGTCATACACTACAAAATGCCAATGTGGATACCATGTCATTTAATCTCTACAGTTCATAACAGGTAGATTTTGATTGTGAATTGCACACTTCTTTCTCTCTTTTATCCCCCCTTACCTGTGTGCTACTTTTTCTTCCTCAGTTGTTAAGGTAAGAGAATCAGTGATCTCATACAAATAAATCACCTTCCTGATTAGTCAGATCACGGCTCTGTTTATAACACAGTACTTATGTTCTGTTCTTGTCACATTGCCCACAGTCAACTTCTCCCACAGCTAAAGAGATTCAGTGCTCATTACCAGGACCTTGGCTACAGTTTTTTGCGAAGTAGCAACATGTGGTTCCCTGATGTTTGTCCCATAGTAGACTTTTGAAGCATTTCCTATGGGAACAATGTCCCCTTATCTTTGAATATTCAAAGCCAGTTGGTGTGGCCTTTATACTTGAATGCAGCTACTGTTTGATATAAAATTTCTGGGTTGCACTTTTTAGCTCTGAACAATTCCATGGATCTTACCTCTCCTAGTGTTGAATCCTGCCACCCTACTGCTCCTGTGACACCAGATTCAAGTTGGCCTCAAGCTCCCTAGACACAAATAGGTTTCAGCCTGACATGTGATGTCCCTGTCTTTATAGAAGGATACACAGCTGGGAGCACAAATTGCATAGCAACTAATCTCACCCTCTCACCTCTGTGCAGCGTGAGTGGTTGCCCCAAACAAAAGCCGAAATGTTTGGAGGTCACCTCGATACTGAGAAGCCGCAGTGTTTCTCATCCATCTTTTAAATGGTTCTGAACGCAAAGGCACAGAAAGAGTGGACCACTTGGTTCCTGTGGGCTACCTGGAACAGAAGAACACAAGAGAAGAAGGCACTCCACATTTATTTTAAATGTGTAATTTCCAAGTGTGTTTGGTTGTTTAAGAAACGATCCCTAAAAATTGTAGCATAGAATAACAGCAATTTATTAACTCAAGGTTCCGCTGAATAGGTCCAGTGATCTGGGACTGGGTCTAGCTAATCTCATCCAGGTTTGCTGCTCTTCCGTGATCACTTGGCACTTCAGCTGAAGCGCTGGCTGGTCCAGGCGGCCTGCCCACAGGGCTGGTGGTTGTCTGTCTCTGGGCTCAGGCCTGACGATCACAGGGCCATGAGTCTTATCATCCAGCAGGCAGGAGTGACCTCACATGATAGCTCAGAGGCCCAACAGCACCATGGGAGGACAGGTGCACTGCACAATTTTACTAGCATCTGTCTCCTTGCTGATTATTTTCAGTACCTGTTTTCTTGAGACGGGGGGTCCATATTTTAGCATCATATGCAGATCTTTTATTTAAGACAATCTTCATTTACTGTATCTTTGAAAATGTATTTTGCTTCCTGATTTTTTTTAAGATGAAATTTATATAAGCTGTATCCCTTTCCCCCTTGATTTTCATACTTATTTTCTCTAATCTATTTATATTCTACTTGTTTTTACTTCTCTTATTTTTATTTTTAATGCCCCTTACTATATTTTTTAACAGTGTCTGTTTTCCTTTATACTTCTTGCCATTATTTGTGAGGTTATTCACTTTTTCTGCCACTTCTTTCCTGAGTTCTTTTAGATTTTATCACTGTCTGCTTCCTTACACTCTTTCTCTTGTGTTTTACACTGCCTATTTTGACTCAATGAGGCGACTGTTTCATTTATCTTGTATTTTTCTTGCTGTTCATTAATGGTAAAATATTTGGTTGCAGTTTTCAACTACTCAGTGGACATCTTTTTTTCCTGATGAACTTCCTTTACCTGCTGCTTGTTTTCTACTCTTCTACTTGGTTCCTTTTATTTTTATCTATTTGATGCAAAGAACTGACTCATTGGAAAAGACCCTGATGCTGGGAAAGATTGAGGGCAAGAGGAGAAGGGGGCAACAGAGGATGAGACGGTTGGATGGCACCACTGACTAAACGGGTATGAGCCTGAGCAAACTCTGGGAAATAGTGAAAAACAGGGAAGCCTGGCATGCTGCAGTTCATGGGGTCACAAAGAGTTGGACATGACTTAGCGACTGATCAATAGTATAAGTATATATAGGGCTACCCTGGTGACAAAGCAATAAAGAATTTGCCTGCATTGCAGGAGATGTGAATTCTATCCCTGGCTGGGGAAGATCCCCTGGAGAAGGAGACGGCAACCCACTCCAGTATTCTTGCTTGGGAAATCCCATGGACTGAGGAGGCTGGAGGGCTCCAGTCCATGGGATCTCAAAGAGTCAGACCCAACTGAGTGACTGCTGCTGCTGCTAAGTCGCTTCAGTCGTGTCCGACTCTGTGTGACCCCATAGACGGAAGCCCACCAGGCTCCCCCGTCCCTGGGATTCTCCAGGCAAGAACACTTGCCATTTCCTTCTCCAATGTGTGAAAGTGAAAAGTGAAAGTGAAGTTGCTCAGTCGTGTCCGACCCATAGCAACGCCACGGACTGCAGCCTACCAGGCTCCTCCATCCATGGGATTTTCTAGGCAAGAGTACTGGAGTGGCTTGCCATTGCCTTCTCCGAACTGAGCGACTAAACAGCAGCAATAAATATGTACACCCTTTATAGTTAATTTTGATTACTCAGTTTGAAATATGCTTTCTTTTTCCTAGGTCAGTTCTTCACCATAGGTGGAGGAAGACGTTTCACAGAGAGATTAGAGCCATGATGTTTTTTAATTTAAATTTCATTTTAAAAAATTAATTAACTGTTTGAATTGAGATTTGGTGACATTCCACATTATGTAAATGTGAGTAGGTTGGAGCCGAGATTTGGATGCGGGAGACCACAGAGGGAGCTCTGATGTCAGGCAGTCCTGGGGCCCAGCTGTGATGCATTTGGTCACAAGGCCAGGCATTCCCTCCGTTCCGCTGCTTCTTCTGAATATGTTGTGTGCATGTGAGTCCATGTTTAATCCTTTTGTTTCTGGATCTCGCCCTGGAGCAGGGAAGATGGGTGGCTGGTCCCTGCCCGCCATTCACTTTGTGAGCAGTGGATTGCCACCCCGCCCTGATTAGGACGGGCCCTCGCGTTGGGCAGCTGTTTCTCGCGGGGCCCTCTGGTGCCTGTGGCCCCCGTGTCAGCTCTGCTTCTGCCGCAAGCAGTCCTGCTCAGTGTGCAGTGTGTTTGCAGCCTCCCTTCTGTTTCCCGTCTTAGCTTTTCACCTCACTGCTGTTTTTAATTACAATGGACATTTCCTTTCTGTTTCTAAGGGTTATTTTCAGAAAATGTCGTCTTTATGTTGCTCAGTCACTCAGTCGTGCCTGACTCTTTGCGACCCCATGGACTGCAGCACTGCAGGCTTCCCATCCTTTACCATCTCACAGAGCTTGTGCAAACTCACATCCATTGAGCCGGTGATGCCATCCAACCTTCTTGTCCTCTTTATATGAACTTCAAACCGCACATATGCCCGCCTTGTCTCTGTCCTCGTTCCTCCCATTTTCTAGGAGATTTCTCAGCTGCTTCTTCCAATCCTTTCCTTTTTTTCAGAGGAGGCCAGGAATGACATCAGGATTATATTTTCCAAGAGCCCTTTCTGGTTCTCTGATTACCCTTTTTACCTCTTATCATTGTGTGTGTGTGTGTGTGTGTGTGTGTGTGTGTGTGTGACATATTACATACGGAAAGGTGAGCAAAATTTAAATTCATGGTTTAACAAGTGGTAACAAAGCCACTCCTATCTAACAGCCAAATAGATGAAGAAATGAAGGACTGCCAGCCCTTGAGCAGTCCCCAGGGTCACAGCACTTGCCTCCACCCTCCTAACTCCTCAGTATTGCAATAGGTAACCACTTTTCTACCTTTAATGCAGTCATTGCTCAGTTGATTGGAAGTTCTGGCTCAGATGGCAAAGCATCTTCCTGCAATGTGGGAGAGCTGGGTTCGATCTCTGGATGGGGAAGATCCTCTGAAGGGAATGGTTACCTACTCCAGTATTCTTGCCTAGGAAATGCCATGGATGGAGGAGCCTGGTGGGCTACATACAGTCCATTGGGGCATCGCAAGGAGTTGAACACATCTGAGCAACTAAAACTTCCACTTTCAGTGTGTGAGTGGATTTATGGGCAAGTGGATTCCATAGGAACTGGTCTGTTTCTGCTGGGTATCATTGGACTCTGGTGTCTAGAGGAATACCTCTTCTTTGAGGATTATATCTGACTCAGGCCTCCTGAGAGTAAAACCAGAAAGGGCATAAATTCCGTCATTTGAAATGTTATCACTTAATTTCTCAGTTTTACCTCATGCTTTACCTTGTCCGACAGGTCCCTTAGGGTTCTGATAGGGCTTCTTCTATTCAGTTCCTTCAGAGATGGAGTGCCAGTGCTCTTGGAGCTGGACCTGGAGCTCTTGGACCTGGAGACCTGGCTGTATGACTCCTTTCCATTTCAATGTGTGGTTTAGTGGCTGAGTTGTGTGACTCTTGTAACATGAAGTACTGCAGCCCTCTGTCCATGGGATTCTCTAGGCAAGAATACTGGAGTGAGTTGCCACTTAAGGGATCTTCCCAACCCAGGGATCAAATCCAGTCTCCAGCACCAGCAGATAATTCACCTTTACCCCTGAGCCACCAGGAAAGCCATTGCATTACAATAGTCCATCAATTTTTATTCTCCTATCCTCTGAACTACCACGGGACTTCAGGTTGTGACACTTTCTGAGATGCTTTGGGTGAATCCTATTTCTTCTGGCACTCAAAGTGCAGTGTTCTTTATTCCCCTGAATCAATTACCAGCTGGTCTGTTATTCACCAAACAATGTTCAATTTCCCACCTGTGGTCCATCTAGTCAAGGCTATGGTTTTTCCAGCGGTCATGTATGGATGTGAGAGTTGGACTGTGAAGAAAGCTGATCGCTGAAGAATTGATGCTTTTGAACTGTGGTGCTGGAGAAGACTCTTGAGAGTCCCTTGGACTGCACGGAGATCCAACCAGTCCATTCTAGAGGAGATCAATCCTGGGTGTTCATTGAAAGGACTGATGCTAAAGCTGAAACTCCAATACTTTGGCCACCTCACGTGACGACTTGACTCACTGGAAAAGACTCTGATGCTGGGAAGGATTGGGGGTGGGAGGAGAAGGGGAAGACAGAGAATGAGATGGCTGGATGGCATCACCGACTCGATGGACATGAGTTTGAGTGAACTCCGGGAGTTGGTGATGGACAGGGAGGCCTGGCGTGCTGTGATTCATGGGGTCACAAGGAGTCGGACACAACTGAGCGACTGAACTGAACTGAACTGATTATCACTCCTCCCATTCTTTCTGTGCTTTGGGGCCAGAATTTTGGGCAGGGATAGTTGGAATTTTGTGTAAAATGTTCCCTTTTCCTTCTATTCTCTTTCTAAAAGCTCTTTAATATTTTTATTACCTGCAACTTGTATATGTATGCATGTACACCAAGATGGAATATTGAAAGCTGTCAAGTTTCAGAGTAATAATACTGATCAAGTTTATTTTAATAGTTAAATCAAATGTTAAGATTAAACTATAAATTTGGAAGATTTAACTCTTGCTTTTTTCCCCCAAATCAATACAGAACTAACACTTACAATTCCATTGCTAGATGTGAGACTTTTCAGTTGGCTTAATGTAGAACGGACACCTTCAAAGGAGAAAAAATGTTACAAATACTTGTAGAGTTCTGTACCTTGCATATTTTTCTCCTAATCTAATAAACTCAGTAATTGTCATCACTAGGATTTTGAGATTTACCCATTATTGGTTCTTCCTTTCTTCCGAAAGTGTTTGTTTTACTGCTTCATTTTATTGCTTTCAGTTTATGAAATCCGGTTCTAAAACCATAGTTTCCTCAGGTGTTACCTATGAGCAATCTCCTCCAGACGATCACCTTTTCCCTACTGTTCAGCTTCTATCTTTGGGAACATTCCAAGTTAAGGTTGTTAACCTCACCTCATGCGTGTCCCCTTTCCCTCCATTTTGTCTGGTGTGGGTAATTCAAATGCAAATCGTTTTGGTCCTGAAATCCACCTGTGAGCTCACTGCATAGTCTTTAATCAGATTTTTACAGTGATCAATTTATCCTGAAAGGCACTTTGACATCTTTCTGAGTCTGATGGCACCTGCTTCTGCCATATTAGCACACTCCCCATTGCCCCTGGATCTGACGCTAGCGTGAGTGCTCAGTCATGTCTGACTTTGCGACTCCATGGACTATAGTCTGCTCAGCTTCTCTGTCCATGGAATTTTCCAGGCAAGTATACTGGAGTGGATTGCCATTTCCTACTCCAAGGGACCTTCCTAACCCAGGAATTGAATCTGGCCATCTCTTACATCTGTAGTGTCAGGCGAATTCTTTACCATTGTGCCATCTGCCAGCAATGGAGCTTTTTTCTCTTTGTTAGAATGCCCCCGTGTTTCACAATTTTTTTGAAGGTGAAAGGGAATGATGGGCCCCAAAGTACAAAAATAATTTTTCTCTGGCTTGATTTTAAAATACTAGTTCCAAGTGCTTTAGGGATATTTAGTTGGAAATGTTGCTTCCAACAACATATGTCCCCACTGTAAGCATCTCTTTCTAGAGAACATCTTGGGGGATGATATGTTGTTGTTGGAAGAGTATATGTGTGTATTGGTATACATATTGTGTGTGTGTGTGTGTGTGTGTGTGTGTGTATTGAGCTTCCCTGGTGGCTCAGATGGTAAAGAATCTACCTGCAGTGTAAGACCCAGGTTCAATCCCTGGGTCAGGAAGATCTCCTGGAGAAGGGAATGGCAACCCACTGCAGTATTCTTGCCTGGATAATCCCATGGATAGAGGAGCCTAGTGGGCTAGAGTCTATAGGGTTGCAAAGAGTTGGACACAACTGAGCAACTAATGTGTATGTGTGTGTGTATGTATATATATATATAAACAGAATGCTCTAATCTTAAATGTGGTCCCCACCTCTTACCAGCTGTATAATATTGGAATGGTAGGAAACTCTTTTTACTTCTTTATCTATAGGACAAGGCTTCTGTCTCCAAGGGTTGTCGAAAAGATTAAATGTACTTAGAGTTCCTGGTAGCTAAGAAACACTGCAGAGATAGTGACCGTTTTATCATCTGTGTGGAGGTTAAAGGTTGCCAGTATATTTTAGGATTATAGACTCTGTAATTCAGTACTGCTTTCATACGTTTTCTCTGATAAAACTTCCCTTGGACACTGAGAAAAGATTTCAGGGCTGTCTAAGTAGAGTCTTCCAAGTGGCACTAGTGGTAAAGAATCCACCTGCCAATCAGGAGATGCTGGCTCCATCTCTGGGTTGGAAGATCCCCTGAAGGAGGGCATGGCAACCCACTCCAGTATTCTTGCCTGGGGAAGTCCGTGGACAGAGGAGCCTAGAGGACTACGGTCCATGGGGTTAAAAAAGTGGGATGCAATTAGCACCCAAGCCTTTCTTAGACATTTTTCAGCTGATCTGGCTCTTAAAAAAGAAAAAAAAAGACTTTTTAAAAAGTATTCTTTAAAAGAATTAGCTCAGTTCTTTTTTCCTGTTGACTCTCCGTTTCTGAGGGAGGCCCCACAAATCTCTCATCTACAGCTCCAGATGACCACACGATGCATCGTATGTCTCGTAAGGGGAGAAGGGACTAGACACTTGGCAGAAACCAGGACTTCTCATTTCCCTGCTTTCCAGTATTTCAGGCACCAATCTCTGTGACAATCTCGGACTGTTTCAGCTTAGTATTGAATATTGGGTTCTGAACCAATAAGTAGATCATTTTCCACTAAAAGTTTGCATTTTCTGATTTCAGTGTTTAGGCTGTTAAGTGAGATCTCTAAAACCCTCTTCAGAAAGTAATAAAACTGAAGACAGTCTTTTCCCAAATGGATCATCATGATCATCAACATCAAAGCAATTAGTAGGGTGTGTTTGTGTGTGTGTATGTGAGAGAGAGAGAGGGTTTGTGTATGTTTAATTGAACACTAAATACAAGTCATTTTTCAGAAAAGATTATCGTTCTGGAAAACTTTTCCTTCCTCTGGATTTAGAGAGGTACAACTCTTTTTCTTTTAAGTACATAATCTGTTTTTGGCTTTTTAAAATAAAAATACCTTTTTATTTTTTAATATTTTTTTTCTTTTTCATTTTTTAAATTATGAAAGTATGATAAGACACTTACAGGAGACTTGGAAAATACAGAACAAAGTTATATACAGTCCCACTACATATTACAATTTTTTTAAGTAGGTAAATTAAGATTTTTAGTTGGAGTATCAATATCAAACTCTCAAATTTAACAGAATGAATAGACAGAAAAGTAGGACATCTTAGACCTGAAAGCACTATGAACCAATTCAACATAATTAAAATTTATATAATTTTCACACAACAGGAGGATACAAATTCTATTCAAGTTTGTATAGACTGTAAACCAGGAGACACTGGAACATATCCAGGGACATAAAGCAGGGTGCAGAAATTTCATGGTCTAACAATTATTTTTTAATGTTCTTTTGATTTTTAGTTTCTCAAAGGAAATTTTGCTCTTAGGGATCAAATTAACAGATAGATTTTTTGGTTGAATCCTCATAGTTGTGTTTGGTATATTCAGGCTTTAAAAAATATTTGAAATATATTTGTTTAAGATAACTGTCTTTATTGAAATGAATAGTCATTATGTTTCAGGTTGTGGTTCTTTGTTTTTGCTGATTTCTTTTAGGAATCTTGGGTCCTTTTATACTTTTACCTAGCGTGCACAGACTTGTCTAACTTGCCTGTCCAGGCAAGTCCAAATAGTTATATTTTTCACAGTTGTGGTCATTGCGCTACATATCTGCCTCCCTGTCTTCTTCAAAGAGCTGGCTAGGTCTTGGCTGTAGTGTAAGATTTATTGTCTTTGAACTGCCACTGCTTCTGAGCTGCTCACACCCATTCATCAGTCTGACTTACTGACCCTGGTACGATCTGGAACTGTGTGCTTAAATCAGATCGCTTGTAGTTAGACTTCATCCATTATGTTTCTAGGCTCTAACTTCTCTGTACAGTCTCAGTGTAACCATACTGGCAAGTATCTGGGTAGCGTTTAGCCACTTTCTGCAGTGGAAAGTTCCAAATAGGCTTGGATTATATACCTTATATTTCAGAGCCAAATCTGTAAAAGTTTCAATGCCATTTATATTCTGGAGGTACTGCAGAACTGTAAATTTGAAGCAGAGGGGAGGACAAGCCCTCTGATGATAGTGTTAAGTCATGAAAAGTTAAAGCAATGAACACCCGCTGTCTGTGTACTTTGCTTGGATTCCCAGTCAGAATCACATGGCTGCAGTTCACCTAACCCACCTATGGTTTGTTGATTCTGACTTCTAATTAAATTGATCAGCCACAACCATCACTAAAGTAATTGCTTGCCAAGCATCACTTGCAAAATCAACTTAGTTTATACTTGTGATTTACTTTGTTTCTCTTCAGAAGTGTGAATAAATAAGCAATGGGAAATTGAAGAGTTTGAACTAGGAAACAGAGCTCAATTTTATATCATAATTTGAACATGTATAATAACCATTGTGCATTTGCTTGTTTCTTACTTTGTGAGTCTCCATAATATTAATTTCAGGACACTTGTCATTTTTATAGTTAACTCAATTTTGCTCATGTTTTCTTTCAGCTAACCTTGCTATTCAATTTAATTGTCTTAAAAAAAGAAAAAAAAAAGTTCCTGTCAACTTTCAAGTCATATAATGCTTTTGTTGACATCCCTGGTGGTTCAGTTGGTAAAGAGTCTGCCTGCAATGTGGAAGACCTGGGTTCTATCCCTGGGTTGGGACGATTCCCTGGAAAAGGAAATGGCAAACCACTCTCGTATTCTTGCCTGGGCAATCCCATGGACAGAGGAGCCTGGTGGGCTACAGCCCATAGGGTCACAAAGAATCAGACACGACTGAGTGACTAACTCTAGCTTTACTTTAACATCAATCTTTGTTGAAGCAAATATCATTTGAAAATTCAAACAACATAAAACTTGCAAACACTTGAACAAAATAGTTTTAATAATGGAGTTTTAGCTTGAGTATTTCAAGGCAATAAATCAATTTTTTCTCTCAAATTCTGATAGCATATTAAAAAAATGTTCTTTGAAACAATACTGAAATTCAAGTAAAAGTAGTGATATAGCTACTGATGACTCAGTTTCTAGTTGACTTTAATTTAGAAAGCAGATCCAGTAGTGTAATTCAAATAATTAGCAGAAATAAAAAATGGAGGATTTTAATTTTTTCAAGAAAATGCTTATCGTTGTTGAAACAGTGAAGTTAATCATAGGCATTCTTATTCTTTCATTCTTTGACTTAAGAAAAAGTATGTGTGGAGGGGACATGTTTAGTTTTTATTTTTTTCTAACACAACACATCTAACCATATGTATGTAGTTGACATACATGCTTTTGAACATGATGCAAAAAAGTATATAATTGTTACAAAAGTAAGCAAATGTCTCCCACTGTCACCCTTGTTAATCAAATGCCCCTATGTGGCAGGACAGTGTTTGAGGCATCTCTCCTACAGTCTTTACCCTCTTCTTCCTCCCTCCTCTGGGTAGAGTCTTTGTTAAAGTGAAATGAATGGGCCAGCCAAGGTTTTATCCAAATAGTAGATGTAATTCTCAGGAGAGATTTCTGGAGTGAAGAAAATGTCAATGTATCCTCTACAGCTGAGTGTCGTTTTTACTTTGAGTATACCATTTCATCAGATAGTGGAAACTTGGTGTCCATTATTAAGAAATTCCTCTGGAAATTTTGGTACCCTTTCTCCAGAGTCAAGTCTGATTTATTTCTCAGAAGTATTTCTTACACCATGAACGTGGTGTGGAGGGGCCCCTTGGTTCTGGGTCACAATCCTGCCTCTGCCTATCAGTGTCTGCGGAGGTGGACATGTTCTCGCTTGGTCTTCCCAGCTGCCAGTTCCCCACTGAGCCCTCTCCTCTCTCACCACAATCCCTTTTATATCCATATTTTTCTTCCAGCAGCTGCTGCATCTTTTTGGAAAGTAGAAGTATTTGGTTCCTTCGTTGGCTCTCTATGCCCTCAGGCTCCCAGGTACAGGGTTCCAGGAACCTTTGGCCCAAGAGCTTAGATACACCACACAGACAGTTTTACTCTGTTGTTATTCCTGAGAAACACAGGGTCACAGAGGGGCTGCTGTTCCCCTGGACTCTACTCAGGATTGGGGCACAGCTGAGCTCTCATTTTCACCAAACCTACCTGGGGTTCCTAGTGCCCTACCAGGAGGTGTCTGGGGTCCTTTGTGGCAGCTGAAGGAGTAAAAATAAACACAATTAAGGGGAATATGGAGTAGGGGAGACAGGGAACAGTGGCAGCATCGTGTGGAACATGGGTGTTCCTGCTCATTCCTGGTGGACCTTGTTAAAGGCAGGAGAGGAAAAATAAAGCCCTGCTTTCAACCACCCTCTCAATGCAGAGTTTCTCTGTGATGGGCTTTAATAAATTTTTCATTTTTCTTTTCTTGTTTTCTTCCTTTTAAAGGATTATATCCTTCCCAAACCATTCTGCGTAACTGAATTTGTGTGTCTTTGTACACACACATACATATGTGAAAATCAGTCAAAATTTATAAAATTGAGCTGAAACTTTGTATATCATGTATTGTTTCAGTAGACTCATCAGTCTGGACTCCTCTGAGCCTTCTTGTCTACTCTTACTCTGTTCCAAACGCACACAAATATATACGTGGGTTTCAGTCACCATGACTGCTCTCTGTTCCTACACCACCACCGTGTTATCTCCTGTATCGAGGATTTTTGTCTAGAATATTCTTCCTTTCTGCCAACAACCCATGCTTTGCTTGGGTAACTTCTATCCATCTTTAGATGTCCACTTTGGGTAATAGGCTTAGGGAAAACCTTCCATAAATCCTTAAGTTTAAGCTAAGGAACCCTTATTTGTGTGTCCAAAGTACCCCATAGCATGTTGTATTCTGTTAGCATAACATTTATAACAGTATCTGTAATTGTCCAGATTCTCCAGTAGATGAAGCTTTGAGGGCAGGTTTCATGTCTATTTTCTCTACTCTTCTATTCTTGGGCCTAGCACAGTCCTTGAAACCTGGTATAACTTTTGAAAAATATATATTGCATATAGCTAAGCCAAGGCAAAGATCAGGATCAAAGAATAAGAGCAAGACCCGCAGAAGTTATACATGTGATCTAACATCATTAGGAGACTGGCTTCAGAGAATGGTAGTGTACAGGTCTTAGATATCAAGGACAACTTCTCTTTTGTTGTTCACTAGATATAAAGTCAGCTAAACAGATAGTCTGCTAAAGAATTGGGGAGGTGGGCTTAAAAAGATCTGTTAAAACTAGGCTGTATTGATGATGACTTTACAGACAAATAGATATTGATGGGAACCAAATAGATCATGTTTTCTTATTCAGTTTATTATGTGTAAGTACTGTTTGCATTAACATAAAGTTATATGAAGAGGAGGAAGGCATTTGTAATTTTGTAATTATAATAAGACCAGTGAATGCAGTATAAAAAATAATTTTACTACAGCAGAAACAATATTTCACTAACAGCTCAGTAGGACAAAGAAAAAATACTGTCCTGAAGGTGAAAAAGGAAATTGAATGTCCACAATGGATATAACTTCATGTAAAATGAGAAAGTAGAACTATTTGTGTGTGTGTGTTAGGTTGCTCAGTCATGTCTGATGCTTACAACCCTATGGACAGTACCCCACCAGGCTCCTCTGTCTGTGGGATTTCCCAGGCAAGAATACAGGAGTGGGTTGCCATTTCCTCCTCCAGGGGATCTTCCCAACCTAGGAATTGAACCCAGGGATGAAACCTTTGTCTCCTGCATTGGCAAATGAATGTTTTACCACTAAGCCACCTGGGAAGCCCTTATATAATTTCATCCTCATCCAAATCATACAAGTTGCTTATTATCCTTGTATTAGCAGTTGAGACAAAAATGCCAAGAATTTATCGCTAATAACAACACATTTCACTTATTATATATAAGTCCTGTGCCGAATGATTTATATTTACTATCTTTATATTTGTGATATTTATGGCAATCAAATAACATAGATATTGTCATCATTCTTTTTTTTAACGTATAAAAGATTTAACTTCGAAAGTTTAAGAAATGTGGTCAAGGGCACACAGCTAGTGAGTGCCAGGGCTTGAGCACAAGGCTGGTCTTTCCATCAAACTCTTTCCAGTCTAGAAGTTTCAGTGTTGTCTTATTATCAGTTAATCTCACTTGCATGCTGCGCTTGCTTCCTCTGGCTGCTGTTTCAAATGATTGCAGACTAGGAGGCTTGGAACAACAGAAATGGATCGTCTCACAGCTCTGAAGGCCAGAAATGTGAAGTCAGCATGTAGGCCCGGCTGTGTCCCCTGCCAAGTCTCTGGGGCATTTTCTTCTTCACCTCTTCCAGATTCAGGTGGTCACTGACGTCCTTGGCTTGTGACTGCTCCATATGATCTCTGCCTTTGTCTCCACAGGGGCTCCTCCTTTGTGTGTCTCCTTTTCTGTCTCTTACAAGGACACATGTCATTGGATTTAGGGCCCACCTGGGGTTACCCAGAAAGGTCTCATCTCAAGATCCTTAACTTAGTTACATCCGCAAAGACCCTTTCTCCAAATAAGGTGATGTTCACATTTTCTAGGGATATGCACATGGCATCTTTCGGGGAGATTCACCCTTTAGGCTGCTACATGTGCCTTGAAATTGTTTTATATACGAGATCACCTAATAACAGGGACTGTTAGGTAAACTCTCACGGGTTATCTTCCGTCTTGACTTATCTTCCAGGCTACTAATTATTCAATAATGTAGAACAGAGTTCTTTTTAATACAGTTATTTATTATCCTCAAATACATCATAGAATTTTATTATCATTTTAAACTCTGTAGTCAGAAGTTTTAGATTCTTTGAAAGTGTTTTATTTTAATGAAAAAGTCTATCCAATATTAAAATAATTGTGAAAAGTGTGACATAGTTTGAATAATATTAGTTTTCCTTTACAGATATCAAATATATTACTTCCTCCTTAAATACCCAGGGGATCTGACAGCCTAAGGACTGATTATGATTTATTACAGAAGGCATGCTAAGTTAAAAAGTTAGATAAAACTTGACTCCTCACATTCAAAATGAAATTTTGCAGCCAAACAACATATCTGAAAGCCAGACCCTATGAGAAAGAATTTCCTACTTCTTTAGTTTTCAGTTAGAGACATAATTCTGGATGACTGCAGTCATGGAAATGATAGAATTTATTACTCAATGTGGAAAAGCTTTTTCCACCATGATGGTTATTAAGCCCTAGGTTTGTGGTTCTGTGTGAAAGGAGGATATGATTGAGGAGAATGGAGGAAGGCCAGCTCCTTTCTAAGTGAGGAGGAGATGGAGCCAGGAAAATGAGATGGAGGCAGGCAGGGCGGTCAAACAAGCACATGTCCTCATGTCCAGAGCAAGAGGAGGCTCTGCTGAGTTGAGAGAATGCAAAGCACAGGGGAGACTCAGCGGATTTGAGACTCCTGAGGATCTGGTCTTTCGGGTTCTGGTACGACATGAGGTAGACCCCATAGTGAAGAGGGAGGGTCTGTGTGGCTGGGCAGCCAGGGGCTACTTTGCCCTCTAAGCCTTTGTCACAGGTGTATGTAGACACCACTTTGCATGTGTAATTTTAAGGGCTCATTTAATCTTCAGAACGATATGAAGAGCTTGGGAAATATATTTTTGAAATGAGAAGGCTTACCCCAAATTACACTACTAAGTAGACAAACAGATTACACCCAAGGCCATTTGGATCTAGTGCATTTTAACATTCTGCTCTGTGGCTCAATTCTAAGCTGTTATCTCAAAATATTAAAACGAAGACTTTCAATTATTGGATCTAATCTCAGTTTCAACCAAAGTAGACATTTAATTACATTTTTATGCTGTTTCATGGATGGGGTATAATTGAGAGGATCAAGTGAATTTTAAAATAATGAGGCATTTCCTCTACCAATGTGTTTTCTGCATATATAAACAACATGTAATATATATACATAAACAAATGTGTAAATGTATATACACATCTGTATGTGTGTATACATACACACATATTTATATTTATACATACACAAGTACCCTGAATTTTTCTTCTTAGAGCTTTTACAGGTATCTATTTATGTATTTCTTTGGAAGAGGATAGTGAGCAAGACTCCCAGAGTGGATGGCAGCTGTCTGCATGGGATTCTAAGTCATTAAGCCTGACTCTATTCAATCCAAGTTAAACTTCAGTGTGAAAGTTGAGTCCACCAGCTTTGTGTGTGGTGTTCTGGTAGAGTTCAACAACATAATTCATTTTGAAAACATTTATTAATATTGAACCCCTATCATGGGATGGCTCATTTCAAACTTTTGCATACACAAATAACTTACTTTTTAAGGTGGGGAAACCAGATGATAGACGCAATATAAAATGAAGAGAGTTTTACATAGGGAATTGAGTGTTAATGGGCGAATATAGTAAAAGGTACCGAGGATGGGGATGATGGAATTTGGGATTGCCATTTCAAACAGAACAGCCACTAAAAATGTTTTCAAGTGTGGCAAATGTATTCAGTGACATTTTGTGAAATCTTGGACAAGAACATAAATCTGGAATTAGAATAAATAGTTGTAAAGAAATACACTGAAAATCAAAAATTGATGTGTTGGGAATATTTTGAAACTTTTATAGCATAGTCACTGAAATAGCTTGTTATCATCAAGGCTCCTACTTTATTTTGTTTTCAAAGATTCAGTCAGTTCAGTCACTCAGTTGTGTCCCACTCTTTGCAACCCCATGGACTGTAGCACGCCAGGCCTCCCTGTCCGTCACCAACTCCTGGAGTTCACTCAAACTCATGTCCATCAAGTCAGTGATGCCATCCAACCATCTCATCCTCTGTCGTCCCCTTCTCCTCCCACCTTCAATCTTTCCCAGCATCAGGGTCTTTTCAAATGAGTCAACTCTTCGCATCAGGTGGCCAAAGTATCGGAGTTTCAGCTTCAACATCAGTCCTTCCAGTGAACATTCAGGACTGATTTCCTTTAGAATGGACTGGTTGGATCTCCTTGCTGTCCAAGGGACTCTCAAGAGTCTTCTCCAACACCACAGTTCAAAAGCATCAATTCTTCAGCGCTCAACTTTCTTTATAGTCCAACTCTCACATTTATACATAACTACTGGGAAAACTGTACCAGGTCTCCAACATTGCAGGAGGATGCTTTACTAGCTGAGCCACAAGGGAAGTCCAAGAATACTGGACTGGATAGCCTAACTCTTCTGCAGCGGATCTTCCTGACCTAGGAATCGAACGGGGATCTCCTGCATTGCACGCGGATTCTTTACTAAATGAGCTATCAGGGAAGCCCTTTGAAAGATTAGGTGAAATGATATTTGAATCTTTAGAAATAGAGCTCATCTCTGTAGAATTGAGAAGGTGATACATCCAACTATTGATAAGCAAGCTGAGTGCTGAGAGCCTGGGAATCTGGGCCAGTGCTTCCATCGAGGCACCTGGTGGATTGATGGCAGCCACGGCTCGGTTTGTTCCCACCCACATTACCATGCACTTTGGTAGTTCCCCCTCATACAGACTTGAGGATTGGATAACCATTACTTTGACAAGTGAGACATTAGCAAATATGATGCATGCAGAGGCTTGAAAAATACTTGTGCATTAAAATTTCTTGATACTCTTAGAGTCCTAGGTCACTAAGCAGATTAGCCCTAATCAGCCTTCTGGAGGACAAAAGAAACCCCAATAATGACTGATCATCCACCAGGTATCCAAGAGGCCAGGCTGTTTCAGCTGACCCACAGGCTGACCAAGATGCTTAGACAAGTCTGTCTGAGAACTGAACTGCCCAGCAGAGCCTAGCCCAAATTGTCTACTCACAGAGGAATGAATGAGTTAAATACATGACTGTTGTATTAAATCAGTAAAGTCAGGATTATTTGTTACACAGCAAAAGTTAGCTGATACAGTCTGTTTAACCACTGCAATGCTGATAGCTCATCAGAGGATATTGTAGCCAATAATTAGTTAATTTTATTCATAGTCTTTTATATTTTTCTCAGTTGGAAATATTTCATAAAGATAACCTAGTTGCTAAGTAAATAAATAATACATCATTTTTTGTTATTTATGTAGACAGTGAGCAAATATAATTTGTTTTGAAATTCTAAGATCATTTACAAGTTCTAGATAGACATTTATTTACTGACCACACCATGTAGCATGTGGGATCTTAGTTTCCTGACCAGGGATCAAACCTGTGCCTCCTGCACTGGGAGTGCACAGTCTTAACAACTGGACTGCCAGGGATGTCCCCAGGTAGACATTTATCAGACTTTCATTGTTAAGTCTTGGCACACTCTTCCCCTGCCACTTCCAAAATAGTAACCTGCTTAGTACACGTCTCCAGAATACATTTGTCGACTCAGAAAAACAAGACCAGCAGTTATGCTTGATTATACAGAATAAATGTATACTATGAAAATTGAAATTAGACGTGCTTTTTAGAAAATGGGATGCTTATTTCCATTCCAGCACCCAATTGAATAAAACACCTATTGATCTGGATTGAATTTCAGTTTTCCAATGTTGATGTGAGCCTACCTCTGTCCAGTAACATTTGCTTGGAAAAACTTGCAAGACCAATAACCTGTTCATTGCAGGTGATAAAAAAAAGTCAATAAATTACTTTTTACTACAGAGAAATTTCTACTTTATATGGCAACCAAGAGTTGAAATGCCAGAGGCAGTTGAGGACTAAATTACTAAACACTTATTTTATCACATCAGAACGCTAATGCTAGTGCTTGATTACAACAAGCAATCCAATTGCGTGCATTTGGACTGCAAGGCACCCAGGCTTTTATATTCATTAGAAGAGTTATTGATTTTGGAGAGTTACCACTAATAAAACTACACTATTTCCTCAGGCCTGTTATATGGTCACAGACAGATTATTTGATCAATGATATTGAGCAAAGGAAAAGCGTTCATTGCCTCTAATCTCTTTCCCCGTCCTTCTCAATTGTACACAGGTCCCAGCAGCAGTATGACAAGTTAATTTGGACCCCATGTAAGCCTAATTTGGACTCCTCTGTAAAACAGAAAGCTCTTCTTTGGCTTCACATAGCTATCTGTAAATTTTTGATAATGAAATTGCATTGTTGAAGATATTATTAAGCAGAATCTAAAGTCAAAAGGGCCATAAAAGAATACAAACTTGTTAATCAAAAGAATTTTTAATTTACACAAAAATATAATTTCTTGTTGTGATTTGACTTCAGCAAATACAAGTTATGCAGTTTTCAATTATCAGCTGCTTGAACTTCTATGCGAGTTAACGTTTCATCTAAGAACATAGCTCTATAGAGTTTACATAAAACATTTTTAATTAGTTTTAATCAAAGAATATTGTTCCATTGTAGATACACTAAATTAAATTTTCATAAATAAAATTAAGATGGAAATCCTAGTTACTTTTTATGTTATTAAAATATGATTTTAGCTATTCCATTTTTGATTTCCATTTAAGTATTAGAATCAATTTGCCAATTTCCACAAAAATCCTGCTGGTGTTTTGATTGCCATTGCATTGAATGTGTCAATCAATTTGAGAAGAATTTACATCTCAAAAATATTGATTTTCCAGTTCTGCAAGTATCTAACACAGTATTTAGACATACGAGTCACAAGCCAGTGAAGAGCTGCTTGACATTATTAGTTTTCAGAGAAATGCATATTAAAATCACAATGAGATGTCAGTATTGGAGAAGGAAATGGCAACCCAATCCAGTAATCTTGCCTGGAGAATCCCGTGGACAGAGGAACCTGTGGGGCTGCTGTCCATGGGGTCGCACAGAGTCGGACATGACTGAAGCGACTTAGCATGCATGCATGCATTGGAGAAGGAAATGGCAACCCACTCCAGAGTTCTTGCCTGGAGAATCCCAGGGACAGAGGAGCCTGGTGGGCTGCCATCTATGGGGTTGCAGAGAGTTGGACACGACTGAAGCGACTTAGCAGCAGAGATGTCAGTATACACAATAAAATGAATAGAATTAAAAATCTTAAAATGATAGGATATGGTGAGGACGTGGAATAGCAAAAATTCTTACATATTTAGGATGGATTTGCAAAACCGTACAGCTAATTCGGAGAACTATTAACCAGTTTCTTATTCTTCGGTATTTACCCAAAAAGAAATTAAAACATATGTCCACAACAATGTAGACACAAATGTAAACATGGAAAAACAAATTGTTATATGTGCATACAAGTGAATAAACAGCAAAAAAAGGAACAAACTATTGATAGTTGTAAAACACGTGAATCCTGTTATTTTAGATGTCTCTTCCAAATAGATGGATTTTTTTTTCCAATTTGGTAAAAGAGTCTCTGCAAGGCTACTGAAAACGTCAGTCAGTATGTTTACTTAAACGTTTGATATCAAGATATTTATTTCGAAAGTCGATGTTTTGGTAATATTTAAAAGCACTGACTTAGCCTGGGATTGAATCTTGCCTCCTCTCTTGGACAGTTATTTGATTTCTGTCTGCTTAAAGTTTCTGCCTGTAAAATGGGATAATAACAGTAGGCGTCTCAGAAGTTTATTGTGATTATTAAATTAATTGATATATTTAACCATGTTTCAAACATTGGCAAATTAAAAGCACTGTGTAAGTCTTGGTTATTAGTATTATGGAAACTTCTATGTATCTTTCTTCTTCTATATTTCTTCTCTCCTTACACGCCTCCCTTCTGAATCCTTATGAACTGATTAAAGTTTTAAATTTTCTTTCTTTGTATAATTAGGAAGCTATGTTATGTTAATGTTTACTTGTACAGTTTGAACATTTATTTATATATATAGCCTTGAGGTTAATAAATACTTTCCCCTCCAAATCCAAAGGCCTGTGAATACTTTATTTCCCACCACCCTTCTCAGAGTACATTTGCAATCGTCCTATTTTTTAAATTTCAAGCTTTTAGAACCTACAAATTAAACCCCATTTCATATTTTATACAGTCAGAGTATACTTAGAAGTATCCTTTTGCTCCTTCCTTTCCCTTCCTTGATGTATTTCAGACCTCCTTTATGAGGCCATTTTCCTTCTTTTTGAAGCAAAAGTTATTTTACTGTGGGTCATTTAAAAGTAAACTCTTTCAGTTTCTCTTCATCTGTCTTCATTTTGCTCTCGTTTTTAAACTATATTGTATCTGTGTAAACAATTCTGGATGGGCCGTGATTTTCCCTGTGCACCTGGAGGACGTCTCCCTTGTGTTCTGGTGATAACCTGGCTGTCCGTCTAAATCTACTTGAGTGGGATTTGTACTCACTTCTTCCAGGTACCTGAGAGCACGCAGACCTAGCTCTGCTTTCTGTTCCGATTCTCAGCTTGTGTGTTGAGGTCCACACCGACACTGCAGATCAGCTTTCAAACCAAAGGCAGCCCAATGGGCTTCAGATGAGCAGGGGAAATGCATTTATTTTCCCTCCATCCTCACTCAGGTGGAGTCAACCATTAGGCGGATTGGTTTTCAGTATTCCAGGGTTCTGGCTTCACGCGCGTCTCAGATTGGAAACTCTGGACCACAGGGATTTGATCCAGGATGCTCTGTGGTCCCAGGGGATCTAGTGGCCTCGGGTCTCACTTTCCTTCCTGAGCCTGTGCCCCTGCCTAACTCCTGCCCACAGAGACTTCCTGTTATGAAGTTAATTTATGAGGTTAGAAAAAGGAGTAGAATGTATGAAGAGTCTCCAAAAGATATCAGTGATAAAATCATTGATCGGTTTAAAAAAGTATTAGCATATAACAATGCTAAGTAGTTTATTACACTTTAAGTATGTCCCTGGTGGCTCAGATGGTAAAAAATCTGCCTGCATTGCAGGTTCAATCCCTGGATCGGGAAGTTCCCCTGGAGAAGGGAAGGGCAACCTGCTCCAGTATTCTTGCCTGGAGAATTCCATGGACAGAGGAGCCTGGTTAGCTACAGTCCGTGGGATCGCAGAGTTGGACACAGCTGAGCAACTAACACTTTGACTTTACAGAAAGAAATGTATGAGAGAAGCACAGTCTTTTCTAGAAAGTGTAGAAATTCAGCTTGGTTGAATGTAACCAGGGGGGTTGAATAGAGTATCATGAGAGGAGATTAAGTATGCAGAGTCAGATTACAGGGGACTTTTAGTACCTGGAGCAGAGTTTTGTTTCAGTTTTAAATCAATGAAAAGTCACTGGAAGATTTTAAGCGCACAATCTGACTGTGTAATCTGACTCACATTACACTAAGTTTATTCTGTTTGGCATGTGGAGAATAGATCATGGTGGGGAAGAGTGGAAACTTGGGACCAATTTACGAAGCTATTGCCAGAGGCTCGACAAGAGATGACTGCAGCGTGGAATGGGATGGAGACAGTGGAGATGGAAAAAGTGAGTCTATACGAGGTGTTCTCTGGAGTTAGACCAGACAGGATAATTGCACGTGAAGGGAGAGGAAAGTGGAAGAGTGAAGGAGAGTGAAGGGTTTGGTAACTGGGCTGTAGTAGTTTGGTAAATAATAAAACTGGTTATATAAATTACATATATATGAACAAATATGTACACACATGTACATCTAATGTTCTTTTTTGTTTTGCTTTCATTTAATGGGATTGCACTCTATGCATTACTCTAAGCATGACTTGCTTTATCACTTACCGTTTTAAAGTGCTTGATTCATAGTAGGCTTAAATAATGTTTTGTTGAACACGGGATCTCCTATTTTTTTAGTTTACTTTTTTTTAATTGGAGGAAAATTGCTTTACAGCATTGTGTTGGTCTCTGCCATGTGGGATGTCCTATTTCTAATCCACCCTCTGTATAGAATGAGCTTCAAAAACCATTAAAGAAATTCAGTCATGCTCTTCTTTAAAACCCATCAGTGGCTCTTCATGGCTCTCAAGATAAGGCCCAAAGACCACAACATAGCACAAAAAGTCTTCATCTCAGTAGCTATGTCATTCAACAGCTTCCTGACCCAGCCACTCTGTTTTCCCTTCATTCAGTACTATAGACACATTGAGCTAATTATCGCTCCTCAAACGGGGGACTCCTTACCTTGGGAGGCTTCACTGCCCCTCTGATCTGTTATCACAGGTCGGTGATTCTTCTTTTCTAATTTCCCGAGTCTCAGTTAGCTGCCCTCCTATGGGTGCCCTAAACCATGGACACTGTCCCATCACTGTGGTGTGTCATCATCCTATAATTGCCTATTTACTTTTGTTATGTTCCCTATTAGACAATACATCCCTTAACATCAGAGATTTTTTTTTCCCCGTAGTTTTAGCCTCAGGACCATGGTGCTATCCTAGGAGTTTAATGAATATCACATGATGCAAATAAGTGAAGATGATTACTCCACAGAGATTAAAGTTCCTAAAGAAAGTATGTGTCGTGAGAAAAACACAGGGCCTGGGGAACACGCATTTAAGGAATGGGGAGGATCATAATACCTGAGTAAAAAGATGAAAGGAATGCCCATAAAGATTCAAGGAGAATGTGCAGAGTTTGTACCACACTGGTCCAGGGAAAAAATAGAGTTTTAAGAAATGAATGGTCAGTAGTGTCAAATGCATGTCAAAGTCTAGAATAATGTCTGTGAAATATATAATAGATTTGGCAATTAAAAGAACATTGATGACTTTCTGAGAGCAGTTTCAGTCTATTGGTAGATACAGAAG
This sequence comes from Moschus berezovskii, assembly GCF_049115385.1. Taxonomy (NCBI): domain Eukaryota; kingdom Metazoa; phylum Chordata; class Mammalia; order Artiodactyla; family Moschidae; genus Moschus; species Moschus berezovskii. The sequence continues at coordinate 27,473,535 of NC_142485.1, read as the reverse complement.
CCAGAGGACGAAGTGCTGCATCATATGTGGGACAGATAAAGCAGTGACAGCACCGCTGCTGTACCGTGGCAGGAAACCCTTCATGTTCTGTGTCACCCTCCTACTCACTGCTTTCTGTGGATGGTGAATCCTGGGCACGAGCAGATGTTTACTTTCTTGAGTGAAAAAATGTCATACCTGAAAATAACAATGGATGATACACACTTGGGTAAGGTTATAGAAGAGACAGATCGCAAATGTGGTTGAACCTGTAGAGGAGACAAGAGAAGGCAGGAGATGTGGGACATCTCTGAGGTGGAGAATTCTCAGGGGAAGGAAGTTTGAGAGACTGGATAAGTCGGAGGTTCGTGGGGCAGTGGGACTGTTTGTGGGTGGGACTCCGTGGTAGAGAGCGGAGTAGAAAGATTGGGAAGAGATGTCTGCAGGGGCCCGGAGACTACCCCTCACAGATACCCAGCTACAGAGAAAAGTGTTATTGACCTAGAGCCTGGCTGCTGAGCTCTGAAATTCGCCTTGGATCTGAGCTTTGGCCACACTTCCTGTGGGCTACTCCCCACCAGTGATCGGGGGCTGCAGAGTTATTAAGGCAGCCTGTTCTTGGGAGACACGGCTGCTTGAGACCAACGTCAGCTCAGGGACACCCTGGTGGTCATGTGGAATCTTCCTTAGACTTGACAGCAGTGAGACACTTCCTCCCAGCCTCCTCCAGCTCCTTTACCATTTTCTCTCAGGGAATTTTTCTTAACAAAATCTGTATTTATGTCCTCCAGCGCCAGTGTCTGCTTCTCAGAGGATCCAGAATAACATAATATCTAATGAATTGTTTCGCTTTTGAGGGGAGGGGAATTGCTGTTTGTGACAGAGCCCTCACCTGTTCATGTTTCTCCAAGAGATATTCAGGAAAATGTCCACTTGTCACTAATGCTCATGGCAGTAGGTCTCTTTTGGGGGAAGATAAAGTGAAATGATGAGTGCTGCTCAGGAAAGTCACAGGATAGGGTCAGAAGCTGCCCTCCGTGTAGAATCACATGTAAGTTCTTGTTACATGTAAGTAAGTCACATGTGTGTTCTTGTAAGTCTTGCCAGTCACATGTAAGTTGTTGTTCTTGTTCAGTCACTAAGCCGTGTCCAACTCTTTGTGACCCCGTGGACTGCAGCACACCAGGCTTCCTTGTCCTTCACTATCCCCTGGAGTTTGCTCAAACTCATGTTCATTGAGTCAGTGATGCCATCCAACCATCTCATTCTCTGCCACCCCCTTCTCCTGCCCTCAGTCTTTGCCAGAATGTAGGTTATGATAAGTAAAACTATGAGTATCATGATGATGCGTATTATTTTAAATGAAGTTGATCTATAATATTGTGTTAGGTTCGGGTGCACAAGGTGATGTTTACTAATGCTGAAGATGTAGTTATAACACTCAGAAATCTTACTTAGACCTCACAGAACTCTCATGGTTCCTGATTGTGGAATATTTTGAAAGGTAGAAGGCAAGTAATAATTGTATAGAAATAAAGGAAATAACAGTGTCTAGGATACAGCTTCCAAGAAGGCACAGAATATTAGAGCTCCAGGAAGCTCTAGTGACCACTGACTGGACCTCTCCTAATTATGAGACCTGGGCTAAGGGTATGTGCCTTTTAAGCTGATGCAGCTTAGGTTCTTGAGCCAGAACTAACAGCTCCTGACTGACGGACAGCAGATGTCTAGTGCTCCTCTGAACATACTAGTGAGAGAAATGGCAACCTGTTGAGATTTCACAAGATCAAATTTATGAAAAGAAGTATTTGTGGACAATAAGGTCTATGGAGTTCACGGTTCACATATTGCTGAACCTGGCTTGGAGAATTTTGAGCATGACTTTACTAGCGTGTGAGATGAGTGCAATTGTGCGGTAGTTTGAGCATTCTTTGGCATTGCCTTTCTTTGGGATTGGAATGAAGACTGACCTTTTCCAGTCCTGTGGCCACTGCTGAGTTTTCCAAATTTGCTGGCATATTGAGTGCAGCACTTTCACAGCATCATCTTTCAAGATTTGAAATAACTCAACTGGAATTCCATCACCTCCACTAGCTTTGTTCGTAGTGATGCTTTCTAAGGCCCACTTGACTTCACATTCCAAGATGTCTGGCTCTAGGTCAGTGATCACGTTATCGTGACTATCTTGGTCGTGAAGATCTTTTTTGTACAGTTCTTCTGTGTATTCTGGCCACCTCTTCTTAATATCTTCTGCTTCTGTTAGGTCCATACCATTTCTGTCCTTTATCGAGCCCATCTTTGCATGAAATGTTCCCTTGGAATCTCTAATCTTCTTGAAAAGATCTCTTGTTTTTCCTATTCTGTTGTTTTCCTCTATTTCTTTGCATTGATCACTGAGGAAGGCTTTCTTATCTCTCCTTGCTATTCTTTGGAACTCTGCATTCAGATGCTTATATCTTTCCTTTTCTCCTTTGCTTTTCGCTTCTCTTCTTTTCACAGATATTTGTAAGGCCTCCTCAGACAGCCATTTTGCTTTTTTGCATTTCTTTTCCATGGGGATGGTCTTGGTCCCTATCTCCTGTACAATGTCATGAACCTCCGTCCAGAGTTCATCAGGCACTCTATCTATCAGATCTAGTCCCTTAAATCTATTTCTCACTTCCACTGTATAAGGGAAATCATAAGGGATTTGATTTAGGTCATATCTGAGTGAACTCCGGGAGTTGGTGATGGACAGGGAGGCCTGGCGTGCTATGATTCATGGGGTCACGGAGAGTCGGACACGACTGAGCGACTGAACTGAACTGAACTGAACTGAATGGTCTAGTGGTTTTCCCTACTTTCTTCAATTTCAGTCTGAATTTGGCAATAAGGAGTTCATGATCTGAGCCACAGTCAGCTCCTGGTCTTGTTTTTGCTAACTGTATACAGCTGCTCCATCTTTGGCTGCAAAGAATATAATCAATCTGATTTCGGTGTTGACCATCTGGTGATGTCCATGTGTAGAGTCTTCTCTTGTGCTGTTGGAAGAGGGTGTTTGCTATGACCAGTGTGTTCTCTTGACAAAACTCTATTAGCCTTTGCCCTGCTTCATTCCGTGCTCCAAGGCCAAATTTGCCTGTTACTCCAGGTGTTTCTTGCCTTCCTACTGTTGCATTCCAGTCCCCTATAATGAAAAGGACATCTTTTTTGGGTGTTAGTTCTAAAAGGTTTGGTAGGTCTTCATAGAACCGTCAACTTCGGCTTCTTCAGCGTTACTGGTTGGGGCATAGGCCTGGATTACTGTAATATTGAATGGTTTGCCTTGGAAACGAACAGAAATCATTCTGTCGTTTTTAACATTGCATCCAAGTACTGCATTTCGGACTCTTTTGTTGACCATGATGGCTACTCCATTTCTTCTAAGGGATTCCTGCCCACAGTAGTAGATATAATGGTCATCTGAGTTAAATTCACCCATTCCAGTCCATTTTAATTCACCAATTCCTAGAATGTCGACGTTCACTCTTGCCATCTCCTGTTCGACCACTTCCAATTTGCCTTGATTCATGGACCTAACATTCCAGGTTCCTATGCAATATTGCTCTTTACAGCACCGGACCTTGCCTCTATCACCGGTCAGATCCACAACTGGGTATTGGTTCTGCTTTTGCTCCATCCCTTCATTCCTTCTAGAGTTACTTCTCCACTGATCTCCAGTAGCATACTGGGCACCTACCGACCTGGGGAATTCCTCATTCAGTGTCCTATCATTTTGCCCTTTGTTCCTGTTCATGGGGTTCTCAAGGCAAGTATACTGAAGTGGTTTGCCATTCCCTTCTCCAGTGGACCACCTTTGGCTGTGGTCCATGTGATCAGATCGACTAGTTTCCTGTGATTATGATTTCAGTGTGTCTGTCCTCTGATGCCCCCTCTCAATACCTACCGTCTTATTTGGGTTTCTCTTACCTTTGGAGTGGGATATCTCTTCACAGTTGCTCCAAGAGAGCGCAGCCACTGCTCCTTACCTTGGATGAGGGGTATCTCCTCAAGGCCGCACCTCCTGACCTTGAACGTGGAGTAGCTCCTTTCGGCCCTCCTGTGCCTGCACTGCCACCGCCTATTGGACGTGGGGTAGCTCCTCTCGGTCGCGGCTCTTTGCGGGGTCGGTTGCGCCTGGGTCGGCGTCTCCCGCGTCTGTGGCGCCGGGGCCGGCGTGAACTGTAAACTCCCAGATGTTCAAGCAGGTTTTAGAAAAGGCAGAGGCACCAGAGATCAAATTGCCAACATCCGCTGGATCATGGAGAAAGCAAGAGAGTTCCAGAAAAGCATCTATTTCTGCTTCATTGATTATGCCAAAGCCTTTGACTGTGTGGATCACAATAAACTGTGGAAAATTCTGAAAGAGATGGGAATACCAGACCACCTGACCTGCCTCTTGAGAAACCTGTATGCAGGTCAGGAAGCAACGGTCAGAACTGTACATGGAACAAAGACTGGTTCCAAACAAGAAAAGGAGTACGTCAAGGCTGTATATTGTCACCTTGCTTATTTAACTTATATGCAGAGTATATCATGAGGAACGCTGGGCTGGAAGAAACACAAGCTGGAATCAAGATTGCTGGGAGAAATATCAATAACCTCAGATATGCAGATGACACCACCCTTATGGCAGAAAGTGAAGAAGAACTAAGAAGCCTCTTGATGAAAGTGAAAGAGGAGAGTGAAAAGGTTGGCTTGAAGCTCAACATTCAGAAAACAAAGATCATGGCATCTGGTCCCATCACTTCATGGGAAATAGATGGGGAAACAGTGGAAACAGTGTCAGACTTTATTTCTTTGGGCTCCAAAATCACTGCGGATGCTGATTGCAGCCATGAAATTAAAAGACGCTTACTCCTTGGAAGGAAAGTTATGACCAACCTTGATAGTATATTGAAAGCAGAGACATTACTTTGCCAACAAAGGTCCGTCTAGTCAAGGCTATGGTTTTCCCAGTGGTCATGTATGGATGTGAGAGTTGGACTGTGAAGAAAGCTGATCGCCGAAGAATTGATGCTTTTGAACTGTGGGGCTGGAGAAGACTCTTGAGAGTCCCTTGGACTGCAAGGAGGTCCAACCAGTCCATTCTAAAGGAGATCAGTCCTGGGTGTTCATTGAAAGGACTGATGCTAAAGCTGAAACTGCAATACTTTGGCCACCTCATGTGACGAGTTGACTCATTGGAAAAGACTCTGATGCTGGGAAAGGTTGGGGGTGGGAGGAGAAGGGGACGACAGAGAATGAGATGGCTAGATGGCATCACCGAATCTGTGGACATGAGTTTGAGTGTACTCCGGGAGTTGGCGATGGACAGGGAGGCCTGGCGTGCTGTGATTCATGGGGTCGCGGAGAGTCGGACACGCCGGAGCGACTGAACTGAGCTGAACTGAAGGTTTGTGGAACTGCACTTATTTTCCTTCAATAAAGATAATACCTACTATTAATTGAGGGATGACTATGTGTTTGCCTTTCAGTTCAGTTCAGTTCAGTTCAGTTCAGTCGCTCAGTCGTGTCCGACTCTCCGCGACCCCGTGAATTACAGCACGCCAGGCCTCCCTGTCCATCACCAACTCCCGGAGTACACGCAAACTCATGTCCACAGAGTCGGTGATGCCATCCAGTCATCTCATTCTCCGTCGTCCCCTTCTCCTCCCGCCCCCAACCTTTCCCAGCATCAGAGTCTTTTCCAGTGAGTCAACTCATCGCATTAGGTGGCCAAAGTATTGCAGTTTCAGCTTTAGCATCAGTCCCTCAATGAACATCCAGGATTGATCTCCTTTAGAATGGACTGGTTGGATCTCCTTGCAGTATAAGGGACTCTCAAGAGTCTTCTCCAGCACCACAGTTCAAAAGCATCGATTCTTCGGCGCTCAGCTTTCTTCACAGTCCAACTCTCACATCCATACATGACCACTGGAAAAACCATTGCCTTGACTAGACGGACCTTATTTCACCTAAACTCATCGCTTCCTCACAAGAGGGAAGCAATGAAGTTTTGTTTTTACAGATGATGAAAATGAAGCTTAGGGTCCAATCAAGTACCTAGATTGTATAGATATGCCTGCTGCTGCTGCTGCTGCTGCTGCTGCTAAGTCACTTCAGACGTGTCTGACTCTGTGTGATCCCATAGACGGAAGCCCACCAGGCTCCCCCATCCCTGGGATTCTCCAGGCAAGAACACTGGAGTGGGTTGCCATTTCCTTCTCCAATGTGTGAAAGTGAAAAGTGAAAATGAAGTCGCTCAGTCGTGTCCGACCCTTAGTGTCCCCACGGACTGCAGTCTACTAGGCTCCTCCATCCATGGGATTTTCTAGGCAAGAGTACTGGCGTGGCTTGCCATTGCCTTCTCCGTATAGATATGCCTACTTCTTCCAAACTCTCAAACAAGGTCTAGCTATTGAATCCTAGATATCTTTTAGGACTTCCTAATTTTCTGTCTGAAAGTACTTTTACATTGACTTTAGATACCTAATCTATACTTATGTTTTCATATAATTTATCATAGACAAAAAGTAACAGGCACATTTAATGACTTTGAAAACATTTAAACAGATGAACCTCAAAATATGTGAAATGAGCATATTGCTGTTGTTTATTTTAGTTTTACTTCTATTTTTGCCAGAAATCCCCAAGGCCTTTGGATAATTAACAAAAATGAACATTTGTTTGATTATATTCTTTAATATAAATAATTTTTTTTCTGAAGTGTTGATTTTTGGGGCATCCAAAATACTGATTCTAAACAATACAAGCAGATGTTACAAAACCTGGACAGAATCTGGAAATGTGTTGGACTGTCTAGCAAATAAGCTGTTTTTGTTTGAATAAAATAGGAAGTCAGCTTTAAATTTTTATTTTAATATACACTCCTGGTTTAAGTGTTACTGGTATAATACTCTTTTCTAACAGTCTGATTTTCCTTTCCTCAGCACCCTTGACTGATACCTTTTATTGAAGTATTCACTGATACCAGGAGAAAAAAGAATGCAGTTAAGCATGTGTACAAAAACGTATGGCCAATGGCCTAGATGTTAAGTAAACTGTGTTTTTTTTCTTTCCTTCCTTGTGCTATGGCCTTCTTTAATTTAAAACTCTATTCTTCATACTTTTATGATTTGTGATGTTGTTAACTGTATGGTGTATTTTATAGAGAGGAGGATCAGAATTTTCTCATCCCACCCCTTCTACCATGACTTATTGTATCCTCAGTCATAGATATCTCAGAGGCTTGAAAACATGAGGAAAGAGCTGGAGAAGTGGTAATGCCCTGAGACTGTGCTGTAAGTTATGGATAGTATTAGCAAGAGCAAGTTCCATTGCTTGGTAGATGCGTCTGTGTAAGTTTTAAAAGGAAGGCAGATGGTCACCATATTGTCCCCTATTCTCATGGTGTGAGGTCTGAAAGCAAATTCTTCTAGGCTTAGCAGAGGAATTCCCAGTTGAAACGAATGACAGGCTTTCTGAGATGATGTATAAGAGAGAAAAAAAAAAAAGTGAAGCACTCTGGGAAGAGAAAAGAGGCAAAGAGACTGAGGACCTGTGACACATGGGAGATCATGGGAGCCAATCCCATCACCCTGTGTAAGGTGACAGGTAACTCAGGGAGAATTGGTGAAGAACACTTTACACTGTTATCTGGACTCCTTGTGTGTACTGGATCTTATAATAGGTATGTTTTCCTTCCTGGTGTTCAGTTCAGTTCAGTTCAGTCACTCAGTCGTGTCCGACTCTCCGCGACCCCATGAATCACGGCATGCCAGGCCTCCCTGTCCATCACCAACTCCCAGAGTTCACTCAAACTCATGTCCACAGAGTCGGTGATGCCATCCAGCCATCTCATTCTCCGTCGTCCCTTTCTCCTCCCGCCCCCAATTTTCCTAGCATCAGAGTCTTTTCCAGTGAGTCAACTCGTCACATGAGGTGGCCAAAGTATTGCAGTTTCAGCTTTAGCATCAGTCCTTCCAATGAACACCCAGGATTGAGCTCCTTTAGAATGGACTGGTTGGATCTCCTTGTGGTACAAGGGACCCTCAAGAGTCTTCTCCAACACCACAGTTCAAAAGCATCAGTTCTTCGGCGATCAGCTTTCTTCACAGTTCAGCTCTCACATCCATACATGACCACGGGAAAAACCATAGCCTTGACTAGACGGACCTTTGTTGGCAAAGTAATGTCTCTGCTTTTTAATATACTATCAAGGTTGATCATAACTTTCCTTCCAAGGAGTAAGTGTCTTTTAATTTCAATCAGCATCCGCAGTGATTTTGGAGCCCAAAAAAATAAAGTCTGATACTGTTTCCACTGTTTCCCCATCTATTTCCCATGAAGTGATGGGACCAGATGCCATGATCTTTGTTTTCTGAATGTTGAGCTTCAAGCCAACCTTTTCACTCTCCTCTTTCACTTTCATCAAGAGGCTTTTGAGTTCCTCTTCACTTTCTGCCATAAGGATAGTTTCATCCTGGTGTAGGGTTCATTTTTGTACTGGAATATACTTGCTTTACCATGGTAGATTCTGCTGTATAACAAAGTCAATCAGCTGTATGTATACCTATATCCCCTCCCTCTTAAGCCTGCCCTCCACCTCCATCCCTCCCCTCTAGGTCATCACAGAGCACCAAGCTGAGCTCTCTGTGCTATAGAAGCTTCCTACTTGCTAGCTATTTTACATATGGTAGTGTATATGTCTATGGAGAGGTCAATGGCACCCCACTCCAGCACTCTTGCCTGGAGAATCCCATGGATGGAGGAGCCTGGTAGGCTGCAGTCCATGGAGTCGCTAAGAGTCGGACACGACTGAGTGACTTCACTTTCACTTTTCACTTTCATGCACTGGAGAAGGAAATGGCAACCCACTCTAGTGTTCTTGTCTGGAGAATCCCAGGGATGGGGGAGCCTGGTGGGCTGCCGTCTATGGGGTGGCACAGAGTCGGACACGACTGAAGCGACTTAGCAGCAGCAGCAGCAGCAGTGTATATGTCAGTGCTTCTCTTTCAGTTTGTCCCACCCTCCCCTCCCACCCTGTGTCCACAAGTCTGTTTTCTATGTCTCTGTCTCTGTTCCTGCCCTGCAAATATGTTCATCCAGTACCATTTTTCAAGATTCCATATATGTGTGTTAATATATATTTGTTTTTCTCTTTCTGACTTAATTCACTCTGTATGACAGACTGTAGGTTCGTCCACATCACTATAAATGACGCACATTCCTTTGTTTTTGTGGCTGAGTAGTATTCCATTGTGTATATGTACCACCTCTTCTTTATCCATTCATCTATCGATAGACACTGAAGTTGCTTCCGTGTCTTGGCTGTTGTAAATAGTGCTGCAATCAACATTGGAGTATATATGTATATATATATCTTTTTGAGCCGTGGTTTTCTCAGACTTTATGCCCAGTAGTGGGATTATTGGATCATATATGAGTTCTATTTTTAGTTTTTTAAGGAACCTCTGTACTCTTCTCTATAATGGCTCTATCAGTTTTCACTCTCACCAACAGTGCAGGAGGGTTCTATCTTCCTTCTTTTGAGATATTATAAACATACCTATGAAAGGTTTTCAGAATCAATGAGACAAAAATCAGGTATTGAAAGCATAACTGAATTTTACAAAACCCTCATAAAGTTAAGTAGGACAGGGATTTAGTTGTCACAACCAACTCCGTGATTTTACACATGAAGAAACTTTATTAAATAAGTGACGATTTTTCCAGGTTCGCAGTAGTAATGATGAGTAGATCCAGTACTAGACTTAGTCTCTGATTCCCAAATTCCAGTTTTCTTACTGCAGTAAGAAGCCTTAGTCATTGTGGGCCACTCTAACAAAATACCATAGCCAGAGTAGCTTATAAACAACAGGAATTTATTTCTTACAGCTCTGGAGGCTGGGAAGTCCAAGATCAGGTGCCAGCAGAGAGCTCACTCTCTTGTGCTTAGATGGCCTCATCTCTCTGTGTCATCACATAGTGGAAGGGAACTCTCTGGGGTCCCTTTTATAAGGGCACTAATCTCAAAGAGATCAAACCAGTCAATCCTAAAGGAAATCAATGCTGAATATTCATTGCAAGGACTGATGCTGAAGCTCCTATACTTTGGCCACCAGATGCAAAGAGCTGATTCATTGGAAAAGACCCTGATGCTGGGAAAGCCTGAAGGCAAGAGGTGAAGGGGGTGACAGAAGTTGGGATGGTTAGATAACATCACTGACTCAATGGACATGAGTTTGATAAAAACTCTGGAAGACGGTAAAGGACAGGGAAACCTGGCATGCTGCAGTCCCTGGAGTTGCAAAGAGTTGAACACAACTTAGTAATTGAACATCAATCTCATTGAAGAGAGTAAATGACCTAATCACCTTCCCAAGGCCCCCACCTCCTAATACCATCACATTGGGTATTTTAACATATTAGGGGATACAAACAGTCTGTAGTGAAATATTTTTTGGTGATGAAACTAACCAGATAAAGTAAGCAGAACAAAACAAAGCTGTAGTTCCTATGGTGATTCACACACTCCTTAGACAGTGGAGTACAGGAAAATGTGTCTAGGAACTGTTGAGCCCTTTAGCTGCCTTTGAGTGGTTGACACATCGGTGAACAGGAGTGGAAATTCAGGTGACATGTGAACGTTCAGGGGTAGAGAATGATGATGGAGAGAAACCCCAGAAATTAGGAAAGCCCCTAGCAGGTCATATGAGCAGAAATCTTTGGGGAGAAGGATGCATGTCCAGCCTGGCTTCCTTGGAGCTTTCTACTTACAGGACTTTCTCTGCGAAGCCCTGGTCATTTGTATGTTCACGCTGTGCCCCAGCGCTTCCCTCCTATGCTCCTCTCAGCATCATAGCCGGCAGGATATCTGCAAACTACCTCTTCAGACTCCTTTGGGAAGATTTCTAGGAAGTGGTTGACAGTGGAAGGCACTTGCTAGAGATTGGAAGGTGGGAAGAAGGGAAAACCAATATTTTTAGCCACTGCTTTGCCCCTGGCAGTGCTTTTGGCAATTGACAAAGCCACAGCTGGGCTCCCACAGCACCTGTAACAGTAGATGCTCCAGTAGCTCCAACAAGACTGGGTCCTGTAAGGTCAGAAGGGGCTGGGCTCCCAGCTTCCAGATGCGATGGCTGGAGAAGGAACTCCAGCATCCCCAGCGGCACAGCCACTGGGTCTTGGGGTCGCAGTATTTCCTTTTCGTATCTTTATCCCCCAGGGTAGCGCAGCATCCTGCAGTTGATAATAGCAGTGAGTTCTGCAGTTAGCAACCTCTGGGGAACCTCGTCTCTCCTTTCTTGAGGAAAATTGCTCATTTTGGTTTTTTTTTTTTTTTTGGTTACCTTTTTAAAAAAAATTTTATAACCAATTTTCCAGTCCAGTCTAGAAACGTCTTTGTTTTTCTAGGTGACTAGACACAAGTAATATGTGATCCTCTATGTCCTGCTCGTAATATACTAAAGCTTTACGTTATCCACTGAGAGTTTTACTGTTTCTTGGGAAATGATAATTCACAAAGACTAGAGTATGCAGGGCTCTGGAATATGTCAGCTTGTATTTCTATTATGGCAGTTTGTTTAGAGTATATAAATAGTATAAATATAAATATATGATCAAATATTTATGGATTTTTATAGTAGAGCTCACTGTGTCAGTCTTTTAGTGCAAGTTCTTTCCATGTGGAACTTATACATAGAGATAAAGCAGGTGGCCTTCAATCTTTCCCAGCATCAGGGTCTTTTCCAAAGAGTCAGCTATTCACTGCCGGTGGCCAAAGGTTGAAAGCAAAAGGAGAAGAGAGCGGCAGAGGATGAGATGGTTGGATGGCATCGCTGATGCCATGGACTTGAACTTGGGCAAACTCTGGGAGATGGTGAGAGACAAGGGGGCTGGCATGCTACGGTCCACAAGGTCACAAGGAGTCAGACATGACTTGGCAACCAAGCAACAACAACAAAGCAGGGGCCACCTATGAACCAAGAGTCTAAATATAGAAGGCAACATATAAAGACAAATTTGACATCCCATATGTGACAGTAAAAGCTACTGGTTTTTCCAGTGGTCATGTATGGATGTGAGAGTAGGACAATAAAGAAAGTTGAGCACCGATGAATCGATGCTTTTGAAGTGTGGTGTTGGAGAAGACTCTTGAGAGTCCCTTGAACAGCAAGGAGATCCAACCAGTCCATCCTAAAGGAGATCAGTTCTGAATATTCATTGGAAGGACTGATGCTGAAGCTAAAAAACTCCAATATTTTGGCCACCTGATGCAAATAACTGACTCACTAGAAAAGACCCTGATGCTGGGAAAGTTTGAGGGTGGGAGGAGAAGGGGACGACAGAAGATGAGATGGCTGGATGGCATCACTGACTCCATGGACATGAGTTTGAGCAAGCTCTTGGAGATGATGTAGGACAGGAAAGGCTGGCGTGCTGCAGTTCACGGGGTCGCAAAGAGTCGGACACAACTGAGCAACTGAACAGCAACGTAGCAATAGGTAGGTACTATCTTCAGTAAATATTGTGGTGATGGGAGAAGAAGAGTTCTGTCAGTGAAGAAGAAAGTTTCAGAAAATTCCAGTGAAAAAGAAGCCTGTAGGCAGAGGTTCACTGAAAGTAATGGCCAGTCACAGGGCAGAGGAGCTCATAAGCGTGGTATTGCTGCAGAGGGGAGTAATGCAGGTGGAGATGCTGTCTAAGATCTCACCCAGTGAGGACAACTGCTTTGCATTTGACGTTTTTTGATTTAAGAAAGACCGTGATATAATAACAGCATTTTAAATGGGGAAGCAACATATTGTCTTTATTAGTTTTTATACATAAGGGATTTTCTGATAAAATGGTGCTGGGCAGATCGCAGTTGAGGCACGGAGGGCCAGGTCTTGAACAGCAGACTCAGAAAAGGGAGGGCAGGGGTGGTGGGGGGAAGAGGAGAGGGACTCACTTGTCTGACCGTAAACACTGCTGCCTGATCTACTTAGAAACTGAGAGTTGATTTATGGGAATGTTCAACTAGATTTGTAATTGACACATGTAATCGTCATCGTATGTGTCCTTATTTCCACTGAATAAAACTTTTGCTAGAGCCTAGAGTTAAGTGTGCTCACAAAGTGTGTGAGCATTATGCACGTACTGTCTGTGAAGCAGGGTGCTGAATACCTATCCGTTTATCATCTGGGGGCCTCCCATGTGATGCTGTGGGTAAAGAACCCACCTGCCAGTGCAGGAGACGCAAGAGACTTGGCTTTGATTCCTGGGTCATAAGATCCCCTGGAGGAGGAAATGGCAACCCAGTATTCTTGCCTGAAAAATTCTGTGGACAGAGGAGCCTGGTGGGCTATAGTCCATGGGGTTGCAAAGAGTCAGACAGAGTTGAGCAGCTGAACACACACATACATTTATCATCCATCTGCCTATCTACTTATCCGTCTGTCTTTCTACATACCATGCAGCATAGCAGGTAATTTCCAGGTGGGCTGGCAGCTATATAATATATGAATGTAAGGAGGGTCCCAAAGTTGTTTACTCAGGCCACGGGTACACTGCAGCTGAACAGAGTGTACATTTCTTTAGTTGTATGGAATGCAGAGTGGTTCAGCTTTATGTGTTGCGCAGTGGAGCCAGGCACAGTGAAGGACACAGAATTCGGGGAGCCAGGAAATGTCATCGAGGGGAACGGGGCCCTGGAAAGGATGAGATGAGACCTGTGAAAGAAAAACAAAGACACTGATGGGGGCGGTCAGGGTCCCTTTTCAGTTCTTGTGTGACTCAGTACAGATGACTGTACGCGGAGAAGCATGAAAGAGTTATTTTTTTTAGTGTTGATGATGGTGTTGATGATGATTACTGTGAATACAAACATAGCCTGATTATGATTTTCTGTTCAAAGATTATGTTGTAAGGAAAAAAAAAAATCTCTGATGTTCTACATCAATTTGGGGGTTAAGAAACCTCAGCCCGTTCCCTAGTTTACCTTTTTGTTGATTGAACGATTGAAGAGCAATCAGTATAAAACCTAATTTCCAAATCCTTCACAGCCATGATGATATTTTAAATCTCACTTGGAGAAAATTTCATCCCAAATTATATTCCATTGCTTCATAGGAATATATTAAATGTATTTCAAAGATTACTGGAAGTAATGAAACACATTGAATGTATATGTCTTGTATTACTGTGGTTAGTAGACTTATTTCTGAAAACAGAAAGCTCCAGGAGACAAATGAACTTGATAGTATGTTTCGGGCTGCTCCATTGTTCTGGGACCTTACAGGAGACCACGTGATGATGGTGATAGGAAGTGGAAGGGTGTGGGGTGGCATGGGACACTTCAGAAGCCCAAAGACTCTTCCTTACCTGCCCAGACACACTTTTTTCCCCTAAGCCCACTTTCTTCTGTGGTATCCCTTCTTCCAGATTTGTTTGTGTCTAATTGATAGGATAAGAAAGAAGTCAGGTTGTTACCAGTCCATGAAGGCATAACTTTGTTTGCTTTGTTTAGCTTAGCTTGCTTTGTTTCTAAAAGTTTCAGGCCTTAATGACATACGCGCATGAATGGGGGAAACCGAAGGCCACAGAAGTTGTCCATCTGTGTTTTTGCTGCTTCCCCTACCATCCCAGCACACACTTAAGACCTTTCTTGATGGCATGCATTTCTCTTGCTATTGGTATTTTTGTGCAAGTGCTGGGGACACTTGGAAGAAAAATTTCAAAGCAGCAACACACAAAGCAGATAGGGGAGGGGATGGAGAACGGAGCTGGGCGAGGTCAGAGACTTCACCTGACTGGGGCTTTTCAGGCATCAAGTGAAGACGCCAGCTTCCCTCCACGGGCACCATGTCCTGCAGCAGCTTGTGTTCTTAGTGAGAGAAAGTAGTCACCATATTTACCCTGGAATATTTCTGTCTGTGCCTCATTAAGAGTGAGGGTAAAGGTTAATGAGGACTTTGTGACCCCTAACTCCAGGGTGACTGTCTTCTCCTCCCAGCTGTGAATGAACACTTCCGTGCTTCTCTTGTTAGCACTCTTTACTTTCTCTATTTCGATACTCCAGGTATTTCTTAGAAGAATAGAAAGGTCTTGACAACCTTAGCTCTGTGTGACCTGGGAGATAAAGGGTAAAGCTTTGTGTTAAATACACACACACACACACACATATATGTGTGCATATATATATGTATATGTGCATATATAAATGTATGTGTATATATATATATATATAAATTCAGTGTCCAAGTCCCAATTTTATTCTCAGAATTAGTAGTACAGCGTCTTAAAAAGCCCTCATAATGGTATTTGCTGCCAAGATAACTCACAGAATATGCCTTCCATTTGTTATTCAGATAGTTCTACTTGCAATTGCCATTTACTGATTCCCATCTGTTGGAGGTTTTTCTTGTACCCGCTGGCAGTGGAAGCAGATTGTGAATGTAGCAGGAAGTGTTTTCTTGGCACAGAAAAGGAGTATTTGTTTTAATTGACAAGGTGTATCATTTATGAGATAAAAATGAATTTTAGCCATCTAATTTATTTTCATTCAGTTGATTCAAGACAGTTATTGACATTTAGGTGTATATACAGTAACCTCAGAAAATCATGGAAAAGATGAAAAAACAACTCTCAGGAAAGTCAACTCAAACTTACTGATTTTCAGACCTTCAGAGAAATAGCAGAGTTGGAGAATGAAAAGGGAGAATTAAGGTGGCAGTGGAAATTCTTAGTATCTTATGCAGTACTACAATCATCTATTTTTTTAGAAAATAAAGGATTGTTATTATTTTAGAAAAAGCAATTTCCCCTGCTCAGCAATGATAAATAAATCATTTTATTACAAATGAGCCTGAAGTCAATGCTTTTAAATGAGAAAAAAGTCAATCCCCTGTTTTTTTTTCTTAAGAATGATCAGATGCTTGATGACTATTTTTCATCTGGTAATGATTTTTTAAATCTGATTTCTTGTTATCCTCATGAGCAGTAGAATATATTGAACAGCGAAATTCTCAACAATTTTTTTGAGATTAAGCATTGTTTCTTTTAAACTTACCCCAGTTAACGAGTGAACTGAGGGTGCTATATTCATACTGGATTAGATAAATTTACAGGGATATTAGGAAGATGCCCCCCAAAAGTCATTTAAAAATCCAAACTGAAAAGTAGTAAAAAGAAAGTAAAGTCGAAATAAACTATTTCGATCAGTGGGACACACTATATTATCTCAAAGGAAATAAAAGTGGGAGCAAAATTCTCATGAGATCAAGAGAAAAAGGTAATACACAGAACATACTCTGTCTCTGTAATCCAGGGAGTCTCATTAAATCATTATATGATGCTAAAAAGGGAAAGAAGTATCTATAGAATGTGTCCTCTTTTCTAGCTTTGGAAAATATTAGGTATAACTATAAGCAACCCAAGGATACAGACACTTTGGTATAGGAAGGACAGTTTTAACTGTTACCAATAGTTTTAAGCCCCAAAGGACACAAGTGTCCCTCGAGTGTCACAGTCTAAGAGAGCCTCTACTATATATTCTGTCTTCTTGTGACAGCATTATCCAACCATTTATCTACGGCTAGAACCTCTGCCTTCATCTGCGAGACCATTTGCCCAGAGTTCTTTACCAGTCTTTTTAATTGGCTTAGGAATAAGGATGAAAACAGGAGAAGAGGGATTTGGGAAAAACTTCTGTAAGAAGTGTCCCCTCAGTGACCACTGAATTTCATAACTCAGCAGAGAAATTAACCCGTGCTTTTATCCTTTTGAATTTTCATAAGCAAAACTTCTTGTACTGAACTAACTATTGATAAGTGCTATATGCAGATAGAGGATTTTCCCCCCATCAGTTTGATTAATGTTATTTGGACTCTGGTAAACCACCGAATAATTTATTGGGGTCAGAGCATCTACAGAGAGGCCCCTGCACATTCCAAACTTGGCTTCACAGAGTGTTGGTATTCCGAGAGCGCACTTTAAGATCTGTTTCATGCTGACCTTTCACAACCTCTTAATGGCTTGTACAGTAGGCATTAGAAGTCAAGGCTGGCAAAATCAAGGAAACTGAAGGGAAAATATGAAGTTTTTACTCAAAGAAGTGCAGCCAAGATGAAACAAACAGTGGAAACCATGTCAAATGTAGACCAGGTGGAGAAGAGCGGATGTTGTTGCCAGATGTTTGAGGAGAGAGGAAGTAAGTCCTTTCAGTGGACACCAGGGCTAACAGGAGACGGTAGTCACTTCCAGGAGCCTTCTCCTGGGACGCTTCCTACCTCAAGTTTCTAGACACAGGATAAGCCAGCAGTTCACTGGAACATTCTTGAGAAACTTCAAATATCAGATGGTATCAGACTGGTGAACACTTATTTCTAATCTGCTTTGAACACACCGTGTGGCCCACCAGGTACCTCCTCCATGACCTGTGAGTAGGACATCTATTTCAGTTTCTCTTGTGTTGTGTATTTGAACTGTGACTCATTGTCTAGCACCCTGTGTTCCACTTAAGAAGTTTCAATAGGGCAGATTCAAGTGTGTGTGTATTTAGGAAGACAGACCATTCGTCACCCCTCACCCTGCCCCGATTATCTAACTCTGCTTTCTCACCTTCATTTTTTGATAAGTATTGTGGATCAGACAATTTCCTAAGAAGACAGGTATGGTCTCTTCTTATATTCTTTGAAAGGAGACAATAAATACATAAAATGAGCACAGTAATTATAGTGATTATATGAGAGTGGTGGGGGTGGCCTTATGGGTAACTTTAGACACAAGGGTTTAGAAAGGCCTTTGGGGAAGGTCACTGTTAGGTGCATGCATGCTAAGTCGCTTCAGTTGTGTATGACTCTTTGCCATCCTATGGACTGTAGTCTGCCAGGCTCCTCTGTCCATGGGATTCTCCAGGCAAGAATACTGGCGTGGGTGGCCATTTCCTCCTCCAGGGGATTTTCCCCACCCAGGGATCAAACCTGTGTCTCTTATGTCTCCTCCATTGGCAGGCGGGTTCTGTACCACTAACGCCATCTTGGAAGCTTGATTATTAGAAGGGCTTATAGGATGAATTCCTGGCCCCATGAGGAGATGTTCACTAAAGTAGATCTCCTGGCCTTCATTATCTGATTTCCTATTTATTCCACCTCACAGAGTAAGAATGCCTTAAATTATTGATTAGATACAGAAAAGAACATTTTTTCTTCACCACTTCCTGCTTTTCTTCTGTCGTCCAGTGTAAAATATCCACGCAATCTCTCTTCTACTGCCTCCTCCATGCAGTAGCATCTTTTGCCCTTGAAAGGTTGTATCTGAGGGTGAGATGAGGCCTTTCATGTAGGTCAGTTTAATTCAGGTCAGAGAATGGTAGGATGCCTGATTCTATATTCAGGGCAAGCTGGGGTTTTCAAAAAGAAAGTTGGAACTTTTATCACCGTCTCTCAGATCTGCACTGTGGGTGGGGCTGTCTCCTCTGAGAGGCCAGGTCTTCTATATCTTGAGAAGTTAAAAATCGAGAACTTCATGCAAAATTCTTGATTTTTAACTGTTGGCAATGAATTTGAAAAGGTACATCTATTGTGGCTCCCCAAAGGACGGATCCAAGACAGACCAACAAAGGCAAACAGTTGAGGGTCAGGAAGAGCTCACACTAAGGGGCGTGGAGAATCGATCAGAGACATGAGCTTCAACAAGGAGGCCTGTGAAGTGGTTGATGGGCCTGGTGAAGACAGTTACAATGCAAGTGCAAGGAGGGATAAGTCAGAGCCATTGAGCCAAGTCCACGAGAGGAGAGGAGAGGCCAAACCTGAATTTGGGTGAAGGGGAGAGTGGTGGCATCAACCACTCTACCACTGAACCCCAAGAAGGAACAGGATCAAAGAGAGAGTCATACTTGCACACGCTCAGCAGGGTGTGCAGCTTCCGACTCTGGGGTTGGTAGAGCCCCCCTAGATCACAGGAACCAGTGCCCCCCTGTCTGTGCCAAGGAACACAGTGACACGTTCCTGAAGAGCAATTTAGATGAGACAACATTAAAATGAGGAGCTCTCCCCACGGCAAACAAAAGAACCACTAATCTCTCTCCTGATTAAATGATTACATGATTTTATGCGAGAAGATTAAGTTCTGCTTTTAAATAGAGCTATTGGGTAATATGAGTATGAGCCAAATACAGAGGATCTGAAATTAAAAAAAAAAAAATCAGTGTTCCCTATAAAATGGGTGTCAACTGATCATAGATAATGAGATATTTTATGTATTTCTAAAAAGATCATTACTAGACATAACAGCTACTAGAAAATTAGTCAAATTTGCACTCTTGGTTTCCAATTTTCAGTTCTCTCCAGAAAGTATTCAATATAATTATTCTTAGCAGCGACAAACATAAGTCTCACAGGATACATGCAAGTCTTTACTTTGATTTACAAGCTTCAGTGTTAATTAAACTAATGCCAACTATGCTAACAGTTTGGAAATCCTTTGACAAATACCCATGTAAATGACAGATCTGGAACATGTACAAATAGACGGAGGCTTGCCTGATTTTTAAAAGGTATTTTACAGACTTGGCTGGATAATTCTTAATCTATAACTGCTCATTTTATCCTGGAAAATGCTGTCTGTAAAATCTTGGAGAGAAATTGCCCCAGAGTGCAAATTGAGAAAATTTGTGTTTGTTCTTGGGTGTGTCATTCACTAAAGAAATGATTAGTTCTATTCTATCAATCTGTATTTTTATTTTAATGTTATTATATGGATATATTTTAAGCTAATAGATTTTAATAAAATCATAAAGTTATTGAAATTATTAATAAATCCTTGAAACCAAGAGTTGATTCTTAGAAAGATCAACAAAATTGACAAAATATTAGCGAGATTGACCAAAAAATAGAAAAAAGAAAGCTCAAATAACTAAAATCAGAAATAAAAGAGAATTATTAATAATTTGACAGAAATAAAAAGGATTATTAGAGTACTGTGAACAATTATAAGTCAACACATTGGACAACCTGCATGAAATGGGAAAAACAGAGATGTAAAAATTCATCCGAAAATTCATATAGAAATTCAATAGACATCATATACAGAAAATAATATTGAAAAATAAAAACAAAGTTGGAGGTCTCACATTTCCTAATTTCAAAACTAACTGCAGAGTTCCTGTCATCAAAACAGTGTGGTACCAGCACAATGGCAAACGTAGACCAGTGGAAAATAACAGAGGGCCCAGAAGGAAACTCACGTAATGTCAAATGATTTTCAGCAAGGGTAACAAGCCTTTAAATGGGGAAAGGACAGTCGTTTCAACAAATGGTTTTGGGAAATCTGGATGATCACATGCAAAAAAATTAGCTCATGTCCTTACTCTACAAAATATACAATAAGTAATTCAAAATAGATCGATAGACCTAAACACAAGAGTTAAAACTATAAAACTCTTAGATGAAAACAGAGATGACACATTGTGGCATTGGCTTTGGCAGTGATTTCTTGACTATGACACTAAAAGCACAAGACAGCAAGGAAAAATAGATAAATTAGATGACACAAAATTTTAAGACTTCTATATGTCAAAAGTCACAATCAATAGAGTGAAAAGGCAATCCAAATAATGGAAGAGTTCAGTTCAGTCCAGTCACTCAGTTGTGTCCGACTATTTGTGACCCAATGGACTGCAGCATGCCAGACTTCCCTATCCTTCACCAGGTCCCGGAGCTTGCTCAAACTCATGTCCATCAAGTTGGTGATGCCATCCAATCATCTCATCCTCTGTTGTTCCCTTCTCCTTTTGCTCTCAGTCTTTCCCAGCATCAGGGCCTTTTTTCAATGAGTCAGTTCTTTGCATCCGGTGGCCAAAGTGTTAGAGTTTCAGCTTCAGCATCAGTCCTTCCAATGAATATTCAGGACTGATTCCCTTTAGGATTCACTGGTTTAATCTCCTTGCAGTCCAAGGGACTCTCAAGAGTCGTCTTCTACACCACAGTTCAAAAGCATCAATTCTTTGGCTCTCAGCTTTCTTTATAGTCCAACTCTCACATCTATATGTGACTACTGGAAAAACCATAGCTTTGACTAGATGGACCTTTGTTGGCAAAGTAATGTCTCTGCTTTTTAACATGCTGTCTAGGATAGTCATAGCCTTTCTTCCAAGGAATAGGTGTCTTTTAATTTCATGGCTGCAGTCACCATCTGCAGTGATTTTGGAGCCCCCCAAAATAAAGTCTGTCATTGTTTCCAATGTTTCCCATCTATTTGCCATGAAGTGTGATAGGACCAGATGCCATGATCTTAGTTTTCTGAATGTTGAGCTTTAAGCCAACTTTTTCACTCTTCTCTTTCACTTTCATCGAGAGGCTCTTTAGTTCTTCTTCACTTTCTGCCATAAGGATAGTATCATCTGTTTACCTGAGGTTATTGATATTTTTCCTGGCAGTCTTGATTCCAGCCTGTGCTTCATCAAGCCTGGCATTTGGCATGATGTAGTCTTCATGTAAGTTAAATAAGCAAGGTGACAATATACAGCCTTGATGGACTCCTTTTCCAATTTGGAACCAGTCTAGTGTTCCATGTCCACTTCTGTTGCTTCTTTACCTGCATACAGATTTCTCAGGAAGCAGGTAAGGTAGTCTGGTATTCCCATCTCTTGAAGAATTTTCCACAGTTTGTTGTGCTTGCAAATCATAAATGGTTGCCGATCATATATCTAATAAAGAGTTAATATCCAATATAAAGATACTGGACAACTTGACAACAGGAAACCAAACAACCTGAATAAAAAATGGGCAATGGACTTGGAGAGACATGTTTCCAAAAAGATTTACAAAAGTCCAATAAGCAAAGAAAAAGATGTTCACTATCACTAATCACGAGGGATATGTAATCAAAACTATCAGATGTGACATCATATCCATTAGGGTGGCTGTTGTTTAAAAAAAAAAAGGTCAAGTGTTAGCAAGGATATAGTGAAATTGGAACCCTCATGTACTGTTGGTGGGAATGTCAAGTTTAGCTGTAGTAGAAAACAGTATGGTGTTTTTTCAGTATATTAAAAAAGAATTACCATATGATCCAATAATTATACTTCTGAGTATATATCCAAAGGAACTGAAAGTGCAGATTTAAGAGATATTTGTTCATAGCAGCATTAGCCACAATTTCCAAATGGGAAAAGAAACCCAAGTACCTATAGACTGATGAATGAATGAACAACATGTGGTATATACATACAGTGTATTGTACACCCTTAAAGAAGAAGGAAATTCTGATGCATGCTACAACAGAGATGAATGCTGAGGACATTATACTAAATAAAACAAGCACAAAAGAAAAATATTATATGATTCCCTTTGTATCATATATCTAGAGTAGTCAAATTCATAGAGACAGAAAACAGAATGATTTTCAGGGACTGGTGGGAAGGGGAATGGGGAGTGTCATGAGTACAGTTTCTGTTTGAGGTAATGAAAAAGTTCTTAAATTGGGGTGTTGGTAATGGTTACACAACAAAGTGAGCATACCATTTGTAAGCTATAGATTTATAAGTGGTTACAGTTTAACTTTGTCATTTTTATGTAATGTGTATTTTGCCACAATTAAATTTTAAGTTATGAACTTTAACAACACAAATCAATGAGACAGCATGATGTTATAGAAAGAACAAAGCCTTTTAGATGATGATTGAAATGATTCTGCCACCTTCTAGAGTTATTACTTCAGGAGTGTTGCCTTATCACTTTGACACTCAGGTTCCTTGTATTATTCTATGACTACCTTGTAAGAGTCTGATAGGAATAATTGAGATTATGTATTTATAGTCCCTGGGATTCCCAGGTGGCACAGGGGCAAAGGATCCACTTGCCAATGCAGGAGATGCAGGAGAGTGGGTTTGATCCCTGGGTCAGGAAGATCCCCTGGAGCAGGAAATGGCAATCTGCTCCAATATTCTTATGTGGAAAATTCCGTGGACAGAGAAGCCTGGCTGGCTACAGTTCATGGGATCGCAGAGTCAGACACAACTGAGTGACTGAACATGCACGCACTCACAGTCACTGATAGAGCACTTGGCTCTTAATAGATGTATAGTGATGACTGTCTCTTTGTCTTTGCCCCCAGTAACAGCATAGTGTAATTGACTACAAATTGGTCTCTGTGATGTAAACGCAAGTATCAATGTAACTTATGTGAGCTAGTAGATTTTCTACAGCATATTATGGTTTACACAAGACGTTCATATAATATGTTATTTTTATAACCTCTCAAGGTAGACATCATCAGTATTATTTTACCAATGGATGATTTGGAAGTGAAAGAGGTTATACAGTTTGCCCCGATTCAGCATGGTATTTTCCTACTGCTAGTTCAGTCATTTACATTATACAACTAGGAAGGGAAAAAAATTCAAGCTCTTTATGAAACCACACCTTGAGAAGAGAATTAATTTTTGAGAAATAAGTTTGTCTGGTTGATTAAGAAAGTTCAAGTCAGGGATTATATCTTACCTGTCACTTAGTCTTACTTTGTAGCCATAGTTTAAAGCCTTGGATGTACTAGGTACTCAATAAACATTTGTTGAAGTGGTAAAAACTATTGATCCGAAATACTGCATTTGAGGCATGGTACTTTACACATACTGTTCATATCACTTATGTAGCAATTTAAATTTTTAATTTTTCATCCTGATTGTATTTTCATAAAATTCATTAAAATGCTAAAATTTAACATTGATAGATTGTATCTTGGGGAAAGAATTTAATAAACATCTGCCTGGTATAATTACCATAAGCACAGAATCTTTGGCAATGTGATTTAGTAGAAAAAAATTTTGGACAGGAATCAGGAGCACGTTTTATTTTCATTCTGGGTTCCAGGATTAGCTCTGTTCCTATTCAGCTATCCTTGAGCAGAATATTTAAATGCTTCCTGCCTGAATGTCTACATTTGCCCACTGGAGATGATATTTATTCTGCCTGTGTTTTAAGCTTGATTTTTCCAGATCATGAGATGGAGTATAATATAGTGGTTCAAATCACTTAATAGCTTTGTGATCATAAGCAAACCTCTCTGCATCTCCATCTATAAACAGAGATAATAATAGTATCTGTCTTCAAGTTTACTATGAGGAACATATAAGTTACTGTTTATACAGCATGTAAAGCAATACTTGACATAAGCAAGTACTCTGTAAATGTTCATTAAATTAAATTTTATGTGCATGAGCATGTGTGTGCACTTTAAAAAATGTAAACATATATTTGTAATATCAAGGTCAACTAGTATTTGTTGCTCTGGTTCGTTATATGCTTTCCAAGCACTTGAGTCAACTTCCTCATTTGAAAAATTGGATTAAATTCTCTTCTATTTCATTTGGGTTTCTGAACATTAAATATGCTATCTCCCCTGCCCAATGGGATAGTGATACATAAATAGACATCTATTATGAAGCTAGAAAAGATATTCTCTCCCCCCATAAAAAATGAAAAATTTTAAGTAGGAAAAAAAGAAGACATTGAGCAGACTGTGGAAACCAACTGATGTGAGTGTTTGTTGATCAGTCATTTAAAGGTACATGGACTTCTCACATGGGCGTTTTCAGAGAGCCCTTGAAGAAGAGGAAAGAATCCATGAAAACCACAGCTAATAAGAGATCCTCCCTTTCCTTTAGCTACAACCAACCTGACTCCAGACACGGGCTGCTTTTAAATGGGGAAGTACTACAGTGAGGGAGAAAAAGGAAGGGTCTGTCTTGAACGGAACCCAGATGCATGGGTGACGGCAGACTCCCACCATTGGCTAATACTGTGCACAGTACATGGAGGTAGTGTGGGTAGGATTCCTGGCTTGCCTGGGACCAAAGATTGGCCTCAAATGAAGAAGGCTTGGGGTTTATTTATTTAATATCAAGGTATGACTCATTTGTTGAGCTGTTTCAAATCTTGAAAGATGATGCTGTGAAAGTGCTGCACTCAATATGCCAGCAAATTTAGAAAACTCAGCAGTGGCCACAGGACTGGAAAAGGTCAGTCTTCATTCCAATCCCAAAGAAAGGCAATGCCAAAGAATGCTCAAACTACCGCACAATTGCACTCATCTCACACTCTAGTAAAGTCATGCTCAAAATTCTCCAAGCCAGACTTCAGCAATATGTGAACCGTGAACTTCCAGATGTTCAAGCAGGTTTTAGAAAAGGCAGAGGCACCAGAGATCAAATTGCCAACATCCGCTGGATCATGGAGAAAGCAAGAGAGTTCCAGAAAAACATCTATTTCTGTTTCATTGACTATGCCAAAGCCTTTGATTATGTGGATCACAATAAACTGTGGAACATTCTGAAAGAGATGGGAATACCAGACCACCTGACCTGCCTCTTGAGAAACCTATGTGCAGGTCAGGAAGCAACAGTCAGAACTGTACATGGAACAACAGACTGGTTCCAAATAGCAAAAGGAGTACGTCAAGGCGGTATATTGTCCCCTGGCTTATTTAACTTATATGCAGAGTACATCATGAGGAACTCTGGGCTGGAAGAAGCACAAGCTGGAATCAAGATTGCCAGGAGAAATATCAGTAACCTCAGATATGCAGATGACACTACCCTTATGGCAGAAAGTGAAGAGGAACTCAAAAGCCTCTTGATGAAAGTGAAAGAGGAGAGTGAAAAGGTTGGCTTGAAGCTCAACATTCAGAAAACAAAGATCACGGCATCTGGGCCCATCACTTCATGGGAAATAGATGGAAAAACAGTGAAAACCATGTCAGACTTTATTTTTTTGGGCTCCAAAATCACTGCGGATGCTGATTGCAGCCATGAAATTAAAAGACACTTACTCCTTGGAAGGAAAGTTATGACCAACCTTGATAGTATATTAAAAAGCAGAGACATTACTTTGCCAACAAAGGTCCGTCTAGTCAAGGCTATGGTTTTTCCTGTGGTCATGTATGGATGTGAGAGTTGGACTGTGAAGAAGGCTGATCGCCAAAGAATTGATGCTTTTGAACTGTGGTGCTGGAGAAGACTCTTGAGAATCCCTTGGTCTGCAAGGAGATCCAACCAGTCCATTTTAAGGAGATCAATCCTGGGTGTTCATTGGAAGGATTGATGCTAAAGCTGAAACTCCAATACTTTGGCCACCTCATGCGACGAGCTAACTCACTGGAAAAGACTCTGATGCTGGGAAAGGTTGGGGGCGGGAGGAGAAGGGGATGACAGAGAATGAGATGGCTGGATGGCATCACCGACTCTGTGGACATGAGTTTGAGTGAACTCCAGAAGTTGGTGATGGACAGGGAGGCCTGGCGTGCTGTGATTCATGAGGTCGCGGAGAGTCGGACACGACTGAGTGACTGAACTGAACTGATGATTCATTTGTAGTAAGATGTTCGCTTTAATGAGTTTAGATCAATTCATATTAATTTGATGAATTTCAACTTGTTTTGTTGTGGATATTATATATATATTTTAATTGATTTAATTTTGAAGGAAAACCTTGTTTTGATCATTATGCTAACTATGAAGTCAGGTCATAAAATAAGTCCAACTTTTCAAGTGTGTTCTAACATTCTGATGAATATTCATAGACTATTCAATATTCTAAGTGGTTGTTTGATTAATTCAAATAGGAAAAACCCAAAGAAAGGTTTTCATTCACTCTTTAAAAGTTTACATGGTTAGATAGCATCACTGACTCAATGGACATGAATTTGAGCAAGTTCCAGGAGATAGTGAAGGGAGGGAAGCCTGGTTTGCTGCAGTCCATGGGATTGCAAAGAGTCAGACACGACTGATCAACTAGGAACAACAAACAAAAGTTTACAAAGGCAAAATCAAATGAAGAGTGCAATGTTATGTTAATTGGACAACAGAGGCCCACTCTGATGGAATAATAGATGGTGAGGCAGGTAAAGGAAGGAAGAGAAATTTCCTTTTGCTCTCGAGGTTTGACTTAGTTTCTAACATTGCTACTAAAATTTTGCTTATTTAATCATTGTAGTCTTTGTGATTAGATGATACTAGAGAGGAAAAGGCATAACTAGTCAAGCATGAAACAGTGGTAGGAGACATACAAAGTATGTTCTGGTTAATTGCTTATATCACATCATGTATTATTATGACATAGTTTCTGCTTATGAACTTGTTGATCTTCTCAGTAATCAAAGAAGAAAACAGGTGTTGGTTCAAAACACTGACCCAAGCAATGATCCCTTTCTGTTTTTCCATCTGAAGTCATTATTTACAATTCTGTTCTTCTAGTTCAGTGGTAAAGAAGTCCATAGACATCTAAAGCCGAGTAAAGTTCACATAGGGTCAAATTCCAGAGGGCAAAGCATTATTCTTCCTCCTAGCCCTGTTACTTGTGGTCACACATGCTTCTGCCAACCCAGGCAGCAGAGAGTAAGGGCTGCAATTTTCATTAGGATCACTAATTCCTCAAAAGTGCATGTAGAGGGCTATTGGCCTTTTAGAGTCATGAATTAAGTGGAATAACAGAAGGTAGCCTGTCAAAAGACCATAAGCAGGCTGCAGGCTGTATTGGCAGTACCAGTTCTGCATAATGTTTCCAGTTGGTATGCAGTCATGCATGAACTTAAAAGAATAAAAACCTAGATTTCTCTCCTGCTATCATCAAAATTGCATCTGCAGCTTGAACATACTTCTACCTTTGAAAGTGCCATTTTAAAGAGCAAAATTTTCAATACTCGGAAATAAACCTTACGAATGTAAGACTTAATGCTGCTGTGTACTCATACCTACCATGGATTATGTAAATACTGTAAAACCATCCAAACAGCATCTAAACTTCAGGTGTGATTCCTGATTCCTTATACCGTATACACACAACTGTTTTGATTTCTTAAAAAAAAGTTACCATGACAATCATTAGAAAATATATACATATATATTTCTCAAAAAACACAGATTCCATAACATTGGTGTTTTCCTACAGCTTCAGAAAACACCTGCCATTGAAGGTCATATGGTTAATCTGAGGCTGTAGGGGTGGGAGGGATTCAGGGAAAGAACTTGGTGCTTTGAAGGTTGTGCTGATAATATTTATGACATAGGTATTGACATCACCTGCCGAGGTTCAGACATAGGGTAGGAGAGTGGAGGAGGAAGAGCTCTGCTATAAAATCTGCTTGTAATAAGAGAAGATAAGCAATCAAAGAAATACCCTACCCTGAACAATGTCAGGAATGCCATTTTGCCTTTATGGTAGCAGTGTTACCTGTCGCATGTCTCTCTGTTCCCCTTGTGTTCAGCATCCTAAGAATTAAAAAGGTAATACCAAGTGCTAACATTTATGGAGCAGCTGCCATATGTCAGACACTGTAGAGTGTGTATACAAACTCATTATGATTAATCTCTGCGTCATCTCTTGCGATCAATAAATCATAGTCACCATCATATGAGGGAATCAATTGAGAATAGCAGGGCTCTAGAATCCTAATCTAAGTGACTCCCCAAATTCTCCATTGTAAACTGTTTTGGCTGCAGTACTGATAATTTTCCAGAGGGATACACTGAAAGGCTAAGGACCTGCTAGATTTTAGTGTGTGTTTGAATGAAATAACACATAAGCTGTTAGTCCTGGCAGGGCGGAGAAGCTAGTGAGTCCAATAGGGAATTTACAGCTTGACACAAAATGGAGGGAGGCAAGAGGCTGGAGAACTAAGTGGATTCATGGAGAACAAATAGAAATTTGGAAGTAGAAGGAGAGGATGGTAGTCAAGAGGCAAAGCCTTTGGAAGCGATAAAGTGATCCAAAGTGCTGAAGAAGAACAGATGTAAAATTATTTAAAATAAATAGAAGTGGTGAGGTCCTTACCCCATGTGACTCATTAGGGATATCGCCTGAAAAGGATTTGGGTCTTTTACATTACATAGTTCAGTGCTCTGTGCCATAAAAGTGGTCAGCATCTCAGAATCCATTATGTTCATTAAAATAGAATTGTACATCTGTCTTGGCAATTGACCATTATCTTGTGGAATAATAACGTAAGTTACATGCTGCTACTGCTGCTGCTGCTAAGTCACTTCAGTTGTGTCCAACTCTGTGCGACCCCATAGATGGCAGCCCACCAGGCTCTGCCGTCCTTGGGATTCTCCAGGCAAGAAGAGAAGGCAGTGGCAACCCACTCCAGTACTCGTGCCTGGAAAATCCCATGGACGGAGGAGCCTGGTAGGCTGCAGTCCGTGGATTGCTAACAGTTGGACATGACTGAGCGACTGTAAGTTACATACTCATCTCTAATTTGGGATCAGCTGCGATTTTTTATTTCTGTTGGTTTTCAATATTTTGAAAGACGTAAGGATGTGAAGTTAATGTAGCAAAAGTGCGGTTCCAGAAAAAAGTTATGTTTTATCACAGATAACTTCAGTTTATAGAATCAAGGATTATGTGAGTGAGGTCACTTTTATATGAGTAACTGTTGGTTTTTTGGGTTTTTTTTCAGTGAATTTATACAACTGATTTTTCTTTGGTAAAATACCATCAATCACATTGAAAAGATTTTGGAAATATGATTTAGAAAATTATGTTCACATAAATAGAGCTTGAGGCATCTCACTTGCCTTATTTTTCTCTTTTTTGTTTTTTTCTTCAGTTACCTTATAATTCATTCTTATATTTTATTTTTTTGGCACTCAAGTTAATGTTGCCAATTTTTAAAAATTAATGACACTAGGAGATAGTTTCATTTTTAAATATTTCCCTTTAGCTATTCACATTAACAGTAAGGAATGAAGTTTACTTACATGTTTTTTTTTAATATATCATACAAAGCCAGTTGTGAGTATGTATAATTATTAGAGAAATTAATTCTCTCTGCCTGTCAGGGATCAAGTATACTTGCTCTTCACATATGAACTATGAAAAATCTATAGACTAGAAAGCTATTAAGTGAGGAAATCTAGTTATAATTCAAATTTTCATTTAAAAATTATTTTTATTGGTTTTAACCTAAGTGATATACTTTTTTTCCATTATTTATTGTGAAGTTACTGTAAAACAAAATAAAATAAGATGATAAAAATTAAAAAAAAAAAAATAATGGCAGGGCCTTTCCTTGGCTCTTTGTTATCTTGTCTTCACAGTTCTTTTATTTTCAGAGGCAGCCAAGACACTTTGGATATTTATGAGTCTGTGATACTATGGATCCATCCTGCCAAGTTTTAAGATTTTTCTTGGGCAGTGTAAATTATGTTGAAGGTAATGGACTCTTCTAATTCATGGTTCTTAGAAAACTTTACTTTTTCTTTCATGCAGTGCCCTATTATCTTTCAGTTCAGCAAACTTAAATATCATCAAATATCCTTCCACAGTGATCTCAGTCTTAGAGGGCTAGCTTACTATGTAATGCATACTTTGGTTCTTAGAGAATAAATAATAAAACTCTTCGTACACTTGAATTTGATAATCAGTGTGTAGCTGAAAGAGTTTAATGTTTCCCATTGAATTACTCCGAAATCTTTCAGTTTGATCTGTCTGAGAATGTCCCATTGGCCTCGTACATTGTATATCAGTGTTTCAGAGCTCATGCTCACTATGAGCTCAGGATCTCTAAATGTTTGCTCATTTACATACCGTGAATTCATATGCACATTTTTTAGAGACAAGAGATGATGGTGATGTTTGATTGCCTTTCAGAAAAATCGATCAGGTCAGACCTGGGAGGCCATAATGACCAACGTGGTTGATACACTTAGTGTTTACTGAAGATTCGCTGGGACTTCGGGATCACTGTTGCAAGTCCTAAGACAGTTTCCTGGGCCACATCCCAGTGACAGTGGGTTCCCTCACATCCACGGTTCCGGGGAGAGGCTCTTCATATCACTGTCCCAGAAATCCATAAATCCACCCTGTCATTGAGAGAATGGTTTCGCAAGATAGCCTGCAACACATTGCTGCCCTTTTAATGCAGCCCCAGCACCTGTTAAAGAGTAATTCTGGATCTGTCTTTATATGCTGTTTAACATTAGAGTTCTGTATGCATTCAGAGGGATAACTTTTAAAATGACAACCTCAGTTCTTATTAAGATTTAAAACTTTTGTGAAATAATCAGATGCAGCCAATGTGCTGATCAAATAAATCCATTTTCCTCTCTGGTGAGGGACCCTAAATTTCCAAGTCTTGTATTTTAAATGTGGGCTTAATTTTGAGAACAGTCATTTATTTTAAAGGCAGCCTAACTGGTTTGTCTATCTCCAATTTAAATATTCAGGATGCCATATCAGTCAATTTTTAGACACTATCTTACCCACTTTTCTCTCTGAATATATGCATATTTTTCATTTAATAAGAAGAAATTTCAACTTACAATTGCACATTTTAACAAAGCACCTTTAATTTCAAGTACTTTCCTTTTGGATGTAATTGTATGTAAAGGAATGCATTTATCTCTGGCTTAAACCACTGTTTTGCTTCATCTGTGGGCAGTGTGTTTAAGGAAGTCAATTTATGATACCTTGTGAGAATTTTTTTTCCCAGGTTAACTGTAGCTTTGTGGTTTTCCAAGGAACTTTCTGGCATTCAGGGCCATTTTTAGTGCTGTGCAAAGCAATCCTTGGTGCTTTCTGGAGAACAGACTACTTACAATTCATTTGAACACATTGGATGTCATATATATATATATTTGGAATAACCACCGAAGTGTTTCTCTCTTTAATTGGGGGTGGGCTGTGCTAACTCAGAGGATAGACACTGTCAGCTGTTTTCAGTCTACTGTTTTTGGGGGTACATGGTAAAATCTCTGCTTCAGTATATGTTTCCACTTTCTCAAGGCCACAGTTTTCTCTCCTTCTACCTCTCTCTTGGTGGGCAGAGAACAGGAAAAGTGAACTGTCAACATGCAAACATGGCAGGCGGACACGCACCTTTGCCCTGCCACCAAGCAAGCCCTGATGCTCCATTCCAGTGATGGTTAAATCTTAATCACTGCACCCATTATTCTTTCTTTCTGACGTCATATAGTGCATATGCCCTGTAACAGCCAGGAAATCAAGGCATCACTAACATTCTGCTAACATAGTGCTAGAAAGGCAAGATTGTCTCTCTGTGGCAAACCGTTTGTGTCTCTTCTCTCAGCTCCTAGGAATTGGCAGATCCACCCCTTTCTTGATGTCACCCAGTTTTTCCAGGTAGTCCTCCTGGCAGGGTCTCAGATGAATCCCAGCCTAGCACAGCATCTCTCTGGCCCTCTGCCCCCTTTGGGGTCAGGATGCAGCGGGTACCACTGGCAGAGAGTTCAGTTGCTCAGCAAAGGGCAAGGGCTCTAGTGACAGGTGTCAAGAGATCAAAACAGAGGATTAAATGTGACCAACTTAGACATCCTCCAGAGTAGGTTTCTGCTCTAGACTAAATGTTCGTGTCTTCCAGAATTTGTATGTTGAAGCCTTAATCTCCGATGTGGTGGTATTTGCAGTTGGAAACTTCAGGAGATAATTAGGTTTGGGATGAGGTCATGGAGGTGGAGCCCGCATGATGGGACTGGGGACCTTATAAGGGGATGAAGAGACCAGAATTTTCTCGTTCTCGCACACACACCACACGCTGTCTGTCTTTCTCTCTCCTTCCCTCCCTCCCTCCCTCCCCTTTCTTCTCCCTCTTTGTGAGGAGATAGCATGAAAGTGCTGTCCATAAGCCAAGAAGAAAGCCCTTACTAGACATCAAGTCCTCTGGCTTCTTGACTTCCCAGCCTCCAGTTGATGTGATTAGCCACCCAGCAGCACAAATGAAGATGGACCCTCGTGTGTCTGGCTGGGTACTCGGAGCCATTTA
This sequence comes from Moschus berezovskii, assembly GCF_049115385.1. Classification (NCBI taxonomy): domain Eukaryota; kingdom Metazoa; phylum Chordata; class Mammalia; order Artiodactyla; family Moschidae; genus Moschus; species Moschus berezovskii. The sequence continues at coordinate 27,440,796 of NC_142485.1, read as the reverse complement.
CCTCTTTACACAGGCATAGTGTGAGTCCCTCCCATGCATCTTTGGGTTTGTTTTTTGGGTTTTTTTTTTGGCTGAGCTGCATGTGGGATCCTAGTTCCCTGACCAGGAATCAAACCTGTGGCCCCTGCGGTGGGAGCACAGAGTCTCAATCACTGGACCACCAGGGATGTCCCCCTCTGATTCATCTTCAATCCTTAGGAAGCCCATGGAGGCACAGTGGTGGGGCAAGAGCCCACCAGTATCTCTCCCACAAAAAAGAATCGTTTCTAATATTCTCTCCATTTTTGAAAGAATAGAGTCAGGTGGTTTCTTCAGGGTCACAAAAATTACTCCCAGACACCTCCTAGGCAAGGTCTGCTTTGATCAACTCACCCTGTGTTTTGCAACGTGAGCATGACAGTGACATCTTGAAGCCTCAGCCAAAGCTGAGACGAGGCATCTTCATTCTAACAGACACTACAACTAAGGCCTCCACAGAAAATACGGTTTTGTTGTTCTCTAACATGGCTGCGCTCTTGCTTCTGAGGCAACATTTCAGCACGTGGCTGGATAATTTAGAATTGCCAACTAACATGTGAGTTTCTTTCAATCTCAGTCTTCTCCCTTCAGTTTACACGTTGAGTCTACTTAAAATATAATTCCCAGTTAGATCTTAAATGATCGCTTGAAGATAACGGATGGGTTGTTTTCCTTCCCAAAGGTGGTGGCTGTGTCTGTGAGGAGGCCCCTCTCTGCGTCTGTAGCAGGGAGTGAGTGGGTCCTGGGTACACGGTGTCGTTGGTTGGGAGTGGGCGGTCACTGTGGAGTCATTACATCTGTATCCTTTAATCCTGCGCTGGGATGTGTAGGCAATGCCCCTAAAGCCCACAGCCATGCATTTAAAGTCATTACCAGTGCTTGCTCTTCATCTTGATCCCATTCCTTTGCTCATTCAGCTCTCTTCTCATCGGTTCTGCATCCCCTCGGTGGGACATGTGCAATTAAAAAAAAATTGTGGTAAGACTTTTAATATAAAATTTAACATCATCATTTTTAAATGTACAGTTCAGTAAAGTGCATCTACATTGTTGTGAAGTGCTTATTCAAAATGTTTTCAACTTTCAAAGGTGAAATTCCATACATGCTAAACAATAACTTCCCTTTTCTCCTCTTCCTAGCTTCTGGTAACCACTATTTTATTCCCTGTTTTTATGAATCTGACTACTTTAGACACCTCATATAAGTGGAACCATATACTATATGTCTTTTTGATTCAGATTGATTTCCCTTAGTATAATGCTCTCACATTCATTCATGTTGTAGTGTAGGACAGGATTTCCTTTATAGAGGCTGGATAATATTCTGTAATATATATAGACCACATTAAAAAATCCATGCATCTGCAGATGGGCACTGAGTTTGATTCTATCTCTTGCCAATGAATGTGGACATGCAAATATCTCTTGAAGACTCTGTTTTCTATTTTAAGGGGGGCTAAAACTCCAATCGGAGAAGGCAATGGCAAGCCACTCCAGTACTCTTGCCTAAAAAATCCCATGGATGGAGGAGCCTGGTAGGCTGCAGTCCATGGGGTCGCTATGGGTCGGACACGACTGAGCGACTTCACTTTCACTTTTCACTTTCACACATTGGAGAAGGAAATGGCAACCCACTCCAGTGTTCTTGCCTGGAGAATCCCAGGGATGGGGGAGCCTGGTGGGCTTCCGTCTATGGGGTCACACAGAGTCGGACACGACTGAAGTGACTTAGCAGCAAAACTCCAATACTTTGGCCACCTCATGTGATGAGTTCACTCACTGGAAAAGAGTCTGATGCTAGAAGGGATTGGGGGTGGGAGGAGACGGGGACGACAGAGAATGAGATGGCTGGATGGCATCACCGACTCGATGGACATGAGTTTGAGTGAACTCCGGGAGTTGGTGATGGAGAGGGAGGCCTGGCATGCTGTGATTCATGAGGTCGCAAAGAGTCAGACACGACTGAGCGACTGAACTGAACTGATAAACCCCAAAGCGAGATTGCTGGATCATATGGTGAAACTGTTCTTAATTTTTCAAGGAATTTTCACACTCTTAAAAATAGTGGCTGCATTATTTTACATCCCTGTCAATAGTGCACAAAAGTTCTAATTTCACCTCATTTTTTCCAACACTTGTAATTCCTAGTTGTATTGTTTGTTTTCTCTCTTTTAAAATATGAAGTAGCCATTCTAATGGGTATGAGGTGATATCTCATCACGGTTTTGCTTTGAATTTCTCTGATTAGTGATGTTAAGTATCTTTATATGCTTATTGATGTGTGAGGATTTTTTGTTTTAGCTATACAACCAGTATCATTGAATGGACCTAATTTCACACTGAAATTTGAACTTCGAATTTTGAACTTTCCCCTAAAACCAAACCAAAACAAACTCTGAAACCTAACTCCAAATTGTTAGGATTACTGTTTTACATTCCCCTGTGTACATGCATGCTCATCGTGTCCGACTCTTTGCGACCCCATGGACTGTAGCCAGCCAGGCTCTCTGTCCATGGGATTCTCCAGGGAAGAATACTGGAGTGGGTTGCCATTTCCTACCTCAGGGACTATTTCCAACCCAGTGATCAAACCTGTGTCTCCTGAATTGGCAGGCGGATTCTTTACCACTAAGCTATTTGGGAAGCCCCTTATATTCTCCTAGACTCCTTATAAATCTCTGGAATTAACTGCCTCCAAATTTTCTTCTCCTTATTTAAGTTTACCACTCTCCTCACATCTGTTTCTTTCTTTCTCGTGTCTCCTTAAGTCTTCCGTTCCGTTCCGTTCTGTCGCTCAGTCGTGTCCGACTCTTTGCGACCCCATGGACTGTAGCCTACCAGGCTTCTCCATCCATGGGATTCTCCAGGTAAGAATACTGGAGTGGGTTACCGTTTCCTTCTCCAGGGGATCTTCCCGACCCAGGGATCGAACCCAGGTCTCCCACATTGGAGGCAGACGCTTTAACCTCTGAGCCACCAGGGAAGGCTTCAGTTAGAGACTAAAGTTTCAACCAGGGACTGAAATGATATCATGTGTTTTCTCCTGGGTGTTACATCCCTTAATTCACAAGTAGTAAAAGCAGATACCTCTATAAGGTAAAATGCTAAATACTTTTTTGATAGAGTAAGCCTGAGTGGATGAAATGTTTAAATGGAATGCTCTGCGTGAGACACTCTGGAGGGTGGGCATCACCATGTGAGAAGAAGTTTCTGAGTCACAGCTTCTGGCAAATGTTCACCCACCAACAGTGGAAACTGTCCTCTTGGGGATCTTAGACTTGTTACCATGGATGTTGTTTGCCAACATTGACTGTTTTCCCTCATTCCTTATACACACTCCATGCTGCCACCCATCTGTTGCCTCGTCAGAGTAGTTTGGGCCAGACATTTCCGTGATTTCAAATGTTTCTGCCTAGAACTGTACTTGAACTTGAGAATTTGCTGCACAGAACTTCAGGGAGACACAGACAGCTCCACTTTTCTGCCTTGGGCAACTATCTGAGAGAAACTTATAATGTCCCTATTATTTAAAAAAAATTATGTTATAAAGCCTGATTTCTCACACTTCTCTGTTGTAACATTCATCATGCCAAAGGTTTCTTATGTAAAATTTTATTCCTTATTATTAATTCCTCCTTGATTTTATAGGTGACTGTTTGATTGCTATATGCAAATGGTTAGGACAGTGTGTCCTGGTATGTGGTTGGCTCAAGTCCTTTGTATCTTTTGCAACAGGTTCTGAGGTGTGACCCTTGCCTTCATTCCAAGCAGGCTTTTTCCCTCTCAGGTCATTTCTGGAACTGTCTTGAGCAGCACCGATCGCCTCTTAGTGCCTCTGGTGCTCTGTGATTGCTCTGCTTCTATCGTTGCCATCCCTTCTCTCTGCAGCGCTATCTTCATCCCACTGACCTTGCCAGGGTCAAGCTGGAAAGGCTTTAGTAAAGAGAGCTGTACCCCATTTCCCTCTGTCCCCGGTCCTGGTTTCAGTTCCCTTCAGCCCTATGGATTCTCACCCCTTACTGTGCAGTCTGCTCTTCTGTCTGGCCACACTGTACATTACTTGAGGACAGGGATGTTATTACACGTACATATGTATCTGTCTGCCTATCTAGTATTTCTGCGTCCCTGCTCAGTGTCTCCTGCACAATAGACACTCAATAACTATCTTGAAAAATGCTAGGTATGCATTTTAAAAATTTTGCCTGCAGGAAGTAACAAATTGAGCTCTTGGAAGGCAGGGATAAGTCCTAAGATTAATTTTCTGCTTCTCACAGAACTTACCAGTACTTTATGCATAAATGTCACTAAACAAATAAACAAAAGAAGTTAAATGTAAAGTGAGAATAGTACAGTTATTAGGTCACAGGCTCCAGTGACAGAAATCGGAGTTCAAATTCAGTCCTTGAATGATGGATTGGAGCCATCAGTCCTCCACATAATTCTCTCCATCCATCTCTTTCTTACATGGAATTCATTGTTTTTTTTATTATTATTAACTTCTGTTTTGCCAATTTCTTTCTATTTCATTTTTTCCCTACCACCTGTCTTGTCCTTTCTCTTCCCCGAGCATGCTTATAGACACATATGTGTGCCATGTGAGTTTTGGACTAAGTATGGATGGTTTGGGCTTCACAGGTGGTGCCAGTGCTAAAGAATCTGCCTGCCCATGCAAGAGACACAGAGACATGGGTTCGATCCCTGGGTCAGAAAAATCCCCTGGAGGAGGAAATGGCACCTCACACCAGTATTCATGCCTGGAGACTCCCGTGGACAGAGGAACCTGGCAGGCTACAGTCCATGGGTTCACAAAGAGTCAGACATGACTGAGCACACACGTGCATGCAATGGGCAGTTTGCTGACCATGAGACTGTCTGAATGTAACTAAGAAAAATTAGAAGCTGAGATTAACAGTGAATTCAAATGCATTCAGCAACACAAACATAAATAAAATGATACAAAAGGTAAGAACAGTTAAGCAGACTAACAGTACATTTATTATAGTTCAACTTCCTCTTCTTTTGAGACTTGAATATTATCCTTCTGTTTTAGGTTTTCCCTGTCTCCCCTGTTCCCCTCTGCTTTTTCTCCCCTCTCTCATCCGCAAGTCATCTTTTCAATGCTACTTTAGCTTGTTATTAAAACCAAATTTACTTTAACTTCTGAATGGTGAGAGAAAAGGAGACTGTTCTTTAGAATGGAAATCAGGACAGGTGCAAGACATTTGAAAAATAAGGGCCCAGGTCATCCAGGCTCCCCTCCAGATCAGGGGGAGCTGTGGTCCCAAGTGTGGGGCCGTAATAGCTCCTGTGACCCCGCTGTCGGCGTGGGGCGTGGAAGGGGCGGTGAGGGGCCAGCAGTCACGAGGAAGGTGGCCAAGTTCTGCTCGCTGTGTCCACACTTTCCTTCCCTGTCATTAACCCACTATTTGCTTGTTTCTGTGGTCTGCTCTTCAAAATACAGCAATCTCATTGTTCTTTTAATCTTTGTTTTCTCTTGTTACCTTGATGCCACTGAGGGGAGAATCCCTGCTGTTGAGTGTTCCCCTGGATAAATAAAGCAAGCATTTCTCCACACATTTAGCTATTATAAATCATAGGTTTTCAAGGAATAAATGGCTGGCTAATTCAACCATATGAAGAACACGTTTTTAAAGCAGAAGAAAAAGGGCTCATTCTGTATTCTTTCCATTCCATCATGCTCCTCTCAGAGTGCGAATCCCAGTAGAGAACACCTCAGAGAACTCCTCTGAAATGCAGAAAACTTCCTTGGCTTTCTCTCAGATACTTTCAGCCCTTTCATAATAATTGATGTCACTTAACATTGCTTCAGATTGAACTAGTAGGATAGGATCAGCCACTTTTGCTTCTTTTTTTGATAAGGGCCAGTACAATGTATTCTTTTCTGAAGCTGATTTGCTTTTTAATGATAACTGATATTTTAATAATTTGTGGATGGGTCATTTTGACTTGCAAGCAATTTGAAGAGTCTAATAAATATATAGAACTCATGACATGTATGAAGGACCTTATTTACAGACCCCTGGGAATGATGACATGACTCCCTTCACAATGAAAATCAAGTGAACTTTACTGACATTGTATGTATATATACTGTCACTTCAGTTGTGTCCAACAATTTGAGACCCTATGGACTGTAGCCCACCAGGATTCTCTGTCCATGGGATTTTCCCTGCAAAGAATACTGGAGTGGGTGGCCATTTCCTTCTCCAGAGGATCTTCCTGACCCAGGGATTGAACCTGAATCTCTTATGTCTCCTGCATTGGCAGGCGGGTTCTTTACCACTAGCGTGGTGCAAAATTATCTACTAGAAACAAGGAAACAGCTTTAAAGTTCATACATTGATGACACAGCGTTACTTCAAAATAATATAAATTTGTAATATATCTTATTCTGCTTGCCTTTAAATAGCAGACTGGCATTTTTACCAAATATTAATCTAGTGCTCCAGACTTTTTTTTTTTAAATAAGGTGTGTATACTTTCTAATGTTAATTAAGAAAGAAACTTATTAAACCAATAGTATTCCTTCAGTTAAACATGTTTTGTATAGCGGTCTATAAATGAGGAAAAACTCAACTGCCTAAATAACAACAGCAAAGTCTAGGAAAAGTGATATTATTTATTACTGATCCAATTGGCAAGGATCAAAATAAAATATACAAGAGAGAATGAGGAAAAAACCACCTCATATACTGCTCGTGGGAGGGTAGTTATGTGTAAACTGTCTAGAACACAGTTTGTCAATATATGTTAAATAAATGGCTTCCCGGTGGCTCAAATGGTAAAGAATCTGCCTGCAATGCAGGAGACCTGGGTTTGATCCCTGGATGTTAACTCAGTTCGTAATCACAGCTCCACTTCTAGGAAATAATTACAGGTGAACAATTATGTCCATAAAAAAATTCGCTATAGTATTATGTATGATAAAATTAGAAGTCATGGAAATGTTCACTAACGTGACCAATACATTTTGATAATGACATTAAGTATAAAATCAACACACAGAAATCCCTCGCATTCCTATATACTAATAATGAGAAAATAGAAAGAGAAATTAAGGAAACAATTCCATTCACCGTTGCAATGAAAAGAATAAAACACTTAGGAATATATCTACTTAATCTATTAGAAACTGTTTTTAGAAAATATAGTAAATGGCATGGTGATGTATGAACAGTTTGTAAAATAGTACACTTAAAACCTACTATAAAGGAACTATAAATACTGGTACTGATTCAAAATGGCGGCCAGCTCAATTGGCTCTTGTCCCAGAAAGAAGTCTGGAGAATCACCTGCTAAGGAAAGCAGATCCTCTACATGAGGGAAGTTCCTAGTGTGAATATCGGACTCTGAGAGAAAGTGAGAATAGAGCTTCAGGTAACGCTGGCTTCCTCAGTAGTCAAGGGAAAAGAAGGAAAATGTGAAGCTTACTGTCAAGATGAAAGCCTTTTACCTCAGAGGAAAACCCTCCTTAAATTGGAAACTGCATGACTCCCAGCATCCTGGTTGCCTGCTCATCACCCAGTCGCCTTATAGGCAAGGCCCCTGTGGTCACTTATACTCACCCACATAAAGCTGATGCCAAGGCCCTTATTGGGGGAAAGTCCTGTGAGGAAGCTGACCTATACAGTTGCCAAGGAAACCTATGCCAGTTACAGGTACTACACATTTTAATTGTTGGTAGTAAATGTGACTGACCAGCCAGCAAACACCAAATGCTGGAGGAAAACCAGTATGGAAAAAAAGCATCAAAATTGAAAAGAAAGGAAAAAAAGAAAGAAACAGTACGTATTAACCCAGTCTGTTTTTTCTTATCTTGAGTTGAAATTGAATAATTTGATCTAAAAGCAGATTTCATGTTCTGGGGAAAAATAACAGCAAAATTTCAGTGCACCCCTTTCTCTCAAGAGACCTTGATTATTCTGACGACCGGTTTAGTTCCATTCAAGCCCCCAAACTAGGTGCCAACTTCCTGGGGCAGTTAATTAGATCCATCAGAGTTTATGTCCAGGAGGAATTTGCAGTCTTGCCAAGTAATTGACAACTGAAATTCTTTCTGGTTTCAATCCAAATATTTATTCTTAACATGGTAAAACTTCAGGATTTGTAGTATTTACATAGCTCCCCACCATTTCCATTGCTGCAAGACATGGGCCATCTATAAATCTTACGTGGTAATCACTGACATTTGTCTTTGTTATTGTCACCTGGTATCTTCATCAATGTCAAAATAAGAGTCTTAAAAATGAAGCTCTACAATTTTACTGGCCCAACAACAGGAGTTTTACTGGATAAACCCTCTTTTCTGCGTGACAGAGACGAGGCAGCCAAAGCATCTCTGACAGCTGTTGCATGATGGAGTGGGATAAAGGTCACTTCCTGCAAATGTTAGGGATTTTAAGAATCCCACAGGCATTGGAGGAATAATTGGACTCAACAAGCAATCAATCATATTTGAAACTTGTGAAGTATATCTAAGGACCAAAGGTCAGGATTTAATGTCCAAATTCACCCAATTGTTCAGACGGGTCTGGAAGTGAAAAGATTTAATTTCAGAGACATTTATTTGGAGAAATTTACATGGAGTTGAATATAAAATAGAGGCTTTTTCTTATTTTCTTTTAGAAATCTTTCTAGACAAAGTAATATGATAAAATAGAAATTAAAAGAGCCTCCCTAAACTTGATGACTTATTATCCAAGTAATTAATATTAACATATCAAAGTTTTTAACTATTTTTTCTTATTTTTCAGAAACATCAGTTTTAATTGATGTTAACAACTTTAAGAACTAAATTATCGTTTATAACATAAATGGCATTAATTTGAGAGAAGGATAACTTAGGTATGGCATTGGGTTTTTTTTCTTTTTGCAGCCTGAGGCAGTTGTAAAATAATGTAGCTTTTTACAGCTGTGTATTCTATAGTATTTTTTCTTTTGGTGAAATTTTAACTGTTAATGTTTTTGGCATTGTGCTTTGTACCATTTATTAAATAAAAAGTTTAGAATAAAAAAAAGAACTAAATTAAAGAAGTAATAAAAAGTGATAATATGATAATTACTATTTAGGATCCTACTAAGACATTAAGTTGGCAACTTAATTTTAAATCACTCGGTTTTCTTCTAGATTCATGTATTATTAAATGAGGTTTTACTTAAGTAGCTGTACTTAGTATTGGGGAGATATAAAAATAAAAAGCCTATGTGTCAGTGTCCTTCAAGACACTTAAAACCCTTTATTGAGTGTGGCGGATTCCTCCTGCTGCTGCTGCTAAGTCACTTCAGTCGTGTCCGTCTGTGTGACCCCATAGAAGGCAGCTCACCAGGCTCCCCCGTCCCTGGGATTCTCCAGGCAAGAACACTGGAGTGGGTTGCCATTTCCTTCTCCAATGCATGAAAGTGAAAAGTGAAAGCGAAGTCGCTCAGTCGTGTCCGACCCTTAGCGACCCCATGGACTGCAGCCTACCAGATTTTCTAGGCAAGAGTACTGGAGTGGCTTGCCATTGCCTTCTCCGGTGGCAGATTCCTAATTGTCCCTAAATACTCTTTGTCCTCTTCTTCTTCTTTTTTTAAATTGCAATTTCTTATTTTGAAATATGTTGCCTTCCAGAAGATGCAAAACAGTACAGAGAGTTCCAGCATATCTTGACCCAGCTTCACCTAGTGATCATATTTTATATAAACACAGTACACGGTCAAAACCGGGAATCTGACATTGTTACGGGAGTCTGACATTGATACGCTACTCCTAACTCATGGTCAGATTTTATATAGATTTCAACAGCTGTTAAGTACACTCTTTTCTTTCTGTCTTTTGTTTTATGTGTATAGTTCTTTGAAATCTGATCCCAAGGGTAAATTTGCTTGACCATCTTTACACAGTCTGTATTATGATTAGGAAACACAGCTCTTCCATCAGCGCCAAGGCATTCCTTTGTTACTCCTTAACAATCACACTCTCCTCCCAGATCCTAACGTCTGGCAACAACTGATGAGTTGCTCTTAGCACTATAATTCTGCCATTTCAGGAAAAATATATAAACAAAATCATATTGCATGCAACATTTTGAGATTGTCTTTTTTTCATTCAGCATAGAGTCCTTGAAATTCTTCTAAATCATTGTATGTATCCATAGTTCTTTTCTTTGTATTTATTGCACCATAGTTCATTTATCTGTTCTCTAGTTGAAGCACTTTGGGGTTGTTTCCAGCTTTTGGCTACTACAGATGAAGTGGTTATGAACATTTGTGTATATGTTCCCATTGAGCATGTCTTCATGTCTCTAGGATAAATACCAAGGAAGGCTGAGTTGTACCAAGTGTTGTCAGCTTCATAGGAAACCACCAAACAGCTTTCCAGAATATTTATAATATTTTACATTTCCTTCTACAACATGTGAGAAATCCAGTTGCTCTGTATCTTTGTCATCACTGGGTAATTTCAGTATTTTAAAATTTCAATAGGTATGCTATAGCATGTCATGTAGCTTTAATTCTCATTTCTCTGAGGGGTAATGATGAACATCTTTTCTTTCATATGCTTATTTGCCATATCTATAATGTCTTTTGTCTATTTTCTAATTCAGTTTTTTAAAATTTTGAGATTAGAGAATTCTTCATATATTCTAGACAAAGATTCCATCTCTCAGATGTGTGATTTAAAAATATTTCTGCTAGTCGATGGCTAGCTTTTCATCCTCTTAACAGGATCGTACCTAGAACAAAAGTTTTTAAGTTTGATAGTCTGTATTATCAATTTTTGTCTCTTTTAGATTGTGCCTTAGGTGTCAAGTCTAAGAACTCTGTCTATTTTAAGCACTGGAAATTCTTTTCCTATAGTTTCTTCTAGAAGTTTAATTGTTTTCCATGTTACATATATATCTGTGACCCATTTTAAGCTAATTTTTTATAAGATATGAAGATTAAGTCTGATTCTAGAGTGTAGTATTTGGAGTTTGGTGGAGAAAGTGGCCAAATTTCTGGAGGAAAAATACTGGTGAGTGAAAAATTATCACAGTGCATAGAGGATAAAGTTTCAAGATAGTGAGAGTGGAATAAAGGAGATTGGATGCCAGTCAAAATAGTAGGGGTGCAAGAAGAATGTGTCAGAATATGGAAAGGAAGAAAGAGTGAAGAGAAAGTTAGATTCAGAAAGTGTTCTGAAAGAAAATGAAGCTTTAAGAATTTGATTGAAGTATCAAAAACTCTAGTTCTTTGACTTGCCTGCAGTTGAACTGGACTATCTTGGTTGAGATTTTATACACATCCATCCATGCATATTCCCCATATATATATTATCTATCGTACTTAAAAGATAGAATTCTAGAGATAGATGCATCTTATTTACTCAAGTTATCCTAATGGTGAAATTTCTAGCCTGTTGAGAAAGTTTATTCAAAACAGTTCTGGAAGGGGGAACAATTTTCACCTACAGGTACATTTTGCTAATTCTGAAACTCTTTTGTGTGGCTTTTTTTCAAGTGATCCTAACCCAAAAGCAAAAGAAGGATAACGTTTTTAAATGTGCTCTGAAGGTACTTAATAGCACTGGAAAGTAAATAATAGCTTATCAAATATTGATAGTTCTTAAAATTAGACTGAACTGTGGTCTCAAACAATTCTAGTCATAATTTAGGGAGCTACGCAATAACTAGAATTTCCTGAGTCACATGTTCTAAAAAATTATACAGAGACTGATCAGGTACCACTTGAACATAGTTATCCACATATCTGAAATAGATGAAATTTAATAGAGAGGCCATGAAGCTAGCATGAATTTGAGCAAACTATAGGAAATGGTAGGAGCAGAGGAGCCTGGTGTGCTGAGTTCTATGTCCAATTCACAAAGAATTGTGACACAACAACTTAACACAGCAACAATAACAATGAGGAAGTCACGTTAAGAGGTAACAAGATAAAATGCCACTGTTAAATCTTGATAAATTTGTTAAAATAACAACAAATGGAGAAATGAATAAGTATTTCATTGCAATTTTAAGACCTATTTTCCCAAGGACCTTCAGCATTACAAGTGTAAAGTGAGAACTTATGAATTTATATGGGAAATATGATAGAAAACAGTTTCTACTTTCACCCTTCTTTCCTTTAGGAGATTTACTATGATGAGTGTTGGTATGTCCCTGAAGAGGTGCTTAAAGCAATAAGCTTGCTGTTGGCATCCTGTGTCAAACGAGACCACTGGATCACGTGGTCTCACCAGTGCTAGCTGACTCATAGAAACTAAAAGCAACAGATGTTACCTCAATTTATATAGACACACACCCACGCAGTGAATTTATTAAGAATCAACTATTTATCTTCCTACCTATATTTTTCAGGAGAAAGGAGGAACAAATGGATGTACTCAGAGGCTGGAAACTATTTTTATTTATCAGAAAAAAAAGATAATTTTCAACCTGAATATTTCCAATAAGCACTTTACTGAAAATTACTGAAATGATGCTACAAAATTGTCTTATTTTTGAGGACACATAGAAAGCCTTTGCCACAACTGAATTTTTTTTTAGCAGTTTTATCAAGGTATAATAGATATACACCGAAAAGAAAATGGCACCCCACTCCAGTACTCTTGCCTGGAAAATCCCATGGATGGAGGAGCCTGGTAGGCTGCAGTCCATGGGGTCGCTAAGAGTCGGACAGGACTGAGCGACTTCACTTTCACTTTTCATTTTCATGCATTGGAGAAGGAAATGGCAACCCACTCCAGTGTTCTTGCCTAGAGAATCCCAGGGACAGCGGAGCCTGGTGGGCTGCTGTCTATGGGGTCGCACAGAGTCGGGCACGACTGAAGCGACTTAGCAGCAGCAGCAGCAGCAATAGACATACAACACTGTGTAAGTTTGAGGTATGCAACACAATGACTTGACTTACGTATCTTTTGAAGTGATTATCACAAGATGATGTTAACTTGTATAGACACAAAAACAGTAGTGTTAACTGTAGCCATATTGTTGTGTTATATATTACAGTCCCAGGACACATCTACTGTAAAATTGAATTTTTGTCCTTTTTGACTATCTTCATCTGCCTCCCCACACCTCATCCTCCATTTCTGATAACCACAAAGCTGTCAGTTTTAAGGCTGCTGTTTGCTTGCTCTAGATTCACACTTAAGTGGGATCGTATGGTATGTCTTTCTTTGTGTAATTTATTTCATTTAGCATAATGCTCTCAAGATCTATCCATGTGGTCCAAATGGCAGGATTTCCTTGTTTTTGTGGCTGAATAATATTCCGCTGTCTTTATATATAACATTGTCTTTATCCAGTCAGTTGTTGATGGACACTGAGCTTGTTTTCATGTACCGGCTGTTGTGAATAGTACAGCAGTGAACATGCGTACCTCATGAAATATAGATATCACTTTGACATAATGATTTCATTTCCTTTAGATAAATACCCAGAAATGGTATTGCAGGATCGTACTGTAGTTATATTTTTTAATTTTTTTGGAGGAAACATGGTTTTCTAGAGTGGCTGCACCAGAAATCTCCAAATTCTCCTCAGCATCTGTCATTTCTTGTCCTTTCAATGATAGCATTTCTAACAGGCATGACGTGATATGTTGGGTTTAGATGATGCTGTGAAAGTGCTGCACTCAATATGCCAGCAAATTTGGAAAACTCAACAGTGGCCACAGGACTGGAAAAGGTCATCTTCATTCCAATCCCAATAAAGGCAATGCCAAGAATGCTCAAACTACCACACAATTGCACTCATCTCACATGCTAGTAAAGTCATGCTCAAAATTCTCCAAGCCAGGCTTTAGCAATACGTGAACCGTGAACTTCCAGATGTTCAAGCAAGTTTTAGAAAAGGCAGAAGCACCAGAGATCAAATTGCCAACATCCGCTGGATCATGGAGAAAGCAAGAGAGTTCCAGAAAAACATCTATTTCTGCTTCATTGACTATACCAAAGCCTTTGACTGTGTGGATCACAATAAACTGTGGAAAATTCTGAAAGAGATGGGAATCCCAGACCACCTGACCTGCCTCTTGAGAAACCTGTATGCAGGTCAGGAAGGAAGAGTTAGAACTGGACATGGAACAACAGACTGGTTCCAAATAGGAAAAGGAGTACGTCAAGGTTGTATATTGTTACCCTGCTTATTTAACTTATATGCAGAGTACATCATGAGGAACGCTGGGCTTAAAGAAGCACAACCTGGAATCAAGATTGCTGGGAGAAATATCAATAACCTCAGATATGAAGATGACACCACCCTTATGGCAGAAAGTGAAGAGGAACTAAGAAGCCTCTTGGTGAAAGTGAAAGAGGAGAGTGAAAAGGTTGGCTTGAAGCTCAACATTCAGAAAACAAAGATCATGGCATCGGGTCCCATCACTTCATGGGAAATAGATGGGGAAACAGTGGAAACAGTGTCAGACTTTATTTTTTTGGGCTCCAAAATCACTGCAGATGCTAATTGCAACCATGAAATTAAAAGACGCTTGCTCCTTGGAAGGAAAGTTACATTACTTTGCCAACAAAGGTCTGTCTGGTCAAGGCTATGGTTTTCCCAGTGGTCATGTATGGATGTGAGAGTTGGACTGTGAAGAAAGCTGATCGCCAAAGAATTGATGCTTTTGAACTGTGGTGCTGGAGAAGACTCTTGAGAGTCCCTTATACTGCAAGGAGATCCAACCAGTCCATTCTAAAGGAGATCAGTCCTGGGTGTTCATTGGAAGGACTGATGCTAAAGCTGAAACTGCAATACTTTGGCCACCTCATGCGACGAGTTGACTCATTGGAAAAGACTCTGATGATGGGAGGGATTGGGGTCGGGAGGAGAAGGGGATGACAGAGAATGAGATGGCTGGATGGCATCACCGACTCAATGGACATGAGTTTGAGTGAACTCCGGGAGTTCATGATGGACAGGGAGGCCTGGCGTGCTGTGATTCATGGGGTCACAAAGAGTCAGACACTGAGTGACTGAATTAACTGAACTTAAAGGGGTTAGTATCCAAAATACATACAAGAATTCATACAACTCAATAGCAAATAATAATAATTATAATAATATAATTAAAAATAGACAAAAAACATTTTCCCAAGAAGATATAAAATGACCAACAAGTACATGAGAAGATGTTCAACATCTGTTTTCATTCAGTTCAGTTCAGTTGCTCAATCTCGTCCGACTCTTTGCGACCCCATGAATCGCAGCACGCCAGGCCTCCCTGTCCATCACCAACTCCCAGAGTTCACCCAAACTCATGTGTATTGAGTCGGTGATGCCATCCAACCATCTAATCCTCTGTCATCCCCTTCTCCTCCTGATCCCAGATCTAAAAATTCATTGCTAAGATATATGTTTTCTTCTAGGAGTTTTATGGTTTCAGGTCTTACAATGAAGTCTTTAATCAGTTTTCAGTTAATTTCTGTGAGTGGTATCTACAACATTTTAATGTTTGTAATAATTCTGAACATATATCCATATCATCTAAGTTTATCAGAGAGCTTAAAATGCAACATTGTAATCTCTTGCATGGGTTGATTTGAATGAATATTTATCTTAATCTTTAAAATTTGTCCTCATAGATCTGACCTCCTAAATTCGGAAAGTACAGCCTAAGTGTTAACAAACACTTCTCAAATATTATTTGAATAGGTTCCAGAATAGCTACAAAGATCAGAAATGACCCGTTAATGACTGAACCTGCTTCAGTTTACTTGATGTTCTTACTTTGAAAGATTCTTGGATTCAGACTGAGTTACATCAGGGACTAGTTGATATTGACTTGATTGTCTTGCTCACAAACCAAGAGCACACTTTTAATGTTGCCAATAGTTTACAAAGGCAGACAACCAAGTTTTGGATTGGGTGGTCTCCCTACATTAGCTCAAATTGATTTTGTTCTTTCCAAAGCTGATAACTATTATTTTGGAATATAATAATAAAATGAAAATCCTGTAAATACGTTTGATTGAAAATATATGAAGGATACACTATAATTCAGTAGAATATATAAAGGTAGAGCTCAGAATTCCAGACATTAGTTTCAAAGTTCCCGTTTGAATCACCTTAGTTAGTCTAATGTAAGACTCTAATGAGATTCTGCCTTCACTATACAAATGACCTGTGGAAAAGTTATGAAATTAATATAAACATTTGAAGGTTTTTTTTTTTTTTTTGCTCACTTTGAAAAGATTTCCTGTTTGATCTAAATAAATAACCGATTTGAGAGGCCAACAGCAGGTGTATCATTGCTTTAATCACATGGTTTGTTCAAGTCAGTAAAAAGTACACAAGAATCTAAATATTCTTTGTAACAGCTTCAGTTTTCATCAACCAAGATCCCATTTGTGTCAGAAGGTAAAACTTGCCTCATTAGGTCTGTTCAACAAAGCCTTTAAACAACTTTCAGTGTTCTTGCTCTTTCACATTTAGGACACTAAACTTTTACAGAGACAGACTGTTTGAAGTCTTCTTAATTATTTCCATTATTACCCCAGAAGAATTACTAAGCCTCAGCCTCTATTGTAATTCTCAAAGTTCTCAGTGCAAATTATATGGGAATCTAAAATGCCTTTCTCTAGCTTTATGACCTGATTATTATTTAGAGTCTTTCCAGCAATGAACTTGAAGATCATGCAAATGTGTTCATCGGGAAAGTCACTGTGTACCTGAAGAATTTGTTTTGTAGGAAGCCAGCTCAATTTTATCACCAGCCATGAAAATTCTTTGTCAGTGCTTTTCGATAAAACAGGCCTGTTGTTCTACTATTTCACTTTAGCTCTGACAGAAAGCTGATCAGAAATGCTATTATTAAGCTATAAACCCCTATTTTAAGAAATGTTATTATTAAGCTACAAATCCCTATTTTAAAATATGTTGCCTGATATTATTGTACTATATTCCATCATTAATTCACATAATATTTCCTTTGGTTTTAGTATCTTCTATGTCAGAAAACTAAAGTAATTCTGGAAATGTAAAGCATATAGCATGTATTTAAACTTGAGAATCAGGAGAAACCTACAACTTAATTTGTGTAGATATATACACATTTAACTGGACAGAAATGACCATGTATATTCACGACATGCAATATTCACAATGCTAAACAGCAGTGGTGTTTGCCAGGATATTCACAATTCCTAGAATAGTGAGATTAACTGCAACTCTAGACATCCATTCACTAGTCCAGTTTTTATTAAACACATTTTTTTTAAAGATCCTAAGTTATACCGATGACTGAATGTCACTTTGTATTCATAAAGAGTAAAGCCAAGTGGGAATAAGGATAAGGAAATAATTCTAATTAGTGAGATAAACTGTCGGCTAGGAATTTAATCAGGATGCTGCTGGCACACCTTACTCAGCACTATTTTTCAGGGAAAATGATGAAGATCAAGAAATAGTCAAGTAAGAGCTAACTAGGCTTGAAGTCCTGTAAAAGATGGGGTGCTCCAGTCAGAAGGAGCTGTAGGTTGAGGATGACTCAGTGTAGATTTACAGTCTTGTCATATCTTAAGGAGTTTGGCCTTCATCCTAATGTAGCGATATATCACAGAAGGAGAGTAAGATGATCCCATTTCACTTTAGAAAGATCATCATGACTCAAGTATAAGGAATGTTTTGGAGAGAATAATGGAATTAGACAAGTTCAGGTCAAAAATGATACTCTCTTATGCTCTGGTAGTGATAGAGAGGAAACACATACATAACATACTTTTATAGCTCATCTTATTCTGCCACAACGTACTGTTGTTTATTAGGGTGTACAGATGTTACTTTTAAAATATTCTGTGATTCTGGAGAGCCATTTATTTCTGGATCCTCTTGTATTATTTGTAAAAATGCCATATTTATCTCTGAAGCACACTTTCTCTGCTGTCAACTTAAATCCCCAGGTTTGATCTGATAAAACATTTATCTTTATCTTCCAAAACATGATTAAATACTATGCCCAAAGTCACCTGATAGCTCATGCTTGTATAAACATGTTTTTGTGCTGAAAGATAAACACAAAAGCTTTGATATTTGATTTTGCTGATGTTAAAAAATGATAAAGGAAAAGAAGTAAACAGAGTTTAAGAAAATGTAATGTGTATTGTGAAAACAGATATATCAAAAAGTGAATTGTTTAAGGGAAATATAGGTATAAGAGGCATGCATGAGAAATGCAATAAGAAAGGGATGAAATAAAAATACAAACTATTTTAACTATTGTCTACGCATAACAATACCATCATTTACATCATATTATATATATATATATGTACACACATATGTATATAAATGATGTGATTGTTATTTCAGAAAGCAGTGTAACCCAGTAGAAAATGTATTCATTTAGAAAAGAGAAAATGAAGTTCTAATACTAACTTTAGTGCTTCAGCCAAGTCATGTAACTTCTTTGGGCATCAATTTCCATACCTGTAAAATGATAAACTGTACCCTACTACATATCTCGTGTGTAAAAAGTGTATAAAAGTGAAGTAATAATTTTGACATGGTTTGAGCAAAAATGTGCAAGAGAGTTTATAGTGACTCATTTTAGGGAGAGATCTTTTTTAGGAGTCAAAGAAATGTGGGTGAACAAAATTCATTCTAACTGAATGAAAAAAAATTTGCTGGAATTGTAGGTTTTTTAAGACTACAAAAATAACCAATTTTATATGAAAACTCTATCTGAACCCACGAAACTTCTGCAGAAGTTTTAGGAATCCCCCTGAAGTTACATATTTTCAAGTTTTGCAGTCAAAATAACTCCCTAAATATTTCTCATTCATTTCCTGTACACACATGCTTCCACATGCTTCAGACAAGGTCAGTGTTTTCACTATATACATTTACATTGCTATAATAACTATTTTCTAGATCTGTCAATCAAATTTGGACTCACATTGATAGCACATTCATGCAATTAAATCGTAATTCTCACTAGCAACTGTAGATTTTTGAATATACAAATCAACTAAATTTATTATGTTTTTGCTGTAATACCTCATATACATCTTGAGACGACTGAGGACCCAAAAGCTTCGATTTAATATTCCAAGAGGCAAATGTAAATAATTCTGAGTTACTAGTCCAAATGGAAGACTCAGATAACTTCTGGAGTTTAAATATGCACATAATCAAAATATATAAATGTCTTACTCTGCTGTCCTGCTACTGAATGTTTAGGTTGCTGTTAGAAGCAGGATTTACAGTGTTGTGCTTCAGTTCCTGTTTATCCTCCTGTCAAGATGCTAACTGAAAGCAAAACAATAAAAACTCAGAACAAAGGAAGAAAAAGTACCAGCAAAATATGGAAACTGGAAAGTGTGCCCTTGAACACATGTTTGGCTTAGCGTGTAATGTGTAACATCTTTATTGGTTTTCTCTCCTCACTGCTGTGTCAAGACACTGATAGACGTGGTAGCCAGCAGGGCCAGAGACACACTGTCAGTTGGGTTCAATTTAAAGAGTGTGGGAAGACTTTCCAAATACTGGTGGATGTCTTCCCCACTGGCTGGAACTCTTCGCTCTGTCAAGATCCTTAGATTTCACCCGAGACAACATTCGGTTAGACTGTCAAAGGCAAGTGTTTCCAGGAAGCTTGAGCCAGATATGGGAATCATTCCTACTTTAAAAAAGTTCCCTTATTAGCTGTGATTAGTCTCTTCTAGAGACATCTCTGCTAGGCATGAATTTTGGAGCCCTGAGGCATTTTCGAGGGAAGAGAACCTCCTAAGTTTTAGTAACCCATGGGAAACATGAAGCATGGGTGTCAGGGAAGAATGAAAAAGGTGACACCAGGGAGTAAACAAACACAGGAGAGGGTGGAGGAGTGAAACACACACACACACACACACACTTCTTATCATTTAAAATATTGTGTCCAGAGTCAACCTCACTATAGTCTCAGTAAGGAGAGTAGCTATCGGAGTATGCCCAATTTGTATGTAAGGTCAGTGTTCCCTCCACGTAGTTTCACCACCTCACCTGGTTCTTGGCCTGAAACACGGGAAGAATCCTGAAATCCAGTGTGTAGGGAGAAAGTCAGAGTGTCCCATCAGATACACACATCTTCCAAGCCTAGAAGGTAGAAGTGGTTCTTGAACACTTATGTCTTTGCTTCCGTGTCTGTTTGAAAGTGAAAGTTAGTCACTTAGTCTTGTCCAGCTCTTTGTGACCCCATGGACTATAGCCCACTAGGCTTGTCCATGGAATTCTCCAGGCAAGAATACTGGAGTGGGTTGCCATTTCCTTCTCCAGGAGATCTTCCTGACCCAGGGATCGAACCCGGGTCTCCCACTTTGCGGGTGGACTCTTTATCGACTGAGGCACCAAGAAAGCCACTTAGTTCCACCAGGGAAGCCAAGTAGTTCAACCAGTACTGTTAGCAGGATAGACTCAGAGAATCAGATCAGCATCGACTTTCCACCAGGAAGGTCGGTGAATATGATACATAAAACAGAGGTGGTTGTCAGTGTGGACCACGTGCCTTTTTCTAGCTTGATTCTTTCTCTCTCATAACAACCTTGCAGAATATCAGAGAAGTCAAAATTATTGAAGGGGTGAGATGGAGAAGAGAGAATTACATTATTAGAAAAGCACTTAAAATTATACTACATCGGTGCAGCATTCACAACCTCCTTGCTGTAGATACATTAGTCATGGGTTGAGACCTCAGCCCTCAGAGTAACCAGGCAGAGGCTAGTGTAGCCTGAGAGCATGGGTACCTCCTTTTACCCTAATACTGCTGTCCTGCAAAGATGCTCGTTTTCTAGGACGGTTATAACACCAACAAAAGACATTTTATTGTTTTTATTTTTCCACATCACTTCATTGCTTGTTAAAAATGACAAGAAAAAGCTTTTTACTGATACATAAGTTATACTGCATCCACAGCATACCAGGGAATAGAAGCAGGGATGAAAACATTATTGAAGCAGCCCTCTCTATAAAGAAGTAGAAAGCTTGTCAAGATACATTTTTAGAAGGCTAAAATGGGCATACAAGCAATACTGTCAAGTCTGTAAATTAAGCAAAGACCAAAATCTAATTTGGGCTTCCCTGGTGGCTCAGCTGGTGAAGACTTCGCCTGCAATGCGGGAGACCTGGGTTTGATCCCTGGGTTGGGAAGAACCCCTGGAGAGGGAACTTTTAACCACTCCAGTATTCTGGCCTAGAGAATTCCATGACTATATAGTCCATGAGGTTGCAAAGAGTCAGACACAACTGAGCGACTTCTACTAAAAGCTAGTTTATAATATCAAATCACACTCAACTCTACTCAGTGTATGACTTTTGCCAAAGTTCATAAATGAATCCGTCCCAGAGAATCTTCCAGAGAACACACTCTGTTCCTTTCCTCAATCCCCTTCCTTCCGGAGGGCCTTCTCCTAACTTCTGCCTCAGATGCTCCAGACCCTATGAGGACACTGTGCTCCCTGCACCCAAGGTTAGACTCACTCCCAACACAGATGCTTCCCTTGAGCAGGTATCATCAAGTGTCACTTGTCATTCTAGAAAAAGGCCCCCTGGTGGGAGATGTGGGGTGGGGCCATCAAGAGGTAATTCTGTGGTTACTTCATATCCCTCCAAATAATATTGTGGTGCAGGGCCTAATTTTCACAGAAGGATCTAAGTTTACCTAGAAATTGGATTGTCTTAGATTGGTTAGACAATGCCTTGAGACACTAGATAAGATAAAAAAACAAAACAAAACAAGACACAGTGGTCTTGGCAAGCAAGTCATCTGTGATTCAGAAATCAATAACTTAAACTGCAGTGATCAGCTGTTTTATTGTTGTTCTTGTCTCTAAGTCATGTCTGACTCTGCAACCTGATGGACTGCAGCACGCCAGACTTCCCTGTCCTTCAACATCCTCCCGGAGTTTACTCAGACTCATGTCCATTGAGTTAGTGATGCCATCCAATCATCTCCTCTGTCATCCCCTTCTCCTCCTGCTCTAAATCTTTCCCAGCATCAGGGTCTTTTCCAATGAGTCGGCTCTTTGCGTCAGGTGGCCAAAGTATTGGAGTTTCAGCTTCAGCATCAGTCCTTCCAGTGAATATTCAGGACTGATTTCCTTTAGGATGGACTGGTTTGATCTCCTTGCTGTCCAAGGAACTCTCAAGAATCTTCTCCAACACCACAGTTCTAAAGCTTCAGTTCTTTGGCACTCGGCCTTCTGAGTGCCACCTCTCACATCCGTCCACGACTACTCGAAAAGCCAAAGCTTTGACTAGATGGGCCTTTGTAGGCAAAGTGATGTCTCTGCTTTTTAATATGCTATCTAGGTTTGTCATAGTTTTTTTTCTCCAAGGAGCAAGCATCTTTTAATTTCATGGCTGCAGTCACCATCCACAGTGATCTTGGACCCCCCCCCCCAAATAAAATCTGTCACTGTTACAATTTTTTTCCCATCAGTTTGCCATGAAGTGATGGTACTGGATGCCATGATCTTAGTTTTTTGAATGTTGAGTTTTAAGTCAGCTTTTTCAGTTTCCTCTCTCACCTTCATCAGGAGGCTCTTTTGTTCCTCTTCGCTTTCTCCCATAAGGGTGATATCATCTGCATATCTGAGGTTATTGATATTTCTCCTGGCAATCTTGATTCCATCCTATGATTCATCCAGCCTGGCATTTCGCATGATGTACTCTGCATATAAGTTAAATAAGCAGGGTGATAGTATATAGCTACTAGTACAGGGACCAATCCATTTCCTCTGGATTAGGGTCATGCTTCTGATGTAGCATTATATATCATGTGAAAAAAATAATGACTAAAGTTCAGTTCAGTTCAGTTCAGTCGCTCAGTTGTGTCTGACTCTTTGTGACCCCATGAATCCCAGCACGCCAGGCCTCCCTGTCCATCACCAACTCCCGGAGTTCACTCAAACTCATGTCCATCGAGTCGGTGATGCCATCCAGCCATCTCATTCTCTGTCATCCCCTTCTCCTCCTGCCCCCAATCCTTCCCAGCATCAGAGTCTTTTCCAGTGAGTCAACTCTTTGCATGAGGTGGCCAAAGTATTGTAGTTTCAGCTTTAGCATCAGTCCTTCCAATGAACACCCAGGACTGATCTCCTTTAGAATGGACTGGTTGGATCCCCTTGCAGTCCAAGGGACTCTCAAGAGTCTTCTCCAGCACCACAGTTCAAAAGCATCAATTCTTCAGCGATCAGCTTTCTTCACAGTCCAACTCTCACATCCATACATGACCACTGGAAAAACCATAGTCTTGACTAGACGGACCTTGGTTGGCAAAGTAATGTCTCTGCTTTTTAATATGCTATCTAGGTTGGTCATAACTTTCCTTCCAAGGAGTAAGCGTCTTTTAATTTCCTGGCTGCAATCAGCATCTGCAGTGATTTTGGAGCCCAAAAAAATAAAGTCTGACACTGTTTCCCCATCTATTTCCCATGAAGTGATGGGACCTGATGCCATGATCTTTGTTTTCTGAATGTTGAGCTTCAAGCCAACTTTTTCACTCTCCTCTTTCACTTTCATCAAGAGGCTTCTTAGTTCCTCTTCACTTTCTGCCATAAGGATGGTGTCATCTGCATATCTGAGGTTATTGATATTTCTCCTGGCAATCTTGATTCCAGCTTGTGCTTCTTCAAGATAAGTTAAATAAGCAGGGTGACAATATACAACCTTGACGTACTCCTTTTCCTATTTGGAACCAGTCTGTTGTTCTATGTCCAGTTCTAACTGTTCCTCACCATCAGTTCCCAATCCCTTTCAAGGAATGACAATCTCCAGATTACTAAAGTCATGTTAAATACATCTTTCTAGAACTTTCTTTTGCAATATTATAAAAAGGAGTTGGGTTGCCCATATAAGAATGAAGGAAATGAGTGGTTGTAACTAGGGTATGAATTGCACCATAACAGTACACAAAGCAGTTGAAGTACAGCTCTTAGCATTTCTGCTTCTCAGTTCTTGGAAGCCACTTTGAACCCATCCCAGTGCAGATAAACATCATCACCCATCTCCTACCCAAGTATCATCCTGCCCAAACTAAAACTCTGCTCATCAGATATATACTGCCTAGGGAAAGTTAAAATTGGAAACTTATAAATGTTCCCCAATATTAATGTGCTTGAACAATCATATGTAGTCAATTCTGAAGTCTATTATTTGTTCTGTCTACCAGAAAGAGAATTCTATTGTAACTATTTTGATTATGAACTTGCTTCTACTCAAAAAGTTCTGTTATTCTGAGAAAATGCTTGAAAATAGCAGAATCTGTGATGAAGTAGGCCTTGATAGTATGCTTTAAGTTTTTAAAAAATATAACGTGTTGGGGTTGCAAAGAGTCGTACACGACTGAGCGAGTGAACTGAACTGAACGTGTTAAAAGTCGTCCTAATAGACATTACAAGATCATGTAGATACCATTTTAATTTAAACACAATGTGTGCCTTTCCCACGACTCCAGTGCCATTTCTAGTAAAATGAGATTTTCATGAAAGACATTAAAAATCATGCTGCATTTAAATAGTGATATTGTTTCAATCTTTCATTGGGGTCATTTCCATTTAGAAATTTTGACATTCATATAGAACATTTTGTACCAAAAACGCCTGCATTTGCTTCAATTCCAGAAATGAACTACTTTTCCAAGGAAGCAGAGTTTCTCTCAAGCCAGCTAAGGTAATCACACATCTTCCTTTATTCTTTAAGACCACTGTGCCCTGAAATAGCTTCCCTGAAAGTCTGACATGGTTATAGAAAGACCCATAGAATGTCTTATTAAGGGATTTAATCTCACCATCATTAATATGTAAATACGCATTTCCCTTGAGTTTAGAAATTAACCTATTGTGCTTTTCCTCAGAAAGAAGGAGACAGTGTGGAGAGATTTGAAAGAACCGCAAAGGCACAATTAACTTATTAGCAGAGTTCTCAGGACAGAGTCAGGGAGAAAAGCAGCTGCAGCTAAAGCTTTCATGTGAGGCAAGGCTCACACAAGGACATTCATGCCTAGAGGTAGAAGTAAGGAAATAGGAAGATCTGTAATGCTTTGGCTGCTGATCTAACCTAAATACATGCTTTATTAAAGTGTCCTTCTGAAAAATTCACAATTTCCTGTAGTAATCATTGCACATATATTTTTATATATTATGCCATTGATCTCTTTCTTACATTATTGTTTGTTAAGAACAAGTTTTGGTTGTTTAACAATGAGGAAACAGAGCTTAGGTGACCTGCCATAGTTACATATGTGAACCTGAAGAACAGGGTCATGAACCCTGTGTCTTATGTTTTACCGAGTTATTTATGTATCATGCTATTGTTTTAGGGGAAAATTTTGCTTTATGATGTGCTTTGTGATTCTATATGCTTTACAGTCCTATGATCCTATGGGCTTCCCTGGTGGTTCAGATGGTGAAGAATCCGCCTGCCATGCAGTAGAAGTGGGTTTGATCCCTGGGTTGGGAAGATCCCTGGAGAAGGGAATGGCTACCCACTCCAACATTCTTGCCTGGAGAATCCCATGGACAGAGAAGCCTGGTGGGCTACTGTCCATAGGATCTAAAAGAGTCAGACACGACTGAGCAGCTAACAGTATGATCCGATAAAAAAAATTTTAATACCCTTTGATACATAATATTTATTAGTATGATCAATCACCATATTTCTTTGAACAACTAAATTGAGATGCATAAGAATAGTGTAATTTAAATTCCTAAAGGCAATATTAAGTAAATATCTAAAAGAAATCAGATATACTATTAAAGTCAGCATACATACACACAACAGCACAAAATCTAAGATACATAAGTAGAGAATTGAGGTATATCTTCCATCTGTTTCTGGCTGCCAGTCAGAGAATCCTAGGCAGACACTTGCACCTCCCTAGAGAAGATATTTGAGCATGATTTCTTTTTGTTCTCCTATCTTTTATTCTGTAACACCAATGATTTTTACCACACATTTCAATTTCAGCCTTTCTCATCACTTAGCCACACATACATACTCTTCATTTTCTATCAGCACAGAAAGGGTTACATCACTCATTTTAATGACTGTGAGAATGTATAATAATTGATTTGACCAGATGGACAATTTAGTTATTTCCACATGACTCTTTTTGTGCAGATATCATTGAGATGGTGTGTGTGTCTAGTGGACCAATTTCTAGAAGAATTATTAGGCCAAAGGAATTACACATTTTCAATTCTGAGAAGTATTTCCAAATTGCCTCTCTGATGGTTGTATCTATATTCCACTAGCAATGTGTGCAAGTACATGTTTTCCTCACATCCCCACAAATATATGGTACCATTAATTTTTAAGCTATTTTTAATATATTTATAATACATCATAAGACTGAGTTTTAATTTGTGTAACTGAGGTTGAGATTTTCCCCACATACATCTAATTTTCCTAATTGCTTATTGGACTACTGATCTTTCCCCAGCTGGTATATATGAATGTTGGACATGTTAACATTAACATTAACTCCTTAACTGTTAAAGAGCTACCATTTTGTCAAATTCTAATTTGTCTGTTGTTTGTAGAATTATTTCCTATGTTGATTTTTAAAAATTTTACATTTTTGAACTTTTTATCATGAAGAAAGCCTTCTCTAACACTATAAAATTTTTTCACAATTTCTTTTAGTTTCATATTTTGTATTTAGTATCTGTAATTTATTTTGATTTGAAGTGTGAGGTATGTGTCTCACTGTTTTTTCCCAGATGTTTTTGTGTTTTTTTGGCTTCCCAGTGCAGTATGTGGGATCTTAGTTCCCCAACCAGGGATCAACCCTGTGCCCCCTGCATCGGGAGCCCAGAGTCTTACTGCCAGGGAAGTCCCCCAGATGGTTATTTATTTGTTATAATCCATCTTAAAAGACCAACCAGTTTATGCCAGTTTAAATGCCACATCGTGGTATGGTTAATTGCTACACATTAACAACACTTAACTATTGATAATAAAACTACATCACAGTTCCCCTCTTGCTTGCTATCTCTCATCAGTCTAATACTTTTCATTGCCTTTTTAAAGATATTTTTACATTAAAAATAATAATGTTTATTTAGGAATATATGTTTATTTATGGTGTTGATACCACATAAGGTTTCAGGATCAAAATATACTAAATGATTTTGGGTTTAAATTCACCAAAATATAATTATATTCCTCTGTCCACTTCCCCAAATTAAGATAGTTTAAAATAAATATGAAACAATTCTACTTTATGAATACAAGTAAGAAAAACACCCTTTTAAACAAATGATAAACAGAAGGCTTATTAGATTCATATATTGTAGCTTAATGCTTCATTTTACTTCAAACCTACTAAGAGCTAAAGCAAAGAAGGAAACATGTTGAATGTGTATTATTTTATGATGAAGTAAATTTTACTTTTTCCCTAGAAATAAATTCTAAATAGAATATGGGACCTATGTAAGGGATGACAAATAGCATAAATAAAATAACTAAACTTTTCCAAAGCATAAATACTCAGAAATATTTCCAAATGGTTGATTTTTGTTTCTCCTATACGTAAGCTAAGGAATGACACTGAAGAATGCATCAAAGGACACATTTTTCAGGCAATGAGGTGGCATCATCTAGCTGTGTCACTTGCTGGTGATAAAAAAAATAGTATCCCCTTTAGACTTTCTTTTTCCAAAAAAAAAAAAAAATTGCTACCATTTGTTAAATATGAAGTTGTGATGGTGTTCAAATGGTCTATAATGCTTGTTGATTTAAGATATAAAATCATTACATGGTTTTTCTCAGTCAAAGGGTAATTTTCATTTTGCAGAGTGAGCTATAGACCTGCTTTCTGGTACTTTCTCAAAGATTAGCTGAATTTTCTTGCACAAATATTTAATCTGATTATCCAAATACAAAAGAAACAGCTTTGTCTTGGAGAGTTTGTCACCAGCTGTCTTTTACTGGCTACCTATAAGGTGATACCTAGTGTAACCCTGTATTTAGAGTTGAGCTTTGTCTTTGTAAGTTAATTAATCTTAAGTATAAAATGTTCCAACAGGCAGATGAATGAATATGTTGTTGGAATGTTTTGTATCTCCTATTTAAATTTTGAAGGTAATCTGAGAAATTAAACATTTTACTTTTTTTGCATGGCCGATATTGAAATACACAGTAATTGGAAAGCAGGTCTAATTGTTTCTAAGGTTATTTCTGATTCTAAACAAGAAATTCATGTCTGTTTGACAAAAAGAAGGATAAATAATAGTAGTTAAGTGTTGGTCACTCAGTCATATCCAGCTCTTTGTAACCCCATGGACTATAGCCTGCCAGGCTCTTCTATTCATGGAATTCTCCAGGAAAGAATACTGGAGTAGGTTACCATTCCCTTCCCAGGGGTTCTTGACCCAGGGATCGAATCTGGGTCTCCTGCTTTGCGGGCAGATTCTTTATTGTCTGAGCCACTAGGGAAAGCCCATAAAAAAGGATACTTGTTCTCATTTCCCATACAAAGTGACAGGTTCCAAATCACCTAATGGCTACCTTAGAGGATCCAACTATAGGTAAGATACAGGAGATGTAGGTTACATTCCTTTGATTGCCATGGTATAGAATTAGAATTTTATTTGTTAAAATATTTCCTTATGCTGTTTCTAGCTGCCAACCAGAAAGTAGATGGCGTGGTCCTGCATCTTTATTGAGATGGTCTTGCATCTTTACTATTCTGGCAGATGATTTCTATCTATGGTTTTGTGACTTTGTGACAATAGATTTTCCCTTAAAAGAAAAGCTGTACTCATATTCCCTTTAAGGTAATTCTATCTTGGTAGTTATATCAGACAAAGAACACTTTAAAAATTCATTTATTTTTAATTGAAGGATAATTGCTTTACAGTATTTTGTTGATTTCTGCCAAACATCAGCCTGAATCAGCCATAGGCACACATATGTCCCCTCCCTCTTGAACATCCTTCCCACCTCCCACCCCATCCCACCCCTCTAGGTTGGTACAGAGCCCTGAGTTGAGTTCCCTGAGTCATACAAGAAATTCCCATTGGCTATCTATTTTACATACGGTAATACATACTTCCATGTTACTCTCTCCATGCATCCCACTCTCTCTTTCCTCCACCCCGCCCCTCCATGTCCATAAGTTTGTTCTCTTTGTCTGTGTCTCCGTTGCTGCTCTGCAAATAGTTCATCAGTACTGATGAACTATCTTTCTAGATTCCATATATATGCATTAATATATAAGACTTGGTTTTCTCTTTCTGATTTACTTCATTCTGTGTAAAAAGATCTAGGTTCATCCACCTCATTAGGACTGATTCAAATGTGTTCTTTTTATGGCTGAGTAATATTCCATTGTGTATATGAAACACAGCTTCTATCCATTCATCTGTCAATGGACATCTAGGTTGCTTACATGTTCTAGTTATTGTAAATAGTGCTGCAGTGAACATTGGGGCACATGTGTCTTTTCCAATTTTGATTCCCTTAGGGTATATGCCTAATAGTAGGATTGATGGGTCATATGGTGGTTTTATTCCTAGTTTTTTTAGGAATCTCCACTGTGCCTGCATCAACTTATATTCCAACCAACTCCTATAGTGGCTGTATCTATTTACATTCCCATCAACAGTGCAAAAGGGTTCTCTTTTCTCCACACCCTCTCCAGCATTTATTGTTTGTTGATTTTTTAATAATGGACATTATGACTGGTTTGAGGTGATACAAAGAGAGAACATTTGATGAGGTTTGGAGAACTCTTTTATAATAGAATGAAATTGTTAATTGCTCAGTCATGTTTGACTCTTTGAAACCCCACGGCTCCTGAGAAATCTGTATGACGGTGAAGAGGCAACAGTTAAAACTGAACATGGAACAAAAGACTGGTTGCAAATGGGGAAAGAAGTACGTCAAGGCTGTATATTGTCACCCTGCTTATTTAACTTATATGCAGAGTACATCATGAGAAATGCTGGGCTGGATGAAGCACAAGCTGGAATCAAGATTGCCAGGACAAATATCAATAACCTCAGATACGCAGATGGCACCACCCTTATGGCAGAAAGCGAAGAAGAACTGAAGAGACTCTTGGTGAAAGTGAAAGAGGAGAGTGAAAAAGTTGGCTTAAAACTCAACATTCAGAAAACTAAGATCATGGCATCTGGTCCCATCACTTCATGGAAAATATTTGGGGAAACAATGGAGACAGTGACAGAATGTATCTTCTTGGGCTCCAAAATCACTGCAGACGGTGACTGCAGCCATGAAATTAAAAGCCGTTTGCTCCTTGGAAGAAAAGTTATGACCAACCTAGACAGCATATTAAAAAGCAGAGACGTTACTTTACCAACAAAGGCCCATCTAGTCAAAGCTTTTGTTTTTCCAGTGGTCATGTATGGATGTGAGAGTTGGACTGTAAAGAAAGCTGAGCACTTGAGAATTGATGCTTTTGAATTGTGATGTTGGAGAAGACTCTTCATAGTCCCTTGGACAGCAAGGAGATCCAACTAGTCCATCCTAAAGGAAGTCAGTCCTGAATATTCTTTGGAAGGACTGATCGTGAGGCTGAAACTCCAATACTTTGGCCACCTGATGTGAAGAACTGACTCATTTGAAAAGACCCTGATGCTGGGAAAGATTGAAGGTGGGAGGAGAAGGGGACGACAGAGGATGAGATGGTTGGATGGCATCACTGACTCAATGGACATGAGTTTGAGTAAGTTCCAGGAGTTGGTAATGGACAGGGAGGCCTGGTGTACTGCAGCCCATGGCGTCGCAAAGAGTCGGACACAACTGAGTGACTGAACGGAACTGACCTGAACCCCATGACTCCTCTCCAGGCAAGAATACTGGAGTAGGTAGCCATTCCTGTCTCCAGGGCATTTTCCCAACCCAGGGATCAAACCCTTGCCTCTTGTTTTGCAGGCGTTCTTTTTCGTCTGAGCCACTAGACCCCGAATATTCTTGCAGCGTAGATACTTTAGGACACAAGTTAGTAAAAATGAAATGATTTTTATTGATAGTCCAAAGATTTAATGTGAATTTCTATATCAAGTCAAAGCGTATCAATAATTCTCAACATAGAATAAAAGAGGAGTGGGAATTATATATAAATAAAATAATTAGATTTTCAAATTCTAACAGCGCTCTAAATGGTCTGCCTGTATCGATTGTGTTCAGCTAGTAATACTTAAAATGTATAATTCCACCCCAAAGATAATTAATCCCTATAATTTACTTAAACGATGTTCTTTTAATCAAGATTTCAATTTCACTTGATGGTCCTGAAATAAGGTGGAAAATAAAATGGAAAATTAGAACATTTATTCCACATGGAGCAATGTAGCAGACAGTAAATAAAGGATTTCAAAGGGCTTTTTATATTGCTCATTACTCTGAATGAAACAAATTAAAAATGGTAGAGACCTATAATGGAGATGCAGAAAATGATGTTTATTTTTGTTTCTGTTTATTATTACAAACAGAGAAGAGATTGTACGCAAAAAGAAATAAAATCAAATGCTTTAGAAAAATAGAGAGTCCTAAGGAGTAATGAAAATGTCTTTGCTTATTCATGAGTTACTTGGTAGGACTTATTTGGATTGAAATCTGAGGTAGGAAAGCAAGAGTTTGGCACAATGAGGGCTGAGTGGGTGGGGTGAATGGTGGGTGACCAATGGGGTGACTGGTGGGTGATTGGCATCTACGATTCCAGGGCATATTCCAGTGTAGGATTAATACTAAAATGCAGTGGAGCTTTATTTTAATAGCATATACTGCAGGGTAAACGGTAACCCACTCCAGTATTCTTGCCTGGAGTTTCCCATAGACAGAGGAGCTGGCAGGCTATAATCCATGGAGTCACAGAGTCACACACGACTGAAGCATCTTCACACACACACTGCAGGGTAATATTGATTTGAAGTTACTTGTCACAGATTCCACGTCCAATGGATCAGAATAGTACAGAAGAACTTACTAGATAGTATTGTTCCTGGATGATAAAAATATCATAGCTTACCTATTTTGGGGGTAAAAATAATATTTTTGGAGTTAAAAGTAGGTAAACTGCTAATAGATTAGTTTACTATTTTTTGGCCACGAGTCCTCTCAATTCTGTAAAGGCATGGCTGGTGGTCACTGCTTGCTTCTAAGCTAGTTCATTGCTTCTACTCAGTTTCCCAATTAAATCTGATGTTTCTTTGGGATCAAATAAATGAGCTGTTAGTAATAAATAAAAATACTGACCAGAGGATAGATGGATAGCCAGTGACATGAAGAAATTCCTTGAAAATAAGAAAGAAAATGCGAAAATAGTATCTCTAAGAAGTTAATTATACTTCTTGAAATAATAACAACTTCTTAAAATCTGTAACTTTGGAATAAGAGTGAGGCCTTTCATGTGACTTTGGGATAAGTATCTCTTATAAATCACAATCTGCTTTATGAATCCTTAAGAACACATATTTTGGTAATTGAACATGGCAGAGGGCTGTATTAATGGAAAATATTTTCACAGTTATGATTAGTTTACAAAAGTAATGATTGTACATTAATTACTTTTGAGTGACATTCCATCACCCACCTGCCCATGCAGGAGATATAAGAGATGTGGGATCACTCCCTGGGTCGGGAAGATTCCCTGGAGGAGGGTATGGAAACTCACTCCAGTATTCTTACTTGGAGAATTCCATGGACAGAGGAGCCTGACAGGCTACAATCCATGGGGTCCCCAAGAGTTTGACACAACTGAAGTGACTTAGCATGCATGCACATTCTGTATTTTATCTTTAAGTACTTTTAGTATTCTATGATGTACAAAGGTCATTTTGTATGGAGCGTCTGTTTATTCCATATGTTTTGTAGCATTAAATCATAGCCAATCACTAAAGCCAGTAGTTGGCAGTGACCATATCACATTTTAAGTTTAGAGTTCTTTATGTGTTAGAAGTGCTCAGATTAACCACAGTTTTCAGTTTGAGCCAGAAGAATTTTGGAGTTCCTCACATTAAGCTGATAGGTGCCAGAATTTCAAAAGTCACATGTGGACAGTCAGATGCTTTTTCACTTTGCTATGTAAGTCAGCCATGGGCTAAATCAGTTCAGTTCAGTCTCTCAGTCATGTCTAATTCTTTGTGACCCCATGGACTGCAGCACGCCAGACTTACCTGTCCATCACCAACTCCTGGAGTTTATTCAAACTCATGTCCATTGAGTCGATGATTCCATTCAAACATCTCATCCTCTGTCGTCCCTTCTCCCACCTTCAATCTTTTTCAGCATCAGAGTCTTTTCAAATGAGTCACTTCTTCACATCAGGTGGCCAGAGTATTGGAGCTTCAGCTTCAGGATCAGTCCTTCCAATGAATATTCAGGACAGGTTTCCTTTAGGATGGACTGGTTGGATTTCCTTGCTGTCCAAGGGACTATCAAGAGTCTTTTCCAACACCACAGTTCAAAATCATCAATTCTTTGGCGCTCACATTTCTTTATAGTCCAGCTCTCACATCCATACATGACCACTGGAAAAAACAAAGCTTTGACTAAATGGACCTTTGTTGGCAAAGTAACGTCTCTGCTTTTTAATATGCTGTCTAGGTTAGTCATAACTTTCCTTCCAAGTATTAAGCGTTTTTTAGTTTCATCGCTACAGTCACCATCTGTAGTAATTTTGGAGCCCAAGAAGATAAAGTCTGTCATTGTCTCCATTGTTTCCATGTCTATTTGCCATGAAGTGATGGAACCAGATGCCATGATCTTAGTTTTCTGAATGTTGAGTTTTAAGCCAACTTTTTCACTCTCCTCTTTCACTTTCATCAAGAGGCTCTTTAGTTCTTCTTTGCTTTCTGTCATAAGCATGGAGTCATTTGCCTGTTATTGATATTTCTCCTGGCAGTCTTGATTCCAGCTTGTGCTTCATCCAGCCCGGCATTTCTCATGATGTACTTTGCATATAAGTTAAATAATCAGGGTGACAGTGTACAGCCTTGATGTACTCCTTCCCCATTTTGGAACCAGTCTGTTGTTCCAAGTCCAGTTCTAACTGTTGCCTCTTGACCTGCATACAGATTTCTCAGGAGGCAGGCCAGGTGGTCTGGTATTCCCATCTCTTTCAGAATTTTCCACAGTTTGTTGTGATCCACACAGTCAAAGGCTTTGGCATAGTCAATAAAGCAGAAATAGATGTTTTTCTGGAGCTCTCTTGCTTTTTCAGTGATCCAATGGATGTCAGCAATTTGATCTCTGGTGCCTCTGTCTTTTCTAAATCCAGCTTGAACATCTGGAAATTCAGTTCACGTACTGTTGAAACCTGGCTTGGAGAATTTTGAACATTATTTTGCTAATGTGTGAAATTAGTTCAATTGTGCGGTATTTTGAACATTCTTTGTCATTGGAATGAAAACTGACCTTTTCCAGTCCTGTGACCACTGCTTAGTTTTCCAAATTTGTTGGTATATTGAGTGCAGTACTTTCACAGCATCGTCTTTTAGGATTTTAAATAGCTCAACTGAAGCTCCATCACCTCCACTAGCTTTGTTCACAGTGATGCTTCCTAAGGCCCATTTGACTTTGCATTTCAGGATGTCTGGCTCTAGGTGAGTGATTACACAGCATCATGATTATCTGGGTCGTGAAGATCTTTTTTGTACAGTTCTGTGTATTCTTGCCACCTCTTCTTCATACCTTCTGCTTCTGTTAGGTCCCTACCATTTCTGTCCTTTGTTGTGCCCATCTTTGCATGAAATGTCCCCCTGCTATCTCCAATTTTCTTGAAAAGATATCTAGTCTTTCCCATTCTGTTGTTTTCCTCTATTTCTTTGCATTAATCACTGAGGAAGGCTTTCTTATCTCTCCTAGCTATTCTCTGGAACTCTGCATTCAAATGGGTATATCTTTCCTTTCCTCCTTTGCCTTTAGCTTCTCTTTTTCTCAGCTATTTGTAAGGCCTTCTCAGACAACCATTTTGCCTTTTTGCATTTCTTTTTCTTGGGGATGGTCTTGATCCCTGCCTCCTGTACAGTGTCATGAACCTCCATCCATAGTTCTTCAGGTACTCTGTCTATCAGATCTAATCCCTTGAAACTATTTGTCACTTCCACTGTATAGTCATAAGGGCTTTGATTTAGGTCATATCTGAGTGGCCTATTGTTTTTCCCTACTTTCTTCAATTTAAGTGTGAATTTTAAGTACAAAATGAAACATATTAAAGGCTGAGAGAATTTTGCCAGGAGAACGCACTGGTCATAGCACACACCATCTTTTAACAACACAAGAGAAGACTCTACACATGGACATCACCAGATGGTCAATACTGAAATCGGATTGCTTATATTCTTTGCAGCCAAAGATGGAGAAGCTCTACTCAGTCAGCAAAAACAAGACCAGGAGCTGACTGTGTCTCAGATATTGGGCTAAATAGTCTGATCTTTTTATGTTACAAACATTTTCTATACTGGACTCTGTTGAGAGTGGAAGAAATCACTGCTAGTAAGTATCCCGGGACACAGACATCATGAAGGCTTACCGGAACTTAGGGCCACCTGCTCACCAGGGAATCGCTAGTTGTCTGCTTCTATTTTGAGAACTTAAATATTGACTTTGATATCTATCAATTCAGTTCAGTTGCTCAGTCGTGTCCGGCTCTTTGTGACCCATGGACTGTAGCACACCAGGCTTCCCTGTCCATCACCGACTCCCAGAGCTTACTCAAACTCATGTCCATTGAGTCAGTGATGTCATCCAACCATCTCATCCTCTGTCAGCCCCTTCTTTTCCCACCTTCAATCTTTCCCAGCATTAGGGTCTTTTCCAATGAGTTAGTTCTTTGCATCATGTTGACCTTTAAAGCAGGAAATTTACCCCATGCACATCTCTTTGGATGAAATGTATATTCACCATTTAGAATCATGCTCTGTCCTTTCATACCGTATGTGTTACCAGTGTCCTTCCTACTTCTTTATGTTGGTTGATAGGAAACACAAAACTTGCTTTTATTAATATTTTAAATAAGAGACTTGAAACAAGGGAATAGGGTCTCTGAAAAACCAGGCCTTAAAAAAATTGCCCATCGCTTTGTTATTGGAGTCTTCATCTATAAGACAGTGTTGATGACAACATTTCGTGGGTGACTACTATATGCCAAGTGTTGTGGTATGTGCTTCTCATATGTGAACTTCCTCCATCTTTCCAACAGCATTATGAATTATCCAGATTTGCTTTATTGTACAGAAAAGAAAAATCAAGCATCGATACAGTTGCTTAATTTTCACAAAGTGACCCAGCTAGTCACCCAGAGGAAGCTTCTGCATTCACAGTGGGATACAATTCCAAACTCCGTACCCTTTTCGTAAACTGCACCCCCTTCTTGTAATCTTTATTAGAAATAATATGATACAGCATAATGTGTTCTCCTGACACAGCAGTATGATCAGCCTTGTTTCCATGGCTGAGCTTTATATTAATATTAGGGAATTAGTGAGGACACATCTGGGGTCATCCAGAAGCAAAACATGCTGGTCATTTGTCAATGCGTAAAGACAGAAGCTGTCCATGTTACCACCAATGTAATAAGCCCCTTTGTACCTAAACCACAGCAAATAATATTGACAGAAGATAGTAAATCACAGACTGTGGGACTGGAAGATGGAGTTTTGACACTGAAAATTGTTTTATAATGTTTATTCTTGTTGAATCATAAAAGAGAATAGCTCTGAAAACTTCCCTTGAGAAGCCACTGAGTTGTTTTTTTTTTTTTATTGGAGGCTAGTTACTTTACAATATTATATTGGTTGGTTTTGCCATTAGTTAGTTAGTTAGTTCAGTCGCTCAGTTGTGTCCGACTCTCCGCGACCCCATGAATCACAGCACGCCAGGCCTCCCTGTCTATCACCAACTCCCGGAGTTCACTCAAACTCATGTCCACAGAGTCAGTGATGCCATCCAGCCATCTCATTCTCTGTCGTCCCCTTCTCCTCCCGCCCCCAACCTTTCCCAGCATCAGAGTCTTTTCCAGTGAGTCAACTCGTCGCATGAGGTGGCCAAAGTATTGGAGTTTCAGCTTTAGCATCAGTCCCTCCAATGAACATCCAGGATTGATCTCCTTTAGAATGGACTGGTTGGATCTCCTTGCAGTATAAGGGACTCTCAAGAGTCTTCTCCAACACCACAGTTCAAAAGCATCGATTCTTCGGCGATCAGCTTTCTTCACAGTCCAACTCTCACATCCATACATGACCACGGGAAAAACCATTGCCTTGACTAGACGGACCTTGGTTGGCAAAGTAATGTCTCTGCTTTTTAATATACTATCAAGGTTGGTCATAACTTTCCTTCCAAGGAGCAAGCGTCTTTTAATTTCATGGCTGCAATCAGCATCTGCAGTGATTTTGGAGCCCAAAAAAACAAAGTCTGACACTATTTCCACTGTTTTTCCATCTATTTCCCATGAAGTGATGGGACCAGATGCCATGATCTTTGTTTTCTGAATGTTGAGCTTCAAGCCAACCTTTTCACTCTCCTCTTTCACTTTCATCAAGAGGCCTTTGAGTTCCTCTTCACTTTCTGCCATAAGGGTGGTATCATCTGCATATCTGAGGTTATTGATATTTCTCCCGGCAATCTTGATTCCAGCTTGTGCTTCTTCCAGCCCAGCGTTCCTCATGATGTACTCTGCATATAAGTTAAATAAGCAAGGTGACAATATACAACCTTGACGTACACCTTTTCCTATTTGGAACCAGTCTGTTGTTCCATGTCCAGTTCTGACTCTTCCTTCCTGACCTGCATACAGGTTTCTCAAGAGGCAGGTCAGGTGGTCTGGGATTCCCATCTCTTTCAGAATTTTCCACAGTTTATTGTGATCCACACAGTCAAAGGCTTTGGCATAGTCAATGAAGCAGAAATAGATGTTTTTCTGAAACTCTCTTGCTTTCTCCATGATCCAGCGGATGTTGGCAATTTGATCTCTGGTGCCTCTGCCTTTTCTAAAACCTGCTTGAACATCTGGGAGTTCACGGTTTACATACTGCTGAAGCCTGGCTTGGAGAAT
Source organism: Moschus berezovskii (assembly GCF_049115385.1). Taxonomy (NCBI): domain Eukaryota; kingdom Metazoa; phylum Chordata; class Mammalia; order Artiodactyla; family Moschidae; genus Moschus; species Moschus berezovskii. The sequence goes on along the minus strand of NC_142485.1, from coordinate 27,402,778 downwards.
TTTGAGCATGACTTTACTCGCGTGTGAGATGAGAGCAATTGTGCAGTAGTTTGAGCATTCTTTGGCATTGCCTTTCTTTGGGATTGGAATGAAGACTGACCTCTTCCAGTCCTGTGGCCACTGCTGAGTTTTCCAAATCTGCTGGCATATTGAGTGCAGCACTTTCACAGCATCATCTTTCAAGACTTGAAATAGCTCAACTGGAATTCCATCACCTCCACTAGCTTTGTTCGTAGTGATGCTTTCTAAGGCCCACTTGACTTCACATTCCAAGATGTCTGGCTCTAGGTCGGTTTTGCCATACATTGACATGAATCCGCCCCGGGTGTACATGTGTTCCCCATATTGAACCCCCCCTTCCCTCCCCATCCCATCCCTCTGGTTCATCCCAGTGCACCAGCCCTGAGCATCCTGTCTCATGCATCGAACCTGGACTGGCGATTCATTTCACATATGATAATATACATGTTTCAATGCCATTCTCCCAAATCATCCCACCTTCGCACTCTTCCACAGAGTCCCAAAGACTGTTCTATACACCTGTGTCTCTTTTGCTGTATCGTATACAGGGTTATCGTTATCATCTTTCTAAATTCCATATATATGCGTTTGTATACTGTATTGGTGTTTTTCTTTCTGGCTTATTTCACTCTGTATGATAGGAAAAACTGGTTAACCACTTGTAAAAGAATGAAACTAGAACACTCCCTAACACCATACACAAAAATAAACTCAAAATGGATTAAAGATCTAAATGTAAGACCAGAAAGTATAAAACTCCTAGAGGAGAACATAGGCAAAACACTCTCAGACATAAATCACAGCAGGATCCTCCATGACCCACCTCCCAGAATATTGAAAATAAAAGCAAAACTAAACAAATGGGACCTAATTAAAATTAAAAGCTTCTGCACAGCAAAGGAAACTATAAACAAGGTGAAAAGACAGCCTACAGAATGGGAGAAAATAATAGCAAATGAAACAACTGACAAAGAATTAATCTCCAAAATATACAAGCAGCTCCTGCAACTCAATTCCAGAAAAATAAACGACTCAATCAAAAAATGGGCCAAAGAACTAAACAGACATTTCTCCAAAGAAGACATACAGATAGCTAACAAAATGAAAAACATGAAAAAATGTTCAACATCCCTCATAATCAGAGAAATGCAAATCAAAACCACAATGAGATACCATTACACACCAGTCAGAATGACTGCTATCCAAAAGTCTACATGCAATAAATGCTGGAGAGGGTGTGGAGACAAGGGAACCCTCTTACGCTGTTGGTGGGAATGCAAACTAGTACAGCCACTATGGAGAACAGTGTGGAGATTCCTCAAAAAACTGGAAATAGAACTGTCATGCTGCTACTGCTGCTAAGTTGCTTCAGTCGTGTCCGACTCTGTGCGACCCCATAGACGGCAGCCCACCAGGCTACCCCATCCCTGGGATTCTCCAGATAAGAACACTGGAGTGGATTGCCGTTTCCTTCTGCCATATGACCCAGCAATCGCACTCCTGGGCATACACACCGAAGAAACCAGAATTGAAAGAAACATATGTACTCCAATGTTCATTGCAGCACTGTTTATAATAGCCAGGACATGGAAGCAACCTAGATGTCCATCTGCAGACGAATGGATAAGAAAGCTTGGGTACATATACACAATGGAGTATTACTCAGCCATTAAAAATAATGCATTTGAATCAGTTCTAATGAAGTGGATGAAACTGGAGCCACTGAGTTTTGAGGGTCTGCTACTTAGAACTGGTAACAGTGGGAGGTACAAGGTTGGAAATGTTGAGATTTGTTTGCGAGCAGAGTTAAGAGAAGGACTTTCCAGGTGGCATAAGTGGTAAAGAATCTGCCTGCCAATTCAGGAGACATAAGAGATGCAGGTTGGATCCCTGGATAGGGAAGATTCCCTGGAGGAGGAAACGGCAGCCCACTCCAGTATTCTTGCCTGGAGAATCCCATGGGCTAAGGAGCCTGGCAGGCTACAGTCTGTGGGTCACAAAGAGTCGGACACAACTGAGTATGTAGGCATACAGAGAGTAAAGAGAGCTGAGCTTTTGGATAAGCTAAAAGGTAAGAATGCGAGAGGGAGCTAGCAAGGTGATGGAGGGCTTGGCAGGATATGCCAACTTTAGCAGGTCCGGCCATCACTCCAAAGGGCAGCTTCAAAGCAGACTACACAGGAAGAAAGATAGCACAGCTCAGCCCCTACGGACTTGGTGATGACTTGGTCACGGGTTCTGAGATTCAGAGGTAAAATCAATACTGCTGCACTCAGCAGAGATGTATTTGACACATGAGCACAGCAGAAGACCTTTTAGATAGAAGAGAGATGAGTCTTGCCTGTGGCTAGCGAAGGAATGGTTGAAAGTAAAAGCATGTTTATAAATCAGTAAGAAAAGACAAATTTCAGCCAAGTGTTCTCTGAACGCATATTAATCATGCATTATATTCTGAAATGGCTTCTTGGACCAAGCAAGTAATAGATGAATAAAGTCAGCCAAGATAAGAAAAACAGCAGTTGCTGGCGATTATGGTAAATTGATGCCTGCTTACCATGGCTAAAAGAGCAGTCATTTACATCCAGAAGATTCCCGTCTTGTAAAATGTGGATTCCACATTGGCAAATCGTATACTTTTTCAAAAGAAGCCAGGTTACTATACGAAATTTCCTGATTTTTAAATGTGAAGTTTTCAATTGAAATATATTACAGACATGAAAACAAAGACTACAACCCACAACAATCATTGCAATAAAATATATTTGCTGAATGAATTTGGTTCATAGGCCACTAATTTAAGACTTAGAATCAAATTTTTGAAATTATCTTTGGGAAACTGGGTAAGGGAAGATTCAATCTGAAAGGAGCTATATGGAGTTTTGTAGGAGAACATATAGACTTCAAAGTGACTGAATCCAAGTATGCACTCAGAATATAGCCCAAAGGAGAAATAAAACCTACAAGAAAATCCTAATGTTAATACTTATAGAAAGAAAACATCACTCATTTGCTTCATGCAGACAGGATTGCTCTCTATAAGACCAAATCAGCCTATAAGACTAAATCAGAAAGAGTAAATTAAAAGAATAGAAGCAAAAATAAGAAATACACCAATCTTTCAATTTCTTATCAAAGACTAGACACCTAGTAATAATGACAAAGCAGAAGACTAAACAACTTCCGTATGTATCACACAGCAAACATGGGTTTTAGTCACAGTTTGCCATTAAACTGCAGATTTTGTAGACTTATGTGCTGCAATAAAATTTGCTTAATCTTAGCACTGGTTGTCATTTATGTTTGTTTAGGTAAATTCCTGTGCACTCTGTGCTTAAATTTCTTAATTAATCAATAATAACAGAAGTAGTTTAGCTCATGTGATTGCTTTGAGAAATAGATAATTTAAACAACATTAATTTTAAAACTGTAGTAGGTATGATAAGTATTTAATGTCTACTGGTGATTTTATTATTAGAGAACACAACCAGTGCCATATGAAAAATGTAAGTATAGTATTGACCTACTGTGTCAGTGACAAAAGAAGATTAGTCTTTTCTCTAAGAGGCTGGAATTACCCTTACTGATAATATTCATTGCATACCAATTTAGACTATACATTGTATTTCTGTCAGTGAATGTTTTCCTTGGTTGTTGTCTGAGTAAAACAAATTGGATGTAGGATCAAGGTATATCATTCAGGCACCTTCCTTCAAAAGTAATTAGGGTCTTACTCACTTGGAACCAGATAATTACATTTAATGTAATCTTAAAAGAGGCCCCAAGGATTGTTTTCCATTGGTGAATGCATGAGAAATGGAACAAATTAACTTTCCCGACCACTGAATAAGGAAGAGAAAAGAATGCAGAATCAACGTTTAATTTTATCCGTTTATTCTTTTTAAGAGATACTTTTTAGAAGATTTTTTTTTTTTTTTTTTTATGCAGGCCATTTTTTAAGTCTCCACTGAATTTGTTACAGCATTGCTTCTGTTTTGTGTTTTGGTTTTTTTTGGCTGCGAGGCATGTGGGATCTCAGCACCTTGACCAGGGATCTAACCTGTGTCCCTGCATTGGGAGTTGGCGTCTTAACCACTGCCCTGCCAGGGAAGTCCCTTATCCATTTGTTCTCACACAGCCCTCGAGGGACTTCGTTCAGCAAAAGGGGTGTGTGGAAACTGTTAGGATGTTCCATTAGGCCCATCCAAAGATCTGTGTTGGTCTCCAGCGCCAGTGACTCACCAGCCCAGCCTGGTTCTGCACCAGAATTCCAATCCGATGAGAGTCAGACAATACTCATCCCCTTGGCTCCAGTTTACTCAGAGGGGGAACAATGCATATGTCTGGGTTATCACATTGTGCTCAATTTATCCTCATAAACAGGACAACACTCCCAACTCAAAATGCATTTGGAGACTCAGTAATGTCTGACCCAAACCAGGCTGGCTGTAATAGGTAAATAAATTTACTGTTGGTCTAGGAACTAGGTTGGTTGATACACAAAGATTTTAGGAGTAACATCATAAAACTAGAACAGAAGATGTATTGAAGGGAAAGAAGGGCTTAGGACTTTAAAAGTGGGCAGATATTGCTAATAATGACCCAGAAGAAAAAACCTACCTGATTTCAGAAGTGAGCAGTCATGCCTATTGCAATTATTTCTAGAAACTGAATCTAGATGAAGCTTGGAGTATGCTGTATACCACAAAACATTAAAAAAAACTTACATTTAATTTGTTTTTCTGATTTCTCTGTTGTTTGGTGTAAAAAAAAAATTACTAACTCACTCCAGTAGTGTCTAAGTCACATTCCGTGATATGCCTTAGTCTCAATGCTTGTTGTTTCTCTCTAACTCCAATTCTCTGCAATCACACGGACTGCAGCACCAGACTTCCCTGTCCTTCAGCATCCTGTAGTTTGCTCCAATTCATGTCCACTTCCCTACCAAAAGAAATAAAATGAAAAAAAAAATTGGATCAAATAAAAGCTATTTTAATGATTTTCAATTTCAGTCTACCAATTTCTAAAATGAATTGAGAAATTTACATACAACTTATAATGGTCACTGTAGCTCAAACTTATTTTATTTAAAAATGTTTATTATAAATATACCATGGCTCATATTTCCTTCTTTAGGTAGGTGTTTGAGACACATTTCTGTGTGTTGAAATGACCTTTTAAAATTTGAACACCTAGATTATGACTTTGTGCTATCAAAACTTGGCGTGGCATGTGACTCTTTATGACTGAATACTTTTCAAGCGGTAAGCATGCACTGTGACATCCTATGGATAAAATCATGATGCTCCGTGAGGGATAGTGCACAAGGACGTAAGCCTTAAGAGTGTGGACTTGGTCTGTCTTGTTCTGTGTTGTTAATCTCTTTCATGGAGATTAAGGCTTACTTCACAATTAGTGCTCAAAAACACATGTCGAACAAATGAATCAATGTTTCCCAATTGTTTTCTTTAAAAATATCAGAAGTGTAAGGGTGATGATAATAAGCCCTAAAATCTAGTTAGAGAGGTCTCTAAACAGAGGTCAGTAAAAATTGATCTCTTTCACTCACTATGAACATACGGTCAGAATAGTATTTAAGAATAAGGTGAACCTTGACTGTCCACTGAGCGTGGCTCTCTTAGTATTTTTAGGTGACTGAGAGTCCATTCTAGAGGAGATCAGTCCTGGGTGTTCATTGGAAGGACTGATGCTAAAGCTGAAACTCCAATACTTTGGCCACCTCATGCGAGAGTTGACTCACTGGAAAAGACTCTGATGCTGGGAAGGATTGAGGGAGGGAGGAGAAGGGGACGACAGAGAATGAGATGGCTGGATGGCATCACCAGCTCGATGGACATGAGTTTGAGTGAACTCCAGGAGTTGGTGATGGACAGGGAGGCCTGGCGTGCTGTGATTCATGGGGTCGCGAAGAGTCGGTCATGACTGAGCGACTGAACTGAACTGAACTGAACTGAATGGTATACACCACTTCTTGATGACTTTGACCTCTTCATCATTCACACTTTTGCGTAGGCTACCAAGATATGTATAATATCAGCGTGTTTTGAAGGTTGCAACAGTTTGAAGACCATGAAAAATAAATACATATATTTGGAAGAGAAAGGCAATCCCAAGTTTATATATATATATAACAGGTCTATGTTTCTCACCAATAGCATCTTCTGATTGTCTCTAATTCCTGCCTGACTTGAAATTCCTTAATGTAATTATTTGGCTAGAGAGTAGGAAGGCTCTTGCCTTCAGACATATTTACCAAGCACCGTTAACTCTTACGTTATTATCATGAAATAGATGCCATGAGTGGTAAAAAAGTGTATGAGGTTTTTATGAAGATCACCATTGTCTCTTCTACATGAAAAAATTAGAAATATCTGTTGTCGTTCCAGCACTCAGTCATGTCCCAGTCTGCAACCTGTATTATAGCACACGCTCAAACTCATGTCCATCGAGTCGGTGATGCCATCCAACCATCTCATCCTCTGTCACCCCTTTCTCCTTCTGCCCTCAATCTTTCCCAGCATCAGGGTCTTTTCCAGTGAGTCGGCTTTTTGCATCAGGTGGCCAAACTACTGGAGCTTCAGCTTCAGCATCAGTCCTTTCAATGAATATTCAGGGCTGATTTCTTTTAGCATTGACTGGTTTGACCTCCTTGCTGTCCAAGAGACTCTCAAGAGTCTTCTCCAGCACTGTAGTTCTAAAGCATCAACTCTTCTGCACTCAGTGTTCTTTATAGTCCAACTCTCACATCCATACGAGACTACTGGGAAGATGATCAGTTCAGTTCAGTTCAGTCACTCACTCGTGTCCGACTCTCCGCGACCCCATGAATCACAGCACACCAGGCCTCCCTGTCCATCACCAACTCCCAGAGTTCACTCAATGGACCTTTGTGGGCAAAGTGATGTCTCTGCTTTTTATTAAACTGTCTAGGTTTGTCATAGCTTTTCTTCCAAGGACCAAGTGTCTTTACTTGGTGAAAAATGTGTAGAAATTATAAAAACTCTGAAACCTCAGAGCAGGATTATATGGTTAGGGTCTATATCTTGACTTACTTTTCTAAAGATATCTTTAGTTGGCAAAAATATATAGTTGTATTATGTAAAGTCTTCTTGATCTACTATTTTTGGGTTAAACTGAGAGTGATACTACTGTTGGAAAAGAGAAAAGTGCCCCCTACCCACAAAAAAGTCAAGCACCTTTAACCTGTATGTAAAATAATGCCACATAAAGGAGCTTCAACTATACAAACAGTTTAGATGCAGAATTTGCTTTTACATGAAAATCAGGCAAAGGTATGATAGTTGGCTTCCCTCATCACTACTTCAGTGGAATAATGGAAAGATGAGGGGCTTTTAAACGAGATGATCTGGATTTGAGTCATGTTTTGTAAATTAGGACAAGTTTCTTAACCATGCTAAGCTTCCATTTCTGAAGTATAAAATGGCTTAACAACCTCATCACAGCTTGCTGTGGAGATTAAATAAGCGTGTGGTGAAAGTGCTCAGCAATTAGAGCCTCAGCAATTGTGAAGTCTAGACACCTATCGCACTCATAGTTGTTTCCACAGAGTTTAACCAAAATTAGTTTTCATTTCGTATGTTAGTTTTGTCTCTCTACTGAGTTAAATTATCATCGAGGAAATAGCCAAAAGGTACACAAACTATGTTCGGTATCATTCATCAGGGAAATATAAATCAAAACCACAATGAGATATCACTTCACACTTGTTAGAATGGCTGTCATGAAAAAGACTAGATGGTGAGTGTCATCTAGGATGTGGAGAAAAGAGAATCCTTGCGGAATGTAAATTGTTTAAGCCACTGTGGAAACCAGTATGGCGGTTCATCAAAAAAATTATAAATGGAATTATCCAGCAATTCCACTTCTGAGTATATATCCAAAGGAAACGAAATGATGTCCTGAGACATCTGCACTCCCACGTTCATAGCAGCATTATTCATAATAGGCAAGAGTGGAAATAACCTAGGTGTTCATCAATGGATGAATATGTTACCTATTAGAGTCCTTGGCCTCCTTAATCAATAGGAATTGATAAAAGGACAGATGAGAAATTCAGGTAGGGCTTTACTGGGACTCCTGCTGTGTCATGAAGGAGCAGAAACAAGTCATGGGTGCTCTTGTCCGCCTGCACTGGACTCTGAAGAGGGTGCAAGTGCAGTATTTGCCTTTGCTCCTGACTCCTCAGAAGGGGCAGTTGGGTTTTTGGTCTTTCTGTGTCTTGCTGTTTACAATTTGTCTCAACCTCACAACAGTTATTAGTTAGAAACTATTTGTCTCTGATAGTTTGTTTGTATTTTGTTGCTGAGGGAGACATTTGTTGGGATTCAAGCATTGCCGCTAAGTGTCCCAGGCTCCAGCCTGTCTCAAATGGATACAGAAAATGTGAAATTGTATATATATATGTGTGTGTGTGTGTATGTATATATGTTATGTCTGTATATGTTATATATATGTTCGTAATATGTATATATAATAGATTTATATATTGAAAGTGAAGCAGTGAAATTCAAACAGAGCAAGTCCTTGCCCTCTATGTCCTAAACTTGCCTTTTGTCTGTAGAAAAACTTTAGCCAAAGAATAAATTTAATCAGAGAAGTGAGAAAAGGCAGAAACAAAGGAACACAAACAGTCAAAGGAGACCAAATAATACTAGTTTGGGCTGTAAGGATAGTCAAGAGCCTCCAGTTCCTCCTCAGGGGCTATAGATCGTATCCTGATCTACAGGATACGTGTCCTCTGAGCTGTCTTATAGATACTGAACCCCCACTAAGTGGAAGGTGGTAACTATATGATGACCAGACTGTAGCCATGACATAACCTGCCACAGTTCTGAGAACTGGCCTCAAATAAATGAGAAAAAACTGACCTTGAAACTAAAAGCTAACTGTATTTAAAACAATCAAGATGATGTTGATCAGATCACTGATGACCGATTTCAAGATGACTGTGCTGTTTCTGTATGTAGCCTCCTCCCTCTATCTATAAAAGCTCTTAAGCTTTTGTCCTTTAAGCTCTTGTCCACTAGTTGTTGGGGTTGGGGCAGGGGGTGGGGGGGGTTGGCTTTTGGACGGGAATCTCAATACCCCACCTTGTCCCCCACTGCTGGCTTCTGAAATAAAGCAAACTTTCCTTTCCACCAACTTAATGGTGATTATTTGAAAGTTTCTAAGAGCGTAGAACTTAAATGTTCTTACCACAAAAGCAAATGGTAACTATGTGAAGTGATGGATGTGTTAACTAACCTCATTCACATATATACATGTATGAAATAATCATATTGTACACCATAACCTTACACAATATTGTATGTCAAAAGTTATATCTCAATAAAGATCGAAAACATAAAATTGAGGATAATGATCAAGTTTAACTCTTCTCTTTAATACCACCTGGTGGCTCAGATGGTAAAGAATCTGCCTGCAGTGCAGGAGACCTGGGTTTCATCCCTGGGTTGGGAAGATCCTCAGACGAAGGAAATGGCAACCCACTCCAGTATTCTTGCTTGGAGAATCCCATGGACAGAGGAGCCTGGCAGGCTACAGTCCATGGAGTTGCAAATAGTCAGAGATGACTGAGCGACTAACATTTAATACCAGTATTCAGTTATAACAGTGTGGTAGGGAAGTTACTCGGAGAAGGCAATGGCACCCCACTCCAGTACTCTTGCCTGGAAACTCCCATGGACGGAGGAGCCTGCTAGGCTGCAGTCCACTGAGCGACTTCACTTTCACTTTTCACTTTCATGCATTGGAAAAGGAAATGGCAGCCCATTCCAGTGTTCTTGCCTGGAGAATCCCAGGGATGGGGGCTGCCGTCTATGGGGTCGCACAGAGTCGGACACGACTGAAGCCTTAGCAGCAGCAGCAGCAGCAGGGAAGTTAGTAGCTTGAGAAATAGGTTTTCTCATCTGCTGACTGATACTTTCATCTTTATCTGTCTATCATCAATCTCAGATTTTTTATACCATAATATAAATATGTGTTCTTCAACATTTCTGTGTTTATTATGAAATTTGGCATTTTATTCTTTAAATACTTCAAAAAAATCACAGAAATGCTATATAAATAGTAGAAGCTCATGATTATAGCTTATTACATAAACACTAGTTTCTTTTTACAGTGATTAATTCATTCAAATAAATTATAGAAGAAAACATATATTTTTCTGAAAACATATTTAGAATCAAGCTTCAAGTTCTAAGCTGATAACATTCTCATTAATAACAATAAAGCCAATAGCTCTTATTTAACCAGAAGAGCAACTGACTTATCCCAGAAAGAGCTTTTGTTGGGTTTAAACATCTCTTCTCGTATGCAGCAACTTGCACTTTAGTTAATTACTTAAAGATAAAGACTTTCAATTTCTGTTTATTAAAAATAGCTGTAAAAACAGTTTTAAATAAGTAACACCAGTATAATGTTTTATGACAAAGATTTCAAAGTGATTTTAACAAAATTCCATCACAGATTTCAAAGTGATAAACTCACGTTCCTAGTGACACATATTTCCAGAAAGGGAGTTAAATCCAAGTCTGCATACATAATCATGAAGTGATAATATGCTAAAGAACTACTTCGCTCTAACCCTGAAAAAATGCAGCATCCTAAATGGCTAAATCCACATGTGTGAAGGGTAAAGGGTCAAGATACAAATCACAAAACAGTTCCCAACATTTTCTCACCTCCTCCCCCCAAAAGTGGTAATCTGGATTTACTAGTCATGGAATTATTTTTTTTAAGCAAGAGTTCTTTTTATTTTTTCCCTTTATTTACAATGCAATTTAAAAAATCTGTTTTTAGTTTTTTAAGGAACCTCCATAATGTTCTCCATAGTCATGGTATTAATTTACATTCCCACCAATAGTGCGAGAGAGTTCCGTTTTCTCCACACCCTCTCCAGCATTTATTGGTTGTAGATTTTATGATGATGGCCATTCTGACCAGTGTGAGGTGGACACAACATTGTAAAGCAATTATACTCCAATAAATTTTTTTTAAATGTCTAGAAGGATTAGTATGTATATAGGAATGTTTTATTAAACATATTTATAGTGAATTGGAGATAAAAAATCTTTCTGATAGAATTTAGAAGGTAAGGATATTTTTTATTGGAGTATAGTTGACTTACAATATTATAATATTGGTTTATTAGTGTTAGTTTCAGGTAAATAGCAAAGTGATTCAGTTATACATTTTTTTCAGGTACTGTTTCATTCTAGGTTATTGCATGATATTGAATTACCTGTACTATATGATAAATTCTTGTGTCTATTTTATATATAGTGGTGTGTAACTGGTTATCCCATACTTAGAAGCTAAACTGTGATGTCAATACGTTTCTAAGTTAGAAAAACTCATCTGGCTTCTGTGATAATATAACTTCTACTTATTCTCATTTTCTATTCTGTCTTCTTTGTAGACTGCTCTGTTCACAGTGATGTTGCCCAGCTGTGCCCTCTTCCCTTACTGACTTGCGCATCCATTCTCTGAATTTAACTGTCACATCACTGTAGTCATATATATATATATATATATATATATATATGTATTTGTTGTTGTTTAGTCTCTAAGTCGTGTCTGACTCTTTGTAGCCCTATGGACTGTAGCCCGCCAGGCTTCTCTGTCCATGAGATTTCCTAAGCAAGAATCCTGGAAGAGGTTGCCATTTCCTTCTTCAGGGATCTTCCCAACCCAAGGATCCTAATCCAGGGGATCTTTCAGACCCAAGGATCCAACCCATATCTCCTGCATTGGCAGGTGGATTCTTTACTTCTGAGCTACCAGGGAAGGCCTACACAAAAATACACACATACACACACACACACACACACACACACACACATACATGTATGTGTATATACAGATGAAAAAGAGAGAGAGAAAATGTCAGAATCTAGAGTCTAAGTGTTGTTCCCAGTGTTGGATATAATCCCATTTACTGGATATACAAAGAAACATTAAAATGTGACTAATACTCAAAACAAAATGAAATCAGTACACACTTCTGTGCTATACTAAAGCCCACTGAAATAAACACGTTAAATGGGTAAATTATATGCTATGTGAATTATATCTCAGTCTGGCTGTTACAGCAACAGGCTGTCAATGGAAGTTCAACTCTGAGATGATCTGTATGGAATTAGCAGACGAGGTTTTAAAAGCGATTGTAGTTACTAGGCTCTGCTCTAAAAAATAAAAAAAAGTACTTATAATGAATAAACACATAAGTTTTTACAGAAAAACTGTAATGACATGAGTTTGACCTAACGCCGGAAGATAATGAAGGACTGGGACACCTGGCGTGGTACAGTCCATTGACTCGCAAAGAGTCAGACACAACTGAATGACTGAACAGCAGCAATTTAAGGAACCAAATGGAAATTACAGGGAAAATGTCTATTAGAGATTCATATAGATTTAGATGTAAAAATATGTGATAGACAGGGAGGCCTGGCTTGCTGTGATTCATGGGGTCACAGAGTCGGACACGACTGAGCGACTGAACTGAACTGAATGTATGTATTTATTTATCTGTATCTATATATCTGCCTATGTTATAATTTTCACCCAGGATTTTCCACTTGAGATATATTCTAATAGATACAAGCGTCATTGAGCTTCCAAGCGGTGCTAGTGGTAAAGAACCTGCTTGACAACGCAGGAGACGTAAAAGACACCACGTTCATTCCCTGGGTCAAGGAAGATCCCCGTGAGAAGGGCATGGAAACCCACTCCAGTGTTCTTGCCTGGAGAATTCCATGGACAGAGAAGTCTGGCAGGATACAGTCCAGGGGTGGCAAAGAGTTGGACACAATTGAGTGACTCAGCACACACGCACAAGCATCATCAGGCATCTTTGCATCTTTATGCACCTGAACTCATTTTATTTAAATTTCGGCTCAACATTTGCTGTAAAACTCCGCCTCCTGCCATACCTGCACAGAGGCTGATGACTTGAAGTATTTCTCTTGAGAAAACTTTACAAAAGCTGTACTTCTTTCTGGTTACTATATATAGTTACTATATATTAAAAAAAAAACCTTTAAAATGTTATGTAAATAAAATTCGGTTCATATTTTTCTGTTTTCTTTTGAAAGTGGTGATTTAGTAGTAGTAGACTATATCTATCAATACTTGTGTATGCACACAAACATGTGTGTGTGCTCAGTTGTGTGCGACCCCCCTGGACTATAGCCCTCCAGGTTTCTCTGTCCACAGGCAAGAATACTGGAGTGGGTTGCCGTTTTGTCCTCCAGTGGATCTTCCCGACACCGGGATCAAACCCACGTCTCTGGCTTTGGCAGGTGGATTCTTTGCCACTGAGCCACATCAGAAGCCCACATATTATTTATTTATCAACAATTGCCCCTTACTTTCTTTTTATTTTCTCATGCTGTCATTTTGAACTTTTAAAACACTGAAGTTTTAAGAACTTCTCTCAGTGAAAGTCTCAAGATTATCACCCTGTTTATTCTAATAAAAACAAAAACAAAAACAAGGCATTTTAGAAGACTGATTACAATAGCCATTATCTAGTCACAAAAAAGTAAAGGGAATAGCAATATATACAGAATTAACAAAGCGTAAATAATATTTCATATTATACTAAAGACATTTTGTTTAAAATTACATGGCTCTGGTGGCATAAAAATGCCACCAAAGTGGAGAAACAAAACGTTAAGAATCAGATTCATTAGATCTGGTTTGGGTCTGAAGAGTTCAACTCCAAAGCCATGGTCTCTGCCACCTCAGTTTTACAATGACATTTTCAGGATGCAATGCTTGCTCGTTGGATCTTCATCTTTTCTCTGTTTAATGGCAACAGGAGCCAGTAGCCATGAAATTGCTGGAGGGCTCCTAATAAATACTTGGATTTATTGAAGGAAAATAGCTGTATACATTTGTACAGATATGTATAACACCTAATGTAACACAGGCAAAATAAGGCATTACGCTGGGCCTACTGAATTTCTTCCTTTCCTTATTTTTTGAAATGGAAATATTCTTATCTGGGCAAAAGGTAGATGTGGTTCCTTATGAATAGCAACTATATGGAACCTTTTATCTGTGGAACTGCTCATAAGATTAAAATACTTACATACAACCATTGGCTCTTTGTCAAGAAATTAGCTGTAAATTAACTTACTGAAAGAAAAGCACACGTGTTGCATGAGTACACATATCGATATATACACATATATTTGCATATTTAATCTCCTCAGTCGGAATCTTTTTCTCCTTCTAAATTCAAAAATGCCCTAGAAATGAAGACTCCGTTTTATGAACAAAGGTGAAATAATCCTTGCATGTTAGATCTTTTTAAACTAATGAAGAATTCACATTAAAATAAGGGGAATAATCAGTTCTTGAAGACTGTGAGTTATTTTTGTTTGCTTTTCTTTTCCATACTGGTCTATTACTGGATATTGAATATAGTTTCATGTGCTATACAGTAGGACCTTATCATTTATTTTATAGATGATATTTTGCACTGTTAATCCCAAACTCCTAATTTATTCCTTCCCTCCCTTCCCTTTGGTATCCTTAAGTATGTTTTCTATGTCTCTGAGTCTGTTCCAGTTTTGTAAATAAGTTCATTTGTATCATATTTTAGATTCTACTTATAAGTGAAGCCATGTGATATTTTTCTTTCTCTTTCTGATTTACTTAGTATGATAATTCCTAGGTCTACCCAAGTTGCTGCAAATGGCGTGATTTCATCCTTTTTATAGCTGAGTAATATTCCGTATGTGTGTGAATAATCACCCGCAAATTGGCACTTGTCATGGGCACTTGCCATCTACTTTTACAAAGATTAAATCATGTGCTGCTGCTGCGGAACTCCAACATCCCCTGAAGGGGCTCAAGAGGAGACCAGAAATGAGGCACTCTGCTCTGGGAAAACTGGCAGGACAGATCTTCAGAGAGTTAGATAGTTCCAGGAGTTGATTTTCTAAGCCCAGTTCTTGTTATCTCCTTATATCTAGAAAAGCACTAAAATCCTTCATGAGGACGACTGTTTTTTATGACAAGTAGAAGCTTCATGAGATCACCAGAAACTTTCTAAAAACTAAACATGCTTGATTGCGTGCATTCCCCGTTTAACAAAATCACATATATACTTTCCTTCCCCCCTGCTTCTTTGGAGCAATTTCTCAGAGCTATTTGATCTCCTGGGCTGCAGTCCTCATATTGCTCCAAATAAAACTTACATCACAGCTCTCACGTTGCGGATCTCTTATCTACTCCTCTGTCAATGGACATTTAGGCTGCTTCCACAGCACTTGGTGATAGGTCTATGAACACTGAGGTGTACGTATCTCTTCAAATTAGAGTTTTCTCTGGATATGTGCTCAGGAATGAGATTTCTGGATCGTGTGGCTTAAGTGTTAATATATTTAAACCCTCACCCAAAATAAAAATGTAAATTATTCTCTACTTAGGTTTCTACTTAGCATGTAAATTTTGGAAATTATTAAATGAAGTTAAGACAGAATTATTCTAATATAAAATATAATCAATAATATTTAGTAATGTATAATTGAATTGTATTTTAGTGAATGTTAGAATAATGGTATATACATTAAACCACAGGCATCTTAAGGGTTTTAAAATGTGTGGTTAGGGGATTTTCCAGCTACCATATATTCTGCCAGATGCTTCAGTTTTTGATCTGCTCCACAGTTTGGGAATGAAGAACTTATTTTGCAGAAGTGCTGTTGCCTGCATTCCGATGGTTTTCTCCAGCTGTGCCACTGTTTGCAGCTCACGGCCACAGCATCTCTGCTGATCAGACCCCTTGGTCTGAGTTTTAAAATGCTGCTTATAATAATAAAAACTACAAGAGCTACTTTGAGTTACATAAATTTAGCTGGATAGTTAAAGTTTGTTTTTGGATGGTTTTTCAAATGAATTTGTATAACACAGTAGTGAAACTTACAAGGTTAAAAATTAAAGGTCAAAATAATATTTAAATAAGATGTGAAACACAGCATAATCATACAGTTGGAGACTAGCTTCCAAAAGTCACTACAGAAAACTGATCTCATCAACTTATAATGAGTGCTGTGTATATAAAGATATGCCTGCATAATAAAAGCTTAGATATCTCTGCCATGAACATTTGTAAGACAAATAACCTTTTCAGCAAACGTGTGCATGGGGGATATTTTGAAACTCACAACACTTGTCAAGAGGAAATTAATTTCCACTTGAACTAAGCTAATGTGAATGTCAAAAATGCCCTTTGAAAGTTTAATCACAAGATAAAAGATCATGTCTAAGAGTAAATTTGCATATATAAAAACAATCTATAACACTGACTAAATGTTGTTTTATTACAACCCAGTTCAGTAAACAACCTGGCTGTGCGACCTTGAGTGAGTCATTGAGTTTCATCGTCCTCATGTAAAAAACTGATATGTGAGGACATTCTGAGACATTCATTCAATAACAGCAAAAATAATAAAGCAAGTCTACAATGTATTATTTTAAAAATTATATGAGATATTCATATACACATGTATCATATATACGCATGTGTATAGATATGAATTATTTGCTTAACTAATGATTATACTTTCCTATTTGCATAATAATCATATATATATTCATATACTTATGAAAAGTTTAGTGTCTATATTTGTTAATGTATTATACTTTTATAAAGTACTCTTCAAGTCAAAAGAAGAAAAATCCTACAGAATCTTTCCTTCTGGAGTATTAATAAAAGGGATTTGTTCAAAATTTTAAAATGATTGTTGAAAAATGTTGAAAAGTGATGAGGATCTCCATAAATAAGATAAATTAAAAATGCATGGCTAGAACTTTGTGATGTTTATGTAAAACACTATTAATTTTTATAGTTGTAAATCAAGCTGGCAACATTCAAAACTCACGTCCTTTTTAGACTTCCAGGTTTCACTGGGTTGGATGACTAAGATACACAGTAAGAGTGGGTTTGTACACGCACATGTTTACCTTTGTGCACAGACCAAGCAAACAAATATGAAAAATCAAATGAAATAAAATTTTGTCAAGATTTGTTAAACAGTGAAATAGGATAGAGTCTCCTTATAAAAGCAGATTATGGGTGGCTCAGATGGTAAAGAATCTACCTGCAATGCAGGAGACCCCAGTTTGATTCTGGGTTGGAAAGATCCCCTGGAGAAGGAAATGGCAACCCACTCCAGTATTCTTGCCTGGAGAATCCCATAGACAGAGGAGCCTGGTGGACTACAGTCCATGCGGTCGCATAGAATTGGGAATGGCTTATCGACTAACACACAACACACAAATAAAAGCAGAAGACAATTTATTTTATTTCAGTTTGCCAAACCATTCTTTATATCCCCTCATCACAGCAACATTCTGCATCTAGCAAAATCAGGACTTTCATATCAGTACAGGGGAAGAATTAGATATGAAATGAATTCTGTACTTATTCCAGTTTCAGGGACCACAGAAAGAAAATAAAAATTAAACTTTAAAGCTGAAACACTTAGGACTAGGCTAATAAAAACTTAAATTTTTAAAATGAAAATTCAAAATTTTATGGGTATAGGAATATCACTGACTCTGATTTCATAGTATGATAAACCATCAGTGGGATTAATTCAGGCTGTGTCTAAAAATAACACTGAGCATTTGATGATTTATCCTTTAGTCTTCTTTTTTTAATGTTATTAACAAGCTTAGTGCTTGGCAGTGAATAAATAAATGTATAGCTCAAAGGCAGTTTTCTCTAAAAAACTTAGTGACACTTTCCTAGCAGAATCGTGCACTTTTTGGTATATTCCTGTTTTTTAAACGTTGCTTCAGTGGGCTACCCAGGTGGCTCAGTGTAAAGAGTCTTTCTGCCAAGGCAGGAGATGTGTGTTCAATCCTTGGGTCAGGAAGATCCCCTGGAGAAGCAAATGGCAACCCACTCCCGGAAAATCCCATGGACAGAGGGCTACAGTCCATAGGGTCACAAAGAGTGGGACCTAAGTCACAAAGACTTAAGTGATGGAGCACAGAACAACCTTTGCTTCAATATTCTGATCGTGTGTGTGGTTGTTATTTTTATTTTTTCCTATGATTTTCTGGATTGCAAAGACCATAGTCTTTCTTCATCCATTTATTCTGAACACGAAGTACAATGTTAGCATATTCAAGGTAGTTAATAAATATTTGACAAAATTAGCGGGTGAAGGAATAACTGATTGTATAGTGACACATGTCCTTAGACAATATCAATTAGCCAGTTACAAACTCAAGCTCATTGTTTTATTCATTCACAAATAGTGACAGAGTGCTTAATATAAATAAAACAAATGAATCCATAGATAGCCATCTGCTATCAATTTAGGATGTCATTCATGAGAATAAAAATAGAAGGGGAAGGAAACAATGCCCAATGGGACACAGTGTCCCCGGCTGGAGGTCTGTGGGCAGGAGATTGAAGGTCATTATGGGCTCCATAGAAAGCTACCTAGGTCACCTTGGCTGCTTAACCCTTCTGGCTACCAGTTTCTTTATTTGTAATATAAAGGGATCACCTTAATGGTCTTTAAGTTCCCTGTATGTCTAACATTTTATTATGATGATTGATAGTTGTTTTGTTCAGGCACAAGCTCTGTAGGCTCCTCATCACAGATTGCTTGAGGCACAGGCATAAAATCATTATAAAGGGTATCAACAGGGGAAACCGTAGTTCTAAAATTATTTTCTGTGCAAAATGCAGCAGAAACACAGAGGCAGTGAAGGGTCAAGCAGTGGTGAAGACCTTGGTGTTCAGGATGGGGGCGGGAGAGAAAGCTTCAATGTTCGAGAGAAGTGTTCCCCCCAAATATTGACACCCACACTAGGATTTTAAGGATGAATTTTGCAGGCGCACAGCAGGGAATGTAATGGGATGAGCCATTCCAAATGTCACAAACAGCATGCGCAGAGACAAGAGGCTTGAAACAGTGGGAACATAAAGGAAATCGACAGTGTTTGGTTTTGTTGGAGAATTAATTTGTGTGACAGGTTGGAGATTGGAATTGTAGGTTAACAGCCAGACCTAGAGAATCTTGAATTCCATGCCCAAGGGTGTGTAGACTTTCTTATTTGTTCCTCGTGAACCATCAGGAGGTTTTAACGCAGGAGGGACAGGACAGATCATTGTTTAACAAAGATCCTGACGACTGCTCTATAAAGATGAACTCAAGGGAATCAAACCAGAGGCCGTGGGTATTTTCAGAGGAAAGTGAGGTGACGTTTCAGTGAGAGACAGGCAGGTGGTAAACTGAAGCCACCGCAGTGATGTGAAAAGTGGGGGCACGATGAGAGATTTATGAGAATCAATCAATGACTTCTGGTAATAGAAATCAGGGAAGAATTACGGGAGAGAGGAGAAAGTTTTTTTAGGTTGGACAACTGGAGAGGATTTCATTAACGGAAATAGGCAACATCGAAGCACAAACATGTTCTCAGAAGAAAGAAGCAGAATTTGCTTTTAAGTATGTTGAATTTGAAGTACCTCTGCAACAGTCCAGAGGGAACGGCCCATTGCAATTAGACTAGTATCCACAAACCTTTCTAGTCTTTTTTTTTTCTACATTCTATTTTTTTATTTTTTAATGGAGGAAAATTGCTCTAAAATGTTGTGTTGATTCTGCTATAAAACACTGCGAATCAGCTGTAATTATCCTTATATCTAGTCTTGTCTTAAAAATCTAACATGGTGCCGCCACTCACCCTCATTTCCTACCACGCCTCTTAACCTGCTCTAGCCACACACCACTACTGTTACAGTCTTATGTGTTAAACTTTTCATTTTTCTTCCCCTGAGTTTTCACACTTACTCTTTTCTCGCTTTAAACAACTTCCTCCCAGATATTTATAGAGCTGTTTTGTATTTGTTAAGCCTTAGTTATTATGTCTCAGAATATCATCATCTTAGAATCACCTTGTAAGACTATCTCAATGTAGCTCAATACCTCAGTCATCTTTAGCAGCTCCCATTTTGTTTCCTTCATTGCTTTGTCCAAAAGGGAAAATCTTACTCCTGTTAACTATTGCTTAGCTCTATAGCAATAAATTACAATGCTATGGGAATATGATTGTTCTTAAGGAAGCATCAACAGCTATACATTCAAGTGTATGTACATACGGCTTCCCTGGTAGCTCAGATGGTAAAGGATCCACTTGCCAATGCAGAAGACTCGGGTTTGATCCCTGGGCCTTGAAGATCTCCTGAAGGAAATGGCAGCCCACTCAGGTATTCTTGCCTAGGAAATCCCATGGACAGGGGAGCCTGGGGGACTACAATCCATGGAATTGCAAAAGAGTTGAACACTAGTTAGCGACTAAAAACAAATATATACATACATTAATGTATAGAATCCCATGGACAGAGGAGCCTGGTAGGTTACAGTCCATGGGGTCGCAAAGAGTTGGGCACGACTGAGCGACTTCACTTTCTTTCTTTAATATATATAATTATATGTATATGTAGTGTGTATATATTTGTGTGTATACATAGACTATAACTTAAAACTCAGAAGAAACATCACCTTTGTATAAAATAAATCCATGAATAAAATAATCAAATATAAATTATAACTAATAGATACATAACTCTAGTATAATCTATTAATATATGTATATGTAGCATGTATGTAATTTAGATAAAAAGAGTATAAGTATCTATTTAAATTGAGTGAAGTCGCTTAGAGACTTTTCTCTTTGTGACCCAGAATGCTGGAGTGGGTAGCCTTTCCCTTCTCCATTATTTAAATTAAATCAGTATATATTATATAGTTAGAAAAGTCTAGTTTATTATCCTTTCAGTTCAGTTCAGTTCAGTCGCTCAGTCGTGTCCGACTCTTTGCGACTCCATGAATCACAGCATGCCAGGCCTCCCTGTCCATTACCAACTCCCAGAGTTCACTCAAACTCATGTCCATCGAGTCGGTGATGCCATCCAGCCATCTCATTCTCTGTTGTCCCCTTCTCCTCCCGCCCCCAATCCCTCCCAGCATCAGAGTCTTTTCCAGTGAGTCAACTCGTCGCATGAGGTGGCCAAAGTATTGGAGTTTCAGCTTTAGCATCAGTCCTTCCAATGAACCCCCAGGATTGATTTCCTTTAGAATGGACTGGTTGGATCTCCTTGCAGTCCAAGGGATTCTCAAGAGTCTTCTCCGGCACCACAGTTCAAAAGCATCAATTCTTCGGCAATCAACTTTCTTCACAGTCCAACTCTCACATCCATACAAGACCACTAGATATTAATAAAAACAAGGCAAATTTATAAGAATGGTACATACTTAAAGTAATTTTACTCTGCCTGTCAGTGTATTTGCCCTACATTGCAGCTGTTTACTCTGTGAATTTTTTTTCTAAGGCTGTAATTCTGCCATGGGGCAGAGTGTAACAAAACAAACAGAAAAGGTCACAACCCTCTGTCTAACCTTTGCTCTTTAAACCAAACTCCCAGACCTTTTGAAAATGTAAATTGCTCTGGCCTGTTCACTGAGAAGACAAGAACGTATAACAGAAGATTTATTTTTTGTAAAATGTAAATCTGATTTTTTTTTCCCCTTGAGCACTTCTCAAGTGTTAAATTTAAAGACAGTTAATTATCATCCCTTCTTTAGAGCCCAAGAAAAACAATTTAGTGCTTAGTAAAATGAACATGTGATCTACCTTATTACTTGGTTTTTTTGATAGGCAAGTAAGAAGAATTTACACATTGAAGCAAGAGAGACAATAACAGCACTGTCTAGAGAAGACAGACTCTAAGAATAAGGGCTGACATATGTTCAACCCAGTGACAAAAAAGCAGTGAGTAGAAATTTCTGATCTTCACCTGCCTGATGAAAAGAACCAGTATTTCTAAGAAAGCAGCAGCACATAAAACACAACCAAATCTAGCACCAGGTTTAATATTAACTTTCAAATAACACATTGGGCTACTAATTTTTAGTGATCTTTACTAAGTTAATCAAAATACTCTCAAGAAATCCATCTCTGTAGAAATAGAGAAAATATCAACGGTGTGCAAACTCATACCTGCAAATTGTTGAGAATCTGACTCCAGAAGATCATTTCATCAAAGTCGCCGGGGTACAACCGTTGATGCTTCACAGTATGTGGTGTGAATCTCCACAAGATGAACTGGTAAAGGTTATAGGAAATTGTGATTTGTGAAATCCACCCACTGTCTTTTGTGTGTCTTTTTTTTTTCTTTTTGAAACTTTATTTTGTTGTCCAGTCGCTCAGTCGAGTCCTGCTGTTTATGACCCCATGGTCACAGCATACCAGGCCTCCCTGTCCTTTACCATCTCCCGGAGTTTGCTCAAACTCATGTCCATCTAGTTGGTGATGCCATCCAACCATCTCATCCTCTGCTGCCCCCTTCTCCTCCTGCCCTCAATCTTCCCCAGCATAAGGGTCTTTTCTAATGAGTCAGCTCTTAGCATCAGATAGCCAAAATATTGGAGCTTCAGCATCAACATTAGTCCTTCCAATGAATATTCAGGATTGACTCCTTTAGGATTGACCGGTAAAACTTTATTTTACAGAGAAGTTTTAGGTTTGTGGCAAAATTGAGGGAGAGGTACAGAGATTTGCCATATATCCCCTTGTTCCAACACACAGACTCCCCATCATCACCATCCCCCTCCAGATGAGTACATTTGTAACAAGTGATGTACCTGCACTGACAAGTCATTATCAAAGTCCTTAGTTTACATTAGGGCTCACTTTTCATGTAAAGTCTATAAATTTGGACAAGTGTATAATGGCGTGTATCACAAAGTGTGAACACTTGGTGCATAGTTTAGAAAGGTTCTGGTTGCACCAAAGCCTAGTGAGAATTAATTATTTTAATAGGGGTCAGCCAGTTTCTTTGCTCATGGTAAGAGCATATACTCTTTTATTATGTGTCGAAGGGTAAGCGCTGATCTTTCTAGGACATAGGAGAAGTCCTGAAAAGGATACTCTGGTTTAACAAAATGCCCTGTATGTACCTTGGTCTTGGCTTTCACCTTAAATATAAACCATTAGCAATGATGTCAAACATTATGTGTATATATTGTGATATATAAAATGTATACATACTGTCTCATCCCAGTTTTTGCTCACAACAGCACAATGGTTCCAACCACTTTTCATGAGAGGTAGCTGAAAAATGCATTTCTTATTTGTTTTTTTAGTGCCCTGGATCCTACTTCCAAACATAGAAGTGAGTTATTTAATGTCCCTTATAATTTAAGACATGGTGAAGTATCAGCAAGTATTTATTTCTCGGAAAAGAAATCATAACATAAACAAACCAAATTTGAATCTCAAGAATGTAGTCATCATTGGTTTTCGGTCCACATACTCCCTGTCACCACACTGACACGTTTCCTGATCTGTCCTGGGGAGGTGAAACGGTCTGCCTACTGTCTGTGTAATTGCCACTTACTTGCATTCCTTGCAATTGCATTCCTTGCAATTGCATTCCTTGGCTGTGGTTTGGAGCATGTTTACTCTCTCACTGTCCCCTGCAGGCTACGTTGCCCAAGCTGTCCTATCTGTTGCCTTCAGTCTGGTTTCAACCACTGTGAAGTGAGAAGGAAGGAAGAAGGCAAGTTATCCCCTCTCTCCTCCTTCCTCAAGTTGATGCTCTGACAGTGGCTACATTTTTCTGTGATTCCCTCCAGAAAGATCCACTGTGACCTCAGTCTCCACCAGATGATCGCTTTTCCTAGAGTTTGTTGTTGTCCAGTCGCTCAGTTGTGTCCAGCTCTTTGCGACCCCATGAACTGCAGCACTCTAGGCTTCCCTGTCCTTCACCATCTCCCGGAGCTTGCTCAAACATGTCCATTGAGTCGGCGATGCCATCCAACCATCTCGTCCTCTGTTGCCCCCTTCTCCTTTTGCTCTCAGTCTTTCCCAGCATCAGGGTCGTTTCCAATGAGTAGGATCTTCACATCAGGAGGCCAAAGGATTGGTGCTTCAGCATCAGTCCTTCCAATGAATATTCAGGGTTGATTTCCTTTAGAAAAGGCCTTTTCTTTCTGAGGCTCTAGCTTAGGGGAAAGAGTGCCTTGCAAGTGTTTCTGATCTCCCTGTCTCCCTTATGCTCACTTGATCGGCTTCTTGAACCCTCCCATCACCCTTGCAGCCAATTCCCAGAATTAAATTATCCTTGTTTTAAAAACAGCAAAAGGTTTCTGTGTTCTTGGCTTTTGCCTGGATTGTGACAGATTTACTCTGTATGATGTTATCCTAGGAGTATATTTCACTGGATATATTTCTTTGGTTGCATTTTTAGGCATTGTGGACTAGGGTTTTTTTTTTTTTTTAAGACTTAAAGCACTAAATTGTACAGCTTGCATGGTAAATTGAGAATTAAATGAGTCTTTTTTTTTTCCTATGAAAGTCTTTCTATTATAAAAATACACAGCAGTGTAACTTTGATAATTAGTTCTAATATATATTGAGAACACATATATAAGTGCATTGATAGCATAATTCTTGGAATACTACCATGTGATATATGATTTCCATATATATTTATTCTTATAATAACTCAACAGGGATACTGTGCAAATTTCACTTGCCATTATGAATTCTGTAAAATAGCTCCAAATCACATTCAGGCTCTCTGAGTCCAAAACCTAAAACATCTCTATTCTGTGAAACTGACCAGAAATGATATTTCCTCAGAGAATATCGAAACAATAGGGACAGAATATGAATGTGCCATATGTATATTTTTCTTCTTTTTGAAATTTCCTTCACTATACCACAAAAACTCCTTGTAGTATTTTAAGATTAACGTTTCCCTGCTCTCAAGGAAAGACGATAGAGCAAAACAAGCTTTGTCTTTAATGACTTGAACTCTCAATTTAATGGGTTAAGCATACAATATGAAACTAAAAGAAGAGGATAATGTGTTTGGGGGTGAAGATAAGTTAAAGGTAGAACCTCATGAATCCAACAGAAAGAAGCAAAGGAAGTTTTTAGGAGGCAAGGAGAGCCCTGGGAACTGATGATGGGAAGATTTGTAAGGGAGAAGGGCTACTTTTCGGTCAGTGTCTCAAGAGCGTTTCCAGTGCAGAACAATAAAGAAGTTCAAAGTCAAATTGTCTTTGCTGGGTAAGAACAGAAGTACAGTTTCACTGTCTTACTCCCAGACTGTATCATCTATCAAAATATAATGACTTGGTTATCCGGATATTATGCAGGACATCATGATGGTTCACTAACAACGATGACATCATCTCAATTAGGCTTCATAAAATGAAGCACAAATAACCAAAACACTTTGATAAGATGCATGCATCTTAGAGAGTAGCAGGTAAATCTCATGAAGAATCAGGCTTGCTAAATTGGTGACATTTAGAGGTCCGGTGAACTGGGGCATGCCATGAGGTAGAAGTTGCATATTGCATCTTCTGTCATTAAGAAAGACAACCAACTCTTGAATGGGTTCTGTGGATTTTGGAGGAAGGGTTACTTATCAGGTAACTTGAAAGGTTACCAGTTCTAAGTGAGGTCTAGAAAAACAGTGGTTACTGGTAATACAATCTGCTCTGCCCCTTGGGCCACAAAGCTCAGAAAGGAGCTAGACTTATCTGTAGTAGATATCAATGCAGTATAGAGTCTCTAACAAGCCCAGATATAGGCCTCTTAGGGTCCTGAAATGAAGTCACAGGTCCTATTGACACTCAACAATTACACAAGGCATGAACCCAAGAAGTAGGGATCTTGGCGGCCCAGCCACGAGTCTGCTTGTCATAGGGATTTAGGTCGAGGTCTGTGAGGACCCAGAGAGCACAAGAGAATTATATGCACAAGCAGCCCAGGTGTCTCTGTAGCACCAATGCCTATTCTTCAGCCCAGGAAGGCTTCACAGGAGGCACTCTCTATTCAACGAATGAAAAAAGGAAAAAAAATCACTATGTTCTGCATGTTACATGGAGAAAAGAACTAACTTTAGGGTAAAGGAAGTGGATGGGTGCATGGCCATGAGGTGCTTCGGGCTAGGAAACAACAAGTGTGTGTGCACACGCTCAGTCACTTCAGTCATGTCTGACTCTTTGCGACCCATGGACTGTAGCCGCCAGGCTCCTCTGTCCATGGGATTATCCCAGCGAGAATACTGGTGTGGATTGCCAGGCCACCCTCTAGGAGATCTTCCTGAACCAGGGATTGAATCCGCATCTCCTGCTTTGCGGGTGGCTTTTATTTTTACTGCTGAGCCACTAGGGAAGTGGAACAGCTGTACAGGGCTCAGCCAAGGGAGAACCTGAGGAAACCACTCTTAGGTCCAAGGCTCATGGCAGAGACACTGAACCACCAGCCAACATGTGGTGCTGAAACTTAATATTTAGACAATATAGATCTCAGAACCACAAAGTGGAGGTAGGGTTGACCTCTCTCACTGTCATGTCTAAGTAATTCACTTGTAGAATCATCTGTGCTTTCCATTCCCCCACACAAGGCTTTTCTGGATCAGAGGCAATAGTTTCTAGGAGGGAAATGCTTCCATAGAAAGGATTCCATGTAATCTGACGTTGGAACTACCCCCAGGTTACTTTGTGTTTCTTATGCCAAAGTACTCATAGGCAAGGAAAGGAGATAATTTACAGAGGTAATTGACCCAGATTACCTTGAGGAATTAGGGTTGTTTTTACATTGGAGAAGGAAATGGCAATCCACTCCAGTATTCTTGCCTGGAGAATTCCATGGACAGAGGAGTCTGGCGGGGCTACAGTCCATGCGGTCACAAAGAGTTGGACACAACTGAGAAACTAACACACTTTACACAATAGGAACAGTGATAAATACTGTGGAACCCACAAAGAATAACATGACCTTCTCTTGATTGTTTTCTTGGGAATAGCAGTAAATGGATGATTATAGAAATCATGGTCCAAACAAGAGAAGGTATTATGCGCTCAGAGCCCTTGGAGGTGATGGTTTGAGTCAACCCAGAAGCTGGACAATCGGGACCAGCCGGAGTGCTCTGTGTTCTTTATATGGGTGAGCCGTGAACTCCTCCACTAAATCTTACACTACTCTCCTGTCACTGTTCTGGACTTTCTGTTTGCACGTGGAGAGCAATGTTGTGTGCCCTGCTCTAGAACGTGCTACCTGAAAGTGCAGGAAGTTAACTCAGCGGAGAAAGCTTTTGAACCAAGGAATATGGGAGAGAGTGGATAGTTTCCCACTTTTTTCTTTAGAAAGGTAGTCTTGAGACATACTTCATATCCCTCTGTAGGAGAGCCCGTGGAAGGGGGAGACCAGTTGCCCATTGCTGTGACTAAATTGAAAACGCTTCTCTCTGCTCTCTCTTCTTCCTCGTTCTATTCCCTTGTCACCTGGGTCACACGCCTTTAGAAAATGTTTGCACTTAAGCCTTTGCTTTACTTCTGGTTTCTGGGGAATTAGTAAGGTACTACTCTTTAGGAGGATGTCAGTACCCATATCAAGTCTGTTAATTTTAGCGATCTAAAATTTTTTGACATGCAGGGATCCAGATCACCGCAGGACTCTACTGTAAAGTCTAGAGAGAAGGTTTCATTCAAACTATACATTACATGTTGCTCGTGAGGACCCAGAAGCAGCTTCTTGTGCCCAAGCTGTCACACATATCCTCCTTTAGTATCCAAAGGAGACAGAGCCCATCAAATACCACCTTACCCTTCTCTTCCACCATCAGAGTTACCACACCATCCTCATTGCAGTGATCCCATGCACCTAAATGGGATTAATTCAAATGGCAGCAGCCAGTGAAAACAAGATGTCAAAATGCTATTTTTGCTATCTATTCATCTACAAATATGTGCTTCCTTTCTAGTTTGCCTTATGTTTCTTCTTTTGAAGTTACATTTCAGCACATGGAAAACTCCATAATATGGTTAATATTGTAAATAAAGGAAACAGACAAGCAGATTCCTTATTGTCAATCAGTATCACCTTCAAGAATCTCTTATCATCCATTTATTTAAAAATCTTATTATGTTTTTCATTTTGGAGGCATTAGTTTCATATTTGCTTCTGAAAAATATTTCCGTTTTAAAAAGTCCAAAATAATGATGGTAAAACAAAAAATACATCATGTCTTTGTCTAAGTGTCATCTCTTTGAATAGATATCTAGGTTTGTTATTATGATATTACAACCTTAGCTCCATTATTAAAATTTGTCTGTCAGTAGAAAAAATAAATCTTATCCATGGTCATAGCATACTAGATGTTGGTCTGAAGAAGGGCATTTTTGGACCATTCTTACTATGGGTAGTAAAAGGCTATCTTTGTGCAGAAGTGAGCCAAATTTGGTTTGGCACCTTTTCATCTTAATTTCAATATGCTTTCTTCCATCCTAACAGATATCAACTCATATTTCATCTTTTCCTGATGAGGTTGGGGTTTTGTCCTGATCAGGATAACCCTGATCCCAGGCTTATGTGACCCTGTTACCAGCTAGTTCCTTTCCAAGGAAAATATCCATATTATTGCCTGTGGCCAGGGTTCTTTGAATTATCTTCCCTACCTGCACATTTCATTGTTATTGGTGATTTTCCGCCTTCCCACTGTTGAAGCCACTGTTTCCCCCAGTCCTGGAGGTAGGCAGTAGGTGAGTTTCTTAACTCACCCCAGGCACCACTCACCCAGGCTTTACACAAATCAGGGTGCCTTGAGCGAAGCCCACCCTCTTCTCATAACCAGTGCTTTATCTGTTGCCTGATATCACTGATGCTGTTGACTTAATAGTATTCGCTGGGCTTTAAATTTATGAAAGCTTAAGTTGTTGCCAGTCCCAAAGCCCCAATTTGATGAATTGCTCTCAAATATTGAAACCTGATGCTGCTAAGTCGCTTCAGTTGTGTCCGACTCTTTGCTACCCCATAGACGGCAGCCCATCAGGCTTCTCTGTCCACAGGATTCTCTAGGCAAGAATACTGGAGTGGGTTGCCATTTGCTTCTCCTGAAACCTGCTAAAGCCACAAAATAAATTTCTAATTCTAGAGTTTAGGTATTTCTAATAAATAATTTCGAATTGGAGTATATTGTGTCTGTGTGTCTAATCTTGTCTATAATATTTATTGTTTGATCATTCATCTATTTATGATCCATTCTAAATAGAGCTAATATTAATGACAGAGGAGAAACAATGCATATTTTGCTAAGTGAGGTAGCAAGGAAAAATAGGGAAGAAGTCATGAGATGGTCTGAGAAGAAAAATGAGAGATTATTTCTTTGCAGAAAGAATTATAGACAAAATGTAGTTTGGCCAGTAGATTTTCTTTACTTTTGACTTTTCACTTAAAACAGAGAAACCAGTTTTATAAAAAGTAAAAAACCCACTTTTCCTTTGTCACACTTGTCCAGTATTTCCTGGAAATCAGAATAAGATTAAAACAAGTGAGACTTATAAAAAACAAAAACAGTGTGAAGGTGACTGTTGAGTACTTTGCGTTTACTACCTTACTGATCCAGTACTGCAAGTTCTGAAAATAGCTAAAAATATTGCATTTTATGTGGCCGAGCTCTGAATCTACATGAAACACTGTAGATTTGTTTGAAGTTAAGTCTCAGCAAGTGGAAAAAAAAATCAACAAAATCTAAGAAATACCAGAAAACATATTTTGAAATAAGTGAAAACCTTGGAGAAAATCTAAAATACTTATCTTTCTCAATTGACATTTTCATCAGTATTTCTTCCTTTTATTAAAAAATGTGAGAACAAATTAGATAGTGAAAAATGCACATTATTTAATACCACCAAAGCTCCCATTCTACCTCAAGTCCTGTTGCTCAGAAACAGCCACTTTTATTGATTTTTCTGGTATTTGCCAACATATTTATTAACAACATAAGTAAAGTGCTGTTTTCTGATTTAGAAATTTAGACACTTATTCACTATACCCATTTTCATATCCTATTATAATGGATAAGGATTCAACTTTTTTTTATTGGAATTTCAAAGAGAAAAAGACAAATCTCTTAGCCATGAAGTAGATTTGTTGCACCGTAAAATGTCAGTGTTAGACTGCTTTTTATATTTTATCTAGCTTAACACTATGTAACACTTGAATTTTTTCCCAACTACTCCTTCTCAGAGGACATCAGCTTCTGCATGATTTCCTCCAGTTTTGTAAAATTATAGCTCTCAAGGTTGTGCATTTCATAATTCCACACTAAAAGTCTCTCTCTCGCTCTTTGCTTTCAAATTAAAATCTATATTCCTGGAACTTCCCCCTCTCGATCTAGAATTCTAAATGGAATTACTACTATTCTGTCTGACAGATCTTTAAATATTTTTTAAGACAATATTCATCTTTTTCTGTAGTTCCCTGTCCAACATTAAATATTACATTTTTTTTTGTATGAATGTATTTTAAGCCCTCTTTCCATCGTCAGTGCTATCTCTAAATTTAAAAAAATTTTCAATGTCACCCTTCAAGTTTGATGCTCAGAATGTATTACACTAGCAGATGTTTCATCCCGCCTTCCTCACTCACGGTGTTTTAGGAAAGCCACATCACAGCGTTCACTAGTCTTGAGCTTATACGCAACCAAAATGCTTCACAGAGTGCATTTTGCCAAGTCTAGATTCCCTTACATTGAACTCTTGAAATTGATGTTTTGGAACCAAAGTGCCAGATATTTTATCCATGTTAATTTCTCTTTCTAGTTAGATCTGACATGTTGTGAGTCTGAGATAC
This sequence comes from Moschus berezovskii, assembly GCF_049115385.1. Classification (NCBI taxonomy): domain Eukaryota; kingdom Metazoa; phylum Chordata; class Mammalia; order Artiodactyla; family Moschidae; genus Moschus; species Moschus berezovskii. The sequence goes on along the minus strand of NC_142485.1, from coordinate 27,372,025 downwards.
TTTTGAATACTGGTTCCATCATCTGGTTTGTTTCTCAGAGCTTCCATGTTTGTGTCAGCTACAGATGTCCGAGTCCTTCCATTGCCACCCTTACCTGTGTCATTAATAAAGACATTTAGCCAGAAAGACTCAAGGACAGACTAGGTCTCTCCCTGCCATGCTGATGTTGATTATTTGACGAATATTTCTGAAAGTTGGGTTGTCTAAGCAGTTACATACAGTATGCTTAAAACTTTGTAAAAAGTGATTAAAGAAGTCCAAGAAACCAACAAACAAAAGTATTAATAATTATATAAGATGTTAACATAGGGGAGAAACTATCTTAGAGATGTATTGTTAATGTATCTTTTTAAAAAACTGAAAAATAATTGTGATTTCACAACGCTACTAACACTTATCTATAGGCTTAGGGAAATGTGAGTCAAAGCACTATACTCATTCATATAGACTTTATTTTTTAAATTAATTTATTTTAATTGGAGGCTAATTACTTTACATTATTGTATTGGTTTTGCCACACATCATATAGACTTTATAACTGAGCTGTAAGCCTTTGGAGGATAACGATCTTACTTCGCTGTGTCTATGTGTATAGGGACACATGCATAGAAAGCTAGAAAGTACTCAAAGTGTTTGTTCTTTTTTTTAATTTTTTATTACAACATGAGTTAGCGATGCATGACAAATAAACAACCAGCAAATAGTTGCATTTTGAAGTATGTGAGCAGATGCTCTGCTGTTTGGGAATTATTGTTGAATGAATATAAAGTACAGCTTTCAGGGAACTTGTCATTTAGGTAATATCTGCTTTTATTGGCAAAGAGATTCTCTCCCTGTGAAGTCATCATTATCAAATTCTGACAGTGTCACAGTGTGTCCATACGCACCATGTACCTTAGGGTAGTTCTAACTTCTTTCTGTTTCAGGTACTCTGTCTCTTTCCAGAAATAAATGCTATCTACAACATCTGGGATTAGAAAGAGAGCAAAAAATTCTCTTTAAGTGGGGGAATGTTTTTTTCCTTTGGGCATTTTTTCCTGGTGATTGGTTTATTCCTGAATGCATGCTACTGACCTTATTTCCATTTTGTGAGTAAACTGGAACTGAAGATAAAATTTGGAATAAATGTGTGCTTACTTGCTTATCAAAGTGAATAGCTTGTATATTATCCCTTTATAATGAGTAAATTTTGTTGGTTTGGTTTTAAAGGGAAGTTACCCAAAATATCAATATTGATGAATTTTTAAAAATGTAAACTAGCATTTTTTTCCATTTTTAATTTTTTTATATATATTAGAATATGTTTGATTTATGATATGTTAGTTTCAGGTGTACTGCAAAGTGATTCAGTTGTACATTATTCTTTTTCAGATTCTTCTCCAATATAGGTTATTATAGAGTAATGAGTATAGTTCCCTGCACTATACAGTAGGTCCTTGTTGATTATTTAATATACTTTGGCCACCTCATGTGATGAGTTGACTCACTGGAAAAGAGTCTGATGCTAGGAGGGATTGGGGGTAGGAGGAGACGGGGACGACAGAGAATGAGATGGCTGGATGGCATCACCGACTCGATGGACATGAGTTTGAGTGAACTCTGGGAGTTGGTGATGGACAGGGAGGCCTGGCGTGCTGTGATTCATGGGGTCACAAAGAGTCGGACACGACTAAGCGACTGAACTAAACTGAACTGAACTGTGTATTTGTTAATCCCAACCTCCTAGTTTTTAATTTCCCTACCTTTCCTCTTTGATAATCATAAGACTGGGGCTTCCCTTGTAGCTCAGTTGGTAAAGAATCTGCCTGCAATTCAGGAGACCAGGATTCGATTCCTGCACTGGGAAGATCCCCTGGAGAAGGAAATGGCAACCCATTCCAGTATTCTTGCCTGGAGAATCCCATGGACAGAGGAGCCTGTCAGGCTACAGTCCATGGTGTTGCAAGAGTTGGACACGACTTAGCAACTAAACCACTGCCATAAGATTGTAAGTTTGTGAACCAGTTTCTGTTTTGTAAATAAGTTCATTTGTATCATTTTTTAAATCCCACATATAAGTGATATCATATATTTGACTTTGACTTACTTCACTTAGTATTTGAATCTCTAGGTCCATCCTTGTTGCTGCAATTGGCATTATTTCACTCTTTTCTAAGGCTAAGTAATCTTCCATTGTTTGTATGTACAGCTTCATCCATTCATCTGTTGAAGTACATTTAGGTTGCTTCCGTGTCTTGGCTATTGTAAATAGCGCCGCAGTGAACACTGGGATGCGTGTATTCTTTTAAGGTATGGTTTTCTCTGGATAGATGCCCATAAGTGGGATTGCTAGTTCATATGGTAGCTCTATTTTTGTTTTTTTTTAAGGTATCTCCATATTGTCCTCTATAGTGACTATACTGATTTACATTCACAGCAACAGTGTAGGAAGGTTCCCTTTTCTCCACACCCTCTTCAGCATTAATAATAGTTAATATTAACACTAGTTTTTAGATTTTTTGTTGATGGCCATTCTGACTGGTGATTTTGCACCAGTCAGAATGGCCATCAACAAAAAATCTAAAAACTAGTGTTAATATTAACTATTATTAATGCTGAGGAGGGTGTGGAGAAAAAGTAATTTATACATTCAATGCAATCCCTATCAAGCTACCAAAGATATTTTTCACAGAACTGGAACAAATAATCTCACAATTTGTATGGAAATACAAAAAACCTCGAATAGCCAAAGCAATCTTGAGGAAGAAAAATGGAACTGGGGGAATTAACCTGCCGGACTTCAGGCTCTACTACAAAGCCACAGTCATCAAGACAGTATGGTACTGGCATAAAGACAGAAATATAGATCAATGGAACAAAATAGAAAGCCCAGAGATAAATCCACGCATCTATGGACCCCTTATCTTTGACAAAGGAGGCAAGAATATAAAATGGAGAAAAGACAGTCTCTTTAACAAGTGGTGCTGGGAAAACTGGTCAGCCACTTGTAAAAGAATGAAACTAGAACACTTCCTAACACCATACACAAAAATAAACTCAAAATGGATTAGAGAGCTAAATGTAAGACCAGAAACTATAAAACTCCTAGAGGAGAATGTAGGAAAAACACTCTCCGACATAAATCACAGCAGGATCCTCCATGACCCACCTCCCAGAATATTGGAAATAAAAGCAAAAATAAACAAATGGGACCTAATTAAAATCAAAAGCTTCTGCACAGCAAAGGAAACTATAAGTAAGGTGAAAAGACAGCCTTCAGAATGGGAGGAAATAATAGCAAATGAAGCAACTGATAAAGGATTAATCTCCAAATTATGCAATCAGCTCCTGCAGCTCAATTCCAGAAAAATAAACGACCCAATCAAAAAATGGGCCAAAGAACTAAACAGACATTTCTCCAAAGAAGACATACAGATGGCTAACAAACACATGAAAAAATGCTCAACATCCCTCATAATCAGAGAGATGCAAATCAAAACCACAATGAGATACCATTTCACACCTGTCAGAATGGCTGCTATCCAAAAGTCTACATGCAATAAATGCTGGAGAAGATGTGGAGAGAAAGGAACCCTCTTACACTGTTGGTGGGAATGCAACCTAGTACAGCCACTATGGAGAACAGTGTGGAGATTCCTCAAAAAATTAGAAATAGAACTGCCATATGATCCAGCAATCGCACTCCTGGGCATACACACCGAGGAAACCAGAATTGAAAGAGACACGTGTACTCCAATGTTCATTGCAGCACTGTTTATAATAGCCAGGACATGGAAGCAACCTAGATGTCCATCTGCAGACGAATGGATAAGAAAGCTTTGGTACATATACACAATGGAGCCATTAAAAAGAATACATTTGAATCAGTTCTAATGAGGTGGATGAAACTGGAGCCTATTATACAGAGTGAAGTAAGCCAGAAAGAAAAACACCAATACAGTATACTAACACATATATATGGAATTTAGAAAGATGCAAATGATAACCCTGTATACGAGACAGCAAAAGAGACACAGATGTATAGAACAGTCTTTGGGACTCTATGGGAGAGGGTGAGGGTGGGATGATTTGGGAGAATGGCATTGAAACACGTATGTTGTCATATGTGAAATGAATCACTAGTTCAGGGTCAATGCATGTTATAGGATGCTCGGGGCTGGCATGCGGGGATGACCCAGAGGGAGGATGAAGGGAGGAGGGAGGTGGGAGGGGGGTTCGGGAGGGGGAGCTTATGTAAACCCGGGGCAAATTCATGTCAATGTATGGCAAAACCAACCAATATAATATTGTAAAATAATTTGCCTCCAATAAAAAATAAATTAATTACCTAAAAAAAAAAAAAAAGAAGAACTGTATGATCTGGTTGTAATTTTGGAGATTAATCCCTTGTCCGTCGCATCATTTGCAAATATTTTCTGCCATTCTGTCAGTTGTTTTTTGTTTATGATTTTCTTTGCTGTGCAGAAGCTTTTAAGTTTAATTAGATTCCATTTATTTTTATTTTCATTACTCTAGGAAGTGAATCCAAAAGGGTATTGCTGTAATTTATGTCAACGAGTGTTTTGCCTATGTTTTCCTCTAAGAGTTTTATAGTATCTGGTCTCACGTTTAAGACTTTAATCCATTTTGAGTTTATTTTTGTGTATGGTGTTAAAGAAAGTTCTAATTGTATTCTTCTACATGTAGCTGTCTAGTTTTCCCAGCACCGTGTGTTGAAGAGACTGTCTTTTCTCCATTGTATAGTCTTGCCTTCTTTGTCGTAGATTAATTGAACATATGTGCATGAGTTTATTTCTGGGTTTTCTATCCTGGCCATTGATCTGCAAGTCTCTCTTTTTGAGCCGGTATTATACTATTTTGATTACTGTAGCTTTATAGTATAGTCTGAAGTCAGGGACCTGAATCCTCCAGCTCTGTTTTATTTTCCCCCAAGACTGCTTTGGATTTTGTGCCTGCATACAGATTTTAAAATTTTTTTTTCTTCTAGATCTGCAAAAAATGACATTGGTAATTGGATAAGGATTGCATTGAATCTGTAGATTACTTTGGAAACTACCATTTATTTTTCATCTTTAAATTTATTTTTTGTTTTGTTTTTTAAATTTTTGTTGGAGTACAGTTGCTTTTCAATGTTTTCTAGTTTCTGCTGTATAGCAAAGTGAATTAGTTATATGTATATACATGTCCTGTCATTTTTAGATTTCCCTCCCATTTAGTTAGGTCACCACAGAGCACAGAGTTCCTAGTGCTATACAGTAGATTCTCATTAGTTATCTATTTTATACATTGTAGTGTATATATGTCAGTCCCAATCTCCTAATCATCCCACCCCTGTCTTCCCCACTGTGGTATCCATAAGTTTGTTTTCTATATCTGTGTCTCTATTTCTATTTTGCAAATTAGTTCATCTGTACCATTTTTCCAGATACCACATGTAAATGATATTATACAACATTTGCTTTCCTCTTTCTGATTTACTTTACTCTGTATGACAGTCTCTCTAGGTCTCTTTAACCAACACGACAAAATTACAAACTGTGCTATATTTCATGTCACTTAAATTTTGAGGCATGTGATTACATCAGCACTGCTCTGATATATGACAGAAAGAAACAGTCAAATCTCTTGATCTCTAAAATTCTGATTGCTTCGATCTCCAAGGCAAAACAGCATTTTGGGTGTGGTATAATATGGTTAATTAGGGGGAAATTTCTCATATGCATGTTAATATTAACATGGAAGGGAGTGGAGGATTTGTATTGATAAAAGTAAACAGAAAAGGATTTTCATGTATCAGAGGAAAAGGTGACTAAATACATAGAATAAATATAAGGGCACATATTGTGTCTTGCAAAGAAACCATATAGAGGAGGCAAGCAAGAAATCTGTTAGATAGGAAAAAAAAATCATAAAAATGTTTTAAAGTAACTGAACAAGAGTAACAAAGGAATAAAAAGGTTTAACCAAACCACACAAAACCCGAGACACCATTATATGACAATATACCCATCAATGACAAAATCAATAAGAAATATTTTCAATAGACCTGTTTGCAAAGAAATATAAAGTGTTTTACAAAATATAGGTGCTTGGCAACGTAGTGTTACAGATTGAGAGAAAACACTCTTCTTCCCGAAGAAGTGGCAATCTCAAACTAAAACAGAGTGTCCATAATCCTCTAGATGCCTGGTGCACTACTGACAAATTTAACTTCATGTCTACTTGACTCCCCACCTTTCACCTGAAGACATTAGGGAAAGTTACAGGGAAGTCACTCTTGGAAGATCCTCCCATCTGAAGTGAGTATCTGTTATTAAAGGGCTCCATCAGGTAGTCTGACTTTCACAGAGGCAGACAAGTTATCCACAGCCACATCTGCAGTGTACTCATGGGATTACATCCTTTGCTCCTTGGCCTGTCTGTGATGCTTAGAGAGAAACTGCTTTGTAGGCTTAATAAAACTCCATGGAAATGGCAATCAAATCCCACAACTTTTGTAGTTTATGTACTGGGAAGATCATAGAACTATTGGGAAAAGTAGAAACTACAGTAGATCAGTCAATAACTTTAATATTTATGAGCTCTAGGTACTAATTCTAAACAGTTGAATTCTGTATTGAGTAAAACTGGTGTACAGAGTTTATAAAATATGTGTAGGTTCCCTTGATATGATTAATTATTTTATAATGATTACAAATTGGATGTGTATTCAAATATGAACATAAAAATTTCTTTTTTCTCTGTTAATTCAGTCCTATGGTGCTATATATACTTGTGTTTATTTCCCTCAGAAACCTTTATGGAAACACTAATTAATGTAAGTCAGCTGTTTAGTTTCTAATATTAGTGGAGACTTTTAGTAGGCTTAAAATCAAGTACATGTGTTTACAGTACAATCAACAGTGTAAAATTTTCTTTATATATAAAAACTATAAAAGCTCTTAAATATGACTTACTCTGTTTATAATGGATTCTATTATCATAAAAGAAATTACCACCTTGGAAAGAAAAGTCACAGTTTGCACAGTTTTCAGCTTATTTTCTTTCTTAAAGAAAACAAAAACAGTAAAGCTATTTTATAAAATTAAATATACTACTGTTTAAAAATCTGGAGTTCTGCAAATTGTTTGAGAATATGACTGAATTTTCTTGGCAGCACAGTTTCAAAACACTGGGAAGGAGAATAACCAATTCAATGACTGAATAAAACATTTTGGAGGGGCCTTATATTGTGAGTTAAGTTCTTGCCATCATTTTATGCCCCCTGACAAGCAAGCTAGACATCAAGAGGTGTTTTGATCAGTGATTAATTATAAATGATGTGTGAATACTAAAGCAGTTTCTTTTGTAAAAAGAAAACCTTTTTATTTTGTATTAGGGCATAGCTGATTAACAAACAATGTTAATTACACACTTCGTTGTTCACAGTGTAACAGGTGAACAGGGAAGGGACTCAACCATACCTCCCCCAACCTTCATCCAGGCTGCCACATAACATTGAGCAGAGTTACATGTGCTATTCAGTAGGTCCTTGCTGGTTATCCATTTTAAATATACCATTGCGTACATGTCCATCCCAAACTTCATAACCTCCCCTTCCCATCATCCTTCCCACTCTGGCAACCATAAGTTCCATCTCTAAGTCTGTGTGTCTCTATTTTGTAAATACGTTTATTTCTATCATTTCTTTTAAAATTCCACATAGGAGGGATGTCGTGCGATATTTCTCCTCTGTCTTACTTCACTCAGTATGACGGTCTCTAGGTCCATCCACATTGCTGCAAGTGCTAAGCCATTTATTTCTTTTCTTAAATTTTATTTCATTGAAATATAGTTGATTTATAATGCTATGGAAGTGTCTGATGTACAGCAAAGTGACTCAGCTATACATATACAAATATATGTAAATCCTTTTTTCATAATGTGTTTATTTTTTTAAGTTTTACAATGCTGTGTTGGTTTCTGCCATACTGGTGCCCGTAAGAAACCAGATACAAAAGCAAGGTGATATGAAATTCTCTTTTTCAAGATCCTTCAACTCTGAAGCATAGATAGAAGTCTATTCTCATGTAGGGACTTAGAGAATGACAGCTAACCGCACACACAAAGAATAAGTGGGGTGAGCAGGATTGGAGTCATGTCGCCTCCTTCACCCGGAGTGTCTGGAACCACATGTCAAATGGCTGTCCTTAAAGTGGGGGGTTGTAAATCGTGTCCTATAAGGAGCTGGTAGTGTGGCTCAGAAGGAACCATCCCAGAGATAACAACCACCCCACAGCCCAGTCAAATGTTTAATGCTCTGTATGTTGGAAAGCTTCGGACTCCAGGAAAATTCAAAGAACTCAGCACGGACTCTCCTACCAGTCCACAGCAGTCTGGACTAGTTCCTACAAAAATACCACATGTGCAAAATGCATCATTTCATCATTTACACGTTATGTTCCTTATTCATTGTCTTTTTCAATCCTCACAGAAATCTTGGAAAGATAGTCTTTGAAGACTGAGAGAAGCTTAACTGACTTGATAAATTCGTATAGAAGATGGTTGAGGATTATTGCTAACCCACTGTGGGACAGGCTTATGGAGTTCCCTCAGCTGCACAGATAGTGTCTCTATCCTTTCTATCGCCCAGTTATTTATGGTCGTAAAATATGTACAGATGTGCTCAGATTCACTGAACTTCATAAACTCCTAGGATCAGGCAGTAGCTGGGGAAGGTGAGAAAGGCCCTGAGAACCTGTTCCTTCTTGGGAAGAGAGGAAGATTGACATGAATCCTTTAGATGCTCAGTTTCAACTGGGAATTTTGGCAGAGTCTAATGAAAACTTTTACCACTTTCTGGAGAGCAGACTTCTGCTTTATTTCAGGCGTGCCTTAGTCCGGACTGAATTGTCCAGACCCAGTTCCAGTGAGTCTCATAGTCTAGTGTGGATCTCGGGCTTCCAGAACCAGCCCTGGGCATCAGTAAGCAGTCCTGCATTGTTTTCTCACAGAGTTCGAGGTTGCAACCTCCCAAGGAGTGAAATGGCAAAAGTCAGACAACTTCATGCTTCTGGTATCACTCTGTTCCTACAGGCATGGATTGTTTGCTTTTCCTGGCCTCCGAGAAGCTTCTGAGGCTTTCTGGTCTAGACAAGGACAAGAGAAAGAGAAGGTAAGAGTGTTACGCCCTGGAAATATCTATATTGTGTGTTTGTGTTGGGCAGGGACTGGGCGAAGGTAGGAGGAGATGGAAGTTGAGAGAAAGGTATTGAGTTAAAAACTGTTTTATACAAAGGAATGTTTGTCATTAGGTGTTATGGTTAAAAGCCCGAGTCCTTCCCCCAACAACTTAGTGTTCAATAGAAAACATTAGAAGAAAGATAATGTAGAGCTTAGTGGTGGCCCCTGTGTCCGTGGAGAGAGAAGGCGTGTAGGGATGGGGGGTGACTAGTAATGGCTAAAGATTTCCTTTAAGGGAAATGCAAGTACTCTAAAGTTAGATTATGGTGGTGGGTGCATGACTCTATTTACATGATAAAATTACTGAATTGCACACGTTGGCAGGTGAGCATTCTGGTGAGTAAATTATATCTCAATAAAGCTGTTTTTTTTTTTAAAGAAAGCTAATAGGGGAAAGTGGTCAAAAGATTGAAAAAAGCAAAACAAGTAATGGGAGCTCTTTTTTTTTTTTTAATGGCTAAAGCAAGGTAGATTAAGGGAGTTAGGAACCCATTTTGTGTCCCTGCAAGGCCTTTCGAATGTATTCCATTCTTTCCATTCATTATGTCTCTGTCTTAGTTCAAACACATCGTTCAGGTCTTGGCCCTGACAGTAGCGTGTGTTTCTTGGTTGACTTCCAGCTGATTTGTTATAAGCCCTCTTAGCCAAACTGTTGCATTTGATTTTGAAATAGCTTTCTTATCCCTCTTCATTCTCGGGTTTTCCTAAAGCACAGTTCTGATCATGTTATATTCTTACGGAACGTTTCACTGGACTCAACATTCCTACAGAATACAATGCAGACTTTTGGCTTCATCTGTGATGCCCTCTTCCTGGTCTTATTTGTCACATCATGAAAAATACCAAACCACAATTCATTCTTGGCATACAAAACTAGTTGCCTTTTTCTTAAAGCATACTCCATTTTTCCACTTCTCTGCTTTGTGCCGTTTTGCTAAAGGCAGGCTGTCAAAATTTCACCCATTCAGCTCAAATACTTCCTCCTACATTAAATCTTCAATCACACACATCAAAATTGCAGCCTACAAAACTACATGCTTCCTTGTATTTTAATTAGTTGTATACGTTCCTGCTTTTCTACTGTACCTATCTATTCAATCATCATTATTAAGTTGAATTTTCAAATAAATAGTAATCATGAACTTATTTATTTGTAGAATTCCCAGGTGGCACTGGTGGTCAAGAACCCACCTTCCTATGCAGGAGACTTAAGAGACATGGATTTGATCCCTGGGTAGGGAAGATCCCCTGGAGAAGAGCATGGCAACCCACTCCAGTATTCTTGCCTGGAGAATCCCATGGACAGAGGAGCCTGGCTGGCTACGGTCCATTAGGTTGCAAAGAGTTGGACATGACTGAAGTGACTTAGTACTCACACACAGAGAAGAGAGGTTGTTGTAGAAATGATGCAGATCAAGATTCCATCAGAACCCAATATGAACCTCTGGCCTCATCTCACAAGCATGCATCTTCAGGCTCCTGCTTCCTTTTTTCTTTTTCCCTTCTGTGCATTTCCAGTCTACTCCAAACCCTCTTCCCCAGGATCCTCATCACTGAGAAAGCTCTAATTCTGGCAGCCCAGCTAGTCATTGCCAGACTGCATCTACTGAAATGCAGTTTTTATTAACTTATCCTATTCAAGAACAACTCTCATTCTGAGACTAAATGTGCAAATGGAATACAGGAGGATAATATGTCCCTGCTGGAAATTGTACAACATTGAGACACCCTGTAGTATGAAAGGTAGACTCCTATGAATATACTTCCTAGGTGTATTTTCATCTAGCTCATCTGAAAACTTGGCTTATGCTTGTGTTGTACAATAAGAAATGATCAGTTTAGTTCAGTCACTGAGTGGTGTCCAACTCTTTGCAACCCCATGGACTGCAGCACGCCAGGCTTCCCTGTCCATCACCAACTCCTGGAACTTGCTCAAACTCATGGACATTGAGTCGGTGATGCCACCCACCCATCTCATCCTCTGTTGTCCGCTTCTCCTCCTGCCTTCAATCTTTCCCAGCATCAGGGTCTTTTCCAATGAGTCAGTTCTTTGCATCAGGTGGCATCAGTAAAAATAAGAGATGATAACAGTGAATAATTCTGAGAAGTTGCCTGGGAAGCGATTACCAAGAAGAAAGTGAGCATGACTAGGGTGAGGAAATGGGTGAGCAGCAATTTAGCTTTTTCTTTAAAAAACATTTCTACATTTTTTGCAACTAATTTTGTCAAGTTAAAAAATATGACATGGATTTCAGGGCATACCAAGGCACAAGAATCATCCTGTATAGCCTTAAAATGTATATCCTTGGTTCCTACACTGATTATTTTCAGAATGTCCAGGGCTGAGGCCCATGAACTGTTTTTAAAGCTTCTCAGATATTTTGGAAGTAATCTGTCCTTAGATTGACTGGAACTACTGGATCTTTGGCATATATTTAATGATGTGCTTTCTAATTTACCACAATACAAGCCTGCCTTGTTTTATTGTGCTTTTAAGATAATGTTTTGTTTTTTAACAAATTGAAAGTTTATGGCAACTTGGCATCAAGGAAGTCTATTGGCTTTAGTTTTTCAACAGCATTTGCTCATTTCATACCTCTGTGCCACATTTTGGTAATTCAGAAAATATTTTAAATTTTTTCATTATTATTATGATGGTCTGTGGCCAGTGATCTTTGATTATGACTTACTGAAGTTTCAGGTGATGGTTAGCACTTTTTAGCAGTATTTTTAAGTTGTGTACTTTGGTAGACATAATGCTATTTATTATGTACTTAATAGGTGACGGTCTAGTGTAAATATTTATATGTCCTGGGAAACCCCCCCACAAAAATTTGATTTGCTTTATTGTACTACTTACCTTATTGTGGTGGTTTGGAACTGAACTTGCAATAATACTCTGAGGTATGCCTGTATTGTCCAGAGTTTAGAAATTCTTTCTGTAATTTCTTGACAATGAAATCCTTATACAGAAAGGCTTTTACATTTTATTCTATGCTAGTATCAGAGCAGAAAAAAATAGATTTGTAGATTTTCTATAATGGACTTCAGTTTTTTTTTAATTTGACCTGAAGAACCTTAAACATTATTTCATGCCCTTATTATACATATATGTGTATATGAATTAATCCCAAAGTTTCAATGTATCATAGTTAGAACAAATACAAAGTTATTCATTATACTTTGTAATAATCAAATACATTTTTTAGAAAATGGAATTTTTAATTTTTTAGCACCTCTGAAAGTACTAACAATTTAATGTTGCTCTGTTGATTTTTTAAATGGTGGGCTAATAATGCAATTTCTAACTTGCCTTATTTTATAGTGTCCACTACTTTAAAGACTAAACTAAGTAACAGTAAGAGAAACCCCAAAATAAAGAAAAAGATGAAATTCATAAATAAAAACACACAGACATTATATTTGAGGGGTACTTAGACTTTATATCTTCCCTAGAATACATGAAATTCTTACCTATATATGAGAATAATAGTTAATGAACTTTCCCCAGAAATAAACCTACGCACTTACAGTCAATCTATGACAAGGGGGCATGACTACGCAATGATGGAAAGACAGTCTCTTCAACAAATGGTGCTGGAAAAACTAGACAGCTCCAGTTTAAAAAAAAGTTAGATCATTCTTTAACACCATACACAAAAATAAGTTCAGAATGTATTAAAGACCTAAATGTGAGACCCAGATACTGTAAGACTCCTAGAGGAAAACACAGGCAGAACACTCTGACATAAATTGCAGCAATATCTTTCTTGATCCATCTCCCAGAATAATGGAAATAAAAACAAAAATAAACAAATGGGACCTAATTAAACTCAAAAGCTTTTTGCACAGCAAATAAAACCTCACAAAAAATGAAAAGACAATCCACAGATTGGGAGAAAACATTTGCAAATGATGTAACCAACAAGGGATTAGTCTCCAAGATTTACAAACAGCACATGAGGCTTAATATCATCAAAACAAACAACCCAATCAACAAATGGGCAAAAGACCTAAATAGACATTTCTCCAAAGAAAACATGCAGATGGCCAAAAGACCCATGGAAAGATGTTCAGCATCGCTCATTATTAGAGAAATGAAAATCTAAACTACAGTGAGGTATCACTTCACACCAGGCTATCATCAAAAATTCTACAAATAATAAATTCTGGAGAGAGTGTAGAGAGAAAGGAACCCTCTTATACTATTGGTGGGAATTTAAATTGGTACAGCCACTATGGAGAACAGTATAGAAGTTCCTTAAGAAACTAAGAATAGAGCTACCATCCCGACTGTGCAATCCCATCCCGGGCATATATCCAGAGAAAAACATCCAAAAGGATACATGCACCCCAGTGTTCATTGAAGCACAGTTTACAATAGCCAAAAACATGGAATAAACCTAAATGGCCATCAACAGATAGCTGGTTAAAGAAGATGTAGTACCTACCTACAATGGATTATTACTCGGCCATTAAAAAGAATGAAATAAAGCCATTTGTAGCAACGTGGACCTAGAGATTATGATACTGAGTGAAGTAAGTCAGACAGAGAAAGAAAAACATCCTATGATATCTCTTACAAGCAGAATCTAAAAGGAAATGATGCAAATCAGAAACAGATTCACAGACTTAGAAAACAAACTTACGGCTGCAGGCAGTGGAGGGGAAGGGACAGTTAGGGATTTGGGATGGACATGTACATACTGCTCTATTTTAAATGGATAACCAACAAGGACCCACTGTAGAGCACAGGGAACTCTGCTCAATGTTATGTGGCAGTCTGGATGGGAGGGGCGTTTTGGGGACAGTGGACACATGTATGTGTATGGCTGAGTCACTCTGTCGTTGCTGGCACAATATTGTTAACTGGCTGCTGCTGCTAAGTCGCTTCAGTCGTGTCCTACTCTGTGCGACCCCACGGACTGCAGCCCACCAGGCTCCCCCATCCCTGGGATTCTCCAATCAAGAACACTGGAGTGGGTTGCCTTTTCCTTCTCCAGGGGATCTTCCCAACCCGGGGATTGAAACTGTGTCTCTTATGTCCCCTGCATAGGCAGGCGGGTTCTTTACTACCAGCCCCACCTGGGAAGCCCATCTTATCTTAAAATGACCTTATTTAAGAAAAAAGGCAATAAAAATCAGTACCTACTTGGAAGTTGAATTTAGACCTAATTTTCATCCCTGCTACTTTAGATTTTATTTAGTTAACATAGGTCTTTAATGATTATTTGATTTCATGTGTGTTTATTTTATATTGAGAGGAAGAATATGTCTCCCTCTTTGATTAGCCAAAGTATTTTCTCCAAAGAATATTCACACAATATTTCCAAATTGTAATAAATATAGAAAATTTTAAAATATTTTTAATTGATCCTGTTATTGCCACTTCTTATCTGAGTAGAAAGAAATATTTTTATTCCAAGATATGGCAAAGCCTCCTGCCAACCATGATTTATAATTTTAAGTATTCAATATTTATTGTTTAGGAACTGATAAGATTGCTTTTATATTTAACTTCCTTTTGTTGTTGTTAAACTATTTGACTTAAAATTTGGCTTTTGACTAAAGATTACATACTCAGTTTTCTTCTTGATACTACAGAATGTTTTTTTTTTTAAAAACAGAATGTACATATCTAAATCTGAATTATGTTCTTTTGTCTTGAGTTATATCAGTGCTGGATTATGCAACTCATCTAAAGTATTGGAAAAGACTCTGATGCTGGGAGGGATTGGGGGCAGGAGGAGAAGGGGACGACAGAGGATGAGATGGCTGGATGGCATCACCAACTCGATGGACATGAGTTTGAGTGAACTCCGGGAGTTGGTGATGGATAGGGAGGCCTGGCGTGCTGTGATTCATGAGGTCACAAAGAGTCGGACACGACTGAGTGACTGAACTGAACTGAAAGCTGAGGATGCCATCAAAGCAATATAAATATAGCTATACTCACAATGATATAAGTGGTATAGATATAGATAAGAGAAATGATTAGGTGTTTTGTATCACTGAAGTAGTCGTTATGAGAAAAACAAGAAATACAGAATTAATTAAGTATAGTTCGCTTAAAGAGTGGTTTATCTTGATTCAAAATTTGGGTGGGGAGCAATACCATCTTTCTGTTCTTAGAGCCTATATAAACATAATTGGGCTCATGGTCAATTGGCTCTTAGATTCCGTGGTATCAGCACATTTATCTATAAAATAAAGTGGAGAGTAGAAATAGTGATGCCAAAGAACATTCTTTATATTTTAAACAAATCACACCTCGTGATTTCATTGGAGAAATAGAAAACTGAAGAAGTATTTCTGTAACTTTATCAGAGAAACACAAATCAGTGGGTTTAAATGAAAGCTTAACCTGTGTTTAGACATGTAAATCAGTTTAGGAGACGTTGTGTCATATCTAGCATGTCCAAGTTTTGAAACTTGAAAGTTGACTATGAATTGATTTTTCTACTTTAGTTAATAAATTTCTAGTCATACCTACTATATTACAGGCAAGAGACTGGAGATATCATGATCAACAAGGTCACCTTCTTGCTCTTAGAAATCTCATAGACGTGATTTTCTTTCCAATACAAGCCAAGATACGTAAAAAGGGCTGGTTTAAAATGTTGCAGTTTTCATGAAAGTAGGTACACACTTTAAAGAACAGCCTATAAAACTCTTGATTCCACCTGATTATTTTTCTTTTACTCATTAAAGGTATTAAAAATCTGATAAAAAAAATACCAAGAGGCTGCACTATAAGGGATATTTCACCTAAATATTAGACCAATGAACATAGACTGTCATATTTCTAGCATTATGGAGAGTGCTGGGTTCAGTACAGGTGCCCCTTTAAGTAAACTTGATATTAATGTTTCAGCCTCAGCAATAAAACACTTTATGTGCTACTTATAAAGGAAGATTTATTAACTTCATATCCTCTTAATAATTTATTTCTTCCTTTCATGAGGTATAATCTCACACCACAGCCCTTTGGCCTTGAAGAGTAATTTAATCTTCTCAGCTCAGAAAACTTTTTAAGCCAATACTTGACACCGAGTAAAAGTAGAATTTCATTAAGAGTATGCCGCACTTGACACGCCGCTTCAGTTTATCAGGTATCTGCAGGAGACATGCAGGTAGAAGCCAAATCTTTGGCTTCCAACTTCCTTTTGAATAGACTTCCTCTAAATAAGAAAGAAGACAGACTAAAGTATGTCCATACCAGGACTAGGGGCTCAGGAAATGAGATATGAGGTAACCCTTGATGAGATGTAATTTACACTCATCTCAGGCCATCGCATATATAGTAAGAATATATGGATTCACTTCATCCACAAGCCAAATAAGAGGTCTATTGTTCTGCCAAAATTCCTCTTTAATTATTCGTAGTCATATTTTTTCCTGAGGAAGAAAATTATAATGTTACCTGCCTCTTTCTGTATATATTTACTACTTTTATTTAAATTAAGAGTTATGCTACAATTTCTCATGAATAAAAAGGAAAATATCTGAAAAATAGTTACACTACAAAGAGGAAAATACAAATGCAGCTTCCTGAAATTTTTCTGAAAACTCACCGAGAAGGCATTACATAGTGTGGGGTCAAATAGCATAGATGCTTCAAGATACATAAACAATGTAACTGAATCAAAGACATTTCAGAAGTCTTCAGTTCAGTTCAGTTCAGTTCAGTCGCTCAGTCATGTCCGACTCTTGGCGACCCCATGAATCACAGCACGCCAGGCCTCCCTGTCCATCACCAACTCCCGGAGTTCACTCAAACTCACCTCCATCGAGTCGGTGATGCCATCCAGCCATCTCATTCTCTGTCGTCCCCGTCTCCTCCCGTCCCCAATCACTCCCAGCATCAGAGTCTTTTCCAGTAAGTCAACTCGTCGCATGAGGTGGCCAAAGTATCGGAGTTTCAGCTTTAGCATCAGTCCTTCCAATGAACACCCAGGATTGATCTCCTTTAGAATGGACTGGTTGGATCTCCTTGCAGTCCAAGGGACTCTCAAGAGTCTTCTCCAGCACCACAGTTCAAAAGCATTAATTCTTCGGTGATCAGCTTTCTTCACAGTCCAACTCTCACATCCATACATGACCACTAGAAAAACCATAGCCTTGACTAGATGGACCTTGGTTGGCAAAGTAATGTCTCTGCTTTTTAATATGCTATCTAGGTTGGTCATAACTTTCCTTCCAAGGAGCAAGCGTCTTTTAATTTCATGGCTGCAATCAGCATCCACAGTGATTTTGGAGCCCAAAAAAATAAGTCTGACACTGCTTCCATTGTTTCCTCATCTATTTCCCATGAAGCGATGGGACAAGATGCTATTATCTTCGTTTTCTGAATGTTGAGCTTCAAGCCAACCTTTTCACTCTCCTCTTTCACTTTCATCAGAAGTCTTAGAGACTTACAAATATTTAAACTTTTAGAAAAGAATTATTGAAGTAAAAAAAATAATAAAATTATGCATAAATTGAAAAATAGTGGAATGGAAGCATAGCACATCTGTGATTATTATTTCTTTAATTTTAGCTTTTTTGGAAATAAAATTGACAAGTAATATTGTAAGATATTTAAAGTGTACATTGTGGCAATTTGGTCTTCCCTGGTGGCTCAGACAGTAAAGAATCTGCCTGCAATGCAGGAGACCTGGGTTTGATACCTAGGTTGCGAAGATCCCCTAAAGAAGGGAACGACTACCCACTCCAGTATTCTTGCCTGGAGAATTCCATGGACAGAAGAACTTGGCAGGTTACAGTCCAGGGGGTTGCAAAGAGTCAAACAAGACTGAATGACTTTCATTTTCACTTTATGACAATTTGATATCGATATACATTATGAAAGGATTTCCCTTATCAAGCTAATTAACACTCCTATCACCTCACATGGTTGTAACTTTTTTCATGAAATGATTAGTCTTGATAAAAGAATAATTTATTAGTCAGTGAACAACTTAAGGTTTTTCCTGCACCACCAAGTAAGGTGAAACAGAGAAGCATATCAGTACACTCTGAGAAGGTCATTCAAAAACAATTTGCAAAATGCTTGAGGTGTTTTATCACTCATTCATTTCTTCATTCAACCTAGATATATTCATCGAGTGAAAGCACTAATTATATATGCACATATATACATAGGAGCCATGGAGGGTACAGTGATAAAAAAGTAAGTTTTCTACATTCAAAGAAATTAAGACATAGCAGTCAAGACATGTATAAAATAAGCATCCTTTTAAGGCAGAATATTAACAAGAATCTAACATATATGTTTACAGAAGGAAGAGACAACTATTCAATAAAAACAAAAAAAAAATTCATTTAAAACATGGTCAGAGGATCTTAAACAGACTTTTTTCCCCCAAAGGTGACATCCAAATGGCCAAAAGGTCAACATCACTAAGCTGTAATCATCAGGGGAATGAAGATCAAACCACAATGAAACATCATTTCATGCCTGTTGCTGCTGCTGCTAAGTCGCTTCAGTCGTGTCCGACTCTGTGGAACCCCATAGATGGCATCCCACCAGGCTCCCCTATCCCTGGGATTCTCCAGGCAAGAATACTGGAGTGGGTTGCCATTTCCTTCTCCAATGCATGAAAGTGAAAAGTGAAAGTGAAGTCGCTCAGTTGTGTCTGACTTTGTGCGACCCCATGGACAGCAGCCCACCAGGCTCCTCTGTGCAAGGGATTCTCTAGGCAAGAACACTGGAATGGGTTGCCATTTCCTTCTCCCTCACACCTGTTAGAATGACTATAAAAGCTATGACAAACTTAGAGAGCATGTTAAAAAGTAGAGACGTCACTTTGCTGGCAAAGGTCCAAATAGTCAAAGCTATGGTTTTTCCAGGAGTCACATATAAATGTCAGAGTGGGACCATAAAGGAGACTGAGCACTAAAGAACTGATGCGTTCAAACTGTGTTGCTGGAGAAGACTCTTGAGAGTCCCTTGGACAGCTAGGAGATCAAATCAGTCAATCCTAAAGGAAATTAACCCTGACTGTTGGTTGGAAGGACTGATGCTGAAGCTCCAATGCTTTGGCCCCCTGATCTGAAGAGGGAACTCAATGGAAAAGACCCTGCTGCTGGGAAAGAAAGATTGAAGGGGGAGGAGAAGGTAGCAGCGAGGATGAGATGGTTGGATGGCATCAGTTCAGTTCAGTTCAGTCGCTCAGTCGTGTCCGACTCTTTGCGACCCCATGAACCACAGCACGCCAGACCTCCCTGTCCATCACCAACTCCTGGAGTTCACTCAAACTCATGTCCATCGAGTTGGTGATGCCATCCAGCCATCTCATTCTCTGTCGTCCCCATCTCCTCCCGTCCCCAATCCCTCCTAGCATCAGACCCTTTTCCAGTGAGTCAACTTGTCGCATGAGATGGCCACAGTGTTGGAGTTTCAGCTTTAGCATCAGTCCTTCCAATGTCAACTCAATGAAAATGAATTTGAGTAAACTCTGTGAGGTAGTGAAGGACGGGGAAACCTGGCGTGCTGTAGTCCATGAGGTTGCAGAGTTGGGCACGACTTGGTGACTGAACAACATTATCAAAAAAACAAGCAATACCAGTTTGGTGAGAATATGAAGAGAAAACCCTGTGCATTATTGGTAGGAATGTTCAGCCAATATGAAAAATAATATGGAGGTTCTTCAATCAATTAAAAGTTGAACTGCCACATGATTGAGCTGATATACATCTGGGTTTATATCTAAAGGAAATAAAAAGAAGATATTAAAGAGACGTCTGAACTCCCATAATAATGTTGATTACATTATTCACAGTAGGTGATGGACAGGGAGGCCTGGCGTGCTGTGGTTCATGGGGTCACAAAGAGTCGGACATGACTAAGCGACTGAATTTAACTGAACTGAACTGAATAAGTCAGAACAACCAAAGTGTCCATTGATAAATGAATGGATAATAAAGGTAGGAGTTACACACACACAATGGAGTACCACTCAGCTATGAAAAAGAAGTCTTACCATTTGCAACAATAATATGGGTAGACCTTGAGAGCATTGTGCAAGTCAGATGTAATGTGATGTAAGTGATGTAAGTCAGAAATGTTTGATCTCACTTATACTTGGAATCTTGGAGAAGGAAATGGCAACCCACTCCAGTGTTCTTGCCTGGAGAATCCCAGGGATGGCAGAGCCTTGTGGGCTGCCGTCTATGGGGTCGCACAAAGTCGGACACGACTGAAGCGACGTAGCAGCAGCAGAAGCAGCATACTTGGAATCTAAAAGAGTAAAACTCTCAGAAAGTAGAATGCTGGTGATAGAGGTTTAGCTGGGTGGGGAGAGGACTGAGAAAATGTCATTTAAGGCTAAAAACTTACAACTGTTAGGTTGATGCAAAAGTAACTGCAGTTTTACATTGTTGAAAGGTGCCATTTAATACTGGAATACATTTAAAAATACATGTGGTTATGTTATACATTATTTTAATATTCATTTTTCACTTTATGATTTTTTGCTAATGACATTACTTGTTTATTTTACATTTATTTTAGACTAGGGAAATTATATTAGACAAAAAGCAAATTTGAGCACTTTTCTTATTCAAGTTCAAAATGGGTCATAAAGCAACGGAGACAATTTGCAACATTAACAACAGATTTGGCCCAGGAATAGTACAGTGCAGTCATGGTTCAAGAAGTTTTGTAAAGGAGATGAGAGCCTTGAAGATAAGGGCATGGTGGCCAGCCATCGGAAGTTGACTATGACCAACTGAGGGCAATCATCAAAGCTGATCCTCTTACTACTACACAAGAAGTTGCCAAAGAACTCAGGGTTGACCATTCTACGATCAGTATTACATCTGAGAAATATGCTTATCAAATGGAAAACTGCAGCCAGCACTGCTCAACAGAAAGGGCCCAATTCTTCACGACAACAACCAACTGCACGTTGCACAACCAGCGCTTCAAAAGTTGAATGAATCAGGATACAAAGTTTTGCCTCATCCACTATATTCACCTGACCTCTTGCCAACTGGCTACTCCTGCTTCAAGCATTTCTACACCTTTTTGCAGGGAAAATGCCTCCACAACCAGAAGGAGGCAGAAAATGCTTTCCAAGAGCATTTCTGTCAAATCCTTAAGCACGGATTTTTATGCTACTGGAATAAAACAAAACATTTCTTGTTGGCAAAAAATGTGTTGATTGTAAAGCTTCTTATGTTGACTAATAAAGATGTGTTTGAGCCTAGTTATAATGATTTAAAAGGCACAGTCCGAAACTACAATTATTTTTTACGAACCTAATAGTAGATAAGTAAGTCCTGAAGATCTAAAGTATAGTGATTATAGTCAACAATAGTGATTATAGTCAACAATACTATATTGTAAATTTCAGAGTTGCTAGGAGACTAGGTCTTAATTGTTCTTATTGCAGGAAAGAAATGATAATTATGTGACATGAAAGAGGTGTTAGCTGACACTAAACTAGTAATCACACTGCAATAAAGAAGTGTGTTAAATCAACACGTTGTATACCTTAAACTTACCTAATATACCAGTGCATCTCAGTTAAAAAAAAAAGAAGAAGAAAGAAACCGTAAGGACAAGCATCACTGAAAGATTAATCTATGAAAAATGCTTTGAAGGATGTATAGGATTTTGAAAGATAGATATTTTGTAGGAGGATATTCCAGGAAGAAGAAAAAAAACAGCACAAACAAAACCAGCGACACAAAAACATACAGGATGTGTTGCAAAGAGAATGAGCAGCAGGCTATAGATGTAAAGTGTGTTCAGATAAATAATACAAAATGACGTAAAAAGGTGAATTTCAGCCAGATTTTAAGAAGATTAAAGATATCTGAAAAACAGTTTGTTCTCTAGAGTTTGGACAGAAATTTTAAGTTACTTTTAAGGAGAGAATGGCTAAATGCAGGGACATGAGTTAGAATGTTTGGCCACAGTCCAAAGGAAAATGAGAACGAAATCTAACAAAACATAGTGTTTTGTGGAAGAAATGAAAAGTTAAAAGGAAGTCACCAAAAAAAAAAAGAAAACAACAACAACAAAAGCAAATAAATTTTTGTTTCCAATTTATAATTGATGTATAGCAAGTATAAAATTGAAGTTTACACTTTACTAATTTGACTTTCGTACATCATGAAGTGATTAGTGAATATTACCAATAGTGAACATTACCACAATTAGTGAACATCCACCATCTAATATAGAAGCAATATTAAAGGAAAGAGAAAATAATTTTTGTGATGAGAACTCTTAGAATTTACTCTCTTAACAACGTTCATATATAGCATCCGTCAGTGTTAATTACATTTATCCTGTTGTACATTACTTCCCTAGTACTTATTTACATCCCTGGTACTTATTTATCTTATAACTGTAAATTTGTACCTTTTGACTGCCTTCTTTTTTTTAATGTATTTGTTTTAATTAGAGGCTAATTACTTTACATTATTGTACTGGTTTTGCCATACATTGACATGAATCTGCCCTGGGTGTACATGTGTTCCCCATCTTGAAATCCTCCTTTTGACTGCCTTCTTCCTATTTCCCTTCCATCTACCCTCCCCACTAACCACACAACTGATCTTTTTTCTCTATGAGTTTGAGAGAGCAAAGAATGTGAAACCCAATGTTAGAAGGAGGAAAAGGAAAGAGCCACATTAAGGATTACTCTTAGGTTTCAAGTAATGATTAGAGAATGCTGCTGCTGCTGCTGCTAAGTCGCTTTAGTTGTGTCCAACTCTGTGCGACCCCATAGACGGCAGCCCACCAGGCTCCCCCGTCCCTGGGATTCTCCAGGCAAGAGTACTGGAGTGGGAATGGTTGTACTATAAATAAAAATGCAAAAGAAAGAAGAAGAAACTAACTTGGAGTAAAGCATCATGAAAATGGTAAAACTTGTCTTGGTTATGTTGATCATTTCAGAATAGTTAAGTAAAAAATAATGAAAAAGTATGTGGATATATGGGCTTCCCTGGTGGCTCAGAGGTTAAAGCGTCTGCCTCCAATGCAGAAGACTCAGGTTCGATCCCTGGGTCGGGAAGATCCCCTGGAGAAGGAAACAGTAACCCACTCCAGTATTCTTGCCTGGAGAATCCCATGGACGGAGAAGCCTGGTAGGCTACAGTCCATGGGGTCGCAAAGAGTCGGACACGACTGAGCGACGGAAGGGAACGGACGGATGTGGATATATGATTTTGAAGCAACAGACAGGCCTCTGGGATCCTGAAGAAATAGGATCTGTTCACCTAGTGAAAAGGAAAAAAGTGAAAGTGTTAGACACTCAGTAGTGTACAACTCTTTGGGACCCTATGTATGGACTTTGGCTCACCAGGCTCTGTTCATTGATTTCTCCAGGCAAGAATATTGGAGTAGTCAGCCTTTCCCTTCACCAGGGGATCTTCCCAACCCAGGGATCAGACCCAGGTCTCCCACACTGCAGGCAAATCCTTTATGTCTGAGCCACCAGGGAAGCCCCGTTCACCTAGTGTCAATGACCAGTATTACACAGCAATTTGAGGTAAGCATAGACTCTTGGAGACTAAGTGTTCTTGGGTACTAAGCAGGGATAATGGCTGTTAGAGCGCATATTAAAATCTACATCAAAGTAGCTTAGAAATGTGGTAAACTGAATATCATTTACTCAATAAATAGTTCTCATTCTCTCTATAATAGCAGTTAGTAGATGGTCAGAGAGTTAACAATATGATGTGGAAGCAAGGGCGAATGAGCTTCAAGAAATAAGGGATGGTTACTGTGGTCAAACTGGCATCTTATTCTTCATTCCCCTCTCAGGGAAAAGGAGAAAACAGCCACAGTTCCTCCAGTTTTTAGTGCTAAATTGTCTATCTGGACTTTGACATTAACTTTTTCTTCATTTTTGAAAATTAATTCTATTAAATCACCATATTTTGTTTTTCCTTGCCTCCTTAATGTTTGCTCTGCCTATTAATGGGCTTAGGGGTTTTTCCTTCTTCTGAAGAAGTGAGAATGGGCAGAGGGCTTTGTAGTAGAACCAGCACTGGTCACCTCCCTTCTCCAGCAATGCTGACGTCGTCTGAAAGCAGTGAGGGAAGACCACAAGGACCGCTCAGGGCTGGGGTTCATCGGAAAACAAGTAGGAGAGGTCAAACGGATGAGAGCCTTTAGAGTATTATGAGACCGTTAGAGAGGCTCCATCCATATAGATCTCACAGTCTGAGTTGAGAGAAATGAAGTCAGGAAGAGGCTGACAAGCCAGAAGTATTCAATATAAAGATGGTTCAAGAAACTAGACCTCACGGTGAGAACAAAGTTCAAATTCTTTGGTAATAAAGGTAAAGAAAGAGTAGAAAGTAAGAGAGTTCTGTCAGAGAAGGAAATTTCAAAGTTCAGAGTCTCAATATTGACCACGACTCAATAGTGAGCAAAAGAATAAGGTCTGGTTGATCCAGAATGTGTGAGGAGTGAGACATCTGTTTAAGTAAATACAGTAACTATCCTGGATGTTCATTAGAAGGGCTGATGCTAAAGTTGAAACTCCAATACTTTGGTCACCTCATGCAAAGAGTTGACTCACTGGAAAAGACTCTGATACTGGGAAGGAATGGGGGCGGGAGGAGAAGGGGACGACAGAGAATGAGATGGCTGGATGGCACCACCGACTCGATGGACACGAGTTTGAGTGAACTCCGGGAGTTGGTGATGGACAGGGAGGCCTGGTGTGCTGTGATTCATGGAGTCGCAAAGAGTCAGACATGACTGAGCAACTGAACTGAACTGATATATAAATACATATAGGTAAAGAATTAGCATTATATTAGATGTATATAAAACATTATATATATATGTAACATATTCCTACAAATAATTTAATACCTGGGATTTTTGCCAGATGAACTATTATTTTATTCCCAACAGTCATGGAAGTATCTGAAATATTGGACATCCCCAGTTCCAGTAAATATTAGTGATGAGTTTAAGTAATACAAAGTAATATATATCTGTTTATATGCCTATCTTTCCTTATCTAATTATCTACCTATATATGTATACTTAAAAAAAAATCTGTCTGTATCTTTAAAATATGCTGGGTTGATTGCTTAGACCTCAGTGTGTAAAAGCTCTTCTTACAAGTTGCTATCTTTCTTAGCAGGTATATTAGACTTTGCTAGGAGACTGTAAAGAATGGTGAACTGCTTCTGTCTTCACTCAGCAGTGGTGTATCACATAAATTAATGCCAAGCAAAATGTACCTTAGTAGGTCATTGGAAAACCAAGAGGCAGAAAATCTTAGAGGAGAACATAATTAGGAGAAACATACAGGAAAAAAAAAAAGACAATAAGATAATCAATGGCCACAGGTGGTTTTCTTCCCCTGGAGAAGGCTGAACTGGATATGGACAAAGTCAGTTAAATGCAAAGCTCAGAACCCCTTTGTTTCCTTTATTTTCAACTATTTACTGTGGTGGTTTTCTCCATTATATTTTTGATACACAAAGGGATATAGTGGTCAATTTTCACAAAGTAAATAATATGTATAATTCAAACTTTATTGAATAAATACATTCTATCTTTAATGATTCAAAAGGATTTCCATGATGCGAGTTATCATCGAAGAGAGATTGCTTCTCAGAGGAGTTAAAGCTAGTCTGTCTTAATCCATACCAATCGATCTATACTGGGGAATTCAATTTGGCACTTAACACCAGGTACTTATAAGGAAAAGAAAGCCATAACTGTTAACTGTGTTAGGCAAGGAAGTGTTGTAAACTGTTTTGTCATCTGCATTTCAACAGTGTGCCCTGGATGAGGTGCCAAAAGACATGACATTAATTGTTCCTACTGGACACAACTTAGGTGACACGTTACCTAAACATTCCCCCAAAACTAAAGTCTTTTGTATTAAGGAAAGGTAGCAGTAGGGTTTGTTTGTTAAGAGTTGTTAGGAGGAGTTTGTTAGTCAGTTTGGTTAAGGGAAACTAAATTGTAATAAGGACAAGAGCCAAAAATATAAGGGAAATGTTCCCCTCTCCTGGAATAGTTGAGAGAGTAGCAGTCCAGGGTTGAAGAGTGACTCTTCCATCCTCAACACATGGCTTCCAAAATTCCCCAACAGTCACCAAGTCCAAACCAGAAAACTAAGCAAAGAAGAGATCCCAGGGCAAAATACCTTTAACGAGACAATGAAATGACTCGGCAGTAGCAAGTATCACTTCCATTAATATCTCGCAAGCTTTAAATTAGTCCCTGGCCACAACTAAGGAAGGAAGAAAGCATGTATAATACAGTCTTCAGTAAAGTATCCATGGGCAAAATGAAGCAAAGGGGATGGATGGTGGGGACAGTTGGCTTTTCTACCACTTCTCTCAATCAGACAGAGATATGTGCTGATTTCAGCAGCTCCACTTTCTATCTGTATGTTGGATATTCTCCGTCTTTGTTTTGTAGTGTTTTTCTCACTTCCCCATCCTTATTCTTGGTAACCAGATGTGCTTTTGAGTCAATTATTTCTGTTCAAATTGTTATATGTCTTAGTCTGCTTAGGCATGAGAAAATCACAGAGTCATATATTTCTATACTGTTTACAATTACAAGACATTGTCCCATCTTTTTCTCTACTCAAGAATATATTATGAGTGAAGCAAGGAAAGCATTACTATTTCTATTTTTTCAGCTTATCCCTGAATCAGAAAATTTTCTGAAATTGAAGACATACAATTTTCAAACTTGCATTGAGAGGCCACTTTATCAGCTGTGATTCCAGGGCGTGGGGATGAGAAGCTGAAACAAGTTATTTGCCTACCAGGAGATTCCAGTGTGACCCAGAGGAAAGAAACATAATTCATCACTGTGATACCAGTAGAAGTTACAATGAGTACGGGGAGGTAGAAATGGTTCTCCATACTTCCATACTCAACAGTGAACAAGCCTGCAGGTTATCTGAATTTGATTCCAGTGCTTCTTTCATGAGAAAATGAGTTATACAAGCCATGAGATTCTGGTTATAAATGCTGTCGGAATTTAGGAAAGAACACCAGGGTATGTCAGAACTTTTAGAGTTAAGTGGGGTTCCATTTTGGCTTTAGAGAGTAAGTTCATGGCTGGCAAGGTGCAGGGAAGGAGAGGGCCCTTTCTGAAGAGGGTGATTATATTTAGAAAGCATAGACTTGGCCTGAAGCAGAGTGTTTGGGGATGAAAAGGAGTTATCAGCCTGAAAGAGGCAGAGTATGTGAAATGGGAAAAAGTATGAAGTAAAGCTCTACTTAGAAAATGGCACAGAATTATGAATAACCTTTAGTGAGGAGAATTTGCTCTTCACGCAGAAGGCAATAGGGTGTTGGAGTTTTCCTGAGGAGTGACATAAGAATCATGATATTTTGGGTTTAGTCACTAAGTCGTGTCTGACCATTGCGCCCTCATGGACTGTAGCCTGCCAGGATCCTCTCTCCATGAGATTTTCCAGGCAAGAACAGGGTTGCCATTTCTTTCTCCATTTTAGGGATATTATTATAGTGGAAGAACTGAATAAGAGAAGAAACAAGTATGTGAAGGCTTATCAGATGAAAATCTAGGCTATGGTCTTAGCAGCCAGGATTGCAAAGAAACAGTAAACCCCAGAGACATTTTAGGTGATCAAAATGACTGAACACAGTGGCAGACTGTTCTCAAAATGAAGAGTGTCAAAAATTACTTTTCTCTTTGTACTCATACTTTTCATCTCATTGTACTTTTCGTTAATTCTTTATGACCTGTCGTTTAAGCAACAAGTAAGAATAATTTAAACTCAGGAAGAAATGTGACTGTCATTTTCTGAGAAGCACAGGGAGATGAAAGGTGTTAAGGGTACATTGCATATAGTAAGTGTCCAATAAATGTTCACAAGAAATGAAATTTTAAAATTACCAGATATATAAAGCAAACCCCTCTTTCAGAAGCTTCCTTTTGAATCTAGGGTTGTCACACTGAGATAAATGAAATCTAGAATTAAAAAATGGAGATTTTAATGTTTTAAGCAGTCAAGTGTCACCAGAAACTGCTTCACAAATGTAGGAAAAGAAAATTTTGACACAACTTTAAAAGTGATATACTGAAATGTAAATGAGAAGTATCCCATCTAATTTTTATAACAGGTAAAATATTGGATTGATAAAATTATCTACACATATACTGGTGGTAGTTCAGTTCAGTCAGTTCAGTCACTCAGTCGTGTCCGACTCTTTGCAACCCCATGAACCACAGCAGCCAGGCCTCCCTGTCCATCACCAACTCCCGGAGTTCACCCAAACTCATGTCCATCGAGTCGCTGATGCCATCCAGCCATCTCATCCTCTGTTGTCCCCGTCTCCTCCCACCCCCAATCCCTCCTAGCATCAGACTCTTTTCCAGTGAGTCAACTGTTTGCATGAGGTGGCCAAAGTATTGGAGTTTCAGCTTTAGCATCAGTCCTTCCAGTGAACACCCAGGATTGATCTCCTTTAGAATGGACTGGTTGGATCTCCTTGTAGTCCAAGGGACTCTCAAGAGTCTTCTCCAACACCACAGTTCAAAAGCATCAATTCTTCGGCAATCAGCTTTCTTCACAGTCCAACTCTCATATCCATACATGACCACGGGAAAAACCATAGCCTTGACTAGATGGACCTTTGTTGGCAAAGTAATGTCTCTGCTTTTTAATATACTGTCTAGGTTGGTCATAACTTTCCTTCCAAGAAGTAAGTGTCTTTTAATTTCATGGCTGCAATCAGCATCCGCAGTGATTTTGGAGCCCCAAAAATAAAGTCTGACACTGTTTCTACTGTTTCCCCAAGAGTTCATTTCTAAAAGAAACCATATGTCAAATGAAACCATATCTGTTTAGTGACAGGAAAATACAAATGAAATCTTATCTTTGTAAATATTCCATGTATGATAGTAATTGAACTATTATTATGAGCTAACAGTAAGTGAGAAGAAAGACACCCTTAGTTCATTTCATGGGATTAAAACTATGAATGATAAAGAAGTTTATTACAAATACAAAATTCCAATAAGTTTAAATCCAGATTATTTTCACAAAATATATAGGCAGATTTGTTGGAAAATGGCTTCAATTAGCGTAATGAAGTATAAAATCATAAAATCATTGCTTGAATGTTAAATATTCCACTTTGCTTATTTAAGACAATATATATCTTGGTAAAATTTGATATTTATAAGTTTATAAAGGTATTTATGGGCAACTAAAAAAGAATCCAAACCAGCTAATAATATATACATGTATTCATATCATAAATAAGAAAATTTCTACCATCTCTATGAAAATTTGCTAAGAAATTAGCAAGCATTTCATTTATGTTATACATTCAATTAAAATGTTAAAATAATTTTGAAACCTACAAAAATGCTGTGAAGTGAATCTCTAGTAAGCTAGATGATTTGGAAAATTTCCATTTTATTACGCACATGTATTTTGAAATGAGCTACAGAAAAATATCTCCAAAGTATGCATGTACCTATGAACTCATTAATTTTCTTCATTTACATGTTCCATTCAGTATGATTTTGTTGCGTCACCCTGGTATTTGTTGATGAATGCGTTCATAGGTTACTCCCTTCCAAAACTTTTTAATGACATTTACAGTTGGAATTAATCTTACTTTATTTTCTTACAAAAGCACTTTGTTCATATCTCGTTTTAGAAGGCTTATGTAGACATTCTGCTATGAATTAGTCTTCCATGGAACTTATGAGAAACTCATTCAGTCCTTGCTGAGTAAGTATATTAAATTTTGAATCCTCTTCCCTCTTTTCCTGGCACCCTGTATATAGAATGTGCTCAGAAAATTAATTTGAGTCTCTTCGTGTTTGTCAGCCCTCTCACCAATATTAAATAATATGCCTAATTAGATACATACTTTAGAGTTTAAATTTTTTAACATATTAAAATATTTTAAAAGCCAAAATAGATTTGAACCACAATCAAATTTGTTTTGGTTTTACTAGGCATAAACTATTGATAGTACATCTAAAATAAAAATATTTTATCTGGGACAATAGTAAATAAATGACATTTTTGAAAGTTTGATGTGTTTTTACTAATATTAAATTTAAAAATCCATTGAAGCTATTTTTATGTCATTATTTTCTTGGGTGAATATTTGAGATAACCAACTCAAAATACAAATTCATGTTTATTTATATGTCCTTCTTTGGCTTTACTTTAGTATTCAAGTTCATTGTTTATAATTTAAAATATTTTTCTTAAATACAAATGTGTATGCAAATCATTTTAAGGTTGAAGTGAGATGTAGCTTCCATCGGTCATTGACACCACTCCCTCATTTTAAGGTAAGCTAAAGGATATTTGAATATTGTGTCCTTATCAAGAGTATTTAATAGTTGGTTAATGTCAAAAACCAGTGCTTAATTATTTTCCAGACCTCTTTTTTCCCATTAAAAACTTAAGCACTGAATTATGGTCCTAAATATATTTATAGATATATTGTATATAAAGAGAAGGTCAAACATTAATTTGTCTCCTAAAAAAAGATTTGTCCAACACAATAAAGTACATGAAAGACAGTTCCCTGAGTACAGTTCCTTTGGTAGATAGATTTAAAATTACTTCAGGTGCTTCATTAATTCATTCAGCTTCCTACACTGTCTTGTAAGATCATAAAACACTAATTTTCTCTATAGTTCCATTGTCTTGCTTGGCCAAGATAAAGAAGCAATGCCTGTCTTGGGTTTTAAAAGACAATCTTTTCTCATTTGGGTTTCCGTAACTGTATTTTCCCATTCCAATAAATAATATGAAACCTAGTAAGGACCAAAAGAGAAAATGTTGATGGTGAAATAATATTTCAAGAGCCCTAGACATGAATGCTAGAGACATGTGATTTTAGATACGTGCATACCAATTAACTGTTGAGCTTTTCTTTCTTTTCACCTGATCAATAATAAAACTTCTACCACAGACGCATCTCACAAGTTAGCTTAGTAAAATTTCTTAATATTAGAAATATTTACAGAATTTAGTTTATGGTCATGTTCACCTTTAATCCTTGCTATACGTATATCAGAATTGCCTTATGGTATATCACACATGGAAAACTAATTCTCAGAGTAGCTAAATCACCTACTCCAGGTGGCAAAATCACTATGCATCTTAGTTGGAATTTTAAACCCAAGTTTTCTGATTAAAACCATGGGAGAATAGTAGTACTTTCTGCCAAGTCACCTGTTATAGATAACAATTTGCAACTTTCTTAAAGATTTTTCTCAAGGAGAAACATTTAAGTTTCTAGATGAATAAGAGGTTATATCTTAATAACCTTCAAAACATATCACTACTCCCTTAAAATAAGCCTGCAATTGTCAGTCTCCTGTTTAATTTCCTTCGCTGGGAAGACTTGATCCCATTTTCATTGCTTTCCTGCTGGTGAAAACCTGCTCATGTCAAATGATATAAATTAGAGGGCTTTTGATTTTTTCTATAATCCATCTATTTTTTAATGATATCAATATGTGCCCTTGATAAAACTGTAATTTTCAGAATAGGGAAGAAATTTAACAACACGGGAAGACATTTTCTTCCACAATAATTAGAATGGTCAAAACCAGGGGAAGAGGTTTTCTCTTAAAGAAGTATTTATCCCTGTACTGAAGTGGATGCTGTATGACCCCATGTAATAGTCATGAGAATAAATATGCACCAGTTGAGAATTGGATCTAGATTAGTGTTTCTCAAGGTTTTCTTATCAAAAGAAAAATCTAGTAAATTAATTAAAAGACTTTTTCCCTTCTGTCCTGGTTATCTGCATGTTGTGCTGTGTGTGCTTAGTCATGTCCAACTCTTGCAACCCATAGACTGTAGCCTGCCAGGCACCTCTGTCCATGGGATTCTCCAGGCAGGAATACTGGAGTGGGTTGCCATTTCCTTCTCCATGAGCTGCATCCTTAGACTTCCTTGGTGGCTCAGACAGTAAAGAATCTGCCTGCAATGTGGGAGAGCCAGGTTCAATCTCTGGGTCTGGAAGATCCCCTGGAGAAGGGAATGGCTACCCCCTCCAGTATCCTTGCTTGGAGAATTCCATGGACAGAGGAGCCTGGCAGGCTATATTCATGGGGTCTCAAAGGGTCAGACACAACTGAGTGACTAATGCACTTAGGTAACTTTTATAATTTGGTGTTTTGGGAAACACTGCCACACATGCTAACAAAATTTTCAGTTCAGAAAAAGTGGTTGCTTTAGGACTAGGAACATGTCCTAGTTCAGCTCAGTTCAATCACTTAGTCACGTCTGACTCTTTGCGACTCCATGGACCACAGCACACCAGGCCTCCCTGTCCATCACCAACTCCTGGAGCTTGCTCAAACTCATGTCCATTGAGTTGGTGATACCATCCAACCATATCATCCTCTGTCATCCCCTTCTCCTCCTGCCTTCAGCATCAGGGTCTTTTCCAGTAAGTCAATTTTTCCTATCAGGTGGCCGAAGTATTGGAGCTTCAGCTTCAGCATCAGTCTTTCCAACGGATATTCGGGACTGATTTCCTTTAGGATGGACTGGTTTGATTTCCTTGCAGTTCAAGGGACTCTCAAGAGTCTTCTCCAACACCATAGTTCAAAAGCATCAATTATTCAGCGCTGTTTTGTTTATGGTCCAACTCTCAATTTCATGCATGACTACTGGAAAAATCATAGCTTTGACTATACTGACCTTTGATGCCAGTGTATTATCTCTGCTTTTTAATATGCTGTCTAGGTTGGTCATAGCTTTTCTTCCAAGGAACAAGCATCTTTTAGTTTCATGGCTGTAGTCACCATCTGCATGATTTGGGAGCCCAAGAAAGAAAGTCTGTCACTGTTTTCATTGTTTCTCCATCTAATTGCCATGAAGTGATGGGACCAGATGCCATGATCTTAGTTTTCTGAATGTTGAGTTTTAAGCCAACTTTTTCACCCTCCTCTTTCACTTTCATCAAGAGACTCTTTAGTTCTTCTTTACTTTCTGCCACAAGGTTAGTATCACCTGTGTATCTGAGGTTATTGGTATTTCTCCGACAATCTTGATTCCAGCTTGTGCTTCATCCAGCCCAGCATTTCACATGATGTACTCTGCATAGAAGTTAAATAAGCAGGGTGACAATACACAGACTTGACATACTCGTTTCCCAGTTTGGAACTATTTCGTTGTTCCATGTCTGGTTCTAACTGTTGCTTCTTGATCTGCATACAGATTTCTCAGGAGGCAAGTAAGGTGGTCTGGTACTCCCATCTCTTTAAGAATTTTCCAGTTTGCTGTGATCCACAGAGACAAAGGCTTTAGCATAGTCAATGAAGCAGAAATAGATGTTTTTCTGGAACTCTCTTGCTTTTTCAATGATCCAACGGATATTTGCAATTTGATGTCTGGTTCCTCGGCCTTTTCTAAATCCAGCTTGAACATCTGGAAGTTCTTGATTCATGTACTGTTGAAGCCTCACTCAGGGAATTTTGAGCATTACTTTGCTAGCATGTGAGATGAGTGCAATTGTACAGTAGTTTGAGCATTCTTCAGCGTTGCCTTTCTTTGGGATTGGAATGAAAACTGACCTTTGCCAGTCCTGTGGTTACAGCTAAGTTTTCCAAATGTGCTGGCATATTGAGAGCACTTTCACAAGCATCATCTTTTAGGATTTGAAATAGCTCGGCTGGAATTCCATCTGTTCATGGGGTTCTCAAGGCAAGAATACTGAAGTGGTTTGCATTCCCTTCTCCAGTGGACCACGTTTTGTCTAGTGAGAACTTTAAATTGTGGCTAAGATGTGGATTCCAGCCTGAGGGTTGAAAATGGTTAACAGAGTTCATAGGGTGTACAGTATGAAAATAAGAAACGAAGGAAGGGAAAGATGAGAGAATGAAAGAGGCTGAGAGGGACAGAGAGGAGGAGAGAGGAAGGGAGGAAGAAAAAGCTGGACTCAAATGGTAAAGGGATATTTAATACTTACTGAATATATGTACTAAAACAGAAGTATTGATGGTAGAGTGATAACGCAAAGTATGATTTAAATCCACAGTAAACAGATTGGATTCCTAGGCAATTTTGGTTTCTTATCCTCTGCTGTCAGAAAGTGTCTGTGTAGTGGGGACAACAGAACATTTGAGTTCTACAAATCTAGAAAATTCAAGAAATGCTTGAGAGAAGATGAACAGGAAATCAATTATGAAATATCCAAATCTTGATAATATTTTGCAGTTTTTTAAAATTAAAGGTCTTCTGAGATACACGTATGCTTCTGTTTGTCATAATGTTGTTTTGATAAACTTATAGTTCAATTAATTTAAATTATCAAATAATAGTTTTTATTTGCAGAGGGACTAAACAGACTGTGAAGATGACCTTGTGTTTCAAGAGTGACCTGATTTTCAATATAAAAGTATAAATAGCTTTTCTGAGTAGCTGCTAGAATGTCAGCCGTATAAAACAATCAACAAGACACTTGCCTCTTTATGTACTCTAAAATATACTTAGATAATATTTCTACAAGATAAAAAGTTGAAGTTTATTCAACTTTATTGTTTATGAATAATGCATCACAATACAATTTGTATAGTGTCACTGATACCGACTTTATAGTGAATTTCTCTCATGAGATGACTCAATTTCAGTGAGAGATCAGTTACACATTTATCTATTTTCTGTGTGATGCAATTTTCTATGCATAAATATGAAAGTATTATAATGATTAATTTTGTTTAATGAACTCAAAATATAGCTAAGTGTATTATTGGGCATAATTATGCGTTAATTTTCAGGCTTTGCTTGAGACATTTTTAGATTAATATAATCTTTACACATATTTTATGACAGTGTGCATGCCTAAGATATTTAATATATAGTATTTGGAGGCAAGTAACAAAAGGGAGTCCCTAAAACAAAGCATCTTCTTTCATGTTTTATCACTTATGAAATATTTGAATAGTTTTTCACAAGAAATTCTGGCTTTTATAATGTTTGTAAAGTTAAAAGTCTTCTGAATCTTCTGGAAAGGTAGATAATGATGTTAGCTTGAGGTAACATCTGGAATCTTTTAGATTCAAGTAGAAACTAGAGGATGCACAATGAACTTTTTTGTTGTTAAGTCCCCAGATTCAGTCTTACCATGGTAAGGCAGAAAGTGTCTAGAGATTTCTATTAGTGAAATCTGAGCTCTGAACACATTTCTAAGTCACTGATGAATCTCACCTCATATGTACCTTTAGAGATAATGCCATAGACTACCTTTCACATGGTTTCTTTCATTTACGTACTAAAAAAGATCCTTACAGAGCTATTATATATATATATATATTTTTTTTTTTTTTAATTTGTAGTTTTTTGTGTGTGTGCTCAAAATATTAGGAGTAAAATAAATGATTATGACATGATTACTGTCCTTCAGGAGCTCACTGTGTCTTGCAGAAAGATACATTGGGAAAAAAACCTAAAAAGAAGTAACCTCATTTTTCCTACTAAAGATACAAATGAGGTAATATTTACATTAAAACTTAAAAGTACAATAGATCCAAGCCTCTCTTTTCCCACTTCTGGTTTTGCCCTCTGCCAATAGCTCTTTCAGGGATTTTACAGTGGAGCTGGTCACCTTCAAATGTCACAGCTGACATCAGGCTGGGCCTTGTTTACAGAGGGTTGGAGGTTGGGCAGCATATCAAAGGGAGGTGACTGGTGCCAGCCTGACTTTCCTTCTGTTCCTAGAAAGCACTCTGCTACCAGAGTGCTAAAACTTTCCTGCACTTGCTCCCTTGATTCACAGACATGCAGGCTCCCTTGGCACACCTCATTGGCGGAACAGGATATATACATGCTTGTCACAGGCTCTGTCCAGGCCAGCGAGTCCCTCTGCCCCAGATAGAGGGTTGGCTCATGGACCCGGATGTATTCCATTCATCCTATGTGGTGAGTAATCTTTCAGGCCCTTCTTTCTTTAAATAACCACATAGAGATGAATTTGGACTATATTCTCTCATATGTGATAAAGGAAGGCACTGGGGAAAGGCATAAAATAGCTGAATTTCCTTTCAGTCTTTTTCTGCTATTCCTTTCTACCAAAATCATTTCTGTTCTCACATTGCTCTTTAAAATGCTAGTTACACCATTCCTTTATTTTTATAGAGCACCATGCAGTGTATGAAGCTAATTTATATATTCTTTCACTGAATAAGAAACTAACACTTTGGTGTGAATTAGTTTAAGGTTTTATCCTCCCTAGGTGCAGGGTGCAGAGAAGGTCAAGATGATGAATATTTTATAACAGTAACAATAGTTAATTTTTTTAAGTATTTACTGTCCACCAGGTGGAATCATAAGTAGATTACATGTATTGTCTTATGTAATCTTTAACACAGGGAGTAACTACCATCATTATTTTTTACACATGGGAAAAATGAGACCAAAAGAGAGTGAACGATGATCTTAGGAGGAGAGCCTAAGCATGAATGCCAGAGCCCGTATGCTGAGCACTGGACCACACTGCATTCCTCGGTAGTTTCAGGCAGCCAGTATGTGTGTGAGGGCAATGGTATTGTGCAAAGGAATGATCAGACCCCAAGCACACCATGTGGGTAGCTGCTTAATTCTAACACTAATCCTATGGGTGACATTCAGACCTATAGCAGATTCAGGGAATAGGGTTGATTTACTGAGAGGTGTTCATTGTAATCTACCTAAAACCAACGAGAGACAGAGAACATAATACCTTACAGTCACTTCAAGGTAAGTTAACCAGCTAATAAAAACATGCAGTCACTAAGATCAATTATTTCTACAGAGATCAGAAAATGGTAAAGGGTCATAAAATACAGTTTTGATATCTGAAATCATCAGACTGTAAAGTTTTCCTCCTACAAAATGATTTTGATATTAGCAAAGTCCATTAGGTTGGAAAGAGTTTTGTTGTTATCCTCATAGCTTACTCTAATACAATTAGATCCTTCATAATACTTAAAAAAAAAGGAACTAGTTTCTCAGACACAGGCAGCTGCAAACTAGCTAATTGGTTCTGGGTCAGTGGGTCTTTTTCTACTTGTTTACTGTTAGTGTTTCTTTGGGGGAAAATGCATTGCAACACCCCACTGATCTATTGTCTTCCTACATATTGTTAATGCAAAGACTTTGGCATTCAAGGAGGAAATTACGGCCCATCAGGGTACATAGAATATTCTACTTTCCAGAGTAAGGTCAGGAGAAAAAGAAAAGAGAGAGGATAAATATAAAACCTTTAAATCAAGACTAAATCCCAAAGTTATTCCTTGGTTTGTATAACCATCAGTCAATAATAATCAATTGCAATTAGTCAGAAAAGAACGAAACCTTAGAGTTGCTGAACAGATGGGATAAAAATGAAAAATGAAGCCACCTTCCATCATGAGACAGACAAAACCATATGACCATTTTCTAGTCATTGATTTTGCTCCTCATTAAGATGTGTTCATTTACTTTCTTTTATTTTGAAGCTCCTAGTTAGAATCTTGAAACTAGAATTGTCTTCCATGAAGGATTTTGCTCATTACTCTTCTTATACAGACGTGAATTCCAGACAGCTTGGGGAAATAATTGTTTATGCTTTAATTATCCATCTCCAAATACAAATAACCCAGAGACCTCTTTTGAGCTCATTCTAGTATTCGGTATTCTAAGTACTTCAGCAAATATTTACTCTGATGACAGTACAGAGTTTAACACATAATTCTTGCTTTGTCACATGTTAAAATCAGGAGAAGTTGAAGCCAACGCACAAGATAAGTAACAAACTTTGTTGGGTATGAGTAGACAAGACAGTTTAGTCAAGAAATAGAACTTGGTTGTATTTATAATACAGGTAAAACTTTGATATAGAAAAAAAGCACAGGTATTCCAATGAAGAAAATAGAACACTAAAGCAGATTTTTGTCTTTTTATACTGTCATTGGGTTCTTGTGGCAAGAATACTGTGACAAAGCTATGGCAAACCTGGACAGAATATTAAAAACCCAAGACTGCATTTTGCTGACAAAGGTCCGTATAGTCAAAGTGATGGTCTTTCCAGTAGTCATGAACCACTGTGAGAGTTGGACCATAAAGAAGGCTGAGTGCCAAAGAATTGATGTTTTCGAATTGTGCTAGAGAAAACTCTTGATACTCCCTTGGGCAGCAAGGAGATCCAACCAGTCCATCCTAAAGGAAATCAACCCTGAGTACTCATTGAAAGGACTGATGCTGAAACTCCAGTACTTTGGCTACCTGATATGAAGAGTCGACACATTGGTAAAGTTCCTGATGCTGGGAAAGATTGAGGGCAGGAGGAGAAGAGGGCAGCAGAGGATGAAGTGGTTAGAGAACATCACCGACTCAATGACCATGAACTTGGGCAAACTCCAGGAGATAGTGAGGGACAGGGAGGCCTGGCATGCTATAGTCCATGGGACTGCAAAAAGTCAGACATGACTTAGTGACTGAACAAAAAGCAAGCTTGTGGAGGCTGGAATGTGCACTATATGTTTGTGGGAACAAGGACCTTATCAATCATCTCAATATATTGAAAGAGACTTCTTTCATTCCATTCATAAATGGAATGTATACACACTATATATAACATATACCTTATATATTATGTGTATTGAATTTAGTATATATTTTCTATATTTTATGTTATATAAAATATGTATTATATACATTATATATATAATTTTTTAAATAATTATGAGCTCTTTTTTTTAAAGCTCTTTAAAAAGATCAGCACCTCTTTATGATGAAAATGCTCCAGAAAATGGGCTTAGAAGTTACCTCCCTCAACATAATAAAGGCCATATACAACAAACCCGTAGCAAACATTTTTCTCAATGGTGATAAACTGAAAGCATTTACTCTAAGATCAGAAATAAAACAAGGGGGCCCACTCTTGCCACCATTATTCAGTATAGCTTTCGAAGTCCTAGCTATGGCAATTACAGAAACAAGAAATAAAAGGAATCCACATTGGATAAGAAAAAGTAAACTCTCACTGCTTACAGATGACATGATACTATACATAGAAAACCCTAAAGATTCCAGCAGAAAATTATTAGAGCTAGTCAATGAATTTAGTAAAGTCACAGGATACAAAATTAATATATATCCCTTTCATTCTTATACACTGACAAGGAGAAATTAAAGAAATGATCCCATTCACCATTGCAACAAAAAGAATAAAATACCTAGGAATAAAACCACCTAAGTGGTCATGTATGGATGTGAGAGTTGGGCTGTGAAGAAAGCCGAAGAATTGATGCTTTTGAACTGTGGTGTTGGAGAAGACTCATGAGAGTCCCTTGGACTGCAAGGAGATCCAACCAGTCCATTCTAAAGGAGGTCAGTCCTGGGTGTTCATTGGAAGGAATGCTAAAGCTGAAGCTCCAATACTTTGGCCACCTCATGTGAAGAGTTGACTCATTGGAAAAGACTATGATGCTGGGAGTGACTGGGGGCAGGAGGAGAAGGGGATGACAGAGAATGAGATGGCTGGATGGCATCACCGACTCGATGGAGGTGAGTTTGAGTGAACTCCAGGAGTTGGTGATGGACAGGGAGGCCTGGCGTGCTGTGATTCATGGGGTCGCAAAGAGTCGGACACAACTGAGTGACTGAACTGAACTGAACTGAAGGAGACAAAAGATATGTATACAGTAAGACACAGATGCAAGAAATCAAAGATGACACAAGCATAGATAAACCATGATCTTGGATTGGAAGAATAAGTATGTGAAAATGACTATAATTCATAAGGCAATTTATAGATTCAATGCTATCCCAATCAAATTACCAATGGCATTTTTCACAGAACTGGAACAAAATATTTAACAGTTTGTATGGAATCACAAAAGACCCCGAATACCCAAAGCAGTCTTGAGAAAGAAAAATGGAGCTCTGAGCTCCTTAAGCATAAAGAGTATAAATATCTTGTTTTGGAAACCCAGTAAAAATGATTGGGTAGGTGAGTAATAGGGCTTCTCTTGTGGCTCAGCTGGTAAAGAATCCGCCTGCAATGTGGGAGACCTGGGTTAGATCCCTGGGTTGGGAAGATCTCCTGGAGGAGGGAAAGACTACCCACTCCAGTATTCTAGCCTGGAGAATTCCATAGGCAATGGCAAGCCACTCCAATACTCTTGCCTAGAAAATCCCATGGATGGAGCAGCCTGGTAGGCTGCAGTCCGTGGGGTCGCTAAGGGTCAGACACAACTGAGCGACTTCACTTTCACTTTTCACTTTCACACACTGGAGAAGGAAATGGCAACCCACTCCAGTGTTCTTGCTTGGAGAATCCCAGGGACGGGGGAGCCTGCTGGGCTTCCATCTATGGGGTCACACAGAGTCGGACACGACTGAAGTGACTTAGCAGCAGCAGCAGCATACAGTCCATTGCCGGGAGCCAGCGAGGGAAATCCTACCCGTGGCAAAGGTCAATTGAGGAAGAGGCCTGACAGGCAAAGGCTAATCAGGACTCGAGGAACCTCCTGGACTTACCTGAGCATCTACCCCAAAGAAAACCGGAGTCTAACTGCGTTACTATCTTATGCCACTTACCAAGTCCTCTAATACTTACAGGGGCTTCCCCCCAACCACCTTTCTCTGAAAACATTAATTCAGAGCTGTAGTTAAAAAGTTCTCCTCGGCTTAATAGGAGTGTTCCAATCCAAGCCCCTCTGATAGCTTTCTAACTAGTATGACAAGTTTGTCTGGGCTCTTACAGCTACGAATGTGACTGTTTACAGCCTCCCAGCCATGCAAGGACAGAAAGCCTAATATTCTAAAATACAGGAATTTGTTGAAGAAGTTAAAATCATTATAATAGTACTAAAAAAGATTTCATTGTTGAATCAATGCTTGCTGCAAAGTTTCCTCTATCTATTGTATCCTTGGAAATATATTAATCACATATAGCGAAAATAAGTAGTAGCCTTTGATTTAACCACATCAGATCTTAAGTTAATAAATTCCTTTCTTGTAGCTCACTACACCCTTGCCTTATAGGAATGTGACTTTGTCATGTGTCTTTGGAGAATAACGCTTGACTTTAGGAAAATCACCTTGTAAGAATATAGCCGTTATTTTTTTTTATAAGCCTTTTTCTAGCTAACAACCTTTGTTAGGAGAGAGGGCCATAAACTGTTAGCAGATCTCCTGGCCAGAAGATGATGTAAACCACCTAAAACTTTTGTGTATCATGAGACATACAAAAATAAACCCTGATACTGATAAGGGTCAAGATTGCTGACCCCGTGTGATTTTGGCATGACTCTGTACCTCCCTTTCTCTATTTTTTATGTGCACAACTTAGGGTATAAAAGCAGCACTAGAAAATAAAGTTTTGGGCCTTGCTCACTGAAGCTCGGTCTCCCCGTGTCGTTTTTTCTCCTTTTCTCTATTCTCCTTTTTCTGGTTGAGATCCTTGGAGCGCTGGGCCCTCTGCATTTACTTATCTGCCTGGGCTTCTAAGACCCACTCGAGGGGGTGCCCTGGAGGGGTGCCTCCAGTGATTTGAGAGGGCGCCTACGTAAACAGAGCAAACCCCGTGCTGGGGTTTTATTGGTTTCCTGTGTAAACCAAGGAATCATCAGCACCTGTCTCTCTCTTTCTCTCTCTCCTCTCTCTCTCTCACTGAGGCTGACGCTGTTCATCCCGAGGATACCCTGGGCCATATCGAGGCAGGTCCCCAGTAGTCCATAGAGTCGCAAAGAGTCAGATATGACTAAGCGACTTTCAGGTGAATAATAACACATCCACACACTGTTTGAAAAGTCAGATAAAATTAATATGTTAAGACGCATGGCATGCCTCAAAAAATGGAAATTTTATCTTAAAACTGTAGAAAATAATTGAAAGTTGATCTTGAAGTTCAGCTGAAACCTCCCTACTTTATTTTGCATCAATTTAAACAGGATAATAATCATTCGTCTATTTAACCAATGTAATAAAGGAGCTTGAGTGAGTGAAGTTGCTCAGTGGTGTCCAACTCTTTGGGACCCCATGGACTGTAGCCTGCCAGGCTCCTCTGTCCATGGGATTCTCCACTGGAGTGGGTTGCCATTTCCTTCTCCAGGGACTCCTCCCAACCCAGGGATCGAACCTGGGTCTCCCACATTGTGGGCAGATTCTTTACCACCTGAGCCACTGAATCAGCCACTCGTATACGTGTATCTCCTCATTTTTGGATCTCCTTCCCATCCAGGCCTCTTCAGAGCACTGAGTAGAGTTCCCTGTGCTATACAGTTGGTTCTCATTAGTTATCCGGTCTGAGCAGATTCACATACTGTGTGTATGTCAATCCCAGTCTCCCTATTCACCCCACACCTCCTTCTCCCCTTGATTTCCATATGTTTGTTCTGTACATCTGCATTTCTTTTTTATGCTTTGTTGTTCAAAGTAAACTCAACTATAGAAGAATGACTAGCATATGGCAGGCACTCATTAAATACTTGCTGAATAAATATAAAAGGTAAAGATGAAAGGCTGGATTTAGGAGACACTGAGGAGACCTGATGAATTAT
The DNA here is from genome assembly GCF_049115385.1 of Moschus berezovskii. Lineage (NCBI taxonomy): Eukaryota > Metazoa > Chordata > Mammalia > Artiodactyla > Moschidae > Moschus > Moschus berezovskii. The sequence continues at coordinate 27,329,310 of NC_142485.1, read as the reverse complement.
TGGATAAGAAAGGTTGAGCCCAGAACACCTCCTTTTTCTGACACAGGTGACCAGGTAGGTCATAATTTCACTAATAACAAAAGAGACTTGCTGGAGAAGGAGCGGATTTAAAAAGAAGACGATGCGTTCTGGTTTGCAAATAGTGAATTTGAGGTGCCTGTGGGATGTGCTGGTGAGATTTCCATCTGGAAACTCTGCAGAGCAGCCTGGGCTCATGAAGAAAGGTTAAGAGTCTCCTGGACGAAGGTGATCATGAAGGGATCATGGATGAGATTGCCCTTGCAGGGTGGGGCATGGGGGGAGCCAGGGCCCAAGGAGCAAATCCTAATAACCATCACAAGTGGTAAAAGATCTGTGGTATCATGAACAGTGAATGGGGAAGTATCACCTTTCTCTGAGAAGAGTTAAGGAGTAACCAGAGGTGGTGAAACGACGTTGGGCAACCCCCAAAGGGGAGGCAGTTGTTTAATTTTCATCATCATCTCAGAATGTCCCAAAGCTTAACGTCACGTCCCTCCAGTTATCCCCATGGATCCGGAAAGATTCCCCTGACCTCACCCACACTGGGCTGTGCTTAGTATGCTGGGTAGTTTCCCCTGTGTTTCTCCAGAGCAAGCTTGCACACCCTAAGATCATTTATATTTGCCAGATAGAATGAGACCCAAATTCCTAGATTTCATTTTTCACTAAATTATTTTGATTCTCAGCTAACTGATAGTCAGTCGGTACACAGCCCTAAAATGTCTGGCACTCCGGGGCCACAAAGCAGTGTTCTGGAACATTACGTCCAAAGCTCTGCTGTCTTTAGAAATGGCTAGATTAACTTTATGAAGCTGAAAAGGTTAGTTCAGATTTACAATAAAACGGAAAGTGTATTTTTTAGTTTTACTAAAGGTATAAATGCTAATTTATACTTTAGAACTAATATTATTTTGTGACTTATATACACCATATATATTTGTATGTAGTGTGACTATTTCCTGAAAATCAAGAAGCATTATGAAGTCATTTGACTCTTTTTGTTTTACTCTGCATGCTTCTCCATTTTCAAAAGATTACTATGACATTCCACTAGATGTGATTTTGACAGGGTAAGTTATTGGATTCTCCAAACAGATATGTGTGGAATACCAGATTTGTCTTATTTCTAAAACAAGAACAGTGACCACTGCCATCTGGAAGAGTGCCAATTCAAATGATTAGATGCTGACAGACTGGTGAGAACAGGTGTATTTTAATTAAATTAGTTTTCAATTTAATCTTTCACAGCGTGTAGCAGAGTCTGTATGGCTCTTTCTTCAGTCTTTTCAGGGAGGTAAGAAATTCTAAAAGAGGAAAGTCTGATACGCCATATTTTCTTATTTAAGAAATGGAAACAGAGAAAGTTTAAAGCTAGATCTATTTGTATATTACAGACTATGCAAAGGAAGATTTTAATTACTCAGAGCAATTTTTAGAGTTAATAATTATTAATATCTTTCAGAGCCTGTTTTTAAGAGTAGATAACACACTAAATGCTTTTATTTATTTATTTTTTAGTTTTTTATTTTTTTTTAATTTTTTTGTAATTTATTTTTTATTGGAGGCAAATTATTTTACAATATTATATTGGTTGGTTTTGCCATACATTGACATGAATTCGCCCCAGGTTTACATAACTTCCCCCTCCTGAACCCCCCTCCCACCTCCCTGCTCCCCTTATCCTCCCTCTGGGTCATCCCCGCATGCCAGCCCCGAGCATCTATAACATGCATTGACCCTGAACTAGTGATTCATTTCACATATGACAACATACGTGTTTCAATGACATTCTCCCAAATCATCCCACCCTCACCCTCTCCCACAGAGTCCCAAAGACTGATCTATACATCTGTGTCTCTTTTGCTGTCTCGTATACAGGGTTATCATTTGCATCTTTCTAAATTCCATATATATGCGTTAGTATGCTGTATTGGTGTTTTTCTTTCTGGCTTACTTCACTCTGTATAATAGGCTCCAGTTTCATCCACCTCATTAGAACTGATTCAAATGTATTCTTTTTAATGGCTGAATAATACTCCATTGTGTATATGTACCAAAGCTTTCTTATCCATTCGTCTGCAGATGGACATCTAGGTTGCTTCCATGTCCTGGCTATTATAAACAGTGTTGCAATGAACATTGGAGTACATGTGTCTCTTTCAATTCTGGTTTCCTCGGTGTGTATGCCCTAGAGTGCGATTGCTGGATCATATGGCAGTTCTATTTCCAGTTTTTTGAGGAATCTCCACACTGTTCTCCATAGTGGCTGTACTAGTTTGCATTTCCACCAACAGTGTAAGAGGGTTCCTTTCTCTCCACATCCTCTCCAGCATTTATTGCATGTAGACTTTTGGATAGCAGCCATTCTGACAGGTGTGAAATGGTATCTCATTGTGGTTTTGATTTGCATCTCTCTGATTATGAGGGATGTTGAGCATTTTTTCATGTGTTTGTTAACCATCTGTATGTCTTCTTTGGAGAAATGTCTGTTTAGTTCTTTGGCCCATTTTTTGATTGGGTCGTTTATTTTTCTGGAATTGAGCTGCAGGAGCTGATTGTATAATTTGGAGATTAATCCTTTATCAGTTGCTTCATTTGCTATTATTTCCTCCCATTCTGAAGGCTGTCTTCTCACCTTACTTATAGTTTCCTTTGCTGTGCAGAAGCTTTTGATTTTAATTAGGTCCCATTTGTTTATTTTTGCTTTAATTTCCAATATTCTGGGAGGTGGGTCATGGAGGATCCTGCTGTGATTTATGTCGGAGAGTGTTTTGCCTACGTTCTCCTCCAGGAGTTTTATAGTTTCTGGTCTTACATTTAGCTCTCTAATCCATTTTGAGTTTATTTTTGTGTATGGTGTTAGGAAGTGTTCTAGTTTCATTCTTTTACAAGTGGCTGACCAGTTTTCCCAGCACCACTTGTTAAAGAGACTGTCTTTTCTCCATTTTATATTCTTGCCTCCTTTGTCAAAGATGAGGTGTCCATAGGAGCGTGGATTTATCTCTGGGCTTTCTATTTTGTTCCATTGATCTATATTTCTGTCTTTATGCCAGTACCATACTGTCTTGATGACTGTGGCTTTGTAGTAGAGCCTGAAGTCCGGCAGGATAATTCCCCCAGTTCCATTTTTCTTCCTCAAGATTGCTTTGGCTATTCGAGGTTTTTTGTATTTCCATACAAATTGTGAGATTATTTGTTCTAGTTCTGTGAAAAAGATCGTTGGTAGCTTGATAGGGATTGCATTGAATGTATAAATTACTTTGGGTAGTATACTCATTTTTACAATATTTATTCTTCCAATCCACGAACATGGTATATTTCTCCATCTATTAGTGTCCTCTTTGATTACTTTCACTAGTGTTTTATAGTTTTCTATGTACAAGTCTTTTGTTTCCTTAGGTAGATATATTCCTAAGTATTTAATTCTTTTCGTTGCAACAGTGAATGTAATAGTTTCCTTAATTTCTCTTTCTATTTTCTCATTATTAGTGTATAGGAATGCAAGGGATTTCTGTGTGTTGATTTTATATCCTGAAACGTTACTGTAATCATTGATCAGCTCTAGTAGTTTTCTGGTAGAGTCTCTAGGGTTTTCTGTGTAGAGGATCATGTCATCAGCGAACAGTGAAAGTTTTACTTCTTCTTTTCCAATTTGTATTCCTTTTATGTCTTTTTCTGCTCTGATTGCTGTGGCCAAAACATCCAGAACTATGTTGAATAGTAGTGGTGAGAGTGGGCACCCTTGTCTTGTTCCTGACTTTAGGGGAAATGCTTTCAGTTTTTCACCATTGAGGATAATGTTTGCTGTGGGTTTGTCATATATAGCTTTTATTATGTTGAGGTATGTCCCTTCTATTCCCACTTTCTGGAGAGTTTTTATCATAAATGGATGTTGAATTTTGTCAAAGGCTTTCTCTGCATCTATTGAGATAATCATATGATTTTTATTTTTCAGTTTGTTAATGTGGTGTATTACGTTGATTGATTTGCGGATATTGAAGAATCCTTGCATTCCTGGGATAAACCCACTTGGTCATGATGTATGATCTTCTTAATGTGTTGTTGGATTCTGATTGCTAGAATTTTGTTAAGGATTTTTGCATCTATGTTCATCAGTGATATTGGCCTGTAGTTTTCCTTTTTTGTGGGGTCTTTACCAGGTTTTGGGATTAGGGTGATAGTGGCCTCATAGAATGAGTTTGGAAGTTTCCCTTCCTCAGCAATTTTCTGGAAGAGTTTGAGTAGAATAGGTGTTAGCTCTTCTCTAAATTTTTGGTAGAATTCGGCTGTGAAGCCGTCTGCACCTGGGCTTTTGTTTGCTGGAAGATTCCTGATTACAGCCTCTAGTTCCGTGCTTGTGATGGGTCTGTTCAGATTTTCTATTTCTTCTGGTTCAGTTTTGGAAAGTTGTACTTTTCTAGGAATTTGTCCATTTCTTCCAGGTTATTCATTTTATTGCCATATAATTCCTGATAGTATTCTCTAATAATCCTTTGTATTTCTGTGTTGTCAGTTGTGATCTCTCCATTTTCATTTCTAATTTTATTGATTTGGTTCTTCTCCCTTTGTTTCTTGATAAGTCTGGCTAGTGGTTTGTCAATTTTATTTACCTTCTCAAAGAACCAGCTTTTGGCTTTGTTGATTTTTGCTATGGTCTCTTTTGTTTCTTTTGCATTTATCTCTGCCCTAATTTTTACGATTTCTTTCCTTCTACTGACCCTGGGGTTCTTCATTTCTTCCTTTTCTAGTTGCTTTAGATGTAGAGTTAGGTTATTTAGTTGACTTTTCTCTTGTTTCTTGAGGTGTGCCTGTATTGCTATGAACTTCCCCCTTAGCACTGCTTTTACAGTGTCCCAAAGGTTTTGGGTTGTTGTGTTTTCATTTTCATTCATTTCTATGCATATTTTGATTTCTCTTTTGATTTCTTCTATGATTTGTTCATTATTCAGCAGCGTGTTGTTCAGCCTCCATATGTTGGCATTTTTAATAGTTTTTCTCTTGTAATTGAGATCTAATCTTACTGCATTGTGGTCAGAAAAGATGCATGGAATGATTTCAACTTTTTTGAATTTACCAAGGCTAGATTTATGGCCCAGGATGTGATCTATCCTGGAAAAGGTTCCATGTGCACTTGAGAAAAAGGTGAAATTCATTGTTTTGGGGTGAAATGTCCTGTATATATCTATTAGGTCTAACTGGTCTATTGTATCATTTAAAGTTTGTGTTTCCTTGTTAATTTTCTGTTTAGTTGATCTATCCATAGATGTAAGTGGGGTATTAAAATCTCCCACTATTATTGCATTATTGTTAATTTCCCCTTTCATACTTGTTAGTAATTGTCTTACATATTGCGGTGCTCCTATGTTGGGTGCATAAATATTTATAATTGTTATATCTTCTTCTTGGATTGATCCTTTGATCATTATGTAGTTTCCTTCTTTGTCTCTTTTCACAGCCTTTGTTTTAAAGTCTATTTTATCTGATATGAGTATTGCTACTCCTGCTTTCTTTTGGTCTCTATTTGCATGGAATATCTTTTTCCAGCCCTTCACTTTCAGTCTGTACGTGTCCCTCGTTTTGAGTCGGGTCTCTTGCAGACAACATATATGGGGGTCTTGTTTTTGTATCCATTCAGCCAGCCTTTGTCTTTTGGTTGGGGCATTCAACCCATTTACGTTTAAGGTAATTATTGATAAGTACGATCCCGTAGCCATTTTCTTTATTGCTTTGGGTTCGAGTTTATACACCCTTTCTGTGTTTCCTGTCTAGAAAAGATCCTTTAGCATTTGTTGGAGAGCTGGTTTGGTAATGCTGAATTCTCTCAGCTTTTGCTTGTCTGTAAAGCTTTTGATTTCTCCTTCATATTTGAATGAGATCCTTGCTGGGTACAGTAGTCTGGGCTGTAGGTTATTTTCTTTCATCACTTTAAGTATGTCTTGCCATTCCCTCCTGGCCAGAAGAGTTTCTGTTGAAAGATCATCTGTTATCCTTATGGGAATCCCCTTGTGTGTTATTTGCTGTTTTTCCCTTGCTGCTTTTAATATTTGTTCTTTGTGTTTGATCTTTGTTAATTTGATTAATATGTGTCTTGGAGTATTTCGCCTTGGGTTTATCCTGTTGGGGACTCTCTGGGTTTCTTGGACTTGGGTGATTATTTCTTTCCCTATTTTAGGGAAGTTTTCAACTATTATCTCCTCAAGTATTCTTTCATGGTCTTTCTTTTTGTCTTCTTCTTCTGGGATTCCTATGATTCGAATGTTGGAGCGTTTAACATTGTCCCAGAGGTCTCTATATTGTTCTCATTTCTTTTAATTTGTTTTTCTTTTTTCCTCTCTGTTTCATTTATTTCTACAATTCTGTCTTCTAACTTGCTTATCCTGTCTTCTGCCTCTGTTATTCTACTGTTTGTTCCTTCCAGAGTGTTTCTGATCTCATCTATTGCATTATTCATTGTACATTGACTCTTTTTTATTTCCTCTAAGTCCTTATTAAACCTTTCTTCCATCTTCTCAATCTTTTTCTCCAGGTTATTTATCTGTAACTCCATTTTGCTTTCAAGATTTTGAATCATTTTCACCATCAAAATTCGAAATTCTTTATCAGGTAGATTCCCTATATCTTCCTCTTTTGTTTGTGTTGGTGGGCATTTATCTTGTTCCTTTACTTGCTGGGTATTTCTCTGCCTCTTCATCTTGCTTATAATGCTTTGCTTGGGGTGGCCTTTCCCTCTTCTGGCCGTTTGTGGAGTTCTCTTTATTATGTAGTTTCCTTGTTGTGTGTGGGGTTGGACAGGTGACTTGTCAAGGTTCCCTGGTTACAGAAGCTTGTGTCGGTGTTCTGATGGGTGGAGCTGGATTTGTTCTCTCTGGAGTGCAATGAAGTGTCCAGTAATGTGTTATGAGATGTCAATGGGTTTGGAGTGACTTTGGGCAGCCTGTATATTGAAGCTCAGGGCTAGTTTCCTGTGTTACTGGAGAATTTGCGTGGTATGTCTTGCTCTGGAACTTGTTGACCCTTGGGTGGTGCTTGGTTTTAGTGTAGGTATGGAGACGTATGATGAGCTCCTATCGATTAATGTTCCCTGGAGTCAGGAGTTCTCTGGTGTTCTCAGGATTCGGGCTTAAGCCTCTTGCCTCTGGTTTTTGGTCTTATTCTTGGAGTAGCCTCTAGACGTCTCTATCTGTCATTTAGTGGTTCCCTCTGTTTTAGCTTCTGTTTGCTGGTCTCTTCAGTGTCTAATTTCCTCCCTGATACTAGGGGGTGGGTGGATACTTTTTGAGGCTCAGTTGTTCAGTCCTGTTCTGGGAAGGGAGGAACGCTGCAGACGAATATCTCTGGCTTCTGTGGGGAGTGCTCGCAGTGTCTCGGCCACACTGGGTTTGCCCCCACTCACAGCACGTATGCTGTCCCAGTCTACACTGCACAGGTTCTAGGTTGCTCTGCCGGGAACTGTCCGAGGCCGGCGCCGGGTTGTATGCACTTCCCAGGTCTGAGCGGCTCAAGTTCAGGTTCTCAGGTACTCCACAAAGGCGCAGACTTGGTTGGGCCTGCGTTTTGTGCCTTCCCTGGTCCGAGCAGTTCAGGGGACCAGGTGTTTGGCGAGCACGGTCTCTGCGACTTATCGCCTCCCCAGTCCCCGCCACTCAGTTTTCTGGGTGTACAACCGGTGTACCTTCTCAGGGGGATATCGACCGGCCCGAGCCCAAGAAGTCCTGATTAGCAACAAGCCTGTCTGCAGTTTGTATCAGATGCCTTTCTGGGGCCGCGGTTGCCCGCTCCGGCTCTGGCTGTGCTCCCTGCCTGTCTCGGCGGGGGATGGGGGATGGGCCGACCGCAGCCGGCTTGCTCTGCTCAGTCCTTTATTCTGTGAGCAGGACTGGCCGAGTCTTAGGTTAGAGCTTTCCACCTTTTCGTGGGGAGGCTATCCCACAGTCTGCTTTGCTCTCCCCAGTTCTCTCAAATTGTTCTCGCGGCATTCAAGCCCAGTCCTCTCTCTAAGCAGTTCAGCCGGCTCCTCCCTGCCCAGCCCCCGCTTGCTAATGGCATATGCAGGCGTCTGCGCTGCTTCTCCACTGGGAGTTACCGTTTGGTAGGTAGTCTGTGGGTTTTAAAAAAATCTTAAAAAAAAAAGAGGGTTATGTGGCCCTCTGATCTTCCAAGGCTCGCCACAGATTCGCCAGTGAGAGTGTTTCCTGGTGTTTGGAAACTTCTCTCTTTTTAAAGCCTCCCTTCCCAGGACGGGGCTCCATCCTTACTTCTTTTGTCTCGCTTTTTATCTTTTATGTTTTTTCCTACCTCCTTTCGAAGACAATGGGCTGCTTTTCTGGGTGCCTGACGTCCTCTGCCAGCATTCAGTAGTTGTTTTGTGGACTTTACTCCGCGTTCAAATGTTCTTTTGATGAATTTGTGGAGGAGAGAGTGGTCTCGCCGTCCTATTCCTCCGCCATCTTGTTCCTCCTCCTAAATGCTTTTATAATAAAGGAATCACATGGTCCAATGCCATCCTGAGAAATTTTGTTATCCCAAAACTGGGAGACTGAGTTTCAGCCTCTTGGGTCTCAAGAAGCAAAAGAATTACAGTGTTGGGGATGTATGTATGTGAATCCTGTGAGAGGTTGAAAAGCCACTTGGCTAAAAGTCAAAATCACAATCTATATAAATTCTCTACTGAGGTCAGTGATGACTACTCAGAAAAGAGTGTTGGAAAAGATAAAGTAGAACAGAATGCAAGCAGAAGGGAATGAAAAGGTAGAACAGACTCCTTGGACACCCAGACCAGTGACTCACCGTGAGTTAGTGTCTCATCTAAGAGTTAAAATGAGGCCAAGAGTTCGACACTGCAGCTTCACAGGGCAGCTGAACCAGGGTCAGTGTAAAGACTGTGCTGTCACTTTCCCTGATGAGGATCTCCTCTTTCAAGTCTGCAAGGAGCCTGGGAAACCTTGGTATCTCGCTTCCAAAGAGTCTTAACCTCATCTAAACTTCACGACATCTGCTGTCAGCTTTCAGAATAAAGGATGGGGGTCCTTCTATCATACATATTAAGGCCAGTGTTATACTTTCTATCAGTCCCATTATTACTGGTAATAAATGCCACTGATCACAATAAAGTGAATAAAGTACTGAAAGTTGTACCTGTAAAGATCACAGCCAGGTATTGCTTTAGTTGCAATTAAATAAGCAATGTGCCATACTACTAAGTTTCAAGAATAAATAGGTTAGAAAGTGACAAATAGTATGTTTCCATCAAGCGTCTTTCTGATAAGTATTTCCCAAGACCATGTTATAGAAAATGGACAGTCTCTAAAAGTAGAGGTTAAAAGTTCCAGACAGTGGTGGGCACAAGGTTTAATGGATGGCTCAACTGGTAAAGAATCCTCCTGCAATGCAGGAAACCTGGGTTCGATCCCTGGGTTGAGAAAATCCCCTGGAGAAGGCAAAGGCCATCCACTCCAGTACTCTGGCCTAGAGAATTCCATGGACTGTATACTCTACGGGGTCACAAAGAGTCGGACACGACTGAACTACTGTCATTTCACTAAGGAAATGACCGAAAGTGAAGCAGTTACCATTTTCTTGCTGAGTCAATAAAAAGGAAATCCACATTATAGAAAAAACTCATAAAAAATGTTTCTCAAATACCCAACCAACTTGTTGTGTTTCTTAACCTGAGAAGAAGCTGAAGTACCAAAGAGAGGTCAGAATTCTGCTGAGACATATCTGAGCAGTTGAGGTCTGGCTTACTGGGGTTGCTCAAATTCTTCTGCTTAGGAAATTTTAACTTATGAATGTTTACGGATAATAACAGTCACTCACCAGAGTATAAGCTTGTCAAGTCTGCCTGCAATCAACAGATGCTTTCATGATCACACTCTTATTTTAGTCTCAGGCATTTTGCTGTCTCAGGCCCCAGCTTTGAGATTTTTTTATTTTGACCACAGGCTTCCCTAGTGCCTCAGAAGGTAAAGAATCCGCCTGCAATGCAGGAGAACCCAGTTTGATCCCTGGGTAAGGAAGACCCCTGGAGAAGGGAATGACTACCCACTCCAGTATTCTTGCCTGGAGAAATCCATGAACAGAGGAGCCTGGCGGGCTATAGTTCATGGGGTTGCAAAGAGTCAGACACAGCTAAGTGACTAACACTTTTACTTTTCACAGTATAAGAGATACATTTTACATCCTGACACATTAATACAGAAATATGTAATTTACATGAAAAAGTCACTGCATAATACCACATGGGAGGTACTTTGATATTTCCTTTTTTTGCTATTTTATTTTAATTAATTTTATATGATTCACTGATGTTTACTCATGGAAAAGTTGTAGGTTGTATGTAATCTGAGTGTGAAACACACTGGGCTAAGGTATTTTTTCTCTCTAATTGAAGCAGGTTCAGCTTGTAAACTTATTTCTTATAAATAAAACAACACAATGTCAATCTTTTTAGAGATTAAAATATAAGAATGTAAAACAGTGATAGCTTTCTGATGACTCTCAGTTAAAGATTAAGATGCACCTTAGATCCCCTGAACTATGAGTCACTTACATGCATCCCACTGGACTCATGAAAAAGTGGATTTATCAACCACTGGCTGGATGACACTATACATCTAGATTACTAGGGGAAGTGTCCGTCCAGATGAAGATATTTTATCTTGTCTTTATTTTGGTCTGTATTTATGACTTGTTTGTGTATTAATCTATACAATTAAAATTTCAATTACAATTTTCCTTATTTATCCTAATTTTACTTGAAAAGGCAAGTTATATTTGCAAACCAATTCACATCTGAGTACATTAATATAACCAGTTTTACTTAGAATAAGAGTTAATTCTAGAAGTTACCACAGCTTTATCCCTAATCTCTGAAGCCACTTTTTATAGAATGCCTATATCTGAACCATATTTCCAGATAAATTTTTACATGTTACAATTTTTATTTTATTAGATATATTTTCCCCAAGTGTATAAAACATTCTGAGATTGAAATCAAAGCAGTTTACTTGCATAGGTCCAGAAAATACATTTAGTTAGTAATGAAAATGTGATTGGGGCTAAGTTTTTTTTTTTTCCTTTTTGCTGGGTATAAATGGCCTTAATAGTTTGGTCAAGTTGCTTGACTTTGATTTATGCTGAAATAACAGTTGGGGTCAAAACAAATCTTAGTTCAGATTCCATGCAGTGGGGAATCCCCTAAATATAACCAGATTTACAATTCGCTCTCACATGCAAAACAGCCATTATGGCTTAGAATAAATAGAAATTACAGGCTAGTGAAAATGCAGGCATATGGTATTTATCAAAGAATCCAAGAGTATGTATTATTTCTTTTTAATACCGATTAAGAATGCATCAAGGTATAATGTTCTAAATGAAAGTTTTGTTTAAATTATTTCATTCATAAACAGTTATGCATAACTAAAGTGAACCAGAGTTTGGAAAAAGGGAAAAATAAGTTATTAAAAGAAAATAACCAATATTGGATAAATTAAGTCAGAGAGTTATAAGAGAAAACAAGGACAGAAGATAATAACATTGGGATAGAATGGAAAAGAGGAAAATCAGAGAATACCTAACCTCAGGGTATATATAGCTAGAAAGTAAGCCTTGAGATGAAATGATTGCACTGTATGTTCTGGTTTAATTTTACAATTAAAAAAGGATAATTCTAGGGAATTTGCAAGTTATTTCTGAGACCATTTCAGGATTTTTCTCCAAATGCATTATATATTAGCTGATGAAAATCTCATTTTTGAGATATCTATGCTTCCCAGGTGGCTCAGTGGTAAAGAATCTGCCTGCCAATTCTGGAGACGCAGGTTCAATCCCTGGTTTGGCAAGATCCCCTTGGAGAAGGAAATGGTAACCTGCTCCAGTATTCGTGCCTGGAGAATTCCATGGACAGAGGAACCTGGCAGGCTGCAGCCCATGGGGACAGGAAGAGTCAGATGTGACTTAGAGACTGAGCATGAGCTATGATTTAGGTTTCTGAAGTTCCTGGTTGTCTTTCTTTGCACTGAAAATGATATCCAACTCAAAAAAGAGAAGACTGTAAGAATCAACATCTATAAAAATGACTGCTTTTGCTCAGATCATGTTCCTCAAGCTTTTGATTTAAGGCTGCAGTCAAATGCTTGACCTATGTTGAATCAAATTAAACATTTAATTTTGGGTATATTTGTGCATACGTTTTCAATAGCAAGTTAAAGTTTATGAACTAGAAAACAGGAAAGTTAAATAAAATCAGAGAGAAATTTGTACCTTGACTTTTCAGTGAACTTTAAAAAATTCAAAAATTTTAAATAATATTTTGTATTCAAAAGAAAGAGAAGATTAACAGAATTAAAAAGAAGTGAACTGAATAAAAAATAAACAGCACAGTGTAAATATGTGACTAAAGATTTCTAAGGCTGCATATAAAAATGAAATTAAAATAGCTTCCCCCATCTGAGCAGTACGCTTGATACAGTTGATGGAACTACACTGGCACATCATCGTCACTCTGAGTCTGTATAGGTTACAATAGGATTCACTCTTGATGTTTTGTGTTCCATGGGTCGGCACAAATGTGTGACATGCATTTATCATTATAGAGTCATACAAAATATTTTCACTGCTCTAAAAATCTTCCATGCTCCACCTATTCATCCCTTCCCACTACCATGGCCAGTTGTTTTCTTATTGTTGAGTTTTAAGAGTTTTTTATATATTTTGGATAAAATAGTCCTTTATTGGATGTGTCATGCAAATATTTTCTCGTAGTCTGTGACTTGTCCTCTTAATTCTCTTCACATTATCTATTTTAGTGTGGAAGTTTTAAATTTTGCTGAGGTAGCATATGTCAATTATTTCCTTCATGGATTATGACTTTGGAGTTGTATCTGAAAAGTAATCAAACTTACTTAAGTCATACAGATTTCTCCTCTGTTATCTTCTAGGAGCTTTCTATCCTACATAATTTTCTAGGAGTTTTCTAGTTTTGCATTTTACATTTATGCCCACCATCCACTTTGAGTTAATTTTCATAAAGTATGTAAGGTCTGTGTCTAGATTTATTTTTTCTGTGCATACGTTGTTGTTCCTCTCAGAATTTTGAGGCCTTCAAATACAGAATGTTTAGCAAGAACTTTAATATATCCAAATGCTTCTGTCATCATTTTATGCTGGATTTTTTTCGTAGTCACCAGATTTGTCAGAAGGTAACAGACTATGGAGAGCAGGGCTTCCAAAAGTTCATTGATAAGCTTGACATACATTTTGTCTCATTTTAAAACAAAGGAATAAAGGCTGCAAGAAACATTTTATTCTGTAAAAGGCAAAATAAGCTGTCATTTTTTTCCTCGCTGTTTATTTGAATATCTTTCTAATGGCACTGAAACATATGTAATTTAGTCACTGGGTTTCAAATTTTGATGTTTTATCCGGTTAAAATCATTTCAATACAAATCCTGTTTGTATGCAGGCATGCTCTATCAAAGTGCTACAAAAAATAAAGTCAAATAAAGCCAAAGTACTTTCACTAACATTTTCAGATGAAGAGAAACTCCTGACTATATAGTTCACTCCAGATTCTAACTTTGTACCCTGAAGTACTTTGTAATTTCTTACTTTTTACTATATAAAACTGTGTTAAACCGTTTCTAAAGATTTTCATTTTTAACATTAGGGAAAGCAGTGCATGTTATTTATGAAAACATTTTCCATGTAATATTAAGTATAGAGGGTATAGAAATTGGTGCATCATTTCCACGCTAATTCTACTTCTGTTACCCTCAATTCTACCAACCTCCCAATAGGATTTCCATAAAATAGCTTATTTAATTTCAATTAATATGCAATTAAGTAAATAGTTAATTTGAGCACAACTGATGTATTTGCATTGTTGACTCTCTCTATGGACATGGTATAGCTTTCCATTTATTTGAGTCTTATGTCTGTCAGTACAGCTTTATAATTTTTGATATGTTTCAGGAATTTATAATCATTGCATTATCATCTCTAGATGTTTTTGATTTGTGACCTTGATAAAATTTGATTTTGAAATATGAAAAGGAGATACTTATTATCAGGAATTTTGATGAACTTAAGACTTTACCCTGCATGCAAGCTGTTAATTTAGCAGCTTCAGTTTCTTGAACACTGCTGGACAACATAAGGCTCTTGGGTCAGAGACAGAGAAATGTTTATTACTCACAGCAATAGCCAGAGTCTTAACACTTCACTCTAGTTCCCTGAAATCCAATTTCCACAGGGTATTATGAATGGGGCCAGGTGACACCTGTGTGTGTAGTAGACTGCATTGCAGCAAGCAACTGAGCTGTGGGAACCCCTACCTTTTATCACAGGTAGCAAGAATTTCTGTTGTTTGTGTTGGAAGGCCGAACTCTCTCTCCTTTCAAGACTGTAAACAAACCTCTCCCTTGCTTTGGAGGGAGTTGTTACCTCTGTCTTTCAAGGCTTAAGGCTAGAAAAAATTATTAAAGAGATTTTTCCAGAATGAAGTGCAAGATTGTATTTTATACAATATTCAGAAATGTGAGTTTAAGTAAATTTCTAATTCATGTCATGTAATGCTAAAGCTGAAACTGCAATACTTTGGCCATCTCATGTGACGAGTTGACTCACTGGAAAAGACTCTGATGCTGGGAAAGGTTGGGGGCAGGAGGAGAAGGGGACGACCGAGAATGAGATGGCTGGATGGCATCACCGACTCTGTGGACATGAGTTTGAGTGAACTCCGGGAGTTGGTGATGGATAGGGAGGCCTGGCGTGCTGTGATTCATGGGGTCGCGGAGAGTTGGACATGACTGAGAGACTGAACTGAACTGAATCATAATGTACTAAAACTTTTAGTTTGTATTTTCCATGTGTGAAAATACACATTTTTTGTTTTGTTTTGTTTTTGTTTTCTGAGTAGAAGTGGATTGTGCAGGCAGGTGTATATTAACCAGGTGAAGTAAGGAATTAAGAAATCTTGGAAGAGCAGGAATATTTCTCTTTTGTTTACTTCTAAATCCCCACTATTATCGTGCCTGACACACAATAAGCACTCAAATAATATCTGTTGTGTAAACACGTTAAGTCAAACAAGCTATTCATTGTTTTTATTTTCCTGATTCCTCCATTTTTACCTTACAGATTTTTTTTTCAGGAAAAAAAATGGATTTTCTTTGAATTACTTGTAAGTTTGGAGGAAAAAAGGTTTACAAATGACTCAAGATACAGGGTGTCTTTCATGACTTCATTTTAAACACATACACGCACACTCACACACAAAAACATAATGAAGGGTGTTTAACCAGAACCATGAAAGCTTGTATGAGCATCATAACATATCATTGTAGCACCAAAATCTCATAGCCTGTAATTATGAATAAAGTGACCTTTCTCAAACAAAAATTTATCATCTCATCCCTTTGCTGCTGCTGCTGCCAAGTCACTTCAGTCGTGTCCGACTCTGTGCGACCCTATAGGTGGCAGCCCACTAGGCTCTGCCCTCCCTGGGATTCTCCAGGCAAGAACAATGGAGTGGGTTGCCATTTCCTTCTCCAATGCATGAAAGTGAAAAGTGAAAGTGAAGTCGCTCAGTCGTGTCTGACCCTTAGCGACCCCATGGACTGCAGCCTACTAGGCTCCTCTGTCCATGGGATTTTCCAGGCAAGAGTACTGGAGTGGGTTGCCATTGCCTTCTCCTCTCATCCCTTTACCATCCCTTTATTGTCACTTTCAGAAGGATGTTTATCTTTAGGATAATTTTAAGAATCTAGGTTACGTGATTTATGATCTAGCTTCTCATGCCATTTTGATAGTCTGTAATATGATTTTTCTAAATTACTTATCTGTGTTTTGTTTCTCTCTCTAGCTGTTTCTTCTTTGTCTTGTTTCTCTCTTGTTTCTGTGCCTCTATCCTGAACACTCCATGTCTTTAAATCATTTGTCCTAAAATGATATTAAATGTCAATTCTGATGGGAACTCTCCATTGAATTCTAACTAGAATGAGAGGATCCTGCATATGTGTTTTTAAATCACCAAGTTTATATGTTTATATACTTATATAATGATTGATCTATTTTGTCCAAATCCTTTCAGGAGTATGAATCACTTTGTCTTTTATCAATTATTTGACACTTAGAATGGCATTTGAGAGCCCTGGGTGCTCACTGGTATTGACACCTGTCACTCCAAGAACCTTTACCTGGATTGGACAATGGATGTTTCCAATTATTCTTTTCTTAACTCAAGAGACTGGTACCTTATAAGCAGCTATCATTTTACTTATTATTTATTGAACATCTCCAATAAAAGAGAGGATTGAAGGTTAAAAAGGTAGAACTTTACAAAAATAAGAAAAGGAAATGGGTAAGATGTGAAAGAGGGGCAGAGAATTATGTTTCGTGTTTTGTTAGCTTTACTTTATAAAACCTCTATCTATCTGATAGTGAGAAGGAGCAGATGATTGCTTCTTTTTAAAGCTCAATTAAAGTGAGACTATTTTAAAAAATTAGAGCTAAAAATTGTATTTGAATTTAGGACATAAGATTGTATATTTATTCTTTATTTTTGCTTTAGGGCCAAAAATTTTCTTCTGCGTGTGGGGTTTTTTGAAAAAAGGGCTGCGTTGATTTTACTGCATAAAACATAACCACACTATATCATCCAAAATATTTCTGCTTTTTAAAAGAAGAATGAAAGTTTAAAAGTACTTACAGCAAGCTTTCTTCATAGCTCAGTTTGTAAAGAATCTACCTGCAATGCGGGAGACCTGGGTTCAATCCCTGGAAGATGCCCTGGGGAAGGAGATGGCAACCCACTCCAGTATTCTTGCCTGGGAAATCCCATGGATGGAGGAGCCTGGCCGACTACAGTCTATGGGTCACAAAGAGTCAGACATGACTGAGTGACTTCACTTTCACTTTCACCCACTCCAGTATTCTGGCCTGGAGAATTCCATGGACTGTAAAGTCAATGGGGTCGCAAAGAGTCAGACACAACTGAGCGACTTTCACTTCACTTCACTTCACAGCAATTTAAAGAAAAAATTCCTTTACTTTTTAATGATTTCCCCCTTAACTAATTCCTTGATCTG
Source organism: Moschus berezovskii (assembly GCF_049115385.1). Taxonomy (NCBI): domain Eukaryota; kingdom Metazoa; phylum Chordata; class Mammalia; order Artiodactyla; family Moschidae; genus Moschus; species Moschus berezovskii. The sequence continues at coordinate 27,312,199 of NC_142485.1, read as the reverse complement.
GCCTATAGGAAGTCAATCAGGAATATGTTTGTTTCACCTTGATAGTCTTTACAAAGCACTCAGTGTAGTCTCAAATACAAATAACCCTGTTCACACTCATATCTCATTAATTTATGCAATAAGTGTACAATTACAATAATAAACGCAGTGCATAGACAAGCTTGGGAACAAAACCAATTTACACTAACAGTGCACTGACAAAATGTGCAGTTCATTACCTTTGTCATCTCAACTGCGATAGGGAATGGAAAAAGAGAAAACACTAAATATTTTTTAATAAGCAAAACCAACTGTCTCATGATGATTGCTAAACACCCTTCCTCATTGATAAAACTAGTCAATTACAGTGCCCTATTTTGGAGCATGTGAAAGTGTTAGTCTCTCAGTCATGTCCGACTCTTTGAGACCCTATGGACTGTAGCCCACCTGGCTCGTCTGTTCATGGAATTCTCATGTGCTTTGCCACTAGTAATTTATATTAGATATAATGGAATTCTCACGTGTTCAGCCACTAATAATTTATACTTAAATTTATAAATGTTTTGGCTATTTTAAGTTTCTTGGTTATCATAATTCTGAAAATAATTAATGGTTTGCCATATTTCCTCTAAGATCTTATGATAACTATTATCTTTCCCCTCTATATTAAACTTATTAAATTTGCTCTCATTGAAAGTTTGCATTTGGGCTCCAAAATCACTGCAGATGCTGATTGCAGTCAGGAAATTAAAAGACGCTTACTCCTTGGAAGGAAAGTTATGACCAACCTAGATAGTATATTAAAAAGCAGAGACATTACTTTGCCAACAAAGGTCCATCTAGTCAAGGCTATGGTTTTTCCCGTGGTCATGTATGGATGTGAGAGTTGGACTGTGAAGAAAGCTGAATGCCAAAGTATTGATGCTTTTGAACTGTGGTGCCGGAGAAGACTCTTGAGAGTCCCTTGGACTGCAAGGAGATCCAACCAGTCCATTCTAAAGGAGATCAATCCTGGGTGTTCATTGGAAGGACTGATGCTAAAGCTGAAACTGCAATACTTTGGCCACCTCATGCAATGAGTTGACTCACCGGAAAAGACTGATGCTGGGAAAGGTTGGGGGCGGGAGGAGAAGGGGACGACCAAGAATGAGATGGCTGGATGGCATCACCGATTCTATGGACATGAGTTTGAGTGATCTCCGGGAGTTGGTGATGGACAGGGTGGCCCGGCGTGCTGTGATTCATGGGGTCACAGAGTTGGACACGACTGAGCGACTGAACTGAACTGAACTGATACATATATATATTCAGAGGCTACATCATTTTATCATTGTAATATTCAATGCTGAATGAAGAAACATACTACTAGTTAAAATTTATAAATAATCATAAGTATCATTTATTATTGAGCTCCAGATATTTAAAAATGCCATTCGTAATCTATCTAGCAAATCTGCAAGCGAGATATAAGTACACTTATTTTGTAGGTGAGAAAAGTGGGAAACAATTTAAATAATTTAAGTGGATCACGTAAGTAGCTGCTTCCAAATGTTTTGAATCTAAATTCTGTGATTATATTTTCTGTTGAACATGACTGCCTTTTTAAAAGACTTTGAAGCAGAAATTTAGAGGAAAGAAAATCAAACAAATAAGAAAATATCAAAACAAATAAGATAGTATTCTTGCCTGGAAAATTCCATTGGCAGAGGAATGGAATGTAGCGTGGTGGGCTACAGTCCATGGGGCTGCAAAGAGTTGGACATGAGCATGCGCGCGCGCACGCACACACACATTGTAACTAACTAAACATATTTTGAAGACTTCTGTTTCTGCCCACGAGGGATTAACAACTACAGGAATTGCTGGGAGTAAATTACTAGACGTCTGGGAAAAAGACATGAAACTGCTTTCACTACATTCCTAAAACTTTGATAAGCTGTGTTTCCTTTTGCTTTTAGTTCAAATTTTTTTTTTAATTTCACTGAAACTTTTTCTTTGACCTTTGTGTTACTTAGAAATACATTGTTTTGTCTCCAAGTATCTGAGGATTTTCTAGCTATCTTTCTGCTATTGATTTCCAGTTTAATCCTATTATAGTCCGAGAGCAGACTCTGTATGATTTCTAGTCTTGTAAATTTGTTAAGGTGTATTTTTGACCTAGGATGCGGTCTGTTTTGGTGAATGTTCCAAGTAAGAGTGAGAAGAATATTCTGATTATTTTCTGTCTGCTGGGCTGCCCATTTCTCAGAGAGGTATTGTCGTCTTAACTGTAACACTTGATTCATCTATTTTTCTTTATAGTTCTGTCAGCATTGGCCTCGCTTGTTTGGGCACTTCCCTGTTAGATGCACATACATTAAGGATTGCTGGTCTTCTTGGAGAACTGACCCCTTTATCGTTAGTAATGCCCTTCTTTATCCCAAACAACTTCCCTTGCTCCAAAGAAATTAAAAAGCTACTCTTGCTTTCTTTTGATTAACTTCAGCATGATATCTCTTTCTCCATTTACTTTTAATCTGCAAATGTCTTTATATTTAATGTGGGTTTTTTATAGACAAAATACACTTGGGACTGATCTTTTCTTTTTAATCCAGTTGGATAATCTCTGTCTTGTAATTGATGTATTTAGATTTGGCATTTAAAGTGATTGTTGATGCAGTTGGATTAATATCTATTACATTTGTTACTGATTTCTACTCTTCTGTATTTGTTGCCTTTGTTCTTTCCTCCTGATTTTGTCTTCTACCCTTTCTGCCATTTATAGTTTCAACTGATCATTTTATATGATTCTATTTCCTTTCCTAATTCCATATAAAGTGTACGTCTTATTTTTTTGTTTTCCAGTAATTGCCCTAGAGTTTTCAGTATAATTACACCTAACTGAAGTCTGGGCTTCCCTGATGGCTCAGATGGTAAAGAATGTGTCAGCAAAGCAGAAGACCTGGGTTCAATCCGTGGGTTGGGAAGATCCCCTGGAGAAGGGAATGGCTCCCCACTCCAGTATTCTTGCCTGAAGAATTTCATGGATAGAGGAACCTCACAGGCTACAGTCCTGGGGTTGCAAAGAATCAGACATGCCTTAGTGACTGGCACACAATTCAAGTCTACTTTCAAATATCAATACTAATTCTTCATAAATGATACAAGTGCTTTATAATAACAAATTGTTCCTAATTCCTCTCTCTTGTTCCTGTATTGATGTCACTCATTTTACTTACACATAAGTGTGTGTGTGTGTATGTGTGTGTGTGTATATATTTACATAAAACTGCATAGATTGTTGCTGTTATTTTTAAGAAACTGTTATCTGTTAGATCAATTAAAAATAAGAAAAATGAAAATTTTTATTTTGTCCTATTCCTTTCCCAATGCTTGCTTTCTTTATGGAAATCTGAGTTTCTTACCTATGTCATTTTTCTCCTCTCTGAAGAACTTATTTGAATATTTCTTACATAGTGGATCACTGGCAATAAATTTCCTCAGTTTTTGTTTATCTGAGAAAGCTCTTATTTCTCTTTCATTTTTGAAAGATAATTTCACAGGGTACAGAATTCTAGGTTGGTGATTATTTCTCTCAGTACTTTAAAATAGTTCACTCCACTTTCTTCTTGCTTGCATGATTTCTGAGCAATCAGACGTGATTGTTTTCTTTGCTCCTCTTTAAGTAAGGTGTTTTTGTCCTCTGGCTTCTGGTAGGGCTCCCAGAGATGAAATCACAGAAATGCAGGGCTCCCTCTGTGCCTGGCTCCCCTGGAGTTTTTAATTTCCAGACTTGTCCACACTGAGCCTCCAGCCATACTTTAATTACCGTGTAGTCTTCTTACCTGAGGAGTGGTCCTAACCGAAGTTTCTGTTCATTGGTTTTTGCTCATGTGATTCTTTGTGTATGCTTTTTTCTGTCTTCTCCAATTTTGGGGTTGGTGGTTTGCCCTCTGGCCTCAATTCTCTGACACATCTTAGAAGGGCTGTTGATTTTTCAGTTCATTTAGATTTTTACTTTTTTAGGAGGGAATGATGACTTCTAAGCTCCCTACATGCCAAACTAGAAACTGAAAGTAATGTGTGTTATGTTGGTAATGTGTGATAATATTGTTTTGCTGCAATAGATAAATTATTAACAAAAAATATGACTGTCTTGATAATTATAGTAAAAGCTGCAACAAAATTAAACACCATTTCATGTTAAAAACATTCTAGAAACTAGCAATACAAGAGAATTTTCTCAGTGTGATAAGGGGAATTTACAAATATCCTGCGGTTCAGAAACAAGACAAGTACATTTTTCCTCTCCATTTCTAGTCAATATTATATTGAAAGTCCTGGCCACTGTATGAAAGCACAAAAAAAATGAAATATTTTGAACAAGAAAAAAATAAGCCTCATCTTACAAAAGAAAAAAAGAGTTTTGTTTTTTAACTTTGCAGATTCTAAGCAAATGAGTAAAATTTCTGACTTTCAACATAGGCAGAGACACATAGACGTATCTCACTGATCTCCAAAATAGAGAAACCTGCAGTGAAGATTCTTGGTCTGATGAAAGGCACCAGATCAACCAATATGTGAAATCGTGGGATAATATAAAAAATAGACTCAACTAAGACAAAAACAAGGATCTGACTCACTTCTTAATAATCCAGGGTGGAATCATAGAAAGAATAGTATCTGAACATGCATAATCCCTCCTTCTTTCTAGCTTTCATAAAAAGCAAGCAGAAAACAAGAAAACCAATTGAGAAACTCAATGTAGATGCAAACATTTCAAAATTAATACCTGAGAAACCTTAATCTATAAAAGAAGTAAAATGTGACATAGAATTATATTCACAGGATGAATAGAATTACTTTTCCCTTTCATGACTCTTGTCAAAACACAAGTGGAATGTAAAGAATGTGAATCTGGAAATGAACGTACTCGCTTCTCCATGGCAGCATCTTCTGACTGATAATCCAATTAGATGGAAAAGAAAGAAAGGAAAGAATGAAGTTTTCACTTACTCTTGATAAAAGCAACAGGAAGGAGACTGGCATCAGGGAAGATAAATCCGGACTTAACTAGCTGATGCTCACTGCTGTAATTACCTGCTGTGTCTATTTTTGATCCTGGCTACCTTGTGATACTTGATATCATAATGAACTGCTGATTGTGTTTATGAACATTTGCAAGGTGCTCATTCACTACATCTTTCCACTTGGAAATGCTGTTTTGTTTCTGAAATAGCTTGACCAGGTGAAAATAACTCCCAACATATCATTTCAATTTAATAGAGACAGACTTGGCCTAAGCTCAATTCTGCAGAGGTTTGTTGCAACTTGCAAAATCATATCCTGGAGAAGAGGGGAAAAAATCCATATTGTTTATATAATTCCCTTCAAGCACATCCTATGCAGATACATTTGCTACCAGAAACAACTTTATGATTTGGGATTGGCAGACACACTTTGAAAGAAAAATGATTATTCTCCCCCCAAAAAAAAATTAGCAATAAATTTTTATCCTAAAAACCATAAAAAGCTTTGCAAACAATATATCAAACTGTATACACATGTACCAGAGAAACAAAAAATGATTTGTACTCAAGAAGTTTTAGTCATATTCTCTCTTACAAAAGCCCAGATTTGAATAGACTAGGCAAGCTTCTATATCCATCATTAAGCAAACCTGCATCTCTTACATCTCCTGCATTGCAGGATTCTTTACCACTGAGCCACTGGGGAAGCCCAAGCAACTATTACTAAACAATTATTACCCTGGGTGAAACTCTCAATAAATAACATGTATTAAGCAGCATTACACTAGAAATGTTAGTAGTTGTTTTAAATTTATCCATAATGAAAATTAATGGAATTAGCAATGATTAATCATCTGGTAGATGCCTGGTCATCATAAACATCTTGTTGACAATTTTATTTGTCCCTCAAATTTTGAGTCTTATTGTTATCTTATTTTCACAGGTGAAATATTAATAACAGGATCAGGAAGATTAATAAATTTAACCAAGGTCACAGAGTAGGTGAACAGCAAAAACAGAATTTGAACAATGATTTATCTAATAAAATAATATACAGCCCTTTTAAAAAAATTAAATATTTACTATTAAAAATAACTTACATTCACCATTCTCTGTAAAATTTGTTTTTATATTTACCTTCCAGTTTCATCAGTAACCATATGCATTTTTACATATTTTTTCCAAATTTAACATATAGCCCTTCTTGTTCACTGTATTTCCTTTCTGCTCTAAGATAAACAAATGTGTGTGTGTTAGTAGCTCAATTGTGTCTGACTCTTTACGGTCCCATGGACTATAGCCTTCCAGGCACCTCAGAATTCCACTTCCATATCATAATTATTCCTTATTTATTTAATTTTCTCTGTTTTTTTAAATATTTAAATGGTGACTTAGTTACTGTCAATATCTTGCCATGACTCCAATATTAGGTTCATCTGTAGGCTTCTTACTGCCATTCTCTTTCCTCTTCACCTGGATGATCATGGACACTTTTTATTTTAAATCTACAGTATATGTGAAAGACTGTAGATCATTTTATTTTCCCCAGAATGGTTCCCTTTTCTCTTGTTAAACAGAGAGAATAAGAAGCTGATCATGCTCATACTCCATCACTCAGTCGTGTCCGACTCTTTGCGACCCCATGGCCCGTAGTCCTCCAGGTTCTTCTGTCCATGGGATTTTCCAGGCAAGAATACTGGGATGGCTTGCCATTTCCTTCTTCAGGGGAACTCCATGACTCAGGGATTGAACCTGTGTCTCCTGCCTTGCAGGTGGATTCTTTACCATTGAGCTGTAGGGAAGAGCGAAACTGATCAACAGGACACAATTAGAAATGGACCTGGATCTGGGCTGGGTTGCAATGTCACTACTGCTCAGCCTATTTCTAGTTTGTTTCTAGTCTTTGAATGTGGCCCTCGTGAATTTTCTTACTGAGAGCCTGGCACATGTCTGTCCCCCTAAACCCCAAAGTTTGTTATTGCCCTTTTTGGGGTCTTCACTTAACTCATGAGCTTTTCACCCTCACAGCTTTAAAATCAGGTTATCATGAGGAGAGAGTGGCTATGTTTTTGAGGAAGCACTTGTTCTAATTATGTCAGACCAGTTACAGCCCATCTGGTGAGAGTTTATTGATTATGTAATTGTGGTTTTACTTCACATTTTTCAGTTTGTTAAAGAGTTGACATGTTTTAAAAAATTTTTATCATCCTTGTTTTCTAAACTGTGATATGTTATTTTCTTTTGCCTATTGAAATTTATGTTTCTTGTCTTCCTTACAGATTACAAATTTCTATATATTTTGAATATCAGTCCTTTGTAGAAGTTGTAGATATCAACTGAAAATATATTTCCAATTTTGTTTTTTTCGTTCATCCTATGATAGTCTTTGATAAGCAAAATTCTTAGACCTAAATTACCATATTATAATCATTATTCTTTTAATACAAACCCTCTTGTTATCATTCTTCAAGAAGATCTTAATTATCATGAATATTTATACTTCTGTGTACTTTACATATTTAGTTTTCAAATTACACTGAAAGTCTATTGGATTTTTTTTCTTTAATGTATAGAAACATTTGGGGAAACTTGAAAATTATACAATCTTTCAAACCATGAACCTGGTATATCTTCTTATTTATTTCGAATAGGTCATCCTAGCATCATGTAATAAAATAAAACTTTTCTAGATATTTTAATTATACTTTAAAATACACACTATATATTTATAACTTTCGTAAATGGAATCTTTTATACACACTATTTGTTGCTTTATAATAATACATTTTCATATTGATCTATTTTCATTAGTCTTTCTAAACATTATTAATAAATTATCTCAGATTCCTTTGGATTTTCTACACTGAAAATTATATTTAAAGAAAAACTGTTTCTTCTTTCTATCTTTCATATTTCATTTAATGGTTCAATTCAGTTCAGTTGCTCAGTCGTGTCCAACTCTTTGAGATCCCATAGACTGCAGCACGCCAGGCCTCCCTGTCCATCACCAACTCCTGGAATTTACTCAAACTCATGTTCATTGAGTTGGTGATGCCATCAAACCATCTCATCCTCTGTCATCCCCTTCTCTTCATGCCTTCAATTTTTCCCAGCATCAGGGTCTTTTCAAATGAGTCAGTTCTTCGCATCAGGTGGCCCAAGTATTGGAGTTTCAGCTTCAGCATCAGTCCTTCCAATGAACATTCAGGACTGATTTTCTTTAGGATGGACTGGTAGGATCTCCTTGCAGTCCAAGGGACTCTCAAGAGTCTTCCCCACACCACAGTTCAAAACCATCAGTTCTTCAGCTCTCACATCCATACCTGACTACTGGAAAACATAGCTTTGACTAGATGGACCTTTGCTGGCAAAGTAATGTCTCTGCTTTTTAATATGCTATCTAGGTTGGTCATAACTTTTCTTCCAAGGAGCAAGCATCTTTAAATTTCAAGGCTGCAGTCACCATCTGCTGTGATTTTGGAGCCCAAAAAAATAAAGTCGCTGTTTCCACTGTTTCCCCATGTATTTGCCATGAAGTGATGGGACCAGATGCCATGATCTTAGTTTCCTGAATGTTGAGCTTTAGAGCCAACTTTTTCCCTTTCCTCTTTCACTTTCATAAAGAAGCTCTTTAGTTCTTCTTTGCTTTCTGCCATAAAAGTGGTGTCATCTGCATATCTGAGGTTATTGATATTTCTCCAGGAAATCTTGATTCCAGCTTGTGCTTTATCTAGTTGAGCATTTCTCATGATGTACTCTGCACATAGGTTAAATAAGCAGGGTGACAATATACAGCCTTGATGTACATCTTTCCCAATTTGGAACCCATCTGTTGTCCCATGTCCAGTTCTAACTGTTGCTTCCTGACCAGGATACAGATTTCTCAGGAGGCAGGTCAGGTGTTCTGATATTCCCATCTCTTTCAGAATTTTCCAGAGTTTGTTGTGGTCCACACAGTCAAAGGCTTTGGCACAGTCAATAAAGCAGAAATAGATGTTTTTCTGGAACTGTCTTGCTTTTTCGATGATCCACTGGATGTTGGCAATTTGATCTCTGGTTCCTCTGCCTTTTCTAAATCCATCTTGAACATCTGGAAGTACATGGTTCATGTACAGTTGAAGCCTGGCTTGGAGAATTTTGAGCATTACTTTACTAGTGTGTGAGATGAGTGCAACTGTATGGTAGTTTGAACATTCTTTGGTATTGCCTTTCTTTGGGATTGAAATGAAAACTGACCTTTTTCAGTCCTGTGGTCTCTGCTGAGTTTTCCAAATTTACTGGCATATTGAGTGCAGCATTTTCATCGCATCATCTTTTAGGGTTTGAAATAGCTCAACTGGAATTCCATCACCTCCACTTGCTTTATTTGTAGTGATGCTTCCTAAGGCCCACTTGACTTCGCATTCTAGGATGTCTGGCTCTAGGCTGATGATCACACCATCATGATCATCTGGGTTGTGAAGATCTTTTTTGTATAGTTCTTCTGTGTATTCTTGCCTGAAGGCCAGGGGAGCAGACCTGGGTATGGTATAAGCCCTCTTGGAGGAGGTCGTCATTAACCCCACCATACAGCCACCAGCACTTACACAGGTCTGGGAAACAAATTCTTGGGAGGCACAAACAGAACCTTGGGCACACCAGGACCCTGGAGGAAGGAGCAGTGATCCCATAAGAGTCCGACCCAGACTTGCCGGTAAGCGTCCTGGAGTCTCCAGCAGAGGCGTGGGTCGGTGGTGGCCTGCTGCAGGGCTGGGAGCACTGAGTGTAGCAGTGCATGCAGGGGGCCTTTTGTAGGAGGTCGCCATTATCTTCATTAGCTCCACCATAGTTTGGCCCCAGGTAAATTTAATGGTTAGATTCTGTATTAGTCCTCAGAAACTTCATATACCTCACTAATAAAACCATCAGTAGTAGATCTTAATCTTAAATCATCCACTCTAGAAACTTATCTATTTCTTCAAACTTTCATATTTATGAGTTAAAATTGATGATGTCGGCTGATTATAATATCATGTTTCCCTTTTTAATATTATGCTTTCAACAAACATTGTTGATGTCAACTTATTCAGAACCAACCTTTATGTTCTTATTGTGTTTGGTGGTATTATTTCCATCCTGTAACTCTTTTTCACATTTCTTAAGTTGCATGCTTGGTTCATTATCAGTATTTCTCCTTTGATAATATACAGCTGATAGCATAAATTTCTCTCTGAGTACTGTTTTAGCTGCCTATCATGAGTTTTTAATGTTTTATGTTACCTATTTAAATATATATTACCTAGCTCTAAGTATTTTCTAATCTCCTGATTTTTAAAAAATTTGTGAGTTATCTAGAGTTACAACCTTATCATTCTGTTATAGAATTTAGCCTAATTTTTACCAGTTGTTACTGAGACGAATCAAGTGACATTTGGCAAAAGTTGTACATAGAATATCTTTTGTGAAGTTTCTAAGTGATTAAAAAGATATATGATATATATAAAAAAGATATATGATATATGATTCAACATTTGGTGTGATACCTTTTTGATCAAGTTAGCTAATACTTTTGTTTAAATATTGTAATCTCTTTTTCTTTTGCTTGACCAATCATATATTTAAAAGCCATGTACCTTCACTGAAGAAAATTTGGGAAATGTAAAAAATAGAATACAACAAAAGTATGACTTGTAGCCTCACTATCCAGTGATAGCATTGTAATTTTTTAAAAATTAATCACTTAAACCCCTTCTGAATTGTACTACATCATACACAGATTTCAGATATGCATAGAGATGGAAATAGAGATATAGCCCACCGACCTTCCTCCTTTGAAAATGTGCCATCATGCCTTTGAGGCTCACTTAGCCCTGAAAGCTCAGCTGATAAAGTATTTGCCTGCAATGCAGGAGACCCTGGTTCAATTCCTGGGTCAGGAAGATCCCCTGGAAAAGGGAAAGGCTACTCACTCCAGTATTCTTAGGCTTCCCTTATGACTCAACAGGTAAAGAATCCACCTGCAATGCAGGAGACCTGGGTTCTATCCCTGGGTTGGGAAGATCCCCTGGAGAAGGAAAAGGCTACCCACTCTAGTATTCTGGCCTGGAGAATTCCATGGACTTTCGAGTCCATGGGGTCACAAAAAGCTGGACACGACTAAGCAACTTTGACTAGCCAATAGAAGTCCAGCCTGTATGACTCTGAATTTTAGTGCCTTGTCACTCTGCTCTTGCTGATGTTTCTAAAATGGCTTCTTCAGTTCAGTTCAGTTCAGTTCAGTCGCTCAGTTGTGTCCGAATCTTTGCGACCCCATGAATCACAGCAAATGGCTCCTTAGTCACTAATAAAGACTAGTTCTCCCAGTTATAGTTCTTGCTTCCTGCCTGGGCAGTGTCTGTGTAAAGATGTAAAGTGGAGTCAGAGGTTTGGGTAAACCCCATGCATGACTTCACTGAGAAGCTCATCAAGGGAAGAAAAGTAGAAGTCTTAGTTTAAGGTTCTTTTCCCAAATACTGTCTTTCCGCTTAGAGACTAACTTTGAACACCGTGTAAGAGGCAGCCTTGTTCAAATCGCAAAAGGTGTTTTTACACCTCCCTCACAAGTAATGATTATATTGGATTTGAGTAAATTAAAAGAGGACTCCTCAAGTAATTAGTGCCATTTTATTTCTGATGTAGATTTTCAAAAGAGAACATTTTATTAATTAGCCTGCAATTAAAAAGTAAGTGCTTTTTTGTTGTTTTTGTTGCTGTTACTTCAGTTGGAAGACATGGCTTTCCTGTCAAATTCTCACTTAGTCTCATAATAAAATCTTTGTTTGCTGTTCATTTCATCTGTAAAATCAGGTTGCTAATACAATTTAGAATGATAAAGGATTAATTAGCACCTGTCTGAATCCTAAAGGGATTTTTATGAACTATGTTGATTTCTCTTTAGTAAGCCTGTGATAAACCTAATGAGATGTTTCGAAGAAAAAAAAAAATTATCTGACACTCGTGAAAGATAGTAAGGAAGCCTGCATTCAAAGGGACAACTACGATGGAGGTTTTTCACAAGGGGAGACAGATAGGTCTCAGTTCTGAGCATAGCAGGAAAAGTAGGGATATAGTAAGGGAGGAGCTGATTTGCTGCTACTACTCTTTTTATACAATAGCTGGATAATCTTCTAGTTTCAGTCTGACTTATTTATAATACACTGTGACCTTCAAAACCTTCAATTATCTTTGAGCCAATCTTTTACCTTGGCAGATATACACATTCATTGACATAGAATTTAATGTTGCATATTTTGAAAAATGATTTTTGGTATTAATTTTAAATAACATGGACATTAGACTCAACCAGATCAAAGTTGAGCATTTGAACTATAATTTACTTGCTGAAAGGCTTGAAGCCAGTGATGCAACCTTTCTGAGTCTTATTTTCTTCATTTGAGGATAGTAATATGAACCTATCTTACAGATTTGTTGTGAAAATCAAGCAGTGCTTTATGTATAATGTGCAAGTAACAAGACCTGACAGACTGTAAGTATTTGATAAATCACTTCTATTATTGTAATTTTGGGCAAAATGAGAAAGTCACAGGTTTCATAACAGACTTGGAAGACCTAACTCATATATTACAGGAAGTTTAGTCTCTGCATTTTTACAACAGAAGAAGGAGACAGAGAAAAAATACCCATGCATTATATTCTATTTATTTTACATCTTGAACAGAATAAAGAACTAAATGAAATGAGAGGGTCTTTGCCAGGGAAATGAGCCTTTTTTCAGAGTGCCCTCTTATTCTAAACTGAGAAGGCAGGTACTTTTCAGAACTACCATAAAACAAATAGCCATCCATTGTTACTGCCAGTTATTTCCTATTCTCCTTTGTTATTTCCATAGCCTACCTCCCTTTGGGGAAAGACTAATCCATAATAAATGTATTTCCTACACCTGCGAGGCCACACAGGTATTCACATTTTATAGGGAGTAATATTTTCTTTTTCAGTTTCTCTCCAGGGTACTTTATGTCCTTCTAGTTCATAGCAGAAATAGTAAAATTTCAAACTCCATGAACTGAAAAAAAGGTCTAAAACCTTGAGCACTGAACAAACCAAACTATAAATACACATTATTACAGCATTTAAAATTTTCCTGTATCATTTCATGTTATTAAAACATGCCTCTTTCTGCTCATATGCCTATCTACCACAAAGTCATATAGATAAAAATATAAAGTATGTTGAATATACTATTCGTTTTTATAAAACCATAGTATAAAATTGTATTTTTTGAGAAAATAAGACAAAAACGCTTTTAAATTTCAAATCATAGAATTTTAAACAAACCTCTTCCCACCTGAAGGTGATTTTTCATGCTGAGAACTACAGAAAGATTGATTTAGAGGACTGAGGTTTTATTTTGTATTCTCTAATGACAAATAATCAAAAATACAAAAATGATCTCAAAAGTGTTCTGACGGGTCATTGAAAGCCAAGTCTTTTGACTTTTTGTTTCTGAATGTTACATGTGTTTCACTGAAAAGTGTGGTCTGATGAATTTAAGGAGCATGATCCATACTATATATGAATAATGGTCTTCAACCTCTAAGGAAAGGGACCTCGTAAGCTTTAGATCACAGTGTACACTGAAAACTTATAGTCTAACTTTTTGTAACTAGAACAATAATTGCAAGGAGAATACAATTCATTATGTACCTATAAAAATGATGTCTTCTCACATGGCTTACTGGGAAACTACATTTTAATAAAGTTAGAATTAGAGGAAGGAAACTCCTAGGATAGTAGTGGAATTGTCAGTTCTTCACGTTGAAATGACTTTCACATTTTGAGATAAGACTCTTGAATTTCAAAGTTTGGGAGATAAGAGATGTTATAGGTTTTTATAAAAGTAGAAAAATTACTTTTAGATTATCTCAGGTTTATGCACTTAATCCAACCTCTCTTGTCCAAATGAGACATCACCTAAAATTGAGTGACTCATTTCTTTTCCCAAAAGTCAGTACAAAATAAGACTTCAAGTAACTTTTTCTAAAGTTGAACAATTTATGGATGACTGATTCACAACGGCATACTAAGGAACTGAACTATACTTTCATTTATTCAATAAATATTTTTTTGTTAACTAGTAGGTCTTGAGTGCATTACAGAATATATGAAAAACAAAGTTTTAAAAGTCCCCTGTTTTCATGTAATTATTATTTGGGAACTAGAGACAAGAGATAGATTTCAAAACAGATGAAATAGATGTAGTGTTGTTAGATGGGTACAGGATTTATGGAAGTAAATATTCAGTTCAGTTCAGTCGCTCAGTCGTGTCCGACTCTTTGCGACCCCATGAATCACAGCAAGCCAGGCCTCCCTGTCCATCACCATCTCCCGGAGTTCACTCAAACTCATGTCCACAGAGTCGGTGATGCCATCCAGCCATCTCATTCTCCGTCATCCCCTTCTCCTCCCGCCCCCAACCCTTCCCAGCATCAGAGTCTTTTCCAGTGAGTCAACTCGTCGCATGAGGTGGCCAAAGTATTGCAGTTTCAGCTTTAGCATCAGTCCCTCCAAAGAACACCCAGGATTGATCTCTTTTAGAATGGATTGGTTGAATCTCCTTGCAGTATAAGGGACTCTCAAGAGTCTTCTCTAACACCACAGTTCAAAAGCATTGATTCTTCGGAAATCAGCTTTCTTCACAGTCCAACTCAATATTGCTACTGCTACTGCTGCTGCTAAGTCGCTTCAGTCGTGTCTGACTCTGTGCGACCCCAGAGACAGCAGCCTAACAGGCTCCTCCGTTCCTGGGATTCTCCAGGCAAGAACACTGGAGTGGGTTGCCATTTCCTTCTCCAAGAAGATGATAATTCAAATAAAGGTACTATGGAATTTTTTTGTATAGAGTCATAATCAGAGACCTCAAGCAATGGTAAGAATTAGTTACTTAAAAAAGAAATGTGTTACTGACAGAAAGTCATAGGTGAGAGCAGGTTAAGCTCAGATGATGGAAAGAAGTTTGGTTTGCCAGGGGCCTGGTGTTTAAGGTCCAAAAGATGGCAATAGAGAGGCGAGAAGGACCTAAGTCAGGAACCGTCATGTAAAGCGTACTAAAGACTATAAAATTGAGAGCAGTGGGGAACCACTGACATTTTCAGCTAACATGATGATATTTACTTTTTAAAGAAATGCCTTCTAGCTACAGAATGGAGACCAGGATGTAGAGAGAGATGACCAAAGGCAGAGACACCTATGGGTATGCAAGCTATGATAGTGGCCTGGACTCAGAGATTGGCGGAGGAAATAAAAGTGCGTGAATTCCAGAGACATTGGGGAGGTAGTATCTGTAGGTATTTGTGAGTCATGGGATGATGCAAGTAAAAATGGAAATGTAGCCAATGATAATTTCATTTTTCATATAATTGAATGGATGTTAGTCTTCCTTGAGAGAGAAAACACAGAAGAAATAATGGTCAATATAGATTAAGTGTTACACATGTTTACATTTTCTAGCGGATACATAAATGAATCTGACCCATGAGTCACAAAATATAGGATTTAAATTTTAGTAAAGACATAAGACACATAGAAAACATACAGCAAGTGGACAGACATTAATCCTGTCTTATTGGTGGTTTCATTGGTAAAGGGATTAAAAACTGTGATCCAAAAGCAGACAGTGACAGAATGGATTAAAAATAAACAGAGACAACATCACGGGTGAACTCATCAAATATAAGTACACATTAAGTATGTATATGCCATTATTTAACAATTAGACCTCAATAAAGCTGTTTAAGTTTTTTCAATAACAAAATAACAAAAAAGTGAAAAAGTGAAGTCACTCAATCATGTCCAACCCTTTGTGACCCCGTGGACTGTAGCCCACCAGGCTCCTCCATCCATGAGATTCTCCAGGCAAGAATACTGGAGTAGGTTGCCATTTCCTTCTCCAGGGGATCTTCCTGACCCAGGGATCAAACCCAGGTCTCCTGCATTGCAGGCAGATGCTTTAACCTCTGAACCACCAGGGAAGCCAAAAATAACAAAAAGCTGAAAAAAAAAAGTTTGGCTGGGAAGGGAAAAATAATAAACTAAACCAAAAAAAAGTTTACTGAGGGTCTATAGCTTAGTCTTCAAGAGTGTCAGTGAAGTGGGGAACAGGTGTCTTTACAATTGTATTCCTCTGTACCCGTCTCAGAGACAAGCGAAAATAGTCATGGTGTGATTCTGACCCACGGCATGGTTTCTCAGGTTTCTGGTCTACATAAAGAGGACTGCAGCCTTCAGAACTGTCAGGCTTTTATAGAAGGAAGTGTTTTACGTGACTTGTAACTTGAGATACTTGAAACACAGAGGGGGCATAAACACCATTTAAAAAATTATGCAGGTTTGAGCCTCTGATTTTTGTTGTTGTTATTGTTACTCCATCCTAAAAGGTAAACACACAACAGCCTGAATGATCCAGTAACCACAGTGCAAGATGCCATTCTACTCACGCACATTACCCAGCTACCTGGCAGCTCTGCTAGAGAAGCGTGGACAATCGCTCAAAATGCTTGGGCTTCAGGGATATTTAGAAGCTCCTCATTTCCTCCCAGAAAATGCATGGAGACGTTGAAATTGCATTTGTGTATTACTTCCTTTGGGCTTACCAGATCCCTCTCCCTGTATCCACTTAACTTAAAATGTAAATTTCTTTAGAAAGCACTGTCTTGATAATTTATTGGGAATTAGTAGATTAAATCATTTTCTTGCATGACTTTCTACACTAAGGCGACGTGAAAACACCTTAGATGGAAAATAGAGTCAGAATTGAGCTGGGTCCAGGACAGTGGGGACCACAGTCATCTATTCTTAAAGCTCTCAGGACTAGTTATGGCCACAGATATAAATGCTATACAGGGAAAGAATAAAGAAAATAAGCATTCCACACTGATTTTGGTCCAGGTGCATTAATATACATTTTTAAGAGACAATCTCGGTAGTGGCTAGAAGAGGAGCTCTGAAGTCAGACTACCTGTTTTTGTTTTTGTTTTCCCAATGTCTGTATATGGTGACTCAGACAGTAAAGAATCCACCTGCAATGCGGGAGACCTGGGTTCGATCCCTGGGTTGGGAAGATCCCCTGGAGGAGGGCATTGGCAACCCACTCCAATATTCCTGCCTGGACAATCGCCATGAACAGAGGTGCCTGGCAGGCTGCAGTCCATGGGGTCGCAAAGAGTCAGACACAACTGAGCAACTAAGCAAATATATATCTTTACTACCTATAGGAAACTTTCATGTATTTTGAGCCTCATAAGCAACCTGTGAAGTAGGCAGGTTTCAGCTGTTCATTCTCATGAGGTATTCTATTTTTGTATTCTTATCCACAAGTCAGCAGAAGAGACTGCAGAGGCATACATGCCCCTTGCCTGAAGCTTGTCGCTGTCATAAATGGAGGCAATATCGAATCGATTCTCAAACACTTTCTGCTCAATCGTGCCCCACTGAAATTAATGTGCCCTGGCCTCTCCTGCCTCATTTTGTAGCCCTGATTTATGTCCTTGTAAGTAGTAACATTTATAAAAAGTCAGAAAAATTATGACATTGAAGAAATGGAAACCAGAAGTGAGGTGATCAGGTGTGCAAGACATTACAACAAGATTGTTATATGTCAATTTAGCTCGACACTTCTAGTATATTCTGCCATCTAGCCAGAATGAAATCTCTCTTGGGTAAAGGCAGATATCCAAGGGAAGTCCAAGTCTTTCTGATTTTCAGATAGAGGATTTTACTGGACTCATATAAACACAGATGGTTGTTACATAAATAGAAAGACATGGTACAGATTTTAAAAAAGCATACTTCTAGGGGAAAATACAATTAAATAAAATTTTCATCAAAAGCTTGTGTGCACTTTGAAATTTAAATTGCATGGTGAGCTTGGATTGCCAATATTTTTCATGCTGCTTTCTAGACTAATGGTGCCTTCCACTCATTACAGAATAGACAGGGACTATGACGCTTTAGAAAGTTAAATGCAGGTGTATAGCTGTTGATCCCAGCCTAGAAGACATGCTTTCTACATCCAGGAAGATTATCCAAAAAAGCCAACTGTGACAATGAAAAACCATGTTGTTAGACTGGTTTAAGAAGGATTAAGTCAAGGAAAGTGAGGTTTTTTTGTTTTTTGTTTTTTTTTTCACTTCCAATGCTCATGGTAATTTAGTTAAGCACAGTCAAGAGAATACACTGCAAAGTAATTGAGAGGGAGTCTGAACTCAGATTTGTTCAGCTTCCTTCTTAGAATAGTTAATATTAACTGACTTCTACATTAAGATTCACTTAACTTGGCAAATGCATGAAAATGAAATCACATAAGCTTTTCTAAACTCACACTTTCTAAGACTGGGGTAAATGGCAAGTCTAAGAAATACTTGTTTACTTTTGAGATGTTTCACAGAGACTATGAAAAAAGTTAACTTTAAAAGCAAGAGCCAAACAGTTTGTTGGTCTTGAAATATAATAATTTCAAGAAGCAACTGATTATTTTAATAAAAAACTCAGTAGACATAATTGCCCCTAGAATTGATGCTTTTGAACTGTGGTGCTGGAGAAGACTCTTGGGAGTCCCTTGGACTGCAAGGAAATCCAACCAGTCCATTCTAAAGGAGATCAATCCTGAGTGTTCATTGGAAGGACTTATGCTAAAGCTGAAACTCCAATACTTTGGCCACCTCATGCGACGAGTTGACTCACTGGAAAAGACTCTGATGCTAGGGGGGATTGGGGGTAGGAGGAGATGGGGACGACAGAGAATGAGATGGCTGAATGGCATCACCGACTCGATGCACATGAGTTTGGGTGAACTCCAGGAGTTGGTGATGGACAGGGAGGCCTGGCGTGCTGTGGTTCATGGGGTCGCAGAGAGTCGGACATGACTGAGTGACTGAACTGAACTGAACTGAACTGAAGCATTTCTCCTGAAATGAATGGGAAGTGGTTGTTTTTGAGAATATACTCATAGACTTTGTTATACTACCTGACAGCTTAAGAAATATTAGAAGATATTGCTTCAGGTTTTCTTATTCAAATACAGCTTAGCAATGTATTCCTATTTCAGGTGCCCATGATTCCTTGAGGTTCAGTTCAGAGATAAGCAGATGATGAATGGTTGAACCACAGAAATAGGTGAAGACACAGTCTTATCTTTATTCTGGACCAAATTAAATAATATTAAATGTTCTTTAATTGCATTGATTGAAATCAAACTTTTCCTCCTGCCTTTCCTACACCATTTTGACATGATTTTCCCAGAAAAATCAGAAGTAGAAAGGAGCTTCCTTTTTTCATGGTGATCATGTAACACAGCATATTGTTGACATCTGTTGTGCAACCCTAGAAAAGCATGAACCTATGTGTTTCAGCCTCAGAGAAGCATGGATCTTGAGGTAAAAAAGTTAGCAGCTTAAATCATTGTAAACAAACTCCATTCTTTGTTTTCATTCTTGGAAAGATGAAAGGACATAGCACGTAGTCCATAGCAGTCCTTGCAAAAGTGTAGCTTCTATACCAAACATTTCTTTCACATCCTGATTCCTATCCACAGATTGAAATCTGGAGTCAGGCCAAATTCACTACCATTCACAGATGCCAATGATGAGCTGGGTGTTTTACTAGTCAGATATCCTAAACCTGGGCTTCCTAGGTTGCTCAGTGGTAAAGAACCTGCCTGCCCAGCAGGAGATGAGCATTTGATCCATGGGTCAGGAAGATCCCTTGGAGAATGAAATGGTAAGTATTCTTGCATGGAAAATTTGCCTGTAAAATACAAGAATTTATACAAACATTTAATCTTTCATTCGTGGCCAATAACTTTAATGTTAATCAGAACTATGATCTTTATGTTTGGAAAGAAATATTTTAATATAATAGTGGTTGAATGTAAAGTTATTGGTTATAAATGAGAGACTAAATGTTTGTGTAAATACTAAAATGTAGAGGCAAATTTTCTATTAGGAGTTTACATTCTGACACCAATTCTGTGACACCGATGGGGTGTCCTGCAGCTCAATTCAGTTCTGACAGTAACTAACCCGACAGACCTGCAGGTTAAGAGCAAAATCCTTGACAAGACTGCCCTCATTTTAGATGCCAGCTGCAAGTATGGATGTCTCTGAGCCCCTGCACTTCTACCCAGCTGGCTACATAAAGGAGCTTTCCACAACCCTCTCAGGTTTGATATTTTGCTAAAAAGACTCTGTATTCAAAAAAGCAAAATACATACAATTACCACTTTACTATAAAAAATAAGAATAAACAGCCAGATAAAGAAGCGCATATGGTAAGGTCTGTGCACAGGATTTTCTGTACCTGTCTACTACTGCCCCAGTTCATGGTATGTCCATCAGCCAGGAAGCTTCTCTGAGTCTTGAGTTTAGAATTTTTATTGGGAATTCATTACCTTGGCAAGGTCAAGTAAATCATTGGCCAGGTACTTGAATTTCATCTTTAATAGCCACTCCCGACTCAGAGGTTAGGCTGGCCCCGTGTTTCAACCTTAATCATATGGGTGGTCTTTCTGGTGACCAGCCCTGCATCCAGGAGCCATGTAGGTATCCCCCAACCAAGTAACTTCACTAGCATAACAAAGAAACCCTCCTATCACTCCAATTCCAAGGGTTTTTGAAGCTTTGTCTGGGGACAAAGGTTAGAGGCACTTTCATTATACCACAGATGCTTATCATGTATGTGTTCATTTTATCTCGTTTCACAATTGATATAGAACTTTTAATAGTGTGTTCAGCCATATTATATACTTTAATATTCTTCCATTTTTTGTTGTTTTTGAGATTATTTTACAAGGCAAGAAATTACTTAAATAACTTTCATATATAAGAATATATGTATACATCTATTTATAGAAATATACATTAGATGGATGGATAGAGTTCAGTTCAGTTCAGTCGCTCAATTGTGTCCGACTCTTTGCGATCCCATGAATCACAGCACACCAGGCCTCCCTGTCCAATACCAACTCCTGGAGGATAGAGTTAGATACAAAGGAAAAGAAAAAAACTTTCATAGGTTCTAAATGGACAAAAATGCTATTCTCTTGGTAGCTTAAAATTATTTGGTTACAGTCAAGATGATTTAGGGTGAGACAACCAGGAGATCAGAACAGATCAAGAGGCCAGGCACGTGAGCCTGCCCTAATTGCTCTTCTGCTCCAGCACTAGAGTTGGCGGACCCTGGAGAACTAGCAGATGGAGCACCCCTGGGTGAGCCTGTTGGGTCCCCGAAGTCATGATGTACTTTGAGGCTCACGTCAGGACAGCCTTGGAGAGCTTTTCAAAGCAGGAGATGTCAGAACCCTCACAGAAACCACGAATTTGGAATTGGAATGTGGGCCATTTAACAATAAGAGGTGAAAACCGAGAAGTGCTTAAAACATAAAGAATAGAAGCCTATGACCTTCTTCTGGACTGAGGTGAACTAGCGCTCTCACAGCCTTCGACAGCTAGACCCCAAGCATTTCATGGTTGATTCGTGTGTCACTGCTGTCTGCATAAGCAACTGTTTTATTGTCTGTTTTTCTGAAACTCCTCCTCAGTCCAGCTTGGCCTCATAGTTGCAGCAGTACCTGCTTATTCAACTGTGTTATATATTTCTCTGATTTATCCCCGAACTAGACTATCAGCCACCTTCTTGGTGACACGCCACACTAATTAGATCAGAATTCTTAGAAGTGAGGTTGGGGTGTGTGTGTGTGTGTGTGTGTGTGTGTGTGTTGGGGTGTGTGTGTGTGTGTGTGTGTGTTTAAACCTTATGGTGCTTTAATGTCTACCACTGCACTTAATTGACAGGGTTAGCCTTTACATGGAGTAGCAGTAAAAACAACACAAGTTAATAGCAACATTATGGTTAGTTTACATTTTGTTGCAAGATACCAGGCTAAATTTAACACCACGACTCAGCCCAGGGAATTTGAGAATGTATAACCATAATCCATTTTTTGAAAAGTAGTATATAATCTCCCAAAGTAAGAGAAATGTTTTCTTTCCTTAAATTAGGGAAAGAAAGCTACACAACATCATTCCAGCCAGGCTCATGACATCTTTGATGAAAGACATCAGCAGAGCACATTTTCAGGTGCCCTTAGATTGCCTACATTAGTCCAAGGTCAATTAAAAAGGAAAGAATTGGGGAAATAGAATTAAAGCTGTCGAAGTCAAAGATTCTTTACACTGTAATGACTGATCTCTAACAGTTAAGATTAAGGGGCAGAGAATGTTTCCCAATTAGTGCGTCACCTCTGATATGGCACAGGCTAACTGGGCCAATTAGGGATGGTTCAAAGAATAATGCACACCCCACACAGGCAGTTCAGACTGACTGGTTAATCTTTCACTCTTCCAGGATTTGGTGATGGACAGGGAGGCCTGGCGTGCTGTGATTCATGGGGCCGCAAGGAGTCGGACACTACTGAGCGACTGAACTGAACTGAAACAGTTGTATGAGTGCCTGTCATTCTAGGTTGATACCTGGTACCATTCTAGGTATTGGAGTAAGATACAAGATAAAGTTCCTGACCTTATGAAATCTACATCCTTCTATATTAGCCAGGTAAGAAAAAAAAAAGAATACAAAGTAGAATAGTAGGTAATAATAATGCCGTGAAAAACAATAAAGCAGTAAATGGATAAAGAACGATGCAAGGAGATGGTAATTTAGAGTTGCTAACAAGGATTTGTCAGAATGGGTGATGTTTGCCAGAGTCCCTAACAAAATGAGAGAAAGTCTCACAAATATCTGACAGAAATGCATTTGGGGACAGAAAACACCAAATGTGTAAATTTCACAAGGAGGAAACAGGCTTAGAATGTTTAAGGAACAACAGATGTGTTAGTCTTTCAATTGTGTCCGATGCTCTCTGACCCCATGGACGGTAACCTGCCAGGCTCCTCTGTCCATGGAATAGACAAGAATACTCCAGGCAAGGACACTGGAGTGGGTTGCAATTCCCTTCTCCAGGGAATCTTCCCAATCCAGGGATTGAACCTGAGTCCCTTGCATTGCAGGCAGATTCTTTACTGTCGGAGCCACCAGGGAGGAATAGCATAAGCCTGGGACTAAAATATAATGAGTGAGATGGAGACCAGTGGAAGATGCAATTGAGAAACAGCTAAGGGCCAGTTCATGCAAGGCCTTATAAACCAAAATAAGGCTGAAAAAAGAAGGAACACAGAACTGAGCTCCTGTGTATAATTACCCAAGTTGATTCATCTTAACATTAATTTTATATAATTTTAATGAATAGTATGTATAAATAAGAGGTACATGACTTGGTTGAAAAACATTAAGCATGTTTCTTTGCTGTACAACTTCTTGGGACATTGCATAATCTAATTTGTTTTAAATGTAAGACAGAATTTTTTAAGATTTATCATCCTTGTCCTTGATAATTTTTTCTTCTCCTGTGGATTATCTCTCAGGACAGAGGTTTCTGACCACACACCATAAAAAAAAATCTGCATCAAAGAAGTTCAGTTCAGTTCAGTTCAGTCACTCAGTCGTGTCCGACTCTCTGCGACCCAGTGAATCACAGCACGCCAGGTCTCCCTGTCCATCACCAACTCCCGGAGTTCACTCAAACTCATGTCCATAGAGTCGGTGATGCCATCCAGCCATCTCATTCTCTGTCGTCCCCTTCTCCTCCTGCCTCCAACCTTTCCCAGCATCAGAGTCTTTTCCAGTGAGTCAACTCGTTGCATGAGGTGGCCAAAGTATTGCATTTTCAGAAGATAAGTAGCTGGCATCAAAAGTAGATCTGCAGTTTAGTCTGTGTGTTATTTATCACTTGCTAAAGAATATACTCTTTGGAAGGAAAGTTATGACCAACCTAGATAGTATATTAAAAAGCAGAGACATTACTTTGCCAACAAAGGTCCGTCTAGTCAAGGCTATGGTTTTTCCCATGGTCATGTATGGATGTGAGAGTTGGACTGTGAAGAAAGCTGATCACTGAAGAATTGATGCTTTTGAACTGTGGTGTTGGAGAAGACTCTTGAGAGTCCCTTGGACTGCAAGGAGATCCAACCAGTTCATTCTAAAGGAGATCAGTCCTGGGTGTTCATTGGAGGGACTGATGCTAAAGCTGAAACTCCAGTACTCTGACCACCTCATGCGACGAGTTGACTCATTGGAAAAGACTCTGATGCTAGGAAAGATTGGGGGTGGGAGGAGAAGGGGACGACAGAGAATGAGATGGCTGGATGGCATCACCGACTTGATGAACATGAGTTTGAGTGAACTCCGGGAGTTGGTGATGGACAGGGAGGCCTGGCATGCTGTGGTTCATAGGGTCGCAAAGAGTTGGACACGATTGAGCAACTGAACTGAACTGAACTGAAAGAATATACAGAGACAGCAGCATTTAGGAAATAGATTACAGCATCTGGAGAGAGGTTTTAAGGACATTCAGCCTTTAGAAGGGCTGGCTTGCCAAGTAAAAAAATTCAACAAGTATCTAATTCTTCAAACATTCCTCTTGCCTTGTTTTCCTTTCTCCTGTGTTTTCAATTACACACAAGTTAGACTGCTTGATACTGGACCACAGTTCTTGGATGGTCTTTCATGTTGGTTAATTTCTATAGGTTTCTCAAGTTCACTAACATTTTCTTCACCTTTCTGTAGTCTACTAACAATCCCTCCGAAAGCAGTCTTAATCTCTAATGGAGTCACAGCTTTCATTTCTACTCTTTTCGTTTTATTTTTACTAAAAGTTCTCCTCTCCATGCTAAAATCATCACGTGGTCCTGCATGCTGTCTGATTTTATCATTAGAGCGTTTTGCATATTAATCATGGCTATTAAATTCTTTGTCGGATATTTCAAGACTTGTGGCTTACCTTTCCAGTTTGGATGATTGTTTATTTCTTTGAGAATGTTGTTCTGTTTTGCCTTTTTGCTTTACAATTTTTGCCGTTGAAACTGAGGCCCCTTCTTTGGAATTGTAGAGACTGAGGTAAATAATTTTTACTCTTGGAAATGGGCATGCGTTTATTGCTGGTGCATGCATGCTCAGTCACCCAGTCATGTCCGCTTCTTTGTGACCCTATGGACTGTGGCCGTCCAAGCTCCTTTGTCCATAGGATTTCCCAGGCAAGAATACTGGAGTGGGTTGCCATTTCCTTCTCCAAGGGATCTTCCCGACCCAGGGATTAAACCCGCATCTCCTGCATTGCAGGTAGACTCGTTACCAATCAGCCACTGGAGAAGCCCCTTTACTTCTGGTAGAGTTGAGTTGAATTAATCTAATTAAGAATTGAGCTGCTTTGAGGTTCCTTATGCTATGGCAACCCTCAGGACACTACAGTTTTTGAACTTCCTCTAGCAGTGCATTGTGTTTAGGGTGAGAGCTGGTTTGCTGAAGGCTTTTTTTCAATGTCTTCTCCATCCTCCTACTTGAGTTCTTCTTGGTGAGTCACACCTCAAGAGGGTCTATCTCTTGCCTGTGAATTACAAGTTACCACACTTTTCCTTAGTTTTAGGCAGACACCATACTCTTAAGTCTTAGGGTCTTCAGACATGAGTTTGCTACCCCTCCTGCAACTTCAGCTACAGGCCAGGATCCTCAAGTATCTTTCCCCTGCCCCACTCCCCACACCCACTGGAGCACAGATAAAGGACTGCGGTCCACAAGGGAGTTAGGGAAGAAGGATCTTGGTGAAGTCCCTCACTTTTCCTGCGGGGCTCCTGTTTTCCTCCCTTAGTTCTATACCAGGGAGACAGCATCAGGATTCTTCCATTATTTCTCTGAATGCCTAGCAGTGTAACCCAGCAGGACTCCATGGTTCCTTGGAAGGGGGAGATTAGGGGACGAAGCCTTCCTCCATGTCCTCTGCTTTAGCTCCTCTCTGAAGCACATAGATAACAGCATTTCATATACATTTCCTGAGTTGCTTAGCAGCTGTAAAAAGATCTCTTCCTCTCAACAAATGGAAGATGTTAACTATTTGACTTCCTACTTTTGCATTCCAATCTCCTATGATGAAAAGGACATCTTTTTTTTTTTTTTTTGGTGTTAGTTCTAGAAGGCCTTGCAGGTCTTCATAGAAGCATTCAGCTTCAGCATCTTTGGCATTCGTAGTTGGGGGCATAGATTTGGATTACTGAATGCGGCTAAGATTATGAGCTCCTTATTGCAAAATTAAGGTTTAAATTGAAGAAAGTAGGGAAAACCACTAGGCCATTCCGGTAAGACCTAAATCAAATCCCTTATGATTATACAGTAGAGGTGATGAATAGATTTAAGGGATTAGATCTGGTAGTCAGAGTGCCTGAAGAATTCTGGACGGAGCTCCGTAACATTGTATGGGAGGCAGTGACCAAAACCATCCCAAAGAAAAAGAAATGCAAGAAGGCAAAGAGGTTGTCTGAGGTGGTCTTACAAATAGCTGGTAAGAGAAGAGACGCAAAAGGCAAAAGAGAAAGGGAAATATACCCAAATGAATACAGAGTTCCAGAGAATAGCAAGGAGAGATAAGAAAGTGTTCTTAAGTGAAAAATGCAAAAAAATGGAGGGAAACAATAGAATGGGAAAGCCTAGAGATCTCAAGAAAATTCCCTTGGAGAGACCAAGGGAACATTTCATGGAAAGATGGGCACAATAAAGGAAAGAAATGGCAAGGATTAAACAGAAGCAGAAGAGATTAAGAAGAAGTGGCAAGAAGACACAGAAGAACTGTACAAGAAAGGTCTTAATGAGCCAGATAACCATGATGATTGGTCACTCACTTAGAGTCAGACTTCCTGGAGTGTGAAGTCAAGTGGGCCTTAGGAAGAATTACTATGAACAAAGCTAGTGAAGGTGATGAAATTCCAGCTGAGCTATTTCAAATCCTAAAGATGATACTGTGAAAAGAGCTACACTCAATATGCCAGCAAATTTGGAAAAGTCAGCAATGGCCCCAGGACTTTTTACATCCAATCCCAAATAAAGGCAATGCCAAAGAGTATTCAAACTACCATACAATTGCGTTCATTTCACATCTAGCAACGTAGTACACAAAATCCTTCAAGTTAAACTTCAGCAGTATGTGAACCAAGAACTTCCATATGTACAAGCTGGATTTAGAAAAGGCAGAAGAACCAGAGATCAAATTGCCAACATCTGTTGGATCATAGAAAAAGTAAGGGGATTCTAAAAATTCTACTTTGTCTACATCTACTTCTGTTTCACTGACTATGCTAAATCCTTTGACTGTGTGGATCACAATACCCTGGAAAATTCCTAAAGAGATGGGACTACCAGACCACCTTACCTGTCACTGGAGAAAGCTGTATGCAGGACAAGAAGCCATAGTCACAACTGGACATGGAACAATGGATTGGTTCCAAATCGGGAAAGGAGTTCATCAAGGCTGTATATTGCTACCCTGCTTATTTATTGTCTGAGAAATCCCATGGACAGAGGAGCCTGGCAAGCTATAGTCCATGGGGTCACAAGATTCAGACACAGCTTAGTGACTAAACCACCACCACTGCTTATTTAACTTCTATGAAGAGTACATCACGCAAAATGCTGGGCTGGATAATGCACAAGCTGGAATAAAGATTGCCAGGAGAAATAACAACAACCTCAGATATATAGATGATACCACTGTAATGGCAGAAAGCAAACAGGAATGAAAGAGTCTCTTGATGAGGGTGAAAGAGGAGAGTGGAAAAACCTGGCTTAAAACTCAACATTCAAAACACTAAGATCATGGCATCTGGCCCCATAACTTCATGGCAAATAAATGGAGAAAAATGGAAAGAGTGACAGACTTTGTTTTCTTGGGCCCCAAAATCATGGTGGATGGTGACTGCAGCCACAAAATTAAAAGATGCTTGCTCCTTGAAAGAAAAGCTTTGGCAAACTCAGTGTATTAAAAAGCTGAGAGGAGCCTGGTAGGTTCCAACATCATTTTGCCAGCAAAGGTCCATATAGTCAAAACTGTGGTTTTTCCACTAGTCACGTACAGATGTGGGAGTTGGATCATAAAGAAAGCTGAGTGTCAAAGAATTGATGCTTTTGAATTGTGGTGCTGGAGAAGGCTCTTGAGAGTCCCTTGGACAGCAAGGGGATCAAACCAGTCAATCCCAAAGGAAATCATCAACCCTGAATATTCACTGGAAGGACTGATGCTAAAGCTGAAGCTCCAATACTTTGGCTACCTGATGGGAAGAATCGACTCATTGGAAAAGACCCTGATGCTGAGAAAGATTGAAGGGGATGACAGAGGATGAGACAGTTGGATGGCATCACTGACTCAATGGACTTGAGTTTGAGCAAACTCTGGGAGATAGTGAAGGGAATCCTGGCATACTGCAACCCACGGGGTCACAGAGAGTTGGACATGATTTAGCGGCTGAACAGCAGCAGCTTAAAAGTAGAGGATAAATAAGCAGTATAAGCTCATTTATAAAATCTCCTTGTCTCACCTTTTTCATGTATAAGAAAGACTATTCCAGAATATCCATTGATGATATTCTTTTGCTCAGAAGACTTTTCAGGGGCCAGATGCATAGTTGCCTGCATGTTCAGTCACTCAGTTGTGTCCGACTCCTTGTGATCCCCTGAACTATTACCTACCAGGCTCCTCTGTCCATGGGATTTTCCAGTCAAGAATACTGGAGTGGGTTCAAGCCTTAAACATTGCATTATCATCCACAGCAATTTATAGGTGCAATATTTACTGTTCTATCCCACAAGAGGATACAGGGCATTCCAGACTCCACACTATCTCCTCTGTGAAAATGTTCACCTACTGAACATATCGTGTGCTGTTTCTTTTCTAACTGAGTCCGTCATGGTGCGTTTTCTGTCCCGCCACCTCTTTTGAACCTGGTCCAAGATCTGATCTCCACCTTTCCTGACCTGCCATGGCATTTATTGCCTCTAATACATTCTGTGACACTTGATTATATCCTGTCTTCTATCTTTCTCCAAACATTTCATGGATCGTGTCATTCCCAAATTACTGGCGTCCCTAAGGGAGGAAGCTTGTCATTCTTATTTTGCATTCTTATGCTCTCCTGCACGTTGTCAGGCAGATAGCGAGCATGGAACAAATACTGAGCTGAAATAAGTTGAAATTTCTTTACTGAAGAGAGTGAAAGAGTGGAAGAGGGGCTTTGGTGATTGGTAGCAGTTACATTAAGCGTGACAGGGTAAAGAATCTGCTGACCACCACCCCCCAGAGCCGCAGTAAACAGGCTGACATCCCTATAAAAATCACCCTCTCTGATGTCTGCACTCCTCGGTTACCTGGAGCCCTTCTGTCTCAGGGAGGCCAAGGCTGTCAGTGCTCATTGCTGGGGCTCTGCTTGGTGTCTCTTCCTCAATTCTGCTCCCTTCTGCTGTTGAAGATGCTCTCCACTCTCACAGACACTACCACAGCTTCCCTTCAGTTCCAAATCTTTTATCAGTTTCTTGCAATGAGGCATCTCCATTCCCAAGGCATGTAGAGCCAGGTAGGATCAGTTCAGCCGAGTATCATTCCATCGCCAGGGAATCAGCAGGCCTCCAGAACCACCGTGTTGGTGATTGTGTTCAGCGGCTCCATGCTAATGGTGACTCAGAAACGACATGACGGAACAGCTCAAACTGACGAATGTGGCCTCTGACGCAGAGCCCACCGCACAGCTGTCAGTGTCATCTCTGCCTGGGCCGTCGCTGTATCCACACAGGCACCCCGTGATCCCCGTCTCCTAAACAGAGCGCTGCCTTTATCTACTTGATTGCTTCACGTCTCAATCAGCGAACTAGTCGACAGCGCGCCTCTGTGATAACAGAAACCGATGACAGCTTCTGCCACCCCGCTGCCACTGAACATATGTTGGCATAATGGAGGATTTGGGTATTCTAAATTGCTACATGACCCTGGGCTTCTGCACATTTATGACTGTCCCTAGTACGATGTTCACTGCAAAGTGGTTCAGAATTGCTTGCTGAGGAGGCTGAAACATACATAGTTCTTGTCCATCATGCCTTGTTAGACTGCTGCTGAAATAACAGTCTATTTCACAGGCTAAAACATTGAATCACTTGAATAAAAAGCATTATTCAACATTCTTTTTTTTTTCTTTTTCATTAGTGACCTTTAGTTGCTTGTAAGAAGAAAATAAAGCCAGATTTACTGTATATCTGGTTTCAATTTACTGGCCAGAACATTATCAATTATGTTTTGACCAACAATATCATTAAGTCTTTTCAGAATTTCTCTGGGGGAAAAAACCAAAATAACAAAACAACCACAAAACAACCTACTTGTAGCTGCCAGATTCTAGGTCTGCTGCTTCATATTGAAAAATGAGAAATTTGGCTAAATGAACCTAGATGACTTTCATATGAGTTGAAGAGAGTAAAATGAATAATTCTGGTAAGAAGTTTGGATACGATTAATTTAATGCTGAATCACAATTACAATATGGCCACTTGAGTTTTAAAAACCTCCTTTTGTTATGCTATTTCAAATATAACTCCAAACAATCCTGTTTAAAAATAAAGTATCAATTTGAATGGACTTTCCAAGTGTCACAGTGGTAAAGAAATCTGCCTGCCAATGCAGGAGACACAAGAGATACAGGTTCGGTTCCTGGGTCAGGAAGATCCCCTGGAGTAGGAAATGGCTACTCATTCCAGTATTCTTACCTGGAGAATCCCATGGACAGAGGAGCCTGGTGTGCTGCAACCCATGGGGTCGCACAGAGTTGGACACGACTGAGCAACTGAACACACACACACAACACGTACATTTGAATATAGCTTTTCCCTTGAAAAAAAAGTCAGCAAGCAAGTTCCTTAACATCCTTAACATGTGGTGTTTGGCGTAGCTGTCTTAGTGTAAAAGTAATTTATGATTTTCATTAAAGAAACTTGAAATTTGCTTATCTGGCACTAATACCCACATCCAGGAAATTTCAAAGCCAGGGAATAAGCGATCGTTATTCTGGAAATCCTGGGTTATTGACAGCCCTGCTCTACTGTAGCCATTTCTATTGCTAGTGGGTATCGGAGTGCCATCATTTGCCCTTTATTCCTGGGCACGTTCATTCCTGGGAGAGGCTTGCACCGTCTATGGTTACCGCCTCGTGAAGAGTTCTCTTCCATGTTCTGTCTCTTTCTTCTCTACCTTTCTACTCCTCCTGTGCTATGGTGGTGTTGATCATTCGCTAAATTGAGTCTGACCCTTTGTGACTCCGCCAGGCTCCTCTGTCCATGGGATTTCCCAGGCAAGAATACTGGAGTGGGTTGCCATTTCCCCCTCCAGGAGTTCCCCCTCCTCAGGGATGGAACTTGTGTCTCCTGCATGTTCTGCATTGGCAGGCAGATTCTTTACCACTGAGCCACCAGGAAGGCCCTCTATGATATGTACATATGTTTATTTGTAGAGATTTCTTTACACACTTTTGTTCATTTTATACCCACCATTGGGCAGCTTATTTCACTCACTCCTAACAATTTATTAAAGTTTTCTTTCTCCTTCTGCAAATGCTGTGTCATTTCATTCAGTCTGTCTGTAGGACAGTGTTCCATGAATGGATTTACATTACTTTTCAAAAATAGAATAAACATGTTTGCATTTAAAAAGTACTGCATACACATGGGGAAAAGGACACTGGGCTGTACAAAAGGGAGTAAAATAAGCAGCAGTCATTTCCTTCCACTGATAGTTGCACCCTTTAGAGAAAAAGGGTTGACGGATGAGTCTTATGACAGTTACTATTGTAATAGAAGCAATTATATCTTTTAATCTGTTTCCCATTTTGACAAATTTATATAGTATCTCTTCACCTTTAACCCCCCTCCATGATGAGGAGGAATTGCACATATTTATAATACCTCCTCTTCCTTCTCTGCCTGGATTTTGTTGCTATCATCATCATCATCATTATTAATTTTAATATTTGTAAATGGTGCTTTTCTTGCTTGTCTTTTATCATTTTAAATCATTTAATCACTACTGCCTGATTTGTCAAATTTGCAAAGGTTATTTTTATGTTGTCAATACTAGCTCTTTCATTAGCAATAAACCTCAAATCTCAGTGGCTTCACACAATAAAAGTTCATTCATCATTCACATCACTGTGCAGTCTTTGTATCTCTTCTGGAAAGCTTATTTCTCTTTAAAGCTTTTATGCCTTTCCAGGAATCATCTTTGTCTCTTGAGAGACTCTTCTCAGTGGAAACATGTATCTTTTCACAGCTTGAGAAATTTTTGTCCATAATTTTTAATAACCTGTCCCTCTCATTTTCCTCCTTTCATTCATGAGCAGGAAGCCTATATATTGAGTTCCCATCTCAGTAGAATGGAATGGGTGTTGATTATGGTCACAGATATCTCACCCAGCTCTAGTACTTATGACCTACATGACTTAAGACCAAGAATCTATCATCTTGAGATTCAGTTTCTTTTTAAAGTGGGAATAATGATATGTATTGCTTGGAGTAGACAAAAAGATACGAAAATGTTTATCACAATGCTTGACACATAACCTGCATGCAAGAAAGAATTGTTCTTTCTGTCCCTCCTAATGACTGTCAATGTATCTTATGTTCTTCTGAAAAAGTAAAACTTTGATATTTTAATGCAATCTACAATCTATCAGAAAAATCAGAGTGCAAAAAACCTTAACGATTCAGTGAAGCCTGGTATATTTTTAATGTGGCTTAACAATGTGACAGCTTTGGCAATGGTGCATATAATATTATCACTGCTGAGTGCTACCTTGAGATTTTATAAAATGTCACATGGAATGGTGACAGCATTTTACATTACAGCTTTCTTGCTTAACACCTTGGCTTTTGATAATGTTTTATCTCTTATTCTATATAAAAGTGATTGATTAAAATGAAGATAAACTAGGTGTTACCTGGAAGCAGGAGGTCAATTACAGAATGATACAAGATGCGTTAGTTTCAATGACAGTTTTTCATTGGTGGTACTTGGATGGCATGAATGATATATCTTCGGACCTAGTTGGTTTTCTTCTTGCCAGATGTTGACTTTGCTTTAAAAAGCCAGTCATTTTACAAGGGATTCATAGACAGCTCATGATGCTTAACAGCATCAAAACAAAACCCCAATCAACAAATAGGAAGAAGACCTAAATAGACATTTCTCCAAAGAAGACATACAGAGGGCCAAGAGGCACATGAAAAGATGTTCAATATCACTAATTATTAGAGAAATGCAAATCAAAGCTACAATGAGATATCACCTTGCACCAGTCAGAATTCAGTTCAGTTCAGTTCAGTTCAGTTGCTCAGTCGTGTCCGACTCTCTGCGACCCCATGAATCACAGCACGCCAGGCCTCCCTATCCATCACCAACTCCCTGAGTTCACTCAAACTCATGTCCACAGAGTCGGTGATACCATCCAGCCATCTCATTCTCCGTCGTCCCCGTCTCCTCCCGCCCCCAACCTTTCCCAGCATCAGAGTCTTTTCCAGTGAGTCAACTTGTCGCATGAGGTGGCCAAAGTATTGCAGTTTCAGCTTCAGCATCAGTCCTTCCAATGAACACCCAGGATCGATCTCCCTTAGAATGGACTGGTTGGATCTCCTTGCAGTACAAGGGACTCTCAAGAGTCTTCTCCAACACCACAGTTCAAAAGCATCAATTCTTTGGCGATCAGCTTTCTTCACAGTCCAACTCTCACAACCATACATGACCACGGGAAAGACCATAGCCTTGACTAGACGGACCTTTGTTGGCAAAGTAATGTCTCTGCTTTTTAATATATTATCAAGGTTGGTCATAACTTTCCTTCCAAGAAGTAAGCGTCTTTTAATTTCATGGCTGCCATCAGCATCTGCAGTGATTTTGGAGCCCCAAAAAATAAAGTCTGACACTTTTTCCACTCTTTTTCCATCTATTTCCCATGAAGTGATGGGACCAGATGCCATGATCTTTGTTTTCTGAATGGCTATCATCAAAAAATCCACGAACAGTAAGTACCAGAGAGGGTGTGGAGAGAAGAGAGAAGGGAACCCTCTTATACTGTTGGTGGGAATGTAAATTCACAGCCTGTACGGAGAACAGCATGGAAGTTCCTTAAAAAACTAAAAATATAGCTACCACATGACCCTGCAATCCCACTCCTGGGCCTATATCCAGAGAAAAGCATGATCTGAAAGGACACATGTACCCCAGTGTTCATTGTAGCACTGTTTACAAAAGCTAAGATATGGATGCGGCCTAAATGTCCATTGACAGAGGAATGGATAATAGTATGTTTATACAATAGAATATTATTCTGATATTAGAAAGATGAAATAATACCATTTATAGCAACAGGGATGGACCTAGAGATTGTCATACTGAGTAAGTCAGACAGAGAAGGAGAAATAGCACATGATGTTCCCTTTATGTGGAATCTAAAAAGAAACGATACAAATCAACTTACTTGCAAAACAGAAAGAGACACACAGGCTTAGAGAATGAACTTATGGTTGCCAGGGGGCAGGACAAGGGGAAGGGATAGTTAGGAAGTTTGGAGAGGACATGTGCATGCTGCTATATTTAAAATGGATAACAAGCAAGGACCTACTGTAGGGCACAGGGAACTCTGCTCAAGGTTACGTGGCAGCCTGGATGTGAGGGGAGTTTGAGGGAGAATGGATACATGGATATGTATGGCTAAGTCCCTTTCCTGTTCACCTTTTTGAGAATGGATACATGGATATGTATGGCTGAGTCCCTTTCCTGTTCACCTTTTTGTTCAATAGCTATTATAACATTGTTACTCGGCTATACCCCCGTACCAAATAAAAAGCGTTTTTTGTTTTTTGTTTTTTTTTAATAAAAGCCAATCACTTTCACTTTGAGCATCAGTGTCCTCAGTTCTAAACCCAGAATAGTATTTTCTCCTGTACTAGTTTCCTTGAACTGCTGTAATAATGTTTCACAAATTGAGTAGCTTACAGCAGGAATTTATTTTCTCAGTTCTGAGGCTAGGTGTCCAAACTCAGCCTCAGTACTGCTGGGTCCTTCAGAGGCTGAAGGAGAATCTGCTTCCTGACTCCCTCCTGGTTTCTGGTAACAACCAGCAGTGCTTGGCATCCCTGGACTTATGGTGTTGTTGTTCAGTCACTAAGTCCTGTCCAGCTCTTTGAGATCCCATGGACTGCAGCATACCAGGCTTCCCTGTCCTTCACTATCTCCCTGAGCTTGCTGAAACTCATGTCCATCGAGTTGGTGATGCCATCTAACCATCTTATCCTCTGTCATCCCCTTCTCCTCCTGTCCTCAATCTTTTCCAGCATCAGGGTCATTTGGACGCATCCCATGAGTCTACTCTTCTTGGTTGGCCAAAAATTGTGTTTGGGTTTTTACATACTATCTGATGGCCAATCCAGTAGATACATCACTGTAATCTGTCTTCACATTGCTGACTTCCTCTGAGATTCTTTTCCTGAGTCTTCACATGGCATCCTCTTCTGTAGGTGTCTGTGTTCTAATTCCTCTCATCTTATACAGGTACTGGATGATGGATTGGGGCTCAATGACTCAGTTCAATCTCATCATCACTTGCCTATATCAGCATGGGCTTCCCCAGTGGCTCAGTGATAAAGAATCTGCCTGCATTGCAGGAGCTACAGGAGACACAGATTCGATCCCTGGGTCGGGAAGATCCCCTGGAGAAGGGCATGGCAACCCATTCCAGTATTCTTGCCTGGAGAATCCTATGGACAAAGGAGCTTGGTGGCTACAGTCCATGGGGTCGCAGAGAGTCGGACACGACTGAAGCGACTTAGCATGCACACTCATATCAGCACAGACTTTATTTCCAAACACAATCACAGTCACAGGTACTGGGGTTTACGGCTTGACTACATCTTTCAGGGGAACAAGTGCAATCCATACTAACTCTTAAACCTAGAATTTTTATAGTGGTTATGTTAGTGAATATGTCTTGTGGCATGCATCAGAAACTCAAGTAAGCAAAAAATGATGTTTTAGGAATTCTGAAACAGCCTTCAGTTGAGCTGGA
Source organism: Moschus berezovskii (assembly GCF_049115385.1). Classification (NCBI taxonomy): domain Eukaryota; kingdom Metazoa; phylum Chordata; class Mammalia; order Artiodactyla; family Moschidae; genus Moschus; species Moschus berezovskii. Next base: position 27,276,210 of record NC_142485.1, on the reverse strand, counting down.
TATTATGAACAGAAGGAAACTGAAGACAGTCGTGTTAGAGGTGGTGGGAAACTTCTTGTCTCTGCTTATCTGTATACCTCCGTTCCATCCTCCTCTCTACTTATAACTAACCCTCTCTCTTTTCTATTTTGTGTAACAGAAAATGGTTACCAATAGCTTCCCAGGCTGAAGAGAAAGGCCAGACAGAAAGATAGTCACATAAATGCCTGTGTACACAGGGTGGGGATGGAAAAGAAGAGAAACCCAAAGAAGCTTAGGGGGAGAATCTTGCCTAATGACCTTATTTTTTTCAATAAAAAAAGCAATGGACTTATTTTCTGAGAGATATTTTGATGGTATTTTTTTTTTTAAAGTTGATATTAAAGTTCTTGGCAAGCTGTTGAGAGGCATGAGAGTAAGTGATGAAGGACCACAGGATGAGGACGTGTTGGCGCCCAGGCTGACCGGACACAATGCTGTTAGTGGACCAGTCTTCTCCTGTATGTTTGCATCAGTAATGGCCAGGAGCGCCAGTGTGGTGTTATACCAACTGAGCATAGAAGATTGGGCTTCCCCTGTGGCTCAGCTGGTAAAGAATCCTCCTGCAAGGTGGGAGACCTGGGTTCGATCCCTGGGTTGGGAAGATTCCCTGGAGAAGGGAAAGGCTACCCATTCCAGTATTCTGGCCTAGAGAATTCCATGGACTGTATAGTCCATGGGGTTGCAAAGAGTCAGACACGACTGAGCAACTTTCACTTTGCTTCACACATTAGATTCCTACTACCTGAATCCATTATCTTGTCACACAAAAGGATATTTCAGTTCATTTAAACCTGACTGCTGTACAGTTATGTTCACGGTAAAATGATTCATCTCAAAAGTGATATATATATATATATATATATATTTTAGTCAAATATATTTTTTTCAGTTTCTTTGTAGGTATCTTTAACCCTTGGCTTCCAAGGAAAAAACATTATTTTTTTCATAAGTTAGGCTTCTGAGGAAATGGGATTTGAATTACCATTTTTATAACTTGAACTCACACACACAAAAATGGCATCTCATTTCTAAATATGTACATGGATGCTTATTTCATTACCAGAGAAACTTACCTAAGCATCTTTTGTTTTACAAACCCAATGGCTCTTTAGCAGTCACAGAGAGCAGGAGGCACCCTGAATTTTTACCTCATTAGTCCATTATTTTTTAATGAGATAATTAAAAATTACATCCTGCCATACTGAGAAGCATGTTTTTGCCAAAACTTTAGAGTTTTTTTCTGTTTTATTTTTTTCTTTGCAATGGTCAATCTATATGACTGAAAAATCAATTTGAAGGAAGCAGGGGCATACTAAATTACCTTCCTATGATCTTCTTTTCTATCTTTCCTGTTTTTCCGTTCAGATGAACTCTTGTCTTCTCAATATTTTTGTAACCTGAGTACCCTGACACCACATCCCTTTTTCCAGTCTTGGCTTTTTCATTTCCCAAACAGTCCGAGTAGAAGGGCAGATCTTTCTAAAGCCTCTGCCACAGTTATGTGATTAAAATCTAGTTAGTTTTTCTCCTTTCTTCTCAGTGGGTACAGGTATGATCACTGACAGAGAAAACAGTGCCCATTAACGTTTAGCATAGTTTTGTGGCTAAAGAAGGGTAGAGAAACAGTGTCTGTGTGATGAATTGTTTTCATTGTTTTTTTGTTTTTTTTTTTTTAATGTTCCCTAAGACACTGTTCTCCAGGCAGAATGTTTGATTGCAAAAACGGGAGACTTGCATTCTTCTCCTAGTGTTACATTGATTTTCTGTTCTGCTTGAGGCCTTTGTATTTATGAATGTAAAAAATGTATTAAGAATACCTTCCTTTATCGTATGCAGGTCAGTCTCTTGATTGTGGTGACAGTTTGCCTGTTTCAAAGGAAAGTGAGTAAATGTAGGTATAACATATAATTGTAAGCAGTGAGCTTTCTAAGAAGTCATTGGTCTGTGGGTATTAAATGGCCTGCAGTCATGGCACTTACTGAATTTGAATTTTTTTCTCCCCTGAGATCAGAGCTTTGGGAGTTTTGATGAGCATTTGAAGTGAGTGTGGATGACATCCAGTAGGATGTCCAGTATCTTTTATTTCTTACCTTCCAGCCATTGGGAACCAGACACCACCATTTCCTCATGAGGCACTGTTGTTGCCAGAATCAGGCATGACTCAAACTGCTTGACCTGAGTGTTTCTTGTGTTTTGATCCCTCTGTCAAGATATTATTCAATTTTTCCACCATTATAGTTAGAATATTTTTTTAATGAAATTAGTAAGTAATCCATTTGGAGACTCCTTAGTGTTATTTCCTGTCATTTCCAACTCTTTGCAACCCATGGACTGTACCCACCCGGCTCCTCTGTCCGTGGGGTTCTCCAGGCAAGGATACTGGAGTAGGTGGCCATTTCCTTCTCCCGGGGATCTTCCTGAACTAGGGATGGAACTTGCAACTCCTGCATTTCAAGCAGATTCTTCTCTGTCTGAGCCACCAGGAAAGACTCTTTAATAGCATGCAAATGTCCTACTTCTCATCAAAATATTGCCCTGAACTCATCGTTACTGTGACAGTTGAATAGTGATTTTCCAGTTCCTTTACTCTTACACGCTTACTAGTTGACATTTCAGCATTCTACTGTAAGCAGGGTAAAGGCTGGTTCTTAAGTCAATTTGTATTATTGAACTTGCATTTGTGTGTATACACACACAGAATTACATAATAAATCTATATTATATGCATATATAATGATGTGACCTTTGGTTTTATGCTGTTTGTAAGACCTTTCTGTTCTGATATTACTGGACTGAAATCTTAGAATGTTCTTCCCAGCAGCTTGATCCCAATCTCAGCAAAGATCCAATATTGAAAGCTCTCGTAAAGTTCATATTCTTAAATTTTAATTCATTAAAAAAAATAATTTGAAAACATTTAATTGTGGCTATGAAATATTAGTAAAGAAATTAGTACTGAAAGCCATTTGCCACCAAAATTAAAGAAAAAAGGCAAGATAGATTTTTATCTTAGCTCTGTGTTCATAAAAGAAATAAACATAATGAATACTTGGATCATTTACATATAAATGGAGCTCTTGAATTTGTGGGAAAAGAAGCTGATGCTCCTTTTTTCGTCAGTTATTATCTAATTTACATTGGGTCTAGTGAACTATTGGGTTTCCCAGGTGATACTAATGGTAGAGAACCCACCTGCCAGTGTCGGAGACCTAAGAGATGTGGGTTCAGTCCCTGCATCAGGAAGATCCCCTGGAGAAGGGAATGGCAACCCAACTCCAGTATCCTTGCCTGGATAATCCCATGGACAGAGGAGCCTGGTGAGCTAGGTCCATAAGGTCGCAAAGAGTCAAACACAAGGAAGCAACTTGCACTCTAGTGAACTATTCATTTAAATACTGATTTTGGCATTAGAAATGGACCAGGAGAGGGAAAAATAAAGGCATTAAGTTAAAAGAAGCATTTCAAGCACTTGGAAATATATGAACCCCTCTCCTTTTGGTTGATTTGTAGATTTGCCCTTCTTCTCTTCATTTTATTCCTTTAGTCATTAAAGATAAATAAAAAAAAAAGAGCACTTTGTTCTACTTAATCCTGTTGAACGCTCTGTCATCTGACAGCTAAATGTCTCAGAGACTGTAAAGCGTTAGTTTCTCAGCTGCTCCTCCCTCGACTCTAAAATGCCTCACAGTCTCCTGTCTATGCATCTGAGCAGCATGAGGATTACCAAAGAGAAGCCAAAAGAAAGGAAAACTCTTTCTCTGAACAGAATACTTTAGCATATTAATTTGAAAGGACTTGATAGCATGACTAAATATTTTAAGGTCAAAGCACAGAGCAAGAAGCTATTGAAATTATTTCTGTGACTGTTTAGCTAAGCATCTTATTTGCCTCATTGAGAACTACCATACAAATGCACAGAAGTTCATACTTCTCATATACTTGTCTTTAAACAAAAGATAATTTTCCTTTGAGCAAGGACGTGGAGTTGAGTTCCTCACCCAAATCAAGTGTGGAGGTACGGGAATGGGAGAGCCCAAGTGGTGACCAGTGCTGCCACCAGGAACAAGTTGATGTGCTATTCTTTCTGAGCTCCAGAGAGCAGTGAGGAAGCATCAGAGCAGTCAAGCTCTGGCCACAGTCTCGGAAAAGCTGGTAGGAGAGAGGGGTGTGTGAAAAGGGAAGAGGACGGCCCATTCTCTAACACCTCCATTTTCATGAGAGTACAGCTGCCTCTGCGCTCGGCACTCATCAGCAAACAGTGGTCCAGATTTGCCTGTTATAGTTGCTGGGAAGACTCAGAAACAGAGTCCTCTTAACACATTGGACTGTCCAAGACAAAGCAGAAACTAGCACAACATTGTAAAACAATGACATCCCAATTAAAAAATACCAAAGAAAGGACTCGATCTCCATTTCTAGGCAATTTGTTGCCAGCGTTGCCATAAGCAAAAGAAACTCACTCCTGGTTCATTGAGCTTGAGTCTGGACTGAAACACGACCTTGTCAAATGATTAAACAAGGAGGCCATTACCCTGAGGTGACTTTAATGTTGGCAGCCTATGTAAACGAACCAAAACCTAAACCTGCGAATGCCTCAAGGTTATGAAATCAAAATGCGGGAACACACGTCACAAGCAGCCAACTATGTTTTCATCTGTAGCAATCAATTTCTTTACCTTGCTTCTACCTCCTCTCTACCAGTCTCTCCCCAGCTTCTGTGGGTGGAGCTCTCCTAACCATTTCTGGTTTAGCGCTGTCCAAATTCATTCAATTTTGGCTCAAAGAAACTCTTAAAATATTGAATCAGCCTTAGTCATCTTTTAACAGCCTGGCAATTTTTGAAACATTGATACGGAAGGAAAGCGAAATGCAGAGCCCTGACTTACAGGAAGCAAAGGCTTGAATACAGCTTTGAAGACCGCCTTAGAGGCAGAGGAGGGAAACCTCACCCTGACTGGGAATCTTTAATTATGCAAATACACTTCAGACATCACAACAAGAAAGGAATCTCTGAAATGCTCTCTTCTGAGGAAGAAATTGCTCTGTATAATAATAGAAAACGGTATCTCTGTATCATGTCGAGCTACTTTTTCTTTTGCTCCCTCGAGAATGCTTTTATTTTCTCATAAGTAAGGATCGGGATTGTTCTGTGTCTGAAAAGTGTTGCTGGTTTTTTTGAGATGTCTTTTTTCTTTTATCTCAGTTGTGTGTAAGAGACTGGCAGCCGAGGACCTGAAAAGTTGAAGACTCTCTCTTTTTCATGGGTGACTGCAAGTCTGTTATAAGTGATGCTGAGCCGGGCAATGTGTGATGAAGGAAGCTGAACCAGGCCTTCCTTGGTGATGAAGGCCTTTTTCATGGGCACAAGAGTGAGCACCCTGGAACCCACAGTGGCATTCACACAAGGGCCGCTCACTGCAGAGCAGCATTGCAGAGGCTGTGTCTATTGAACAGCCGGAGGGAGAAGTGGAGAGCGAACAGAAAGCCAGAGCAGGGGAGAGACACAGGGACTTCTGCCCAGAACACGTGACACACAGATCTAGGAACCTGCAGAAATTCCAGCAAGGGCAGCGGAGGCCTTGCAGGTAGGATCATAATATAGGCATCAATATGAGTGTGACTTTCTTTTTTGCCGTGTAGAAGAAGGCAGAGTTCCCATTTCCTTGTTCATTTACATAAATACTTGGACAGGTTCTTTAAATATGAACGTCATGTCAGGGTGAAGCCCAGCATTAAAGAGTTTATTTTAAAACATGACATCATATCAACATTCACCACGATCTGTTTTAAAATAATTCGATTGTTACTATACCCATGAGAATACTCAATGAAGGAGAAAAACCACAAATTACATTGGGAGTTAGGGAACTTGAAGGAAGAAGCAGGCAGATGTAAGAGAATGGAAATCAGAGGATTCCAGTGGGCACCAGTGTCACCACTGAGGGTCATTGTAGGTAATGACATGCCTGGAAGGGAAGACAGAAAACGAGGACAGCGGCTCTAAGAGTAAATTTCATTTATAACACTTGGTCTCTGGCAAGTCTGGAATTTATATTCACCGTTTGTTTCGAGAAAGGCTCACAAATTTTACCTAAAAACAAAAATCCAATATGAAGACAAGAAGTCTCCAATCCATTGTAAACTTTGCAATATTTCAGAGTTAAAACTTAGCCCCAAGTCAAAGGCCTCCAGAGAGATGGTCTGGCTAAAGGGCAGGGTACAAATGATGCTGATACAAGTTGAGGTGATATTGATGGCTATATGAAAGGGATCTGCTTGCTGTTTCAAACCCCTGCCAGCCATAATTTAACGGGACAGAAGTCATTAGTTTGCAGTGTTGTTCTCTTTGTACCCATAAAACTTGTATTTGCTTTTCTGTGCAAGCCTCATCGCTCTGTAACTTGAGATCAGCCAGTGAGTGAGCGCTGTCTTAGTAAGAGTGACAGCCACAAATCTGGTCTTCTGGAGGCTAATCAACTCGAGTTGTTTTCTAAGCTGCACCTTTATTCTCAGTTCTGCCAAACTGAGAAGGGCAAAATTCTATGGTCTTTTATGGTCCATGAAGCTTCCAACATTTGTTTTCTAATGAGAACAGTCGTACATTTAACTCAAAAAGGAAATTGAAGTTATAGCCTCTTGTTTAACTGAATCAATACTTTGAAATTTGATCACAAAGAAATCAAGCGAATCTTTCTCTGATTTGTTTGGATATAATCTAGCAGTCAGCTGCTAAATCCCTGCCCTTTGGAGAAGGGGTAAATTTAGCTTGAAACACCCAATTCCACAGCCTGTCATCCAAAGCCCTCCTCATGATTTATGTGAATTACTGTGAATTTATGTTCTCACGGTCCATTTCCCTGGACTCCTGTATCTGTGAGCGCTGCTTCTGTTATATCCCATTCGACTCTAATGAGAAGTTTTGTTGTCATTGTTAACTGATAAAATAAAATTCACTTTCAACAAGCGTTCAGTGAAATTAGAGCACTTGACCAAAAGTAAAATTTGTTGGTCATGGAAGGAATCGCATTATACATAATTCAGTTTTCCACCATCCTGACTTTTTCCTCCCATTGCTGCTCCACTCCTTGCATCTCTTTTCTTTTCCTTTCTTATTCCTATAAACTCCTTTCTTCATAATGACACGTGTAGTAGAGCAATCAGCTTTTTCGAAATTGAGATATAATTCACATATGACATTGTGCAAGTTTAAGCTGTACAATGTATTGATTTGATACCTTTATATACTTCAATATGATTACCACAGTTATCATTATCACGGTTTACAGGGTTAACTAACAGCTCAGTCATGTCACAAAATTATCATTTCTTCTTTGTGAGAACAATTAAGATCTAGGCTCGTAGCATCTTTGAAGTTTTATATAATATTGTTGACTGGGATCACTATGCATTAGATCTCCAGGACTTATTTGTCCACTGGTTGTAGATAAATTGTAATTTTTTACTTTTAAACAGTATCTCCCCAGTTCCCTACCCTATCCCCTGGTACTGCCATTCTACCCTCTGTTTTTACAAGTTTGCCTTTTTCAGATTCTACATTTCCTCCAATTAAATACAGGGTTTCCTGCCTACACCTGTTATTTCTTATTTTCTAATAGCTTTTGTAATGTGTGTGAGGTGATATTTCATCATGGTTTTGACTTGTATTTCCCTTATGATTAATGATGTTGAACATCTTTTCATGCACCTGTTGGTCATCTCTATGTCTTCTTGGAAACATATCTGTTCAGGACCTCTGCTCATTTTAAAATTGAATTGTTTGTCCCTTTTGTCATTGAGTAGTGTGAGTTCTTTATATATTTTGGAAATTAACCCTTTATCAGGTACATGATTGACAAATATTTTGTCCAGTTCTGTAGACTGCCTTTTCATTTTGTTGATGGTTTATTTTGCTGTGCAGAAAAAAATTTAGTTGACATAGTCCCACCTGTTAGATTTTGCTTTCGCTTTTAGTATCATACCCCAAATTCACTGCCAAGACTAATATCAAGGATCATCTTGCCTATTTTTTCTTGTAGGAGTTACCTGATCTTATGTTTAAGTCTTTAATCCATTTCAAGTTTATTTTTTGTGTGTGTGAGTAGAGCAGAGGTCCAGAGTTCCCAAAACCATTTGTTGAAGAGGCTATCCTTTTCCCATGAAGTGTTCTTGGCTCCCTTGCCAAATATTAGTTGATCATGTATGTGGGGATCAGCAATCACTTTTTACAATCTGAGTGTGCCCTTGAGATCTCACTCTCCCACTCCTATAGCTCACAAAAATGTTTGACACAAATAATTAACAGTGCTCTTCCTAAGAGGATAGAAAAGGAAACGAAATGCTCCCATCTTGCTATTTATGGGGATATTTATATTCATTCAGTATCTAATACTTGGTAAGAATCTTTTGAACTGTGGTGCTGGAGAAGACTCTTGAGAGTCCCTTGGACTGCAAGGAGATCCAACCAGTCCATTCTAAAGGAGATCAATCCTGGGTGTTCATTGGAAGGACTGATGCTGAAGCTGAAGCTGCAATACTTTGGCCACCTCATGCGATGAGTTGACTCACTGGAAAAGACTCTGATGCTGGGAAAGATTGGGGGCGGGAGGAGACGGGGACAACAGAGAATGAGATGGCTGGATGGCATCACTGACTCTGTGGACATGAGTTTGAGTGAACTCCGGGAGTTGGTGATAGACAGGGAGGCCTGGCGTGCTGTGATTCATGGGGTCGCAAAGAGTCGGACACAACTGAGCGACTGAACTGAACTGAACTGAAGAATCTTTTGTGTATAAAATCTTCCTAAATCATCATGACTACCCTGTGAGGTAGAAATTATTATTCTTGTTTTACAGTTGAGGAAAATAAGGGTTAAGGAGTTGAAAGTCATGGCTTACACATGTCTGTTCAGTGAGAACCCTGGGACATCATGCCATGTATGCTTGTTTTTCTATGCCACCCTACCTCTCACAGTATCCTGGACATCACTAAAGCACCTCATATTTGTGGATAATCTGAGTATTTCAACAGTGCTTCATTAAACCGTACTACAATTATTTTTTTAGCTTCTCCATTCAGGAGGTGGAAAATATTTCCCCATCCCCTGAATTCGGGCTGACCTTGTAACTTGCTTAGATCAAGTTATCAGTTATATTTCATGCCTTCCAAGAATTGGCCTCAGGATGCCTTGAGGTTCCCCATCTCATTTTCTCGGAACATTGCTGACAGTTTGTGAGGAAGCCTAGGGTGAAGCACCATGTGGAGAGAAGGCCCAGCCGTATCAAGCATTCCAGCTTTCTTAGAAGTATGACAGCAGCCCATTAGCCCCAGTCACTTCCAGCCATGCCCCCTGCTGACTGCAACTTCAGGAGTGCACTTAGGCGAGACCAGTAGAAGAAACACCATCTACCTACAGAGTCAGTGGAAACAAGAAACGGTATGGATGAACCTACGTGCAGGGCAGGGACAGAGACGCAGATGCCGAGAACAGAGGAGTGGGTGGGGGTGGATGGGATGAATCGGGAGATTGGGAATGATATATGTGCACTGCCATGTGTAAAACAGACAGCTGGTGGGGACATTCTGTATAGTTCAGGGAGCTCAGCTCGGGGCTCTGTGATGACTTAGAGGGGTTGGATGGAGGGGAGGGAAGCCTAAGAGGGAAGGGACACATGTGTACACAGAGCCGATTCACTCCATTGTACAGCATTGTACAGCAACTGTACCCCAGTTAAAAAAATATATTATCTGGGTATGATATGTCAGACATCAATAGATAACTGACACAGCAAGCATTACTAAAAACTCACTGCAAGAATTCATCATGATAAAGGAAAAAGAAGTATTTCATGTTCATGCAAAGGATAGTCAGGTTGAGAAAGGTTATTTCGGGAGCACGGGAAGATGGCGGAGGACTAGGATGGGGCGGCCACTTTCTCCCCCACAAAATCAACAAAAGAACATTTGAACGCCGAGTAAATCCCACAAAAAAACTTCTGAATACCGGCAGAGGACATCAGGCACTCAGAAAAGCAGCCCATAGTCGACGAAAGGAGGTAGGAAATAGATAAAAAGAGAGACAAAAGAGGGAGGGATGGAGCGCCATCCCGGGAAGGGAGGCTTAAAAAAAAAAAAGAGAAGTTTCCAAACACCTGGAAACACTGGCGAGTGGAACCTCAGAGGGCCGCATAACTGCGAGACAAAAGACATAAATAATTAAAACTCACAGACTAAGTGCCCAGAGGAAACTCTCAGCGGAGAAGCGGCGCAGATGCCTGCACCCCTCACTAGCAGGTGGGGGCTGGGCAGGGAGGCGCTGGCAGCGGCGCTTAGAGGGAGAGCGGGCGGCGGCGCTTAGAGGGAGAGCGGGCGGCGGCGCTTAGAGGGAGAACGGCTGCGCGCTTAGAGGGAGAACGGCTGCGCGCTTAGAGGGAGACCCGGCGGAGGCGCTTAGAGGGAGAACCGGGCTTGAACGCCCCAGGGCAAACTGAGGGCTCGAACTTAAGACACCAGAGCAGAGGTTGCAGTTGAAGGGCGAGAGGGCTGGAAAAAGCCTGTGAAAAAGCCCCAAACCAGCCCCACCCACAGAATCTGGCGCTGAGCAGAGCAAGCCGGCAGTGGGCGGCCCTTCCCCCAGCCCCCGCTGACGCGGGCGGGGAGGGGAGCCAGCACCGGGGCGGGGGCAGCCGCGGCCCCAGAGAGGCTTCCCCTGCCAAGCTGCAGGCAGGCTTCCTTGCTGGCCAGGACTTCTTGGGTTCGGGCCGGTCGATATCCGCCTGAGAAAGTGCGCCGGTTGTACCCCCAGAAAACCTAGCGGCAGGGACCGGGAAGGCGATATGTCGCAGCGACCTCGCTCGCCAAACTCCTGGTCACCTGAGCTGCTAGGACCAGGGAAGGCACAAAACGCAGGCCCAGCCAAGTCTGCGCCTTTGTCGAGTACCCGAGGACCTGAACCTGAGCCGCTCAGACCTGGGAAGTGCATGCAACCCAGAGCCAGCCGCGGACAGCTCCCAGCAGAGCAACCTAGAGCCTAAGCAGCATAAACAGGGAAAGCACACACGCCTCGAGCGGGAGCATTCCCAGTGTAGCCGAGACACCGTGAGCACTCCCCACAGAGGCCAGGGATATTTGTTAGCTGTTCCTCCCTCCCCATAGCAGGACTGAATAGGAGAGCCGGGGGAAAAAAAAAAGGAGTCCACCACCGCATCCTGGTGTCAGGACAGGAATTAGACACTGAGGAGACCAGAAAACAGAAGAGCTTTTTCAACAGAAGGAATTGCCTTGGAAGTAACAGAGGGAGAAGCCTTGAGCCTCCTGCAAGAATAAGACTGAAAACCAGAGGCAGAGGCTTAAGGCCAAATCCTAAGAACACCAGAGATCTCCTGTTCCAGAGAACATTAATTGATAGGTACTCATCAAATGCCTCCATACATACACTGAAACCAGGCACCACCCAAGGGTCAACAAGTTTCAGTGAAAGACATACTACGCAAGCTATCCAGCAACACAGGAGAATAGCACTGAGCTTCAATATACAGGCTGCCCAAAGCCACCCCAAACCCACTGACATCTCAAACACATTACTGGACAATTCATTGCACTCCAGAGAGAAGAAATCCAGCTCCACCCACCAGAACATCTACTCAAGCTTCCCTAACCAGGGAACCTTGACAAGTCACCCATCCAACCCAACACACAGCGAGGTAACTACATAATAAAGAGAACTCCACAGACTGTCAGAAGACGGAAAGGCCACCCCGAACACAGCAATATAAGCAAGATGAAGACGCAGAGAAATACCCAACAAGTAAAGGAACAGGATAAATGCCCACCAACACAAACAAAAGAGGAAGATATAGGGAACCTACCCGATAAAGAATTTCGAATTTTAATTGTGAAAATGATTCAAAATCTGGAAAGCAAAATGGAGTTACAGATAAATAAACTGGAGAAAAGGATTGAGAAGATGGAAGAAATGTTCAATAAGGAATTAGAGGAAATAAAAAAGAGTCAATATACAATGAATAATACAATAGATGAGATCAGAAACACTCTCAAGGGCACAAACAGTAGAATAACGGAGGCAGAAGACAGGATAAATGAGCTAGAAGATAGAATTGTAGAAATAAATGAAACAGAGAAAAAGAAAAAAGAATTAAAAAAAATGAGGACAATATTAGAGACATATGGGACAATATTAAACGCCCCAACATTCGAATCATAGGAGTCCCAGAAGAAGAAGACAAAAAGAAAGACGATGAGAGAATACTTGAGGAGATAATAGTTGAAAATTTCCCTAAAATGGGGAAGGAAATAATCACCCAAGTCCAAGAAACACAGAGAGTCCCTAACAGGATAAACCCAAGGCGAAATACCCCAAGGCACATATTAATCAAATTAACAAAGATCAAACACAAAGGAAAAATATTAAAAGCAGCAAGGGAAAAACAAAAAATAACACACAAGGGGATCCCCATAAGGATAACAGCTGATCTTTCAACAGAAACTCTACAGGCCAGGAGGGAATGGCAAGACATACTTAAAGTGATGAAAGAAAATAACCTACAGCCCAGATTACTGTACCCAGCAAGGATCTCATTCAAATATGAAGGAGAAATCAAAAGCTTTACAGACAAGCAAAAGCTGAGAGAATTCAGCATCACCAAACCAGCTCTTCAACAAATGCTAAAGTATCTTCTCTAGACTGGAAACACAGAAAGGGTATATAAACTCGAACCCAAAACAATAAAGAAAATGACAACGGGATCATACTTATCAATAATCACCTTAAACGTAAATGGGTTGAATGCCCCAACCAAAAGACAAAGGCTGGCTGAATGGATACAAAAACAAGACCCCCAGATATGTTGTCTACAAGAGACCCACCTCAAATCGAGTGACACATACTGACTGAAAGTGAAGGGCTGGAAAAAGATATTCCACGCAAATAAAGACCAAAAGAAAGCAGGAGTAGCAATACTCATATCAGATAAAATAGACTTTAAAACAAAGGCTGTGAAAAGAGACAAAGAAGGAAACTACATAATGGTCAAAGGATCTTTCCAAGAAGAAGATATAACAATTATAAATATTTATGCACCCAACATAGGAGCACCGCAATATGTAAGACAATTACTAACAATTATGAAAGGGGAAATTAACAATAACACAATAATAGTGGGAGACTTTAATACCCCACTTACATCTATGGATAGATCAACTAAACAGAAAATTAACAAGGAAACACAAACTTTAACTGATACAATACACCAGTTAGACCTAATAGATCTCTATAGGACATTTCACCCCAAAACAATGAATTTCACCTTTTTCTCAAGCACACATGGAACCTTTTCCAGGATAGATCACATTCTGGGCCATAAATCTAGCCTTGGTAAATTCAAAAAAATTGAAATCATTCCAAGCATCTTTTCTGACCACAATGCAGTAAGATTAGATCTCAATTACGGGAGAAAAACTATTAAAAATGCCAACATATGGAGGCTGAACAACACGCTGCTGAATAATGAACAAATCATAGAAGAAATCAAAAGAGACATCAAAATATGTATAGAAATGAATGAAAATGAAAACACAACAACCCAAAACCTCTGGGACACTGTAAAAGCAGTGCTAAGGGGGAAGTTCATAGCAATACAGGCACACCCCAAGAAACAAGAGAAAAGTCAACTAAATAACCTAACTCTACATCTAAAGAAACTAGAAAAGGAAGAAATGAAGAACCCCAGGGTTAGCAGAAGGAAAGAAATCATAAAAATTAGGGCAGAGATAAATGCAAAAGAAACAAAAGAGACCATAGCAAAAATCAACAAAGCCAAAAGCTGGTTCTTTGAGAAGGTAAATAAAATTGACAAACCACTAGCCAGACTCATCAAGAAACAAAGGGAGAAGAACCAAATCAATAAAATTAGAAATGAAAATGGAGAGATCACAACTGACAACACAGAAATACAAAGGATTATTAGAAAATACTATCAGCAATTATATGGCAGTAAAATGAATAACCTGAAAGAAATGGACAAATTCCTAGAAAAGTACACCTTGCCAAAACTGAACCAGGAAGAAATAGAAAATCTGAACGGACCCAACACAAGCACGGAAATAGAGGAAGTAATCGGAAAGCTTCCAGCAAACAAAAGCCCAGGTCCAGACGGCTTCACAGCTGAATTCTACCAAAAATTTAGAGAAGAGCTAACACCTATTCTACTCAAACTCTTCCAGAAAATTGCTGAGGAAGGGAAACTTCCAAACTCATTCTATGAGGCCACTATTACCCTAATCCCAAAACCTGGTAAAGATCCCACAAAAAAAGAAAACTACAGGCCAATATCACTGATGAACATAGATGCAAAAATCCTTAACAAAATTCTAGCAATCAGAATCCAACAACACATTAAGAAGATCATACATCATGACCAAGTGGGCTTTATCCCAGGAATGCAAGGATTCTTCAATATCCGCAAATCAATCAACGTAATACACCACATTAACAAACTGAAAAATAAAAATCATATGATTATCTCAATAGATGCAGAGAAAGCCTTCGACAAAATACAACATCCATTTATGATAAAAACTCTCCAGAAAGTGGGAATAGAAGGGACATATCTCAACATAATAAAAGCTATATACGACAAATCCACAGCAAACATTATCCTCAATGGTGAAAAACTGAAAGCATTTCCCCTAAAGTCAAGGGTGCCCACTCTCACCACTACTATTCAACATAGTTCTGGAAGTTTTGGCTACAGCAATCAGAGCAGAAAAAGACATAAAAGGAATACAAATTGGAAAAGAAGAAGTAAAACTTCACTATTCGCTGGTGACATGATCCTCTACACAGAAAACCCTAAAGACTCTACTAGAAAACTACTAGAGCTAATCAATGAATACAGTAAAGTTGCAGGATATAAAATCAACACACAGAAATCCCTTGCATTGCTATACACTAATAATGAGAAAATAGAAAAAGAAATTAAGGAAACTATTCCATTCACTGTTGCAACGAAAAGAATTAAATACTTAGGAATATATCTAACTAAGGAAACAAAGACTTGTACATAGAAAACTATAAAACACTACTGAAAGTAATCAAAGAGGACACTAATAGATGGAGAAATATACCGTGTTCGTGGATTGGAAGAATAAATATTGTGAAAATAAGTATACTACCCAAAGTAATTTATACATTCAATGCAATCCCTATCAAGCTACCAACAATATTTTTCACAGAACTAGAACAAATAATCTCACAATTTGTATGGAAATACAAAAAACCTCGAATAGCCAAAGCAATCTTGAGGAAGAAAAATGGAACTGGAGGAATTAACCTTCCAGACTTCAGGCTCTACTACAAAGCCACAGTCATCAAGACAGTATGGTACTGGCATAAAGACAGAAATATAGATCAATGGAACAAAATAGAAAGCCCAGAGATAAATCCATGCACCTATGGACACCTTATCTTCGACAAAGGAGGCAAGAATATAAAATGGACAAAAGACAGTCTCTTTAACAAGCGGTGCTGGGAAAACTGGTCAGCCACTTGTAAAAGAATGAAACTAGAACAGTTCCTAACACCATACACCAAAATAAACTCAAAATGGATTAGAGAGCTAAATGTAAGACCAGATACTATAAAACTCCTAGAGGAGAACGTAGGCAAAACACTCTCTGACATAAATCACAGCAGGATCCTCCAAGACCCACCTCCCAGAATAATGGAAATAAAAGCAAAAATAAACAAATGGGACCTAATTAAAATCAAAAGCTTCTGCACAGCAAAGGAAACTCTAAGCAAGGTGAAAAGACAGCCTGCAGAATGGGAGAAAATAATAGCAAATGAAGCAACTGATAAAGGATTAATCTCCAAAATATACAAGCAGCTCCTGCAGCTCAATTCCAGAAAAATAAATGACCCAATCAAAAAATGGGCCAAAGAACTAAACAGACATTTCTCCAAAGAAGACATAAAGATGGCTAACAAACACATGAAAAAATGCTCAACATCCCTCATAATCAGAGAAATGCAAATGAAAACCACAATGAGATACCATTTCACACCAGTCAGAATGGCTGCTATCCAAAAGTCTACATGCAATAAATGCTGGAGAGGGTGTGGAGAAAAGGGAACCATCTTACATTGTTGGTGGGAATGCAAACTAGTACAACCACTATGGAGAACAGTGTGGAGATTCCTCAAAAAACTGGAAGTAGAACTGCCATATGATCCAGCAATCGCACTCCTGGGCATACACACCGAGGAAACCAGAAATGAAAGAGACACATGTACTCCAATGTTCATTGCAGCACTGTTTATAATAGACAGAACATGGAAGCAACCTAGATGTCCATCTGCAGACGAATGGATAAGAAAGCTTTGGTACATATACACAATGGAGTATTTTTCAGCCATCAAAAAGAATGCATTAGTTTTAATGAGGTGGATGAAATTGGAGCCAATTATACAGATTGAAGTAAGCCAGAAAGAAAAACATCAATATAGTATACTAACGCATATATATGGAATTTAGAAAGATGGTAACCTGAACCCTGTATATGAGACTGCAAAAGAGACATTGGCATATAGAACAGTCTTTGGGACTCTGTGGGAGAGGGTGAAGGTGGGATGATTGGGGAGAACGGCACTGTAGCATGTATATTATCATAAGTGACCAGTCCAGGTTCGACGCATGATACAGGATGCTTGGGGCTGGTGCACGGGGATGACATGGAGGGAGGATATGGGGAAGAGGGAGGTGGGAGGGGGGTTCAAGAAAGAGAACACATGTACACCCGGGGCGGATTCATGTCAATGTATGGCAAAACCAACCAATATATTAATGTAAGGTAATTTGCCTCCAATAAAATAAATTAAAAAAAAAAAAGAAAGGTTATTTCATATGTTCAGATATTATTATTTTTGTTTCCTAAATGCAATTTAAAGCATATCATGGGCCAATGTTGTAATAAGGTAAAAAAAAAAAAAAAACATATGAGTGCACTATTAAAAACCACAAGTTACTTTAGGCAGGATAGGATTTCAGTTGCATTGTAAGAATTTACCAGTTTTATGAAATTTTTTCATTGTTATTAAATTTTCACTAGATTTTACAGTAGCCATTATATTGGTTTGAATAGCATACATTTGTAAAAATGGAAACTAATAAGGAAAGCAGTTGAAATATAGAAAATTTACTTTCTAAAAAGCCCAAGCTTTTTATAATTAATTGATTCCCATGTGACCTGTAAGTCAGTTAGACTTGGGTTCAAATATGGCTCTGATGCTCACTAGCTTTGTGACCTTTGGCAAATTGCTTAACCTCTCTGAGGCTCAGTTTCCTTAAGTCTCAAGCAGCTGGCATAGTGCCTGGCATATAATAAGATTTGATCAGTTTCTCCCCTATCTTAGAATATCCCGTACTGACATTTTAAAAATGAAATAGCGCTAAAATTCAATTTGGGGGCCAGGATCATATTAGAGAAGATATATTCCCCTCGTTATAGACAGCTTTTCCATTAATTATTTTGGTTTTCCAAGGTAAATAACAATATTATCTTCAAATAATATTGAATTTGAAGGTCATACCTCATTTATTCTAATTATTTTATGTCTTATTTTAACTTTGTTACTATTTATGAGCTTGTTTATAATGTAAGTCTTTTTGTCTTTTTTTTTTATTATTAAACTTTTTATTTTGTATTGGGGTATAGCTGAGAAGGCAATGGCAAGCCACTCCAGTACTCTTTCCTAGAAAATCCCATGGATGGAGGAGCCTGGTAGGCTGCAGTCCGTGGGGTCGCTATGGGTTGGACACGACTGAGCGACTTCAATTTCACTTTTCACTTTCCACTTTCACACATTGGAGAAGGAAATGGCAACCCACTCCAGTGTTCTTGCCTGGAGAATCCCAGGGAAGGGGGAGCCTGGTGGGCTTCCGTCTATGGGGTCACACAGCGTCGGACATGACTGAAGAGACTTAGCAGCAGTAGCAGCAGCATAGCTGATTAACAGTGTTGTGGCAGTTTTGTGAACAGCAAAGGGACTCAGCCATACCTGTACATGTATCCATTCTCCCCCAAACTCCCCTCCCATCCAGGCTGCCACATAACACTGAGCAGAGTTCCCTGTTGTAAAGCAGTCTTTTCAAGTGAATTTCTTAAAAACAACGAAGAGAGCTTAGTACCTTTAGCAACTGGGAAAAGGGTGATTTGAATTTTTTTAAAAAGAAGCAGAGACAAAAGCTGTATCCCAGGAGTGAGGAGGTGTGCTATGATAATGATGCAAACTAGGCAGATAACCAGGGAAGTCACAAGACCTGTTCTCAAAAAACATAAGCAAACTCCACTCCCCCACCAAAATGGTGCCGTAATATATCCTGGGCTATAGTGTAGTCATTCAGAAGTTCCTCCCTCTCCTGTCCTCTGAAACAAGCTATGTTTATTAAGCACAAGTACATACAAAGAAAGAACCCGACTTAAAGTTGGCCCAGAAGACAATTTTAAAAGTTATGGAATCTGTTTACCTCTGGATCAGCAATTTTCAAATGTTTTGTTTTAACTTCATCCTACATAAAATATGGTATTAGCCTGTGGGAGAAACATTAATTATTTAATTATTTCTAAAAGCAAAGCATTTGCAAGTTTTGGCACTTTAAATATTATTAGTAACAAATTATTTGTCACCTCCTGTTGTATCTCACAGCTAGTAAGGACATCCCAGTGTGCTGTGTCCATATTACAGCACATATTATAGTGTCTGTAATTCTTTGTTCCAAATAGAGCAAGAACAGAGCGACCTGGTCATGCCACAGGCTTCAGCTTAGGGTGTTAGTTCTGTGACTTAAGAACCACCTAAACGTCCATCAACAGATAAGTGGATAAAGAAGATGTGGTACATGTATACAATGGAATATTCAGTTCAGTTCAGTCACTCAGTCGTGTTTGACTCTTTGTGACCCCATGAACCGCAGCACGCCAGGCCTCCCTGTCCATCACCAACTCCCAGAGTCCACCCAAACCCATGTCCATTGAGTCGGTGATGTCATCCAACCATCTCATCCTCTGTTGTCCCCTTCTCCTCCTGCCTTCAATTTTTCCCAGCATCAGGGTCTTTTCAAATGATGACTCAGCCATAAAAAGGATCAAAATCAGGTCATTTGTAGAGATGTGGATGGACCTAGAGTTTGTCAGAAAGTAAAAAAAAAATAGTGTATATTAATACACGTATGTGGGATCTACAAAAATGGCACAGATGAACCTATTTACAGGAATAGGGATGAAGACGTAGAGAACAGACCTGTGGACACAGTTGGGGAAGGTGGGGGTGGCATGAATTGGGAGATTAGGTTTGACATAAGCACATTACCACGTATAAAGTGGATAGCTAGTGGGAACCTGTGGTAAAGCACAGGGAGCTCAGCTCTGTGATGACCTAGAGGAGTGGGATGGGGAGTGGGTGGGAGGGAAGCTCCAAAGGGAGCGGGTGTGTATATATACATATATATATATGTGTGTAGCTGATGCACTTTGTTGTACAGAAGAAAATAACACAGTGTTGTGAAACAATTTTACTCCAATTAAAAAAAAAAAAGAACAAATACTGGATGACGTCACTTATATGTGGGATCTAAAAAAAAAATACAAATGACTGTACATAAAAAAACAGACTCAGATATAGAAAAAAAAACTAGTGGTTACCAATGGGGAGAGAGAAGGGGAGTAAGGCAAATTAGGGGTTTGGGATTAAGAGATACAAATACTATGTATAAAACAGATAAGCAACAAGAGTGTATTGTATGGCATCAGGAAATTAAAGCTATTATCTTGTAATAACTTTTGATGGGGTATAATCTGTGAAAATACTGAGTCACAATGTTGTACACCTGAAATTAATAAAACACTTTAAATCAAGTAGAGTTCAAGAAAAAAAAAAGCAAGCCTTGCAAGAATACTATCAGTAAGATTGGTGATGATCAGTGATGAATGTGACAAACGGTCACTTTTTGCCCTTTACTGAGGTAGGGACACTGGCAAGGCCATTGAATAAGGAAAAAACATAGCCCTCCTGTGTGTTTCTGTTATTTTCATGCTACTACCAGACTCATAGCTCTCCTGACACACAGGTTTTCTCCAGATCTCCAGATGCACAGGTTTTCTACGTGGGAGGCAGTTATGTGACACCAGTCATATGTCCTACAATTCAGTTCAGACCCGACTACCTGTCCTTATTGTCAGATCCCACAGGTCTCAGAAGACTGCCCCCACTTCAGAGGACAATTGCGAGTCCCAGGTTGTTACCATATTTCTGACCAACTGACTATAAGTCCTAGTTGCCACAACCAGCTCCTTGGGTTCAACAGTTTGCTAGAATGGCTCATAGAACTCAGGGAAGCACTTATGTTTGAATGAGTGAGTAAGTGTTAGTCGCTCAGTCATGTCTGATTCATTGCAACCCCATGGACCTTAGCCCACCAGGCTCCTCTGTCTATGGGAATCTGTATGCAAGAATACTGGAGTGGGTTGTCATTCCATTCTCCAGGGGATCTTCCCAACCAAGGGATCAAACCTGCCTCTCTTGCACTGAAGGCAGATTCTTTACCATCTGAGCCACTTACAAGTATATAATAAAGGGGCTTCCCAGGTGGCACTAGAGGTAAAGAACCCACCTGCCAATTCAGGAGTCATAAGAGACTGGGGTTCAATACCTGGGAGAAAAGGAAAGATATACCCATTTGACTGCAGAGTTCCAAAGAATAGCGAGGAGAGATAAGAAAGCCTTCCTCAGTGATCAGTGCAAAGAAATAGAGGAAAACAGTAGAATGGGAAAGACTAGAGATCTCTTCAAAATGAGAGATTCCAAGGGAATATTTCCTGCAAAGATGGACACAATAAAGGACGGTAATGGTATGGATCTAACAGAAGAAGAAGATATTAAGAAGAGATGGAAAAAATACACAGAAGAAATATAAAGAAAAGATCTTCATGACCCAGATAACCACGAAGGTGTGACCACTCACCTAGAGCCAGACATCCTAGAATGTGAAGTCAAGTGGGCCTTAGGAAGCATCACTACAAATAAAGCTAGTGGAGGTGATGGAATTCCAGTTGAGCTATTTCAAATCCTAAAAGATGATGCTCTGAAAGTGCTGCACTCAATATGCCAGCAAATTTGGAAAACTCAGCAGTGGCCACAGGACTGGAAAAGGTCAGTTTTCATTCCAATCCCAAAGAAAGGCAATGCCAAAGAATGCTCAAACTACCGCACAGTTGAACTCATTTCACACGCTAGCAAAGTAATGCTCAAAATTTTCCAAGCCAAACTTCATCAGTACTTGAGTTGTGAACTTCCAGATGTTCAAGCTGGATTTAGAAGAGACAGAGGAATCAGAGATCAAATTGCCAACATCTGTTGGATCATCAAAAAAGCAAGACAGTTCCAGAAAACCATCAACTTTGACTTTGTTGACTATGCCAAAGCCTTTGACTGTGTGGATCACAACAAACTGTGGAAAATTCTTCAAGAAATGGAAATACCAGACCACCTGACCTGCCTCCTGAGAAATCTGTATGCAGGTCAGGAAGCAACAGTTAGGACTGGACATGGAACAACAGATTGGTTCCAAACTGGAAAAAGGATATATCAGGTTGTATATTGTCATCCTGCTTATTTAACTTATATGCAGACTACATCATGAGAAATGCTGGGCTGGATGAAGCACAAGCTGGATTCAAGATTGTTGGGAGAAATATCAATAACCTCAGAAATGCAGATGACACAGCCCTTATGGCAGAAAATTAAGAAGAACTAAAAAGCCTCTTGATGAAAGTGAAAGAGGAAAGAGAAAATTTTAGTTTAAAACTCAGCATTCAGAAAATGAAGATCATGGCATCTGGTCCCATCACTTCATGGCAAATAGATGGGGGAACAGTGGAAACAATGACAGGCTTTATTTTCTTGGGCTCCAAAATCACTGTGGATGGTGACTGCAGCCATGAAATTAAAAGATGCTTGCTCCTTGGAAGAAAAGTTATGACTAACCTAGACAGCTTATTAAAAAGCAGAGACATTACTTTGACAACAAAGGTCCATCTAGTCATATTTATGATTTTTCCAGCAGTCATGTATGGATGTGAGAGTTGGACCATAAAGAAAGCTGAGCACTTCAGAATTGATGCTTTTGAACTGTGGTGTTGGAGAAGACTCTTGAGAGTCCCTTGGACTGCAAGGAGATCCCATCAGTCCATCCTAAAGGAAATCAGTCCTGAATATCCATTGGAAGGACTGATGCTGAAGCTGAAACTCTAATAATTTGTGCACCTTATGTGAAGAACTAACTCATTTGAAAAGACCCTGGTGCTGGGAAAGACTGAAGGCAGGAGGAGAAGGGGTCGGCAGACTGCCTTCAGTCTTTCCCAGCATCAGGGTCTTTTCAGATGAGTTAGTTTGGAGGAGAAGGGGTGGCAGAGGGTGAGGTAGTTGGATGTCATCACCGACTCAATGGACATGAGTTTGAGCAAACTCTGGGAGTTGGTGATGGACAGGGAGGCCTGGAGTGCTGCAGTCCATGTGGTCGCAAAGAGTCAGATATGACTGAGTGACTGAACTGAACTGAACTCTTGAGTCAAATTAAAGACTACAACAGTACACAGTTTTCTTGGATAACAAATGAAGCTAGCAAAAGTGGCTTCTATTAGAAACTCAACAACCATATCTTCTAGATAGAGAAAATTCCCCAAAGCAGATAAACAGACAACATAAGAAAACATAGTGTCTAGATGTGAGATAATTCTTTTTATTTTTTAATTTATTTATTTTAATTGGAGGCTAATACATTATTGTTTTGGTGATAATTCTTTTTCTAAATGTGCTAATTTATAGGTTGCTCTGTCATTTGTATCACTCACTCTCCTCTTAAGATTCTCTGCACTTCTACCTAATAGTCTTTATAATCTCCATTTTTCAAACCTTCTTGTTCACCCATCACCCCTTAACCCCATCTCCTCACAGAAAATATTCTTCAAAAAATAAAGGGAACAAAAATTCCAGCCATTCCATATTTCTTCTCTGTCCAATTTTTCCTTTTAGGGAGCGATTATGTGAGATGTTGTTGTTGTTCAGTTGCTAAATTGTGCCTGACTCTTTGTGACCCCATGGGCTTCAGCACACAAAGCTTCCTTGTCCTTCACTATATCCTGGAGATGACATTAATGGGTTAGATTCAAGAGACAGTCACCTTTCTCAGCTCTAGAAGGTTTTCCTTTTGACACATGTCTTCCTGCTTTTTCAAAAAGTAATCATGGCCTAGACATGGAACACATCTATGAAAATTGAGATTATCCAAAATAAAACCCTAGAACTGGAGTAAGGAATGAGAAATTTTCTAAATGTTTTGTTCTGTATTCATGGACATAATGAATTAAACTTTTTTTTTCCCTCAAATTGCATATCTATAAACATCTTTCTTAATTTTATTTAACAGAGAAATCTAGATCTTATCTGCTGTTCTCTGACAAGTTTTTTTGCTTTCTTACCAAAGTCCAGAACTAAAAGTTATTGCTTGACTAAATTCCTGGAGATAAAGAAGAGGAAAATAAGGTCAGTTGCAGCTGACCTTACTGCCAAATGCCAGTGAAAAGACATGACCTTTCAAACATTGTCCATGTTGTAGAAACACTGACTTGTATAAAGATAGTTGTGGAGACCACTTTATGGTCGAGATGTAGGAGAAGTCAGAAACCATTTTTTATTTCCGGCAACAAATTCCGCCTCAACAGTCTTTACAGCCAGTGTTTTAAAGAGATTAAAGTTCAGTGGTGTGAGGCTGATAGCACAACCTTTGACCTCCTTTACACCTATGCATTTCTGAAGAAATAGGCTCTCAAACAATGCAACATTTATTCAGCCCAATTTTCCAATTCATAATCCCTGATTTGTGACTGGTTAGAATGAGGGTAGCCTATATTTATGAAAAGAAATACTCTTTGAATCAATTTGGGGAAAAGGGAAAGCGTCATCTCTGATAACTGCGTGACTTTTTTTTCCTCGCACCTCTCTGCTCTTTCAAGGCTCCTAGAATCAGGCAGCTGTTTCTGCTTTTGACAAATACTCTGTTTTCCTTTGGGACATTGTCTTATTTAATGCTACTAAAGTATGTAGAACTTAGTTTCTCAATGACTATTTATTGAATAAATAAACGAACAGTCTCATTTCATTAAAGGAGCTAAGATAAAGCTTTGGCTTTATCTGGTGGCTCAGCCAGTAAAGAATCTGCCTGCAGTGGAGGAGACCAGGGTTCAATCCCTGGTTAGGGGAGACCCCCTGGAGAAAGGAACGCCAACCCACTCCAGTCTTCTTGCCTAGGGAATCCCATGGACAGAGGAGCCTGCCGATCAACAGTCCATGGGATCGCAAAGAGTAGGACACGACTGAGCAACTAATACTTTCACGCTTTCGCTTTCAAGAAGCACAAGCCAAGTTAATTTCTTAGCTATTAGGTATGAAAGACTGAATTATACAGAAGGAAGGCTGAGAGATAAGAACTGTACCTAAATGTTATAATCTCATGGATACCACCTGAGAAATCGATCCTGTGTTTAGCCCATGTTTGCTGTTCTGGACTTTCATAGTTCATAATCCTTGTATTCACTTCACTGAAAATGGATCATCCTTTATGTTTCTCGACTTTTTCCTGAACAGTTCAATTTTACCTGTTTCATCAGTTATTTTTAGAGGATCCTTTGCGTTTACTCATCTATTCCTTATACTGCATGCTAATTTTTGCAGGTATCTCAGATGCTATACTCATGAATTGCAGACTTTTCTTTATTTTTAAAATATTTATTCAACTAATATTCTTTAGTGCATATAATGAGTCAGGTGAGGACATAAAGACATTTAGTAAGAGAAAATGAGTTTTATTTATAGTATGAGTCTGAACATAAATTCTCACTTGGTATCTCCTGCATTCAAATTTTTTCATATTAAATACTTCGTGTGTGTGCTAAGTCACTTCAGGCATGTCTGACTCTTTGTGACTTTATGTACTGTAGCCCTCCAGACTCTTCTGTCCATAGGATTCTCCAGGCAAAAATACTGGAGTGGGTTGCCATGTCCTCCTTCAGGGGATCTTCCCAACCCAGTGATCGAACTCGCATCTCTTGGATCTCCTACATTGGCCGGTGGGTTCTTTACCATTAGTACCACCTGAGAAGCCCATTAAATACTTTACAAAGTTTTAAATAAATCTTATTTAAAATACCATTGATCACAATATAACTGACTAAACTCTTTGTAAAAATAGTGGCACAGTTTGCATTAAAAAAAAAAAGTGTTAATCAAGAGTGGGTTAATAGTAAATAAAATAAAATAAATGTTATTTTTTTGATGCTAGTATTTTCCAAATTAACCATATTTAATAATGCAGTATTTGAACTATGTCAAATGTACTTTTGGGGGCTTCCCAGGTGGTGCTATTGGTAAAGAACCTCCCTGCAAATGCTGGAAACATAAGAGATGGAGGTTTGATCCCTAAGTTGGGAAGATCCCTTGGAGGAGGAAAGGGCAGCTCATTCCAGTATTCTTGCCTGGATAATCCCATGGACAGAGGAGCCTGGCAGACTGCAGTACAATAGGTTGCAAAGAGTCATACATGACTGTGCGACTAACACTTTCACTTTTAGGCTTAGATTTTTCTCAGTTTGGTTATCTTAGCCATTTTTTGAAAGCTAAAAAGTACCTGTAAAAATATATCTACTGATTATAATTTCTACATCTTAATCTTCTTATCCACCTGGTCCTTGAGGACTCAGAAGTAGTCAGATTTAAACAATTTATAGCTAGATCTTATTGCACTGGGTTTGACAACTTTCAGCTCAGTGTGTCTCCCACAGGCATAGACACAACTAAAGAAAGCCCCAAGGAGCCGAGGCAGGTTATTTGATCTCCTCAGCTTAACTTTCAATTCCTTAAGAAAGGTATTTTTTGAGCCCACTTCATAAAGTGAACTTCGTGATAGAGACAAGCAAAATTAAATCAGGCAAGTTACACCTAGAGCTATGCTCACTTTCAGAAAGGCAAGACAGGAGTTTTGTGTGGTAGTTGTCACACTGCATGAGGCACTTCTTTGTTTTTTTTTCTTAATCAACATTTTTACATGGATTTAAAATCTGAAGATTTCAAGTAATTTTTAAGATGATATAAAAACTTATGTTTTAAAAATTTCCCCTCTAGGACTTTGGAAGCATTTATAGCATAAACTAACTTCAGATCAAACACTTCATAATTTAAAAAATGAAATTATTTTGGCAAAGAGGAAGAATTGTTTCCTTGTAAAACAGCATGGCTTCCACTATATTTCAGTCAGATACAATTATTTGAATTTGAAACCTGCAGCTGTCTCTAAATACGTCTCTCTATGTACCTATCTTTTCAAAGTTTGCATGTTTTAAAGTGGAGTTTGTCAGCTCTTCTTAGCAATTTTTGAAATGTATAAACAAAATCAGATAGTAATTATATGCTCTAGAAAAATGTTAGAGTAAATAAACTTCACCTTAAAATATACAAACCTTGAGAAATTTGTTAAATTCTACTCAAACTGCATTATGTTAGAAAATATTTCCACAGAGAGCTAACAATGAATGGATAAGTACAAGCAAATACTGTAAACAACCTTCAGTTCAGTTCAGTTCAGTCACTCAGTCGTGTCCGACTCTTTGCGACCCCATGAATCACAGCACGCCAGACCTCCCTGTCCATCACCAACTCCCGGAGTTCACTCAAACTCATGTCCATCAAGTCGGTGATGCCATCCAGCCATCTCATTCTCTGTCATCCCCATCTCCTCCCACCCCCAATCCCTCCTAGCATCAGACTCTTGGTAAACAATCTTAGGTCTTATTAATAGGCATGACAATGCTACAGAAAAAGCTCATCATTTCCAAAACATACTTTGTACAGTGTGGTCGATTTTTTTAAACTCTATTTGAAGTCATAAAACATGCTATGGAATTTAAAGTATATTTTAAATTTAACATTGGGCTTTTAAAAAAAAATGTGTGTGGCTAAGGAATTTTGTTTTAAATACATTTGCACTATAAAGTCTGATTTCTAAGAATCAAAGTAGAGAATGTTCCTAGGTACTAAAAATAGAATTAAAAAAAATAAACTCAAATTATTAGCATGTCTGAGTTCAAATCCAAGAATGATATTAAAGAGAAACAGAGAGAAAGATAGTGTTTCTTGCTATTTTTAGGCAAATAGTGTTTCTAGGTAGCAGTAATGATTTCTAAGAAATTTAAGAAATCATGTAAGATGAAGAGAACTTAAGCTGGTCCCTCAACTGCTCTTGATATTTTTAACAATAATGAAAATTAGTGCCAAGATACCCGTCTCAGTTTAAGATATGTTTGAAAGGATAATGGGGAACTGGTAAGAATTTCTGTCTCTGGGATATGGGAGTGAGGAATGAAATCTTATTTTCTCTTGTGAAGGTTTTTAACTGTTCTTACCGCAAGAATGTATAAAACTATTTAAAGAAAATGAAAAAAAGAAGGAAGAGGAAAAAGAAGGAGAAGAAGGAGAGGGAGAGGCAAAGCCTCAATAGATAATTAGCTAACAAAGGTATTTTTACAGCCAAATAGTGACTGATGGTGATAATGGCCACTTACCCACTGAGGTATTGCCGATTCTCATAAGAAAGAGCAACCTAGCCTGACTGAAAATGCTGCATTATTCTGGCCTTGCAAATCTGGCCAAAACTTACAAATGTACTTCCTAAAATATTTGAAATTTACTATGGAAAGAATCCAAGACAAAGGCTGAGTTACTTTTCTTAGACTTTGTTGTTGTTCGGCTGCTAAGTCATGTCCGACTCCTTGCAACCCCATGAACTGCAGCATGCCAGGCTCCTCTGTCCTTCACTATCTCCTGGAGTTTGCTCAAATTCGTGTCCATTGAGTTGGTGATGCCATCCAACCATCTCATCCTCTGCCACATCCTTTTGCCCTCAGTCTTTCCCAGCAACAGTGTCTTTTCTAATGAGTTGGCTCTCTGCATCAGGTAGCCAAAGTATGGGAGCTTCAACTTCAGCATCAGTCCCTCCAATGAATATTCAGGGTTGATTTCCTTTAGGATTGACTGGTTTCATCTCCTTGCTGTCCAAAGGACTGTAAAGAGTCTTCTCAGGCTTCTCCAGCACAATTCAAAAATATTCATTCTTCAGTGTTCAGCCTTCTTTGTGATCCAACTCTCACATCTGTACATGACTACTGCAAAAACCAGTTTTAACTACATGGGCCTTTGTTGACAAAGTGATATCTCTGCTCTTTATTATGCTATCTAGCTTTGTCATAGCTTTCTTTCCAAAGAGCAAGCGTCTTTTAGTTTCATGGCTGTAGTCACCATCTGCAGTGACTTCCTATTTCATTTGTACCCTAGTTCTAGCTTATTCTGCATATGATTGTGTACTTTTATTTATTTACTTTTACTAAAATATGTTTTTGGGAAAAATGATATCATTTTAATATATACATGTATTGTTCATATGTATATATATAGTATATTATATATATCGTATAGTGTATTATATGTCATATAGTCTATTACACTTTAATGAATAAAGCTTCATCTGGGAGGGGGCTACTTCAAGACATAATTTTCATGTATGTGTATAACTGCATCAACAAGTACATTCCAAAGTGTTCAGATTCATGTACTTTCTGTTCTGGTTATTTCCAGATTGCCTCTATAGAGTTCTTACTAATTTATGCTTGTGTCAAAAAGCCATGAAAGTAGTTTTCCCCACATTATTCAAGGCAAAGTATTAACAAAATATTTGGTATTTGATAATTTAACAAGTGATCAGTTCTCTCTCATTTTATTTTTTACTTTATTTTCATGTTATAATAGTGAGGTTGGGTAACTATATTGTCTGTTCTATCTGTACTTCACTTTCTGTCTGGCAATTTCTAATATCCACAATGGGTTGGCAGCCCAACACTATATCTCACCTGAGTTTTGTCCTTATATGGATATTGGGATTCCCTGCATGGGTGTTCTGGTTTATGTTCAGTGAATATAGTTATGTTCATAGACTAAATTGTTTATGTTGTTTAAGGTAATTCAAAGCCCATTACCACTCTTTACAGCAGTGAGTCACTGAAAATCAAACAGTGCAGTTAACTTCCTAAATAGTACTTCACTCAAATAACTGCATACATTTTTTTGCTCTTGAAAGTCTATTTAAAACTTGGTTATACCATAATTTATTTTCAATTAGTGAATCCTCTTAATCTTAACCCTTTGCAGAATAAACTACTGTAATGTTGTGGAAGATAGCCTGTGTCATTCTGAACTTTCTCAGTGGCTTAAACCAGAAAACTTCTTTAATTCCTCCTCATCATCCACCCCAACATCCCCTCTAAGTTGCCTTGATTTCATCGATAACATGGAATATCGCGAATGCCCTTAAACCCTCTCCAACTTTGTGCTACTCCACTGTTCACGAAGATGCCCTCTCCCTGTGACTAACTGGTTTCCCCACTGCCATTCCCGATTCTTAATTCATCCCCCACAGCTCTGTCAGGCTAGTCTTTTCAGAATATAAGTTATTTCATATTCAAATGCTTTCTGTTGCACTTAGGATGTGTTTGTTAATTTTTGGCTTAAACTTTAAGGGTCCTATCTAACTTTCTAACTCTAAAGTGCCCCCTTTCCCTTCCTTGCTCGCTGTACACTCTAATCACACTGGGATGTTTCTGCTCTCATGTATATAAAGCTCTTTATCTTGAAAGATTTCCACTTATTCTGCCTTCAGCCTAGAACCCTCAACATCCCACTCTCTTTGTCAGGTCCTAGTATAGTATATGGTATAGAATAGTATAGTATAGTATATAGTATAGAATAATATAGTACAGTATATAGTATAAATAGTATAATATAGTATATGGTATAGAATAGTATAGTATAGTGTATAGTATAGTATAGTATGGTGGTGGTTTAGTTGCTAAACTGTGTCTGACTCTTGCAATCCCATGGAATGTAGCCCTCCAGGCTCTCTAGTCCATGGGATTTTCCAGGCAGGAACACTGGAGTGGGTTGCCATTTCCTTCTCCAGGGGATCTTCTGGACCCAGGTATTGAATCCAGGTCTCCTGCTTTGCAGGCGTATTCCTGCACTGTAGGAGAATTCTTTACCTATTGAGCTAGGAGAGAAGCCGTTACTATAGTAGAGTATAATGCTATGATATACTCAGAAATAGTATAATTTCTTCTGAGAGGCATTCCCTGTCTCCCTTTCTCCCTATCTCTATTTGATGTTGAGTCCTATATTTTTCCTCCAAAGCACTTCCCACAACTAGTAATTATATATAGTTGGGGGATTTGTTTGATGTCTTTCTCTCTCATGAATGGAAGAACTAAGTTTTCTTACTGTTGCTGTTCATAGTACAGCAAAAGTTGTACTGTATAGTAGTAAACTGTTGCTGTTTACTTCAGCCCAGGTAAAGAGGCACCACTGTTTATATGAATAAGGTACATCAATAAACAAATGACATGCTTTCTCTGTTCTCTTTATAATAGTCAGTAAAAACTACAGTTTTATAGTGTATAAACAGTCAAACACAGTTTTTCCAAGTTGTTTTTCTATAATCCTGAAGCATAACATTTTGAAAAACCTTAATAACGAATCATTTAAGTGATTTCTTTTTGAATGAGAGTTCAGTTCAGTTCAGTCGCTCAGTCGTGTCCGACTCTCCGCGACCCCATGAATCACAGCACGCCAGGCCTCCCTGTCCATCACCAATTCCCGGAGTTCACTCAAACTCATGTCCACAGAGTCGGTGATGCCATCCAGCTATCTCATTCTCTGTCGTCCCCTTCTCCTCCCGCCCCCAATCCTTCCCAGCATCAGAGTCTTTTCCAGTGAGTCAACTCGTCGCATGAGGTGGCCAAAGTATTGCAGTTTCAGATATTACTATATCTTAAAATGATTTTCAGCCTTAAACATAGGACAATTGTACCAACATTTTATATATATATATAATATTATATTTTATATTATATTATATATATATATAAATGATATTTGTCATTTATGTGATTTGGTAGATGACATCAATATCCTATCAATAAAACACTTTCTAATATTTTTTATCCAGAGTAATAGAACACAGCTATTTCTCATTAATCCCAAAAGAATAGTTGGATGGCCATCAAATAAGCCTTTTTTCCCTTTCTTTTTATTCTCTAAATAATGCAGATGCATTTATCATTACAATTTGGTGTAGTTAGTTATCTTTCCACTTTATATTACTTAATTAATTTGGTTTCTGACCCACTATTCCCTTGTGGACCCTCTATTAGTCCATAGATTAATTCATTTATTAACAAAGTCTACTAGTACTTCTAAAAGAGATATCCATCTCTGTGAAGACATGACATTTCACAGATGCTATGTCCTTGGGGGTGGAAAAAAGAAGTCAAAAAGAAGAAAACAAAAAGTAAAACACTGATGTACACTCAGTCGTCAGCAAATGACATATTCACAGCCCCCCCCACCCCACCCAAAGTACAGTATTCTTTAAAAAAAAAAAAAGGAAGTATTTTAAAATAAGTGGTGCTGGGAAAATTGGGCAGCTACATGTAAGAGAATGAAATCAGAACACTTTCTAACACCATACACAAAAATAAACTCAAAATGGATTAAAGATCTAAATGTTAGACCAGAAACTATAAAACTCTTAGAGGAAAATATAGGCAGAACACTATTTGACATTAAATCCTCTACGGATTTATGGTCAAGATCCTCTATGACCCACCTCCTAGAGTAATGGAAATAAAAAAGAAATAAACAAATGGGACCTAATTAAACTTAAAAGTTCTTACACAGCAACAGAAACTATGCAAGATGAAAAGGCAGCCCTAAGAATGGGAGAAAATAATAGCACATAAAACAACTGACAAAGGATTAATGTCCAAAATATACAAGGACTCATGTAGCTGAATACCAGAAAAACAAAGAAATCAAAAAGGGGGCAGAAGTCTTAAACAGACATTTCTCTAAAGAAGACATAAAGATGGCTAACAAACACATGAAAAGATGCTACGATCACTTATTATTAGAGAAATGCAAAAAACTACAATGAAGTATCATCTCACACTGGTCAGAATGGCCACCATCCAAAAGTCTACAAACAATAAATGCTAGCGAGGGTGTAGAGAAAAGGGAACCATCTTGCACTGTTGGCTGGGTTCAATCCCTGGGTTGGGAAGATCCCCTGGAGAAGGGAAAGACTACCCACTCTAGTATCCTGGCCTGGAGAATTCCATGGGCTGTATAGTCCATGGTGTTGCAAAGAGTCAGACACAACTAAGTGTCTTTCACTTCACTTTGCACTGTTGGTGGAAATGAAAATTGATATAGCCATTATGGAGAACAGTATGGAGATTCTTTTAAAAAAACTAGGAATAAAACTACCATATGACTCTAGTACTCTTGCCTGGAGAATTCCAGGGACAGAGGAACCTGGTAGGCTACAGTTCATGGGGTTGCAAAGAGTCAGATATGACTGAGCAACTTCTCACACACACATATGACCCAGCAATCCCACTACTGGGCATATACTCTCAGGAAAACAGAATTGAAATAGACTCATGACCACAGCATTCATTGCAGCACTATTTACAATAACTAGAACATGGAAGCAACCTAGATGTTGATCAACAGATGAAAGGATAAAGAAGCTGTGGTACATACATGCAATGGAATATTACTCAGCCACAAAAAGGGACATTTGAGTCAGTTCCAATGAGCTGGATGAACCTAGAACTTATTGTACAGAGTGAAATCAGTCAGAAAGATAAAGACAAGTATCATATATTAACTGGAGAAGGAAGTAGCAACCCACTCCAGTATTCTTGCTGGAGAATCCCATGGACAAAGGAGCCTGGTGGGCTACAGTCCATGGGGTCGCAAAGAGTCAGACACGACTGAGCGACTATCACACATACATCATATATTAATACATATATATGGAATCAAGAAAGATGGGACAGATGATCCTTCTTGTGGGACAGCAAAGGAGACAGACATAAAGAATAGAGTTTTGGTCACAGTAGGGGAGGGAGAGAGGGTAGGATCACTTGAGAGACCACTACTGAAACATACATTGCCACATGTAAAACCACAGCCTGTGGAAATTTGCTGCATGATTCAGGGAGCCGAGGGCTTCCCTTGTGGCTCAGCTGGTAAAGAATCTGCCTGCAATGCAATAGAAGATTCCCTGGAGAAGGGAACGGCTACCCACTCCAGTATTCTGGCCTAGAAAATTCCACGGACTGTACAGTCCATGGGGTCGCAAAGAGTCATACATAACTGAGTGGCTTTCACTTTCAGGGAACTGAAAACTGGTGCTTTGAGACAACCTAGAGGGGTGGGATGGAGAGGGAGGTTTAAGAGGAAGGAGACATGTGTATGCCTGTGGCTAATTCATGGTGATGCATGGCAGAAACCATCACAGTATTGTAAAGCAAATATTCTCCAATTAAAAGTAAAATAAAATGTTTAAAAAGTATTCCAATAAAGTAATAAACTGAGAACAGGTACAAAGTCACTGGTCTTACTTTTATCCAATGTAGCAATTTCTGTGAAATGAATGATTCAATTGCTGTTGCTGTTTGTGTTGTTAAAAATTGCTTTTGGAGATGTTATTCTTACAAATGAGTCTTTAAAGACACTCATATTTTAGGAGATGTAGCAATATTTTCTTAATTGTAAACTGCAGAATAATATGGATGTTGATATTTCAGTATACTTTATGCATTAAGATGAATGAATCCTTAGGTATAGTGTTTCAGTCCAATTTTCATTTGTTTCTATAGCTACAATCAATATTTAACTTTTCATGAGTTATTCTCATTTTATATCTAAAAAATTCTGCAACTTCAGTACTAATATGTAATAGCAAACTTCTTAGATTATTGCCCCTAACCCTTACTTTATAAATGCTCAAACTTGTGGTCCTCCAAAAGTTTTTATTAACTTTCTCTTTCTCTTTTCAATAGCTGGTTTTACAGAATAAAGCATTGCTTTGGTACTAAGAATATGTAATTGTTAGATTTTACTGAAATGTATAAAAACTAGCAACTATTTATATTCGAAATAAAATGTAAGGATTAAGAAAAAATACACATGAAAGTTAAAATTTTTATGCAGTTTTTAAATTATTATTGTATTGTTCAAATGACAACATGACTTTATTTGTAATAAGGAGTATACTATAATAAAATGCCAGTTAAATATAATTTCACTGAGTTTTTCTTTATAAAATAATTGTTATGAGGAAAGGGATTCCTTTAGACTTAAAAAGAAAGATGCATTGTTATCTTTAAAGACACTACATTGAAAATGTTGTAAACATAATGAAAACCACATTGGAGTTCTGTTGCTTTTGAAAAGTTTCCTTTTTAGTTCTGAGGGATGATGGCATCACATTAGTGTCTTATTAATATTAGCATAAATAAGTATTAGCTTTAAGAAAATACTCGTTCATACTTGTAGTTCAGATAAAGTCTTATTTTCATTTTAAAATAGTATTTTAGCTTATAGAATCATACTAAAAATTAATTCAGGCAATGTTAATAGTTTGCAAGATCCCAAGGACACATTTACATGCTAACAATTATAGCCATTAATTTCAAATGTATTTTCACCTGAAAAATTTAATTTACCTAAAGCTATTAACTTAAACATACACAGGAAAACCTTAAGTTCAATATAAGAATATACACAAAGTAATGACCCATGGGGTCGCAAAGAGTCGACTGAGCAACTGAACTGAACTGAACTGAATGACCCATCACAAAGTGTTGGAAAGGACACATTATTTCTAACCATATCAGAGGTTGTATCATGTTTAAAAATATGTCTGTGTTTATATAATGTATATCATCTATATCTATCCAACTTATAATTTTTAATTATTAAGCTCTCCATGTCACAGATTTCTCACTATCAAATGATGATAATGATTCTCATATGTACTTTTGTGTGGAATTAAAACTGAAGCTCCAATACTTTGGCCACCTGATGCAAAGAACCGACTCATTGGAAAATACCTTGATGCTGGGAAAGAGTGAAGGCAGGAGAAGAGGGTAGCAGAGGATGAGATGGCTGGATGGCATCACTGACTTAATAGATATGAGTTTGAGCAAACTCAGGGAGATAGTGAAAGACAGGGAAGCCTGGTGTGCTGCAGTCCACGGGGTCTCAAAGAGGTGGACACGACTTAGGGACTGAACAACAACGACAATTTAGGTATGGCAGCTAAAAGATTTAGAGTAATATAGTGCCAAATATTTAGTAGGCTCTCACTAAAGATTTGCTATTATAGTTATTAGATGGTCAAAGAGTTCTCAAATAAATATGGAGAGCAGAGTTTCTAAAATCAGCATTATAATTCAGTATCAACATTTTAGCCTGCTTCAAACTGCTTCACATATGCACAAGAAACAAGATTTTCTTCATCCCATCCAATCACTTTCAATAATAAAGGAAACAGCATGGATTATCACACAGGAAAATGCCACAAAATCTTATGAGCGAACATGCTTTGTTGCATTTTCTCAAGTGTACCCAATGAAGGAGAATATGACAGTGTGAAAGACATTTCACGCCTTGTAAACATCTTAAAGTGGATTTTACAAGGAAGCCTGTATGTTAAATCAAAGACAGTCATTTGAATCAGTAATCACTCAGTGAGCCTTTCTAAACTGAAAAATGATTTTTGTGGAAGGCTGTGGTCTGACTAATGTGAGAATGAAGTAGTCCATGTTTTAAAAAAGGTGTTAACATCATAGTATGAGGAGTGAATCTTTATGTAATTGTTGCCAATGTTGATAGTAATATCCATCTATATATGTCACATTATGGAAATCACTTATGAGCTATGGAATAAGAGCTTGAGTGTCTTTTTTTCCTCTGAAACTTAAAAAAAAAATAGCTTTTTTGAGATGCAGTTTACAGATACAGAATTTACCTAAGTATACAATTCACCCAGTTTTAAAGAATTGTGCAACTGTTACCATAATCTGAGTTTAGATTATGCTGTTTTGTAAACCCTGCTCAGCATCTCCTGGGACAATCATATCATTTTTGTCCTTTATCCTATTAGTATGGTGCATTACATTGATACGTATGTAGACTATAACCAATGTCCCATGACTGGCATAGTCCTATGTGGCCATATAATCCTTTTTATGTGTTGTTACTCAGATTACTAGTATTTTGTGGAGTTTTATGTCTATATTGATAAAAGAATATATTTCTGTAGTTCTATTTTCTTGTGATGTCTTTTTCTAATCATCATTTTAGGGCGGTGCTGGTCTTATAATAAATTGGAAGTGTTCCCTCATCTACATTTTGGTAGGGTTTGTGAATAGAGTTCCAGAAAAACATCTAGTTCTGCTTCATTGACTATGCCAAAGTCTTTGACTGTGTGGATCACAATAAACTGTGGAAAATTCTGAAAGAGATGGGAATACCAGACCACCTGACCTGCCTCTTGAGAAACCTGTATGCAGGTCAGGAAGCAACAGTTAGAATTGGACATGGAACAAGAGACTGGTTCCAAATAGGAAAAGGAGTACGTCAAGGTTGTATATTGTCACCTTGCTTATTTAACTTATATGCAGAGTACATCATGAGGAACGCTGGGCTGGAAGAAGCACAAGCTGGAATCAAGATTGCTGGGAGAAATATCAATAACCTCAGATATGCAGATGACACTACCCTTATGGCAGAAAGTGAAGAGGAACTCAAAAGCCTCTTGATGAAAGTGAAAGAGGAGAGTGAAAAGGTTGGCTTGAAGCTCAACATTCAGAAAACAAAGATCATGGCATCTGGTCCCATCACTTCATGGGAAATAGATGGGAAAACAGTGGAAATAGTGTCCGACTTTATTTTTTTGGGCTCCAAAATCACTGCGGATGCTGATTGCAGCCATGAAATTAAAAGACACTTACTCCTTGGAAGGAAAGTTACGACCAACTTATATAGTATATTAAAAAGCAGAGACATTCCTTTGCCAACAAAGGTCCGTCTAGTCAAGGCTATGGTTTTTCCCGTGGTCATGTATGGATGTGAGAGTTGGACTGTGAAGAAAGCTGATCGCCGAAGAATTGATGCTTTTGAACTGTGGTGCCGGAGAAGACTCTTGAGAGTCCCTTGGACTGCAAGGAGATCCAACCAGTCCATTCTAAAGGAGATCAATCCTGGGTGTTCATTGGAAGGACTGATGCTGAAGCTGAAACTCCAATACTTTGGCCACCTCATGTGATGAGTTGACTCCCTGGAAAAGACTCTGATGCTGGGAGGGATTGGGGGCAGGAGGAGAAGGGGACAGCAGAGACTGAGACGGCTGGATGGCATCACCGACTTGATGGACATGAGTTTGGGTGAACTCCGGGAGTTGGTGATGGACAGGGAGGGCTGGGGTGCTGTGATTCATGGGGTCGCAAAGAGTCGGACATGACTGGGTGACTGAACTGAACTGATATTCATTTTTAAGTGTTTGGTAGAATTCATCACCGAGACCATTCATTCTTGCATTTATTTTTCTGGAAAATTCCTAAATTATGAATTCAATCAGTTTACTTGTTTGTAGGTCTGTTCAGACTGTTTTTTTCCTTGACTCAGTTTCAGTAGGTTCCATTTTCCTAGTAGTTTCTCTATTTTGTTGATATATACTTGTTCATTATACATTTGTATGATCCTTCTTATTTCCATAAAGTTAATTGCAATGTTTCCTCTCTCATTCCAGAATTTAGTAATTTGAGTCTTCTCTCTTATTTTCTTAATCAGTCTGCTCCAAATTTTGTCAACATTTTTTATCTTTTCAAAGACCCAACTTGCGATTTTGTTGATATTTTTCTGTGCCTTTCTCCTATTTTTTCCTCTCAAGTAATTACTATTTCCATTCTCTTGCTTGTTTTGTGTTTCATTTACTCTTTTTTAAAAGTATAGTTTCTTACAGTAGGAGCCTAGATTATTGATTTGAGGTCTTTCTTGTTTTTAATATAGGTGTTAACAACTATTCAGTTCAGTTCAGTCGCTCAGTCGTGTCCGACTCTTTGAGACCCCATGAATCACAGCACGCCAGGCCCCCTTGTCCATCACCAACTCCCGGAGTTCACTCAAAGTCATGTCCATCGAGTCAGTGATGCCATCCAGCCATCTCATTCTCTGTCATCCCCTTCTCCTCCCGCCCCCAATCCTTCCCAGCATCAGACTCTTTTCCAGTGAGTCAACTCGTCGCATGAGGTGGCCAAAGTATTGGAACTTCAGCTTCAGCATCAGTCCTTCCAATGAACACCCAGGACTGATCTTTCCCTGTAAACACGGATTTTTGCTTCATGCTCTAAGTTTTGAGGGCTTTCCTGGTAGGTCACTTGGTAAAGAATCCGTTTGCAATGCAGGAGACCCTGGTTTGATTCCTGGGTCTGGAAGATCCCTTGGAGAAGGGATAGGCTACCTTCTCCAGTATTCTTGGGCTTCCCTGGTAGCTCAGTTGGTAAAGAATCCACCTACAATGCAGGAGGCCTGGATTTGATTTCTGGATTGGGAAAATCCTCTGGAGGAGGGCATAGCAACCCACTCCAGTATTCTTGCCTGGAAAATCCCTATGGACAGAGGAGCCTGGCATGCTGCAGTCCACGGTGTCACAAAGAGCTAGACATGATTGAGTGACAAAGCACAGCACTGCACATCAGTTTGGGAATGTATGTTTTCATTTTTAGTCATTTCAAAGCATTTCATGATTTCTCTGTGATTTCTTCTTTGATCAATTTCCATTGGTTAATTCAGTTCAGTTCAGTTCAGTTCAGTCGCTCAGTCGTGTCCGACTCTTTGCGACCCCATGAATCACAGCACGCCAGGCCTCCCTGTCCATCACCAACTCCCAGAGTTCACTCAAACTCATGTCCATCGAGTCGGTGATGCCATCCAGCCGTCTCATTCTCTACCGTCCCCTTCTCCTCCTGCCCCCAATCCCTCCCAGCATCAGAGTCTTTTCCAGTGAGTCAACTCTTTGAATGAGGTGGCCAAAGTTAATTACAAGTGTCTTATTTAATTTCCAAATATTGTATGTTTCCTAAATATCCTTCTATTTTATTTCTAATTAAATCACATTATGGTTGAAAAAACAACCTTTGTATGATTTTAAATTTTTAAATTTATTGAGACTTTATGGCTTGACGTATGTTCTCTCCTGAAGAATGTTTTCTATATACTTTAGAAAAATGTATGTCCTGCTGTTCTGAGGGTGGAGTCATCTATAGATATCCATTAGGTCTACTTGGTTTATATTATTTTTATTTTTAAGACTTCATTTCCTTGTTGCAGTTCTGTCTAGCTGTTCTATCCATTGTCGAAAACGCAGTAACAAACCCAGGTCTCTTGCATTGCGGGCAGATTCTTTACCAGCTGGCTGAATTCAATCCCTGGGTTGGAAAGATCCCCTGGAGAAGGGAAAGTTGACTCACTCCAATATTCTGGCCTGGAGAATTCCACGGACAAAGAGTTGGACATGACTGAGTGATTTTCTCATTTGGTCAGCCTTTGTAATTTTTTCACACCTTTACTATAATTTTTCACTCCTTTACAAAAATTTCTTTGAGAATTCAAACGTAATGTGCAAGATCAATCTATTTATCTTTACCACAGATTCTTCATCTGAGTAGCCACTCATTTGGAGTATATTTACTACCACATGTTGAGCTGGGGATACAGTGATGAATATGGCGTACTACTGTCATGAGAATCTAGGAAAAATATGTTTATGGAACTAATCGCTAAATATTTAGTATAGCTATTATTATTATAATCAGTAATTATTAGTAACTGCTGCTGCTGCTAAGTCGCTTCAGTTGTGTCCGACTCTGTGTGACCCCATAGATGGCAGCCCACTGGGCTCCGCCATCCCTGGGATTCTCCAGGCAAGAGCACTTGAGTGGGTTGCCATTTCCTTCTCCAATGCATGAAAGTGAAAAGCGAAAGTGAAGCCGCTCAGTCATGTCCAACTGTTAGCGACCCCATGGACTGCAGCCTACCATGCTCCTCCATCCATGGGATTCTCCAGGCAAGAGTACTGGAGTGGGGTGCCATTGCCTTTCCCAATTATTAGTATCAGGGGTAATAAAATCATCTGTGAGCTAAGGTTGGCTCAATGTGCTTTCATACCCAGACCAGATAATATAGTGGATAACATCATACTCTCACTAATGAAAATGAAACTGTGGTAAAGTTACTTAAACCCTCTTTGCCTCAAGTTTCAATCAATAATAGTGCTTATATTATACAGTTATTATAAAGATTACACAAGACACAAGAGTTTGACCCCTGGGTTGGTAAGAGCCCCTGGACAAGGAAATGGCAACCCACTCCAGTATTCTTCCCTGAAGAATCCCATGGACAGAGGAGCCTAGCGGGATACAGTCCATGGGGTCACAAAGAAGAGGAACAACAGAGCAACTTAGCACATACACACAGCTATCTGAAGACTGCTCAAAACTAGAAACAAAAAGCACATAATACATGTTCACCAAAATAAAGTAAATAAACAACAAAAAGCCCATAGTTTCCTTACTGCTATTGTTTGGTAAGCCTTATAATAGTAAAACTGTTTGGAAAGCCATTACACAGCATCATGTAAGGTGACAAAGCCCATGCTATTTCCCAGATGGAGGCAATACTTTTCAGTATTAATCTCAATAATGCAGTTGATCCTGTGTTTTAACAGACTATTAAAAATTCAATTTTCCTTACTGTTTCCATTTATTGGGTGCTTACTTACATATATTCAGTATTTTGCTTATATGCTAATAGACAGGTATGGTTTTCATTTTGCTAAATGAGAGCCTGAGGCCTACAGAAGTTATGTTGCTGAATCAATGATCACAAATAGCAGAAAGGCTATGCACTGTTGACACTGAATCAACCACAGATGCTCTCCCAATAAAAACCTGCATACACTCTCATAATGATACTTTGCTCAGTCTGAAGGAAGTATTCTTTATTATTTAGGCACTTATTGGTAAAGATAACAGAAACTAAAAATCATCAACATTGAGGGAAAGTTAACATTGTGGGAAAAGGCACCTAATTCAATAAAAGTCCAAAGCAAAACTTGTTAGAAAAAGATAAATGAAACTATAATCAGAATTTTCGCTAAGATTACAGTGAATATTTTTAGAAATAGACTAGATTGCTGTATAAAAGATCAGGAATTTCTTGGATAATAAAATCTATTTATAAAATTAAGCAAAAATTAACAGGGCAGAAGAGGAGATTGAAGCAAGTTGAAAATCAAATTAATAAGCTATGAAATTGAGCAGAAGTCTTCTCAGAATGCAGTAATAATGATAATTACAAGGGAAAGATTAGGAAACAGAGGAATTGTATTTAACTTGATGAAAGTTATTATTCAGAATTCCACAAACTATCATACATATTGTATAAACTTTTCCATTAAATTCAGGAGAAATCAAAACTGCTATTAGCACTATATCACTGAACTAGACGTTTAAGATGATGCCACAAGATGAAAAAATATAAAGGAGGAGGCAAAACCGTGACTGCTAGTGTTAAAGTGTCTGCCTAGAGATTTTAAGGGAATTAACTGAAAAAATTGTAGGATTTCAGTTTAGAAAAGTGGTCTCATATTAGATCAACATGTACAAATTAATAATTTCCTCTGATAGAGCAAAACTAATTGGACAATGTAATGAAACATAATCCCATTCACAATAGCAAGCAGTTCAGTTCAGTTCAGTTGCTCAGTCATGTCTGACACTTTGTGACCCCATGCAGCACGCCAGGCCTCCCTGTCCATCACCAACTCCCGGAGTTTACCGAAACTCATGTCCTTTGAATCACTGATGCCATCCAGCCATCTCATCCTCTGTTGTCCCCTTCTCCTCCAGCCTTCAGTCTTTCACAGGATCAGGATCTCTTCCAATGAGTCAGCTCTTCGCATCAGGTGGCCAAAGTGCTGGAGTTTCAGCTTCAATATAAGTCCTTCCAATGAACACCCAGGACTGATCTCCTTTAGGATGGGCTGGTTGGATCTCCTTGCAGTCCAAGGGATTCTCAAGAGTCTTCTCCAACACCACAGTTCAAAAGCATCAATCCTTTGGTGCTCAGCTTTCTTTATAGTCCAACTCACACATCCACACATGACTACCGGAAAAACCATAGCCTTGACTAGATGGATCTTTCTTGGCAAAGTAATGTCTGTGCTTTTTAATATGCTGTCCAGGGTGGTCATAACTTTTCTTCCAAGAAGTAAGTGTCTTTTAATTTCATGGCTTGCAGTCACCATCTGCAGTGATTTTGGAACCCAAAAATTAAAGTCTGCCACTGTTTCCCCATCTATTTGCCATGAAGTGATGGAACCAGATGGCATGATCTTAGTTTTCTGAATGCTGAGTTTTAAGCCAACTTTTTGACTCTCCTCTTTCACTTTCATCAAGAGGCTTTTTAGTTCCTCTTCACTTTCTGCCATAAGGGTGGTGTCATCTGCATATCTGAGGTTACTGATATTTCTCCTGGCAATCTTGATTCCAGCTTGTGGTTCCAGCCCAGCGTTTCTCATGATGTACTCTGCATAGAAGTTAAATAAGCAGGGTGACAATATACAGCCTTGACGTACTCCTTTTCCAATTTGGAACCAGTCTGTTGTTCCATGTCCAGTTCTAACTGTTGCTTCCTGACCTGCATACAGGTTTCTCAAAAGGCAGGTGAGGTGGTCTGGTTTTCCCACCTCTTTCAGAACTTTCACACAGTCAAAAGCTTTGGCATAGTCAATAAAGCAGAAATAGATGTTTTTCTGGAACTTTCTTGCTTTTTCGATGATCCAGCAGATATTGGCAATTTGATCTCTGGTACCTCTGCCTTTTCGAAAACCAGCTGAACATCTGGACATTCACGGTTCACATATTGCTGAAGCCTGGCTTGGAGAATTTTGAGCATTACTTTGCTAGTGTGTGAGATGAGTGCAAATTTCCAGTAGTTTGAGCATTCTTTGGGATTGGAATGAAAACTGACCTTTTCTAATTCTGTGGCCACTGCTGAGTTCTCCAAATTTGCTGGCTATTGAGTGCATCACTTTCACAGCATCATCTTTTAGGGTTTGAAATAGCTCAACTGGAATTCCATCACCTCTACTAGCTTTGTTCATAGTGATGCTTCCTAAGGCCCACTTGACTTCGGACTCCAGGATGTCTGGCTCTAGGGGAGTGATCCCACCATCGTGATTATCTGGGTCATGACGATCTTTTTCGTACAGTTCTTCTGTGTATTCTTGCCACCTCTTCTTAATATCTTCTGCTTCTGTTAGGTCCCTACCATCTCTGTCCTTTATTGAGCCTATCTTTGCATGAAATGTTTTCTCGAAGAGATCTCTAGTCTTTACCATTCTATTGTTTTCCTCTATTTCTTTGCACTGATCGCCAAGCAAGGCTTTCTTGTCTCTCCTTGCTATTCTTTGGAACTCTGCATTCAAATGGGTGTATCTTTCCTTTTCTCCTTTGCTTTTCACTTCTCTTCTTTTCACAGCTATTTGTAAGGCCTCCTCAGATAGCCATTTTGCTTTTTTACATTTCTTTTTCTTGGGGA
Source organism: Moschus berezovskii (assembly GCF_049115385.1). Taxonomy (NCBI): domain Eukaryota; kingdom Metazoa; phylum Chordata; class Mammalia; order Artiodactyla; family Moschidae; genus Moschus; species Moschus berezovskii. The sequence continues at coordinate 27,232,505 of NC_142485.1, read as the reverse complement.
TGGTCTTAATCCCTATCACCTGTACAATTTCACGAATCTCCATCAACTCTATCAGATCTAGTCCCTTAAATCTATTTGTCACTTCCACTGTATAATCATAAGGGATTTGATTTAGCTCATACCTGAATGGTCTATTGGTTTTCCCTACTTTCTTCAATTTAAGTGTTAATTTGGCAATAAGGAGCTCATGAACTAGCAATCAAGATTCCTAAAAGTTAAGAAAAAGAAAGGCAACACTAAGGCTAACAAAACATAAGCCAGACAAAGTGAAGGAAACTATGAATACCATAAAAATATTAAAATCATAAAAATCTACCAAAAGACATATCCAAATGCTTGAATAAATGGAGAAACAGACCATTTTTTGGTTGAGAAGAAACTGTCAAATATCTGAAAATTGAAATATAAATTTAGTGCAAAACCCCACTGCAGTTTCAACAGTATTTTTTATGGAACTTTACATGTTGATTGTAGTATTATTCAGAAAAGTTCAACAGAACTAATAATTTTTAAAACAGTCCAGTGAGTGAGTAATGACCTTATATGTTTAATTATAATCCAGTAATTGAAGGAATCAATTTAGATACAGGAATATGCAAATAGATCAACACAATAGAATTTATAAGTAGAGAGACACAACATATAAGAGAATTTTATATTTAAAAGTTTTTGAGAATTGTGTGAAGTCCCTGAAATTGCTCTGCCTAGGTAATTCAAAAATCAAATAGGTGAAAGTGCCTATTATTGGGAAGGCATGGAACTAAAATTTAATAAGTTCTAATCTTTTTGTTGACATAGTGCTAATGACCCTGGATAAGTCATATAACTTTTTAGTCTATCAGTGTTAATGAAAAATAAGAATAATTTAAAAGTCTTCCCCCAGCCCAAGTCTTTGATGTTTGAGGGAGAATCAAATAAAATCAGCTATATAAAAATCTTCCACAATTCATAAAATATGGATGCAATGCTCTTTGGACCAGAATTATTATTTTTTTAATGTAGGCAGAGGACAACTAGGAATTACATACAAAATGGTAATTATTGGGAGAATAGAAGTTTGGAATTTAAAGGTAAAAGTCATTAAATCATTACAAATTTCCAAATCCATAAACAGCACTCTGAGATAAACTTTCTACAATAAAATGCAAGGTATTGATGTATGCAAAATTTGAGAGAGGAGAGAAAAAGTCAAGAGTCAAGTTTTAGATATGCTAAGATTGAAGCTTCTTTGGGATAGCCAGCTAAAATGTTGAGTAAATAACTAACTATCCAACTATGGAGTTTGTAAGGGAGGCCCAGTCTGAAGGCATAAAATTTGGAATTCATCAGTATAGAAGTTATATTAGAAGCCATGAGATCATCGCATGGCGAGCACCAACAGAAAAGGAAAATTGTTGGAGGACAGAGTAGAACAGTTAGAAGTTAGGGAAAATTGGAGAAGCCAGAAAGGAAGACTGAAAATAAATAGCCAAATAGGATGGAGGAAAACAAAGAGATGTGGATTTATGAAGGCAAGTTTAAAAAAAGTTTCAATACAAGAAAGCAAACAGTTGCATAAAATCCTGCTGATAAGTAAGATGAAAATTGAAAACTGATCATTGACTTTAGCAATGTGACAGTTACCGGTGATCTTGATGACAGTTTTGGTGGAGCAAAGAGCATATTCAGCTGATTGTGGGCTTCAGAGAGAATAAGAAGAAAGGGATTTCAGACAGAGAGCTGGGCTTTAAAGATAGTAGAGGAATGGAAAGTAGCTAATGAAGATATGGAATAAAGGGAAAGTGTTTGTCTTTATAATGGAAGAATGTGTCTTATGTGCTGATAGAGAAGGACTCAGGGGAAAAAGATTTAATTTTAGGAGAAGGAACAATTACTGGAGTAAGTTTTTTGAGTAGGTGAGAATTCAGAAATCTAACAGATAAGTGGAAAAGTTGGCTTAGATAAAATTATATTCGATATTCTGAGTTCCAAATTCTACTATGTAGAGCTATCCTACTTCTTTCTGGCCAGGAAGTGAACTATGGAGGAGGAAAAACTGGACTTTTCACAAATTAAAAATTCCTATTTACCTAAATGTATTTGATTTACATTAAGTTTCTAGCTGGGACAGGTACAGCTCTGATATCCCAATGATCTGTGAAGTTTGTCAATCTGCATACAAGAATATCAAGCTGTCAGATTATATGTATTTGTTGCAAATAGCTTCTTTGCCAGATTAGTAGCTCAGAGTATTTGACTACACGACCCAATTAAGTTTCAAGGTGACTCACCTTGACAAAAAGAAAAAACAAATTCTGAAATCTCAATCTGATAAACTCTATAAGATCGATAAATGCCATCAGTTAAAATATTTGTTTATATCTGTAACATCATAGTTAATACTTAACTCATTTCACATAGGATACCCATGCTAGATTAAAAAGCAGAGACATTACTTTGCCAAAAAAGGTCCGTCCAGTCAAAGCTATGGTTTTGCCAATAGTCATGTGTGGATGTGAGAGTTGGACTATAAAGAAGGCTGAGCACCGAAGAATTGATGCTTTTGAACTACGGTATTGGAGAAGGCTCTTGAAGAGTCCCTTGGACTGCACGGAGATCAAACCAGTCCATCCTAAAGGAAATCAGTCCTGAATATTCATTGGAAGGACTGATGCTGAAGCTCCAATACTTTGGCCACCTGATGCGAAAAACTGACTCACTGGAAAAGATCCTGATGCTGGGAAAGATTGCATGCAGGAGGAGAAGGGGATGACAGACGATGAGATGGTTGGATGGCATCACCGACTCAATGGACATGAATTTGAGCAAGCTCCAGAGTTGGTGATGGACAGGGAATCCTGGAGTGCTGCAGTCCATGGGACTGCAAAGAATTGGACATGACTGAGTGAATGAACTGAACTGAACTGATCCATTCTAGAAGGTATTAATATTTGATCCCTTAAATCTGTAAAATTGAAAGTACTATGTTTCTTGAGATAATGCTTTGTAATGTATGCAAAATTACAAAATTCAGTTTCATTACATTTTTAACTTTTAAAATACACACCCAAATAAAAACAAAGAATTGCTACAATGACATCACATAAAAAGGTAAGAATGTTGATGGAAGGAAAGCATTTACTAGCTTCCCAGATGGCACAAAGAATCCACTTGGCCAGTGCAGGAGACACAAATGACACGGGTTCAATCCCTGGGTTGGGAAGATTCCCTGGAGAAGGAAATGGCAACATGCTCCATTATTCTTGCCTGGATAATTCCATGGATGGTGAAGCCTTGCAGGCTACAGCCCACAGGGTCACAAAGAGTCAGATGCAACTGAGCACTCAGTTAATAGTACTTGTATTCTGCCTCCAAATTGACCAGTGCTACAAGGTCATTAACTTAAAACAAGGGGAAAGTGACATATTCTATTCTAGTCACTATTATTGCATACCAAATCACCCCAAGATTGAGATGCTTAACACAACAGCAGTTTTGTAATATCATTCAGATTGGGGTGATTCTTTTTGCTGGTGGCCTCTCCTGAGACCACTTGGTGGAACTCAGCTGGTGGACAGGATGGTGTAGAGGGTCCAAGACAGTGTCACTCAACGTCTTGGTAGAGACAGTTGGAATTCTGAGCCCAGAAGGAGAGATTCAATCAGAATACATACATGTGCTCTCTCCCGCCTATGGTCTCAGGGCAGTTGGACATGCTACACAACAACTGATTTTCCTCACAGTGAGCTTTCCAAGGGAAGCAGGAAGAAATGGCTTGGCTTTAAAAAGCAGCTTCAGAACTGACCTAATGTGACTTCAGCTGTTCTATATTGGTTGAAGCAGTGGCTGGCCCACTCAGATTCAAGGTCAGGGAATGTGAACTCCCAGCTCTCAAGGGGAAGAATGTTAATGAGTGGGTGGCCCTTCAAAAAGAATCTATGACATACCATCCTCAGAGATCATCAAATTAATTAACTGAATACTTAAGAGTTAAAAATTGGCTTCAACTTCAGAGAATTTTCAGAAAACAGTCAGGACATAAGTTCAATGAGTAAAAATTATGAAGTTAGTTTCAACCTCCTAGAATAATTCTGAAGATAATTTTATGAAACCAGGGCTCTCTCTTCCCTTGATAGGAATACTAGAATGACCCACGCAACCTTGTATGATATTTGATAGTCTCTAATGATGACCCTGTGAAAAAGACTTCAGATGGATACTAGTACAATCAGGTAGATTAGTAGTAAGTGCCTCAAGATACGCTGTGAGTCCAAGGGTGTCCCAGAGGCATAGAAAACTTACGTGTCACTGCCACAAACTTGGAGTGGATTGTAAAGATTGTTGAAGATAAAATCCAAACTCGAATTATACTTAATAGAACAGAATTTCTCAGAATACTTACTGAAAATACTTGTCCAGTTGGATGCTCTGTTAATAATAGGTTTCCATATTCAATACATTTGGAAATATCACTCTTGGCTTTCAGAGAGTGAGAATTAAAGATACTGTTAAATTTAAAGTACAAAAATATTTTTTACTTTATGTTATTCTGACCATGAACCCATATTTTTGCATTCTTTTGTAAAATTATTCACTCACAAAGAAATGAACATGCAAAATTAAAACAAGGAAAACAGAACTTAAAAACAGCATCATGATCATAAATACAAACTAAGGCATGTATATAGCTTAGAAGAAGTGAAAAAGGTAAGGAACAGAACTGCCAGGAGATTCAATATGAGTACAAGGTTGTGAAGTAGTGCCCAAATACCTGAGACTTGTTGCAATTTATTAGAAATATAAATACATTAGAGATGAGTTAAGATCATTGATCTGTAACATATTGGATAGAGAATTCCTAGAGCAGCTTAATTCTGGATTCTTTATTATAAAAAGGATGTTAAGAAAGAGGTTCAAATTTATAGAAGAAATTCGCTGATGAGGGTATTTAATTCACGTCACTTGAGAAATGTTATAAAGATGAAATAGAATGCCTCAAAGGGAGTCGATCCCCACTCACAGGAAGCTTCTGTCACTTGGCTGATACTGTCACTGGGCCCAGTACATGGATTAAAATACGAGAGGTGCATATAAAATTGCATAGAGATATCGGCTCAACATTTACAAAACTTGCCAATGCTGTTTCTCACTTTATCTCTTTTGACTTACTCTTCTTTATTAAGCCCTATTCCTTATTTCCAACATTACCAAGCATTGCCCCTTGGCTTGCTTCATTTCACTTAAGACATCAGTGCCTTTTTGTTCGTATTTTGACCCACAGTTCACTTGGTGCATGACTTTTTGACTCTCCCCTAGGTCCTTTGCACCACTGCTATGAGCAGGAGGCCCTCTCACCTCCAACTCCTTCCCCAGCCTTGTAGAAATAACCGCGCTTTCCACTTGGCAACTTCACTGGAGTAGGGTTTAGTAAAATTCTAGAATCTGATAACATTTTGAAAAGATTGTTCTTGAATGTCCTTTCCATTTCATATTCAAAAATATCTTCAGTGAATTGAACTTGACACTAGCTTCAATGTCTTCTCTACATCTTTCTCCTATGAGCCAGATCTACCCTCCTTAGCAAACATATCAAAGATGCCAGCAGCTGACAACAACTTCGAACATTATATGCATCCCCAAAATCTCAAAAACTTTTGTAGGACTTCTTAAATGGTAAATAATTAAGCAAAAGCATAAACTCGAATAAGACTATTGTTAATGGAGCAGATTATCAGGAAGCCAAACTGTTTGGAAACAAGTGAGAAAATGTTAGAAATTTTTGTCTCTGGGTGTCACTCTATAAATTTGGATTTATAAAGATGGAGAGGCAAAGATGAAGGGAAAAGCTTACTTGGGAAGTTTGACACCCCAGACATTCGTTACAAACCACATGGCATTGCTCAGATTGAAATCACCTTTGATGCTAACATGCATGGCATCCTTAAAGTACCTGTGGTGGATGAGAGGAGAGGAGCTGAAGAAAGAATTATAACCACCACTGACCAAAGCTGCTTAAGCAAGGACGATATTGAGCGCATAGTCGAGGAGGTTGAGAATTACAGTCACTGCAGTTGAGAAGCAGAGACAAGATATGCCTTCAAAGACTTCAGTTGAATCATATGCATTCAATATCAAGGCCACAGGAAAAGATGAGAAACTTCAAGGGAAGATCAGTGGCAAGATTCAGCAAAAGATGTTTGACAAGTACTCTAAATTGTCTGCTGGGTGGACAAAGTCAGACTTCAGAGAAAGAAGAATTTAAACTTCAGACAATGACCTGCTAAATGGAGGTCTGCAAAATCTTCATTATCAAGCAGTTTCAACTTTAGGAAGGATGTCTGTCAGCCTCCTGGGAGACAGAATTCCTTCTAAAGATACCTCCTTTGGGCTCACAAATGCTAATGACCGATTTTCCACTTAGTCAAGATTGCTTGAAAACCCAAATTTTAGCATCGTGGAGATTCATTCATGGAAGTTAAATCATATTTAATACATAAATCATGCATTAAAGTTATTGGGCTTTCTCAGTACTTGATGTACGCATGAAGAAAGTTATTAGCATTGTGCTTTATCAGTGTTTGTATAAAACACATAGAGAAAATTCATGTGTTAAATAATCATTTAAATAGTTACATTGACAAAATAAATAATTCATGCTTTAAATCATGCTGCACCTAAATGTATGTCTTTTCACAAACACTGATAAAGTATACTGGTACACAGATAAATGTGAATATTTATATAAATCTCCTACATGTGGATAGTAGTGCTGGGAAAGAAGAAATTAAGGAGAGAAAAGGTGGGTTACCCGGCCTTTCTTATAACAGATGTTTCCAGGGATCTTGGAAGGATAAGTGCTTCTTCAAGGCACTCCTAAAATATAATTTAATTTTTCAGAACATAAATTACAGGGAATAAGTTATTAGAGTTAATCCAAGCTATATAGCTGTCTAAAAACTACAATGATGAATGAATATAAAGTTTATTCTTTTAAATACTAAGGAATACAAGTATGCATACTATTTTAACACTTTTAGTCTTCATAACAACCTTGAGAGTTGGCTAGTTATATTATACATGAACACAATGGTACATAGAGAAATTAGAGTGCTTGATCAAAGTTACATAGCTAAGAAGTATTTCTTTTAGAGAATAAAATCAGGAAGTTTCATTTCAAACTTCATGTTCCTAACTAATTTCTCCATTGTCACCCTTTGGATCATAAAATATCCGAAGACAGTTGTATATATCTATAGTCAACAGTCTGTTATTTAATGTGATGATGAGTACTGCATTTACATAGTATTAACTGGTTCCAAATAGGAAAAGGAGTACCTAAAGGCTGTATATTGAAAGCCTGCTTATTTAACTTATATGCAGAGTACATCATGAGAAATGCTGGGCTGGATGAAGCACAAACTGGAATCAAGATTCCTGGGAGAAACATCAATAATCTCAGATATGCAGATGACACCACCCATATGCCAGAAAGCGAATTAGAACAACGAAAGAGCCTCTTGATGAAAGTGAAAGATGAGAGTGAAAAAGTTGGCTTAAAGCTCAGCATTCAGAAAACAAAGATCATGGCATCTGGTCCCATCACTTCATGGGAAATAGATGGGGAAACAGTGGAAAAAGTGGCAGACTTTTGGGCTCCAAAATCACTGCAGATGGTGACTGCAGCCATGAAACTAAAAGACACTCCTTGGAAGACAAGTTATGACCAACGTAGACAGCATATTAAAAAGCAGAGACATTACTTTGCCAACCAAGGTCCATCTAGTCATGGCTGGATGGCATCACTGACTGTGGACATGAGTTTGAGTGAACTCCGGGAGTTGGTGATGGACAGGGAGGCCTGGCGTGCTGTGATTCATGGGGTCACGGAGAGTCGGACACGACTGAACTTCTGAACTGAACTGATCTGAGTCAAGGCTATGATTTTTCCAGTGGTCATGTATGGATGTGGGAGTTGGACTATAAAGAGAGCTGAGCACTGAAGAATGGATGCTTTTGAACCGTGGTGTTGGAGAAAGCTCTTGAGAGTCCCTTGGACTGCGAGGAGATCCAACCAGCCCATCCTAAAGAAAATCAGTCCTGAATATTGGAAGAACCAATGCTGAAGCTGAAACTCCAATACTTTGGCCACCTGATGTGAAGAACTGACTCGTTTGAAAAGACCCTGATGCTCGGAAAGAGTGAAGGTGGAAGGAGAAGGAGACGACAGAGAATGAGATGGTTGGATGGCATCACCAACTCAAAGGACATGAGTTTGAGTAAACTCCAAGAGTTGGTAATGGACAGGGTGGTGTGCTGCAGTCCATGGAGTTGCAAAGAGTTGGATACGACCAAGTGACTGAACTGAACTGAACTAAATCTTTTGCCAGTCCAACATATTAAAATTACTTACAAATCTTTGCTGATTCATCCACAATTACACTACAAGTTACACTATAATTGAGCTGTTGAACAATTATAATTTCCCCCAAAGTACTGAAAAATAAAAACACCATGTTTTTTACTAATATCCTTAAAGAAATAATGTATGTCAAATTCAAATGTCTGCTAGTATGACACCAACCTTTTAATTTTCCAGGAGAGACTTGTTTAGTTCAGTTCAACTCAGTCATTCAGTTGTGCCCGACCTTTGCAACCCCATGGACTTCAGCACTCAGGCCTCCCTGTCCATCACCAACTCCCAGAGCTTGTTCAAACTCATGTCCATTGAGTCGGTGATGCCATCCAACTATCTCATCTTTTGTCGTCCCCTTCTCCTCCTGCCTTCAATCTTTCCCAGCATCATGGTTTTTTCAGATGAGTCAGTTATTCGCATCAGGTGGCCAAAGTATTGCAGTTTCAGCTTCAGCATCAGTCCTTCCAAATGAATATTCAGGACTGATTTCCTTTAGAGAGACTTGAGGGATAGACTAAATTGAACGCTTTAATCTTTCTTCCCAGCATGTCCTACATTAGGCACAGAAGTAAAATAAAAATTATTAAATATGTTAAGACTCTCATTGATATTTGAAAAGGCACATTTATTATTATTGTTGGTATGGCATAATATCATAGCATCATTAAAGATATCACCTTGAATGCAGTGTTTGGAAAATCTTTAACCAGATAATCAGTGTCGAGTATAGGTCCCTGACCAGCAAAGCTGTTTTTTGTATGAGGTTTGTAATTGAGTTCTGGACAACCTGTGCTCATTGAAGAAGCCAGCTCAGCTACTGATCTAAGTTTCTGTTAATGCTTTTAAATATTTACCAGGAATACAATGCACTCCAATGGTAATGCAATATGTACAATGAAAATCATGTATCTTTTTTTATCACATTGAGATTAAGAAGCTGTTAAAAATTTATCAAGAAAAGTGACTTTCATACCTAATATCTTACTTTCAGTTTTCTTTCCTTCTTATATTCCTTGATGTGAGCTTAAAATGGAAAGATATTTGTAATACACAGTTCATAAAGGTCCCTAAAAAAACCAAAATATTACTTCTTGCAATGGGACTATTTCCTGGTAAAGCATGAGAAACTAAATAAAATTATCAGATAAAATTGTTCACCGAAAATATCTGTTTCCAACAAGATGAAATTCCTCTGGCCTTAAAAGATGATAATGGTTGCTAGAACTGTAGGAAATCAAATGTATGTATGCAATTTAAATGTAAATCAGGTGCATACTTTGGTCTTGTCCAGCAATGCAGACCTTATGAAAAACATGTCACTTAGTTTAAAGAAAATACACCAGATATGGCAATTGCTGAAAGCAGCCAAACATTTGCCTGTAGACTTTTTAGAATCTATTAATTTTGAGATCTTTTCAGTAAGGAAAATGGGGAGTAGTATCAGTATTAAAGCTAAAGAGGATTTTCTTAAAAGGTGACAAAGTCCATTACTTTCAGTTGACAGGATTACTTTCCTGAGTATGGCAATTAATATATTTGAAATTATGACAGAAAGAATGTAGGGCATAGGATTAATATTAAATTTTCAAGAATGCAATTGCTATCATGACCTGCTTTTGAGGGTTATTCTCTTTCACTCATAACGATTTAGTTGCCATATATATAGATTTAAATGTTATAAAATCATCTGCATTTGAAAAAATCTTGCTTATTTATTTGATCAGGTCTTGCTTCTTTCTATATAGCTTCTCTTTTACATACTAGGTTTATTCATTTTCTTTTAATTTCTTTCCAGATGATTTTATTGTTATTAAGAACTTAGAAATGTGTGATTGAAATTACTTGAGTAATTAGATAATGATATATGAAATAATTTTTATAAAAAATAATATTACAATTGTATTATCATTAGCCTTAAAAATAATTCCAAAGCAGCTCTTCTTTTCTCATATTATAAAATATTTATATAAGGATTATGCCAATTTATTGCCAAAATAACATTTTACAATATAATTCTGTGTTTACTAAAATCTAATCCATATCTAGAATATATGTTTCCATCAACCAGATTTTATTTTGAACCAATGGCACAGTATATATCCTAGCATGGTGCTGGTAAAGAGAAATGATTCCTTTTGATTATGCTAAGAATAATTTATTTTGTAAGTTCAGGAGACAATGTCTTTTGTCCCAATAGCCTATCTTAAAATTTTTAATATTAGTCAAAATTCCAATGAGAATTAAACTGTGATCGTGGATGGTTTTAAGTAGAACTGGACAGATAATTACACTGCTCCATGAAGGGGATGTGTTTATGTGATATATTTTATTATTTAAAATCATATTTTAAAATCATAGAGAAATAAATATGATAGTATGTGATGCTATTTTTCAAAAATTAATGTTATATATCTTTTAATAACCTACAATGGAAAATCACTTCAAAAATTATATATATGTATAACTGACTCACCTCACTGTGTACCTGAAACATTGCAAGTCAACTATACTTCAATAAAATATATATTAAAATTAATGTTATAATTTAAATAAAAAATCAATAGGCAATGTTGTTTTAATGACCTTTTAAATATTTATGCAGTTATTCATAATTATATTTTAATGACTGTTTACCCTTTTATACTTACAAAAGACTCTATTAAAAATGAGACTATTTTGATAGTGAAAATACTGCTGCTACTGCTGCTGCTGCTGCTGCTGCTGCTAAGTCACTTCAGTCGCGTCCGACTCTGTGTGCCCCACAGACAGAAGCCCACCAGGCTCTCCCGTCCCTGGGATTCTCCAGGCAAGAACACTGGAGTGGGTTGCCATTTCCTTCTCCAATGTGTGAAAGTGAAAAGTGAAAGTGAAGTCGCTCAGTCGTGTCCGACCCTTAGCGACCCCACGGACTGCAGCCAACCAGGCACCTCCATCCATGGGATTTTCTAGGCAACAGTACTGGAGTGGCTTGCCATTTCCTTCTCCTTTGACAAAAATAGTGAAATCCAGTGAAATACAATAAAATGGCAAATTGATCTTTAAGGATGATATTTTAAAGAACAAAACAAACTGAATTAATGAAAATGAATATTTTTATTTCTAAACTTTACTGTGCTGTGCTTAATCACTCAGATGTGTTCAACTCTTTGTGACCCCATGGACTGTAGCTCACCAGGTTCCTCTGTCCATGGGATTCTCCGGGCAAGAATACTGGAGTAGGTAGCCATGCCCTCCTCCAGGGAATCTTCCTGGCCTAGGGATCAAACCCGGGTCTCCTGCATTGCAGGCAGAGTCTTTACCATCTGAGCCACCAGGGAAGCCCCTAAACTTTACTAGTGTTTTAGTATTGCTGGTACATATACATTTAGGAAAAACACTTAACCTAAGATTTAGAGGTTAGTATTTTAAATCTTTTTTTATTGAAGTGAAATTTACTTATTGTGTGTGCATAGATCTTGAGTGTGCATTTCAGTGAGTTTTGGTAATTATATAAACTCATGAAACCACCATCCCGATCAAAATATAGATCAGTTTCGTCATCTCAGAACATCCTTTGCATCTGTCTCTTCAATTTCCAGGGCACAAAGGCAACCACTGTTTTGGTTTCTTTCATCACACATTTGTTCTGCTTATTTCTATCTTGATTCAAGTAGTATTAAGAATTTAACACTGTAATTTTTAAAAGTCACTCTTACTGTGCCATTTTTCAGTATTCCTAAATAGTATCTCACTATATGAAAATATCATTTTTAAGAAATCATTCTCCTGTTTTGGGGGTATTAGGTCAGTTCCATTTTTTTTTTGTTTTGTTTTTACATTTTATGAATATAGATGCAACAAACCATCTTGAATACGTCTTTTTGTGGCCTGTGTTTTAACTGAGGGTCAGTATCTAGAAATGGATCATAGAGTAGATACAGACTTAGCCGTATATGAAACAGTCAGTTCTTAGGAGTCATTATACCATGTGAAACTTTAACCAGGAAGGTATGAGAGTTACTGTGGCTCTGCATCCTCACAAACTTTTAGGTTTTGGACTTTTACATTTCAGTCATACTAAAGAATAAGAAATAAGAAACCTACAGGTTAGTTTTCTGATTAGAAGTTTATTAGAGCAGCTCCTGGGTTAGCATGGTCAACAGATAGTATTTCATAGACCTATATTATACTGCATGGGCTTCCCTGGAGGCTCAATGGGTAAAGGAATTCGCCAGCAATGCAGGAGACCAGGTTCTATCCATGGGTCGGAAAGACCCCCTGGAGAAGTAAATGGCAGGCCACTCCAGTATTCTTGCCTGAAGAATCCCATGGACAGAGGATTTCCATGGGTTACAGGACATAGGGTGGAAAGAGTTGGACATGACTTAGCAACTGAACCACCGCCACATTATACTATACTGTTTATAAACTAAAGTTATTGTTGCACTTTATAAATATATTATAAAAACTTTATGAATATTTAAAATTCAAAGTATAATTAAAAATAAGCACATAAAGAAATTTTGAGGAAGATATTCACCAACAAAAGTATAACAATAGTTCTAAAATGTGTAGTAGAATTCTATCTTGATTTAGAGGAAATTTCCATGAAGTATGGCTTTGATAGGACTGAACTACAGAATAATTCTGAATTATACACAATTAACCTTTTGCAATGGAACATGCAAAATAAGCCAGTATCAGAGAATCCAGCATTCAGAGCGAAAAAATATCCTTGGTCCAGGAGAAGCTCTTGATGGACATCAAGAATGAAGCAGGGAAAGATCTATCTAGCATCCTGAATGTGGGTCTAGATCTAAGGTGCTGAATCCAGAAGATCAAGTGAACCATGAACATGGTACCAGATGTGAACAGTTGGCTAATACAGGTTCTGCATAACTCAATGCCCCCCAACTCCCACCGCCCCAAGAGTAAGTACAGGGAAAATAAATCAACTTTGCAGACTTTTCCAATATTACAGAAAAAAAATAAAGTTGTATTTCTTTTAAGGCTCAGCTAAATGAATATATTTAAAATATATTTACTATAAAAGGAGAAGGAGGAAAAGGAGGATGGGAGAGGGAGGAGGGAAAAGGGATGGGAGAAAGAAAAAAATTTGAAACCATCTGCTGTGAATTTCAAAAGCTGCAAAAAGACAAACTTTCTAAGTAACATGGGCTTCCCTGGTGGCTCAGAGGGTAAAGAGTCTGCCTGCAATGTGGGAGACCCGGGTTTGATCCCTGGGTCGGGAAGATTCCATGGAGAAGGAAATGGCCACCCACTCCAGTATTCTTACCTAGAGAATTCCATGGACAGAGGAGCCTGGTGGGCAACAGTCCATAGGGTCGCAAAGAGTCAGACATGGTTTAGAGACTAAAACAACATTTGTTCTTATCACCGCTGCATAGGGTATATAACATACTTTCCTAGAAAACTGCAGCTGCAGTTAACCAATGGATCCATCCTTTGGAATGGATCTCTTCTTCTCTTTTTTTCCTCCCCAGAAGCTATCTCTATCACCCTTAAGTTACAAAGTAGCTATACTATTCCTAAAAATCTAAAGTGTTTTGCCTGGGGCTGAAAGCTCACTTCCAAGAGACAGAAAAAGACCAATTCTCAGTAATTCCTGAGGTTAAATAATTTTTAAAACTATTGTTCTTTTGCAGACAGCAGGAGTTTAAAAGTGAGAAAATTGTATTTGCAAAATAATAAATACAATATTATATTCAAAAGACTCATTTTATACTTACTCATCCAATTTGTTGATTCTTTAAACAACCATTTTAAGAGTATCATTTTAAGAACCAACCTCAAAAGTTTTATTCCTTAGAATTAGATTACCAGCTTCTCAAAAAAAAAATTTTATAAGAATAAATCACAACTGGCAGTATTGCTTCCTCTTAATTTCTCTCTCTCCTCTCTCTCTCTCCCTCTCTCACAGGGACACATAGACTCATACAGACTCACAAATATAGGAATGAGGTACTAGAACAGATTTATGGTATTTTCTAAGTATAGCACTTAAAACTTATTCTTAAATATGAAAATATGGTATGTAACCTTCCATATCATATTTCTTAGGAATTGTCTAATGCGAAGTTGTTGCTAAGTAGCAGTTGGGATGTAAACAGGTTGACATGTTTTTCAATGTCATGTATACCACTGGTGACAAAAAGATGCAGCATCTTAAATCCCATCCCCATACACCAAAGCATTCAGAAGAAAAAGCTTCCTTTTCTTTAATCGTCAAAGGAAAATCCTAAGCATTAGTCTGATTGGAACAAGTGAGTTCATATATGCACTCTGGAACCAACTATTGGGCACAAGGAGTTGTGTTATACCGAGGAATTAGGCCATTAATGGCCCTAATGGCTGCTACTCAAAGGACAGGGGTAGAAGGGGTGCAGAGAAGACAAAAAATTGACATCTAATTCCAGAACTTACATATACTCTTTAATTCTATTAATTACTCCACAAACAAATGTTTATTGAGTCTCTGATGACTTGGAGGCACTGAGAGAAATACAAAGAAATATGACAGAGCCCTTATCTTTTGGAAAACTAAAATCCAGTTTGATTTTAATCACAAAAATATACAAAAAGATGGGAATACAGCCAGTTCTAAACTCTTAGGCATTGTCTTAGAGCAATGAGTGTTCAAAGAAAAGAAGGCTGGAGCAAGTGTACCACACATGCTACTTAAAGATCCTGGGACAATTCATAACAGATAAAGTGGAAACACGTGGCTGAAAAAATAATGTGTGTCTTTTTTTATTGTTATTGTTTTCCAACTTTTTATCTTGAAATAATTACAGATTCACAGGAAGTTACAAAAAATGAAGAGGGAGGTCTCGTGTACCCTTAGCCTGACGGTAGCATCTTGCCTGACTATAGTATGATAGCCAAACCAGGGAATCAACACTGGCCAATGCACAGAGCTTATTCAGATTTCACTAGTTTTATGTGCGCTTATTTGCATGTGGAGGTGTGTGTGTGAAATGCAGAGTTGTGTACCCACTACCACAGTCAATGCAGAGCACAGCTCCATCAGCCCAAAGCTCCCTCATGCTGCCCATTTACTGTTCTCTTTCTGCTCAGTTTTTCGAATTCTTTATATATGCTATTCCTAGTTATAATTCTTTTGATGCAACAGTAGCTTGCAAATAGTTTCTCCTAGTCTGTGGCTCGTGTTTTCTTCTTAATTGGGTATGCATGTGGCTTTTACATCGGGTTAGTAATTTTTTAAACTTTGCTAGAATCTTCATTTAGGACACTTTAATCCAGCCATTATATTCATATACATGCATAGCGAGATATCTCAAGTTACATTCATGGAATGTCAACACTTACTACTTGTGAGTGGTAAGATCTGGAATAATGTGTTGCTTTTCTAATGTTTGTATATTATCTGAATTTTGTAATGGGCATGTATAAATTTTTAAAAAACAACAAAGTGATTGAAAAAAAGATGTGTGGTTTGTATGAGAATAGAGAAGATGGGAGGCAATTTTAGGCAGGAGAAAAACATTCTTGACAGAGACACAGAAGTGGGAAATAAGAAAGAAATAAACAAAGAAAGGAAAAGACAGGACTGACCCAAAGAGCAGGTAGAGGTAGGTGAGCCATAGGGCAAGGGACCTTGAAAGACCACCAAAACTTTAGATTATATGATCGATGTAAAGAGTGATGATGCTAATAAAAATCAGTTCAGTCGCTCAGTCGTGTCCAACTCTTTGCAACCCCATGAATCACAGCATGCCAGGCCTCCCTGTCCATCACCAACTCCCGGAGTTTACCTAAGCTCATCTCCATTGAGTCGGTGATGCCATCCAACCATCTCATCCTGTGTCATCCCCTTCTCCTCCCACTAATAAAAATAAGAATTAATTTCCAAGGTGTCAACCAAATAATCTGATGATTTGATTTAATGGAAGGTGAAAAAACTGGGAATATTCATATATTGTAAAGTCATTTTTATTAAATGTATATATACACACACATATTCATTCCAAAATGCTGAAACTGCAGTATATTAAATTCTCTGTACACATTTAGCATTTATTGATTTGGATAGTAAAATTTTAAGCTACATGCTGAGCATAATGATTAAGTATGTAAGCTAAGCTGTAAAATACATTTTTTTCCATGAAACCAAAACATATATATTCTCTTTTCCTCTAAAATGCTTATAGTAACAACTGTGCTAATTATGTGGTATAGAGTCTTTCACAACATTTTTTTTTTGGTGTGACATATTATAATTAAAGAGTCATATTTCAATTTAGGAGGTTACCTAAATAGTAACAAATTTCAACAGTGACAATGCCAATTTCAGCATTTCTGTCATATATGCTGAAATCAGAATATTAAAAACTAACAAAATGTTTTTCAAAGATGAAAATTATCTACAATATTTGACTTGTAGAATCAATAATTTTAGAAGAATCTCACAATGTGGATGCTGATTGCAGCTATGAAATTAAAAGACGCTTACTCCTTGGAAGGAAAGATATGACCAACCTAGATAGTATATTAAAAAGCAGAGACATTACTTTGCCAATAAAGGTCCGTCTAGTCAAGGCTATGGTTTTTTCAGTGGTCATGTATGGATGTGAGAGTTGGACTGTGAAGAAAGTTGATCGCCGAAGAATTGATGCTTTTGAACTATGGTGCTGGAGAAGACTCTTGAGAGTCCCTTGGACTGCCTGGAGATACAACCAGTCCACTCTAAAGGAGATCAATCCTGGGTGTTCATTGGAAGGACTGATGCTAAAGCTGAAACTCCAATACTTTGGCCACCTCATGTGACAACTTGACTCACTGGAAAAGACTCTGATGCTGGGAAGGACTGGGGGTGGGAGGAGAAGGGGACGACAGAGAATGAGATGGCTGGATGGCATCACCGACTTGATGGACATGAGTTTGAGTGAACTCCGGGAGTTGGTGATGGACAGGGAGGCCTGGCGTGCTGTGATTCGTGGGGTCGCAAAGAGTCGGACACGACTGAGCAACTGAACTGAACTGAACTGATGTTCTCATTGAGATTTGAAAATTAAGGCACAGAGAAGATGTGATTAATCTGAAACTGCACATTTTAAATGTTTACTCAGAATCTAACCTCAAGTTTTAACTCCAAATCCAGCATCTTTTCCACTGTACTGTTCTGTGCGTTAGATATAAAAGCTGATTCTAGTGAAATTCACTGAAATAAGAATCCATACATGACACCTCAGTCTTTATTGGTAGAAATTCCTTCATGACTTATTCATATGTTCTGTGTATAATTCCATTGAGCTACAAAGAATATGAATTTTTCTTAGAAGCTGAGACCAACTGTTAGCAAGAGTGTTAGAATTCAGAATGCAGGACTGAAATAGCTTATTAGAAGACCGCACATCATGAGGAGTTACTGACATTTCTTCCTCAAACACCAGGGCTCAGGCCTGAAGCATTTCTAAAACTTGCCAGGGAAAAAGCAAGCTCAAAATCCAACCAGCTTGGCACATGTAACTCTACAAAGAATGGCACAGTCATTCATTAATAATAAATGAAGCAGTAAAAAGACAAAAATGCCTTTCCACAGACACCTAGCTTTAATCTTTTTAATAAATACACTCAATTGTTAAATTGCTGTCCATGATGTCTTACTAATTCTATCATTTACATTACTTCAGAAGAATGTGATATGTATACACATACATATATATGTATATATATATATATATACACTCACACATATACATATGGTAGGAACTGCTTTGACATAGAAAGGAAATCTGGGACCACATATTTTCAGCAAATGCTCTCTATAAGCCTCCAGATTGGTGAAACAGAGATGCATCACACATATGATTCTTAGTATAACAGAACTTACTTCTATGATTTATTTGCAGTATATGTGTCAGTCACTTAGTCATGTCCGACTCTTTGCTACCCCCATGGACTGTAGCCTGCCAGGCTCCTTGGTCCATGGGATTCTCCAGGCAAGAATACTGGAGTGGATTGTCAATCCCTTCTCCAGGGGATCTTTCTGACCAAGGATGGAACCTGGGTCTCCTGCATTGCTGGTGAATTCTTTACCACCTGAGCCACCAGAGAATCCTTATCTGCAGTATGCTGCTGCTGCTAAGTTGCTTCAGTGGTGTTCGACCCTGTGCGACCCCATAGATGGCAGCCCACCAGGCTCCTCCATCCCTGGGATTCTCCAGGCAAGAACATTGGAGTGGGTTGCCATTATAGTTGGCTTATAATTCAGTTTTACCATAACACTTAAAGACAAATTAAGAACACATTATCATCCATTACAGAGGTGGAAGCATCATCTGAGTCAAGGAGATAGACTAACGCAGGATATTACAGCTAGAAAATTAAGGTCATAGCCATGGAATTCAGCTGCTTTGACTTAAGCTGATATTCTTCCCACTATTTTTTCTTCTCACAACAGCCAATGTTTATGTAGTTATTTGTATTTTAAGTCTCAGCAACTTTTCCAAATTAAGAGAAAAAGATTGAGTTCTGTGTTAATTTTTTTCTCTCATTACTGAAAGTGTGTAACTACTCATTGAGGATAAATTAAAACACAAAAGGCAAATTTATTGACAGGAGAGTTAAATAATGTGTGTAAAATTAACCCATATAATGACTTTCCTAGTTATGGTTTATATTTTCCCCTCTTAATTTCATCCAAACTCATTTTGCACTTGGTTCTTAAATATTAAAAAAACAAAACAAAACTGTTGTATAAGCCAAGGCAAATTTCCCCTCTCATTAATAATTTCAAATACTCCTTACATAAAATTTTCTGACTGGGCCAAGAAAAATAAAGATGAAAAGTTTTGCCTAGTCAATAATAAAATGTGAAGAAAATGAATTTAGAAAGTGTGTGTGCTATAGATAGACAGATATAAATATTTATGTGCAATTCAACTTGAAATAGTTTTAAATTTAAATTTATTTAATTTTAATGGTATAGACCTACATTATTTATAGTTTTGCACAAACATTAAGGCATTTCTGTAATCAATATATGTTGAAAGTAGATTTAAGTCTGGAGTTCTGCTTCATATTATTTGTAAGATATTGGAGTTTAGGTATGTGGAGTGTGGTGGTTAGAGGCACAGTATATTTACAATTAAGCTTAAAATTGTTCAAGCATATTAAGTGGTCTCAGACACAAAACATGTTTATAATCTATTTAACAGAATATCACTATCAATCTCTAAAAATCCTAAAATTTTTTAAATGCAATTACATAGGTAAATCTACTTTTTCTAATATTAATTCTTGCTAAGTGAATCTTTAAAAATATAAAGTATGTAACTAGTTTGGTAAAACATCAGAAACAATGTATTTATAAGGATTTTATTTTATATAAATATTACTAGTGAAATTTTACTTATCAAAAAGAAATACTAGCCAGACATAAACTCTGGCTTAATTCCATTTTTATATTATGTACTTATAGGAAAGAAGACCACTACAAAGTATTAAAAATAAATGAATAATTGGGTTTCACTATTTTAGTAGTATTTATTCTAAGTTGTGGAGAAGGAAATGGCAACCCACTCCAGTATTCTTCCTGGAGAATCCCATGGACAGAGGCACCTGGCGGGTTACAGTCCATGGGGTCACAAGAGTCGGACACAACTTAGCGACTAAACCACCACCACCATTCTAAGTTGAATATTTGAACCATTTTTTGAGTTGAACTGATGTATACATTGACTAGTGACTGTTTCAAATTGATTCAGATGAAATTATGGCTTGCATTTTCATTTAGGAAATTTGAGAAACCACATGTAAAAAATCTACAGTATAATGCTTTCGACAGTTTTGCTTGAAAGTGAATTTATCTGCTGGGAAAATATTCATATCTCATAAATGGAGGCAAGACAAGATTACACACAGTAAATCTGGATCTGTTAACTATAACTCTCCTTCAATTGCAAGGTAGACAAATATTTATAGGGAAAAAAAATACGCTTGGCTCAATGAGATTGTGAAACTAAACTATCTCATTGAAAAGCTTCAATTGAAGAGAAACTGATTGCTTTTGTGGTACTTCTCCTAGTGACAAAGAATAAAAATGTTTATTTTATCCTTTGTATCCTTTCTATAAAACCATCTAGGTTTCCTTTAGAACAAGAACAAGAGACATCTTGGCGTATGACAGTATCTTTAAAGGTCAGTGCGTCCAACCTCTTTCCTAAAATGGGGGAGTTCTGCAATACACCACACAATGGTCTGTTCTTTTGTTATATTTAACAATGCTATAATTTTCTTCCTATGCCTCTCATTCTTCACGATCATCATGTCCATTTCGCTCAGCAGTCCAGAGCTCTTAGTTACCATTTTCCAGATAATCACCATCTAATCTCCCAGAATGGCACACAAAAAACTAAACAAAGTATTTCAGATATGTTCACATCAGCGCACAGGAACGTAGTGCCACCCTAAAGAAGAGCATTTTTTTTGACATGGAATTATAATTGGATTACTCTTTTATAGGTATCCTCTGGCATCACATGAGTTTACCTTTTGTTAACCTCTGAACCCTGTACTTGTATAGTTAAATTTAGATGGAAATACAGGATTTTCTATTTATTTTAATTCAAGGTCATTTTGTCTGTATATCAAATAAAAATTTTATAAACATCCATCCTGTCTTTTTCTTATCTAGATTGTATTAGACAAGATCAAAAAGGACAAATAACTTGAAATTTTGCTCTAGATTGACATTAATCCTGTAGCCAACACTCTTAGTCTTAATTAACCTGCTTTCCTGTCTAAGGGCTTCCCTGGTGGCTCAATGGTAAAAGAATCTGCCTGCAATGCAGGAGCCACAGGAGCTGCAAGTTTGATCCCTGGGATAGGAAGATTCCAACGGAGGAGGAAATGGCAACCCACTCTAGTATTCTTGCCTGGAGAATCCCATGGGCAAAGGAACCTGGCAGGCTACAGACCACAGGGTTGCAAAGAGTCAGAAACGACTGAAGAAACTTAGCACATGACTGTCTAAACCACATCTTGGATCAAAAAGTAATTCATTAATTCACTCAACACATTTATTGTGGACATGCTCTCCACCAACAAGTCATATTTGTCTTTTGCAGCAATATGAAAAAACAGATTAATCACTTGTGGAATTTAATTAATGAACAAATTAAAGCCTTATCAAATACAATATATGTTATATCTATAACATTTATTTGTCTTCTAGTTTGCTAATCCTACTGAAAGAGAAAGGTTATTCTTATTCAATTCTTTCTTCTGTAAAATTCTCAGTTCAATTACATGTTCTTGACTATAAAACACCCTGTTCCAACAACACAAGAGAAGACTCTACACATGGACATCATCAGATGGTCAATACCAAAATCAGATTGATTATATTCTTTGCAGCCAAAGTTGGAGAAGCTTTATACAGTCAGCAAAAATAAGACCGGGAGCTCTGTGGCTCAGATCATGAACTCCTTATTGCCAAATTCAGACTTAAATTGAAAAAAGTGGGGAAAATCTCTGGACCATTCAGATGTGACCTGAATAAAATCTCTTATGATTATACAGTGGAAGTGACAAATAGATTCGAGGGATTAGATATGATAGACAGAGTGCCTGAAGAACCATGGATGGAAGTTCATGACGTTGTACAGGAGGCAGGGAGCAAGAGCATCCCCAAGAAAAAGAAATGAAAAAAGTCAAAATTGTTGTCTGAGGAAGCCTTACAAATAGCTGTGAAGAGAAGAGAAGCAAAAAGCAAAGGAGAATAGGAAAGATATACCCATTTGAATGTACAGTTCCAAAGAACAGCAAGGAGAGATAAGAAAGCCTTCCTCAGTGATCAAGGCAAAGAAATAGAAGAAAACAATAGAATGGGAAAGGCTAGAGATCTCTTCAAGAAAATGAGAGATACCAAGGGAACATTTCATGCAAAGATGGGCACAAAAAGGACAGAAAAGGTATAGACCTACTAGAAGCAGAAAACATTAAGAAGAGGTGGCAAGAATATACAGAAGAACTATGCAAAAAATATCTTAACTCAGATAACCACAATGGTGTGTGGTCACTCACCTAAAGCCAGACATCCTGGAATGCAAAGTCAAGTGGGCCTTAGGAAGCATCACTACAAACAAGGCTAGTGGAGGTGATTGAATTCCAGTTGAGCTATTTCAAATCCTAAAAGATGATGCTCTGAAAGTGCTGCACTCAACACGCCAGCAAATTTGGAGAACTCAGCAGTGGCCACAGGACTGGAAAAGGTCAGTTTTCATTCCAATCCCAAAGAAAGGCAATGCCAGAGAATATTCAAACTACCACACAGTTTCACTCATCTCACATGCAAGCAAAGCAATGCTCAAAATTATCCAAGTTAGGCTTCAACAGTATGTGAACTGTGAATTTCCAGATGTTCAAGCTGGATTTAGAAAAGGCAGAGGAATCAGACATCAAATTGCCAACATCCATTGGATCATCAAAAAGCAAGAGTTCTAGAAAAACATCTAATTCTGCTTTATTGACAATGCCAAAGCCTTTGACTGTGTGGATAACAACAAATTCTGTGGAAAATTCTACAAGAGATGGGGATACCAGGCCACTTTTCTTGCCTCCTAAGAAATCTGTATGCAGGACAATAAGCAACAGTTAGAACTGGACGTGGAACAACACACTGGTTCCAAATCGGGAAAGGAGTTCATCAAGGCTGTATATTGTCACCCTGCTTATTTAACTTATATGCAGAGTACATCATGTGAAATGCCAGGGTGGATGAAGTGCAAGCTGGAATCAAGATTGCTGGGAGAAGAATCAATAACCTCAGATAGGTAGATGGCATCACCCTTATAGCAGAAAGCAAAGAACTAAAGAGTCTCTTGATGAAAGTGAAAGAGGAGAGTGTAAAAGTTGGCTTAAAGCTCAACATTCAGAAAACTAAGATCATGGCATCTGGTCCCATCACTTCATGGCAAATAGATGGGTAAACAATGGAAACAGTGACAGACTTTTTTTTTTTTTTTGGCTCCAATATCACTGCAGATGGTGACTGCAGCCATGAAATTAAAAGATGCCTGCTCCCAGGATGAAAAGCTATGACCAACCTAGACAGAGTATTAAAAAGCAGAGACATTACTTTGCCAACAAAGGTCCATCTAGTCAAAGCTATGGTTTTTCCAGTAGTCATGTATGGATGTGTGAGTTGGACTATAAAGAAAGCTGACCGCCAAAGAATTGATGCTTTTGAACTGTGGTGTTGGAGAAGACTCTTGAGAGTCCCTTGGACTGCAAGAAGATCCAATCAGTCCATCCTAAAGGAGATCAGTCCTGGGTGTTCATTGGAAGGACTGATGCTAAAGTTGAAACTCCAAGACTTTGGCGACCTAATGAGAAGAACTGACTCATTGGAAAAGACCCTGATGCTGGGAAAGATTAAAGGCGGGAAGTAAGGGGACGACAAAGGATGAGTTGGTTGGATGGCATCACCAACTCAATGGACATGAGTTTGAGCAAGCTCTGGGAGTTGGTGACCGACAGGGAAGCCTGGTGTGCTGCAGTCCATGGGGTCACAAAGAGTCAGACATGACTGAGTTAATTGAATTGAATTGAACTTCCTTTGCTTTAAAATATCAATGTAGTTTTCACCAGTATATACCTTCTTGGTTTGAATAGTTGAACATCTCTCAACCCACATATAACAATCACTGCTATCCCTCCTTGCTGGTCCTGCTAAATAAAAATTAATTGTGCAGATTGATACTGCTGGCCACCATAATTCAGTCTGCCATTTCCATTGCAGAACTCTATACTGGAATTAATTATGTTTCCCTAGTCACTTCACTCTTATTTTTCAGAGTTGTCTGTTGAGTTTTTTACTAGCTTTTTTTTACTAACTCTCCTTAACTCAGTCTGTCTTCTGCCCGTGACTCCTCGAAGCAACTACACTATGACTGCTAAAGACCTCCTTGCTATTATATCCAGTAAATAGCTAATTTCTACATCTAACAATCTGATCTTTTTGAAACATTCTCTTCCTTTCTTATACAAGCCACTGTGCACTTTTAGTTTTCTTCCTAAACATCTCACCCCTTCTTTCCAGTCAGCTTTGCTGGTGCTCCTTCTGAAACCAAACTGTAAATGAATGGTGATCTTAGGATCCACCTCACACTTTATATTCTCCCTGAGCTAGCTAACACAGAAACATTCCTGAGAAAATATTTACATCACCAACGTATATGCCTCCCCTGCACATTCAAGCATTGTAGCTAACTGTTAGATGGATGTTTCCATATGGGTACAACACAGAAAACTTCAGCACGATAGTCTCAACTGAGTTCATTATTTAGAATGGGTTCAGACAAAAAAGACAATAAACTTAGTGTTTGCCAAATTTTCAAGAAAATTTCTCTTTACTTGTCCTCATTCTAATACCATTAAGACATCTGACCTCATTAACAAAACATTCTCAGGAAATGAACTTATATTAGCAAATTATACTTTGGAGGAAATTTAAATCGGTCTTATATCTTTCCAAAGGTGATTATTTTTAAGCCATTTCTACTGTTACTTGAGGGTCAGAATTTTCTTTTGCAAAAGTCCTTCCAGTGTTCATGAAATTACATTACATTCCCTCTGTGTCACTTTAGAAATAAAAAGTGAAGAGACTTTGGACCCCTAAATGACTAAAGTGAATCAGTGAAGGTCTGTAATTCCAGTATCTCAACGTTCTGTAAATCATAAATATCTTAAAGAATTTGTTGCAGATTATGACAACAAAACCTATTCTAATCTGACACTAAGCTATTCTTGCTCTTTGTCCCCCCACTGTAAATACTGATACATTTCATTGCAGAAATATTAATGTGTTAAGAGTGTAGGGTGTTTCCCCAGACCCTTAGGTATTACTTAATAGATTCTATACACTCACTTTTACCTTTCTAAAATCTAAGACATTGATCTTAAGGTTATTGGATCAAGAATTCTGAGCATGTTTATCAAAATTCAGGTTTGCATAATTTATTTCTACAAGAAGAAGGTAGATCTCCTTTTTCTTTAATATGAAATTCATTGAAAGAAAGCCATTAAAATCCATACTTTTAGAGAATAAGTTTCCACACATATTTTCAGGATACCTGTTTTATACAGCAGGGTTGACTTTGGTGTCTTACAAGGTCTAACTCCCTTCCCATTTTCCTTGGCCTGTCAATGGTGAGTCAGTCAATTAATGCCACTGTGACTCCCTTCGGAGAAGGCAATGGCTTAGTCTTCAAAAATCTCATAGGTCCTACTACAGCTTAAGACCAACACTGCATAATCCAAGTGATTTTTGAACAATGATCCCTCATGGTTGCTGGATTAAAAAGATCAGCTATTTCATAGCTTAGAAATTTCAGGCTCAATGAGGTAAATTGATACAGATGAGGGCTGATCCACTACTGTTGGTGCCCAGCTGAAATAACAAAGCCTTCTGAAAACTTCACCACCTCTCCAAGTGTGTGGTCTTGCAGGCACCCACACACTTGTCTTCACAGTTGCCACATTTCACTCACTAGAGATGTCATTGTAAATCTTGGCCCATGTTACCCACACACACTTCATGCTGCCCTGATGCTCAGCCAGCACTTAGAAATTATCAGGGCTGTACCTTTCTGTTTCCCACCACAAATACCACCCTCAATCCCATTCTACTTAGGCTTTTATTCAAGGACCTTTGAAACAGTCCTCAAGATGTTCTAGAGAGATTAGCTGTGTGCCCTGCCTAAATAAAATAATCCTGAGTAACCAGAGAGTCTCGGGTGATTTATGAATATTGATAAAAATTCACGCAGATGGCCCTGAAAAGTTTATAAAAATCTTCCAATAATGGTGTCTGTAAGTTTTCATGCTTTAGGGTGGTTCCTTTCAATTTGAAAAAAGGTGAATGTCTGAAATTAAAGCATGCATAAAAAAGCTGTACTTTACGAATATGCTCTAAAAAGCAAATGTTCTATGCTTTTCTCATAAATTTAAATTAATACTCTTTTTAAAGGAAATAAAGGAACTGAATTATGCAACTGCCTTATTTGCTAAGTTGTGAAACTGAAGCACTTTCCAATCTGGTAAGAAAATACAAACATCCATACATACACACAAGTTGGACCCTTATCTATACGGTCTGGACTTGATTTTTATGAATCTGTATAATTCCTTGTCCCCTGAAGGTTTATTGTTTGTGACATAGCAATGAATGCTTATTGTTATTATTGAAGCAGTTTTGCTGATGCTTCAGGTTTTGTATTTCTTTTGCTTTATTTTACAAGAGAATTAAAATCCTAAAGAAAATTTAGCTGCTTAATTAACATCCAGCTTTGTGTTTTACAAAATCATTTTTTTTACAGTGTTAAGAATTAAGATGTAAATATCAGAAATAAAAAAGTTTCAAATGACTTAGAATTTAAGTGAAGTGATCTATTTTGTAACTCACAATGAATGTCTTGGTACATAGCTACTCTTTTTTTTTTTCCTTGCACATACAAAACTTTGCCCTTAAAACTTTTAAGAGACCTAAGCTCAAATAAATTTAAAATAAAATCTAGATAGCTTTGCCATCTACAAATAAAGTGAATATTCAGTATACTTGTGGGCTGCTTGGAGATACTGAATCAGTTGTGCTGAGATTCATTAATTTCCACAATTGGAATCAATTCTTTAGTTCACAAGAGAGTATTTAAAGCAGTTTTAAAGAAAATGAATAACTGTGAAATGAAATATCACATCATCTTCTCAGCTTGAAACAGATATAAAATGCAAATTTAATCATTAAAGGTAATCCTATAAATATTTCTAGTTATATCAATCATATAAATTAAAATCAGTTAAACATTCATGATAAGTATATGTACGAACTGAACCCACCTTTGAAATAACAATTATACAGGGCCTGCTTTGTGGTGTTGCTGAAAACAGATTTCATTTTTTCAAAGATGTGCATTTGAAGAAGACTTAATTAAGGAAATCCTAATCAACAGGACAAAATGACACAGTCAAATTAACATAAAATCTTCAGAGTATTTATTCATAATCAGTGAACATCTTACTGAAGTATTTCAGGAGCCATAGGATTGAGATGGCAGAAAGGTCTGTAAAAAACTTCAAAGGATATCAAAATCACTTAATAATGACACATAAACTTATATTCATTAAATAAGAAAAGCTCATGTTCATGCTTCTCCCATTGATTAGTTTAACCACACAGTATTAAGTAGAAAATAGCTTCTCTTTAAGGTATCTTGCTCTCATTTAACATAATTGCAGTGATCGCCACAAGTCAAGGAAAGAGTTTGTGGCCACTTTTTAAAATTAGCCTAAATTTTGGTTGCTCTGAATAACACTGGCATGAAAAAAAGCTGTAAAGTTTGAAAACTAAGTAAATATTTTGTTGTTTATCCATAGGCAATCATAGAAAGAAAAAACATTAGTGATAGAATATGTAGTCTTTATTGCAAATGAAGATGAGTATGAAAATTCACAGCAGAGGAGACTATTACAGAAAAATTCTTGGTTATGAGCTTCAGAATGTAAATGTTAAATCTAGGTGTTTTTTTCCTTTAAGGCTTGTGGCTAGTTTGGCCATAACATAATTGGCATTCAATAAGAGACTTTGTAAAAAAAAGGAGGAAAATGAAACAAAAATGGATTTAAATTACCACCCACTAAGTAACAACCCACTCCAGTGTTCTTGCCTGGAGAATCCCAGGGACGGGGGAGCCTGGTGGGCTTCTGTCTATGGGGTCGCACAGAGTCGGACACGACTGAAGTGACTTAGCAGTAGCAGCAAGTAACAAGAGAGTTCCAGAAAAACATCTATTTCTGCTTCATTGACTATGCCAAAGCTTTTGACTGTGTGGATCACAATAAACTGTGGAACATTCTGAAAGAGATGGGAATACCAGACCACCTGACCTGCCTCTTGGGAAACCTGTTTGCAGGTCAGGAAGCAACAGTTAGAACTGTACATGGAACAACAGACTGGTTCCAAATAGGAAAAGGTGTACGTCAAGGTTGTATATTGTCACCCTGCTTATTTAACTTATATGCAGAGTACATCATGAGGAACGCTGGGATGGAAGAAGCACAAGCTGGAATCAAGATTGCAGGGAGAAATATCAATAACCTCAGATATGCAGATGACACCACCCTTATGGCAGAAAGTGAAGAGGACCTCAAAAGCCTCTTGATGAAAGTGAAAGAGGAGAGTGAAAAGGTTGGCTTGAAGCTCAACATTCAGAAAACAAAGATCATGGCATCTGGTCCCATCACTTCACGGGAAATAGAGGGGGAAACAGTGGAAACAGTGTCAGACTTTATTTTTTTGGGCTCTAAAATCACTGTGGATGCAGACTGCAGCCAGGAAATTAAAAGACGCATACTCCTTGGAAGGAAAGTTATGACCAACCTAGATAGCATATTAAAAAGCAGAGACATTACTTTGTCAACAAAGGTCCGTCTAGTCAAGGCTATGGTTTTTCCCGTGGTCATGTATGGATGTGAGAGTTGGACTGTGAAGAAAGCTGATCGTCGAAGAATTGATGCTTTTGAACTGTGGTGCTGGAGAAGACTCTTGAGAGTCCCTTGGACTGCAAGGAGATCCAACCAGTCCATTCTAAAGGAGGTCAATCGTGGGTGTTCATTGGAAGGACTGATGCTAAAGCTGAAACTCCAATACTTTGGCCACCTCATGCGACAAGTTGACTCACTGGAAAAGAGTCTGATGCTAGGAAGAGTTGGGGGTGGAAGGAGACAGGGACGACAGAGAATGAGATGGCTGGATGGCATCACCGACTCGATGGACATGAGTTTGAGTGAACTCTGAGAGTTGGTGATGGACAGGGAGGCCTAGTGTGCTGTGATTCATGGGGTCGCAAAGAGCCGGACACGGCTGAGCGGCTGAACTGAACTGAACTGAAGTAAGCACTGAAGGCCAATTTCAATGAGAAATAGCTTCAAAAATCTGGCTTATGAGGTCTCCAAAGATAAATAGAGGAGTTTGTTCATTGGAAGGACTGATGTTGAAGCTGAAACTCCAATACTTTGGCCACCTGATGCGAAGCACTGACATTTGAAAAGACCTTGATGCTGGGAAAGATTGAAGGCAGGAGGAGAAGGCGACAACAGAGGATGAGATGGTTGGATGGGATCACCGACTCAATGGACATGAGTCTGGATAAACTCCGGGAGTTGGTAATGGACAGGGAGGCCTGGCGTGCTGCAGTCCATGGGGTCGCAAAGAGTCAGACATTAGTGAGCAACTGAACTGAACTGAACTTGCTAGTCAGATTTCCCACGATTGTTAACTTCTCTGGGTCACACCTACCACATATGTAAAACATAAAGAGCCATGAAGATATTTAATTATATAGAGATTTCCTGAGGCAATGTTTCTAGGTCCCTTTCAATCTGGGGTATGTAACATAAGAAGGTCCTAGAATCTAGCATAAAATGACAATTTGATAAAAGGTGAATTACTGAGTGGTTATTTTTGATAAAAAGGCAATTAGGATGAGAAAGAACAGGAATTCAGGGAAGCAGCATCTTCAGTTAATTAAAGGAGAGTTTATTTCTATCAACCTATTAGAAGAGCATGCATCCAAGATAAAAATGAGGTTTGTTAAAATATGGTTATTCACGAGGATAGCGGGAATAGGGGAGATAAATTAGGAGTTTGGGATTAACATATATACACTACTATCCATAAAATAAATAAGGACCTACTGTATAGCTCAGGGAACTATATTCAGTATCTTATAAAAACCTGTAATGGGAAATCTGAAAAAAATATACACATAAATGTATAACTGGAGAACTTTGCTGTATACTTTAACACAACATTGTAAGTTAGCTATACTTAAATTTTTTTAAATGAACACTGACTATGGTCATAGAATTCTAACAGAAAGCAAGTGAGGTCTGTTGAATTTGGTGCCGTTGAGAAGCCTATCGTGGGTGACTAACGAAGTTTGAAGTGCAAACTCAAAATTCAACCAAATATAAAATAAAATAAGAACACCCTAGGCACAGAAGACTAGATTTCCCAACCTCTCTTGTGATTAGGTTTTGATCAAGAGATAGAATTCTGAATACTGGCATGTTAGTAGCACTGATGTGGTCCCCATATAATCCTGGCTCTTCAGAGCATCCTGCATGATCCTGCTGTTCTCTTTTATCTGTCCTGTGATACCTGAAAGTGTAGGTAGTCACAAGGTCCCCATTAGACCAAAAAAATGTATTTATATTGTTTTTTGATATGCATTTTACTTTTTGATATGGCAGTGTAAAACTCTTTTAAAAATTATTTTTACATGGTTGGTGTTGTTCAGTTGCTAATCATGTCCGACTCTTTGCAACCCCATGAGCTGCAGCACGCCAGGCTTCTCTGTCCTTCACTATCTCCCGGAGTCTGCTCAAACTTGTGTCCATTGAGTCGGTGCTGCCATCCAACCATCTCATCCTCTGTCGTCCCCTTCTCCTCCTGCCTTCAATCTTTCCCAGCAGCAGGGTCTTTCCCCGTGAGTCAGCTCTTTGCATCAGGGGGCCAAACAACTGGAACTTCAGCTTCAACATCAGTCTTTCAAGAGTTATTATTATGCTTTTTGACCTTCTTCACTATTTTTCCCACCCCCGCCCTCTGCCTCTGGA
The DNA here is from genome assembly GCF_049115385.1 of Moschus berezovskii. Lineage (NCBI taxonomy): Eukaryota > Metazoa > Chordata > Mammalia > Artiodactyla > Moschidae > Moschus > Moschus berezovskii. The sequence continues at coordinate 27,201,472 of NC_142485.1, read as the reverse complement.
AGTCATTAATCAATTCTCTGTTTATGAGCTTATTTTTTCCTTTTTAGATTTTACATGTAAGATAGATCATAAGGTATCTTGTCTTTCTGTTTGACTGACTTCACTTAACAGAATGCCCTCGAGGCCCATCCATGTTGTCACAAATGGAAAGATTTCATTCCTTTTTATGATTGAATAATATTCTATTCTCTCTATGTATGCTATATATTATATAGCATATATACATATATTACATATGCCACAATATCTTTATCCATCTATCAATGGACATTCAGTTCTTTCCATATCCTGGCTATTATAAATAGTGCTGAACTGAACAGGAGGTGGGTGCAGATATCTTTTCAAGTTAGTCTTTTCATTTTCTTTGGCTAAACACCCAGAAGTGGAATTTCTGAATCAGATAGCAGTTCTGTTTTTTCTTTTTCTGAGGACTCTTCATGCTGTGTTCCATAGTGACTGCACCCATTCGCATTCTTGCCAACAATGCACAAGGGTTCTATTTTCTCCACATCATCATCAACACTTGTTATCTCTTTTTGATGAGCTAACATTCCAAGTGTGAGGTGATGTCTCATTGTGGTTTTGATTTGCATTTTCCTGATGATTAGTAATGCTGAGCATCTTTTCATGTGCCTATTGGCCATCTGTATGTCTTCTTTGAAAAATGTCTATTCAGGCCTTCTGCCCAGTTTTTAATCTTTTTTTTTTTTTGCTATTGAGTTATAATGATTTTTAATGTATTTTGGATTTTAACCCCTTTCTAGATCTGTGATTTGCAAATATTTTCTCCCATTCGGTAGGTCGCTCGATTTTGTTGACAGTTCCTTTACTGTGCAGAAACCTTTTAGTTTGATACCGTCCCACTTGGATTATGAAGAATAAATAATCTCATTTGCATCTCATGTCTACCATCATCAGTCTTCTAACAAGAGTTTTCTATATCCCGCAAGGAATTTGAGAGGATCCTATCCTTTTGTTTAGAGAGATTGATGTTAGCATCTCTGTGATACAACATCCAGGTAATCTCCCCTCTCATCTGCTTTGACTTTGGGAGAGCACTTACTTACTCAGCAACTGTAATCACATTCCTTTCCCCTTGTTCATTTTGCAGGTACTTCTGATAAATCATTGTCTTTCAACATAAGATTCTGTGCATTTAACTCACCAGCTCCATATCCTTATTTTATATGTTATAGTGAAAGTGAAGTCCCTCAGTTGTTTCTGACTCTTTGAGACCCCATGGACTGTAGCCCACCAGGCTTCTCCGTCCATGTGATTTTCCAGGCAAGAATACTGGAGTGGGGTGCCATTTACTTCTCCAGGGGATCTTCCCAACCCAAGGATTGAACCTGGGTCTCTCGCATTGTAGGCAGATGCTTTATAATCTGAGCCACCAGGGAAGTCCTTTTATATATTATATCAGGGTCTTATAGTCTGCCCTCCCTACCTGTGCACTCAGAGACTTGATACTTCGGCCCCTGAAACCTTGATCGACAGTTTTAATGAAAATGTCCTTAATGTTTGCTGACAAACCTTACAGGATCTGAATTGCTGACTGGGTAATGTGGCCAGTTGCTGTCCACTAATCATAGCTCTACTTCAGCAGATACCATCTCTTGGAATTAGACAATTTGAGGAGCCTGACAGACTAAGGTCATGAGGTCTGAAGCAACTGAGCCCAAGCATGAGCACTAATGATTCTGAGCTCATAGTTGTCTTTTCCAGTCAAAAATTAGTCTCTTGATTAGCATATTTTTACAGGCTTATTCTCATGTGCCACATCTTTAAATAAACCATTGCAATCACCAAAGTCTGATTAAACTTAAAACATCATTTTGTGTTTTCCCATCTAATCCATTCACTAGTATTCCTCACAAAAGATGGCATTTAGAGTACTGAATCTTATTTTTCATTATTCTAAAGCTAAATAACAGACTTTCCATTAAACTTGATATAAAAATAGTTACAAGTGGCACCAAGTCCTTTGGAAATAAAAATACTGCTCGGGATGTTAAAACTTAGTTAACAGTTAATTTGATTCATTGAGGAAACCATGTAAGGCAATTGGTTCATCTCCACTTATAGGACTACACAACCAAATCTCCATGGAAAAAATTAGATCGCTTTCAAAATGAAAATATTATTTGAGGCAAGGTTTACAGAGAATTCCATGGACAAAGGAGCTCGGCAGGCTGCAGTCCATGTGGTCACAAAGAGTCGGACACAACTGAGTGACTAACGCTTTCACTTTCACACAAAAGTCTACTTTGTGAGATATACGAGCTGGTGCTCAGTAACATCTCCACCCGTTAGTCTCTCCCCTGATACCGACCAGAGAATAAGACCTTTCAAACTCAGCTGCCAACAGTGCTCCCATGAGATTTTAGAAATGTGAGTTAGCATATGAGATCTGAAAGATAAAGGAGAAGAAAAAACCACTACTTTTAGTAGCATTTGCTGGGACATGAGTAAACATCAGCAGATGGAAGATATGGGAACTTGTCCATGACTTTCAAGCACCCTCCACTGAATTACCCACTTCAGTGCTATAGTTCTAGCAGTTTGGAATTTTCTGAAAGAGTCTTGGTAAATTTTTCCCTATACATCTCAAACAATTTTATAAATTTCTATCACCCTGTATTAAATTTTTAATACTTTTTCTTTTTACAGAACTCTGGCTGATGTATTTATTAGTGTTTCATCTTGCATAACCTGCTGTATAACTTGACTGGTGACTTTGTGTTTCCAAGAAATAGCTCTGATTTGTGTGAGTGAGGACATTTGGAAAAGGCAGGAGTCAAGGTGTCATGGCAGCTATAGAATAAACACAGTAGGCAAGAAAAAGAAAGAGGGTCAAGGAGAAATATGTAGCTCTTACAAAGGGCAAGAGACACTAAAGACAGTGCTATACAGCAGCACTCCAGGTTTGGGTCTGATGAAAAAAATGACAGGTGTACTTTGAGATCTTTCACCTACAATACTAAATGATGGAAAAGCCAAATTAGTGAATGGCATTATATACACAGAAAAGTTTCTATCCTGTCATAAGAAGCACAATATAGGGTGTGCTATATAACCTGACTTTATAGAATCACTCCTCTTTAACTATCTAATATATGACAGAGTTATGGCCATTGAAATTGAAACTACATTTTGTCAAAATGAAATTACATTTATATTCACTGACCATGTGTATTTACATATCATTGCTCACCAATCTAAGAAATAATCTTATTAGCTCATTTGAACACCCTAAAACTCTGAAACTTGTTTTTCTCCAGAATAACTGAATACAAATTTAACATTATATACTATTTGATTATAAAAATCCAATAAAAGACAGTTGAAAGATATCAAATTTATTGTACAATTGTGGCTTTAGACATTCAGGTTTTTACCACATAGAAGGCAGAGTGCTCATCAGTCAGGGTGTTCAGCAACAGTTCTGGAAACGTCACCTCTTAAAAGATAGTTATATATAGATACACACACATTTGCGTGTGTATATGTGGGCTGGTGGCTCAGAGGTTAAAAGCGTCTGCCTCCAATGCGGGAGACCCGGGTTCGATCCCTGGGTAGGGAAGATCCCCTGGAGAAGGAACCGGTAACCCACTCCAGTATTCTTGCCTGGAGAATCCCATGGGTGGAGAAGCCTGGTAGGCTACAGTCCACGGGGTCGCATAGAGTCGGACACGACTGAGCGACGGAACGGAAACGGAACGGATGTGTGTATGCAGGGGCAAGGCGTGGAGAAATTGCCTGGGATAGGGCATGAGGGAATTTTCTGGGAGATAGAAAGTTCAGTTTCTTAGGGATATGATATCTATTTTCTGAAACTCATTGAATTACACACTTAAAATTTATAAATTTTGTTTTTCACTATAGGTACATTTTACCAAATAAAGAAGAAAAAACCCTAAACAAATATTGATTCTGGTTAGTAGGCTTCCTTTTGGTGATCGTCTTTATTAACAACTCTGAAACTACTTTCTATGTTCAGGCTCGTGAAATGAATCCATTCACTGTGTATAGCGGGAATCAGATTTCTCACTGTCAAGGAAGGGGACTTATAAATATGAAGAAGGTGACTCAAATGTACACAATTTGTATATAAATACATAGCAAATATGAATTTATGAATTTTGTGTGTAGACAGATAGATACATGTATATCATAGGTGGATAGATATTTGATAACTACAAAAATAAATATAGAGAGTATATATACAAATATATTTCCCGATCCTCTCTCCTCAGAAGGCTGAGACACATGACCTTCCTATTGCCCAAATCTTTATTTATAAATAATATTGTTCATGAAGAGAAACCTGGGCTCCCTGAAGAAATGGCTGATTCCAGGACTGGGGCAAGAACAGTGTAGGATGAGTCAGAGACATTCTATGCTTCTAGAATGCAAGGAAGTTTAGGAAGTTTTCAAAAAATAACAGAGCCCTGTCAAAAGTACACAGATTAAAGACTGTGTCTCAGACTGAATCTGAGACAATTTAAATATTAAAATGAATGATAATATAAGCAAGTAAATAAAAAATGAATATAAAACTTAATGCTGATATAAATGAAGGAATGAATGAATAATTGCAAAGGTGGGTAAGATCTTTCTTACAGAAGAATACCAACTAACAAATAGAGAAGAAGGGATAGATTTCAGAAATTATCAGTGTATGTGAACATGGGTGAAGTTTGATGGGGGACTGAATGTTTACTTGGTATCATCACATAAATTTCTTATTAATCAAAAACTAAAAAAATAGATGATCTAGTGAAGAAACTGCCAGACACTATCTGAAACTTGTGACCAAAGTTAACATGACTAAAACGGAGATAAACTGACATGTGCCTTCTTTATGATTCACTGAGGATGCATTGTTTGTTTGGCATTTCTGAACTTACCATCCTAACCCCACTCCTCTTTAAAAATGTGGAAGCTAAAACAAATAATGGGGAAACTGTAGAAAACAAAAATTGAGGAAAATTCTACAAAATAACTGAAATTACTGCCCTTTATTTTTCAAAAATGTCAAGGTTAAAGAAGAGAAAGGTTGAAGGACTGTTTCAAATTACAGGAGGAAAAAAGAGACATTACATGAATGCAATACATTATTCTCAATTAGATGCTGAACTAGTGAAAATTTACTGTAAAATACATTATTGGACAAATTGATGAAAGTTGAATATAGAGTGGAGAAGATTCAGAAAACAATATGAGAGAGAAAGAGAACGAGAATAATGCAAACATAGTGAAACATTAAAAGAAATTGGCAAATCTGAATTAAGGGTATATGGGAGTTCCTTGAATATTAAATCAACTTTTCTCTAAGTTTGAAATTATATAAAGTAATATGTCCATAAAAATGACTCAGAATAATTTAAATACATGTTTTAAAAGTCCAATATACATGTACATTATTTTAAAAAGCTTTAAAAAATATATAGGTTTGAAGGCTTAATAATATAAAAATGTCAATTCTCTAATTAGTCTATATGTTCAAATAATTTCAAATGAAAAAGGAAACTTTATGGAAATGAACAAGATGTTGTAAGTGTTTATGAAGTAAATGGTCAAGAAGAGCTAAAAAATACTTTAAAAAGATAAAAATTAAGAGAAATCATATTACTCTAAAGGGCTTCCCTGGTAGTTCAGATGGTAAAAAATCTGCCCTCAATGTGGGAGACCTGAGATCAATCCCTGGGTCAGGAAGATTCCCTGGAGAAGGGAATGGCAACCCACTCCAGGATTCTTGCCTGGAGATTTCCATAGACAGAGGATTTTGGTGGGCTATAGTCCATGATATCGCAAAGAGAGACACGACTGAGCAACTAATACTTTCACTTTCACCAGTTCAAAAGCTGTGTTATCGAACAAAGTGTTGTATTAGCAAAAGAAAAGATAAAGTAATGGAAAAAATTAAAGAATCAGGACCACATACACATGGTCATCTGATTGATGACAAAGGTATTGTTATAACACAGAAAGGACGTGTGATCTTTTAAAACATCATGTGAATCACTGGATATTCCAACAGGGGGAGTGATCTTCAACCCCTGCTTCATACCATCCATAACAATCCATTCCAGATGCGCTACATATTTAAATGTCTATGGTAATAAAACTAGAGTATAACAGAGAAGAATACATTTACGATCTTGAAGTAGCAAAATTCCATAAACATCTCACAAAACACATATACCTAACAGACAACACTGAAAAAATAGACTTGTTAAATTAATAACATTTTTCTATCGCAAGGTACCATTAAGAGCATGAAAAGTAAACCAGAGGTAGAAAAAAATGTAATAGTTCATACTTCTGACAAACACCTCAAATTCATGACATATAAAAGACTCATAAGTTGTTAACTTATGTAAACCCGGGGCGAATTCATGTCACTGTATGGCAAAACCAACCAATATAATATTGTAAAATAATTTGCCTCCAATAAAAAATAAATTAATTTTAAAAAAATTAAAAAAAAAGAACACAATAGAAAAAATGGAGAGAAACGGCTTAATAGGAGACTCAACAACAGAAAATTCTCTATAAAGGCCAACAAAAACATGAAAAGTGGCAAAATAATATCAGAAGTTAGGGAAATGAAAATTAAATCCAAAGTTGATATATGACTAGCCTTAATCAGAATGGGGAAAAAATTAGCCTGGTAATACTAAGAAATATTGGCAAGTTTTTGGACCCTCATCCATTATTGGCAGGGCCTTGTATTAGCAAAACCACTTTGACACCATAGAAAGCTGTTAGGATGTACCTAAACTAAACATGCACCTAGTCTTTGATCTGAATTTTTTTTTTCCTATTTTATATTCTACAGAAATGGATACAAATATGCACCAAACAACATGGACACATACAGGATATATGACACTTACAGAAGATGATGAGATGGGAACAAGAGGGAGAAACTAGCTTCTGAAACCAGCATTCTTTTATTAACTAAAAGGAAAAGCAGGAAATATGATGCCAAACGTAGATAAGTCTGTCTGTCTGGAGTGGAAAGATGAAAGAATATTTCTCTGCTACCATTAGGGAAGTACACGGCGAGATCATTCAGCTGAGAGGAATTATTTGCCAAGCATTTGAAGTCATAACCTTGCTATTTGAGAACCAAGAGGCATGTAATAAGAACTGGGAGAAAATAAATCAGGGGAAAAAGGAATTTTCAAGAGATGAGGTGAAATCATGTAATGACAGCATGAAGGAGAGAAAAAATTTCAGCCTGCAGTGAGGCAACACTATAACTACACTCTGCAGAGAGATTTGCCTTGGGCTACCAGAGCAGGAGTTACAGAAGAAAAGGATGGAAACAAGACTTTTCTAGAATTGTATTATAGCGATATAACAGTTCAGTTCAGTTCAGTTCAGTCGCTCAGTCGTGTCCGACTCTCCGCGACCCCATGAATCACAGCACGCCAGGCCTCCCTGTCCATCACCAACTCCCGGAGTACACTCAAACTCATGTCCACAGAGTCGGTGATGCCATCCAGCCATCTCATTCTCCGTCGTCCCCTTCTCCTCCCGCCCCCAACCTTTCCCAGCATCAGAGTCTTTTCCAGTGAGTCAACTCGTCTCATGAGGTGGCCAAAGTATTGGAGTTTCAGCTGTAGGTCTGCCATTAATTTTAGTGAACGGTATGTCATATGTTTCTTTTAAAGTCTCAGGGCAACTGGGACTTCTTTCAGTATACACCTTGATATTTTGAAAACAGGATGATTAAGAAAAAAGAAAGAAAAGGAGCAGAGAAATGATTGTTATCAGGAGATCTGTTGACAACTTCAGGTACTGACATTAGGTCCTGTTTTTCTGAAACTTATAACACAAAGGAAAACAAGTTGAGAAGGGCAAGAGAGAAGGTACATAAATTCATTTTAAGAAATGAACATTTTACATTACTACAGAATTCAAAGAGGAATTTGTTTGCTTTTTTTTTCTTTTTTTCAAAGAGGAATTTACTGTAAAGAAAGCCCTTACATTTGAGGCATTGGGAAAAAAAATAAACAATCTTGACAAGCTGTAGACTTAAAAATAAATGGTTCAAATAACCATTTCTTTTGGCCACTTCCGCTAATATTTGTGTGTTGGGTGCTACACTAAATCTTAACTCAGTGAAAGTAGCACTTTGTGAGCACCTGTGATAATATAGTCCAAGTATTTTGGTTCATGATGACTTCATACAAGAAGAGACCTCAGGGAATCTGAAGAAAAGGTTAATTAAAATGTTTATTTGACAGATTCTCAAATATCACATGTGTCCAATGGCCTTTGGCAGAATTTCTCAGTATGTGGTGAAAATTTTCAATCTAGACTTGTGGAATTACCTGATTGCCTGGGACAATTCACTTTTTTCCCCAGATGTAGCCAAAAACAGATCACACTCTATCTCCGGAAGAAAGCATAAAAACACGGTCAAAGAACTGATGCAAGCATTTGCTTGAAATCATAGGATGGAGAGCATACCCCCGGGACTGGCAGATCAAGAACTCTAGGGCCACAAGTGCTCTACCCCAGATCTTTTACAGGATAGAATTTTAACTTTAAGTTCAGGGTCAAACTTAAGAGATCAGAGACTATTGCCTCCAGTGGAAAAGTACACATGTTACTCCAAGAGAGGCGGATCACTACCTGATCCCAGTTCCAGGACAGTGAGCCAGGGATTCTGCACAAAGAGGCAGCCTTAAGAACAGAGCGTTTTGGTGTGCTCCTTGAAGAAATGGACTCTGTTTGAACAGAGTGCAGTAAGTTCAAGTTTAAGGGTGCTGGAGAATATAATGGAGATTTTAGCTGTGAATGATTAAGAGAAAGCTGGTAACTCCCATGAGAGCACAAAGCTAAACCAGAGATCACCTAGTTTACATCATGGAAAGAGACTGCTAAAAAGAGCTCTTCTGGGTCAAAACAGACCTCAAAAGTTGAGTCAAAAGTACCCCAACAAAGAGGCCCACATTTACTTGAATCAGTTTGTGAAACTATTTATGCTCCAAGATATTGTTGACAATGACAGAGCAATGAATCAGAAATTAGCGGAGCCTAAGAGGGGTGTTATACACACAAAGGCAGAGAAAGGGAAAGAAACAGGCAAAAAGAGCCCTACCGATGGCACTGTCATCCTTCCCTGACTATGCACACTGCCAGCGGCTGTGCTTTCTGAGGATCTACAGCAGGGGGTTCACGCTGCTGGTGAACAGACTTCACTAAAACAGTCTAGCCAAGTTGCTAAACAAATACACAAATAGCAGCATTAAAAAGCTTTGATGATAGGGTTCAGTATCCAGAGCTAGTACAACATATTATCTAAAATGTTCAGTTTTCAACAATAGCAACAAAAAGCAGGTGACATACATTGGAATGTGTGACACCCACACAGGGAGACATAGAGCAGGTGACAGGAACTGCCTGTCAGGGAGCCCAGATGTTAGATCTAATAGACAAAGGCTTCAAAGCAACCTTTATAAATCCATTTAAAAAACTAAAGCAAACCGTGCTTAAGAAGTAAAGGAATGTCAACAGTGTTTCATCATGCAGTGGATATAAATAAAGAGAAATTATTCAAAAAATACAAAAGAACCACATGGAAACTCTGAGCTTGAAAAGTATGACTGAAATGAAAAATTTACTAGAGGGATTCAACAGGAAACTTGAAGTGGCCGAAGAATCAGCTGAACGGTTGATTGACAAAGACTGCGTAATCCGTCGAGAGAAAAGAAGAATGAAGAAAAATAAACAGACACTCAGAGAAGTGTGGGACACAAACTCTCCAAAATATGTGCAACAGGAGTAGCAGAAAGACAGGAGAGAGAGAAAGGACTGAAAAAATTATTCAAAGGAATCATGACTGGAAATTCCCAGGTTGAAGGAAAACATTCATCAATGCAACCACAGAGGTCAGTGAACTCCACGGAGGGTAAAATTATATCTACACCATGACAATTCATGTAAAAATGTTGAAAGACAAAGATAATTCTTGAAAATAGCAAGAGTAATATGACCTGTCAGACATAAAGGAATCCCAGGAAAACTAACATCTGACTTCTCATCGCAAACAACAGAGGCCATAAGAGGGATGATACATTCAAAGAACTACTCATTCTTATGGGGAAATGTCTAGCCTTGTGTTAGAACAGTACTGGAACAGGCCTAATTCTTGTGTTGTTAAGAGTTCAGTCCCCATCACTCTGGTCTATAGCTGATCTGGATTCCCATGGAAAAGGTAGTACTGTGGTCATCAGCACCACCCTTCCGCTTACAGCCGTGACATCGAGCTTTTTCTTATTTTTCTGGCATCTAGGGATGGCTCTCAGCTCTTTAGAATCTGGTTCTCTGTATATATACATATATATATTGCTTAGCATTTATAAGAATATTTAATGGAAAAATAATAAAAAAGAGATTTTCATAATGTTTTGACACACTGGTGTATATATATATATGAGCTACTTTGGCTCAACCTTACAGTCACTGCTTCACAAAGCAACATCTTATTGATAATGTTCCCAGGGCTGGCAGGATGCTCTCAAATCTCCTTCAAGAGCACACGCTGGAGGGAGCACAGTTGACTGATTATTCTGGGCTCCCTCCTCTCTGGGTTCCTCACTGCGCTCATGCAGAGGCCATGCTTTCCCCAGGTTATTCCGGTCAGCACCGGACGCAGTGAGGGCACGACTGCAGGGTGGGCTGCCACTGCGTGCTCTCCAGTGGGCCGTTTTCAGCAGAGGAGAGGAGCGCTTGTCTGGTTGATATGTTTAGAAATGCTCTGCAGTCTGAAGCACTTCCTCATTAGCATTGCTTCTCTCTTCCCTTTCCTAAGTGCTAGACTTACTTCTCGACCCTCAGGCTCTTGGCCAGTCCCCTCACCCTTTATCAATCACTGGCTGTCCCCTCCTCCCCCGTAAGCTACAAGGCTTAGCCTTCTTAATATTTGCTTCTGATAAGAGTGAACTAAAAGACCAGGTTTTTGTGTCCTTTTCAGTTCAGTTCAGTTCAGTCGCTCAGTCATGTCCGACTCTCTGCGACCCCATGAATCACAGCACGCCAGGCCTCCATCACCAACTCCCGGAGTTCACTCAAACTCATGTCCACAGAGTCGGTGATGCCATCCAGCCATCTCATTCTCTGTCGTCCCCGTCTCCTTCCACCCCCAATCCCTCCCAGCATCAGAGTCTTTTCCAGTGAGTCAACTTGCTGCATGAGGTGGCCAAAGTATTGCAGTTTCAGCTTTAGCATCAGTCCTTCCAATGAACACCCACGATTGATCTCCTTTAGAATGGACTGGTTGGATCTCCTTGCAGTACAAGGGACTCTCAAGAGTCTTCTCCAGCACCACAGTTCAAAAGCATCAATTCTTCGGTGATCAGCTTTCTTCACAGTCCAACTCTCACATCCATACATGACCACTGGAAAAACCATAGCCTTGACTAGATGGACTTTTGTTGGCAAAGTAATGTCTATGCTTTTTAATATACTACCTAGGTTGGTCATGGAGAAGGAAATGGCAACCCACTCCAGTGTTCTTGCCTGGAAAATCCCAGGGACGGGGGAGCCTAGTGGGCTTCCGTCTATGGGGTCACACAGAGTCGGAAACGACTGAAGTGACTTAGCAGCAGCAGCAGCAGCAGGTTGGTCATAACTTTCCTACCAAGGAGTAAGCGTCTTTTAATTTCATGGCTGCAATCAGCATCCACAGTGATTTTGGAGCCCCAAAAATAAAGTCTGACACTGTTTCCACTGAATGAGGAATTCCCCAGGTCGGTAGGTGCCCAGTATGCTACTGGAGATCAGTGGAGAAATAACTCTAGAAGGAATGAAGGGATGGAGCCAAAGCAAAACCAATACCCAGCTGTGAATGTGACCGGTTATAGAAGCAAGTTCCGATGCTGTAAAGAGCAATATTGCATAGGAACCTGGAATGTTAGGTCCGTGAATCAAGGCAAATTGGAAGTGGTCAAACAGGAGATGGCAAGAGTGAATGTAGACATTCTAGGAATCAGTGAATTAAAATGGACTGGAATGGGTGAATTTAACTCAGATGACCATTATATCTACTACTGTGGGCAGGAATCCCTCAGAAGAAATGGAGTAGCCATCATGGTCAACAAGAGTCCGAAATGCAGTACTTGGATGCAGTCTTAAAAATGACAGAATGATTTCTGTTCGCTTCCAAGGCAAACCATTCAATATTACAGTAATCCAGGCCTATGCCCCAACCAGTAACGCTGAAGAAGCCGAAGTTGAGCAGTTCTATGAAGACCTACAAGATCTTTTAGAACTAACACCCCAAAAAGATGTCCTTTTCATTATAGGGGACTGGAATGCAAAAGTAGGAAGTCAAGAAACACCTAGAGTAACAGGCAAATTTGGCCTTGGAGCACGGAATGAAGCAGGGCAAAGGCTAATAGAGTTTTATCAAGAGAATGCACTGGTCATAGCAAACACCCTCTTCCAACAACATAAGAGAAGACTCTACACATGGACATCACCAGATGGTCAACACTGAAATCAGATTGACTATATTCTTTGCAGCCAAAGATGGAGAAACTGTATACAGTTAGCAAAAACAAAACCAGGAGCTGACTGTGGCTCAGATCATGAACTCCTTATTGCCAAATTTAGACTGAAATTGAAGAAAGTAGGGAAAACCACTAGACCATTGTGTCCTTATAGCATGGTTTAAAATAGGGGGAGAAAACAGTCTTTAATAAAATATCTGTTGGATAAAGAATTATTACTATTGTGGAAAAATAGCCAATTTTGACATTTAAGTCTTTTAATATGGCTAATAAGTATTTGGAAAATATTTTTCTTGGCAAATTGTAAAATGTCCCAGATAACTGAGGAAGCAATATGCCTACTTGCAAGCAAATATAGGTATACCTTATTTTATTGCACAGTAATGAGTCAAGGCTATGGTTTTTCCAGTGGTCATGTATGGATGTGAGAGTTGGACTATGAAGAAAGCTGATCGCCGAAGAATTGATGCTTTTGAACTGTGGTGCTGGAGAAGACTCTTGAGAGTCCCTTGGACTGCAAGGAGATCCAACCAGTCCATTCTAAAGGAGATCAATCCTGGGTGTTCATTGGAAGGACTGATGCTAAAGCTGAAACTGCAATACTTTGGCCACCTCATGCGATGAGCTGACTCACTGGAAAAGACTGATGCTGGGAATGATTGGGGGTGGGAGGAGACGGGGACGACAGAGAATGAGATGGCTGGATGGCATCACCAACTCGATGGACATGAGTTTGAGTGAACTCCGGGAGTTGGTGATGGACAGGGAGGCCTGGCGTGCTGTGTGATTCGCGGGGTCGCAGAGAGTCGGACACGACTGAGGACTGAACTGAACTGATCTGAACTGAATGAGTTTTTTACAAATTGAAGATTTGCGCCCACCCTGCATTGTCAGAAGATGGTTAGCATTTCCAGTGATAAAATATTTTTAAATTAAGGTACTTACATTTTTTTTAAGACATAATGCTATTGTAGTCTTAATAGCGGAGAAGGCAATGGCAAGCCACTCCTGTACTCTTGCCTAGAAAATCCCATGGGTGGAGGAGCCTGGGTAGGCTGCAGTCCATGGGGTCGCTAAGGGTCGGACACGACTGAGCGACTTCACTTTTCACTTTCACACATTGGAGAAGGAAATGGCAACCCACTCCAGTGTTCTTGCCTGGAGAATCCCAGGGACGGGGGAGCCTGGTGGGCTTCTGTCTATGGGGTCACACAGAGTCGGACACGACTGAAGTGACGCAGCAGCAGCAGCAGCAGTCTTAATAGATGGCAGTACAGTGTAAATGTAAATTTTGTATGCACTGGTTAAACCAAAAAAGGTGTTTGACTTGCTTTATTATTATATTCTTTTTATCACCAAAAATGGTGTTTGACTTGCTTTATTATTATATTCTTTTTGGTCTGGAACAAAAGGCTGAGGTGTACCAGTATGGTTATTTTTTTTTAATGTATTTATTCTATTTGGAGGCTAATTACATTATTGTATTGATTTTGCCATACATTGACATGAGTCTGCCCCAGGTGTACATGTGTTCCCCATCTTGAACCCCCCTCCCACCTCCCTCCCCATCCCATCCCTCTGGTTCATCCCAGTACACCAGCCCCAAGCATCCTGTTTCATGCATCGAACCTGGACTGGCAATTCGTTTCACATATGATAATATACATGTTTCAATGCCATTCTCCCAAATCATCCCACCCTCACCCTCTCCCACAGAGTCCAAAAGACCGTTCTATACATCTGTGTCTCTTTTGCTGTCTTGTATACAGGGTTATCGTTATCATCTTTCTAAATTCCATATATATGCGTTAGTAAACAACTGATTAGGTTTATGTAACTTCAAAATTTTACCCTTTAAGATAAATTACCTTTCAGTGAGGCTTGGTGAAGATTACGTTAGCCCTTTAAGTACCTTTTTATGTTGCTCAATCAGCGCAGAAAAACTTGAACACTTGATTATGTCAAAAATGTACCTTCTAAAAAGCAGACTGCTCCTCTCTACCTTAGAGAAGCATGGGGAGCAAATGAAACAGTGTAAAACTGGGATCAGGTGAATGGAGTCAGAAAAGTGTCAGCTCGGCAATAAAGTCCCTCTGTGCTTTTAGCTATATTAACAGCAGATCTGTAGGTTTACTGAGGGTGGCAATTCAGAAGCCATCATCACTGCCTTAGCCTCTGTAGATGTTAGAAATCAATATGCCGTGTTCAGGAACCAAACTCGTATATCTTCATATCATGCGAGTACTTTGACTCATATGGTGCCCTGTATACGACGAGTTGACTCACTGGAAAAGACTCTGATGCTGGGAAAGGTTGGGGGCGGGAGGAGAAGGGGACGACAGAGAATGAGATGGCTGGATGGCATCACCGACTCTGTGGACATGAGTTTGAGTGTACTCCGGGACTTGGTGATGGACAGGGAGGCCTGGCGTGCTGTGATTCATGGGGTTGCAGAGAGTCGGACCCGACTGAGCGACTGAACTGAACTGAACTGATACCTATAATAGACAATGATAAATGAAATTTAGCTAAATGCATTGAAAAGAAGATGTAAAGGAACACTGAGCTTTGTTCCAAAAATGTACAAAGTTAACTTTGCTATTTAGATAACTATTTTTTTTAAACCATGCAAACTTGTGTATGTAAAATGGGGTACATTCTTGCTTATATAATGTCATTTTACATCATCATTTGTTTTTAAGCAATTCCTTCATGGTAAGTTTATTTCTTGAAATACATTATGTACTTCCGTACACATCTAAATTGCTACTGCTTAGACACTAAGCAGGATTGTTGCTCTTTTTATATGGCAACCTTGCATAGAAAAAGTTTAATCAAGTTGGTTGAATAGGTCAACAATTCATGATATAAAATAAAACCATGAGAAATGTGTGCCCTGCAATTTAGAATGCACCATCAACTTCTCCAAATTATCATTGCAACTGAAGCACAAAAGGAAAATAGATTTAAAAAAATAGCAAGTTGCACATTTGTCATTTAAATTAAATATACTCCATAAGATTTCATGCAACTTTCTAAGTGTACCCTGTAAGTATAAACTCATTTTAGCAGACAGACATCTAGTTGCTTTGATATATCACTGTAATTATGAAAGCACGAAAGTAAAACCGTAAAGTACGTGGCAGTAAATTTTGAAAAACACAAATAAAAAATCATATTATGGAAAGAGAACTAGTGAGAAGCTAATGTTGATATCTTAATCTCATTGGGGACATTCATTTTAATATCATTAAGACTAGGATCGATGTAAGAATGATAGTAACACATAGGAAAAACATTTTTGCTTACTGAAATATTCATTATTGTAATAGATAAAAATTTAATTGCTTGTTTTTCCTGAAATGTAAATATGTATGAAAAAATGAACTACTCTGTAAAGAAATTTTATCTCACGAAATATTAAAAAATGAATTATTTGCACAAGTAATTTTCTCAGTCTTTAAATATAGCCTAAGCATTTTATAACTGAAAATAAGATTTACATCTCTATCTACAAAAGATTTTATATATACATATGTAATTAATATAAACTCAGAAATTATTATATGCTATGACTATGGTTCAATAAACAAAGTCATCTTTTAATATAATGATGACAAGAAAGAGCAATTTGGAAAACAGTATCTTATATCAAAATTTTATTAATAAGGTTAACCTAAAAATCTCTGTTTTCCCTCAGGCTCTACATTATTTTTAAACTCCATTAACTGCTAAATTCCTTAAATTGCAAAGGACAAAATGAATTTCATAAAAAGCTATTTATCTCTCTCCAGAGTATTGGTAAAAGTCCAAATAAATGAGCTAATAAGGTTACTTACAATTTCTTTCTAAAAGCACAGATATGTTAAGAACTTCTAACTATATAGTAGCTTCAAACTTCATAATTTCTTATTCATCTACCAAAATTGTAAATTATAGAAAGTAAACTGACTTCAATTAATAGATAATAATTTGACTTTTAAAGAACAAAAATGTGTGTCTCTCATGAATTTACCTTGGACTACACTGAAATTTAGGTCACGTTATTTTAACTAAATAAAAAACTCTGAAATAAATGTATCCTAAACTATAGCTTGTTAAATTTATAGAAAAATAATATATTGACAAACTCCATAAGCTGAATATAAATTGTATGCATTTAGCTAGATTGGCTTTTTATATCACATAACACATACATATATAACAGTTTATATAAATGACATTTTATATATATATGTGTGTGTGTGTATGTGTCTTCCCAGGATTGGGAAGATCCCGTGGAGGAAGGCATGGCAACCTACTCCAATATGCTGTTTCTGTGTTGGTGCAACTGTCTTCTAAATGGTTTGATCGCTCGTAATTCTGAATCTTCTCAGGGCTTCCCTGATAGCTTAGCTGGTAAAAAATTTGCCTGCAATGAGGAGACCCCAGTTCGATTCCTGGGTCAGGAAGATCCACTGGAGAAAGGATAGGATACCCACTCCAGTATTCTTGGGCTTCCCTGGTGCCTCAGCTGGTAAAGAATCCTCTAGCAATGTGGGAGACATGGATTCAATCCCTGGGTTGGGAAGATCCCCAGGAGAAGGGAAAGGTTACCCACTCCAGTATTCTGGCCTGGAGAATTCCATGGACTGTATGGTATATGGACTGTATAATATATACATTTTATATATAAGACATTTTATACATATATATATAACAAAAAAAAGTGACAGTGGTCTGAAAGTAATAGAAGAACAAAAATTCACGAAAAACAGTCATGCAATCTGAAAAGTTACAGATATTGGAAAAATCAAAGGTGTTTGGATTCATTTAGTGTCAATTCAATATTATCAGTAATAATTCAGCACCACATAAAAATGATGTTAATATAATGGATCTGAATATCAATAGACATGTTCTGTAATGAAGTTTGAAAACTTAAAGAGCTTTCTTTTTCCCTAAATCCCACATTCTTGGCTGTGTCAGATATTAAAATTGTTTGAACAGTGAAAAATCTCTTTTTGAATGAGAAATTTGGTTGACATTGGAGAAAATAATCCAGACTGAGGAAGAATCTTTAGGGTTCTGAAAGTGACCCTGACTTTTGCAATCTATTGTTTATAAGCTACTCAGTCTGAGCTGTTTATTACAGCAGCTGAACAGACTAACAGAGGTGCTGGTGTGACACTCCTGTAACTGTTTCCAATTCTCTCACTAATACAAGGGGACTGGGTCCCCTCGGCACTGACTGTAAATCTTAAGATCTTAAAGAGTATCATGGCCATTCCAGTATTTAAACCAACTTTCTCAAGAATGTGTGGCCAATTAAGTTCCTCTTTTATCTCATTTGGCTCTACTCAGTGTCACAATGAAAACTGTTCATCCCTTTAACCAACTAAAAATCAACCACAATTCAGTTTAGTTCAGTCGCTCAATCATGTCCGATTCTGCGAACCCATGGACTGCAGATAGCCTCCCTGTCTATCACGAACTCCTGGAGCTTGCTCAAACTCATGTCCATAGAGTTGATGATACCATCCAACCATCTCATCCTCTGTCATCCCCTTTTCCTCCTGCTTTCAATCTTTCCCAGCATCAGGGTCTTTTCCAATGAATCAGTTCCTCGCAGCAGGTGGCCAAAGTTTTGGAGTTTCAGCTTCAGCATCAGTCCTTCCAGTGAATATTCAGAACTGATTTCCTTTAGGATGGACTGGTTTGATCTCTTGCAGTCCAACCACAATTATCTCCCCCTATATTTTTCTCTAAAGAAGTTGGGGGGGGGGGAAACTTTCAACTTAAAAAAAATATTAGCCTCATACCTTAAGCACACACCTATTAATCAAGAAGTCCTCTGTAAATGTTCCAACCAGACTTAGAGGCCCTCATGCAAAGAATCTTTTTGCTCTATTTTTTAGCAATAGATGTTCAGCATTTAGAGATTCCAAGGAGAACTTGCTGTTTATTCCCTCTAGGACACTTAATATAACACGTGGTTTTCTAATATGGTGGCAAAGCATTTAAATTATTTTGCTAGCCATTTATAATTCCCTTTTCCTTTCCCCCATGCCTTTTAAAAAGGATGAATTGTGAGGAAAACCATTTTGTTAAGCAAGGTTACAGGTGAAGATGAAAAGGGAAGTAGTAAAAAATGGCTGAGTTTATCCACATTAATAAAAGAAAAAGAATGATTAGAAAGGATTACAGAGGACTGACAGTAAAAATTTTAGGTAGGAGATGTCTGTAAGAGGATAAGAATAGGATCAAAGAGGAAAAAACACTTTCCAATGGAGGAGAAGATAGAGAAATTTGTGTCAGATTTAAAATTGTGAGGAAATCTTATAAATGAGAGAAAAAAAAAAAACAGGCATGTTTGGGATGATCTGTGATATGAGGTGCCATATGCTTCCCTTTTTTTCTCATATGAAACTCCTGAGAAAATTTACATTTTTATCAATGCTTTAGTTATTAGATAAGTATTTCTTTTTTTGTTAGGAATTTCTCTGAAAGTGAGGTCAATTACACTGGCATCCCTAAAAATGACTTACAAATTTTATAATATGTGTATAAAACAAATTAAATTCCCTTTCTTCTCTGCGCAGACTTACCAAAATCTCAGTGGGTATTAGACTCATTTCTAAGGAGCAGATGTACTAGTTTCATCTGGAAATTTTATTATTCCATGATTTCTGCTGATTGTCTTCTAACACTGAAGTCTAACATCTCTATCTATAAAAATTCTAGACCCTCTAATTTACTCTTATTGATAATCTTTTGTCATAACTTTTAGAATCCAAAACCACTATACTTTTTATTATTTAAATGACACTATATACAGACTTTAGAAGGCTCCCAGTGTGCACTGAATTTAGTGTCCACTGAATTCAGTTCAGTTCAGTTGCCCAGTCGTGTCTGACTCTTTGCGACTGCATGAACTGTAGCATGCCTGGCTTCCCTGTCCATCATCAACTCCTGGAGCTTACTCAAACTCATGTCCATCGAGTCAGTGATGCCATCCAACCGCCTCAACCTCTGTTGTCATCTTCTCCTCCTGCTGTCAATCTTTCCCAGCATCTGGGTCTTTTCCAATGAGTCAGTTCTTCACATCAGGTAGCCAAAATATTGGTTTCAACTTCAGCATCAGTCCTTACAGTGAATACTCAGGAGTGATTTCCTTAAGGATGTAACAGTTGAATCTCCTTGCAGTCCAAGGGATGCTTAAGAGTCTTCTCCTGATGTGGATGGCTCCAGGCCTGGGGTGCACAAAATGAGCATAGAGCATCTTCATGGACAACAAGAAGGACCCCAAAAACAATAGAAATGATTAAAATGACACAGGTGCCAGCGTGAAGAGGATCCCATTGGACAATCTGGGAAAATTTGATCATCAAAATAAAAAAGTACTTAACAAATTATAACAGAAATAATAGATTATAATCCACTGAGTAAAATAAAATCATTGAGTCTGTTTGGAATTAATAGAATGAACTAATGAATGAATAAATTAATGCATCAGTGAAAAAACAGAATCCTCTCCAACACCACAGTTCAACAGCATCAATTCTTCAGCACTCAGGTTTCCTTATAGTCCAACTCTCACATCCGTACATGACTACTGGAAAAACCATAGCTTTGACTAGACAGACCTTTGTTGGCAAAGTAATGTCTCTGCTTTTTAGTATGCTGTCCACGATGGTCATAGCTTTTCTTCCAAAGAGCAAGCATATTTTAATTTCATGGCTTCAGTCATCATCTGCAGTGATTTTGGAGTCCAAAAAAAAAAAAATCTGTCACTGTTTCCATTGTTTCTCCATCTATTTGCCATGAAGTGATGGGACCAGATGGCATGATCTTAGTTTCCTGAATGTTGAGTTTTAAGGCAACTTTTTCACTCTCCTCTTTCACTTTCATCAAGAGGCTCTTTAGTTTTTCTTCACTCCCTGCCATAAGGGTGGTGTCATCTGCATATCTGAGGTTATTGATATTTCTCCCGGCAATCTTGATTCCAGCTTATGTTTCATCCAGCCCGTTTCTCATTATGTACTCTGCATCTAAGTTAAATAAGCAAGGTGACAATATACAGCCTTGACATACTCCTTTTCCTATTTGGAACCAGTCTGTTGTTCCATGTCCACTCCTAACTGTTGCTTCTTGTCCTGCATACAGATTTCTTAGGAGGCAGGAAAGGTGGTCTAGTATTCTCATCTCTTTAAGAATTTTTCACAGAATTTGTTGTGATCCACACAGTCAAAGACTTTAGCATTGTCAAAAAAGCAGAAGTAGATGTTTTTCTGCAACTCTCTTGCTTTTTTGATAATCCAGTGAATGTTGACAATTTGATCTCTGGTTCCTCTGCCTTTTCTATATCCAGCTCGAACATCTGGAATTTCACAGTTTACATACTGTTGAAGGCTGACTTGGAGAATTTTGAGTGTTACTTTGCTAGTGTGTGAGATGAGTGCAATTGTGCGGTAGTTTCAACATTCTTTAGCATTGCCCTTCTTTGGGATTAGAATGAAAACTAACCTTTTCCAGTCCTGTGGCCACTGCTGAGTTTTCCATATTTGCTGGCATATTGAGTGCATCACTTTCACAGCATCATCTTTCAGGATTTGAAATAGCTCAACTGGAATTCCATCACCTCCACTAGCTTTGTTTGTAGTTATGCTTCCTAAGGCCTACTTGACTTCACATTCCAGGATGTCTGGCTCTAGGTGAGTGATCACACCATCGTGATTATCTGGGTCATGAAGATCTTTTGTACAGTTCTTCTGTGTATTCTTGCCCCCTCTTCTTAATATCTTCTGTTAGGTCCATACCATTTCCGTCCTTTATTTTGCCCATTTTTGCATGAAATGTTTCCTTGGTATCTCTAATTCTCTTGAAGAGATCTCTATTCTTTTCCATTCTATTGTTTTCCTCTATTTCTTTGCATTGATCACTGAGGAAGGCTTTCTTATCTCTCCTTGCTATTCTTTGGAACTGTGCATTCAAATGGGTATGTCTTTCCTTTTCTCCTTTGCCTTTTACTTCTCTTCGTTTCTCAGCTATGTGTAAAGCCTCCTCAGACAACCATTTTGCCTTTTTGCATTTCTTTTTCTTGGGGGTGATCTTGATCCCTGCCTCCTGAACAATGTCACGAACCTCCGTCCATAGTTCTTCAGGTACTCTATCAGATCTAATCCCTTGAATCTATTTGTCACTTCCACTGTATAAGGGATTTGATTTAGGTCATACCTGAATGGTCTAGTGGTTTTCCCTACTTTCTTCAATTTAAGTCTGAATTTGACAATGAGGATTTCATGATCTGAGCCATAGTCAGTCCCTGGTCTTGTTTTTGCTGACTGTATAGAGCTTCCTCATCTCACTCTTTCAGCAAATTCTGACTGATCCCCAACTATGTATCAGTAATTTTCTAGTGGTGGACATTTAAAGCTAAATAAAAGAGATTATTTCCTGTCCTACGGAGTTAACATTCTAGTGATAGTCATTAAAAGTAAACAAACAGGAAAATATCTAACTGTTAAATGTACTATGAAAGAGAAAGACTGATACAAGAGATCATAATAAGAAAAGTTAAATTTCAGTTTGGGGGGTCATGGAGAACTTTTATGAGATGACACTTTCTTAAAGTCCTTTCTAATCTTTAAAAAAATTTCATGGGAACAATACAATTTGAAATTTTATATTTATTTGTTCAGGTATTTCTTTTAATGAGTTTGGGAAAACTCAAAAATTGCAAGAATTTATAAACCATGATATGTGTTTTGCAAGCGCAGTTGGTAATTTTTGAAAGAACAGCACCATAAAGTTTGAAGGATTTGCTTCTATCCTTTTTGAGCTTGTGAGAAAACATTTGGGATTTCCCAGTGGCTCAGATGGTAAAGAATCTGCCTGCAATGTGGGAGACCGGGGTTTAATTCTTGGGTCAGGAAGATCCCCCAGAGGAGGAAATTGCTACCCACTCTAGTACCAACATTTAGGGTTTTCTTTGCTGTACTTTTTGAATGAATTTATATCCCTTTTTTCCTATTAATGTCAGCATGTTATAAAGTTCCATTTTTGCTGGAAGTAGTCTCTCATTTTGCTTAAGGCTTACTTGACCATTTAATTAATAGCAGTTGTCGTATTATCTGTGATTAGATTTCATCTGCACCAATTCATTTCCCTCACCATTCACAGTTCAAAGTAAGAAAATAAACCTAAAACCAGCTTAAGAGACGATTAGGGCATAGAGGACAAAACAAATATGACATCTAACTAATAACCAGCAGCATTAACTAATAATTTTAATTTCAACACATTAAATGGAAAATATAAGAAAATATGCAACTATGTATTTTGGATAAAACCAGCAGGTTATAAACATCATAGAAAGCAAACCAAACACAGGCTCTTTGTACAGGGTAATTAGCATTATGCAAAGAGAGAACATGACATTAAGATGACATTCTAGACTTTAGGCTTAAATCTTCTTGAATTCAAAGTAGGTTTTCCTTTAGAAACAATGTCATCCATGATTACTTAATGTCTTTGTCTACCCAGGGAGCCTCCCTTAATCTGTAAAGTGATTTTGAGGGTAATATTGTGTTAGAGCATCATATGTTTAGGCAACCATATATAAATCCTGCTTATGAAAAAGAAGCTCCTTTCAGGAAATTTTTTAAGAAATTAAAGTAATAATATGAGCAAACAATATACTGTGACAGAGTTAAAAGGTCAAAAAACAAAACAAAAAAGTGTAACAGAGCATTACAACCCATACCAAATAAAAGTAACAGTATCTATAAGAACATGAGATAATAACAACCTGAACTAAACAACAAAGATGGTGACTTTCAGTGTCACCATCTCAAGGAACACTTTTCTCCCTCGTCTGCCATGCTACCCGAAGGAAACAGACCCCTTCCTCTACCTGGCGTTGGACTCACACTTTGATATCACCTGGTACATAATCCTATCATTAAATTGATGTCACTTTGCTTGTGTGTTTCTCCCACTAACTTAACTGAAAAAAAAATAAAACATTCCTGATTTCTAACACATAGTAACTGCTCAAAATATCTTGAATAACTGAGTCTTTCTTATGTTTCAAAATAGTTGTTTTATGGATATTTACAATAAATTCTCTGGTTTCATGTTACCTCTGATGATTTGCCAGGTTTATTGCAGTACCAAATTTATTAACATGTGTCCTCTACTCCCAACCCATGCAAGCACACACACACACGTGCACTCGCTGACTGGAGGAATTATGTGTTGATCAATCTGGTTCCTTAATGTGAGAATTTAAGTCAATCTACATTAGAAAGGAAGGGTAAGAGAATAAGAACTGGGGAGAGCAGTGGTTAGGAAAAAAAAAAGTACTTTTAAGAAACGTTGCTGTGGATTTTACTGACCTTTTCGTAGAAGCACCATTTAAGTATTGGAATGCCTTTCAAAATAAATTTTTGCTGATTGGACTGTGCTGCTTTATAGACTGTTTGCAAAGTTTGGTCCATGTAAGATGCTCATTTTATTAAGATTCCATTGGGAGGGGCAAGTATATAAGATTTGAGACTTAAGCTGCAGTATTCATTCAGCTTCACCTCAGAGTAAAACCTTGGCTTTTATATCCCGCCAAGAATGTACTTCAACCATGACCATCTGATTCTTTGGAATATGCTATAAGTAATAAAACTCAAACAGATAGGGGCCATTGTGAGTCTGAGAATATAACAATGAAATCAATGCTAAAATCACAACTTTGAGGGGAATGTCTTATTTTTAAAAGTTTTTAATTGGAGGAAAACGGCTTTACAATGCTGTGTTAGTTTCTGATAATGTGAATCAGCTCTAAGTATACACATATCCCTCCCTCTTCAGCCTCCCTCCCACCTCCTACCCCGATTCCACTCCTCTGGGTCATCTCAGAGCACTGAGCTGAGCTCCCTGTGCTATCCAGCAGCTTCCCACTAGCTGCTGCTTTACCTATGCTAGTGTATATATGTCAATGCAACTCCCTCAATTTGTCCCACCTTCAGAACTTCAGCTTCTTTTGAGAATGCAGTTTTGGTAGTGAGCATGCAACTCGAAGACACTTAAATGAAACTGCATGAATTTGTGCAATAAAAGTTACTTTACCTTAAATAATCATGATGACAATAATAATAACACTGGTATAAATAGCAGCAATAGCATCTAACATTTATTGTGTACTTCCCCTGTGGCAAGCCCTGCTTTGAGCATTTTATATATACCAGTTCATTTAATTCCTTTCATAATCCTTTGATGCTGGCAACAGCACTAGTTCCAATTCACAGTTAAGGAAAGAATTTAGGTAATGGATCCATAATTAAGCATAAATCAAGTACTGGGACCAGGATTCAAACTTGGGAATCTAGTTCCATAATCTTCTCAGCCACATTCTTACCACCATACTATACCATAATGTTTCCTAAGAAACCAGCATCCCTTCTAGATAGCTAGGTTAATGTCAGACTTCACAGGATTCACTGAATGCTATTTCCCTGCCTCTTTATTAAAAAATACACAATAGATCCTTTGAGGGATATGAATGCTGTTTCGGGACTGACAGTCTTTGAAGCTACTAGTAGCTTCTACTTGAAACT
This sequence comes from Moschus berezovskii, assembly GCF_049115385.1. Lineage (NCBI taxonomy): Eukaryota > Metazoa > Chordata > Mammalia > Artiodactyla > Moschidae > Moschus > Moschus berezovskii. Next base: position 27,176,349 of record NC_142485.1, on the reverse strand, counting down.
AGGAAGTAAAGACATGTAAGTGGCATATGCTGTGAACCCAAGTGGTATCTTTAACTTGATTTGGCATATGTCAGTGTCTAAGATACTCTGAAGTACAAGTCTGAAGAGAACAGCATAGCGTATTGAACAGACACATGCATCATCCATGACTTCATTTTGTAGAAGATAGCCTCACTGATCCTGAGTGGGTGAACTGCAGTGTGTGTTGTGCCTGGGACTTTTGTCAAATAATATAATAACATGTTAGCAAAAAAAGATAACGGGCCCCACTCTCATGTTCCAACTGGCATATCGACAAGAGTAGGCTATTTGCCAAAGGACATTAAGCTGAGCCTTGGAGAAGTAGAAACAGCTCCACCAGATTTACTCAGTAGGGAATTATGGCCAAAATTTATTAAACTTTGGATTTTTCAAATTCTATTTGTGAAATTAATCAGAACACAGTAAAAGTTGGTATCCCCATGTTATGACTAAATCTCTCCCAAGCCTGAAATTTTTGCATTATGTTTCAGCAATAGATTAAAGATTCACCAATACAAATTTAAAAAGAACAACTTCAGTTGTATTATCACCAGATTTCTTTAAATATAGCCAATAGCATCTTATGTGTCTTAAAGAGTAATCCACATAAGGAAATGTAGGGTTAAAGGATCAAGTCTTTTTTTTTTTTTTTTTTTCTGATTTAAACTTGCCATTATGTACTTAAGCTAAAACAAAGTTCTAGAATTAGAGTGATGTGCATATGCCTCTGAGGAAATCCAGTCAGCGAGCTTGCAAGTGTTCATATACAGAGACAGTAACTCTTTAGACAAGTTTTTGTCTGATTAATGTTATTTCAGATGATGGGTAGCCTTGTGAATAAATGATGAAAAGATGAAAACTAAAATATATAGTAGCACAAGCCAGCACTACAGAAAGTAAACAGCTATTTTTAAGAGAGATATTATTTGGAAAGTCAAGAGCAATTTAAATAAGCAGTTTACATGACAGCTCAATAATGAACAGCAGTAACCTCCTCTTTGTTCCCTCCCAGGCTTGCACAAGCCGATGGGGAGTATGTTTGCCGAATCAGGAGACTAACTGAGGGAAAACCATCCCTCCATCTTTTGAGAGTGGACTAAAAAATACAAGCATTTTGGAAAACCAAAACAGAAATGTTAGCCCAACCATGTATGTGTTAGAAAAGCAAGGCTAGAAGAGAGATGAGTTAGTGAATGCAACTTAGAAATAGAAGTTCTGCAATATGTGGCATTTACACCAGTGCTAAGTTAGTTTATTAAAATGTGCACCCACTGGGAAATATAGAGAAAAGCAGGGCATTATCTGTGCATTATCCTGCACTTCTTGTCCTCAAGGGGAACATTTTTTCTTATTTAGAGATCAACCCAGCACTGTTTACTGCAGACACAAATTGCTTTACAAACCTTCGTGTTGATTTTGAATGGATCTCCAGATTTGCCTCACAGTGTGAAGCAAATCAAATCCCATAATATGTGATCAACAGAGACGTTTTGTTTAAACGATACATGTTTTGTTTAAGGAAAGCATACACTTGCTTTTCACTTTCACACTTGCTTCAGAAATTGTCCCATCCCCTCTGTTAATTAGGTGAGCTCTTTTATTTACAATGGAGCAATGGTGCCAAAATATTTTGGGAAAATGGTCCTTCAGGAGTTAACTCAGATTATATCAAACTTTGATAATACAGACATTGAATATATTTTTAAAAGCAAATTTCACACTAAGGTCTACTGGGTGCATATTTTTATCTCAGAAGTTCTTCAATGTCAGGATAAAGGTGAAACTCTAACTAACACTAGGATGCTTTTATCTGTAGTAGTGAGTAAATTTCATAGTTTCTTTGGCAACTTGTAAAAGTGCACGATTCATATGCAGATGCACCTTCATCTAAAAGAAATTTTAAAGAAAATGCTTTTGTCTGATGTACAGTTCTCTGAAAAACAGAGTTGTTAAGAATAAATGTGTTTCTTCTGCTGAACACCCAGATTTAACTATCCAGGCGAGAGCATAGTATTGTGGTACTTGCACAGGTCAAAGACAGTATCTATTGCAGCATGCTTCTCTGTACTGCAAATATATGTATCAGTACTTTTCTTTATTGCTTTTTTTAGAGATTTTTTTTTTAAATGACCATTTTTTAAATGACCATTTAAAAAAAAATCTTTACTGAATTTGTTATAATATTGCATCTTAAAAAAAAAAAGTTTTTTGTTTTTTGTTTTTGCTGTGAGGCTTATAGGATCTTACCTCCTCAACCAGGGATCAAACTCTCATCCTCTGAGTTGGAAGGCAAAGACCTTGATAGGATAGATAGTATAGTATAACCACTGGACTGCAAGGAAAGTATTGTATTTTTAATTTAGTGCTTACATTCAGTAAAGCAACACTGAAAAAATGGGTTTGCCATTGTTAATATTATTACAGTATGAAAAGAAAAAGGCCCAAAATAGATTTTTATTTTAAGAAGAATGAAAAATACTAATAACTGGTAGAGCAGTGAGTTTTGGTATTCACAGCTCACTACTGGAAAGAAAATACACTCTGATTCCTACACATATTTAAAAAAATAACAACATGAGTTTGGGAAATTATTTAAACAGTTATTTTAAAGGTCTACTGAAAAATTAAATTCTATTTCCCAAGAACTCCAAAAGCCTAGCAATGAAATAAAGCTATACTAAAAATAGAGAGGATATATCATGTTTTTTTTTGTTTGAAATGCAAGTAGTTGGATATTATAAAACTTACATTTGTACTTCCCTGGTGGTCCAGTGACCAAGATGCTGGGCTTCCAGTGCAGGAAGCCCAGGTTTGATTCCTGGTCAGGGAACTAGATCCCACATGCCTCAACTAAGAGTTTGCATGCCACGACTAAGACCCAGTGCAGCCAAATAAATAAATCTAAAAAATTGTTATATTGGTGTATATGTGTGTGTATGTGTGTGTGTGTGTGTGTGTGTGTAATATATGTACACACCTATATGTACATGTATGTATGTACACACATCTCCTCTCAGAGCAAGTCATACCATAAGTTCATTAACCTTAAAGTGAAAGGAAAGTGAAGTCACTCAGTCGTGTCCGACTCTTTGAGACCCCATGGGCTGTATCCCTACCAGGCTCCTCTGTCCATGGGATTTTCCGGGCAAGAATACTGAAGTGGATGGCCATTTCCTTCTCTAATCATTAACCTTAAGTCTTTACAAACTTTTGATGTAGAATGTTAAGCCTCTCAAGAGAGGGTATCAAATCTGTAAGTGAAATGACTGCTCCAGTAAATGTATACGACTCCATGGATCAGCTTTGACTCCATAGAAAGGGCTAGCCTGGGAAGTGATTTGTAGTAAAGAAGTAAGGATATGATATGATATGATATAATGAAGTATAATATTTTCTATAATATAAAAATAGCACAGAAGCTTGGCCATTCACGCTTTTCCTCTTCCGGTGTCTTTCTCCCCGCCTCCTCCTCAGACTTGTCCCAATCACGGAAGAAAGCCAAAATAACGGAGTGTCCACCGTGTGCCACTTCCCATACAAGACATTCTACTTGCAGGATTTCTGAAACTGTTTCAACATTTCATGGCTAATAAATATATAAGTGATGTTTGAAAAGAAAAAGAAAAAAAATAGCCTGATATGTTTCTTGTCTGACACAGACAAAGCTTTTCTTCTAAATACATCTATTGTTAATTGTTTTGATGACAGCATATAATCTAACAGTCCCTGAGTGGGTTGTTCTTTGTTGTGTTTGCTCTGATTGCCTCAAAGAAACATATCTGTATTTTAAATTTCTTCTTTTAATTAAATATACTCTGTGATGGGTAATTTCTTACAAAGGCATATTTAGACTTATATCAAACATATTATTAATCTACTTATCTTTTATTTTTTTTCCCCACTAGTCCAGGAAAGGAAGCTGCCAAAATTTCATGTTTTTAAACATGGTGCATTGACACTCATCCTATCTAATTCCAACTCTTTTGGTGTCTTCATGGAGGGGAGGGCCTTTCTCTGTGTTTCTCTTAGGAAACGAAACCCAAGACAGGGTTTGTATCTTCCCCGTCCATGCAACTCCCTCAGCATCTATGCTGGATGGTGTCTGAACTAAACCTTTATTTGGTTGTTCAGTCAGGGGATACACATTGCAAATACCCCCATTTCCTGTAGGGCTCACAGAGAGCTAAAAAAAAAAAAATAGAGTGGAACCTCAAGATAAATTTCTGACTCTGTATTTGTGAAGAAGAAGCAAATCTTTTATTAAAAACCTTTTGTTCTGAAGGCAGGTGGAGAATGACTCTGATTCAAAGCAGCTTCAATTTTTCTCTCAAGGAGAATTAGTTAATGACAAGTACAAAGTACTTTCTTTTAGAGTACTATCTTGATGGAAAATGTGCTGGGTTTTTCTATTCATCAGAGAACAAAATGAATGGTAGGAATCCTAGTGTTGATTTCCTTTTGTGCTTTACTAAAAGTAGTTTTTGTTACATTAAACATCACATGACTTTTAACTAAGATTTTGCGCAATCATGAGCTACTGTTGGGATACTCCGTGATAGAACTGTTCATAATCTCTTCTTCAGTTTGGTGTTGGATGGTTTGGAAAGTAAAAAAAATCCATGTGAATTAGAATTTGGGATGCCTTCCTGCTGGGGACTGAATTGTGTTCCTCCAAAATTCGTATGTTGAAGCTCCAAGCCCAACTGTGTTGTTATGAGAGATGCGGTCTTTCGGGAATAACTAAGTTTGATGGAATTGGTGCCCTTATACGAAGAGTCACTAGAGATTTTACTTAGTTTTTTTCTTCCACGTGAGGACACTGTGCAGGTGGCCATCTGCAAGCCAGGAAGAGAGTGCTCACTAGGAACCAAAATCATCTGTTGTTCAAGTGAAAGTGAAAGTCACTCAGTGTTGTCCAACTCTTTGCAACTCCGTAGACTATACAGTCCATGGAATTCTCCAGGCCAGTATACTGTAGTGGGTAGCCGCTCCCTTCTCCAGGGGATCTTCTCAACCCAGGGATCAAACCCAGGTCTTCCGCATTGCAGGTGGATTCTTTACCTGCTGAGCTACCAGGGAAACCCATGTGTATGTGTATAACAACATACCAAGCCTTATGGTATGTTGTTATAGCTGCTCAACCTAAGTCACTTCCCATCTGATGCGTTTAGGATATGAAGAAGCAATGTAATTGCAAATCACTCCTGAACTAAAATTGAAGCTGAGTTTCTGCATGCAGAATGAGTTTTAGCTTCATAGCACACAGTGTTCTTAGCATCTATGTCTTCTGTGTTTCAATAGCCAGATCTTCTCCACAGACAGCATCTTCTGTTTAGATATATTGAGTTAATTCTACTTATGGATTCAGTAAGACCTCTGTTGTTGTTTAGCTGCTCAGTCATGTCCAACTCTTTTGTGACCCCATGGACCACACCTGCCATGCCCCCCTGTCCATGGGATTTCCCAGACAAGAATATTGGAGTGGGTTGCGATTTCCTTCTCCAAGGCCTCTGAGGACCATCCAAAGACTAAAAAAACAAAAAAAGTAACTCTTCCTTTATATGACAACTTTCTATCATTATCACAGTTAAGGAAGATTCAAAATACAGATTTAAAAAGCCTGACTTAGGGTCCAGCTGATGCCCTGGACTCCAGGATTGATTGTGGTGTTAATGTGAGATTTTTTTCTGACAGTCTCAAAGCATTCGTCTGTTCGGGAAGGGCAGCTCTATGAAGGTTCAGTGAGAATCAGAGCTGCCACAGTTACAGCATCACAGACCCCTGTCTTTCACGTTAGACCTGCTGCCCTGAGCTGCAGATAGGCAAGCGGTCAGGTATCAGTAGAAAAGATTCAAATTCATGCAGATGACTGGAAACTTCTCTTCACTGAATCCCAGTAATGGGGACTGATAAATCATCACATTCTTATCTATTTCTATTTAAAAAAATGAAGAAGTAGAACTTTTTCTACCTAACATTGCAGAAATAAAATTGCAGCAAATATTTGGTTAGAAACCACACAGTGCTGTCAACAACACTAACATCACTTAGATCAAATTCCTAGAATAAATGAGCAGATTTCATGTGCCTAGTTTACAAGGGCTCATTTAGAGGTGTGGTGGAATTGGGGTCACCCGAACATAGGTCCAGCTCTGGTTTGGATTACCAGGATTTGTAGAATATGCTTTTGTGTTTAAATCTTATTGTAACTTTGCCAATGAGTATTTGCCTAACCTCTGCCTCCTGAACATCAAGCTTCAATTCCCTAACATACTTCCATGCTTTTAATTTGTATCTTCCAGCTCCTTGCCAGAGTCCTGCGGTTCCTTAACACACTCCCTAAGGCACATGCCTGCATAACTGGGTTCCATATGGATGCTTCAGGCTTATGCTGCATTCAGGCAAGAAACTTTTTGGATCTCCTCAATCAGAGCAAAATCCTGAGTATTATTCATACAAGTAACAGTAACTTGTAACTAGTAACAGACTTCAAGATGACCTTGTGAGAAGTATTATACACATTATTGATTTCTTCCAATTTATAATTAACAATAGCATTTATACAATGATATTTACAGGAAATTTTCATATTTTTAGAGCTAGAATGATTATCTTTATATTCTCCTCTTTAAAGGAGAACTCCCATGGTTTTCACCAGAGTGAGGGAGTGAGTGATAGTCACTCAGTTGTGTCTGACTCTTTGCAACCCCATGGACTTCAGCCCACCAGGCTTCTCTGCCCATGGGATTTCCCTGGCAAGAATACTGGAGTGGGTTGCCATTTCCTTCTCCAATACTAATTTAAAGTTAGTATTTTGTACCTGCAAAACTAGATTAAATAATTTCCTATTGAGTGAATGATGTTTTAAGAATATAATCCTAATTGTTTATTATGGTTTTTATACTTAGATCTGTTCTACAGCAGGGTATTTTTAAATGTAAGTATTGAAAATAGTCTAAGCATAAGGAAAGAAAATTGCTAGCTGTTGACTTTAGAAGTTATAAGGACATAAAACCAAATGACGGATTTATAAAAGTTTCCTTTGGGAAATTTTCAAGTATGTTTCTGAAAACATAATATTAACATTAGGGCTTATTAAGAAAGCAATAAGACAATCACCTCTGTAAGAAACAGAGCTAATTACTATGTCTTCTCCAGAATGCCACTGCAACCAGACAACTTATGGAAACACAGCTCTTTTTTAGTCATTCTGTCCCTTTGATAAAGATAGCAGTATATTATTTCTGGAAAAAAGTAAATCATTGTCTTCTTCATACTTGATATACTTTTTTTAAAATATATATATTTGCTTGCTTGCTAAGTCATTTCAGTCATGCCCGACTCTTTGCAACCCTATGGACTGTAGCCTGCCAGACTCCTCTGTCCACGGGATTCTCTGGGCAAGAAAACTGGAGAGGGTTGCCATGCCCTCCTCCAGGAGATCTTATTGACCCATGGATCAAGCCTGTGTCTCTTCTATCTGTATTGGCAGCTGGGTTCTTTAACGTGTGTTGTGTTTCTCTGTTTCTCCCTTGAAGGTCCACAGGGGAATTTCTCCTGGTACTGGGTGTTGCCAGCCTCAGAGAGACTAACTCTAACTCAAGAAACCAAAGAAGACCCTTGATTAACGCACTGAGAACTAAGATCACCTGAGTAATGCCCAGTGAGAGGTATGATTCTCACACAAAGTGCAATCAACGGATATCAACATCTACATCCATTTTAGCCTCAGCTTTGTTAGCAACCAGGTTTTGAAATGCAGTGTCTAAGACCTCCACTGTTAGACCAATACTTAAATAATTATTGTCCAAGTTTGTCCATTAGGCTCAAAGGAGGTAGAACCACATACTTTCTTCTACTTCAGGTCATTATTTTGTACATTGTCGAAGACAGAAGTTGTGAAGTGTCAGATAAACATGACCTGAATTCAAAGGATAAAATCCATAGTCTGTAGGCAGATGAAAGCTTTAGAGTCAAAGGTTTCTTACAATATCCCCATCCAAAATATTAGGATGGGAAAAATGGCAGAATATTTCTCATAAAACAGACAATTAACAGTTAAAACCACTTAACTTCCAGCCCAAGTACACATTTTCAGTACTTTTTTGCTCCCTTTTCCTTATTAATTTCTTTCCCTATCTGAGGCCTGAGAATTTCTGACTTCCCAACTCTTCATGGACATTCTAGGCTACGCTGAGGAAAGCTTTTTGTTTGTTTGCTTGAAAACCCAGAATTTCCAGATGCCCAGATATTTTAAATGCGGGATGAGGGAGGGAGCAAAGGACACAATAAGAGATTATGTTAATTATTCTTCAGCAATTTACAGTTAAAGTCTCTGAGCAACAGTTTTATTTGATTAGGATCCATATAATATGGGCTTCCCTGGTAGATCAGACAGAAGAATCAGCCTGCAATGCAGGAGACCTGGGTTCAATCTCTGGGTTGGAAAGATCCCCTGGAGGAGGAAATGGCAACCCATTCCAGTGTTTCTGCTTGGGGAATCCCATGGACAGAGGAATCTAGCAGGCTACAGTCCATGGGATCACAAAGAGCCGGACAAGACTGAGCAACTAAGCACAACACAGCATGGCATATCATATAGATATTTATGAAATATATAGTTTTAAAATATAATTCTTAGCTTTTTATCTCTATGGTCTAAAGAAATAATTAATCATTTTCTCATAAAAAAGCAAATGAAAGTATTTTTCTTGTTTTAGAGGTGTTGAAGAGAAGCACTAATTTATCCTCGACTTACAGGGAAAAAGGAAGGGTTGTTAGTTCACAGCCCCATGAAACAGCCGAGTGTTAAAAAAATATCATAAAAGTGAGGAAACAAAATCCCTGAGATAATGCTTTTTGTTGCTCTGAAGTATAATTGGTGAAAAGTAATTTATGTTACATTCTCTTTAGACATACTCTACTTTATAGATTTGGGAGGGATCATGGTTTTTTAGATTTACTTAAAAATTGATCTCAGTTTTAAAATGACATAATTATGTGATTTATATTTGATACACTGATGTCTTTAATATTTCCTTCTGCTGTTTTCTATATCTGTTAACTCTCATTTTTGTGTTTATTAACTTTTGAAGTCTACATTATCTTTATATTGCTATAAATCATCGAAAAATCAAGCTGAAAGGGATAGCAATTTGTATCTTTTTTGAGATGTAACTCACAATATTTCAATTCATTTGAATTAAAATTTTAGGATATTTTCCCAGTAGACTGAAAAAAATTCTCATGTTATTTTCATAACTGACCATATTCATACAATGAAGTGGTTTACCTTTTAATGGATTGTTAGCATTTTTTCAACTATGTTTAATATAATATTATTTATACTCTACAAATATCTATAAATTTTCTCTGCTGCTACTGCTAAGTCACTTCAGTCGCGTCCAACTCTGTGTGACCCCATAGACGGAAGACCACCAGGCTCCCCCGTCCCTGGGATTCTCCAGGCAAGAACACTGGAGTGGGTTGCCATTTCCTTCTCCATAAATTCTCTCTAAACACTATGTATTCTCCTTACTTTATAGACGGATGTAAATTTAAAAATACTAAAAATGTCTTTACATTGTTGTATGAGTTTCCTATTGCTTCTGGAATCAAAGACTACAAATGCAGTAGCTTAAAAGAATCCACATGTATTATCTTACCAATGTGGAGGTCATATATCTAAGTGGGTCTTCAGGGCTGCGTTTTTCTGGAAGCTCTGGCAGAGGATATTATCTTGCTTTTTTCAGCTTTTAGAGGCTGCCCACAATCTCAGCATTCAGGAAACTAAGATCATGGCATCTGGTCCCATCACTTCATGGCAAATAGATGGGGAAACAGTGGAAACAGTGGCTGACTTTATTTTTCTGGGCTCCAAAATCACTGCAGATATGATTGTGGCCATGAAATTAAAATACGCTTACTCCTTAGAAGGAAAGTTATGACCAACCTAGACAGCATATTAAAAAGCAGAGACATTACTTTGTCAACAAAGGTCTGTCTAGTCAAGGCTATGATTTTTCCCGTGGTTGTGTATGGATGTGAGAGTTGGACTGTGAAGAAAGCTGACCGCTGAAGAATTGATGCTTTTGAACTGTGGTGCTGGAGAAGACTCTTGAGAGTCCCTTGGACTGCAAGGAGATCCAACCAGTCCATTCTAAAGGAGATCAGTCCTGGGTGTTCATTGGAAGGTCTGATGCTGAAGCTGAAACTCCAATACTTTGGAACCTGATGTGAAGAACCGACTCATTGGAAAAGACCCTGATGCTGAGAAAGATTGAAGGCAGGAGGAGAAGGGGATGACAGAGGATGAGATGGTTGGATGGCATCATTGACATGATGGACATGAGTCTGAGTAGACTCCAGGAGTTGGTGATGGACAGGGAGGCCTCGCGTGCTGCAGTCCATGGGGTCGCAGAGAGTCGGACACAACTGAGTGACTGAACTGAACTGAACTTACAATATTATAGAAGTTGTACAGTTTTTGTTAATGACAAGAATTCACTGGAGCTGTATGAGTTTCCTAACTCCCTGATGGTGATTATATGGACGGCTGTCAATTACTTGAGCTGTCATAAGAGGCACACGATAGTCATCAAGTGATGGTTTAATGGGTATATTTCTGACTCTTCCTCATGCCCAAATATGTTTTTCTTCCTAAAAGGATATTAATTAAGAGGCATAAAAGAGGACTTCCATTGCTTTATAGTTACACTCTGCTGATATAAAAGTTTTCGCTACTTTAAAAAATTTATCTACTATGAATTAGTTACATTTACATGTGTGCACACACACATATACACCAAATCCAAAGTAAGCATAAATGGAAATCTTGTCAGTCAACATCTCCAGGGGAAAAGAATGAGGAAAAGATTATTTTCCTGTGCAGTTTTTCCTTAGATGCAATCATATGCCCTTATTATTCTACTTCTGACCTAATTCCTGAAGTTCCTTTGATAATACACTGAATAATCTAAAACAGGTTTAGATATATATATTATGTCTCTACTTTGAATGCCTAGGATACCGGACGATTTTTAAATCATCTTTTATCTTCAAGATAAAAAATAGTTTCATATCCTGGTAACCAAAGAACTGTCTTCTGGCCTCACATTCTCCTTTCAGAACATTTCAGCAATTTCAGTCGGCCCGAGCTATGATCATTTTTAGTCTAAACATTCTCTGTCTTCCTGTATATAAGTTCCCTCTTACTTCTCCAGTTAGGAAGGAATTGAGATTATTTTTAAGTGAACTCTTAAGTGAAATGCAGATTTAGGATTAAATGTAATTTCACTGTTCTTCCAATTGAAAAGGTTTACTGGTAACTATATAAGATTGTGCTGAGTTTTTGAAATCCAAGAGAACTCTCCTTTAATGTATTATAAAATTGATGATGTTTATCATAATTCAGACTTCAAGTAGAATTACAGCTGCACATTATTAAATAATAAGATGGAAAGTATTTCAAGTTTAGGACATTTCATTTACAAGTAAAATATGTATTATTGTAAGTGATATACATTTACAATAAATCTTACTGTGTTTGCTGGAGTTGGTTTAACATGAACAGTGATAAAAGAAAAAAAAAAGGATGACTTAATCAACTTGTTTGGTGTGTGGGTTGTGTTTCAACCTATATGAATATTAAGCCTGAGGTCATGAATAACTTGTGGATGGATAGGTGTGGGGAGCTGGGGTGGAAGGCTTTAATCACAAAGTGCTTCTCAGAGTTATTCTTTTATGATTTGATCTATGATACTAAAGTAATAATTTATATCATCTGGGTAATATAAATTGTTTATTAAAACATCATAAGGAATTAATGGGTCTGGAATATATGTGTAGGTGTTTGGTATCTATTCAACAATTGTATTCTTTTCTGCTCTACTTTATACAATTTCTTTCCAATATACTTTAAGTGGGCAAAGGATTCTTGGGGTGGGGGGGCTCTGGAAACAGAAATAACATCTTTTAAATCCTGATGTAGAAAATGTAATTTAAACATTTTTTGGATCAACTGTTACTTAACCTGCTGTAATTTAATGAGACAATTCTCCCAGAACTAGCATTGATGTAATCAGGAATATTCTCAATAGACACATAATGGTTTATTTTTTTTTTCAGTCAGGATTTTTAAAGGATTACTAGATATACAATAAGATAGCTTACAATAAAGAAACAAAAGTATGCTTGAGTTTCTCAGTTTAAGTATTTAGAAGTTATTACTGAGTCTAAAAATACTTTCTCTTAAAAAAAACAAAAACAAAACTGGGGTGTTTTCTTTACTCAATATGTTCAACGGTACATATCTCATTAATGGAATTTGTTACAAAACTATAAAGATAAAACTACATTTGTATCTACCATGATTAGTAAATTCCATGAAGACATAGGTTGTCTTTTTCACCCATTTCCTGACAACCACTTAGTATTTTACTTCAAGTAGGTGGTTGATACAAGTGTCCTGAATGAATAAAATATCACCACAAATAGTGATACTGCAGCTATGAAATTAAAAGTTGCTTGTCCTTGGAAGAATAGCTATGACAAACCTAGACAATGTATTAAAAAGCAGAGACAATACTTTGCCAATAAAGGTCTATACAGTCAAAGCTCTGGGTTTTCCGGTACTAATGTACACATGTGAGAGTTCAGATCAGTTCAGTTGCTCAGTCGTGTCCAACTCTTTGCAACCCCATGGACTGTAGCATGCCAGGCTTCCCTGTCCATCACCAACTCCCGGAGCTTGCTCAAACTCATGTCCGTTGAGTTGGTGATGCCATCCAACCATCTCATCCTCTGTCGTTCCCTTAGAACCCCATGAACAATATGTGAGAGTTAGACCATAAAGAAGGCTGAGCTCCGAAGAATCGATGCTTTTGAATTGTGGTGCTGGAGAAGAGTCTTGAGAGTCCCCTGGTCAGCAAGGAGATCAAATCAGTCCATCCTAAAGGAAATCAACCCTAAATATTCTTTGAAAGGACTGATGCTGAAGCTGAAACTCCAATACTTTGGCCACCTGATGCAAAAAACTTTAAGTTACTGGAAAAGACTCTGATGCTGGGAAAAGACTGGAGGCAGTAGGAGAAGGGGGTGACAGAGGCTGAGGTGGTTGGATGACATCACCGACTCAATAGACATGAGTCCTAGCAAACTTTGGGAGACAGCGGAGGACAGGGAAGCCTAGTGTTCTGCAGTCTATGGGGTCACAAAGAGTTTGGACACAACTCAGCAACTGAACAATAAACCAGAAAAATAGCCTAACTGAGTAACTAGAAATGAATGTTTTGTAAGCCATAAAATACTAATTTTATCACTTTACATAATACAAAAAATTTGTTTATGCCAGAAAATAAATAAAGAGAAATAGAAAAATGTTTATGGTGAAGGCTATAATTTGTGAAGACACATGGTATGAAATCAGCTGAATACCTTGAAATTCTATAGACACGGTTGATGACTATAAACTTATCTTGAGTCTATAATTGACACAGCTAAAATGAGCAAGCAGAGGATAATATAGAGAGTTATATCTACTGAACATTAAAGAGGTAACTGGGAATACCTTGGTGCAAATATTCAAGAGAATATGCAGCAATCACCACCGTCATGAGAGACAATATTAGCAGGAAAGCAGTAAGTGTTTCTACCAAAAGGAGGATTTGGTAATTTCCTCTTTATACAAGGAATAAGGAACATATAAAAATTAAATTTATTCCATTTTAGTATTTATGCTGTCTTGATATTTGCTAGAAATAATTGTTCTTTATTATGCTTTAGAAAAAAATATATGCACAGCTTGGTTTTGAGAACTGATACAGCAAAATTCTCATAGAGGACAGGATCTCTCTAAAAATATTTTTTATTTCACTTTCAGTTTCTGAGTTCTGGTTCAATATACATGCTGAATTTTAGCACATTTTTAGTAAATTTGGCTTTGCTTAAAGCTATTAATTAGAATTATATAGAGGCAGTTATTCATGCATTGCAATTACCTGTAGGGAGAACTGAATACTATTTTGAAACAAGAATAACAAATTGGAAATGAAACAACCCACAGAGCACTCTAATATCCAGTTGGCATGTCGGTAAATCTTTTCACAATTATTTAGAATTTGTTGGATGAAACATTTGCTACATATCACTACTAATGTAACATCTTAAATAACTTCAAATATGAGCTGGTCCATTTCTATTAAACAATCTTAATGGACAATTTAAAAAGCTAATACTCCAGCACTTTATGTTGTTTTTTTTCCTCCCTTCTTCAGGCTTTGCTTTATGCTGCAGATTGCTTTAAATTAAAAAAGACTAATTTTCAAAACTTGGGGAATTTATGATAATAGGATACTTTTCAGGAAAATTTTCATCACCCTAATATCCCACAGGCTACTGCTTAGGGAGAGTATCTTTTGCAAGGCAGGGCTTTTATCTAAAGTCCTGTAGTGAACTTTTCTTTCACTTCAAATCTCTTCATGTTTTATTGAAAAACTGGTGATTGTTTGTTCAAACACAGTGCACCTGAAATTTATTCCATTTATGATATCTAGCAATATAAAGAAAGTTGGAAAAATAAATGAAACAAATCTCTTTGAACCTTTTTGTTTTTAAATCCTTCTGGATTTTGTGTGCAGGTACACTTTACTGGATTTTGTATACATGTGTAAAAACTGCTATCTTATATGTGTCCTCAGAGTAATTCGCCAGTTTTTATATAGAGTAAGTGAAATTTGATTAATCTAGCTTCATCTATTTGATTTCCAGTAACTCTGGTATTACATGACATGCAATAGAGTTCAATGGTATTTTAGGGTTTTGTAAGTGTTTGCTTTTAATGGCAACCCACTCCAGTACTCTTGCCGGGGAAATCCCATGGACAGAGGAGCCTGGTAGGCTACAGTCTATGGGGTTGCAAAGAGTCGGACACGACTGAGTGACTTCACTTTCACTTTTCACTTTCATGCACTGGAGAAGGAAATGGCAACCCACTCCAGTGTTGTTGCCTGGAGAATCCCAGGGACGGGAACCTGATGGGCTGCCGTCTATGGGGTCACATGGAGTCGGACACAAATGACGTGACTTAGCAGCAGCAGCAGCTTTTAAAATAGTGTCAACAATGTGATGATCCTCTTAGTTACACAGAATAGAAGTACTCTGGATGAAGGGTTTCAGTTCAGTTCAGTTCAGTTCAGTCACTCAGTCGTGTCCGACTCTTTGCGACCCCATGAAGCACAGCACGCCAGGCCTCTCTGTCCATCACCAACTCCCGGAGTTCAAACTCATGTCCATCGAGTCGGTGATGCCATCCAGCCATCTCATTCTCTGTCATCCCTGTCTCCTCCCACCCCCAATCCTTCCTTGCATCAGACTCTTTTCCAGTGAATCAACTCGTCTCATGAGGTAGCCAAAGTATTGGAGTTTCAGCTTTAGCATCAGTCCTTCCAATGAACACCCAGGATTGATCTCCTTTAGAATGGACTGGTTGGATCTCCTTGCAGTCCAAGGGACTCTCAAGAGTCTTCTCCAGCACCATAGTTCAAAAGCATCAATTCTTTGGCAATCAGCTTTCTTCACAGTCCAACTCTCACATCCATACATGACCACAGGAAAAACCATGTCCTAATGGCTCAGAGGGTAAAGCATCTGTCTGCAATGCAGGAGCCCTGGGTTCAATCCCTGGGTCGGGAAGATCCCCTGGAGAAGGAAATGGCAACCCACTCCAGTACTATTTCCTGGAAAATCCTATGGACAGAGGAGCCTGGTAGGCTATAGTTCATGCAGTCACAAAGAGTCTGACATGACTGAGCGACTTCACTTTCACTAACAACAGTATATCTAAACTAGTTACACACATTTCCCAAGTAGACGTAAACTGGTTGATAGAAGAATCCCACAAACTTGTCAGAGAGCCCCAGTCCTGCTTGCCTAGAAAAGAAATATGAGATCCTTACTGTGAATTAAACAGAGGGCCTGTCCTGTCACTATGGAAGAAAAAGACCAAGAAAACCTTCAAACAAACTTGCAATTAATTGAAAGAGGTAAGCCTAGTTGGCCAACTTGTAGATGAATTGGTGTGCTGGTGTGGAAAGGGGTTCTCTCTAGGGGTATGGGAACAGGGGTAGGAATGGAGGGTGTCTCAGGTCAGGGCCCTAGTCCACGCCACAACAGTTGTAGCTTAACCTTCATAGACAGAATCATGCCAGCAAAATTTCAGGGGATTGAAAACCAGAAACCTGGATTCTCTTCCCCATTGTGTGGTGTGTTCTGTTTTGGATCAAATGTATTACTTTACTTTCATTCATTTCTTTGTTGCTACAATTGACTGTGAAACTCATAACAGGAATTTCATTTAAGATGCCCTTTGTGAAATATCCAACAGCCTCTCTAAACTTCCAGTTTGGGGTCAGTTAGAGAATGGTTGGGCCCCCAAAGTAGTTTGGCCTATGCTTAAGTCTCACGAGGTGTCATAAAAAGAGTTACACATTGTCTGTTTCTCACCCCAGCTTCAAAATGCATCTCCAATGCATGAAAAAATTTCCATTAACTTCTTGTTCTCACCCCTGAAATACAGGCACTCAGATCAAAGGTTGTTTATCTTTTGCCTCGCCTAGAGTTAAGATCTGTTTGTCTTCTTCAAAGCACATCTTTTTCTTTTTTTGAGCTGTTAAGAGCAAAATTTTCACAGCATTTTATTTTTAAAAATCTTTACTTAATGTTTGTATATATAAAACTGCAACGGCATTCTTTGAAAATAATCAGCCGTAGTGATTATTAGCTATTTCACTAGCTAAGAAAAAAATCCTTAGATTTTACATGATAGGGAATAATTTACAGAATTATTTTTTGTTGTATTCTTTAAATATCATCACACTACATATGAAGAAGAGTTGTTTTTGTACATTTTGAGTTGAGTAAAAGCTTCTTTGTGGTTTCTCCATTTGAGGAATATTTTGAGGAAGAAATTTGAAAACTATTCTAATGAACAGTAACAATTCAAGCTTGAATGGATGTCATGGGTAGAATTAGGAATGTGACATAGTCTTCAACACCATGAAGATGAAATAAACCTCACAATTTTGTCACTTTGTTTGGGTGAGGTGAAAAGAAGCCTAAAATTGCAGTCTAGATTCTGGAAAAGAAAAATGGGTAGCTTATGCAAACTAACCAAGACCAAATGCTACTGTCACAGTTTCCAGATAAATTCTATTTATATAATTTGTTTCAGTCCTACTTTATTCTAAGAAGTTGTACTTTCTTTGCAACCATTGGTAGTCACTGATAAATCAAAGTTCAGACTATATAAAAGCTTTTATTTCACACCAGGGAGTGAGAACTAGTTGAAAATATTTTTTTAGAAAACACAACAGGGAAGAAGGGTAAATACATGTTTAAAAACTTTAAACAAACATTTAACTTTATAACTGATGCATGGAGAGAAAATATATGTGATAGTTACCATTTCATAAGAGGGGGCCTGCTTTGAATAAGGTGTTTGCTGCTGCTAAGTCACTTCAGTGATGTCTGACTCTATGTGACCCCATCAACGGCAGCCCACCAGGCTCCCCCGTCCCTGGGATTCTCCAGGCAAGAACACTGGAGTGGGTTGCCATTTCTTTCTCCAATGCATGAAAGTGAAAAATGAAAGTGAAGTCGCTCAGTCATGTCCGACTCTTAGTGACCCCATAGACTGCAGCCCACCAGGCTCCTCCGTCCATGGGATTTTCCAGGCAAGAGTACTGGAGTGGGGTGCCATTGCCTTCTCCTTGAATAAAGTGTTTAGTCACATCCAAATTGGTAAATCCAGAGAACACATACCTTCCTAGAATCATTTAACACTGATGACTAGTTTGTTGTTGTTGTTTAGTCACTAAGTTGTGTCTGACTCTTTGTGATCCCACAGCCTGTAGCCAATCAGGCTCCTCTGTCCATGGGATTTCCCAGGCAAGAATACTAGAGTGGGTTGTCATTTCCTTCTCCAGGGGATCTTCCCAACCCAGGGATCGAACCCCTGCTTCCTGCATAGCAAGAATTGGCAGGCAGATTCTTTATCACTGAGCCACCAGGGAACCCTGATGGCTAGTATCATGTCTTTCAAGCTACCTTATGGTGATATTTTCTGGACCCTTCCTAAATTACTGATCTTACTGACTCTTTCTTTAAACAATAATGTTCACTAGAGCTCTTTATTTAGCCTTCTGAAGCTTTTACTTGGCCTCAACAACCACTTAACTGGTTAAGATTCCCAAATCTATACCTCTAGCCTAGAATATGCTTCTAAACTCCAAACCCCTCCCCATATTCCAGTGTCCCCTTGCAAATCTAGCAAGTTTCTCAGATTCAGTATTTCAAGTCCTTGCTTGACTTCATCACCTCATATTCAACTCCACACACTCCATCTATACTAACAGCTTTCAGAAAGTTCTTTTTTCCTACATTTACCATTACTTAACCCTTGCCTTAAACAATTGCCTAAACCCACTGACCAGCTTTCCCATGTCCAGTGTGGTACTGCCTGGCCATCCTCCCTACAGCTGACAGGTTGATTTTTTTTTAATTAATATGCAATCTGTATTGTCAATTTTCTGCTTTGTAAACTTCCTGCTTTCTAAAGGCAGCCTCAGTTTGCTCATAACTTCCAAGTGCTATCTTTCTCAACTCCTCCACAGATATATGCTATATGCTTTCTCCAGTAGAATGAATTTTCCTGCAACTCTGCAATTTGGTATGACTGTATTTCTGTGTGTTCACACATACTGACCCTGGCATTCACTTGTACTTGTTCTCCAACCATCTCCTCTATCTCTGACCTTCCTTCAAATTAGCTCTAGTATCAGATCTATTCAAAGAGGTCTCCGTTCTGCAGCATATACTTAGTTCAACCTTTTCATCTTGTATTATATCCTGTATACAACAATATCCCAGTTCAGATTTTTCTCTGTCTCCGTATTGGTGCTGTTAACTTTCAGAGTGAAGTTATGTCTTAGTAATACTTAGTAACACTTAATGATATAATTAACATATATAGCTTAATTTAACTCTCACTGCAAACTTATGAAGAGGTTATCCTATTATTCTGCCCCCTTTATAGATGATAAGTTGATGGAGAGAAAATTAAAAACACACAATGAACAAAGCCCACACAATGAGTAAGTGGCAGAGGCAGAAATCAAGCACAAAATAGGAGACTCCAAAGCTCACACTCTTAACTGCTAAAGTATCTGATGCTATAATCTTGATACATGGTGCTTGGCACACAATACACATTCTATAAACATTGGTTATGGAATGAATGAGCTCTCAGGAGTATGTTTCACCCTAAATAGACACTATAAAAAAGATTTTATTCAAGCACTATGATGGGCAGAACTCAAGGGTTGAAAAGAGTCCTGAACTCATATAAATATTCATTAAATAAATTCACCAAGTTCTTCTATAATATGCCTTATTGTTTACAAATAAAAGTCTAAAAAATAAACCCAAAATAACAAAAACAAGGAAAGGAAAAAAATTTAAAAAAAAAATAAAAACTCACTGTTCTTGGACGGTCAGGTTACTGAGATCACCTACAGAATACTATTCTTCCCCAGTTAAACTGTTTCATGACTGTTGTCTCTGATTAAAAGACAAACAAAATCCACTACACACACTTTTCTCTCTTTTGAATGGACTAACAGGGCCTTCACACTTCCTAATAACCTGCTCCTTCAGAAAATGAGAATGGTCCCAGGAAAGTCACTTCGTTTTTGTGTGTCTTAACTTTTTCACTTGGGAACTGAAGAAAGATATAAGAAAGAAATATTTGCCTAACACTTCAGAAGAGCTTTGGGGACAGTGGATAATGAAATAATGACTTCTAAAACACCAGCAGATTTGCAGATAAAAGTTGCTAAGAGATGCAAGATGATGAGAATTTTAGAGAAACAGTGCATTTAACAGCCATTCACAAGAGAGGTTTAATTCTAAGAAGTGCTTAAAGAAGTGCTCGATTTAGCTCTTAAAGTCCAAGTGATTATTTTAGGACTTTAAAAAATGCCAGCTTGGGTAGAAAACAAATAAGCAAGTCATAAATATGTCATCCTTGCTAAAAATCAAATTCTTTTTCCTAAATTTAAAATGTAATAAGATTGGTTACTTAGTATGGAAGTAAACAAAAAAGTGCCAAAGAAAGCAGAAATAGGCATGCTTCATAACAACATAAAATGTAGTTATAGAAAGAATAACAAAATAAGAGCATAAAACATTCCATTTTCCAACTGCTTTGATATAACTTTTAAGTATCAAATAACATAGGAGATAGTTTCTATATTAAATATAAGAAAAGAAAATATGATAATTATGTGCTGTGCTTAGTCATTCAGTCGTGTCTGACTCTTTAGAACCAATGAACTGTAGCCCACCAAGCACCTCCGTCCAAGTGAATTCTTCAGGCAAGAATACTGGAGTGGGTTGCCAATCCCTCCTCATAATAATTATAAACATGGGTACAATTATTATCTTCTGTTTTTAACATGTTAGTAAGAAACTGCATTGACCTAAATTTCCCTTCCTCACAGAGTAGTTTGCCTTTTAAGACTAACAGATTTTTAGAGAATGCTTTAGGAATTTAGTTATTTAGCTTGAATGAAGATATATTTACAAACTAACCTTTTCCTCAAAGAGGATGACTTTTTACTAAACAATAGATAATTTGATAATCTTTATTCCTATTTTCTTCTCAATGTATATTGGTTACCTACAGCCATACTCAAGAAAAAGGCATTAACTTTTTTCAAGCATAACTTTTCATTTTAAAAGTAATTTAAGACTCACAATAAATAGCAAAAATACTACAGACAGTTCCCAAGTACCTTTCCGCCAACTTGCCCCAGTTACAATACCTTCCATAACGAACGATATTATCAGAACCAGGAAATTAACATGGGTATAATAGTATTAACTCAGGCATATGTAAGGAAAAAAATATTTAAGTAATAGAGAAATAGAGAGGTAAAGAGAGTCCACGTAATAGGTAAGATAGATACATAATAGATAGGTGTAGTTTCATTTCCTCAAGCAAATATGGAAGCAGTAATAAATGACTTCAGTTTACATGAAAATGAGATAATCTGACTTTTGCCACATAAGCCCCGTAACTTTCTGCTATTTCTTATACTTATCACATCTGGGCACATTACTCATTATGATTATTCACCCTATCTGGCCATAACCCAGGGACACATCCCTTCCCTTTCAACTCTTTAGAGAAAGTCCACATCCTCGTCTGTGATGACTCACAGCCAGCATTCTTGCAATAACTCGCTCAGGGTCCTCTGTCTCGATACAAATGCCCGCCTGCTCTATTTCTGACAAACCAATCATTTGGTTTCATATTTTCTAGCACTCCTGCATAAAATGCACATTTTTCTTTATTACTGGAAATTTCCACTGTTACTTTTTTCATATTTATCGGGCTTGAAATAGATTGCTGCTAAGTCACTTCAGTCGTGTCCGATTCTGTGCGACCCCATAGATGGCAGCACACCAGGCTCCCCCGTCCCTGGGACTTCCAGGCAAGAACACTGGAGTGGGTTGCCATTTCCTTCTCCATGAAATAGATTACAAAGCACAAAAATATAAGGACCATTTCTTCCATCATTTTTGAATACAGCTAAGTGCAAAATTTATTACACTGAAGTCTAAAAGTACTACTTGAACGAAAGTCTGTCTTGGTCATGGAATGCAAAAGGGCAATTATAAAAGGTCATATCTGCTTAAATATTTCAAAAACACATATGTAAACTAAAGTGGCGGTAATAATCTACTTTTTATTTTGAAAATGTTTCTCATTGGCATATGTTTGAGAATAACAGAGGAAGAAATTCAAGAAAAATGATAATTGAAGTGACATGGAAGAATTGAACTGAAGACTTAAGATCAAGACATAAAGAAAAGCAAGATTAAAACACACATGTATCATAAAAGCAATATGGAAAGTACACAGATTTATTGGTGAAACAACAAAACAAATAAACAAAACACTTGGGATGCTTTTCCAAGGAACCCTGACCTGTCATGTAAGAAATCTGGCTTATTGGAATGCTGCCTGGAGGGGTCACATGTAAGTGCTTTGATTCACAGTCCAGCTGAGCCCAGCACTCCAACTCCTCTGCCAAGACATTAGACAAATGAACAAACACATGCTGGACGTTCTAGAAGGGCTTATGCACCAGATAAATATCCCCAAGTGACCTCTGCCAACCATGTGACAGAGAAGAATTGCTTGCTAAGCCCTGAAACGCACATGTCCACTATTTCATGAGATAGCAATACAGTACTTACATGAACCACAAAGCATTTAAAAATCTTTTATGACTATTGCTATGTTGCAATAAAATTCGGATATGAATGTGTGTGTGCATGTAGTTGGGTGTGTGTTTGGAGAATCTGATTGGTGAGCAGGGGAGCCGCACTTGATCTTTATTGTCTGAGCTACCAGGGAAGCCCATATTATATGGATCCTAATCAAATACTGAGTGACTGAACTGAACTGAACTGAATCAAATAAAACTGTTGCTCAGAGACTTTAACTGTAAATTGCTGAAGAATCATTAACATTATCTCTTATTGTGTCCTTTGCTCCCTCCCTCATCCCGCATTTAAAATATCTGGGCATCTGGAAATTCTGGGTTTTCAAGCAAACAAACAAAAAGCTTTCCTCAACGTAGCCTAGAATTTCCATGAAGAGTTGGGAAGTCAGAAATTCTCAGGCCTCAGATGCGGACAGAAATGAACAAGGAAAAGGGAGCAAAAAAGTACTGAAAATGTGTACTTGGCCTGGAAGTTAAGTGGTTTAACTGTTAATTGTCTTTTATGAGAAATATTCTGCCATTTTTCCCATCCTAATATTTTGGACAGGGATACTGTAAGAAACCTTTGACTCTAAAGCTTTCATCTGCCTACAGACTATGGATTTTATCCTTTGAATTCAGGTCATGTTTATCTGACACTTCACAACTTCTATCTTTGACAATGTCCCTGTCCTAACGGGTAATCAAATAACAAAATATGACCTGAAGTGGAAGCAAGTATGTGGTTCTACCTCCTTTGAGCCTAATGGACAAACTTGGACAATAATTATTTAAGTATTGGTCTAACAGTGGAGGTCTTAGACACTGCATTTCAAAAACTTTGGTTGCTAACAAAGCTGAGGCTAAAATGGATGTAGATGTTGATATTTGTTGATTGCACTTTGTGTGAGAATCGTACCTCTCACTGGGCATTACTCAGGTGATCTTAGTGCTCAGTGCATTAATCAAGGATCTTCTTTGGTTTCTTGAGTTAGAGTTAGTCTCTCTGAGGCCGCCAACACCCAGTACCAGGAGAAGTTGCTCTGTGGACCTTCAAGGGAGCATGGCTGTCGTCGCAAACAGGACTCTGTGTGTGTGCGTGTGTACACGTACATGAACACTCAGCTGTCAGGCTTTCTGGACAAGTACTTGAAAAGGGGAGATTGTAATGAATGAGATGTCTTTCAGCCCTACGGTCTCTGCCTCACCAGAAAATGTCTACAGCCACATCACCCTGAATGCATAGGATACTGTTTGATTTCAGAAGTTAATCAGGGCCTGGCCTGGTTAGGACTTGAAAAAGTAATTGATTAAATTGTTAATTTAAGTAGCACATGAGACCAGAAATTTTTAATTGAAAAATCTGACTTTCGCTATATTGAATAGAGGCAATGAGAGTGAAACATGTACTAAAACTAAAGTCAACGGATAGAACTTGGAATAAAATCATGAAAACCAAGCTAAGGTTTATAAATGTTGACAATTATATATTGTGTGAGAGGATTTGGCTTTACACAGAGGCCATAAATGTGCAATACTGCTAAACAGAGTGGGACTGAATATATCAATGATTTTATATCTATGTTATACACCAATACACATATTTATGCTTATTTTAATACCCATATTTTACCTCTAATTATAAACACCCACACAGAACTAGAAGTTCATCAAATCTAATTTATAACTGATGCCCTGCAGTGTGCTCCTGGGATCCTTTTTGGACTGAGGTTGTTGACTGACTAAACCTTTGGTTTTCCAAAGATATTAGCTTTATCTCAGGCATATTACATTTGCCCAAATTCAATATCTCTTGTCATTACCTTTATAATCTTACGTCTTTCTTGTGAAGGAGTCAACCATGGCATGTGGCAATTTTTTCCTGGATGACGACATCTCTGAATTCATTTCTCAATTGCCTCAAATGATAAAATATATATTTTCTTTTTTTAAAAAAGCATGTAAATATATTATAATCAGCATAAATATTTAAAGTTTTAAAATTCTACATCAGGTTATCAACTTAGCACTTGAATCTGAATGTTACACTTCAGAAGGGATAGTGAGGACTCTGTTCAAAAATGACAAGGAAAGGACCAGAAAGGACTTGTGAAAGCTGAAACAATTATAATATTGGAATTCATATTCTAATTTTTAATTTAATTATAAATTATTTTAAATATATACGTATGAAAAGTGAAAGTGTTAGTTGCTCAGTCAGGACTGACTCTTTGTGACCTTATGGACTGCAGCCGGCTAGGCTCCTCTCTCCAGGCAAAATTACTATAGTGGGTAGCCATTCCCTTCTCCAGAGGATCTTCCCAACTCGATGATCAAACCTGGGTCTCTTGTATTACAGGCAGATTCTTTGCCATCTGATTCTTTACCTATATTACTTGATGGAATATAGGTAATAATATAAAAACCAGCTATGTACCAATTATCGGACTGTTTAACAAGTGATAAGATTTTTGTCATATTTGTTTCAAATCTCTGTCTTTAAGAAGAAAATGAAAGAGAAAGGAATTTCCCAGGTCTATATTCCATTTGCAATATCCTGCTGCTTGTTTCTCAGTTTGGAATTATTGCTAATTTTTATTTTTGTAGAAGGTTAATAGTGTTTACTTTGCAAAGGACTTTCATCTATTAGCACATTTGATTCTCCCCCTACACTTAAGAAATAGTTAGTACACATATTTCTCTGCATTTTATGGACAAGTATAGAAATGTTAAATGACATGCTCAAGATGTCAAGTGAATCAGAGAGCTGGACCAACCTCCAGCTGCCAACTTATATACATACTGGTGTGCCACACTGTATTAGTTACAACTTGATAGCTCAGTATCAGAATATGAGTGTAATACAAACAGAAGCACATTTCAAAGCACAATTAGATCTCTAATTTTTTTAAGACTCTAAGCCTTTCAATATTTGACTCTCACCAGAGTTGCAAACTCATTAGGAAAACTTTAATAAACCTTTGAGACTCTTATAAGCTACTAATTGATTTTTTACCTTTAAGTATCGCCTTACCCATTTCCAAAGTATTTTCACATAGTATCTTTGTTTAATCTTCCCAACCACTCTACAAGGCAGGAATTGGGTTAATAATCGATTGGCCAGTGAGAAAATGAAACTGCTGAGAATTCACATGTTAATAGTCGCATAAGCCAGTAGCCCTCAATCTTTGCTGCACAGTAAAATCACCTGGGGACCTTTTAAAATTCTCAAACCCCAAGTCACATCCTATATTAAAAATTGACAATGACTGGGAGTAGGTTACTCCCAGTGACTTTTGAAGATCCCAGATGATTCCAGTGTGCAAATTTAGAATCCACTGGTATAATAAGCAGTGGCCACATGACAGTTGCTCCCACTCTAGTGTTTTTTCCTCTAGAGAATGGAGGTGCACTCTCAGATAATCTTACCATCTTTCCTTAGGACATCAGCTACCAGCAATGTTAAGAAACAATTTGCCCTTTCTTTTGATCTTCATTTCCACGTGTGGTAGAAACATTCCTTTGTATAATATGCAGTCATCTGAGACACTGACCTTTAATAACCCCAATTTTATTTTTAGCTCACCTTGTCTATGACCTATGAGTTTATTCTTGTTACAAATATGAACAGAAATTTCTCTCTTTTTAATTTGGATTTTAAGTATAATGAGTAAACTTTGAACACCATCTGTACTTTGAAGATGGAAACAACAAGTTGTAAATCATTACTATAATCAAAACTGCTTTATCTGTAAGCTTCACATACCAACAGAGTCTTGGATGAGTTCAGGAGAGCAAGGTACTGTCCATTTTTACGATACAAGCTATCAACTAGGGGATAATGAGTATCTCTCAGAACCCTCCTCTTTATTGCTTAACAAGTAATTTTCTGAGAAACCTCAGTCCATGTGTCTCCCTCTCATTCTTGGATCATGAAGAGCATTTTGGGAACCATATAACCCAGACATCATAGTCAAGAAACAGACATAATTATCACCACCATACAAACAGAAATTTTCCAACTAGATCTCAGAAATGTGGACTTACCATGTTCCCTTAGTCTGGAACAAGATGGACTGGCTAAGAAGATCTATGGTCTAGTCCTTCATCTCCTGGGAGAACATTGGTCCAGAAATGAGAAGGCAAGAAGTATCAATACTGTTACTGATTATCTACTATTACTCAGGGCCTCAAGTAATGAACATGGAAGTTACAAGTCTACACGATGCACGATGCTCTCAAGTGGCTTCCGAGACCTCTAGTGTCTGGGGAGGAAGGTCAGACATTGTACCAATATAAATAATCACTTCACTAGAAGAAATTTCAGTATAATTTGACTTCACTTTGCCATTTGACATTTTTAAAAAATAAATTTATTTTTAATTGAAGGATAATCACTTTACAGCAGTGCACTGATTTCTGCCAAACATCAATATGAATCAGCCGTAGGTATACCTTTGTCCCTCCCTCTTGAACCTCCCTCCCCATCCCACCCCTCTAAGCTGTCACAGAGCCCCAGTCTGAGTTCCTTGAATCATACAGCAAATTCCCATTGGCTCTCTATTTTACATATGGTAATGTATGTTTCCATGTTACACCCTCTCCTTCCTCCCCCTCCGTGTGTCCATAAGTCTGTTCTCTATGGCCATTTGACATCTTTTGGTGATAATATATCAACAGGTTACCTTTTTCTCATAGTGAAAATAATCATCCTTAACACCATCACACAGCTCACTGAACTTTTTATTTCTACATAAGAAAAGTCAATCCTCAGATACAACTCACACTGAATTAATTTGCCACTTGGATTAATAGTTAAGTTACTGAAAAGTGCTTGAAATGATTTAACAATGCAGACTAATGGATCCCCTTAATTTTGACACTGTAAATCTTACAAATCTTAATCAAAGTAATATTTTTATGAGTCAAATACTCTCTTAAGTAGGATAAGATTTTAAATTACATTAATAAAAATTTTTATCTAATGACACTGTTTGTAATGTCTTCTTCATGAATCAAGGCAAATTGGAAGTGGTCAAACGGGAGATGGCAAGAGTGAACATCGACATTCTAGGAATCAGTGAATTAAAATGGACTGCAATGGGTGAATTTAACTCGGATGACCATTATATCTACTACTGTGGGCAGGAATCCCTTAGAAGAAATGGAGTAGCCATCATGGTCAACAAAAGAGTCCGAAATGCAGTACTTGGATGCAATCTTAAAAATGACAGAATGATTTCTGTTCGTTTCCAAGGCAAACCATTCAATATTATAGTAATCCAGGCCTATGCCCCAACCAGTAATGCTGAAGAAGCTGAAGTTAATCGGTTCTATGAAGACCTACAAGACCTTTTAGAACTAACACCCAAAAAAGATGTCCTTTTCATTATAGGGGACTGGAATGCAAAAGTAGGAAGTCAAGAAACACCTGGAGTAACAGGCAAATTTGGCCTTGGAGCACGGAATGAAGCAGGACAAAGGCTAATAGAGTTTTGTCAAGAGAATGCACTGGTCATAGCAAACACCCTCTTCCAACAACACAAGAGAAGACTCTACACATGGACATCACCAGATGGTCAACACCGAAATCAGATTGATTATATTCTTTGCAACCTAAGATGGAGAAGCTGTATACAGTTAGTGAAAACAAGGCCAGGAGCTGACTGTGGCTCAGATCATGAACTCCTTATTGCCAAATTCAGACTTAAATTGAAGAAAGTAGGGAAAACCACTAGACCATTCAGATATGACCTCAATCAAATCCCTTATGATTATACAGTGGAAGTGAGAAATAGATTTAAAGGACTAGATCTGATTGATAGAGTGCCTGATGAACTCTGGACGGAGGTTCGTGACATTGTACAGGAGACAGGGACCAAGACCATCCCCATGGAAAAGAAATGCAGAAGAGCGAAATGGCTGTCTGAGGAGGCTTTACAAATAGCTGTGAAAAGAAGAGAGGCGAAAAGCAAAGGAGAAAAGGAAAGATATAAGCATCTGAATGCAGAGTTCCAAAGAATAGCAAGGAGAGATAAGAAAGCCTTCCTCAGCGATCAATGCAAAGAAATAGAGGAAAAAACAGAATAGGAAAGGCTAGAGATCTCTTCGAGAAAATTAGAGATACCAAGGGAACATTTCATGCAAAGATGGGCTCGATAAAGGACAGAAATGGTATGGACCTAACAGAAGCAGAAGATATCAAGAAGAGGTGGCAGGAATACACAGAAGAACTGTACAAAAAAGATCTTCACGACCAAGATAGTCACGATAACGTGATCACTGACCTAGAGCCAGATATCTTGGAATGTGAAGTCAAGTGGGCCTTAGAAAGCATCACTACTAACAAAGCTAGTGGAGGTGATGGAATTCCAGTTGAGCTATTTCAAGTCTTGAAAGATGATGCTGTGAAAGTGCTGCACTCAATATGCCAGCAGATTTGGAAAACTCAGCAGTGGCCACAGGACTGGAAGAGGTCAGTCTTCATTCCAATCCCAAAGAAAGGCAATGCCAAAGAATGCTCAAACTACCGCACAATTGCTCTCATCTCACACGCTAGTAAAGTCATGCTCAAAATTCTCCAAGCCAGGCTTCAGCAGTATGTAAACCGTGAACTCCCAGATGTTCAAGCAGGTTTTAGAAAAGGCAGAGGCACCAGAGATCAAATTGCCAACATCCGCTGGATCATGGAGAAAGCAAGAGAGTTTCAGAAAAACATCTATTTCTGCTTTATTGACTATGCCAAAGCCTTTGACTGTGTCGATCACAATAAACTGTGGAACATTCTGAAAGAGATGGGAATCCCAGACCACCTGACCTGCCTCTTGAGAAACCTGTATGCAGGTCAGGAAGCAACAGTCAGAACTGGACATGGAACAACAGACTGGTTCCAAATAGGAAAAGGTGTACGTCAAGGTTGTATATTGTCACCTTGCTTATTTAACTTATATGCAGAGTACATCATGAGGAACTCTGGGCTGGAAGAAGCACAAGCTGGAATCAAGATTGCTGGGAGAAATATCAATAACCTCAGATATGCAGATGACACTACCCTTATGGCAGAAAGTGAAGAGGAACTCAAAAGCCTCTTGGTGAAAGTGAAAGAGGAGAGTGAAAAGGTTGGCTTGAAGCTCAACATTCAGAAAACAAAGATCATGGCATCTGGTCCCATCACTTCATGGGAAATAGATGGAAAAACAGTGGAAACAGTGTCAGACTTTATTTTTTTGGGCTCCAAAATCACTGCAGATGCTGATTGCAGCCAGGAAATTAAAAGACGCTTGCTCCTTGGAAGAAAAGTTATGACCGACCTTGATAGCACATTAAAAAGCAGAGACATTACTTTGCCAACCAAGGTCCGTCTAGTCAAGGCAATGGTTTTTCCCGTGGTCATGTATGGATGTGAGAGTTGGACTGTGAAGAAAGCTGATTGCCGAAGAATTGATGCTTTTGAACTGTGGTGTTGGAGAAGACTCTTGAGAGTCCCTTATACTGCAAGGAGATCCAACCAGTCCATTCTAAAGGAGATCAATCCTGGGTGTTCATTGGAGGGACTGATGCTAAGGCTGAAACTCCAATACTTTGGCCACCTCATGCGACGAGTTGACTCACTGGAAAAGACTCTGATGCTGGGAAAGGTTGGGGGCGGGAGGAGAAGGGGACGACGGAGAATGAGATGGCTGGATGGCATCACCGACTCTGTGGACATGAGTTTGAGTGTACTCCGGGAGTTGGTGATGGACAGGGAGGCCTGGCGTGCTGTGATTCATGGGGTCGCGGAGAGTCGGACACGACTGAGCGACTGAACTGAACTGAACTGAACTGAACTTCATAAAGACTAGTATACAAATGATCGTGCTTGAATCCTAATTAAAATAAACCTAAAATAAAGTAAGTTTTCTGAATGATAATTAATGTCTAAATCTTTTTCTAAAGGGTTTATTTTGTGATTGATCTTCAGGGGTCCCATATTAAATAATCCTCACACAGTGTAGAGTTTTATTTTCTCTTTCAAGTTTCCATAGCACTGAATAAATAAGACACATTATCTGATTTTAGAACTTTACGTTAAAAACATAAATAAAAAAAATAAAACTTTATGTTAGAAGGTTGCTATACTAATTCGTGATAGCAAGATTACCATCGTAATTAGTTTACAAAATAATCAATATGTTGCATTAAGACAGGGAATATATCCCTGGGCCTCAAATTCCATAGTGTGACAGAAAAGATTATTTTTAATAAGATAAATGTAATGCAGAGTAGGAAAAAATGATACAGTGTCATTAAAGCAAATAAATTTATGGGATCCTTGAAAGACAGAAAAAACACAATATCAAGTCTATGGAGAAATAAAGTCAAATAAGTAAAAGTCCACAAGTGCAGGAGAGGTGTTTTTATTGATAGGAAAAATGTGTGGAAGTTTAAGGTCAAGAGTCAGTGGGTGAGAGTTCTCAGTTCATGTCATTTCTCAGTTCAGTTCTCAGTTCAGTTCTCAGTCATTTCTCAGTTCATGCCCTGAGAAATTTGTCATGATTAAGTAGAGAGGAATTAAGAGAAGCAGGGCATTTGACAAATACGGACAATTATGGGTACATTCATGCCAAGAAAGCAAATAGTGATGAAATTATCTCCAGGTTATAGCACAAATGCAGGAACAAGACCAGAGATTCCGCACAATTCTCCAGGTAATTGCTGATCCTGCAAAGGACTGATCTCTCTCACACAAGGGGTCAAGTCCTGCCTTTCAGACTTAAGTAAATGTAATAGAAGATATATAGGAATTCTCAAATATAAGTTTGAGCAGACAACCCCAAATCCTCAATATTGGAAGAAAATCAAACTAAAAAGAAGATAATCATAACAGAACTAATATTCAATGGAACAGACAGAGCTAACAGAGACGAGAAAAAATATAGATGTGTTGCAAATCTTCAGAGATATACAACAAGATATTCTACCCCTAATAAAGGATCTGAGCAGGCAAGTTTTGAGAATTAAAATTTTTTAAAGCTCAACCAATGGAGTAAATAGTGGAATGGACAATTCTGAAGAGAAGATAAATCAAGTAGATGATTATATTTAGGCCTTTCCTAAGAATATCAGGCAAAAGGTGAAGGAAACAGGTCATAAGTTAAGGAACACCCAACACTGTTCTCCTGGTCTCAAGAACTCAGATATAAAAGAGTATGCTCAACTTAGTCAACATAGGGATTTCCATAAATTTTCTCCAAATGTAATTGCAAACCTAAAATTCCGGAAGAATCAAATTTTCATGGAACGAATACACTGAGATTCCACCAATCAAACATAACCAATGTGCTAAACCCTCTCTTGTGCTCAATACAGAAAGTTTGCAGGCTCTAAGGAATTAAAGCTTTCATATCTTAAATTCTTTCTCCATCAGGCAATCTCAAATCTTCATCACATTAGCAAATTAGTTCCCCCTTCCATGGTAGACATGGAACTTTATGACTCTTAAACATGTTTTAAATATCTGTAAATATTGAACACCTGATTTTTTCACTTTCCCTATGTCAATGATAAGTAATTTGTAGTGTTTTGTTTCTTTACCAAAATTATGTATACTATTTTATGAATTCTATTGTAAATTCTTCATGAGGCAGAGGAGCCCTATTCCTGCATCTGTGTTTGTTTGGACTGAAAATGCAATGTTTAATAGGTGTACTAATGTTTACAGCAGAATTAAGATTTATTAGAACCACTCCACAGAGCAATATTGTAGAGAATTTATGAACTGTAAAACTGCTCTAAAGGTCACTTGAGATGCAAAAGTTTAATTTGGAGTATCATGTTAAGGTACAGAGCTACTACACTCAATGCTTGTTAAAATAAATGGTTTAAGGATAGTTGCTTCAATCTGCAGAGTTTGTGAACTTCAACAAAAATAATTTCATATTACCTAATATTTTACATAGGTCTGGTTTCTTTCAGGTTTGTTCACAAATCCACAACTTATCTCATGTGTAAAGTAGTGAAGAAAATCAATACAAATTTGATCTTGCTTCTGAAGTTCACTGTTGTTTTATACAGCACACTGCATATCATTACTTATCCAACTTTCAACATTTGCTATCTTACTCATTTTTATTTGGATACAAAGATTTGTATGAATGAATAAGTTCTCAAGAGCTATAACAATAATGAACAAGACAAGTATTTCTAACAGAAGCATTTGGGAAGGCATTACTAAGCCAGACTGTGGATTATAAAAGTGTCTTAATTGGTGATATTATATTTGTATACATGCAGGCATATGCAAAATTATAAAACATCCCAAGCAAGTAAAATGTAAAGAAAATTATCTATGTTAGAGACTTATAATTCTTTAGTATGCTAAATACGATACAATGAAGCATAATAAAATGGAAAGAAAATATAAACAATAGCAAGCCTCTTTGAACTTTTTTCTATAGCAGATATATTAATGATAAAAATAGTATAAAATTATTTTTCTATGATTTGATTATACATCAAAAGCATATTTATCAAAGATCCAAAATGTAGAATCAGAATATTTTATATATGTGAGATTTCTAGATATTATAATAACAAGCTAAAGCTCTGTCACAGAGTTTACTATGTATATCTTAGACTGTAAAAGATTGAACTCATCTCTTGATCAAATAAAAATTTTAAAAGCTGTAATATAATTACATTTTAACCAAAGAACTATCATGAAATCAGATGATTCTGTTCTCCCTTTTGAAATTAAAAAGGTGAAGATGATGTCTCCAAAATAGCTAGGACTGCATTATTTTTCCACCATGAAAAAAGTGTAGCTGAAAATTTTGCACATGTATAATTTACTGAACATTTTGCTAAACAATACTTTAAAATGTTTTTTTCTTTAACAACCCTATGTCAGAGATACTATTATTATCAGTATTTTCAGGATGGGAAACCTAAAGGTTGGACAGCTTAAATAATATACCTCAGATCACACAGACATATAATGGAGCTAACTCTTGCACCAGTGGTTCAAGTATATTTTCTTATAAGTACATTATACCTTATTGTACTGTATTTAGGCTAAGGTCTATTAGAGAGGACAGAAGAAAACACTCAGGAAAATGAATCAGAGGTTATTGTAGAAATTATAACTGTTTCAGTTTGGAGGACTGCATGTTCTTAAATATTCAGACTATGTCTCTACCTCAGTTCAGTTCAGTTCAGTTCAGTTGCTTGTCGTGCCTGATTTTTTGCGACCCCATGAACCGCAGCAGGCCCTGCCTCCCTGTCCATCACCAACTCCCAGAGTCCACCCAAACTCATGTCCATTGATTCGGTGATGCCATCCAACCATCTCATTCTCTGTCATCCCCTTCTCCTCCTGCCCTCAATCTTTCCCAGCATTAGGGTCTTTCCAAACGAGTCAGCCCTTCGCATCAGGTGGCTCTACTTCAAGTGGTAGGTAATGTATAAAAAAAGTGACTTCAGTACTCAGACTCCTCTTCCTCTAACACAATTCAATGTACACAATCTCTTCAGCTGTTTTCAATCTCACCATCTTTTTTGGCTTCGTGTACAGGGTCATGTTTTTCCAGCAGATCTAATCAACCCAACAACACCCATCTCTTTGGATTGAGAAACTGGGAATAAAATGTTTTATTTCTTGGCTAATAGTTCCATGACTCAGACCACAAACACATCAGGATCACACTGCCTTTAGAATTAGCTCAGTGGGCTCAACAACACGTAATTATGAGTATCAGTCTGTCCACACCCATATCCCAAGTTACCACTCTGAGATATGATCCTATCCAATAACACTTTTACTGATCTCTCATATATCTGGGCACCTTCTGAGTCATAAAATTTTATAAAATTTCTTTCTAAGGCTTATACATCATTCACAGATATTTGAAAGCGGAAAGATTTTTATATTCTTTTGTATGCTCGTTGTCACTAACTGTACTACACAGCATTGTGTGATAACAGGAATGCATGTATATACGGCACTTTTATAAGGCTGATTAAGTTTATCTGACACAGATCATCTCAATAATTTAAATGATGAGCTTTGAAGAACTCTGGACAAAGGACAGAACTATTAGCAATTAGTAATGCTAGCATTATGATTCAAGGAAATAAATTTATCCCAAATATTCAAAATCAAACTACAGTTTAGAGGCTGTAGCATGAAAAGCAGAACCACGTAGAAAGACTATTCCTAGTCATGACTAGAAAGCTCTTCATCTACTACTAAAGGAAATTTTCCCATCATTCCATCATTCCAGAGAGGCAGGTTTCTAGAATATGCTAGTCGTATTGGCTTCCCTGTTGGCTCAAACAGTAAAGAATCTACCTGCAATGCAGGAGACCTAGTTTCTGGGTCAGCAAGATCCCCTGGAAAAGGGAATTGCTACCCACTCCAATATTCTTGCCTGGAGAATTCCATGCACAGAGGAGCCACAAAGAGTTGGACATGAGTGAATGACTAACACACTTGTCTTGCCTTGATTGCACTTATATATAATTAGTAACGTGTATATAACTTTACTCATGACTTACTATAAGCACATATATGACGATGCTGCTGCTGCTGCTAAGTTGCTTCAGTCACGTCCAACTCTTAGCAACCCCACTATACTTACTCTCTAACTATGAACACATCTTTTTCAACTAGTCCTTGAGCTATATTTTTAAATTTTGGATAAAATATAACTTTGAAATGTATTACAGTGAGGTACCAAATCTATGGAAACTAATCAATGATTTTGATATGCAATCTAAGGTATCGAGGTAGGCAGAACATCCTAATAGATGGTGAATTTGCAGAGAAATTAACTTGAGAGTACCACTGTGCTCAGCAATAAATTATATTTGTTTTAATTAAGTCCAGAGACAGAATGTGCCTAAAGACATACACGGCATCAGTGCTCTAGTGTTGCTGGTAGCCCTTAGGATAATGACCACCAGAATTGTTTCAAGTAAATGGTAATTCCTGTCTATATCTTTCTGTCCATCTCTATTGATAAGATACAGATACAAATGTCATTTGTAAATACATTTCTCACCATAATCTCATGTTTCCCTTTAACACATAACTAACAGTAATTATTTACGTTTGTTTTATAGCCTCTCTTCAGATATAATTGCGACTGAATATATGGGAATAAAGTACATTGGGCTGAAACCAAAACAATCCAAGGGAAGATACTGTTTTACAGATTATTCCTTACAGAAGAAAATCTTCATTTGTCACTTAATTGCAGAAATAGTTTAAGAGTTTTAAGGATAATGATACTAAAAGTATGTCTGTTTCAAGAACTATGGGAAAGATAAAAGTAATGTTTATTGATTTGAAAAAGGTAGAAAACTTATTAATAACGTAAAAAATTTCATATATAGTGTTGCAATGCTCTTAAGAAAGGGGTGTGAGTATCTAGAAACTTCTTAAACAACCATTTCCTGAGTGCTTATATTTGTACTTTGTATAAGAGAAAAATGAACTTATCATAATTATGCCACTGATAGCTTGTGTTTTTTGTAAATATAGTTAAACCATGCATATATTATACTCTGCATTTTATTTATGTTATTTCATTTAATCCACATATGCCTTCACAAGTAGAAATTACTACACCTATTTTACAAATTAGAAACCAGAGGTTTCATTTTTCTCTTTCTCAGTAAGTGAAAGAGCTGAGTTTTGAATCTAAGTGTGTCTGACTCCAACATTGTATTCTCTGCACGAATTTCTGTTGTCTCATATTAGAATGCCTTCTGAGGACACAATCAGTACTCAAAATGTCCTATTGGCTAGCACAGAGAACTGGAGTCAATATCCTATGATAAACCATAACAGAAAAGAATATTAAAAAAGAGGAATGCACATATGTGTATAACTGAATCACTTTGCTGTACAGCAGTAATTAACACAACACTGTAAATCAACTATAATTACAAAAAAGTTCTCAACAGTATAATTAGATTCTAGAAAATGATGGAGTCAAGCTTTAAATCCCTACAGCAATATATTTTAAATCTAGAATCCCATACCATCCATATTATCATGTAAATGTGATGATAGAGTAGAATTTATTTTCAAAAATCCTAGGGCTAAAATACATATAACTTCTATGTTATTTGTGGCAAATATTCAGAATGATTAAAACTAACAGAAAAAAATACTTAAAGACTAAAATAATATATATGTCTTATATTGGGCAGAGGGTATAGGAGGTAGGTCTCTAAGAAATAAATTTTTTTTTTTCCTTAAACCTGGACACTTTATTTTTATTTATTTATTTATTTATTTTATTTTTTTATTATATTGGTTGGTTTTGCCATACATTGACATGAATCCGCCCCAGGTGTACATGAGTTCCCCTTCCTGAACCCGCCTCCCTCCTCCCTCCTCCCCTTATCCTCCCTCTGGGTCATCCCCGTGCACCAGCCCCGAAAAAATTTATGGATAGATTTATGATGGGCTTCCCTGGTAGCTCAGCTGGTAAATAATCCACCTGCAATGCAAGAGACCCTGGTTCAATTCCTGGGTTGGGAAGATCTTCTGAAGAGGATATAGGCTACCCACCCCAGTTTTCTTGACTTCCCTGGTGGCTCAGCTCATAAAGAATCTGCCTGTAATGTGAGAGACCTGCGTTTGATCCCTGGGTTGGGAAGATCCCCTAGAGGAGGGCATGACACCCCACTCCAGTATTCTTGCCTGGAGAATCCCATGGACAAAGGAGCCCTGGTGGGCTACTCCATGGGGTCGCAAAGAGTTGGATACAACTGAGTGATTAAGCATACACACACATTTATGATATGAAAAAAAATTTAGATTAGTTTAATGTGAAAGTTGGAAGGACTGGTGCTAAAGCTGAAACTCCAATACTTTGGCCACCTCATGCGAAGAGTTGACTCACTGGAAAAGACTCTGATGCTGGGAGGGACTGGGGGCAGGAGGAGAAGGGGACGACAGAGAATGAGATGGCTGGATGGCATCACCGACTTGATGGACATGAGTTTGAGTGAACTCTGGGAGTTGGTGATGGACAGGGAGGCCTAGCGTGCTGTGATTCATGGGGTCGCAAAGAGTCAGACATGACTGAGCGACTGAACTGAACTGAATGTGAAAGTGGTTTTGCGATGAACAGCGAGAAATGCATAAACAACCAAGCCTATAAAATAATATTAAAAATGCAGTAGATTTCAAGGAGAAAATAAAATAAAAAGTCAAATGTGGTCTATAAAGATAGTAAAAATTTACAGGTCATATTAATGTAAGCACTACTCTTGACTTAACCAAAAATATATGATTTAATAATGTTGAGGTATGGGAAGAGGTTGCAAAACATTTAAAAGGGACAAATTCTCAAAAAATGTTAACAGATGATGATGTTGAAATTGATAATTAGTATTATAAGGATGATCCCCTGGATCAGAGAAAAAGCAAGGGAATTCCAGGAAAACATCTATTTCTGCTTCATTGACTATGCTAAAGCCTTTGAATGTGTAGATCACAACAAACTATGGAAAATTCTTAAAGAGATGGGAATACCAAACCACCGTATCTGTCCCCTGAGAAACCTGGATACAGATCAAGATGCAATAGTTAGAACTGGACATGGAACAACAGACTGGTTCAAAATTGGGAAAGGAGTACAACAAGGCTGTATATTGTCACCCTGTTTATTTAACTTACAAGCAAAGTACATCATACAAAATGCCAGGCTGGATGGATCACAAGCTGGAATTAAGATTGCCAGGAAAAATATCCACAACCTCAGCTATGTAGATGATACCACTCTAACAGCAGAAAGTGAAGAGGAACTAAAAAGCCTCTTCATAAGAGTGAAAGAGGAGAGTGAAAAACCAGGCTTAAAACATTATTCAAAAAACTAAGATCATGGCATCTGGTCCCATCACTTCATGGCAAATAGATAGGGAGAAAGGGTAAACAGTGACAGATTTTATTTTCTTGGGCTTCAAAATCACTGCGGATGGTGACTGCAGCCATGAAATTAAGATGCTTACTCTTTGCAAGAAAAAGTGAAAGTGAGTGGCTCAATGGTGTCTGACTCCTTGCAATCCATGGACTGTAGCCCACCAGGCTCTTCTGTCCATGGAATTCTCCAGGCAAGAGTACTGGATTGGGTTGCCATTTCTTTTTTCAGGGGAATCTTCCCAATTGAGGGATTGAACCTGGGTCTCCTGTATTGAAGGCAGATTATTTACCATTTGAGCCATCAGCAAAGCCCTAAGCAATGACAATCCTAGACAGTGTATTAAAAAAGCAGAGAAATTACTTTGCTGACAAAGGTCTCCATAGTCAAAGCTATGGTTTTT
Source organism: Moschus berezovskii (assembly GCF_049115385.1). Lineage (NCBI taxonomy): Eukaryota > Metazoa > Chordata > Mammalia > Artiodactyla > Moschidae > Moschus > Moschus berezovskii. The sequence continues at coordinate 27,137,683 of NC_142485.1, read as the reverse complement.
CCAGTAATCATGTACGGATATAAGAGTTGGGCCATAAAGAAAGCTGAGCACTGAAGAATTGATGCTTTCCAATTGTAGTGCTGGAGAAGACTCTTGAGAATCCCTTGGACAGCAAAGAGATCAAACCATTCAATACTAAAGAACATGAACCCTGAATATTCATTGGAAGGACTGATGCTGAAGCTGAAGCTCCAATATTTGGCCACCTGATGCAAAGAGCTGACTCATTGGAAAAGACCCTGATGCTGGGAAAGATTGATGACAGAGGATAAGATGGTTGGATGGCATCATTGACTCAATGGACATAAGTATGAGCAAACTCTAGGACATGGTGAAGTACAGGGAAGCTTGGCGTGATGCAGTCCCTGGGGCTGCAAGGATTTGGACACAGCTTAGTGACTGAACAACAACACTATAAGGATATGATTTAGAAATAATTAGTTGCCATGACTTCAATTCAAAACTATTTACTTAAAAAATGTAAGATTTACTGTACAATATCTCAGAATGGTGGGTGGTTTTGCAAAAAGGAAATCAATTTTGATTCATTCTTTCATTTATAGGGGAGACAACACATTTTGTTTTTCTTCTTGAATCACCACTCAATGATAGAGTTGACTTTCACAAAAAATCATTTCAAGAAATTTTTCATCTGGTCAATTCTTTACTAATAATGATAGAACATACGGTCATAAACCAGATGCACTAGTTCATGCTTTGCCAAAATACTATCCTCTATCGTGTAGGTCCTAGTTATCAAGGACATAAAAATAAACTCCTGTTACAGTCTAACAATTGCATCCTCCTAACTCATCTCTATTCTCAATAATTGAAGAAGACACTTTCAGGATGACAACAGGAAAACAACAGATCCCACTGACAGGACTAATGAATAGATCTTTTCCAAAAATATTTGGCTAATGAATGTAACTGTGATATAATTTTACCTAATTATGATGATTTAGACATGATGTGTATGAGAACTACTGACTTAAGCAAAGCATTAATTTAGCAAAATCTGAAATGTATTTTGATAGGAATAAACTTTATATTTAAATACACCTAATCAGAGAGCAAATTGTTCTCAAATTATCATTTGGCACGTTTCACCAATAATTTTTTCTAATTTGAATTGAAGGTAGGCATTCCCTTTCTTTGGGATTGGAATGAAGACTGACCTTTTCCAGTCCTGTGGCCACTGCTGAGTTTTCCAAATTTGCTGGCATATTGAGTGTAGCACTTTCACAGCATCATCTTTCAAGATTTGAAATAGCTCAATTGGAATTCCATCACCTCCACTAGCTTTGTTCGTAGTGATGCTTTCTAAGGCCCACTTGACTTCACATTCCAAGATGTCTGGCTCTAGGTCAGTGATCAAAGAATGCTCAAACTACCGCACAATTGCACTCATCTCACACACTAGTAAAGTCATGCTCAAAATTCTCCAAGCCAGGCTTCAGCAATATGTGAACCGTGAACTCCCAGATGTTCAAGCAGGTTTTAGAAAAGGCAGAGGCACCAGAGATCAAATTGCCAACATCCACTGGATCATGGAGAAAGCAAGAGAGTTCCAGAAAAACACCTATTTCTGCTTCACTGACTATGCCAAAGCCTTTGACTGTGTGGATCACAATAAACTGTGGAACATTCTGAAAGAGATGTAAATACCAGACCACCTGACCTGCCTCTTGAGAAACCTGTATGCAGGTCAGGAAGCAACAGTCAGAACTGGACATGGAACAACAGACTGGTTCCAAATAGGAAAAGGAGTACATCAAGGCTTGCTTATTTAACTTATACGCAGAGTACATCGTAAGGAACGCTGGGCTGGAAGAAGCACAAGCTGGAATCAAGATTTCCGGGAGAAATATCAATAACCTCATATATGCAAATGACACCACCCTTATGGCAGAAAGTGAAGAGGAACTCAAAAGCCGCTTGATGAAAGTGAAAGAGGAGAGTGAAAAGGTTGGCTTGAAGCTCAACATTCAGAAAACGAAGATCATGGCATCTGGTCCCATCACTTCATGGGAAATAGATGGGGAAACAGTGGAAACAGTGTTAAACTTTATTTTTTAGGGCTCCAAAAATCACTGCGGATGCTGATTGCAGCCATGAAATTAAAAGACGCTTGCTCCTTGGAAGGAAAGTTATGACCAACCTAGGTAGTATATTAAAAAGCAGAGACATTACTTTGCCAACCAAGGTCCGTCTAGTCAAGGCTATGGTTTTTCCCATGGTCATGTATGGATGTGAGAGTTGGACTGTGAAGAAAGCTGATCGTCGAAGAATTGATGCTTTTGAACTGTGGTGCTGGAGAAGATTCCTGAGAGTCCCTTGGATTGCAAGGAGATCCAACCAGTCTATTCTAAAGGAGATCAATCCTGGGTGTTCATTGGAAGGACTGATGCTAAAGCTGAAACTGCAATACTTTGGCCACCTCATGCGACGAGTTGACTCACTGGAAAAGACTCTGATGCTGGGAAAGGTTGGGGGCGGGAGGAGAAGGGGACGACAGAGAATGAGATGGCTGGATGGCATCACCAACTCTGTGGACATGAGTTTGAGTGTACTCCGGGAGTTGGTGATGGACAGGGAGGCCTGGCGTGCTGTGATTCATGGGGTTGCATAGAGTCAGACACTACTGAGGGACTGAACTGAACTGAACTGAACTGATGTAAGAATTATACTGCCTAGAGTATTTTTAAGGGCTGATATAATTTGATTTTCATTTCCTATTTTAATAAGTGGTACTAAGAAGAGTTTATGCATGTTTTATTATTTTCCTGTATTATTTACCACCATTTCATTGAAAAACAATGCATTCAAGAAGTGAAGTGCTACACCAATTTCCTTTTACTCTTTTTTTGGAGCCAAATTTTAAAGAAAAATTGGGGTTCATATCTTTATTTTTATTTAAACATTTTTATGCTATGTTTTTTCATTCTACAGAGCATAAAAATCTCCTTTGGGAAGCTCTTCAAGTAGTAAAAGTCTGTTTACTTTATGAAAGTTAAGACCACAGGTGTACATGATTCTTTTGAAATGGATAGGGGCACATGGTTGCAGGTCAAGTCACTGGAAAGACAAAAGAATTGCCAGTTAATGGATTCTTCACTCAATTGTTTTGTAACAATGAAACGGTTTTACATTACTTTATGCATTGTTTAGAGCCTTTCTCCCTTCAAAGAGATGACCTATACTGTCAATGACAATAAATTGTTAAAATCTATGTATTTGGAGTAGTTATATAGCTTTATTTACTAAGGAGCACTGGCGAATTATGTAGAGAAGCACAACGTTTTCCTATTCCTTCTTAGGTTTCCTGGCTAGGTCTTAAAATTAAACTGATAAAGACAGATTAATAGGAGGAAAAGATACAAAATTTTATTAATTTTTTACATGTGTATGGGTGCCTTCACAAGAGCATGAAATTGCAAAGAGGTGACCAGAGCAGGAAACTTTTATAGTTTATAAACAAACAAACAAAAAATACTTTGTGAAGAATTGACAGAATTCTGGGGCGGGGGGTTAAATGTAAAGAAGTAATTAGAAAAATATGGACTGATTTAACAAGGTTTGTACTGATTTCTTGATCCCCAAATTCGCCATCTCTGGTGATAAAAATGAATTCCTTCCTTCTGGTACATTGAGGATGTTCTTCATATGGATGATTTATCTCCTATTTTTGGGGAAGAGAGCAAGGTGAAGGGAGGTCAGAGTGACCGTCTTAATTCTACCATTTTGTCAAATTCCTTTAGTTTAAGATTTGCAATATGGCAAGGTGCCATATTTTGGGGTACAGTGCCCTGAACTCCATCACACATAACAAATGTGAACTGCATATTTAAAGAAATAAGCATCATACATATATAGAATATGGGCCATTGTATATGTACATATACTACAAGGATCTGTGTTGTATGTTTTACAGATTTTATAAGGACTCTTGCTAAAACATTGAGAATAAGTGTGTAAGAGGGAAAGGTAGAAAGTGACCTCAGAAAACTATTATTTGGAGCTCTTGTGTCCAATTTGAAATCTCCTATTGTTCTTTGTTGAACATGTGAAATATGGCAGGTCTGAACTAAGATGGAGTCTAACTAAAAAAAACACACACACCAGAATTCAAAGATATGAAACGGAAAATTAAATATCTCATTAATATTTATGAAAGTTGATTACATGTTGAGATATTTTAGATGCTTTCTGAGTTAAATAAAATATTAAAATTAATTTCACCTCTTTGGTTTTCTTTTTAATGTAGCTATCTGTGGCTCAGTTGGTAAAGAATCCACCTGCAACGTGGGAGACCTGGGTTCGACCCATGGGTTGGGAAGATCCCCTGGAGAAGAGAAAGGCTACCCACTCCAGTATACTGGCCTAGAGAATTCCACGGACTGTAGAGTCCATGGGGTCACAAAGAGTTGGACACAACTGAGCAACTTTCACTTCACTTTGCCTGAAAACTTTAAATTGCATATATGGCTTGCATAATATTTCCATTGGACAATTCTGATTTATCCAGAAGTTATTAGACTCCTATATATATTTAGAATGCATAGCCAACAGAATGGATTGGGTATAGATGGATAATATATTGAAAGTATGGAGTCAGGGATGACTACTGCTTTTTTTGCCTGAACACCTTGGAGGCTGAGTTCACATTTTTAAAATCAAGATGGCAAAAGTAGAAAGAGCAACTTTGAAGAGAAAGATAATAAACCGTTGGTTATATGAAGTGCAAAACATCATGAATAGAAACTCTGAAAAGACAAAATGGCATATTATGCTTACTTCTAATTCCTTTCAAAGCTGCCAGTTAGAGAAAGGCAAGTTGAATGTTCTTAATTTTCACCAGTCTGAGTACAAATGAGACCATAATACCACATTATTTTTCTTGGCCCCTACTCTTACGACTGAGAAATGTCTCAGACCTCGAAGTTCTAGCCAATTATTTTTGGCCACTCATGCTTCTCTGTAAAGATGGTATGTTACTCCAATCAAGTAACAGTGCTATCTGACTGTTTTGAGCCAAACAAAGTCCAGGGCATCACAAAACAATGGTACAGCAATGAGACAATAATGCAACAACAGTGCAGCATTATATAATGTGTCTGCGTCTCATATTGGCTCTTATAGAACTGTTTGGTAAGATATGGTCCCAATCCACTCTTTACTGGAGCTTAACATAAGTATATTAGGATATACAGGCAACAAATCTAGCTCTATTCCTGATATTTACTTTATTCAGGTCCACAAGTACCCCCGAACAGAATTCTGTTTTTTAATCTTACCCCACCCCCACGTATATGAACACAGTAAGTACACATCATTTGGGTGGCTGACCACTAGCACAGCAAACAGCAAGGCTTAAACGCTAATATAAAGTTCACCTAAAACACTTTGCTATAATTTGTTGAAAGATTTTTTTCCTAGTTCCTTATCCTCAGCTATAGGACATTTTGGCTTCAACAGAGGTCTTCCCTCCTTTATTGTTCTGTGCTCCAACTACACAGAAGATGACGATACAGCGGGAAAAAACGAATTTGTAGAGGCTGAGAATTTGGGAAGCTATTTTGAATGCCTCAGACAACAAATCAAATAAACAAATATGCCCTTTTGAGAAATAAAGTATTTCCTGCCATGTCAATAAACAGGGAAATCACAGACATCACCAATTCCAGCCCCCCAGGGCACTCAGAAAGGAGAATACCTACAAGATCATGCTGTGGCCACTCCCTATGGTGAGGCTTCAGGAACCCAGGATGTGAAAATACAGGATACTGGCCCCAGATAGCCAAGATGCATATGAAAGGACTAATTTCAGTGAGCCCAGACTCTTGTGTCTTCCAATACATAGAAAAATAATAACTTCTTTAACTTGGAACATCTGGTTTCCTTTAATTAACAGCAGTCTCTTGATGTTCAGGCTACCTGCCCTTTGTTGTAAAACTTCTATATAACCTGGCTCCTCCCCTTGCATCCTCAGAGGAGTTCTCAGGGTTATTTAAGAAGCTGCCTCCTAGGCTTAAAGTCCTAAAAATTCCTACCAAATGTAACTCTTCACTTTCAGGTTGTGACTATTTTTAAGTCAATACTTTCCACAAAACAGTAACTTTCTCTTTGAGTTCTTATATTACCTCAATTTCTATTTGTGAACAAGAGCTAAAGATACTTGTGACTCTTAAGAATGGTTTATATTACAATATTTTGGCATCTAAAATATGAGCTGTGTATCAATTCATGTGAGCCAGACTTTAAATATAGCAGAATGTGTTATAATTGAAGCTCTGATTTCTCTTCCTTGTCAACTCTGATTTAGCAGTGGAGGCCTTGCCAACTTTGGGTTTAGCATGGAAATTAACTTACCTTTAAGCTATTTTCTAGTGAAAGGAGTGAAAATGCAAACAGTAAGCTAAATATTTAGTTCATCAGGAGCGATACTGTTTGAAATACTTACTCCTTAGTTTCCATGATATTTTTTGGCTTATATAAAATGTCGTTTAAGGAAAATTGGCAAAAACACTTTAATTTTTTCAGTTCACTAAATCACGTTAATCTTATAAAAAACCCCCTTGATTTCTGAGGCCATTATTTTTTCATTACAAATATCTGAGCAGGTGTTAAAGTTGATGTTCAATTTTCTTATTAAAGTTTCCTCCAAGATTACAAATTCACAATAAAAAGACTTTAGAATCATCATTTGTCTTTATTCTTAGTAGCTTAAAGTTTTCCTGTGTAACAAAATCAACAATATACTAAACAAATTAGTGTTTTTAACTAGTATATTGTTGATTTTGTTACACAGGAGAACTTATAGTTACCTAAGAATAAAAATAAGTTTATCTATGAACTGTTTTCTTTTTATGCATAAAATTCTCATGTGTTGAGTTGGTCTCTATTCTCTTCTAATAAACTACATTTTTTATTCTAATTTCTTACTAATATCATAGTGACTTTAAAATGTACATATATAATACAATATAATATAAATTTTTCATGCCTGTTTTACCTTCAAAATTGCTATGCACTTCTAATAAACACCACAATGGGGTGAAATATTTTGTTCTGGCTAAATGGAATCAGAGACTAAAGAATAAATTCTGTTGCTACAAACTCCTGAGCAATAACAACAAAAACACATTTAAAAGCATGGTTATGCTTACAAGAAAAAAGAAAAGGAAAGAAAAGTGGAATTTGTATGGACAGATACAAAGAGGGAATGAATTGCAAAGAATTTGCTTTAAATACATATAGCAGTTGGAGACACTCTGATAGAAACCTGACCTGAATATGTCCCCTAATAGTTACGAGCTTTGCTTTTTATGCTTATAGGTGCAGAAGAAGCAAGTTATTGGGACAATTTAAAGCAGAGACTTGTAAGATAATCTCCCACCTAAAATAGAGCACTCAAGGGGTTCCTTCCACCATGAAAGGGATATCAGAAAATACTGAAAAGTGCCAGTAACTTGACAAAAAGCTTGCCCTTTCTTTAGGTTCTGAGTATGGGGAATATTCTAGTTCTATGATATTTCAAAGCTTTAGCCTATTTGGGACTGTGAAGATGATATGGTGGTTATAAAATGTGAATTTTCACTACCTCCATGGTAAGGAAATTCTTATACTGGGAAAATAACAGAAAAAAATCCCTGGATCAGTGATCCCCTTGGGGAATGTGGCTCACTAGTGAAGAGAAAATCACTCTGGGGGCAGCATTCCTCCACAAAGGCTGCAAAAATGATTTTCATAGGAGTGGCTATGGGCCACACACATGAAAAAGTTAATATGAGGTTTGGTTAGTCCCAAGTGTAATAGACTTTTATGAACATTTTCCAAAACCTGGGAGCATACTGAAAGCTGCTAACTCATTTTATGAGGAAAATACAAAAGTGACACTAAAAACACACACACGTTATCCAAATTATTTTTAGTATTTTGTTTTCTGCTCTGTCTCCTGTCCCCAACCATGGAGTATGCGTTTATCAAAACATCACTCCTTGTAATTGCTAAATAATATTCCATTATGTAAGTGTGACTACATTTTACTTATTAATTCATTCATTGAGGGACATTTAGGAGGTTCCCACTTTTTGACTATTTTCAATAATACTTCAAAGGAAATTCACATACAAATGTTTGTTTCAACATAGAAATTTATATGCCGAGGACTGGAATTGTTAGGTCACATGGTATTCTGTGCTGAACATAATGAGGAAACGTCAAAGTGTTTTCCACAGTGTATCCACCATTTAATTTGAGAAAATATATATTCCCACCAGAAATACATGAAGTCACTGATTTTTATACATTCTTACCAATACTTGTTATGTTACATTTTTAAATTTTTGGTTTTAGCCATCGTAAGTGAGTTTGAGGTGGTATTTCTTTGTGCTTTTGAATTATATTTACCTGAATACTATTAAACAACTTTCACATGCTTGTTGACCATCTGTATATTATCTTTGGAGAAAAGTCTATTCAAATCCTATTCCTATTTTAAAACTAGATTATTTATTGCTGTTGATAATTGTACGAACTCTTCATAAATTCTGGGCTATAGACACTTATCAGATACATGATTTGCAAATGTTTCTTTCCCACTCTGCAAACTGTCTTTTCATTTTCTTCATAGTATTTTTTGATTCACAAAGTTTTTTTGATTTTAAAATTCAAGTTATCTATTTCCCCATTTTTTATACTTCCAGTGTTACAGCTGAGAACTGATGTCATATACAGCATCATGAATATATATTTTATATTTTCTAAGAGTTTCACAGGTTTTTGTTTTTTTTAATGTTAAGGCAAATAGAATTGTTTTCTTAATTTCCTTTTTAGATTGTTAACTATGGGTTTATAGAAATACAAATAAATTTTACATGTTCATTTTAAATACTGAAATTTTGCTATTATTTGTAAGTGCTAATATAAGAATTGATGCTTTTGAACTGTGGTGCTGGAGAAGACTCCTGAGAGTGCCTTGGACTACAAGGAGATCCAACCAGTCCATTCTAAAGGAGATCAGTCCTGGGTTTTCATTGGAAGGACTGATGCTAAAGCTGAAACTCCAATACTTTGGCCACCTCATGCGACGAGTTGACCCACTGGAAAAGAGTCTGATGCTGGGAGGGATTGGGGGTGGAAGGAGACGGGGACGACAGAGAATGAGATGGCTGGATGGCATCACCGACTCGATGGACATGAGTTTGAGTGAACTCCGGGAGTTGGTGATGGACAGGGAGGCCTGGCGTGCTGTGATTCATGGTGTCACAAAGAGTCAGACATGACTGAACGACTGAACTGAACCGAACTGAATAGTTTATATGGATTCTTAGGATTTCCTTTATATAGAATTATATCATATGAGAATACAGGTAGTTTTACTTACTTTTTTTCAACTTAGAAACCTTTATTTTTCTTGTTTAATTGATCTGGCTAAAATGTCCAGGACAATGTTGAAAGGAAGTGATAAAAGGGCATCCTTCTCTTTCTCCTAATCTTAGGGGGAAAGCAACATGTCTTTCTCCAGTTGATATTATCAAGCTGGCAATATTTCATAAATATTCTTCATTATGTTGAGGGAGTCTCTTTCTATTTCTAGGTTTCTGAGTATTTTCATCATGAAAGATGTTGTATTTTGGCAAATTTATTTTCCTGCAATTGAGATGATCATGTAAGTCTTTTCATCTTCATTCTGTTAATGTGGCATATTACGTCAATTAATTTCTGTATGTTGTACCAACACAGCTTTTCTGTAACAAATTCTACTTGGTCGTGGTTATTCTTGGTTATCTACTAATTTATTGGTTAATACATCTAGTAAAGTGCTTTCTTCTATAAATAGTTAGGCCAACCCTCACGAAAATGCAAATGAATAAGCAAATGTCATTTGGCTGTTTATTCAATGAAAGTGATTTCCTTGAAGAGAAAAGGTTTTGGGTCTCAAAAGGAAACCACCTTATTATACATCTGCAGTCCAGAGAAGGGCCTTACATTTTTATAAACTTAAAATTAGAAATGTTAAATTCAATTTGCTTAAACTTTCAACTCTGAAAGAAAGTGAAAGTGTTAATCACTCAGTCATGTCCGACTCTTTGTGACCCCATGAACTGCAGCCCACCAGACTCTTCTGTCCATGGATTTCTCCAGGCAAGAATACTGGAGTGGGTTGCCATTTCCTTCTCCAAAACTTTCAACTCTAATGGATAACATTTAGCATTTTATAAAACAAATATTTTTAATAGTGCTACATTATATATATATATGTGTGTGTGTGTGTGTGTGTACAATACAACTGTCGCTGAAACTGTATAAACAACTCGGCAGACAAATACAAAACCCACATTAAATCTTCTTTCATGGGCTTTCATTTCTAAACCTGGAGGCTATATAGGGAGCTTCTGAATTAACAATGCATTAAAACTCTGCTCAATAAAGTATAATTTTACCCCAGAACAGATGTTTTTTAAATATATACTCCATCATCAAAAGCTGTGTTACCACCACTGGTAAGATATTATGGGTCATTCATCAAATATATATCAGGTAGTGTTATCAACAGGGAAGAGCTCTGATCTCAGCAGTGAAAACCGTTAGGAAAGTGAATCAGTATCCTTATGATTTTTAGAAAATAATACTAAGCACCACTTTCTACCATCATACAATTCTTTCAAAATTGCATTCTTGCTCAATAAATATATTAAATGAAGGGAATGACTGACTATTAATATATTTTGAGTGGTAAGGATTATTTTTCCATTTCACAAATAGACCAGAATAAGTTAGAGTGATACCACATCATTAGATATTAATATTCAAATGACTGAATATATCATTGGCTTAAAAAAAATAACCACTAAGCCAAAGATAACTAATTATACAAAATTACTTTTATTACAAATGTTCACTAACACACAATTTGCTTTTTTTTTAATGACTACTGTACTTCACATCCAATGAGCATAAAATACAACATCTATCATTGACTATGTACATCGATTTCAGGGAAATAGAAAATACAGGCAATTCTATTCCTGAAAACTTCAAACCAAACTACATTTGTCATTTATTTGACTATTCTTATAATCAACAATGCATTTCATGAACTATTCCTATATTTTTCCCAGAATAGAATGGATAACTTTGTGGATTAAAACTCTGTATGTATTCCAACACATATTTTTTTGACATTTCAAAATAGGCATTGCGTTTTCCTTTCAGAAAAAAAATGATAAAAGGGCTTAAATGCATTATAGCAACATTAAAATCCAAGAGATGATCATATAACATAATATGGAGAGAAAGATACGGTAAGGGAAATAAAGGCTATATATATATTTTAAACCAAGGACATTAGAGAAATCCTGAAACAATGACAAGCCAGAAAAGTATGGGAAGCATCTTTTCTCCAGAGTGTTGAATTCCTTGTAAACACTGAAAGTAGTTCGCTTTCAGCTTGTAACTCAATTTAAAAGTGAAGTAGTGTGAAGTGTGACTGTGACCACTGTAAGGTACACACGCCTACCTTTTTTGTACTGAGAAAGGAATGGATATGATGACCCATTCCTCAAACTCTTCCTGGTACTTCTCGCCTTGGTACCATTTGAAAATGTCAAAATATTTTAACCACACTGACTACTACAATTGAATGGAGAAAAAAATCATTTTTCCATTAAACATCTTCATAGTACATGATAATGTCATGTGGGTCATGAACAGCTTTTCTGAAAGAGATCTCAATATATTTCTATAGCATTGAATGTATCTCAAAAATAGAAAGGCAACTACCTGCTCTTTAGCAAATTTATTTTAATAAATACCAAAATGAGCAAGCAAGCCATCTGTGTTCTTCCTGCTGGTAATAAAAAAGGCATTTGTTTGATGATGACATATTTCTCAGAGTGTACCAAGTACTTTATTTTATGATGGAATTTATACAGCTTCCTCTAAATGAAATAATGCAAGATGTTTATTATTTCAGCATCTGTTCCCATATTCTCTTAACCACTTGAAGAATGACTCATATTTCTTTGCAAAAAAATCACTTGATTGTTTCATCTTATGGTTACACAGATAGTTCTGTTTTCTTTTAGCACATCGTTCACTCTCAGTCTAACAAATGCTGTAAAAGAGAAATGCAGTCTTTATGAAGGAAGGGAAAGCGAAAACTATAGTAATAAAAAGTATTTATAAACAAGGTCTTAGCTATTTTATGTTATTATATATTTATTAATATTCCACCTTGTTTGAAAGGCTCTGATGTGGCTGTCTTGCATTATATTTTGTTTGTTCTTATGAAACCCAGAGAGAAATTTAAAAAAAAAGTTCACAGCTGATATTATTGTTGCTATTGTTTTACTCTCAGAATCAATCACTCAGTCTCAAATGTTTTACTTACATTTGTGTACTACAGAAGTAGGTAGTGGCAAGTGTCTAGTGTTTAATTCATAATATCTCCTCCCTGATCTATCCCCAGGCTGAATTCTGACAACACACCTCTCTGAAACACAGTCTCTTAACATTTTCACTAAACATATTTGTATATACATATTTCTGTCAAAGTTCAGGAAAGTCACTTCTATTTCCTTTAATCATATTGGGTACACTGAATCTAGAACTGTGGGAGAAAAAATGATTTAATTAACTGCAATTAACAGGAGTAGGAAAGATGTTGACATGTAGTAGCCCACTTTAAAAAATCAAACAGAAACAAAACAATAAACGCCTCATTTGAAAGTATATGTAATTCATAAGCTGGGGTGATGGCAGGCTAACATGACACACAGGTCTAACCACTCCATTGCTACAGCCACATCAGTTCAGTCTCAGTACCCTTCTTGTACCAGTTGGTGGGTAAGATTTTGGATATAATCTTGATTTATAAAGGGTTTCCAACCTGAGAAAAATAAAAAACCTTAACAAACTGACCAAATGTTACGCTGTGCTATACTCTGTAAAACCCCAAATATCCACTTTTCCTTTTGCATTTATGTAGACTTTTCATATTAATGGGAATTGTTATATTCCTAAGTACTTTATTCAGAAAATGATGTTCTCAAGAAAGAATACATGGGACTTGGTGTTTGAATGGGAAAGAGAGAGGCAGCGAACTGGCATCTCCAATACAGTATTAGAAGACAGTTAACTGGGAGAAAATTGAGATATAATGTTTGAAATTTTGTTAAAATTCAGGTAATGGTAAAGTTAGTTTCTGTTACTAATTAATCAATCTAGTGAATTATACTCACAGGCACATGAAGTATTATCAGCCATGACTATGTTTTTTATTTAATCAGAAAGCACTACAAGTTTCTTATTGAATAAAACTTAAAAGCTAATTTCAAGTTTAGCATGGCTAAGAGAAGGTACAGGATGACAAATCTACCATTTTCACAGCACCGCAGGGTGGGCCTGGATCAGAGCAATCCAAAATTTAATGTCAGTTTTGAAGAAGTTCCCTAATTCTCTTTGACCAAGGAAATCTTTTGCTATTTACAACTTGGAAATGGCAACCCACTCCAGTACTCTTGCCTGGAAAATCCCAGGGATGGAGGAGCCTGGTAGGCTATAGTCCATGGGGTTTCAAAGAGTCAGACATGACTGACTGACTTCACTTTCACTAGTTTTCAGTGGCCTCTAATGTGAGATCCCTTGCTGTAAGAGTGCTTCAATTAAGCAATTCAATTGCTTAAGAAGAATTCATTAAAATGAGATGACAGGAGTTTCCAGTGGACCTTACAGCTAAGCTAAGGAAATATAGATAGAGAGCTTTCATACAAACTCACAGGCTATGTGCCTGTGTTGTCATTTCATTTCATTTCAGTATGGGAATAAAAAGACTTTGGGCAAATACACAAGGTTAAGGCATATGTTTTCTTGTTCCAGATTAGGTCTACACTCCCTTAACTTATCCACCAAAACCAAGTTCGACTTAGACTTGAAAAATCTATTATTTTACTTTCAGGACAAAATCTCCATGATTCCCAATCAAACTTATTAACTTTCCAAGCAAGATATTATCAAAATTACAATCTAAACTCTCAAGTAAAAAAAAAAATCTTTCTGAACCAGGTGAACCTACAATCTTTCAGCATTAATGGAGGATTAATTCAAGGAAATTCTGTCCCAGTTTCCTGAGAGGGTCTTTACAGCTGCAATATACTTTGTGTGCCTCAATATTTATTAGGGAGAAAAAGGCAAGAAAATATAAAGAAAGAAAGAAATACACATCTTTGGCAATTTTTGTGTTTTGTGTGTGTGTGTGTGTGTGTGTATTTAACAATGTTGAGAGAAGGAAAAATCTTTTATACATTTCAATACTGACCAATGCAATGAAAGGCTGTTATTAGTGACAAGTTAAAACTGAATAAAACCTGTAATTATTTTAGCGCTATGATAATGTCTACTGCTTATCTAAACTAATAATCTTAAGTAACAACAAAAGCTGCTATTTTAGGTTGCCCACTGTTTCTCACACTGGAAGGAAAAACGTTTAGACTCTCTAGCATTTTGAAAGTGCTGATTTCACTTCTCATTGAGATGATAATCTGATACCCTTGACTTAAATTCATTTCTTTCAATTGTCATGACTTAAAGTTTAATAATTGAGAAACTTTCCCAAAAATTCATATTAAAGATCTCTGGAGACGAAAAAAAAAAGCCCTAACTTACAGTAGTTCTATTATATCTACCAAGGGACAAGGAGAAACAGTCCATCAATGCAACCTAGATGTCCATCTGCAGATGAATGGATAAGAAAGCTGTGGTACATATACACAATGGAGTATTACTCAGCAATTAAAAAGAATACATTTGAATCAGTTCTAATGAGGTGGATGAAACTGGAGCCTATTATACAGAGTGAAGTAAGCCAGAAAGAAAAACACCAATACAGTATACTAACACATATATATGGAATTTAGAAAGATGATAACGATAACCCTGTATACGAGACAGCGAAAGAGACACAGATATATAGAACAGTCTTTTGGACTCTGTGGGAGAGGGCGAGGGTGGGATGATTTGGAAAAATGGCATTTAAACATGTATATTATTAGTTCAGTTCAGTTCAGTCGTTCAGTCGTGTCCGACTCTCCGCGACCCCATGAATCACAGCACACCAGGCCTCCCTGTCCATCACCAACTCCCGGAGTTCACTCAAACTCATGTCCACAGAGTTGGTGATGCCATCAATGAATCACCAGTCCAGGTTCGATGCATGATACAGGATGCTCGGGGCTGGTGCACGGGGATGACCTAGAGGGATGGGATGGGGAGGTGGGCTGAAGATGGGGAACACATGTGCACCCGGGGCGGATTCATATCAATGTATGGCAAAACCAATAATGTAAAGTAATTAGCCTCCAATTAAAATAAACACATTAAAAAAAAAAAACAACTCAGGGATGTTTACGAAGAAACTAACATTTTAAGGGAGACATTGGTAAAGCAGTCTATTTTAAAAATAGATGCACAGCTGAAAAAGAAAACTGGTTTATCTTTGTGTGAGTGCACATGGCATGTTGAATTGTTCCAAGAAGGCTTGCAATAATAAATAATCAAGTAACAACAATAACAAAAAACACTCCAATAGAAAGCCCCTTGCTTTATGAGGTACGAGGCCCATTCGTAAGACTGGGGTTGATGCTAATTGTGTTTACTGAGATAAATTATGATGTTCTAACAAATCTAACCAGCAGTGCCTAGGTTAGCTATCAAGATAATTATGTTCTGGAAGTATTAATGACTATTTTTCACAATCATTAATGGAAATTACTTTTTAATTGTTTCATAATATAACCACTCCGTTACCTATTCTAGTAAATATCTCTTTGCTATATTTCTGCCTCTTTGTTTCTGATGGTTATTTAACAACAGAGTTGTAATAATCTATCACTAGAAAAGTTTTAAATCTTTCATTATATTTTACTAGAGTCAATAAGGTGAAACATAAACTTTTTTCATGTCCAGTAAAGCGTAAGTTTTTCATGTCCAGTAATTATATTTTCTATATAAATGATGGCTGATGATGCTATTTTATGGAATAGGTAAATAATTTCTTAGAAAATTTTCAAATTAATTAGCCATTTCCCAAACATAATGAATGAATAATACATTTGTTGTTTAGTTGCTCAGTATTGTCTGACTCTCTGTGAACATATGCACTGTAGCCCACTCTGTCCATGGAAGTTCCCAGGCAAGAATACTGGAGTGGGTTGCCATTTGCTTCTCCAGGGTATCTTCCTGACCCAGGCATCAAACCTGTGTCTCCTGCACTGGCAGGTGGATTCTTTACCATTGAGCCACCAGGGAAGCCTGAATGATACATTTAGTGCTGCTGCTGCTGCTAAGTCACTTCAGTCGTGTCCAACTCTGTGTGACCCCATAGACGGCAAGCCCACCAGGCTCCCCCTTCCCTGGGATTCTCCAAACAAGAACACCGGAGTGGGTTGCCATTTCCTTCTCCAATATTTAGTGCTACTTAATTCCAAAAAGCATAATTTTCACCCAGTAAGTCTATTTCAGGGCTCTGTGTTCTCTTTTGCTTATTATTGGTGTTATTTGGCATTGCCTTACACTGTCTTTTTATGAGGCTTTTATGACATCTTACCATCTGGTATCCTGTGTCTCTCATTGCTTTTTATTTTTCAAATAAATGTCTAGTTATTCTTGCATGTTTGTTCCTGTGGATCAACTTCAGAACTATGTTGTTAAACTTTTTAAAAGCACTCATAAGGTATGTTTCAGGGGATTGTGTATTATCCATATGTTAATTTGAGATAGATGGAAGGTTTCACAATATTCATTATTCACTTTCAGCAAAATGTTATTTTTAGACCACTTTATCAAGGTATGATTGACAAAGAAAAAGCTGTACATATCTTATGTGTGCCATAAACACTTCCATCACCTTCAAAAGTCTGGGCTTCCTTGGTAGCACAGCTGATAAAGAATCAGTCTGCAATGCAGGAGACCCCGGTTTGATTCTTAGGTCAGGGAGATGCCCTGGAGAAGGGATGGGCTACCCACTCCCAATATTTTTGGGCTTCCCTGGTGGCTCAGCTGGTAAAGAATCCACCTGCAATGCAGGAAACCTGGGTTTGATTCCTGAGTTGGGAAGATGCCCCTGAGAAGGGAACAACTACCCACTCCAGTATTCTGGCCTGGAGAATTCCACAGACTGTATAGTCCATGTGGTCACAAAGAGTTGGACACGACTGAGCGGCTTTCACATTCACAAGTTTGCTCCTGCTCTCTTTATTTGTTATTTCTGAGGTTTTCTTTTTGTAATAAGAACACAAGTACGACTGACTCTCTTGGCAAACTTTCAAGTATACAATAGAATATTGTTAACTACAGACGCTATGCTGTACAGAAGAGCTCTAGGACTTATTCAGATGGCAGAGATGAAGCTTAGTACCCTTTGAGTAATGACTCCCTTCTATTTCTTTATACTGCAATCTTGGTAGGCTGCATATTTCTGGGAATTTATTCTTTTGTGTTATTCAATATGTTGATGTATAATAGTTCATAATAGTTTCTAATGATTTTTTAAAATTTCTATAGCATCAACTGTAATACATTTCTTTCATTTCTAGTAGTTACATATTAGAATCTTCATTTTTACTTTCAGATAGCCTGGCTAAGGGTTTGGTGATTTTATTTCTGTATTAAACAAACAAACAAACAAAGACAAGCAAATCTCATTTTTGTGGACTTTTTGCATTGCTTTTTAACAGAGATAAAATAACTTTTATCTCTGTTATTTCCTTCTGCTAACTTTAAACCTCCAGAATTTTCCACAGTTTATTGTGATCCACACAGTCAAAGGCTTTGGCATAGTCAATGAAGCAGAAATAGATGTCAGACTTTATTTTTTGGGGCTCCAAAATCACTGCAGATGCTGATTGCAGACATGAAATTAAAAGACGCTTACTCCTTGGAAGGAAAGTTATGACCAACCTTGATAATATATTAAAAAGTAGAGACATTACTTTGCCAACAAAGGTCTGTCTAGTCAAGGCTATGGTTTTTCCCATGGTCATGTATGGATGTGAGAGTTGGATGTGAGAGTTGGACTGTGAGGAAGCTGATCACCGAAGAACTGATGCTTTTGAACTGTGGTGTTGGAGAAGACTCTTGAGAGTCTCTTGGACTGCAAGAAGATCCAACCAGTCCATTCTAAGGGAGATCAATCCTGGGTGTTCATTGGAAGGACTGATGCTAAAGCTGAAACTGCAATACTCTGGCCACCTCATGCGACGAGTTGACTCACTGGAAAAGACTCTGATCCTGGGAGGGATTGGGGGCGGGAGGAGAAGGGGACGACAGAGAATGAGATGGCTGGATGGCATCACCGACTCTGTGGACATGAGTTTGAGTGAACTCTGGGAGTTGGTGATGGACAGGGAGGCCTGGCGTGCTGTGATTCATGGGGTCGCGGAGAGTTGGACACGACTGTGACTGAACTAACAAACTAACTTTAGACTTAGTTTTCTAGTCCTTTTCTAATTCTTTGAGGTGTAAAATTTGGTTACTAACATGAGATTTGTGATCACTTTAAATGTAGGCATTTATTGCTATAAAATTCCTTCTGAATACTTCTTTTTGCTGTATCCTTTGAGTTTTGATAAGTGTTTTTTCATTGTAGTTTGTCAGGAGATATATTCTAATTTTTATTTTATTTCTTCTTTGATACATTTTTTGTTCAAGAATTTGTTATTTAATCATTATGCATTTTCCTTTTATTATTGATTTTTATCTTTATTAAATTCTAATTATAAATGATACTTGGAACGATTTCCAACTTCTTAAATTTGTTAAGAACTGTTTTGTGAACTAGTTTGTGATCTATCTAGGAAGAAGTTTTGCATGTACTTAAGAAAAGTATTTATTCTGTTGCTGTTGAATGGGATATTTTGGACTTGTCTGTTAGGTTCATCTGGTCTACAGTGTTATTCAAATTTGCTGTTTCATTATTAATTTTCTTTCCAGACACACCGTGTCATTAAGATCAGTGGCCCAAATCCTATCCTCAAATATTACAAGGAGCTATATGAAATAACTGATATACAACCAATTTGATGTGACAAATATAGCTAATTTAATTTCATTAGGTTAAATCAGTTCTTAAATCAGTATAATTATTAAATTATCATTCCCATTAACATAATCACTCAAATTATTTTTCTATATTTATATAAGGGATAAATTTTGTAAATTATATTATTTTAAGGTGAGACATCAGTGTTTGAATTTATAACCTATGAAGCAGAATTATGTTCTTTGAGGCCTTATTCTTTCATCTTTTTTTCATCTCTGAATCCATAAGGACATTCTATATCAGTTGAATGTCTTCCTAAGGAATAATGTGGTCCATTAAACCCTGCTCTTGACTTCCTCCGCAAAATTGAGAAAACTGAACCAGAGTTGCCTGAGTCGATATTAACTAATCATCTCAAGGAATATTTTCAAGTTGTAAAAGATATAATATGCCATCCACTGTTGTTTAATTCTCAGTAATAGAGACCTTTTACTAACTATTTTCATTGACTTTCATAATTTAAATTCTTTTCACAAATGAAATAGCCTCACTGTTTTACTGCTGTCAATCTGTACTTTGCTAGTCAGACTTTATATTATCCGGTTGATTGTAAAATATTTCAATGAGCTTGAACTTGTTACAAAATCTTTAAAATTCCTGACTTACCCAGGGGACAACTGCTTTGTATAGGAATAAACCAAAATTATCATTAATATTTATTCATTACAACCTCATTACAAAACTGTTTACTGTATTATAATGTACAATTCTGAGGGAACTGGTCCAGGGATCTTTGTAACTGAGTGATTGGTAAGATTTTTTTTGTATTTTTGAAAGGGCAAGGGGCAAGACCTCAGGACAATTTTACATTAAAGTGAGATTCTACTGTGCCTGTTTTTTTTAATGGCCTTATTGAGGTATAATTAACATACAATAAGTCAAACATTTAAATTGTACAATTTGATAACTTCAGATATTTTATATACCAGTGCAATGACCATCACAATCAAGATAGTGAATATATATCTATTTATTTTATGCATTTGCTTTCAAAGAAAATTATAGCTATGCTTTCTAAAATTCCAATTTTTTCTTAAATGTTTTGAGTTTTATGGTTCCTTTCAGTTTGAAATTAGGTCATTTTTCAAAAATGATAGTGTATATAGATTTATTAAGGTAACTTACTATCACCATTACAACAGCAAAACAACAAAACACCAGTAGGTTTTTAAAATAGATACTTCTGCTACTGAAACAAAACAAGACTATCTTTACAATATTGTTGTTTTTTTTTTTACAAACAATGTACTCTTTAATCAAATTCCTCAAATGTTAACATTTAATACATGTGCTTTTCTTCTCTTTTGCTTCCTTTAATACATGTGTATCTATTAAATGTATATAATATATAATGTAATAAATATAAATTTTTTATACAGGATGGTTTTTGAAATTTAATACAATCTAGTTGTTGTAATGATCTCCACTGACATTTCTTGGTGCTTACTTAAAATCAGAAGTATATTCTTTCTCAGAATGCTCATCTACTCTTTTTTGTGTCACAAGGATCTATCTCTTATTTTCAAATTCATAATTACTTATATTTGGGGTATATTTTTGATACAAAAATATATCCAAAGTATAAGAGAAGAACATAAATGTCACTGGTAGTTATGTAAATAGAATTCTTAGCAAAAAAGAATCTAATATAGAAAAAATGCTCCTTATAATACTCATATATCAAGTTTTAAATTTTCCATATAAAGACAAAAGAGAAATTGAAACATAAACTATAAGAAAATGTATTTTTCACCATAGGGCTTTCAGTGAAAAAAAAAATCGATTAAAATATGTCAAAGGTCAACCATTCCCTTTGTAGATTAAGATTAATTACTATCTATATAGATTTTTTTCTTTTTAAAATATCATAGTTATGTGATAAATGTTAATATTAAGAAAACCATGGAGGGAAATATGACTATTTGCTTAGCCCATGACTTTGAGTTATTCATACAAGGACTAATGGAAAAGAATATTATATTCTTTCAGAATTTTTTGAAAAAATAAATTTATATCTAGAGTATAATGAACACACTGTCCTAAAAAAGTAAAATTGTTCAAGAACTTTAAAAGACTGGGAGGGGCAAAAGGTGCAAATTTTGCTTGACAATATGATATAATTAGTTTGCCAATCTATCCCAAGTAACTATAATATTGTTAGACCATGGGATAACTTTATACATTTTAAATGTATTTTCTAATGATTTTAAAAGTTTCTAAATGAGTGAAAAATTAAAAGGAAAGAATATCTTTTACACTAGTTCTCCCTAAGGTTATTAGAAATAATGACGCATTTTTTCAATTTATGTTTTTAAATATATAATGGCTAATTCTAAGAGGGAAAACTTGTATTAATTTTAGCAGGAAGATAAAGAGAAAAGTGGACTTCTCAGGTGAAGCAGCGGTAAAGATCTTCCTGTCAATGCAGGAGATGCAAAAGTATGTGGGTTTAGTCCCTGGGTCAGGAAGAGTTCCTGGAATAGGAAATGGCAACCCCCTCCAGTATTCTTGCCTGGAAAAATCCCATGGACAGAGGAGCCTGATGGGCTCCTCCATGGGGTCTCAGAGTCAGACATGACTGAGTGTGCTCACGCACACACACACACACAACAGTGGTGATTTGTTGTAAGTGTTCAAATATATTAAAAAGCAGAGACATTACCTTGCCAACCAAGGTCCATCTAGTCAAGACTATGGTTTTTCCAGTGGTCATGTATGGATGTGAGAGTTGGACTGTGAAGAAAGCTGATCGCCAAAGAATTGATGCTTTTGAACTGTGGTGTTGGAGAAGACTCTTGAGAGTCCCTTGGACTGCAAGGAGATCCAACCAGTCCATTCTAAAGGAGATCAATCCTGGGTGTTCATTGGAAGGACTGATGCTAAAGCTGAAACTGCAATACTTTGGCCACCTCATGCGACGAGTTGACTCACTGGAAAAGACTCTGATGCTGGGAAAGGTTGGGGGCGGGAGGAGAAGGGGATGACAAAGAATGAGATGGCTGGATGGCATCACCGACTCGATGGACATGAGTTTGAGTGAACTCTGGGAGTTGGTGATGGACAGGGAGGTCTGGCGTGCTGTGATTCATGGGGTCGCAAAGAGTCGGACACAACTGAGCTACTGAACTGAACTGATAGGTGAATATATATCTAAGTATCAAAGTAAAAAACAACATGTGGGAAATAGAAACTGTACTTAAATCACATGATCTACTTGTTATCAGAATGGCATAATTAAAATCCTCCTCCTTCCCCAAACACACACATTTTCCCTTGTAAACACTGTGCCCACTTGTTTTCTTTTCTTTCTCACTTTAAATTTCTGTGTGCTTTTAGTCCTCTCCTTTTTATTGTCAAAGCTGTTTCTTATGCGTAATGAATTCTATCCTGGTGGCATTCCCCACGAAGGATTGACTGAGTTTTAAACTTGAACTTTCTGATCTTCCTCTTACCCCTGCTTCTGCTGCATTATCTGGCAATTGTCCAGGTAGCTACTGTCAACACTTAGTCTCCAGAGGCAGTTCTAAGAGGAGTGGTGCAAAATTGCCCCAGAAGTGATACTGGGGAATATATCAGTTAGTGATTAATTCAGGATTTCTCTTTCCTATATCAATTGTAGGAGAGATGGAGTTTGGTGGAAAATTTCATCTATGGTAGATTTGGAAAGTATATTTATTAGGACCTCTTTCGTGACACTTGGTCCTTCTTATGTTTTATTCCATCCATGGATCTGCCTCAAAATATTGAGAATCTTATGTGTTATTTAATGCTACATATGATTAATCGATGATAGCTATCAAATCCCCAAATCTTTTCATCAGACATTCTGCTCCTACAGAAGATTATATAATTTTAAGATTTTTATAATTAATACATTGCTTTTCTAGGCCTCTATCATGTTCATTTTACTATTTAAATGGCACCAGTAAAGAAGGCTGAGTGCCGAAGAATTAATGCTTTTGAATTGTGGTGTTGGATAAGACTCTTGAGAATCCCTTAGATTGCAAGGAGATCAAACCAGTCAGTCTTAAAGGAAACCAATCCTGAATATTCATTGGAAGGATTAATGCTGAAGCTCCAATATTTGGCCACCTGATGCGAAGAGTTGACTCTTTAGAAAAGACCCTGATGTTGGAAAAGATTGAAAGCAGGAGAAGAGGACAACAGAGGCAGAGATGGCTGGATGGATCACGGACTCGATAAACATGAGTTTGAGCAAACTCTGGGAGTTGGTTATGGACAGGGAGGCCTGGTGTGCTGCAGTCCATGGGGTCGCCAAGAGTCAGACATGACTAAGCGACTGAACAACAACACGTAATATTACAAAAATGTACAAAGTTAATATACCCTCAAGTATAAGCTAACTTGGAAGTTGATTTTTTCTTTGGAATTTCCCACAATAATAAAATATATTTTCTCAAAATATTTTTGGGAAATTTCTAATACTAGAATTCAAAACATTTATCTAGTAATCAGATAAATGAAAGTACAACAGTGGTTAGAAGTTTGGGGATATTGTAAAATTGGCACAAGCACGGATTTAAAAATTGTTCTTTCACTTGCATTACTACAGGCAAATCATTCAATTACTATAATACAAGCTTCAGTTCATTATTCTGTAATCACGCAACTGCAGTGAAAATAAATGAACAGAGATTTAAGGTCCTGCCCAAGCAATAAGATTTGCAGCTTGACTCCAGGCGAGTTGACTGCTTCCTAAAACAAAACATCAAGACATTTTGGTGGATAGAACAGAACCTAGAATCTCCACAATATTATATTTGTGATGTCCAGGATAAAATAAAAAATTACTTGATGTATAAGGAACCATGAATATGTCAGTCTAGATAGAAGAAAATTAACAAGAGCATATCCTAAGATGATCTGAATGTGGCATTAGCAGACAAAGGGGTCAGATTAACTATTACTGTTTTGCTTTGTGACATAAGCGGAAATATTCTCACAGTAAAGGAGATCATAGAAAATGTCACAAGAGAAACAGAAAAATTTTAAAGAACCATATAGAAAATTTTAGTACAGAAACTATGACACCTGAAATTAAATTTTTACTGGATGAAACGAAGGTTGAAATGTAGATGATAAAGGAATGTATCAGCACATATCAAGATGGTTAAACAGAAATTATCTGATCTGGAGAAAACCAAAAAATTTTACAAACAAAAGGACAGAGGCCCAGAAACTTATGGGATAGTATCAAAAGGTCTAACAAATGTATAATTGAATTCCCACATGGAGAATGAGACAGGCATAATGTGAAAACATGATGGCAAAATAGTCCCTCAAATTTTTGAAAGTTGTGTATTTATACTTCAAAAATCTTAGCAACCTCTAATATAAATATGAATGAAGATGAGTTTTAATGTGATGAAGTGTAACTTTTTTTGTTTTCATTTTCTTTGTATCACTATTTTTTGGCATATTTCTACTTTCAATTTGTTAATATTTTTAAGGATTTTTGTGTTATTGTTTAAAAGAACCACTGGACTTGTTTTTTATATTGTATCAAAGTACGCTATTTGGTTTACTTGGAAAAAAATGTGTATTCTGCCATTGCTGGATGAACTCTTTTATGAATGTCAGTTATGTCAGACTAATAAAAATATTCAAATATTCTATACACTTACCGATTTTTCATACTACTTATCAGTTACAAATAAAAGAATGTGGAAATCTTCAAATATCACTATTGATTTACCAGCTTCTCATTTTTATTTCATACATGAAGCTCTGTAATTAGATGAATACATATTTAAAATGGTATAATAATGTTTGTTCTGTTACTGGTAATACTGCTTTTATGAAGTCTGCTTTGGTATTAATATATTAATAGCTACTGCATCTGGTCCCATCACTTCATGGGAAATAGATGGAAAAACAGTGGAAACAGTGTCAGACTTTATTTTTTTGGGCTCCAAAATCACTGCGGATGCTGATTGCAGCCAGGAAATTAAAAGACGCTTACTCCTTGGAAGGAAAGTTATGACCAACCTTGATAATATATTAAAGAGCAGAGACATTACTTTGCCAACCAAGGTCCATCTAGTCAAGGCTATGGTTTTTCCCGTGGTCATGTATGGATGTGAGAGTTGGACTGTGAAGAAAGCTGATCGCCGAAGAATTGATGCTTTTGAACTGTGGTGCTGGAGAAGACTCTTGAGAGTCCCTTGGACTGCAAGGAGATCCAACCAGTCCATTCTAAGGGAGATCAATCCTGGGTGTTCATTGGAGGGATTGATGCTGAAGCTTAAACTGCAATACTTTGGCTACCTCATGCGACGAGTTGACTCACTGGAAAAGACTCTGATGCTGGGAAAGGTTGGGGGCGGGAGGAGAAGAGGACGACGGAGAATGAGATGACTGGATGGCATCACCGACTCTATGGACATGAGTTTGAGTGAACTCCGGGAGTTGGTGATGGACAGGGAGGCCTGGCGTTCTGTGATTCATGGGGTCGCAGAGAGTCGGACACGACTGAGCGACTGAACTGAACTGAACTGAGCACAATTTTATTTGATTATTGTTTTCATCGTATAATTTGTGAATTATTTTACTCTTTCACTACAACTTATTGAAATGCTGTTTCTTTTAGATATGGGATTATTTAGATCATTTCTATTTCATTGAGTATTAATATGCTACATTTTGCCCTATCATCTTGCCTTTTATTTTCTAGTTTTGCCCATCTTTGTTCTTTTTAAATTCTTTTTCTTTTTTGGTAGTAATAGAGAATGTTTTGTGACTTGATTTAATCTTTATTGATAGTTTATTCTATGTTTTATTTTTATTTTTTTGTAGTGGTTGGTCTAGAGTTTACTGTATGCATGGTTAAGATGGGCTTCCCTTGTAGCTCAGCTGGTAAAGAATCTGCCTGCAATCAGGAGACCTGGGTTCGATCCCTGGCTTGAGAAGATCCCCTGAACAAGGGAAAGGCTACCCACTCCAGTACTCTGGCCTGGAGAATTCCATGGACTGTATAGTACATGGGGTTGCAAAGAGTCAGGCACGACTGAATAACTTTCACTTTCATTGATTAAGTTATTATGGTATATCTTCAAATAAATATTATCTGTACTATTTTACATACAATGTAAAAGATCTACAAATAGTATGTTTTCCTTTTTGACATCCTGTACATTGACTTTATTTTGTAACACATTTGAAGATTACCTTAGCAACTTTAAAATACAATATTATAGTTACTTTTAACAGTTATCTTTTAAAGAAATATTAAAAGATAAATTTAAAAATTATATTTATATTTACTAACTATTTAACATTTTCTATACTACTTCTGTAGTTTAAATCCTTCATCCTAGATCGTTTCTCTTTGACATGCAGAAATATCATTAATACTTCAGATTGTAGTGGTCTATTAGAAACAAATTTTGTTATTCCGTATGTGGCCCAAGTAAGTTTATACATTCCTTCATTTTTAAAGCAGCATTTACTGGATAGGCAATTTTAGATGAACAGTTTTGATTTTTGTTTGTATACTTTTAAGATGTTATTCCATTGACTTCAGAATTTCACTCTTTCTGACTAAGATTTTGCAGTTTGTTTGTTTCCCTGCATAACAGGTATCTTTTTCTCTCACTGCTTTTATCCTTTTTTCACCAGTTTGATTATGGTGTCCCTAGATATATTTTGTGTTATGCTTATTTGCTTACGGTTTATCAATATCATTGGGACTTTGATTTTATAGGTTTTTTTCAAATTTGAAAAAAAATATTGAAATTATTTCTGGAAATACTTCTGTCTGTGTCTACCCGGATTCTGTCCTCTCTTTCTGGGATATCAACTACATATGATACGGAAGCTCTTGGTTCTTTCCCACAGCTGGCTGAGATTTAGTTTATGTTTATCTTAGGCTTTCTTTTCTTTTTTCTCTGTATTTCAACTTGGATCGTTTCTATTCCTATGTCCTTTAATTAATTAATCATTTCCTATTGCATGGTCTAAGATTGCTGGGAGAAATATAAATAACCTCAGATATGCAGATGACACTACCCTTATGGCAGAAAGTGAAGAGGAACTAAAAAGTCTCTTGATGAAAGTGAAAGAGGAGAGTGAAAAGGTTGGCTTGAAGCTCAACATTCAGAAAACAAAGATCATGGCATCTGGTCCCATCACTTCATGGGAAATAGATGGAAATACAGTGGAAACCGTGTCAGACTTTATTTTTGGGGGCTCCAAAATCACTGCAGATGCTGATTGAAGCCAGGAAATTAAAAGAAGCTTACTCCTTGGAAGGAAAGCTATGACCAACCTAGATAGTATATTAAAAAGCAGAGACATTACTTTGCCAACAAATGTCCGTCTAGTCAAGGCTATGGTTTTTCCCGTGGTCATGTATGGATGTGAGAGTTGGACTGTGAAGAAGGCTGATCGCCGAAGAATTGATGCTTTTGAACTGTGGTGTTGGAGAAGACTCTTGAGAGTCCCTTGGACTGCAAGGAGATCCAACCAGTCCATTCTAAGGGAGATCGATCCTGGGTGTTCATTGGAAGGACTGATGCTAAAGCTGAAACTGCAATACTTTGGCCACCTCATGCGACAAGTTGACTCACTGGAAAAGACTCTGATGCTGGGAGGGATGGGGGGCGGGAGGAGAAGGGGACGACAGAGAATGAGATGGCTGGATGTCATCACCGACTCTGTGGACATGAGTTTGAGTGAACTCCGGGAGTTGGTGATGGACAGGGAGGCCTGGGGTGCTGTGATTCATGGGGTCGTGGAGAGTTGGACACGACTGAGCGACTGAACTGAACTGAACTGAACTGAATCTGTCTCTAGACCTATTCAGTTTATTTTATTTTGGATATTATATTTTTAAACTCTAGAAGTTTCATTTGGTTCTTTATTATTAGCTTGCTTTTCTCTCCTCTGTATTTACATCTTTTAAAGTCTTTGAGTATATTTATAGCAGCTATTTCAAAATCTTTGCTAGTAATTCCATCACCTCTATAGCTACATGATGAGCTTCTATTGACCTTTTTCTAACCAGATGTGGGTCACATTTTCCTGCTTCATTGGCTGTTTACTTTAAAAAATGAATTCTGGATATTGTAAATATTACACTGTTGAATGCCTGGGTCTTATATTCTTTAAATAGTTTTCAATTCTGTTTCGGCCTTTAGTTAAGTAACTTAAAAATTAGTTTGTTCTTTCTGAGGATAATTTCTAAAGTATATTTGATCCCATTGAGAGTACCTTTTTCTAGGTCTAGTTTAAATGTATTACTGTGGCATAACCCTTCTAGGTCTCTAATGAATGCTTTGGGTGTTTGACTATGTTTTCTCCAAGGGCTTGTCAGAAATATATCTGCAGAAAACATACTAGATTATGAAACACTGTAGAAATTTGTCATATTTATCTATGCAACCTTCAAGCATCTGTTTGTGTTTCATAGTGTCAACACTGTAAATTCTGAATATACTAATTAAAATCTACTATTAAATCATGATCGCCATCTTGTGGAGAGATCTGCTACTACTATAGCACATATTGCCATTTGCTCACCCAAACTTTCCCTCCCCAGCAATTTGCAGTTTTCTTCTTGGGATCATGGTATTGTCCTAGTACTGTCTACCCATCATTAATGAAGTGTTCATAGAGACACAAATCTCATAATACTGGGGCTCCAGATAAAACTTCACAAAATGTCAGCTCCTGTATCCTGCCTATCTCTTCTAATGATCTTATTCTGCTACTTTGAAAAAAAGATTTCAAAAAAGCTTGATGAACTGAAATATTTTTTTAAAAGCCAAACTTTAAAAGCATTAAGGAAAAAAACAGAGAAATATTTAGGTTACTTTGAAAGATACAAAATGCAAAACCTGTAAAAGGCAAACCATTAAAAGAATTGCAAGTAGGTTTTTCTCATCTTTAGAAGCTAGCATAAGCACTGTTAGAAAACAGAGTCAGGATAAATCATATTCTAAGTATATAAGCAAGAATATTCTGGAATTAGTGCTGATACTGTATTTTTCTGCACCAAATAACAATGCATCGAACAGCAATGTGTTACTTGAATGCTGCATCATTTCTCTCTGGTCTTGAGTCAGTCTGACTCTCTTATCCAAGCCTCTGGGGAGAAGCATTCTTCACTGTTCCAACTTAACTCATCTTTTATGGTATCTTCAAACTGCAATGGTCTAGCAAAGATTTTATTTGATATATAGGTTAAAGAGTATGCCTGCTGCTGCTAAGGCACTTCAGTCGTGTCCGACTCTGTGTGACCCCATAGACGGAAGCCCACCAGGCTCCCCCGTCCCTGGGATTCTCCAGGCAAGAACACTGGAGAGGGTTGCCATTTCCTTCTCTAATGTGTGAAAGGGAAAAGTGAAAGTGAAGTCACTATGCCATATGATTGCAAATTAAATGTCAAACTCTGTTGACAAGGTTAACCAAAGTTCTATGAATATTACCCAGGAATTGTTCCGAAAAGGTAATGTGAAAATAGTTCTACCAATACTTTATCAGAATCTGCAGTCTTCTACTAATCTTTGTCTACTAATCAACTTGGTAACCAAACAATTGTATATAAAGGGATGCATGTGTGCTGAGTCACTTCAGTCGTGTTGCTTTGCGATCCTATGGACTGTAACCCGCCAGACTCCTCTGTCCATGGGATTCTTCTGGCAAGAATACCGGAGTGGATTGCCATGCTCTCCTCCAGGGGATCTTTCTGACACAGGGGTTGAACCCATGTCTCACGCATTGTCAAAGATATGTTCTTAACCACTAGCACCATATGGGAAGCCCATATATAAAGGGCTATATTGTGACTAATAGCTAAAGCAAATGAAGTTTCTTTACACATACCAAGATTGCTATTACTGTCTAATACTTGAAGCACATTTCTCAGATACATTTAAAGTCCTATATTGATCCTCAAAAGGCCCCCAAGTAAGAACATAAATGCACAGTCATTTTCTTGGGTACATTTTTCTCCTTGTTTTGTTTCTTCGTATATAAAACACAGGAATGATCATAAATATCTAAGATTTAGAGAAGCTGTGAAAATGAACAACGAAACATGGCTTTAGAACAGAATGAAAAAAAAAGGGGACATAATTTTTATCATTTTATATCGTTTCATAGATTAAACAAAGAACGGAAAATACAAAATTGAGAACCAAGAGATTAAGTTAGAAATACTCAATGCAATTAGAATGTCCTTTAAAAATATTTTAAAGATATTTAAATGATCATATTTGATATCATAGCCATTGTAAAATGTGATTTTTACCTTGACATAATCATGGAATGATCTATCTCCCTGAGTGAAATTCAGGATCATTTACATGCTTTATTTTTTTCCCCAGGGTACTCTTTAATGGCTAGAGGCTGTTCTATAGTGTATATATCTCAAGGTACTAGATATATATGTTTGGTCACTGAATACATGAAAGATTGCCAAAAATAAAGATTGAAAGAGTTGTGAATTCTCAGGTTCATTTTTTTCTTTTGTGAAGAAATTTTCTATAGAAAAATGGTGATTCAAAAATATGTTGTGTTTATATACTTTATGACTGTCATATATATTTGACAAAATTGGAAAATTTCAAATGCTTAGAGAAGTAAGCAGAAGAGTACAATCAACTCCATCTTCTAATGATCCAACCCTTAATAGTTACAGTTCATGGAAAATCTGGTTAATTTGACTCTCCCAACTTTGTCTACTCCCAAACATTATAGTATTTCATCAATAGCTATTTCACTGCATGTTTTTGAAAGATAACTTTAAAAAAACATAAACACAATATTGCTTTCACACTGAAAAGCCTTAAGGATGATTCTTTAATAATCACTGTTCAAATTTAATAATTATATTATAAATATTATATTTTATACACATTTATTCACATATATAGCATTTAATTTATCCCTTTGAATCAGAATGAAATCATAGGCCACACACTGCAATCTTATCTCTTTAATCTATAGTTCTCTTTTCATCTTTCTCTTTCTCTCTGTCTCTCTCCACACCCCCTCTGCACTGTTTGCTGAAGACATTGGATCTTCTATTCTGTAATTTCAGCCTAAATTGGCTAAGTTTATCTACGCGGTGCTTTTTTAATATGCTCCTTTGTCCTCAGCATTCCCTGAAAGTTGATGAGCAGATCTCATACCTCTTTCAGACATTTGAAATTGGAGTATATTTTGAGATATTTACTCTTGACCAATTCATTCCATTCACTTGTAGTGGATATCTCTACCTATCGTATTCTAGATTATTTTATATAACCAAAAATGACATAGTAACTTTGCCTGTGGAGCCATGCATTTCATTGGAATATTTTAAAATCTATATTGTAACTACTAATTCTTTATACTATTATTTAATACAGATTCTTTCAATCTTTTTCCAATGTTTAATTTTTTAATCACTAGAATAATTGAAGCATTTATAGTGTTACATTGTAGATTGTAGAAGAAATATTAATAGAAAAGATGAGGCAATTGACAATACATTATAAAAAAACGCATTGATGTTGAGAAAATATATTTATCTTAGAAAACAATCTCCTAAACTGGTTCCGCTGTACTTAAAAGAAAACTATGTTGAAGGAATTAAGTTCCTTCAGGGTTGGGAAAAATTGTAAGCTTTGGATGAGGGGTTTGGGGTAATTACTGATGTGATGTTGGGGGCCCTTCACCCTTTGGAATGAGCTTTCTTTTTCTTTTTGAAACTCCACCTCCTTTTCACCCCAGACCTGACGCCCAGGCCCCTTTTGCTCTCCTACCCTTCATTCAGTTCAGTTCAGTTCAGTCGCTCAGTCGTGTCCCTTCATTACTCCACTATAATTGTCCTTTATGTGATAACTCATATTTCAGGCCTTCAATCACTGACTTTCTCATAAAAACCCATACCTTTAATAAAAGAATAAAGAATAAATATTTCTCCTTCTTCTCATATAAGAACATATTTTAATAATAATCTCCTGAAGTTGTGCTCTTAACAGACACAAAAAGTGTTTAAAGGGGACTTTCAGACTCTGGAAATACCAGAGGAAACTTTCTGCCTTTTGTAAAAAGTTGGACTATTTAGCAATGTCAAGAGGTCATATAAATGGTAAGCGTTGTTCAAGTACTCTAGAATTTCATATAAGCTTATAGGTCTGATATTCAGAATTAAAATTCTATTTTCACTCAGTCACTTGATCTGCAACTGGTCAGAGGAAACCAGAGATATCCCACTGAGCTTCCTTGGCTATTCCACTGGTGTCAGATGAAGTTGTTGATTAAGGGTGGATAACTACCTACAAATTTTCAAATGTCATGCATATTCTGAGAACACAGTCATGCCGTTTTTATCTGCTGAACAAAACACAAATGTCTGTAAACAAAGAAGTGGTTTAGACCAAAGCTCACCTGTTTATCCACGTGACAATTCCCTTTGGCCTGACTACCTGTCTTTCCCAATGTCTGTGATAAAGACCACAGTATTTAGAAAAGAACATTTATAGGATGAGTCTTTCGAAGCTAATTTTAGGCAAGGCACAAACAAACAAACTACCACAACATTGCTGTAAAGAAAATTTGTAACCATCACACTGCACAGCAGAATTTTTGAGAAGTAAGTAATTTAAGCAGAACAAGGGTATCCAAAGCACAGAGAAAAAAGTAAATATCCCAAGAGTTTTTAAAGAATTTGTCTGTTTAGCATGGAAAAACTTAAAAAAAAAAACCCACACAGTTGTTCTGCAAGCCAACATTATGCCTAAAATAAGAGATGGCGTAAAGAGATGGAATAGAAGTGATGAAGTGAAGTCTACTGATTCTAGGGTACAAATGAGATCACAATAACTAGATTGACTTACAGAAGATATTGGTAAGATTCAGACTCAGCTGAGACCACTGAAATATCCTCATGAAACCTTTTGACATTACTAGAAGTTGTGACTTAAAAAAACATTTTCAGTTCAGTTCAGTCGTTCAGTCGTGTCCAACTCTTTGCGACCCCATGAATCACAGCACACCAGGCCTCCCTGTCCATCACCAACTCCCGGAGTACACTCAAACTCATGTCCATCGAGTCAGTGATGCCATCCAGCCATCTCATTCTCTGTCGTCCCCTTCTCCTCCAGCCCCCAATCCTTTCCAGCATCAGAGTCTTTTCCAGTGAGTCAACTCTTCGCATGAGGTGGCCAAAGTACTGGAGTTTCAGCTTTAGCATCAGTCCTTCCAGTGAACACCCAGGACTGATCTCCTTTAGAATGGACTGGCTGGATCTCTTTAGGGACCATAAATCAAGTACAAAATTGGATGTATGTTAATGATAAAATTGCTTTTCTGTATGAACCTACTAAACAATAAACATTGTGAATCAGTGGTTATTTGGTACAAAGAAGGAACTATTTACTTTTAGTAGACAAGATACAGACTATTTTTAATCCAGATATATATCCATATATATATGCTATATTTTGGAGAAAGGGGGGAGGAAGGAACATTACAAAAATGTTAAATGATCATTAAAAAATCTTGCAAAAGCTACACTCAGGAGAGAATCCAATTATGATACTATTGTCATGAACATATTTTCCTTTTTTTTAATGGAAGTAATTAAAAGTAAAGCAGCATATCTCACTTGAGGCTGATCATGGAGCCTTAAGCTAAGCATTCTATAGTTAATAATAAATAGGAATTGAACATGACTATGTTCCTGAAGCCCAATAAGATCTGTTGAAATAAAAAGCAGAATGAAAAAAACTGATTATTCTACAATAATCATTAAAATAATACTTATAATTATCCACACTTGCTGCTGATTCAAAGAACTAATTATTGCCAAGAATTTGGCATTGAAACTGAATAAAATGTAGGGTTCAATTTACTATTTATCAGCACAATCAATTAGAATGTAATGTAACATAAGCCAATATGCATTCAAAATCAATTGCATTGTCTTTCTCCTGACCTCCTAAACAATAACAAAGAAATAAAGTCATTATTTATTCTTCTACCTCTGATTCTGTTGACTTCTGGATAGTTTTAAAGGTACATTTGTTATTATGCAGTTGAGCCCAAGAAATCCAAAATCACTAAAACTTAATCAATAAACCATAATAGCTTAAAGGTACACAGTCTTGGTAATTCCACATAAGTTAAATAATAACTAATTTGTTGCCACCAAAAAGAATTTTATTACAAATATTCTAAGTTCACATTCATATTTAAGCTATTGCACATTTTTATCTTTTTCAAAGATTCTAATTCTCAGATAAAGCACTTTTATTATATTCATTTATATGTTGCTTAATCTTCAAAATATAAAGATCTTCAGTTATAGCGTACTTTTACAGTTCAGCATATTCTTTGAAATTTCTATATTCCATAATTCATGGCAGATAGTCATATAGCTAAGTAAGTGCAAAAATAGGTACTTTAGCAAGAGAGTTCTCCAAGGCATCCCTTCCACTGTGTATCACAGCACAAACCTCTGGGGAGTTCCACAGTGGGAAACCCAATTTATCTGCCATTACTCTCATCTTGGGGAACCAGCATCTTTTGCAAATTTATGACCCAACTGATCTTGCATATCTCCCCAAAGAAATAAGATTGAATTTTATGTAAATATATGTCCAATGACATTTAAACTTATTCTGTGCCATAAAAATAGAAACTAGAGTCAAACACAGATACTACTTTTTAAAAGTTATCTATGTCCAAAATGAAATATATATATATATAATGATTATATACATATATATATATAATGATTGCAACAAAATTTTAACAAAAAAAGACAGTCTTATTGCTGAAGGTATTGACATTTAGACTAAGAACACACAAGGACATGTTGGAGACTGAAGCAGCTCACCTTAAAGGTCGCTCTCCTGCCAGATTGTGAATTACAACTGAATTTAGCTTCTGACCTCAGAAATGAAGATAAATGGAAGACCCTCTGCACAGTGTTAACTTACATTTTTAAAATAAATCTTTGCTATTCTTCTTAAAAATTGCTCTACCCAGAACATTGGCCCTTAGCATGCAGCTTAAATTAGCTAGTCCATGAAAATCATTCTTTCTTTCCTCATTAAGATTAGAACAAAGTATTCGGAAAGATTTAAATGAATTGCAACTTTGTTAGTGTGCATTTGTTTGCATATTGCATGTAAAAGTGAAAATCTGTAATAAAAAATCAAATGGAAATTTGAATTGATTGCTCAGTTCACTGTTACTTTGTTTCCAGCTTCCCTAATATTTCTCATTTACAGAAAACACCATTTTCTTTTTATAGGATACAATCTGATTTCTAACACTCCTTTCTTAAAAATATTGCTCTCTCAAGGATTAATAATGACATTTTAATTACCAAACCCAGCGGCCTTTTCCCCTGTCGTTATGTTCACCGATTATTTGCAGCATTTAAGACACTTGCCCGCCCTTCTTTTTTCTTTTAAAACTTTTTTTTGGCCTTTGCTTTAGCCTACTGACTACTGGCTTGGAAATCTGAAGTCCAACCAACCAATAGGCATATCTACACACTAGCTCTGTGACCTTGCAAAGCTACTTAACTTTTCTAATTTTAAAACCTCCAGTATCCAA
The DNA here is from genome assembly GCF_049115385.1 of Moschus berezovskii. Classification (NCBI taxonomy): domain Eukaryota; kingdom Metazoa; phylum Chordata; class Mammalia; order Artiodactyla; family Moschidae; genus Moschus; species Moschus berezovskii. The sequence continues at coordinate 27,102,003 of NC_142485.1, read as the reverse complement.
TGTGCATTAAAATAATGGGACATTACTTAAAAGAATAATATGTATAAAGTGATTATATCTATAGCAGGTCCTCGGTAAAAGGATAATAAATATTACTCATTATCATTATTCATCAACACTATTCTATTTTGGTTCCTCTGTCTCTGTCCTGGCTCCTTTTCTGTTTCTACATCCTAATTTATAAACTTACCCATCTCTTGATATTTTTGCCTTATTACACTCTTTTTTACTGCAATGTCACAGAAATATCCATATCTAAGCATTAAATGATGAAATCAAATCTTTAAAAATCTGCAGACATTATTTTAGCTCATCTTCAACAAAAAGACTGAGCCCCACTTGCTATATTAAGAGTTCCATCCAATCACTTTTCAGTTCCTGGTGGTACCACAGCCCACCCACATCATTAAGGGCACACCCATTTCCCTCACCACTCTTTTTCTTCAAAGTTGCACATGGCTTCCTTTTTGTATGAATCCAATATATCTGCCTTAAACAGAGGAATAAGTCACAACACACTTTTGGATAAAGGAAATGGAGTTGGGTAGAAGGAATGCAAAATATAGAGAGATGAATCATGAGAGTAGATTGTCTCCTGAGAGGAAGAGAAATCATAGTAAAGTCTCAGGTACATACAACTGAATCAAACAAAATACCTCTGCCAAGGAGAGATCTGAGAGAAGCTGCACAGGGATGCATGAGGCTGAACATGACTGTGTATCAGGAAAAAGTGACCTGCCAGAGAAGAGAGTATACAGGTTGTGTATCTTGAGCTCAAGTAGCTTAAATTCTTCTGTCAGTTGAAAAAAATAATAATAATACGGGGAAGGCAGTAATAAGTGCACTTAACTCCTGAGTTTTACTGATACTTTTGAAAGGTTTTCCTGCTGGGAGGATGGCTATGGGTGGGAAGCCAGGACTCACCTTCATAAATCAGTTGTCAGGTGTGGGTCTGCAGCCCTAATTCTCTTCTTGACTCAACAGCTGAGTTTCCAAGTCATCATCTGAATGTTTCACCACACTGTAAACTCAAAATATCCCCAGATTCACTGTTTCTTATTTATTGACTCCAGAACTTTGAGACTCTTCCTTAACTTTCTTGCTTGCATATTGAGTCATGGCCACTAAATCTGGCTACTCCAGCTGCCCCACCCATCCTCCTTCCTAATTCAACTGCGACAGTCCTTGCTCTGGTGCTCAATCTCTTTTGCCAGAGCTCTTATGGAAGCTTCTGGATGTTTCCTTTCCCTTTGATATTTCAGTCTTGAATCCAACCTCTTCAGGGCTTCTAGGTGTTCAGAAACAGAACTCCAGTCAGACCATTCCCTCAGCAAAGACTTCTACAGACACTGCTCTAGCGAGCATCTCTGTCTGGCTTGCAAACTTTCTGTGTTACAGTTTCTGATCTTATTGATTTGGTCAATTATTTCACGCATTTCAGAAATAGGTATTGGGGGCCTGTTACAGGCATGCAAATATGTACAAATTTATATATTTATAGCTATGGTATAGCAGTGAAATATGTACAAACCATACTCATTCCACTTACATTATAAAAATGGGAGGTCTATAGTGAAAAAAATTAGGAAAATAAAACAAAGCAGGATGTCATGATAGAGGACAAATAGAAGCTTCCATCTGAGGTACCTAAGAAGGGGGAGTCTCTCTGGAGCAAATATTTTCCCTGAGATCTGAATGACAACAAGAAGCCACCTACAACCTAGGTCTGAGGTCAGAGTTTTGCTGAGAGAAGCCAGGCAAGCTGCAAAGTTAACTCCCTCAATAAACTTCAAACACTCGAACATTACATGTTCAGATTTTACACACACACTTTTTTACACTCAAGGCAAAACTTGGTTTCTGGCTGATTCATAACCTTTATTTTGGTTTGCTTTCTAATTTTCCATATTACTGCATGGTTCATGTTCATGACTGTTCCTCTAATTCTCTTCGTTGAAATGAAACCCATCCTTCAATACCTGATACAGATGTAATCCTGAAGCTTCCACCTTTCATCAAAATAATGTGGTTTCTTTCTGTCCTTTAGAACTTGTCTCTTGGGATTCTGATTGCATTCCAATTTTATGTGCTCATTTGTGTACTTAGCTTGTGCCCTCTAATAAATTGCAAATTTACTGAGGACAAGATTTATAATACTACATTATTTTTATGCTCTCTACAAATCTAGTGGAGTGCCTTGAACACAAAAATTGTTCATGTGTTTATAGAATTTGAGAAGACATTTTATTTATGCCTCAGAATACAGTTTACTGATTTAGTCTGTATTGACCATAATAGCTTCCAATTACCCTCTAGAAAAAGACCACACTGTTTCACAGGTGTCAAAGCTCTTTGTGATCAGTCTTTCACCTCCCCTTGGCAGCTTCTCTTCTCTACATTTCTATCATCCGGCCGTACTGAACTATTCAATATTGAACTGTTTTCACTTTTAGTCATGGGATACGCCCTCGGTATTTGATTCTGCACATGCCCTTGGGTCTGCCTGGACTGACTCTCCACTCTCAATTCCCACCTCCACCACCTCTACCCTTGCTAATGTCTCCCCACCTGCAAAGCAATCTAGTACTTTCTATGTCAGCTTAAGCATCACATCCTCCAAGAAGCATTTCTGGATTGCTCTCTGTCCAGATGTGAACTGGGATCCATCGCTGGTGCTTCCTGCACCACTGTGTTCATCTCTATCACGGCATTGAAGCATGATGATTTATTTATCCAACGGCACTAACAGTTTCATGAGATATGAAATGGACTAAATTTTCACTTTTATAATCTTACTAAGAGCACAGTACCAGGTGTCTAGTCAGTGTTCAAGAAGATCTTTGAATCAAATGAATTAATGTTATACATTCCATAAAAGCATCGTTTATTTGCTACTGCGTCCACAGTGCTTGAAACACTGCTCATGCATGTGGCCAGTGCTCCATGAATATTTGTGACATAAATGAATACAGTGTTACAATGATTAATATTCATTTTCTTCTATTTTTTTCAAGATTGTGCCAGGCATTAGAGGGACATTCTGAAATGAGTAGAAGGCAGTGTTTTCTCTCCAGGAACTTAGGATCTTGTTGGAAATAAAATATCTATAGGACATTTCACCCCAAAACAATGAATTTCACATTTTTCTCAAGCGCACACGGAACATTTTCCAGGATAGATCACATCCTGGGACATAAATCTAGCCTTGGTAAATTAAAAAAAAAATGACATCATTCCAAGCATCTTTTCTTACCACAATGCAGTAAGATTAGATCTCAATTACAGGAGAAAAACCATTAAAAACACCAACATATGGAGGCTGAACAACACGCTGCTGAATAATGAACAAATCATAGAAGAAATCAAAAGAGAAATCAAAATATGCATAGAAATGAATGAAAATGAAAACACACCAACCCAAAACCTCTGGGACACTGTAAAAGCAGTGCTAAGGGGGAAGTTCATAGCAATACAGGCACACCTCAAGAAACAAGAAAAAAGTCAACTAAAAACCTAACTCTACATCTAAAGAAACTAGAAAAGGAAGAAATGAAGAACCCCAGGGTCAGTAGAAGGAAAGAAATCGTAAAAATTAGGGCAGAGATAAATGCAAAAGAAACAAAAGAGACCATAGCAAAAATCAACAAAGCCAAAAGCTGGTTCTTTGAGAAGGTAAATAAAATTGACAAACCACTAGCCAGACTTATCAAGAAACAAAGGGAGAAGAACCAAATCAATAAAATTAGAAATGAAAATGGAGAGATCACAACCGACAACACAGAAATACAAAGGATTATTAGAGAATACTATCAGGAATTATATGGCAATAAAATGAATAACCTGGAAGAAATGGACAAATTCCTAGAAAAGTACAACTTTCCAAAACTGAACCAGGAAGAAATAGAAAATCTGAACAGACCCATCACAAGCACGGAACTAGAGGCTGTAATCAGGAATATTCTAGCAAACAAAAGCCCAGGTCCAGATGGCTTCACAGCTGAATTCTAACAAAAATTTAGAGAAGAGCTAACACCTATTCTACTCAAACTCTTCCAGAAAATTGCTGAGGAAGGGAAACTTCCAAACTCATTCTATGAGGCCACCATCACCCTAATCCCAAAACCGGGTAAAGACCCCACAAAAAAAGAAAACTACAGGCCAATATCACTGATGAACATAGATGCAAAAATCCTTAACAAAATTCTAGCAATCAGAATCCAACAACATATTAAGAAGAACTTACATCATGACCAAGTGGGCTTTATCCCAGGAATGCAAGGATTCTTCAATATCCACAAATCAATCAATGTAATACACCACATTAACAAACTGAAAAATAAAAATCATATGATTCTCTCAATAGATGCAGAGAAAGCTTTTGACAAAATTCAACATCCATTTATGATAAAAACCCTCCAGAAAGTGGGAATAGAAGGGACATACCTCAACATAATGAAAGCTATATATGACAAACCCACAGCAAACATTATCCTCAATGGTGAAAAACTGAAAGCATTTCCCCTAAAGTCAGGAACAAGACAAGGGTGCCCACTCTCACCACTACTATTCAACATAGTTCTGGAAGTTTTGGCTGCAGCAATCAGAGCAGAAAAAGACATAAAAGGAATACAAATTGGAAAAGAAGAAGTAAAACTTTCACTATTCGTTGATGACATGATCCTCTACACAGAAAACCCTAAAGACTCTACCAGAAAACTACTAGAGCTAATCAATGATTACAGTAAAGTTGCAGGATATAAAATCAACACACAGAAATCCCTTGCATTCCTATACACTAATAATGAGAAAATAGAAAGAGAAATTAAGGAAACTATTCCTTTCACTGTTGCAACGAAAAGAATTAAATACTTAGGAATATATCTACCTAAGGAAACAAAAGACTTGTACGTAGAAAACTATAAAACACTACTGAAAGTAATCAAAGAGGACATTAATAGATGGAGAAATATACCATGTTCATGGATTGGAAGAATAAATATTGTGAAAATGAGTATACTACCCAAAGTAATTTATACATTCAATGCAATCCCTATCAAGCTACCAACAATATTTTTCACAGAACTAGAACAAATAATCTCACAATTTGTATGGAAATTCAAAAAACCACAAATAGCCAAAGCAAACTTGAGGAAGAAAAATGGAACTGGGGGAATTAACCTGCCGGACTTCAGGCTCTACTACAAAGCCACAGTCATCAAGACAGTATGGTACTGGCATAAAGACAGAAATATAGATCAGTGGAACAAAATAGAAAGCCCAGAGATAAATCCACGCACCTATGGACACCTTATCTTTGACAAAGGAGGCAAGAATATAAAATGGAGAAAAGACAGTCTCTTTAACAAGTGGTGCTGGGAAAACTGGTCAGCCACTTGTAAAAGAATGAAACTAGAACACTTCCTAACACCATACACAAAAATAAATTCAAAGTGGATTAGAGAGCTAAATGTAAGACCAGAAATTATAAAACTCCTAGAGGAGAACGTAGGCAAAACACTCTTCGACATAAATCACAGCAGGATCTTCCAAGACCCACCTCCCAGAATATTGGAAATAAAAGCAAAAATAAACAAATGGGACCTAATTAAAATCAAAAGCTTCTGCACAGCAAAGGAAACTCTAAGCAAGGTGAAAAGACAGCCTTAAGAATGGGAGAAAATAATAGCAAATGAAGCAACTGATAAAGGATTAATCTCCAAAATATATAAGCAGCTCCTGCAGCTCAATTCCAGAAAAATAAATGACCCAATCAAAAAATGAGCCAAAGAACTAAACAGACATTTCTCCAAAGAAGACATACAGATGGCTAACAAACACATGAAAAAATGCTCAGCATCCCTCATAATCAGAGAGATGCAAATCAAAACCACAATGAGATACCATTTCACACCAGTCAGAATGGCTGCTATCCAAAAGTCTACATGCAATAAATGCTGGAGAGGATGTGGAGAGAAGGGAACCCTCTCACACTGTTGGTGGGAATGCAAACTAGTACAGCCACTATGGAGAACAGTGTGGAGATTCCTCAAAAAACTGGAAATAGAACTGCCATATGATCCAGCAATCGCACTCCTGGGCATACACACCGAGGAAACCAGAATTGAAAGAGACACATGTACTCCAATGTTCATTGCAGCTCTGTTTATAATAGCCAGGACATGGAAGCAACCTAGATGTCCATCTGCAGACGAATGGATAAGAAAGCTTTGGTGCATATACACAATGGAGTATTATTCAGTCATTAAAAAGAATACATTTGAATCAGTTCTAATGAGGTGGATGAAACTGGAGCCTATTATACAGAGTGAAGTAAGCCAGAAAGAAAAACACCAATACAGTATACTAACACATATATATGGAATTTAGAAAGATGCAAATGATAACCCTGTATACAAGAACAGTCTTTGGGACTCTGTGGGAGAGGGTGAGGGTGGGATGATTTGGGAGAATGGCATTAAAACATGTATGTTGTCATATATGAAACGAATCACCAGTTCAGGGTGGATGCATGTTACAGGATGCTCGTGGCTGGCGTGCGGGGTTGACCCAGAGGGAACATAAAGGGAGGAGGGAGGTGGGAGGGAGGTTCAGGAGGGAGAACTCATGTACACCCGGGGCGAATTCATGTCAATATATGGCAAAACCAACCAATATAATATTGTAAAATAATTAGCCTCCAATAAAAAATAAATAAATTAAAAAACAAACAAACAAACAAAATACTTTGATGTATTTTAAAAATGGCAAACCAGCAGAATAGGTTGCCGATAGATAACACACAACATTTATGACTTCACACAAGATAGTGGAATAAGCGCTATGCATACACTGAAGCAAAACCGGATTTAGTTATTGCATAATTATGTGCAAATTCCTTGACTGTGCTCATCTTCAGAGTTAGACAGTGGGACTAAGGACCGTAAGACATTTTGAGTTTAGGGGGAGGATGTGCCAAGAGGTGTTCTTAGATATTTTGATATCTATTTTCTAATCTCAAGTGGCCATGATATAGTATTAAACATCTTCAGAATTCAAACACTTGTTTTTTCGGGTTTTTTTTTTTTTTTTTGCTATTTATTCCTGATGCTATCTATATAAAGCTCAATGCTAATTAAAGACACAATCCCTGCTCTGTGGTGAATGTCTATTCAGGGTAATACCTGAAATATTCTCTACTTCCTACATGTTACATGGATTTATCCAGTAAAACTTGCTTAATAAATTAGACAAGACTGCTGGCATTTATATAGTTCCTTCTAAAAATGTGAATTATTATGTAGATTTAATTCTTAAACAATGTTTATAGGGACTCACTAAGTGAAAAGTGACATATTTTGATGAAAAGTTGCTGAATAACATACACTAAAACACAATTGCTAAAAGATAGCTTTAAACTACTAAAGTGAATTTAATGTCTTTCAAAGAAAGGGGGGATTTGTGTGTTCTTCCTCACTTTAAAATTGTTCCAAATTCTCACATATGTTATTCCTGACTCTTTATTTTTCACTTTGTTTTACCACATACTAGTTCAAAAATAAGGATTTGGGGTATTGGTGTTCTGATTTAAGCATGCACTTCACTATGGTATATTTTAAGTAAGAGACAAATTTAGTTATGCAACTTGTCTGTGAAAAACCCTCTGAATATAATATGATGGCAAAAATAAATCCCATTCTCATAACATGGCCAGGATGCTCATCAAATTTGAATACTGAAACAGTGTTGAGATGAATTGCATACATGTTGACTGGCAACACAATTGTCAGAGTACTTTAAAAGACTTCTCTTTTGTAAGTCTGCTTGAAAATTAACATATATGTTCAATAAGAGAAGGAAATGACATATAAAATCTGTATTTCACACATGGCAGGTACTAATCCATTACAGTGCAACAGGAAAACTTTGTGTGTCCAACACAAGCAAGCAACATGGCAGATTTTTTGGGATGAGCTCTGGGCCATGGATCTGAAGGATGGTCAGCAAGAAGTCTGACTTAGCAGGATCATCAAAGAACCCTTTCTTGCTCTGGATAATATTTTTATACTCCTCAACTGAGGCAGTGTTTTATTTTGTCTCTGCAGTCCCTGTTTCTTCTTCCTTTAGCTTCAAGCACTGCCGATGGATGTAGCCAGCATAATCTTTTTTCTGGCCCTGGTTATATGGTCCACACTGTTTCTTCCTATCCTTGATAAAACTCTTTATTGAATTACTTTTCCTTGAGATAGTGTCTGCCACATGAGTTTTACCACCCACTTGGGGGTTCTTACCTACTCTCTTACCTATCCAAGCAAGTTGCACAATTGGTTTCCAAGTTAGGAACCATTTTATTTATCTCATTAGAGGGAGAGAATATGTCTCAGAAGAATAATCCAACCTAAAATTCTCTCAATTTCATCAAAATCCATTAAACATCAACACCACAAACTATAGGAATAAACTTGGCACCAAAGAACTAACTTCTAAGCAACACTATTTCATATATAAAAACAGCCACAATTATAGTAAATACTTAGTAGTATTTCATATGAGGATAAATCAATTTCATATATAGGATTAGCATAATCCTTTATATATCTTATAGGTCAATAAATGCAGTTATTGTAATTAGTGCTATGAAATTTTAAATGACTGTTAACATCAGAAGTTCTAGTCAAAGATTGAGCAAATATTGACTGGAACAGAAGTTCTAGTGAGAGACTGAACAGATAGCAAAACTCTGTAAAGTCCATAAAAGTAATCATTCAACCTCTTTTTCTTAGGACAGATTCACTATATGTCTGTAGTCCTGGCATAATTGTTAGTTCATAATGCACACTTTTACTCTCATATGCCAGAATTTAGATGATAAATTTAAAATTTGCTCTCTTAGGGGACAGAATCAATGAGTGTGACACCAAAGAAGGTATTCAGGAAATTTGACAAGAAAGAAAATAGATATTTATCCTCATGGAAATCCAAGAAGGAATAAACAGTGATATTTTTAAGAGTAAACTAAAATAAGAAAAAACATGTAATCAATTCAAGGACCTGGACCTTCCACTATAGCATTTAAGTAGTTGGCCCCAGAAATTGTGATGGTGTTCTGAGACAAAGCTTCAGTTTACACTTTAGAATAAAGTTAGCTAGCAAAAGCAAGGCAGAAACAAATCTCACAAGATTTAGATTTCTAGGTAATCAACTGGGTCAGCAATGAAGCACAAAATATTCAGAAGGGAAGGTTGTATGAATAGCAAAAATAGCAAATGAAACAATATCACTGATCACTGTTTATGTGTATTCAGTTCAGTTCAGTCCAGTCACGTCTGACTCTTTACAACCCCATGGACTGCAGCACACCAGGCTTCCCTGTATATCACCAACTGCTTGAGCTTGCTCAAACTCATGTTCATCGAATTGGTGATGCCATCCAACTATCTCATCCTCCGCCATCCCCTTCTCCTCCAGCCTTCAATCTTTCCAAGCATCAGGGTCTTCTCCAATGAGTATATTCTTCGCATCAGGTAGCCAAAGTATTGGAGCTTCAGCATCAGTCCTTGCAATGAATATTCAGGACGAAGCTCCTTTAAGATGGACTGGTTGGATCTCCTTGCAGTCCAAGAGACTCTCAAGAGTCTTCTCTAACACCACAGTTCAAAACCATCAATTCTTTGGCACTCATCTGTCTTTATACTCCAACTCTCACATCCATATATGACTACTGGATGCAATGGCAAACCACTCCAGTATTCTTGCCATGAGACCACTATGAACTGGCCAAAATGCTTACAGCTATTGTGTTCTGTGTCCAGTTCACTACCCCATTTCCGGGAATCACCTTACTTTTCCTTGCTCTATGTACATACCAAAATAATGTTTTATAATATAATAAATATATGTATATATATTATTTAATAATATATATAATATTACAATAATATAATAATAATAATGTTACAAACATGTTACAATGCATGTTTTTATAAGAGGACCTTATTTATCTTATAAAAGGCAATACGCCCAGGGATGGGTCCTTGACTCAAGCTGGGCAATCAGCTCTCTTCACAAAAATGTCATCCTGGAGCCAGAAAAAAATTATGGAGGTTTTCTCCAGGAGACTGAATGGGAACATGTAAACTTGGAATTTGTGGTAATCAAGCTTTCAATCATGTGGACTAAGAAAGAAGATAATGTCAGTCTTAGGTGTGCATGCAGAAGAAACGAGAGGTATTAAATGGAGATAGAAACTTGTTCTTATTCAAGTGCTTATTTTAGGGTTTCTAGTGCTTATTCAAGGGTTTATTTTATTCCTGAGACTCTGCAACATTCTTCCTCTTTATTTTCATCCCAAATTCAAGTAATCTACTGAATTTTCTCTTCTTTTTAAGTTAATTGGGCTAGATTCTTGTTTGTTGCAATTAAGAGTCTTCACTAAAGCATACCTTGTTTCTGTAGAGGACTTGGAAAATTTTTCATAAACATTTACCTCTAAAAGGTATTTTCAGTGATCTATCTCAGTGTTTCTGAGATAGTAGATAAAAAAGATGGCACATCATTAAACAGGTTTGAAAAAACCAAGCTGAACAAAGCTAAGCTTTTTCCTTTTTTTACTGTTTTTGACTATCCTCACAGATCTTTTAGAACGCCATACACAGTGTGAATCTCTAAGACCACAGTGTTTGTGTAGCATTTTGCACCCATATGTGGAGCATCTTCAGAAATAGTAATTCATAGAAAACCTTTGCTGACTTACCCTAAAGAAGAAAGTTTAAGACCAAGACATTTTATTTAACCTAACTCATGTCATAACCAAAAGGGAACCAGTAATAAATACAGATTAATGTGTGTGCTGTAGGACTGTGAGTGTCTTAGAGTGATAAACCAAGAGCATTGCTTTAGATAAGAAATTCATTTGGCAACATGAGTTGCTGGAACAGAAGGAGAAACTGATAGACAAGACTACCGGCAGCATAGCCATTACACTCCACTGACAGACTCCTTAAAAAGAGACCACACAGCCAGGAAACTTAAAGGCTCTTCGCTGAGTTTCCAACTCCAGACAGACCCTGCCAGAGGCTCCGAGAAGCAGATGATGACTTCCCACTTAGTCTGTCTTGTCCCTTGCTGAAACAGAGACCACAGGACAAACTAAGGAGCCTCCTTTGAAGACCACTCCTTGGAGCAGTTTGTGACACCCTGTCCTGTTTTCCCCATTTTACCTAACTGTGTTGCATGCTAACTATGGGCAACAAGCCTAATGATTAGAGGCCATTTTTTATTTATTTCCAATTCTATGTTACCTGGCCTTGCCAAATGGGCCCTGTGATAGGCAAATGGATTATAGATATGATCTTCGCATCGCTTAATTAAAGGATCTGTCTTCCTTGCATTTAAGTTGCTGTACCGGAATTTGAGGTCAATATTTCCAGAGACAGGGAGAGTCAGAAACACAGATGGAGAACAACAGAGAAGAAATAAGGATTCAGAACTCATAGAAGTTCTATCAAGACGTATTCAATAACATCGCTTTGTTAATTTCTGCAGCAGAAACCAAACTGTGAATATTAGCAGTTACTTAGTCATATAAGAGATAATTTCAAGGAAGAAAATCTATTTATACCATCTGGAGACAATAATCAGGAAACCTATTTATGGAAATTATTCCTGACTACTATACTTTTACTAGCGTATCTGGATTCACCAGCTTTCACTAAAAGGTAATTCTAGTTAAAATCCTTCCTTTCAACATTATGTCTTTAGACTGAAAAATTGTATGATTTAATTTTATACATGGCGAGTAGACAGTTGTTTCAAGTTATATGACACTCAGTAAATGACTCTCCTCTCTTTGCTTTCTTTCTCTCATTTCCCAATAAAATCACAGATTATTTTTTCAGTCCACCAAACACTGACAATCTTTACCAATTTCATGTGATCACTTAATATTACCAAGTATTACAGGCAGGTTAATATGAACATGAACACAATAGGGAAAAAAATAGTACCGAAAAGATGTTTTAGTTTGTAGAACATGAAAATTAATCAAAGTCAATAAATGACAGTCACAGACGACTGCTGTAATCTGGGATCCCCTGTTTTCATCCCATTTCTGCATTTATTTCCCTCCAGGCACTCACACAATCTGCTAAATCTACTGTCCAACTTCACAAACATTTCTTTAGTAAGAACTTGATCATCTTTTGGCCAAGAGTCCTTCAGATTTTTTTCCTTTTTTTCTTTTTCTACCTTGTCACCCAAAGGATTGTAAATTTTTTAATCTGTATAATATTGTAACAACCAAAGTAGCTTTTAATTGTATAAATAGCAAATTATCATGCTAAGTAAGTCCCCTAAGACATATTATTCGATGCAATCATCACAATAATTCTGAGTTAGACACCATTATTTACCATATTTGCAGTAATTCCCAGAGCAGAATCTCAAAGAAATCCTGCACCACTTTGAAATCAAGTAGGCACTCAGTGAATATTTGATGAAGATCTAATGTCTTTACCGTGAATTCCCCAGCACCCTAATATCTCCTGATTAATAATATAAGGAGAATGAAAGGCATTTGCCAAGTAACAACACAGAAGCTCACTTTTCACACAAAAGGAGCAAATTTGTGGCTGATAAAGTAGTTTTTAAAAAGTACAAAGCAAGAAAAGGCAAAGATTTTCTAAACCCTGGTTGAAGGCAATATTTTTAAAAGCTAAGCCATCAGGAAATCAATGTGAGAACACAAACCATAATACTCAATCTTTATAGTTCCCCATATTTTCAAAAAAGACAGTCATCATATTAGTTGTCTTGAATTTTACATGTATTCTGCACAAAATTTTCTATAAATCCACTCTAGATAATTGTCAAGGTGTCTGAATCCCATCAAAATTAAAAAGAGTTCATACACTCTTTGAGAGAAGGCACTGGTGGTATTTCCTAGAATCCTTATACCAGTATCTGCCATTAGTCTTACTTGGAATATTGGTTCTTTGTTGTGTTTATAGGTATGTAAAGCACCTTAAAAAGAATTTTGGTTTTCAAGTAACTAAATTTTCTTAGATAACCCAGTCATACATAATTCAAATGCAACTAAATAAAACCAAAAACAAACAAACAAAAAGCAGAGAGATCTTAGAAACACAACTAACAATTTTTGCAAGACGTAAATTATCAAGACTGAAGATGGTAATCATCAGAACTTCACTTTTCCATTAGCTAACTTTTTTAAGTCTGGTGAGAACTGGGGTGAAAATGAGAAGAGTTGAAATCTGTAGGTGTAAACTCTAAGTGTAATGGCTGCCTAACGAATCGAACAGCTTAAACCCTTTAATTATCAGAAAGACGACCAAAACTCAGATTCCACTTGCAACACCCTTGTATTTTAAACATGTATTAATAGTAAAGGACAAACACTCTTAAGCTGAAAATGTATTCATATTGGCTAATGTTTCTCCCTGATTTTTGAATGACTACACTTAGGGTGTGTGCTCATTCCCCCAAACCAGTTCTAAATGTTTTTGTTTATTTCACCTCCATGAACACATTAATGTTTCCAGTATTTTCACCTGATCACCCTGGTTCAAACAATTATCCACCTCTGTGGTAGTCTACTTACCCATCTCCCACACAAGACCTAAATCAAAAAGGCAAATAATAGGCTTAAAAAATCTTCCTGCTGTAAAACTTTCCTTCTCATTTCAATACTTTGAAGTTAAAATCCTATCATGCCCTATAATGCCAACTTCTGTGCTTTGTAACCTATTATATCTCTACCTTTAACTTACTGCCCTTTTCTCAGAAAACACATCAAGTTCTTTCCCATCTTAGGATTTCTGCATGTTTTCTTCCGAGATTTAGAACACTCCTCACCTGCTATTTTCAAATCCTGCCTCTTCATTGGTCAGGTCCCAATCTCAATATTACTCTCCCTTTGAGACTTTTGACCAAAAATCAAAACAACTCTTTCCCTTCTTTCAGGCCCTCAATATTCACTATTAATATACCTACTTTGCTTCCTTTATAGAATTCCAGAGTTTGTAGATTATATAATGTTTTATCACTTGTCTTTCACAGCAGATGCATCTTATGGAAGCAGACACTTTTAATTTCTTTATTCCCTGTGCCTCATCTGTGCTTTTCGTCGAACAAGTCTCCGTGCATATTTTTAAAATGAATTAATGAGTGATTATTGGGTCCCTATTGTCCTCACATTTAGTTTTCAAGGGAACAAGGGTACTTTAGGGTTCCTGGACCCAATTCCAATGTGTGTGTGTTGAGGGGGGCGGGCGGGGTGGACCTCCTCGTACACCGCCCGGCGCTTCTCAGAAACCATCATCAGGCACAGAGCTCCCATGCTCTCTGGATGGGGCATTGTCTCAGACTTGCCATGCATTCACCAACTGGAACCTCTCTGCACCGTCTCTGTTTGGGTTTTTGTGGAGACTTCGTTTCATGGGCATGAACCATTGAGTCTTGAATCAATGGCAATCAATTCAACCTCCAGCTCCTCTCTATACCTAGAGGCTGGGGCAGACCTGAGACTAGAAGTGCCAACCCTCTAATCTCCTGGCTGTGCTCAGTTGCTTCAGTTATGTCTGACTCTTTGTGACCCAGTGGACTGTAGCCCACCAGGTTCCTCTGTCCAAGGGATTCTCCAAGAAAAAAAATACTGGAGTGGGTTGTCATACCCTCCACCAGGGGATCTTCCTGACCCAGGGGTCCGACCCACGTCTCTTCCACTGCAGGTGGATTCTTTACCCACTTAGTCACCTGGAAAACTTGGTTAGGGGCTTTCCAAAAGTCACCTCATTAAAGGAACAAAAAACACCATTTTGTCTCTTATCACTGAAGAAATTCCAAAGGTTTTAGGAGCTCCACACCAGAAATGGGGACGAGACCGAATGCATATTTATTATAAATCAAGATATCACAGAGGCTTATCTTACTGCTACTTTCTGTATCTCCCCAAACAATGAATTATCCTGACACATGCCTGTTCTCACTACATCATTTACTCTAATGATAGCAAAGTGGATTTCTTGCTAGATGTTAAGATCCTGAGGGAACTGGGCTATGTGTTTCTCTCCATGCTAGTAGGGAGTAATAATGACAGAAAATGCTTTGATGCTAGCTTGATTTCACTCTTAGAAGTCATTTCCAATGAGGAGTCCTCTTGAAAATTACCAATTTACCCTGCATTCAGGTCATATAAATGCTATGTTGCAGCTACTTTAAAATACCTCATAGGAAAGTATATTATAAAATACCAATCCCATTCTTGTCTTCCCTCTTAGAAAGATGTTGACTTTTATGCATTTGACAGTACATTTCTGTTGCTTTCCAAACACCATTCAATCAAGAAAACTTCCCAGCTGGCATAGCCAATAAATGCTTGAATTTTCCATAATGTTTTTTGGAATCCTTCTTCAGCCTGAAGGCCTCTAGTTTCACAATATTGCAATTTAAATGAGAGTTTCTTTTTATAGCCTCAAGGTTGGCAAAATATATAAAACGTGCATTTTTTTAGGTTACACTTTTCCAAAAATAGTGTGTATAAAAAAAGCAAAGACTATGTCTTGAAATTATTCAGAAATCACTCAAAAATGCATATACTTAAATTTATATTTTGGAAGATATTTATATAATAATTCAAGTAACTTTGGTTATAAATATGCATTTAAATAAATGAGCTGTTGTTAAAATACAGAATATCATTTTGGCTTCCATTAGGACATAATAAAGCTTTGCTGTTTTACATAAATATGATGCAGGGAACATCTTTTCCTATCCAGGAATAATATATAAGTGATATAATAATATAAGAATGTGGAAACATAAGGCGACTAGAAATTTTATTGTTCATTAATAATAAATTTCTCACTTTTGTGATTTTTTTGAAAACTAATTAGATGCTCTTATGTAATACTTTATGAAACTAAAAGGTCTGAATCATCTGGTGGTCAGTAGTAGAACAACTCCAAGACAAGAAGATTTGCTGATCCTTCACTGTGTGTGTGGGTGCTCAGTAATGTCTGACTCTCTGCAACCCAATGGTCTACAACCTGTCAGGCTCCTCTGTCCATGGGATTCTCCAGGCAAGAGTACTGGAGTGGTTTGCCATTTCCTTCTCCAGGGAATCTTCCCACTCAAGGATCGAGCCCATATCTCTTGCATCTCCTGCACTGGCAGGCAGATTCTTTACCACTGTGCCACCTGGGAAGCCCCCCATACCCTTCACTGTATAGTTTGTCTAACAAAGTATTCAATACCACCGCTTGGGTGGCTTAAACAACAGAAATGTATTGCCTCACAACTCTGGAGGCTAAAATCCAAGATTAAGGTGTCAGCAGGGCTGGTTCCTTCCAAGGGCTGTCAGAGAGAATCTGTTCCAGGACTCATGACAGGCTTCTGGTGGTTTGCTGGCAATCTTTGGCCTTTCTCTGCTTATTAGAAGCATCATGCCAGTCATCACATGTCTTAATTTTCCATGTGATGCTTTCCTTGCATACAGGTCCCAATGCACAGGTCTCCCCCGTTTTATAAGGAGAGCAGTCATACTGGACTGATGTCCACTTTGATGACCTCGTGGTAACTCTTACATCTTTAATGACCCTATTGTCAAATAAGGTGACATTTGAAGTATTGGGGATTAGAACATCAACATGTGAAATTTTGTGGCGATATAATTCAACTGATAACTCTTACTATATTTTAAGCATTTGCCTTTAATTTAATCCCCACACTAACCCTATAAAAGGTGTCATTATTTCCACTTTAGAATAAACAGACTTCAGTAGTTTAAGTAAATTAAATTATCCAGTTACACAGTGGCAAATGTCAGATTCAGGAGTTAAAACTAGACTTAATTGAGCCCAAGCCTCAGTTCTTTAGAGTGACATTTTGAAACTTCTAAACAAATTACAACTTTCAAACCAGTTTCATTACTGACATATGTCTGAAGATAGCAATATGTATTCGCAAGTGTAATTATTTAAAAGGATGGTTATATTTACAGCATTGTTTATGGTGGCAGTTTCATAGGTGTATATTGACTTCAGACCCATCAAGATGTATGTACTAAACATGCACAACTTTTTTGTATGTTAATTATACCCCTATAAAAAAGAAATAGTGCAATAGGGAAAAATAAACAGAAATTAGCAAGAAGAAGAAAGAGAAAAAAAAATGACTGGGGTAGAGAAATACCATGTAGATATTTAAAATGAAATGTTGCTGTTTATCACTCAAAGATTTTTTTTTTCTTTTTTGATGGCTTCTCTGCCTCATATGGATAGGTAGTGAATAGAAAGTAATGTTCAGACTTGGTCTTCCCAAGTCTTAACTCAAAAGACACTAGTGAAAAAAGATACACACTTACAGATGTTTTATGAAACCTCACCTCTAATTCAGGCAGATCTTCTGTGACTTCATCTTTGAAATTTCAGAATAGATAACATATTTGTTTGAAATTAAATTTATGATATGGAAAAATATCTAGCATATCTCATTATAAAGCCCTTTCAAGCCATTGACTTCTATTATAAGTATTGAGTATTCATATCTTGCAAATGTACATACCTTTGCTTAATATGATCACATCATATATGTATATACATCCAAATTTTATTGGAGAATTTGTTAGAAACATTTTGATTATGATTTACGTTTACTTTACCCATAATATTTTTCTCATCTTTTCATTCTCAAAATTTCAAATTGGTAGTCAAATTCTGGAATGTGTTCTCAAACTCACGGCTATGAATATTAAACCAACATGTATTAAAATTTACTGAAAACAAACAAAATTAACTTAACTACTTGCTCCAAGAAATACTTGCTCTTGAAAATAAGATTAAAAGAAGCAAAACAGCTTGTTTATCAAGACTCAGTCACTTCACTGTGCCCATCAATCTTAAGCTTTTATATAACAATTTCTGTCTAATTCTAGTGAGTTTCAAGTCTTTTAAGAAATACCTTAAATTCACCTACCCCTGAGCTAAAAACAGCATATCTTCTGACTTTCCCCTTTTAAGACACTAGTAAGACTATGTCAGGACTGCCCAGGTGGCTCAGCAGTAAAGAATCCACCTGCCAAGCGGAGACTCAGATTTGATCCCTGGGTCAGGAAGATCTCCTGGAAAAGGAAATGGATCCCCACTCCAGTATTCTTGCCTGAGAAATCCCATGGACAGAAGAGGCTGGCAGGCTACAGTCCATGGGGTCTCAATGAGTTGGACACATCATATATGTGTATACATACAGCTACTATAAACAACAGCAGCAGCAAGACGATGTCAAGGCAATGTTCTGTTTTACTGCATAAATGTAAAGAACTTAATCTTTTGTAACAAAATTTTTGGGTAGTCTTTTGTAGAGCTGATAGTCAGCAAATAAAAATAGAACATCTGGAAATATGCAAACTTCTATTTGTAATAATAGTGGTGGTGGTAGTAACAGTAGCTATAGTAGAAGAAGCTGTAGAAGTAGAAATCATAACAGCAATAACAAGTGTTTCACAAGCTTTCCTATCAAATTAGGATTATGAGATTAAACAAGTCACAAAATCTTTCAAAAAGAAAGTTACTGATTTATGTTTTCAGATTCTCTCTATACGATACATCCAATAATTTGAAAGTTGTATTAATTCTTTTGGACTCTTAGGAGTTCGGTACAATTAAAATAGAGATAAAAATTAGTGGATTCTTAAGGTATACATAGTTCTTTATTTTCTTCCTTTAAGATTTTGAGAAAAAAATACTTGCCAAATAAGAAAAAATATTCCTATTTAAAAAACACAAAACCCAAGAGTTGGGGAAATTAAAGTTCATTTAAGGACTAAGAATTAAATCCTTCCGATTCCTTCTCATAAAGCTCATGTTCATTATCTCATGTCAGATTCTACCTTCAGTACAACAGTAAAGCAATGATTTACAACCTAAAATGAGCTTTTGTTTAATATACATAATGCTTTTTATAAAGTAAAATAGCACAACACTTCATTATATACTAAAATAAGGGTAGCACTTAAAACATATTTTTATTAGTATAAACAAGATTATGTGTTTACAAATTCATTCCATTTATTTCTTTGTGAATGGGGCCTGTGTACTGTTCATTTTTGCATCTCTTTCCATGAATGATGTCTGGAAAATAGGGACATAATAAGGAGACGAATAAATCAGTTGAATGAATGGATGAATGAACAAGAAATTGAATGGCTAACTACATAATTCATTAATTTTTCTGAAAAGAGCTCAGAATATTTTGTAAATTAAATGTAATAATTCCCTAATTAATTTTTATATTGGTTTTTCTTACAGTGAACTCCTATACTTCATTTCCCTTTATCACGCAATGAAACTTTTGTTAGGCATGTTTTATTTGAAAGCAAACTAAGCCAGAGCAAGAAATCAAAAAAGCAAATATATCCCTCACTACAATAAAAGGGATATACTGTAATTCCTACTTATGTTCTCTGCTGATGCCTTCAGGTTAACTCCAATTAATTTGTAAACTGAGCATAATGAAGCATTCATGATGATTCTACATTTATTCTTTTTGTGAAGCAAGCATATTAACTCTTGTACACTTCATATGAACATTACTGCTTAATTCAGGACAGGGCCTACAACATTACCTGGTCTCTAACGTAATATGAAATGTCACTCATTGCTGTTGGAAAGTAGCCAGACACTAAAAATGACACTTTGCAATTTTTAATAACCAAAAGTGGCCTAAATCTCAGTTCTATAATTTGTCTAACCACCAATAACAGATTCAACGAGTTTTACTGTGTCTCATGTCGGTAAACCAGTCTCATTGTTAAACTACTCCAAATACTCTTACCCTGGTATTTCATTTCCTGGGAAAGAGTCTCTTGCTGGGTTTTCCATTGCCTCTGGGGGAATGTAAAAAGCTCTCTTGCTTAGTAGACCATGATTACACACAGTAGTATTTTTGTATCCCTTGAGTTTAGTAAGGACAAGAACCTTTCTTAATATAAGCTTCTACTAATACAGGCACACTTCATTGTATTGCTCTTCCATTAATTGCATTTATTAGATACTGGTTTTGTTCTGTTTTGCATTTTGAAGGTTTGTAACAACTCTGTGTCAAGCAAGTTCGTTGGTACAATTTTTCAGCAGCATTATTATTTTTTTCACCTCAGTTCAGTCGCTCAGTCGTGTCCGACTCTTTGCCACCCCATGAATCACAGCACGCCAGGCCTCCCTGTCCATCACCAACTCCCGGAGTTCACTCAAACTCATGTCCATCGAGTCGGTGATGCCATCCAGCCATCTCATTCTCTGTCGTCCCCGTCTCCTCTCGCCCCCAATCCCTCCCAGCATCAGAGTCTTTTCCAATGAGTCAACTCTTCACATGAGGTGGCCAAAGTATTGGAGTTTCAGCTTTAGCATCAGTCCTTCCAATGAACACCCAGGATTGATCTCCTTTAGAATGGACTGGTTGGATCTCCTTGCATTCCAAGGGACTCTTAAGAGTCTTCTCTAACACCACAGTTCAAAAGCATCAATTCTTCGGCACCCAGCTTTCTTTTTAGTCCAAGTCTCACATCCATACATGACCACGGGAAAAACCATAGCCTTGACTAGAAGGACCTTTGTTGGCAAAGTAATGTCTCTGCTTTTTAATATCCTGTCTAGGTTGGTCATAGCTTTCCTTCCAAGGAGTAAGTGTCTTTTAATTTCATGACTGCAGTCACCATCTGCTGTGATTTTGGAGCCCAGAAAAATAAAGTCTGCCACTGTTTCCATTCCTTCCCCATCTATTTGCCATGAAGTGATGGGACCATAGTTTCCTGAATGTTGAGCTTTAAGCCAACTTTTTCACTCTCCTCTTTCACTTTCATCAAGAGGCTCTTTAGTTCTTCTTCACTTTCTGCCATAAGGGTGGTGTCATCTGCATATCTAAGGTTATTGATATTTCTCCTGGCAATCTTGATTCCAGCTGTGTTTCCTCCATCCCAGCATTTCTAATGATGTACTCTGCATATAAGTTAAATACGCAGGGTAACAATATACAGCCTTGACCTACTCCTTTTCCTATTTGGAAGCAGTCTGTTTCATGTACAGTTCTAACTGTTGCTTCCTGACCTGCATACAGATTTCTCAGGATGCAGGTCAGGTGGTCTGGTATTCCCATCTCTTTCAGAATTTTCCACAGTTTCTTGTGATCCACACAGTCAAAGGCTTTGGCACAGTCAGTGAAGCAGAAATAGATATTTTGCAGGAATTCCCTTGCTTTTTCTATGATCCAGTGGATGCTGGCAATTTGATCTCTGGTTCCTCTGCCTTTTCTAAAACCAGGTTGAACATCTGGAAGTTCATGGTTCATGTATTGCTGAAGCCTGGCTTGGAGAATTTTAAGCATCACTTTACAAGCATGTGAGATGAGTACAATTGTGCGGTAGTTTGAGCATTCTTTGGGCTTGCCTTTCAGCTGATTAACAATGTGATAGTTTCAGGTATACAGATAGGAAAGGGACTCAACCATACATATACCTTTACCCATTCTCCTCCCAAAACCCTCCCATCTAGGCTGCCACATAACATTAAGCAGAGTTCCCTGTGGTATACAGTAGGTCCTTGTTGGTTATCCATTTTAAATAGAGCAGTAGGTACATTTCCTGACTG
Organism: Moschus berezovskii; assembly: GCF_049115385.1. Lineage (NCBI taxonomy): Eukaryota > Metazoa > Chordata > Mammalia > Artiodactyla > Moschidae > Moschus > Moschus berezovskii. The sequence goes on along the minus strand of NC_142485.1, from coordinate 27,080,350 downwards.
TCCCTTCTCCCCATTTCTCGTCTTCCTCTCTGCAACCCTAAGTTCATTCTTTAAGTTTATGAGTCTCTGTCTGATTTGCAAATAAGTTCATTTGAATCATTTCTTTTTAGATTCTGCTTATAACGGATGTCAAACAGTATTTCTCCATCTCTGTCTGACTTACTTCATTTGTATGACAATCTCTAGTCCTATCCATGTGGCTGCAGCAGCATTATTTTTAATTAAGATGTAAACATTTCTTGAACTTTTAAATGTAGGACGTCAAATTCACCAATTACTCAAATCTTGTTTTTCAAAATCCCATTATAAATTTTAAATAGCTGTTTTATAATTTTTTCATGCTCCTTATCAAGATTATACTTAACTACATGTTAAGTTTATTCAGTCTCTGTTTTTAAATAATATTTATATACTGAAAATGTTCAAATTTATTTCTCAAGACTCAACCTGTCCACTGAATTGTTGATTCATATTCACTAGTTTGTGGAACATTTTTACTTGTGTATCAAATATTCATTTAAATTTAAAACAAGACCAAACCTTAGTTTTTTCTTTTCTACATAATAATGTCATCTTCTTAGAAGACATTCCTTGACTAAGATGGATAAATATCCCTCCAAGCCTACAGGATCTTCTGCTTTTAACTTGCACTCTATTATTCTGCTTTGAATTTTTTCTGAATAATATTTATTACCTGAAATTATATTGCATATTTATACATTCATAACTGTCTTCCCGAACACATCCTAGAATATACACTGCTTGAGAATAAGAACTTTGTGCTTTGTATTTTACCTCAAATAGAAGTTCTTTGAACATTGTGGCTACTATAAATAATTTTTAAAGAAAAAGAGGAAGGAAATATATTTGTGAATATTTACATACTATCTCTTTTCATTTTTACAAATATCCACTCGGGTCAAAATGAATGATTGATTTTTTAAAGTATTCATTATAAAATGTTTCCCTTTCTTCAATTTTTTATTAATTATAAACAATTTTTTCATTGTTGGTTTCTTATTTTTTTCAACTATGTCATGATAACATTAGCTAATACTTGCAATTTTAAATTCTAACTTTCTTTTTTAATAATTTTGGAACATCTACAATTGCCTCAAATTGTAGATGATAAGCAGAGATCCTGATGTTTTCCAGACTTCAGAGAAAATACCTTTTTAATTTACTAGTAATTTTCATCTTAAGACAGTGTTAATCATTGTAAGAAAATACTCATAACTTGTTTATGAAGAATTTTAGTCATAGCGAATATTGCTTATTTTTCTCTTTAGCAAAAGACTTTTTTGTTATCTGTCTACATAATCATAATCACTCTCATTTAACCTACTTTTGAGATGGCTTGTGTTAATAGGTGTCCTAATTTGGAACCAGTCTAAAAGATCTGAGATGAATCCCACTTTGTCATATATCATGTGTGTTTTGTCAATGCTTCATTATAAGAATTTTTAATACAAAAAATTGGAATAATTTCTTTTTTTGAGCTTATGATCATTTATATAAAATAGAGATTTTATTTTTCAATAGTACAAAATTCATTGCCTCTAAAAGAATACTTAGCCCAGAATTTTTCTCAAATAACATCAATGCATCTTTCAGTATATTTCCTTATTCCGGTGTTCTAAATCTTCTTGAGTTATTTTTAACAAATTATTTTGCCCATAAACTCATCCATTCTATCAATTTTTTAAAATAATTTTGTTTTACATAGCATTCTTTCAAAATTTAAAGTAGTGTTTCCATTTTTTTAAATTTAATATTAGATGGTTGTACTTTACTTTTTGGACTAATACTTTTATTTTTTCCACAAGCAACTGATTCTTCATCAATTCTTCTTTTTTCTAGTTTGCCTTTTTATTTACTTATTTTGCAGGCTATATGTATTTATACATACATTCATATATTTCTTGAGGTTATATAGCAATGTTATAAACAGCACTGGAAAGAGGCTGAGTTTGAAATGTAGTACTATTACTTGGTAGCTACATGACCTTGTCTGGGTGTTAAATCCTAATATCATAGTCCTTTCATATGCATAACAGAAATAAGAACATGTTTTTTTCTTATAAGCCTATTATGAGAAGTGTATTACAAACCCAAAGAAAGGCAATGCCAAAGAATTTTCAAACTACTGGACAATTGCATTCAGTTCACATGCTAGCAGGTAATGCTCAAAATCCTTCAAGCTAGGCTTCAACAGTATGTGAACGAAGAATTTCTAGATGTACAAGTTGGATTTAGAAAAGGCAGAGGAACCAGAGATCAAATTGCCAACATCCTTTGGAGCACAGAAAAAGCAATGGACTCCAGAAAAAAATCTACTTCTGCTTCATTGACAACGCTAAAGCCTTTAATTGTGTGGATCACAACAAATTGTGAAAAAGTCTTAAAGAGGCGAGAATACCAGACCACCGTACCTGCCTCCTAAGAAACCTGGATGAAGGTCAAGAAGCAACAGAACCAGACATGGAACAACAGACTGGTTCCAAATTGGGAAAGGAGTACATCAAGGCTGTACATTGTCACCCTGTTTATTTAACTTATATGCAGACTACATCATGCAAATGATGGACAGGGAGGCCTGGCGTGCTGTGATTCATGGGGTCTCAAAGAGTCAGACACAACTGAGTGACTGAACTGACTGACTGACATCATACAAAATGCAGACTGGATGAAGCTCAAGATGGAATCAAGATTGCCAGGAGAAATATCAGCAACCTCAGATGGCAGAAAGTGAAGAAGAACTAAAGAGCCTCTTGATGAAAGTGAAAGAGAAGAGTGAAAAAGTTGGCTTAAAACTCAACATTCAAAAATGAAGACTATGGCATGGGCTCCCATCACTTCATAGCAAATAGATGGGGAAGTGATGGAAAACAGTTACAGACTTTATTTTCTTGGGCTTCAAATTCACTGTGGACGGTGACTGCTGCCATGAAATTAGAAGACTCTTGTTCCTTGGAAGAAAAGCTATGACAAACCAAGACAGCACATTAAAAAGCAGAGACATCACTTTTCTAACAAAAGTCTGTATGGTCATCTGATACGAAGAGCCAACTCATTGGAAAAAACCCTGATGCTGGGAAAGCCTGAAGGAAGAAGGAAAGGGGAAGACAGGGGACGAGATGGTTGGACAGCATCATGGACTCAATGGACATGAGTTTCAGCAAACTCTGGGAGATGGTGAAGGACAGGGAAGCCTGATGTGCTGCAGCCCATGGGATCCCAAAGAGTCAGACACAACTGAAGAACTGAACAACAACAGTTTCTCTAGTAGTCATGTATGGATGTGAGAGTTGGACTATAAAGAAAGCTGAACACTGAAGAATTGATGCTTTTGAACTGTGGTGCTGGAGAAGACTGAGAGTTCCTTGGACAAGCAAGGAGAACAAACCAGTTGATCCTAAAGAAAATCAGTCCTGAATATTCATTGAAAGGAGTGAGACAGAAGCTGAAACACCAGTAATTTGGCCACCTGATGTGAGGAGCTGACTCACTGGAAAAGACCCTTTTGCTGAGAAAGATTGAAGGTAAGAAAAGAAGGGGATGACAGCGACCGAGATGGTTGGAAGGCACCACCAATTCAATGGACATGAGTTTGAGTAAACTCCGGGAGTTGATGATGGACAGGGAGGCCTGGTGTGCTGCAGTCCATGGGATTGCAGAGTCACACACGACTGAGCAACTGAACAACAAGACATGCAGGGCAAGAGGGATATATTTGTTTTATATAATAAATGATCAAAACTTGCAATCATATTTACCTTCTGTTTTTTATCTCTGACTTTTAAATTTGAACACATTTCAGTTTATATTCTTCCTATTTCTTCCTAGTTTATATCACCCTGTTGTCACTTTTTCTTTAAGGCCATTATCTCTGAGCCCCAGTTGCTTACTTGCAGAACTCATTTCTTTGATTTCCCACAGAACAAGGTATAGTAATATCTACTCTATTCATTTATTATTGAAAAAAATATGTGCAAGAGTTTATTATTTTCCTTTTAATAACAAAGACTTGCAACCCTTTAATAAATAGAAATAAAATATTTGGATCAATCATTTTATTCAATTTTACAACTAATTCAGTTCAGTTCAGTTCAGTTCAGTCGCTCAGTCATGTCCGACTCTTTGCCACCCCATGAATCACAGCACGCCAGGCCTCCCTGTCCATCACCAACTCCCGGAGTTCACTCAAACTCATGTCCATCGAGTCGGTGATGCCATCCAGCCATCTCATTCTCTGTCGTCCCCGTCTCCTCCCACCCCCAATCCCTCCCAGCATCAGACTCTTTTCCATTGAGTCAACTCGTCGCATGAGGTGGCCAAAGTATTGGAGTTTCAGCTTTAGCATCAGTCCTTCCAATGAACACCCAGGATTGATTTCCTTTAGAATGGACTGGTTGGATCTCCTTGCATTCCAAGGGACTCTTAAGAGTCTTCTCTAACACCACAGCTCAAAAGCATCAATTCTTTGGTGATCAGCTTTCTTCACAGTCCAACTCTCACATCCATACATGATCACTGGAAAAACCATAGCCTTGACTAGATGGACCTTTGTTGGCAAAGTAATGTCTCTGCTTTTTAATATACTATCAAGGTTGGTCATAACTTTCCTTCCAAGGAGTAAGCGTCTTTTAATTTCATGGCTGCAATCAGCATCTGCCACTGCAGATTTTTTGGAGCCGAAAAAATAAAGTCTGACACTGTTTCCATTGTTTCCCCATCTATTTCCCATGAAGTGATGGGACCAGATGCCATGATCTTCATTTTCTGAATGTTGAGCTTTAAGCCAAACTTTTCACTCTCCTCTTTCACTTTCATCAAGAGGCCTTTGAGTTCCTCTTCACTTTCTGCCGTAAGGGTGGTGTCATCTGTATATCTGAGGTTATTGATATTTCTCCCGGCAATCTTGATTCCAGCCTGTGCTTCTTCCAGCCCAGTGTTCCTCATGATGTACTCTGCATATAAGTTAAATAAGCAAGGTGACAATATACAACCTTGATGTACTCCTTTTCCTATTTGGAACCAGTCTGTTGTTCCATGTCCAGTTCTACCTGTTGCTTCCTGATCTGCATACAGGTTTCTCAAGAGGCAGGTCAGGTGGTCTGGGATTCCCATCTCTTTCAGAAATTTCCACAGTTTATTGTGATCCACACAGTCAAAGGCTTTGTCATAGTCAACTAATTATGCAACATATAAGTACCCTAAATATAATTTTGGTTAAATAATGGAGCATGATTTTCCCTACCGACAGGGTAAGAATAATACATAACAGTGATACAGTTATGAGAAAAATGCAATTATTCTATAACATAGTTATTATTTAATTAAATAAAATTAAAGCTTTATATGTTGAATTTTGGTGTAATTTCCTAGTGAGTAAATATGTTCTTTTAAGAACCTTCATCTCAAAATGTATTAAAAATATTGTAATATCTATGTCATGTTATTTACCCACTTTAGAGCAAATGGTCATAAATTAGAGAAATGGTTTATGAAAGTCAATGTCTCTCAGGATGAGGTTCTAAATATTCCCAGGCCAGACTGATTCTTTGTATTTTACCCAAAATGTATACTGTATCAAATATTGCCATTTTTTTCCTCCAAATAATCAACTGGACTCAATGCTTGCTGATGTATGTTTGGACAGCTACCTGTTTATAATTTTTTTATTAATAGTAATACTGCCCTAAACGTTCAGTATCTACATTTTGATTCAGTTAAACCTGTTAGTACAGATATCAAATAAAAATCTTAGATAATATTTTTCAACCATTTATTTATATGATTGTTGACCTAAGTGCCACTGAAATGCAAGTCAAGAAAAACAGCTATAATATATAAAACAAAAACAGTAGTTACAGATTAAACCATTTGTGGATCATTGATGTTGGCTCACAGTTATGATAAAGTATTGATTCCTTACTACTGTAGAAGATAGAATCTGGAATATGTATTGCTTAACTCCTAAAAATACTTTTAGTTTTACGTATCTTTAAGATACACAAATGTAACAATTTTAAAGTTATAAACGCCAACTAATTTAAGACCCTTTTTCTGTAGAAATACAGAACTACTCATATTGCTCAACAAATCCTTATGCTGTTAATATAATTCTCACATTAGCCTATTGAGATTTTGGAAACTGTTCACAGAACAAAATAGCCTACAACTATAAATATTTCATGTAAAAAATGAGGAAGAGTTCCAATTTTCTTTTTTTTCCCCAATAGATAGTCTCATTCATTGATCACTGAATAAACATGATCCACATTAAAACTGTGTGTTTCCGGATGCCATTAAAAAAAAAAAAACTATCTGCATATGTGTTTTCTATATTTTGCATCCCTTTTTTAGTTGTTTTATAATTAAATTTATTTAGTTATTACCTATTATCTATCTTGGTACTTTTCCTCTATATTTACTATGACTATTTCAAATCACTTTCTCTTTTATATTTTTAAACATGTATTTCTTTTTCATGTATTTATCACTTGTGCTGTAATGTTATTTTTCTCCCTCAGGCACTAGGAAATTTGTGCTTTCCCCTGTCTGTTATTTTGTCATCATGCTGGCATATTTTTCTGTTTAAATTATATCCACACGTATTTCATCTAAACTAAAAGAACATCAAGGAATGATGTTTTTCCCCCTTTTCTCTTGGGTTTATTTTATTCTAGAATGGATTTTTCCACTTTGACTATAGTCTTGCCTTTATTTTTTTTTCATTAATTGTAATATTTTTGGCTGCCTGCCATTTCACTTTGTTTCTCTGTTACTTGCTTAATGTGAAGAGTTCTCTTACATGAACACAGTACAAAGTTTCCCTCACTTCATGCCTATCTTTTCTATTTCATCTGAGAACTGCATTTATTTTCTTCATGTTAAGGTCTATCATTTTCATTTTTCTTTTGCAGGTAGAGGGTAGAGGGTTTAAATGTCCAACTGAAGGGTTCAACTGTGATTGTGGGAGGCTGAGCTGAGCACTTCTGGATCTGGTTATTGTGTGATGGGCATGGGGACTCCATGGGAGTTAGAAAATATGATTTCTTTTTCACTTTTTGGCCACACTTCTAAATATTTTTGACTTCTTGATTATTAATATTTGGGTAATTTTCAAAATCTATTTTGGCCCAAACTAGTAATGCTTTATGGAAGAAGATATTTTCATTTGACTTTAGTTTCTTAATTAGTCTCTGTTATCTTTATTTTTTAAAAAATCATGTTACCACAAGAAGGGATTAAATAATACGCAAAAATAGTTTGGCATAATAGCTAATTGGTCTGGTGAGAGAAAAACAGCATGGCTGTGCTATGAGGTAGAAAAAATAACTACCATATTATGTTTAAAATTATATGCTCCTTGCAGCAGCTTCTTCTGACTGTGATATATATGTTCTTGAAGTAGTATTTGTCTGAACATTTACTTGAAAAATTAACATTAAGTTTCTTTTTAATTAAACTGAATTAAGTAGCAGTTAGCAATTGAAGATATATTTTAAAGAAATATAAAAGTCAAAGGATTAGAATTTTTAACATGTGATGAGTTTACTCTAATGGATAAGATACATACCAAAGGGTATAGGTAGATAATTTAAGAGAGAGGGAAAAAACAAAAGCCTACAAATAACAGGAACTGACATTGGGCAGCTTTGGACTTATTAAAAATCAAAGAAATATATGATATTCATCTATCAAGTTAGTAAAATAATGAACTTTTGATGAAAATTTAATATGGAATCTAGAAAAATTGTAGATATGAACCTATTTGTAGGGCAGGAGTAGAGAAAACAGACGTAGAGAATGCATTTGTGGACACAGGGAAGAAATGAGAGACTGGGATAAATTAGAATAGCACTGACGTATACATACGACCATGTGTACAGATGAATCATGTTGTTGTATAGCCAACACTGTAAATCAATTATCCTCCAATTAAAAATAAATTTTAAGAAAAGAAATAAAAACTCTGTTAGACTTGTGACATCCTAATGTCCTTAAACCATGGCAACAGTCTGCTTCTAAATTGGAAAATTAAAAACAATAGCTGGAAATCAGAGTCAGGGCTATGGAAAATCCAAGATGGCTGCTTGGCTTTTCCCAGCTCCCTGAAAAGCCTCATTTTTTATTTGATTGGTTAAAGCCTCCCTGGCTACAGGGCCTCCATAATGAAAAATCACAGAATATTAAGTTTTGTAAATTGTTAAATTAAGTTTCTAGTTTTGTTAATGTCTAGTGTTTACTAAGACTCACTGCTGAGACAGTTCCTTGTTATGTGATACTGCTAAAAGATTTAATCATTAAAAAGGACACTCTAGGTTAGTTTCTAAGGCTTACCACAGTAACCAATCTTCAGATAAATGTCGGATGCTCCATAATGTACAACCAGGAGATTAACACCAGACTATAATCATTTAACAAATGAAGTCAGGTGACTTGGGGTATACCAGGCTTTATCTAATTAAAGTTCTTGACTTATAATTCTTATTTTACTAATAACTGCTGGCTACGGCTATATTATTTTCTATGTCACTTGTTTCACTGAGCCTGTGATATAATGCTGAACTGACAGTTCCATATGAGATCAATAATTGTAATAAGGTGACTCTGGGTATGGGAAAAAGCAACAAGAGGAAATATTTTCCTGGACCAGGAGGCTAGTAAGACAGTGGTCCAGAGACTTTTGCTACTTGCAAGGCTTAGCACACTGAGTGGCCCATCACTTCCCTAAACCTGGGAATGAGCCTTCCCAGCACTGTGGGACACAATGGCCATGAAATGGTGTCACATGGTCAGATGTGTGGCTATGAAGGGACCCTGCTGACTGGAAGTTGGTACTTGCCAGCTGCCTCTACAAAGATTACATCATGTACATCATGACCATTGCAAGCTGCTGACCTTCAACACCCCCTGAAAGAAGTTCAGGGTGAAAATCAGGAATGAGGCACTCTGTGCTCTGAAAAAAAAAAAAAAAAAAAACAACTGGCAGAACAGGCCTTTAGATAGTTAGATCTTTTGAGAAAAAGGTTTTATGAGTTCCAATTCTTGCATCTTCTCATACCTAGAAAAACACTGACGTCATTAATGGTGACATCTGCTTTGACTATTAAAAAAAATTTTTTTTACAATTAAAAGTTAAAATAGAGTAGCTATGGTTCAGACATCCTGGGAAATAACTATTTCCCAGATATCCTGAAAAATGATATTATGGGTGTGATTTCAGATTAGACGCTGTGACCTAATGTAGAACTTAATGCTCCTGTCATGCATTTTTGCTTCTGTACTTTGCTTGCTGCTCGTAAAACCAAAGTTACTCCATTTTAAGATAACGTTGTTTTTAAGTAAAGATTCCTAAAATTGTTGAAAAAAATAAAATAAAAAGTTAAAAAAATAAAAATAAATAAAAAGTACAAACTTCCAGCTGTTAAGATAACTGAGTACCAGAGATATAATATTCAACATGTTAAATGTAATTATTAATAACACTGCTGTATGTTATGTGTGAAGTCTTTGGGGAGAGTATGTTCTGGAAGTTCTCATTACAAGAAAAAAATTATTTTTCTATTTCTTTAATTTTGTACCTATGTGAAATGGTGACTGGACTTGTGATAATCACTTCATGATGTATGTGGATCAAATGATTATGCTGTACACCTTGAACTTGTACAGTACTGTATGTTAATTATACCTCAATAAAACTGAAAGGAAAAAACCAAAAAAAAAAAGAAATAATAAAGAAGTTAACTGAAAGAGACATTCCCAGCCACTGTAGGAAAGCAAAGGAAATTGTACAGTGTGGGAGAAATCTGTTGGTAATATCTGGGGATGAAAATGGCAACCCACTTCAGTATTGTTTGGGAAATCCCATGGACAGAGAAGCCTGGCGGACTACAGTCCACAGGGTCTCAAGAGAGTTGGACACAACTTAGGAACTAAACAGCAACAGCAGCAAAGGTAAATTCAGCCATCACCACCTGCTGGACACCAAGGAAAAGGCAGTAATGGACACAAATTGTCCCTGATGTCGTGGGGCCTTCTCCTGGGAAGATAGACAGGTTATTGTTAAAATAGAGGAAATACAGTACAGGTTGGATGGATGCAATCTAATTTTCAAAAATGTTTGTATATTTTCACATAGGAATTAAAATTATAGGAATTTATCTTGGTATAAACTTACAAATAAATAAAGTTTTATATAATAAGGACTTTCATTGCACAATTAATTATTTACAAAGTGAAAAATCATGAGCAATAAAAATGTCAATGTTTGGAATAACTGCCAAAAAATTATCATACAAATATACAAAGGAATAAGATGCAGTCATTAAAAGTAATATATATGAAAAAGGAGCAAGATGGGATAATCTATATGCCAAAATGCCAATTTTAAGAAAAAGTAAAGGATTTCAAGCACAATGTTATTTTTAGCATTTAAACTACACATCAACTGTACAAAATGACTGAATAGTATAAAGAGGATGATGATACATCTCCTTCTATGTATTTATAGTACACATAGTTCTTTTTTACAATCAAATCTGAATAAAATTCAAGACATAAAATTACTTTTGCTTTATTCTTATCATTTAGTTAAATTTTATTTTTAAATACAGGCACATTTGAGGTGGTGTATAATTTATGAGATACATAAACCGATACACAGTGGAAAGAAGACTCCTTCACGTGACCATAGCATTCTAGCCACTTAAGTTTCCCTTTGCACGATCTTCCTCCTCACCTATTACTTTGTGTTTTTCTAGAGATAGTCTTTGCATATATAAGCCTATGTCTCTAATATATGTGTATAAAGTGGACATATTGGTTATGTCTTTGAATCTATAGATCTTGTTATAAGGGGATGCAGGGTGGTGCAAGGAGAAGAAGACAGGCAATCAGTATACAGCTGTATTAGTTTTCCTACTAAGACATTCATGAGGGTTTCCGATGGTTTCAGGCTTCAGATTTCCTAGGTGTAAATGAGGAAAACAGCTTCCTGCCTGCCAGTCTCACAGTATAAACAGATCTAATGAGGTAGGGATAGTGACGCAGGGCAGGGGCTCTTGAGCCATACAAACTTGGATCTGCTGCATCCTACACACTTCCATATATTGTGTGGTTATTTAGGATTAGTCAGACAGAGAAAGATAAATACCAAACACTTACCTATGGAATGTGGGGGGAAAAAACCTCACAGATATAGAGAACAGACTGGTGGTTGCCAAAAGGCAAGGGGCTGAAGAGGCATTTTGGTCAAATGGGTGAAAGGGATCAAAAGGTACAAACTTCAAGTTATAAAATCAATAATTAATGGGGATGTACCGGACACAACTGAGTGACTGAACTGAACTGAACTGAACTGTTCATTGGAAGGACAGATGCTAAAGCTGAAACTCCAATACATTGGTCACCTCATGGGACGAGTTGACTCACTGGAAAAGACTCTGATGCTGGGAAGGATTGGGGACGGGAGGAGAAAGGGGATGACAGAGAATGAGATGGCTGGATGGCATCACCAACTCGATGGACATGAGTTTGAGTGAACTCCGGGAGTTGGTGATGGACAGGGAGGCCTGGCATGCTGTGATTCATGGGGTCGCGGAGAGTCGGACACGACTGAGTGACTGAACTGAACTGAACTGAACTGAATGTACAGCATGGTGAATGTCAGTTAAAAATACTGCATTGCATATTTGAAAGTTGGCCACTCCAGTACTCTTGCCTGGAAAATCCCATGGATGGAGAGGCCTGGTAGGCTACAGTCCGTGGGGTCGACAAGGGTCAGACACGACTGAGGGAATTCACTTTCACTTTTCACTTTCACACATTGGAGAAGGAAATGGCAACCCACTCCAGTGTTCTTGGCTGGAGAATCCCAGGGATGGAGAAGCCTGGTGGGCTTCCATTTATGGGGTCACACAGAGTCGGACACGACTGAAGTGACTTAGCAGCAGCAGCAGCATACATGGTTATCATTTCCATCTTTCTAAATTCCATATATATGCGTTAGTATATTGTATTGGTGTTTTAATTTCTGGCTTACTTTATTCTGTATAATAGGCTCTAGTTTCATCCACCTCATTAAAACTGGTTCAAATACATTCTTTTTAATGGCTGAGTAATACTCCATTGTGTATATGTACCAAAGCTTTCTTATCCATTCGTCTGCAGATGGACATCTAGGTTGTTTCCATGTCCTGGCTATTATAAACAGTGCTGCAATGAACATTGGAGTACATGTGTCTCTTTCAATTCTGGTTTCCTCTGTGTGTATGCACATGAGTGCATTGCTGGAACATGGAGTTCTATTTCCAGTATTTTGAGGAATCTCCACACTGTTCTCCACAGTGGCTGTACTAGTTTGCATTCCCACTAACAGTGTAAGAGGGTTCCTTTCTCTCCACATCCTCTCGAGCACTTATTGCATGTAGACTTTTGGATAGCAGCCATTCTGACTGGTGTGAAATGGTATCTCATTGTGGCTTTGATTTGCATTTCTCTGATTATGAGGGATGTTGAGCATTTTTTCATGTGTTTGTTAGCCATCTTTATGTCTTCTTTGGAGAAATGTCTGTTTACTTCTTGGGCCCATTTTTTGATTGGGTCATTTATTTTTCTGGAATTGAGCTGCAGGAGCTGCTTGTATGTTTTGGAGATTAATCCTTTATCAGTTGCTTCATTTGCTATTAATTTAGCCCATTCTTAAGGCTATCTTTTCACCTTGCTTATAGTTTCCTTTGCTGTGCAGAAGCTTTTGATTTTAATTAGGTCCCATTTGTTTATTTTTGCTTTTATTTTCCAGTATTCTGGGAGGTGGGTCTTGGAAGATCCTGCTGCGATTTATGTCGGAGAGTGTTTTGCCTACGTTCTCCTCTAGGAGTTTTATAGTTTCTGGTCTTACATTTAGCTCTCTAATCCATTTTGAGTTTATTTTGGTGTATGGTGTTAGGAAGTGTTCTAGTTTCATTCTTTTACAAGTGGCTGACCAGTTTTCCCAGCACCACTTGTTAAAGAGACTGTCTTTTCTCCATTTGATATTCTTGCCTCCTTTGTCAAAGATAAGGTGTCCATAGGTGCGTGGGTTTATCTCTGGGCTTTCTATTTTGTTCCATTGATCTATATTTCTGTCTTTATGCCAGTACCATACTGTCTTGATGACTGTGGCTTTGTAGTTGAGCCTGAAGTCCAGCAGGTTAATTCCCCCAGTTCCATTTTTCTTCCTCAAGATTGCTTTGGCTATTCGAGGTTTTTTGTATTTCCATACAAATTGTGAGATTATTTGCTCTAGTTCTGTGAAAAATATCGTTGGTAGCTTGATAGGGATTGCACTGAATGTATAAATTAATTTGGGTAGTATACTAATATTCACAATATTTATTCTTCCAATCCACGAACACGGTATATTTCCTCCATCTATTGGTGTCCTCTTTGATTACTTTCACTAGTGTTTTATAGTTTTCTATGTACAAGTCTTTTGTTTCCTTAGGTAGATATATTCCTAAGTATTTAATTCTTTTCATTGCAACAGTGAATGGAAGAGTTTCCTTAATTTCTCTATTTTCTCATTATTAGTGTATAGGAATGCAAGTGATTTCTGTGTGTTGATTTTATATCCTGCAAATTTACTGTATTCATGATTAGCTCCAGTAGTTTTCTGGTAGAGTCTTTAGGGTTTTCTGTGTAGACGATAATGTCATCAGCGAACAATGAAAGTTTTACTTCTTCTTTTCCAATTTGTATTCCTTTTATGTCTTTTTCTGCTCTGATTGCTGTAGCCAAAACTTCCAGAACTATGTTGAATAGTAGTGGTGAGAGTGGGCACCCTTGTCTTGTTCCTGACTTTAGGGGAAATGTTTTCAGTATTTTACCATTGAGGATAATATTTGCTGTGGGTTTGTCATATATAGCTTTTATTATGTTGAGATATGTCCCTTCTATTCCCACTTTCTGGAGGGTTTTTATCATAAATGGATATTGAATTTTGTTGAAGGTCTTCTCTGCATCTATTGAGATAATCATATGATTTTTATGTTTCAGTTTGTTAATGTGGTGTATTACGTTGATTGATTTGCGGATATTGAAGAATCCTTGCATTCCTGGTAGAAAGCCCACCTGGTCATGATGTATGATCTTCTTAATGTGTTGTTGGATTCTGATTGCTAGAATTTTGTTAAGGATTTTTGCATTTATGTTCATCAGTGATATTGGTAGTTTTCTTTTTTTGTGGGATCTTTACCAGGTTTTGGGATTAGGGTGATGGTGGCCTCATAGAATGAGTTTGGAAGTTTCCCTTCCTCAGCAGTTTTCTGGAAAAGTTTGAGTAGAATAGTTGTTAGCTCGTCTCTAATTTTTTGGTAGAATTCAGCTGTGAAGCCGTCTGGACCTGGACTTTTGTTTGCTGGAAGATTTCTGATTACAGCCTCTAGTTCCGTGCTTGTGATGGGTCTGTTCAGATTTTCTATTTCTTCCTGGTTCAGTTTTGGAAAGTTGTACTTTTCTAGGAATTTGTCCATTTTTTCCAGGTTATTCATTTTATTGCCATATAATTGCTGATAGTATTCTCTAATCCTTTGTATTTCTGTGTTGTCGGTTGTGATCTCTCCATTTTCATTTCTAATTTTATTGATTTGGTTCTTCTCCCTTTCTTTCTTGATGAGTCTGGCTAGTGGTTTTTCAATTTTATTTACCTTCTCAAAGAACCAGCTTTTGGCTTTGTTGATTTTTGCTATGGTCTCTTTTGTTTCTTTTGCATTTATCTCTGCCCTAATTTTTACGATTTCTTTCCTTCTATTGACCCTGGGGTTCTTCATTTCTTCCTTTTCTAGTTGCTTTAGATGTACAGTTAGGTTATTTAGTTGACTTTTTTCTTGTTTCTTGAGGTGTGCCTGTATTGCTATGAATTTCCCCCTTAGCACTGCTTTTACAGTGTCCCAGAGGTTTTGGGTTGTTGTGTTTTCATTTTCATTCATTTCTATGCATATTTTGATTTCTCTTTTGATTTCTTCTATGATTTGTTCATTATTCAGCAGCGTGTTGTTCAGCCTCCATATGTTGGCATGTTTAATGGTGTTTCTCCATTAATTGAGATCTAATCTTACTGCATTGTGGTCAGAAAAGAGGCTTGGAATGATTTCAATTTTTTTTTGAATTTACCAAGGCTAGATTTACGGCCAGGATGTGATCTATCCTGGAAAAGGTTCCGTGTGTGCTTGAGAAAAAAGGTGAAATTCATTGTTTTGGGGTGAAATGTCCTATAGAGATCTATTAGGTCTAACTGGTCTATTGTATCATTTAAAGATTGTGTTTCCTTGTTAATTTTCTGTTTAGTTGATCTATCCATAGATGTAAGTGGGGTATTAAAATCTCCCACTATTATTGCATTGTTGTTAATTTCCCCTTTCATACTTGTTAGTAATTGTCTTACGTATTGTGGTGCTCCTATGTTGGGTGCATAAATATTTATAATTGTTATATCTTCATCTTGGATTGATCCTTTGATCATTATGTAGTTTCCTTCTTTGTCTCTTTTCACGGCCTTTGTTTTAAAGTCTATTTTATCTGATATGAATATTGCTACTCCTGCTTTCTTTTGGTCTCTATTAGAATGGAATATCTTTTTCCATCCCTTCACTTTCAGTCTGTATGTGTCCCTCAATTTGAGGTGGGTCTCTTGTAGACAACATATATGGGGGTCTTGTTTTTGTATCCATTCAGCCAGCCTTTGTCTTTTGGTTGGGGCATTCAACCCATTTATGTTTAAGGTGATTATTGATAAGTGTGATACCATTGCCATTTTCTTTATTGTTTTGGGTTCGAGTTTATACACCCTTTCTGTGTTTCCTGTCTAGAGAAGGTCCTTTAGCATTTGTTGGAGAGCTGGTTTGGTGATGCTGAATTCTCTCAGCTTTTGCTTGTCTGTAAAGCTTTTGATTTCTCCTTCATATTGGACTTGTTGACTTTTAGAGTACAATAAAAATCTGGTTTTACTCATTGTTCTCTGCATAACTAAATACATGCAAGTAATTACTTCCTCAGTCTTCAATGCCGGCTCTATTGTGCTGTTTCCATAAATGCTCTTTTGATTCTATTGGTCATTTGCTTATCCTTGTGCTAATGCTTTCCTGAAATAATTATAATCACGTTCTAAAGTCAACATCAAAGCAGGAAAATAAACCAGTAATTCAAAATTGCCTTAATTATGTTTTATTTTATAGCCTCAATATATTTCATTTTAAAATCAACTTGGAGTGTGTGTGTGTATACTTTTATATTACATTGGTAAGACTGATATATTTACAGTCTTAGTCCTTATGTTCTTTAATGTGGTATATCTGTATCCTTATTCAGGTCTTATTTACTGCCCTCAAAAAATATTGAAATATTGAAATATTTTCATGTACATATTGCCCATTTATGTTAGATTTATTCCTAGGTTTAATATTTGCTTTTATGATGAATAAGGTGTTTCTCCAATATATCATACTTTCTAATTAGATTCTAGTGGTATATAGAACTGATTTTCATATATTGACCTTGTAACTATTAATACATTTATACGTTTCTAATTTTATCTATCTGATTTTTCTGTATTTTATTACTTTGAATAGAACTATTTGATTATTTGACTTTTCTATATAGAAAAATTTGATTTGGTTATGCGTATAGAAAATCAAATCATATACAAAAAAACATGTCTCTACCTTTCTAATAATTATGCTTTTTCTTCCCTCATTATATTGGTTTATTTCTTCATGATATATTAATATTTATGTCCATAGACCTTCTGACTGGATAAGTGAGTGCCTCCAGGTTTTTTTTAACATAGGGGAGGAGGCAGAGAGATAGTCAAAGACTCTACTTCCTACTATATAGTGATTTGGGAATCTATTTTTATTTGAAGGGGGTTGGGAAGCATATGTTATGAGAGCCAGACAGAGCTCTCTACTTCCATTGGATGTACTGTTGGCTGGTCATTTACCATTTTCCTCTTCTCTAGGAAATTCCTATTATTCTAAAGACTTATCTCACCTGCTAACTGTCTCACCCACTCCCATTGCTTGGGGTCAACCTTGTCCAATAACTGATTACCAGGAAGTATACAGGGCCAAACCTCTTGCTTCCTAGGGGTTTCAAGTTTGAATTCCCTGGTTTCAAATAAGAGCTTCCCTGGTGGCTCAGTGATAAAGAATCTGCCTGACAATGCAGAAGCTGCAGAATACTCAAGTTTGATCCCTGAGTGGGGGAGTTCCCCTGGAGGAGGAAATGACAACCCACTCCAGTATTCTTGCCTGGAGAATCCCATAGACAGAGGAGCCTGGCAGGCTACAGTCTATGGAGTCACAGACTAAGCATGAGCATGATGATGTTGAGTTGAGACTACATCCTTGCTTTTATTTTGACCAAATTTTGGTTCTTTCAACCCATTTTATATGACCTCAAGAAAGTTCCTTGACTACTCAAAACTCTTTCCTTTTTTTTAACAAATTAAGTTATTGCTATATAATTTGCAAGATAATATAGAGAACAGAGGAAAAGTATGAAAAGTACAAATGTGGAGATAGCAATTGTACATGACAAGCACTCAACGTATTTCCTTTTTTCCTCCTCCCTCTCTTACTCCCTCTTTATTCCCTTCCTTTCTTCTTTCTTTCAATGATCCCTTAGACCATTTGATGATATTTGGCCATGGAGTTCGTGTAACGAACATGCCATGAGACAACTGCATGTGTAATATAAACCTAAGTATCTGTCATTTTGATGGAAGTTGTCTACTTGAGAAATACTTATCCTTGGATTATAAAGAAATAACATGGAGGCTGAATAATAAAGCCATAGGGGAACCAAGATGCAGAAAGCCCAGAATTTTAAATAAACAAGGCTTATTGAACATTAAAAACAAATACATTGGTTTTCCCATGGAGAATACTATATCCTTGATTGCACTGAAGATAAATATTAACAACACAAATAAGATGCAAATACATGTTCTTAGTATGCAAAACATGGATTTTATGTGGCTTACAGCTTTGATGTTGTAATGCTAGTGTTCACTGACATTTAATTTTTGGTATAATATTGTCCCAACTGGTGTCTGCCTTTTTACACTATATAATTCAGGCTATTGTCAAAGTGACTTTGAGAAGCCTTAAGGGGCATTCATTAAATTTATAGCATTTATAAAAAGTAGAGCCTGGTGAATACATAATAAGGATAACTTATTCTTAAGTTTTCTTAGACAAAATAATTTTGCAACACTTGCTAAAACTTTCTTTACTCTCTCCCCCTGCGCATATTTACCCAGAAAGGATTTTGGTCCCCTTCCCTAGCTTTCCCTAAGAGAACTCCTTAACAATTATTCTTTTTAATATATTAACACTACTGGTGAAAATTTAGCTTACTAATTAAAAAAAAAATTTTTAAATAAATTACTTTTAAGAACTAGGGAAGTTTACTAGTTAAAGGGAACATCTGCTTACCAGATAACTCATTTCATTTCCTACTCAATTTATCTCTTTATATCTGTATCATTATATATTTATAAGTGAGATCCACTAAAAGAAGGAAAATGTACATTCTGACTCAACATCTAATAAATTAAATTCCACTAAACAAAATGGAACTAAACAAAGATATCATATTTACAGAGGAATATAATTAAGCATAAAAGTTAAGACTGAATCATGCATTATAGTAATTTAACAAGTTTGGCCTAAAGAAACTTAAAATTGATATTTCCCTGTTATCAAAGGTGAGATGTACATTTCAAAGGTGTCCCTGAGTCCAAGAAAACAGATTAAGACACTTTACACCTATATTAATGTAAGAAGTAGCTATGCTGTTATATTGATTTTTGGTTTAATGTCTTTATTTTAGGGTTAGTAGTGTTGACTAAAATCTTGCCTGTTGAGTGTATGTTCCTTTTTAAAATTATATATTTTAAATTACATTATAATTTTTATAAATCGTTTAAAAATAGCTCTGTTATGCTGAATTTCATGAGTCAACTTGATTCATGGTGCCCAGGTGTTGGACCAAACATCAGACTGGATATTGCTGTGAAGTTATTTTTTAGATGTGATTAATATTTACCATGTAATTGTAATTATATGGTTTTTCCAGTGGTCATGTATGGATGTGAGAGTTGGACTGTGAAGAAAGCTGATCGCCGAAGAATTGATGCTTTTGAACTGTGGTGTTGGAGAAGACTCTTAATTAAAAGTCCCTTGGACTGCAAGGAGATCCAACCAGTCCATTCTAAAGGAGATCAGTCCTGGGTGTTCATTGGAAGGACAGATGTTGAAGCTGAAACTCCAATACTTTGGCCACCTCATGTGAAGAGTTGACTCATTGGAAAAGACTCTGATGCTGGGAGGGATTGGGGGCAGGAGGAGAAGGGGACGACAGAGAATGAGATGGCTGGATGGTATCACCGACTTGATGAACATGAGTTTGAGTGAACTCCGGGAGTTGGTGATGGACAGGGAGGCCTGGCATGCTGTGATTTAAGAGTCGGACACAACTGAGTGACTGAACTGAACTGAATTGTAATTCTTTACCTGCCTCCTGAGAAATCTGTGTGCATGTCAAGAAGTAGTTAGAACAGGACATGGAACAACAGACTGGTTCCAAATTGGGAAAGGAGTACATCAAGGCTGTATACTGTCACCCTGCTTATTTAACTTATATGCAGAGTACATCGTGCAAAATGCCAGGCTGGTTGAAGCAAAAGCTGGAATCAAGATTTCCAGGAGAAATATTCAATAACCTCAGATATGCAGATGACACCATCCTTATGGCAGAAAGTGAAGAGGAACTAGAAGAAATAAAGAACCTCCTGATGAAAGTGAAAGAGGAGAGTAAAAAAGTTGGCTTAAAGGTCAACATTCAAAAATGAAAAGCATGGTATCTGACCCCATAACTTCATGGTAAATAGACGGGGAAACAATAGAAACTGATAGTCTTTATTTTCTTGGGCTCTAAAAATCACTGGAGATGGTGATTGCAGTCATGAAATTAAAAGACACTTACTCCTTGGAAGAAAAGCTATGGCCAACCTAGACAGCATATTAAAAAGCAGAGACATTACTTTGCCAACAAAGGTCCATCTAGTCAAGGCTATGGTTTTTCCAGTGGTCATGTATGGATGTGAGAGTTGGACTGTGAAGAAAGCTGAGCACCACTGAATTGATGCTTTTGAACTACAGTGTTGGAGAAGACTCTTGAGAGTCCATTGGACTGCGAGGAGATCAAACCAGTCAATCCTAAAGGAACTGAAAGTGAAAGTCACTCAATTATGTCTGACTTTTTGCTATCCCATGGACTATAGAGTCCATGGATTTCTCCAGGCCAGAAAACTGGAGTGGGTTGCCGTTCCCTTCTCCAGGTGATCTTCCCAACTCAGGGATCGAACCCAGGTCTCTCGCGTTGTGGGCAGATTCTTTACCAGCTGAGCCACCAGGGAAGCCCATCCTAAAGGAAATCAGTCTTGAATATTCACTGGAAGGACTGACGCTAAAGCTGAAGCTGCAAAACTTTGGCCACTTGATGTGAAGAACTGACTCATTGGAAAAGACCCTGATCCTGGGAAAGATTGAAGGCAGGAGGAGAAGGAGATGACAGAGGATGAGATGGTGGGATGGCATCACTGACTCAATGGACTTGAGTTTGAGCAAGCTCTGGGAATTTGTAATGGACAGAAAGGCTTTGTGTGCAGCGATCCATGGGGTCGCAAAGTGTTAGACATGACTGAGAGACTGAACTGAACTAAACTGAACATTTAAAGAACATTTTGAGTCAAGAAGATTATGCTCTACAAAGTGGGTGGGTTTCATCAGCCAGTTCTCTTATAGAATCTGAGGTTTCCTAAAGAAGAACAATTCTACCTCAAAACTGCAACACAGAAATCTTGCTATGGTTTCATCTGCACATTTCAGACTTGAGATGCAGTACCAACTCTCCTCTGAGCTTCCAGACTGCCCGCCTTTTCTGCAGTTTTCATACTTGCCAGCCTCAACACATGCATAAGTAAATTCGTTTAAATTGCTCTAAAGAATACATATACTCTATACATTTTAATAAAGCATTCTGTTTCTTGTGGATTTTTCCCTGTAAATCTCTTTCCCAAACAAAATCATATATCTATTTTCCCACATATATTTTTCTAACTGCAGTTTTGTCACCTCTAGCTTCATAATTCATGTGGAATTTATCGTAGTATACAATGAGATTAAAAGTTACACTTCTCAGAGTTTATCAAGTGTTTCAGCCTTTCGTGTTGTGGTTCATGGGGTCGCTAAGAATCGGACAAGACTGAGCAACTGAACTGAACTGAACTGAACTTCAGCACAGTTAAAAATCCATGTAACTGTGTTCTCTGCCTCAAAAAGAAAGAAATTGATAAATGACTTACCCAAGGACAGCAAGCTGAAACAATTTGAATGAGATCAGAACTCAAACTCTAGTTCTTTTGATTCTAAATACTGTGATCTTTGATCAAATGCGAACATTTTCCTGCACTTAGTTAACTTAAAGATCTGTACAATAAAAATATCAGAAAAAATCCCCCCCAAAAAAATTTAAAAAAAGACAGTTTACTGATTTGAAACGTCTGTTTTAGCTAAGGTTATCAAATTTAATTAGAAAGGCAAAATATAGACTACTCTATTATATTTGAATTTTATGTAAAAATGAGTATATTTTGAACAAATGTCCCTTTCAATATATTATTTGTGGGTTTTTTTTTTGAAATTGACATTTAGTTGGATATTCTGTATTTTATCTGGCAACCCTAACTTCAAATATTATTCCATTTTTTCCTGTAATTTCTATGCCTTCAAATAAGTCTTGAATCATAAGGAGAAAGACTTCTGATGAAGGAAATACAGTAGAAGGCATTAGGGAGTAAGAGGACCTAACTCTTAGACATAGCATTTCAGTCTCACCTAGACTAAGTAACATGACCTATATATTCTTACTGCTATTTTTAAAAAGACAAAGATAGCTTTCAGTATTTGGAACTAAAAACATTTTAACTGACATCGAAGAGATTGTTTTCTTGTAACCGAAATTAATATGCATTTTAGTATCTCTGAGAATTTGTTGTTGAATTAGCTTATAAAATAATCACTTTAATATTCCTTTGACATAAATCAAAATTTGAACATATATTTGGATTTAAATTAAGCACAGATTGCTAGTGTAAAATGTGGTTTCAGAGAAAACAGGGGAGTAGAATCTTTAATTTAACAATAAGCTAATAAATAATGCTGTGATGAATATAGGGGTACACATATCTTTTTAAATTAGTTGTTTGAAAAGATATATGTAATACACAAAGGAAGAGAGTCTCTACATTCCTAGGAAGGTATTGCTGCTGCTGCTGCTAAGTCGCTTCAGTCATGTCCGACTCTGTGCGACCCCATAGACGGCAGTCCACCAGGCTCCGCCGTCCCTCGGATTCTCCAGGCAAGAGCACTGGAGTGGGTTGCCATTTCCTTCTCCAATGCATGAAAGTGAAAAGTGAAAGTGAAGTTGCTCAGTCGTGTCCGACTCTTCACAACACCATGGACTGCAGCCTACCAGGCTCCTCCATCCATGGGATTGTACAGGCAAGAGTACTGGAGTGGAGTGCCATTGCCTTCTCCAAGGAAGGTATTAGTGCTGCTTTATTTATACTTATGTTCCTAGCTTCGATCAGCAAAAACAAACAATCATAAAACACTTGGATGGGTGGCAATGGGCAATCTAGAAAATACTTCTCAGTGGTTTGTCTGACTTCTCTTTTCTTATCCAGAAATTATGGAAATTAACTTTCTCCTCTGTAGACTTTCCAAAACACATTAGTTATTCATTCTGCAGTGGGAAGGGTAAATGGGAAAATCTTGTAACTGCACAAAAAAGTTTACAGCTCATTGAAAAGTGCCTATCTGAATAGTCTACAATATCAGAAGTTCCTAAGAAAAATAAAATTAAATAATTCAAATAGCTGTTTTAAAACAATGTAAAAAAACTGCACTAACAGCAGTATCTCTGAACAAAATGAGAAATAAAAAGATATGTTTAACTGAATTATGTATTTGTTAAAATTAAAGGCTTTTTTATATTTTTTGTTTGTTTTCAAACAGATTATCAATAGTAGTTTATGGAAAATATTCAATAATAATATGGCAACATCCAATCAATGATCCTAACTGTTTAGAATTTAAGATTATTTTGGGATATCCAAGGAATCAACTTATGGAGAATACACAAAGAAATGATATTCAAACAAGCTGGGTCTTACATTTATACCTGTATTTTTCTACTAAATATAGTGGGTGATTACTTAATTTTTTTAAATTTATTTATTTTAATTGGAGGCTAATTACTTTACAATATTGTATTTGTTTTGCCATACATTGACATGAATCTGGCCCAGGTGTACATGTGTTCCCCATCTTGAACCCCACTCCCACCTCCCTCCCCATCCCATCCCTCTGGGTCATCCTAGTGCACCAGCCCCGAGCATCCTGAATCATGCATCAAACCTGGACTGGCGATTCATTTCACATATGATAATATACAGGTTTCAATGCCATTCTCCCAAACCATCCCACCCTCGCCCTCTCCCACAGAGTCCAAAAGACTGTTCTACATATCTGTGTCTCTTTTGCTATCTTGCATACAGGGTTATCGTTACCATCTTTCCAAATTCCATATATATGCGTTATTATACTGTATTGGTGTTTTTCTTTCTGGCTTACTTCACTCTGTATAATAGGCTTCAGTTTCATCCGCCTCATCAGAACTGATTCAAATGTATTCTTTTTAATGGCTGAGTAATACTAATAACCTAGTAATTTTAAGTTGTTTTTTCCAGACATCCTAATATGTCATTAAAATAGTACTTCATAGAATTTTAAGTTTGAAAAGGTATGATTAGATTTTTTTGTCATGATGATAGTAAAAAAAGAAAAAGCTTGACTAGCTAGACTATGAGTGATGACAACTTGACATAGGATTAAATTAAAATATATTTAATACCTGATTTTTAATTCCATCTTAACAAAACTACTAGTATTTGGTATTAATTTGCACACACCTTTGATTTCAGGAAGTACTTTTCAAACTCTCATCTAAGGTACCTCTGGCAATCCTATATACACTTCCATGAAGTTTTCAGTCTGTTCAATTATCACTGTCAAATGCTGGATTATTTCTTTGACCTGTGAAAAGCACCTTATGGGGGCCACTAAAACTATTTCCTGTAATCTGCAAAGCATGGTGAAGCACTGCCTCCATTTTCAATACAACAAACAAAAACTAAAGACAATATGTGAAGTATTCTTTGTGGAATACTTAACTTTGTGTTAAGTATGTTTGTGGGAAAAAAAGTCAATACCAATGCAAGGCAATAAGAATCATATTTATTAATGTGAAAGGATCCTAAAGTGGCTTTTTTTTTCACTTCAAATATTCAAGTTATTTTATTTTATTCCCCATAGTTTGCTATTTAAAATGATTCTTAGATTTAGTGGTCATTTCATTGACATATGTGAAAAATTATTCCATTAGGCAAGCTAAATCTTCTTAGTAGAATATATTTTAAAAAATCTATTCTCCTCTACTTCCTTGTAAATGGCAAACTAAATTGACAAAAAAATTATGTATATGTCAAAGTTGGTCTCTCGAGGCTTGACAGAAACACATAGGCTGACAGATTATCAAAAGTCTTACTCAAAATCTCATTTCTAATTTTTAATTACTCATGGAGACCAAAGTACGAGGATATGTCTTCTATTAATTTAATCTTTCCCTTTTTGTAAAGACTTGTAATAAAATATAAAATTAAACCAAATTAAATTATATCTGTCTCCAGAAGATACTTGTCATTAACAGAACTAATTTCTCTATTCATTGCTGGAATGTCTGGATAAATTGTGAATTGAACATAATTTATTGGAATGTTACTTTTTTTTCCAGAAATGAGACAAAGAGAACTATAATGCATTCACTTTCCATTATACCATTTTCTTTAGGCACTTGCCACATGATGTGCTCCTACAAAGAAATAATTATCTTTCTTCTAAGGAAAAAAATGAGGCAAGTCACTATTTCATTACCTATATTTCAAAAAGCTAAATGATTTAAAATGTCTGCCCTGGGAGATCACTGTATTTGCTTGTCTGTGCTTTCACAAGCACTATTATCGTTTGCTATAATTCACTTTTGAAATGCCAAAAATGAGCTAGAGTAATGTTTACCAGATTTGACCTCGTTCATTTTATTGGTTAAAATAAATCCATTGGATATGTGGAAAGGAGAAGAAGGTGCCTGTTCAGAAAAATAACAAAATAAGTAGTACACATAAGAGATTTATGTGTACAGTTAACACTACTTATTTGTATGACTTTGAAAAGCTAAAAATGCTATGCTTATCTATGGTAGACACTAAACATACAAACAACAATAGAAATATTTGTGCAATGATGGTAAGTTAACACAAGATCTGTTTGAACATGAGAGTTAATTCATCATGACCTAATAGAGCAAAGCAAAACCAGTCTCAACCTCATTGTGACTGTGGGAAAGTTACCCATACACTCGTACCCTTGGTGTCATGAATTCTATGTCCTAGTATCCATATCTCTTGTTTTGTGATTAATTTATTCCCTAGCACCTAAGAAAATTGTTCAGCAATTAATCTTAGCTGCTAGTCCTTTCTAGGATTTACTTGCTCAAGTCCACACTCTTCCCCAGAAGCAGACCACAAAGCAATGAAACAGAATGTCTGGTGGTTTCCTTTGGGTTCTGAAACACACTTTATACCAAGGAAAATAAATTTGATCCAAACAGGATGATATGAGTGCTGTCAACATAGGATAGAATCTAGAGCCTGGAAGGTCCTTGTTAAGGTCCAAGTGGCCCATCTCTTGGGTCAGATGAACTAAGCTATTAGATCCATCAATAGCAAGAAAGGATATGTGTGATATTTCTGGAAAGTCCCAATGGGACAACCACAATGCAGATTCCCGAGATTCTGGAGCAAGGCCATGCCACCTTCAAGAGAATATTATACACCAACTAACAAAGAAGGAAGTCAAAGCTTGGTTCCCAGATGTGTTGGTTCACTGTAGCCCTGGTTGCAGACAGTCTTGAGAGACAATGCAGAAGAAGAAACCCTCTTACACAATTTTGAGTGGTGCATCAGTTACTGGGTTTGTGTAAAAAGAGAAGCACCCTTAGTCTAAAACTATATATTGACTCATGTAGTGATGAGAAGCTAGGGTATTTGATCAGGAACAAAATGGAATGCTCAAGAAAAATGGGCTGATGAACCTTTGGGGTACTGGTTGCCCTTAGAAGAAGTGGTATGACCTTGAGAAAGTGAAGAGGCTGTCCAAGGTAAGAGTTAATCCGGGATAAAGTTGACAGTTGAAATCTCTCAGCTGGCAACCTTCTCAAGAACTAGGGAAATTACATTTTTCAACTTGTAAAGGGGTTGAGTGTCACAGAACAGCATTCCATGCATGACTTGAACTGACTTAAGTTTTATAATTTACCATCCTTTCCTACCCTGTTCGTTCATTCATTGCAACTTTATCACATTCAATTATAATTGTATTCTTAGTTGCTTAATGCATTTCTCCAGACAAGTAAAGTAATAAAAACCTAAACAATTTTTTTTCACAAAGCCACTCATGAAGTAAGGATGTGCACGCAATTCAAACTATGAATGAGGTTTTTGTTTGATAGAACCCGAGTTATTGATATTTGAAACTTATAAGTTATGGAAATTCACTTTAGTTTATATTATCTGCATAAAATAAATGAATGCTTCTGGAGATAATTAATGGCAAGCATCCCTCTTCCAGTTTTGATGAAAAATAGTTGACATAAATCACTCTATAAGCTTAAGATATATAGTGTGATGGTTTGATTTACATATATTAATAGCATGCAGCGATAACTATAAAAGGTTTAGTTAACATTCATCATCTCCTATAGATGCTCTGAAAAGAAAGAAAAAAATTTCTTCTTGTAGTGGGAACTCTTGGATTTATTCACGTAAGAGCTTTCCTACATATGATAGAGCAGCGTTAACGATAGTCACCATGTCATGCATTATAGCACTCAGTTCAGTTCAGTTCAGTCGCTCAGTCGTGTCCGACTCTCCGCGACCCCATGAATCACAGCACGCCAGGCCTCCCTGTCCATCACCAACTCCCGGAGTTCACGCAGACCCATGTCCACAGAGTCGGTGATGCCATCCAGCCATCTAATTCTCGGTCGTCCCCTTCTCCTCCCGCCCCCAACCCTTCCCAGCATCAGAGTCTTTTCCAGTGAGTCAACTCGTCGCAAGAGGTGGCCAAAGTATTGGAGTTTCAGCTTTAGCATCAGTCCTTCCAATGAACACCCAGGACTGATATCCCTTAGAATGGACTGGTTGGATCTCCTTGCAGTACAAGGGACTCTCAAGAGTCTTCTCCAACACCACAGTTCAAAAGCATCAAGCAACAGTCGGAACTTTACATGGAACAACAGACTGGTTCCAAATAGGAAAGGGAGTGCGTCAAGGCTGTATCTTGTCACCTTGCTTATTTAACTTCTATGCAGAGTACATCATGAGGAACGCTGGGCTGGAAGAAGCAGAAGCTGGAATCAAGATTGCTGGGAGAAATATCAATAATCTCAGATATGCAGATGACACTACCCTTATGGAGGAAAGTGAAGAGGAACTCAAAAGCCTCTTGATGAAAGTAAAAGAGGAGAGTGAAAAGGTTGGCTTGAAGCTCAACATTCAGAAAACAAAGATCATGGCATCTGGTCCCATCACTTCATGGGAAATAGATGGAAAAACAGTGGAAACAGTGTCAGACTTTATTTTTGGGGGGCTCCAAAATCACTGCAGATGCTGATTGCAGCCATGAAATTAAAAGACGCTTACTCCTTGGAAGGAAAGTTATGATCAACCTTGATAATATATTAAAAAGCAGAGACATAGCTTTGCCAACAAAGGTCCATCTAGTCAAGGCTATGGTTTTTCCCGTGGTCATGTATGGATGTGAGAGTTGGACTGTGAAGAAAGCTGATCGCCGAAGAATTCATGCTTTTGAACTGTGGTGTTGGAGAAGACTCTTGAGAGTCCATTATAGCACTAGCTCTTACTTATCTCATAAATGGGAGTTGGCACATTTTTGAGCACTTTCCTCCAATTTACCCTTGTCCCCACCTTTGGCAGCCACAAATCTGATCTCTTTCCCCTTTTCTTTTCTACCAGCACTTGGATTTGGTGCTTTTTGTTTGCTTTTGAATATTCCACATATTAGTGAGATCATGCAGTATTTGTCCTTCTATGTATGACTTATTTTACCCAGCATCATGCCTTTAAGGTTTATCCATATTGTTGAAGATGGTAGAAATTCCTTGTTTTTATAGCTGAATAATATTCTACTGTGTGTGTATATGTACACACACGTGTGTGCAAATATGTCACAATTTCTTTATCCATTCATTCTTTGATAGACAGATTGTTTCTATGTCTTGGATGTTGTAAACAATACTGTTATGAGGGTGCAGATATCATTTCAAGTGAGTGTTTTTGTTTCCTTTAAATACATTCTTAGATGGAATTACTGGGTCATATGGGAGTTCCAGTCTTAATTTTTTAAGAATTCTAGATGATATTTTCCATAGTGGCTGTACCAATTTACAATCCCACCAAAAGTGAATCAGGGTTTCCTTTTTTCTATATCCACACAGAATTTTCCATCTCTTGTCTTTCTGATGATGAAAAATTTAACAGGCATGAAGTGATGTCTCATTGTGATTTTAATATGCATTGCCCTAAAGTTAGTGATGCTGAAAATCTTCTCATGTATGTGTTGGCCATATGTATATCTTCTTTGGAAAAATGTCTATTTAGGTTCTTTGACAATTCTTAAATTAGATTATTATTATTACTGCTATTGAGTTTTAAGAGTTCTTTCTACATTTTGGATATTAACCCCTTATCAGATATATGGTTTGCAAATTTTTTTCCTCTTCTGTAGATTTTCTTGGTTTCAGGAATAACATTTACATTTTTAATTTACTTTGAGTTTTATTTTTGTGAGTGGTATAACGGAAAACTTTTACTTAAAAATTTAGAACCACAAAAACAAAGGCTATGCTTTGATACATTTTAAATTCCCCTTATGAAATTTTGATTGCACCCTGTCTGTGAAAGCAATTTGGTTCATCTGGAAATAAATCTTCTAAGAAATTTCCTGTGCACTTATGAAGGTCAGTTCAAGTTATGGGTCAGGATTTGGGATTTTTGGTCCAAACATTCCTAAGTTCATGTCCTATAATATGTTCAAACCGAGGTTGAGGTCAGCATGCAGTTTGGAAAAATAGCAAGAGATACTCAATTTTCCACTTGATAAATTAAAAATATATATCAAATTGAAGAAACAAATCATAGTCTATTATGAGGGAGTCAGACTGATTTTTCTTAAACAAATCAAGAAATTTTTTGGTCAGAAATGTTAAAACAAATTTAAAAAATAGATTAAACATAGGACAGCATGATAATATGGAAAATAATATAGAACAGTAAAGACAGAAGGCTTTATTTTAAATGTCTGTTCTGTGCCATGCCAATTTTGCTCTTAGTAAATCTTTAACTTCTTCAAGCCTCCCTCATTAAAACCTAAAATGACATTAATATGTCCATAAACTAGCTCTTTGTCCATGAGCAAATCTTTGAAAAGTTCCTAATTTGTGAAATCAAAAAAACTGGTCTTTCAGTCCAGTGTTTTAGAAATCCAGTATTTGTCTTTCTTAACTATAGGCTTGATTTAAAGATTAGAAGAGCAATGAATTTAAAGTGATTTATAAATAATAAAAACTATGCAAAGTTGTTAATAAGCATGTGAACTGTTTTTTCTACAAGTAAATAGAATTAAACACGTAATCCAATTACATACAAAATCACTACCATATGAACTATGAATTACAATATTCTTAAAAAATATCCACGCTTCATGGGCACTATTCCTGACAGTGAAGGTTCTTTCCTTCCTTCAGCTCATATACATTTCTCAGAAACCCTTACACAACGTGGAATTGCTAATAAGAATCCAAAATTTCTCACTGATTATTTAAAAACTGGTATGGTCACCTTAATTTCTTTTCTTAATAATTCATATGAATCTTAGATTTGTTTGTGAATAATCAACAAGACTGATTTATATAAAAAACTTTTTCTCAAGTAAAAGACTTCAGTCAAAGAAATTAAGAATTAACCTCAGTAAATGTATGACTATTTATTACTTTAAACTTTCCATAATTTTTTTTCAGTACCGTTGGTCGCTATTCTCTTTTGATGGACTTTGCTTGCCTATTATTCTGATTTTCTCTATAACTATAAAGGGA
Source organism: Moschus berezovskii (assembly GCF_049115385.1). Lineage (NCBI taxonomy): Eukaryota > Metazoa > Chordata > Mammalia > Artiodactyla > Moschidae > Moschus > Moschus berezovskii. The sequence continues at coordinate 27,049,945 of NC_142485.1, read as the reverse complement.
CAAAGAGAAATTGTAAATGGGTATTGTAGCAACTTCCTCTAAGGAGCATGTATATCATGGTAGAATAAGAGAAAGACAGTTTAAAACCAAAATAATGTCTGATGATGACATGACAGCCATCAGTGACTAATGAGGCCTCTCACCCTCATATTCTGTATCAGCAAGGCAGACAGTTGCTGACCAGGTTGAAAGAAATGAGTGCAATTCAAATCAGAAACAATTAAAAGATTTTATTAAAACAAGATCCAGATAGAATGTCTGGCTGTCAAATTTATTGATGCCTCACCCAAACTTAATAAAATTCTCTTTTATTCTTCTAAATTTGTAAGGAATTTAGTTTTAGGAAGAAGACAATATGTGTTCACGAAAAAGTATTATAATAAAGTGAATGCATGCTTTCAAATGTTTACTACTAAGCTTAATACATTCAAAATGCCTTCTGTCCTGTGTTAGTTGATGATTTTTATGAATCTAAGATGGCAGGGTTCATATCTCCTAATTTCCTGTAACTTGTCATCTTTTCGGTAATTTACAAAATTCCACACCCTAGAACTACCAGAAATAAATCATGTGAATAATTTCTCCTGATTCTGAAATACTAACCTTGCAGATGTTATGAGGATTCCAGAGGTGCTATGTTCTGAATAATATATTAAAACAGAATTCATCTTTCTTAACTATAAATCATTTCAGTATCCCATGTAATACAGGGGAAATAAAGATACAAAATTTTATCTCTTTCAGTAGTTTCCATGTAAGTGATCCTTTCAAAATTTTAAGTCTAACAGGAGACAAAGGCCGAGGCTTACAAGAAACACAAAATTCTATACTCCTATATCAAGTTAAGAAAGACCAAAAGCAATTGTTGTTAGAGTGGCTGAAAGGAGGGTCAGGGGAAACTGATCCCTCAAAGAAAAGTGGTAAAGAAATTCCTTTGAGTATTGGCGGGGTGTGTGTGGGGGAACTCTCTCTTATAACTTACAAGAAATTCTGGCTCTCAAGTGGGTTTGCACTAGAATTCATAATCAACCCCACCAAAAAAGTAGGGTAACTAGAGAATTAAATCTTCCCTGGGATGGTAATGCAATGTATTGCACATCCAACACAAAAAAGCAAATACTCTCTAGACTAGAGGAATCTATTTAAACTATATTTCATAAAACATTTCGTTTGGAATAAAGATTACAAAATGCATGTAAAAACAAATCAAAATGAGTGAAACTAGAAAAAATATACTGCTAAATACTAGACTCATATGATTCAAAATATAAAATAAGTATTTTAGAATGTTTAATGAATATTAGTGGATATTTAAAGTACAATGAGATCAGAAACTATAAACCTGCTTGTGTATATTAGAAATTAATAAAAAATAATTTTTAAAGCTTCTAAAATTGAAAAATATGTATCATTTTCTAAAGAAATTCTAGGGACTAATTAGGCAGTAGATTAAGCACAATTAAAAAAAAAAACAAATGAGTGGGGGGGTATGTTACCTAAAGAAATAACAAAATTCAGCAAAGGAAGATAATTATGTGAAACATGCATGAGGCACAAACAGCCACAGGAAATAGATAAATAAAGTCTGTGAAGTAAGACAGAAAGAAATGCACCAATACAGTATACTAACACATATATATGGAATTTAGAAAGATGGAAATATAACCCTGTATACGAGACAGCAAAAAAATAAAAAAAAAAAATTAAAAAAAAATTAGAGGATGTATTTGAAGAGATAGATATTAGCTTAGAATGTTTGAAAACTGAAAAAAACAAAAACCACAACGGTTGGATCCAGAAAACTAAAAATCTCCAAGAGATAAATAGAAAGAAGTCAGTACTTGGATGCATTGTAGTAAAGGTGTCAAATGCAAAATACCAAAGGAAAGTTTCTATAATAAATCAAAGAGAAAGCAGATTACCAGGCAGATAGCTGATTTCTCAGCAGTAAAAGTTAATCCATTAAAATAGCAATATCTTCAGCCACTTAGATATAAATTAACAATCAAGTTAATATTAAACACTGGCTGAACTCTTTCAATATCAGGGGACTATGAAATACATTCTAAGCAAAGGCCAAAATATTTATAAAGGGAACTTATAACAACAGATGTCAGGAAGAAGCAAAATGAGCTGAAAAGATGGCAGAAAAAATAAAGAATAATCAGTCAAGAAAGTGAAAAACGCTGATTGTATCATACAATGTTAGTAATAGAGTAGCTATATTTATCCTACAATATAGAGTTTCAATATTACTAGAGATAAGGAAGGTCTTTAACTATTAATAAATATTCTAATTATCAGAAATCTGTAGCAATTCTAAACTTGCATGCACTTAATGATATAATTTCAAAGTGGAAAAGAAACATCAACAAAGGGAGGAGATTTTAATGAACAAGTTACAGTAATTAAAGACCAAGTTTTAAAAAAAAAGGGTCAGTAAAGAAACTGATTTTTTGAGGAACATCTATGGGAGTATATGAAATATTAATTACATTCCCATTTTGAAGAATATACATTCCTTTTATTTACATATTAGAGAGCAAAACCAAGAAAGAGGTCATAATTCACACATTGGTAAATATCAACTAATTAATTTCATAAGAAAATATTTTCTGGTGAAACTGAAATTATATATAAACATAACTAAATATCAAAAAAGGAACACAACCTCCCACAACTAGACACTGGGAAATTACACAAAAATGCAAAATTAAGCTCATTGGTGAAAGAAGAAAATGTTTGAAATTCAAAAATACCAAATTATCATCTGAGCTGAATGATAATTGTAATGCTTCGATAAGCTTACTACATGGGATATAGAGAACACGCTATCTAAAGGGGAATTTGTAACTTAAAGCATTAACATTATTTTAGAAAAGAAAGAAGAGTAAATATGGGAAAGTTAAACGCCTAAATTAGAAAGTAAGCCAAACGGGGAAAAAAGTCCACATGAAAGCAGAAGAAATGAAAATGATAAAATTTTTAAAAATATAAATAAAATGAAAGGTGGAGATAAAACCATATCTAGACAATCAACCAAGCCCAAAATTAGCTTACTGAAGAGAATAATAACACTGACAAATTTCTTTGGCAAGAATGACCCCATGTGCGAAAGAGAAGGCGAGAAATGAAACAAATGATACCAAGAATGGAAAGAGAGATACAACAACACGTGCAGAAGTGAGAATAAAAACTGCATATTTGGACAACAGCATGGCAATAAGTGTTAGAATTATAGGAAATAGATAAAGTATAGAACAAATTTTAAAATAACCTTTAATTTCAAAATTAGCTTAACAAACAGATAATTCGAACAATCTTGTATCTAGTAAAACATTTAGTAATATGTTAGACACCTAATAAAGGAAAGTATCAGGCCAAGGAAATGTTCTGCCTAACACTCATGGACTAGGGGGTTGAAACAGTACACAGACTTTTCCAGAAAACAGGAAAAGAGAAGAAATCTTTTATGTTTCTTGTATTCTATGACACCCACCTCAGAAAATTGTAACCTAAGAAAGAAAATTACAGGTTTATACCCCTCAACATAAAAAGTCCAAAACAACATTAAAAAACCAAATCTAGCAAAATGCAAATTGTGTTTATCCAGAAATGCAAAGGTAATTTAGTCCCAGGAAATCTATTAATATAATTCACTACACTACTTTAATGGAAGTAAATTATATGGTTATATCAACAGACATACAGAAAGCAATAATAAAATCCAACCCCATTTATAATAAAAACTTATAATAAACCAGGAATAGAAATTAACTTGTTTGACTTAATAAAAGATGCTTATAAAAACTCTAAGCCAAGTGGTGAAATAACAAAATTAAATCTGTTTAAAATCTTGATCATTACAAAAGTTTTCTTTTTAGCACTTTCAACATTTTTTCAGTTAGAAAAGAAAAAAATATTATTTGCACACCTTCAAATTATGCAAATATAATCCCATGAATTATCAAAAATAATAGCTTATCAATCTGCAAGACATAAATATCTATTTCTATATACTAGCACTAAATCAATTAAAAAATGTAACATTATGCTATTTCCATTAGCAACAACAAAAAAATGACAGCGACACATGAATAAAAGTTAAAAATACTTTCATGGAAAAACTTATAATGTTTTGTTAAAAGATGTTATAATATCTCTGTAAATTGAGAAATATTCCAAATTTATGAATAGAAATTTCCATGTTAATGATCTTAGTTACAATTATTTTGAATACTTGATACAATGCTATCTGAATCAGCCTTGCAACAGGATATTTCATGGAAATTTATAAGATATTTATATGAAAGACAAAACATGATAGGGATCATGGATATGGGTTGTCCAATAAAGTAGCTGACAACTATGACAAATTAAAAGTTCGGTTACTCAGTCACATGAGACACATTTCAAGTACTCACAAGTCATGTATAGCTAGAGGTCAGTGCATTGCACAGCAAAGATACAGAATAGCTCCATCATCATAGAAAGACCTATTTGATCACATCAATCTAGATAATTCATAGAAAAGATTAAAGAAGATGGAGTACCTGACCAAAGTTCAATAGTTGTTTAAAATTTTTATTAATTAAGATGGTTTTCTATTAGTTCAACATGAGCACAATAAATTAATGGAATAAAATTGCTACAGTGCCCTGAAGCAGTCCAATACTTTTTTGCGAGTTTGGTATTTGAAATTATTAGCATTTGTCATATAGATTAATGGTTCAATAAATGCATCTGGGAAAAAAAATCATATAGCAAAAGGTAAAACCAGATCCCTTCCTCACACCATACACAAAAATAAATTCCAGATGGATTAAAAACTTAAATTTTGATAATTTAGGGGAAGAATATTAAAGAATAAATGTATGACTTCAAGAAAAACATTTCTTAAAACACACACTGAAAAATAAAAGCAAGAAATGAAAAACTGATCATTAAATTATTGTAAAATTAAGAATTTCTGTTCATAAGCTTCACAGACTCAGAGAAAATATTTGTGCATTTATAGTAAAAACACATTTGTTGCACTTGCAGTAAAAATCTGAATATATTTAATGAATGCACCAAAAGACAAAAAGATAACAAGCCCAACAGGAAAATGAACAAAAAATGAAGAGAACATTAGAAGTAATGTCCAATAAAAATAAGAAAACATGTACAATAATTTGTCATTATTAAAAACAATACTAGTTAAAACAACCATTTTTTAAATTCTAAAATTAAAAGTTTATTATATGTTTATACATAATCATAATGTATATACATCCATACATATATTTATTAACGTTAAACATTTATATGGAGGAGTAAATAATACAATGTATACGTATATCACAGCGAAGGCAATGGCAAGCCACTCCAGTACTCTTGCCTAGAAAATCCCATGGATGGAGGAGCCTGGTAGGCTACAGTCGGTGGAGACATGACTGAGCACCTTCACTTTCACTTTTCACTTTCACACATTGGAGAAGGAAATGGCAACCCACTCCAGTGGTCTTGCCTGGAGAATCCCAGGGACGGGGGAGCCTGGTGGGCTTCCGTCTATGGGGTCACACAGAATCGGACACGACTGAAGTGACTTAGCAGCAGCAGCATACGCATATCATTTACTTTTATGGATTACAATTATTGCTTTTTTTTTTTTTCCCCTTGAACCTCTTCTTTTAATTTTTTTTATTTTTTATTGGAGGCTAATTATTTTACAATATTATATTGGTTGGTTTTGCCATACATTGACATGAATCCGCCCCGTGTGTACATGAGTTTCCCTTCCTGAACCCCCCTCCCACCTCCCTCCTTCCCTTATCCTCCCTCTGCGTCATCCCCGTGCACCAGCCCCGAGCATCCTGTATCATGCGCCGAATCTGGACTGGTGATTTGTTTCACATATGATAATATACATGTTTCAATGCCATTCTCCCAAATCATCCCACCCCATCCTCTCCCACAGAGTCCCAAAGACTGTTCTATATACTTGTGTCTCTTTTGCTGTCTCGTATACATGGGGTCGTGGAGAGTCGGACACGACTGAGCGACTGAACTGAACTGAACTGATACAGGGTTATCATTTCCATCTTTCTAAATTCCATATATATGCGTTAGTATACTGTATTGGTGTTTTTCTTTCTGACTTACTTTACTCTGTATAATAGGCTCCAGTTTCATCCACCTCATTAGAACTGATTCAAATGCATTCTTTTTAATGGCTGAGTAATACTCCATTGTGTATATGTACCACAGCTTTCTTATCCATTCATCTGCAGATGGACATCTAGGTTGCTTCTATGTCCTGGCTATTATAAACAGTGCTGCAATGAACACTGGAGTACATATGTCTCTTTCAATTCTGGTTTCCTCGATGTGTATGCCCAGGATTGCGATTGCTGGATCAAACGGCAGTTCTATTTCCAGTTTTTTAAGGATCTCCACACTGTTCTCCATAGTGGCTGTACTAGTTTGCATTCCCACCAACAGTGTAAGAGGGTTCCCTTCTCTCTACACCCTCTCCAGCATTTATTGCATGTAGACTTTTGGATAGCAGCCATTCTGACTGGTGTGAAATGGTATCTCATTGTGGTTTTGGTTTGCATTTCTCTGATGATGAGGGATGTTGACATTTTTTCATGTGTTTGTTAGCCATCTGTATGTCTTCTTTGGAGAAATGTTTAAAAACAACCATTTTAAAGTGATAATTTGAGTTCTTGATTAATTGCTATCTCAAAGATTAAATTAGCAAAAGATGCACTAAATCTCTATGGAGAAAAGTTTGCTGAAAGATTTTAAAATATCTAAATAAACGGAGACGTAGTATCTACGCAATAGATACCACATATAATTGCTGCATAACAAAAATTGCTAGCAAGAGTAGGAATCATTGGAATACACATGTCTAACAGGCATGTAAATTATTATTACTGTGATTTTTATTTGCCACTCTATCCATTCTTCACTTTTCCTCCATCCTTCTCTGAAGGCTAAAAGGGTGATTTTAATTTCTACATTGAATGTGTTTCTTGCTTTTTGCTTCTAGGGGTTTTGGTCAATGGGAGAGACCAGCAGATCGGAGGATGTGGAGGTAACGGAATCAAGAGTTTTGATTTCCCTGGCCTCCTTCCTTAGAGGCCCCGACGTCAGGCTGTGTCTTAAGGCCACTGATGCTGTCAGGTGACGCGCTCCTGTAGCTGCAGTCTCTTGGTTTTTACAGCAGCTCATTCTCCTGACCCTTCCCTTCTGGTGGAGACAACTCCCAGAGGCTCCTCGTCCCAGAGTGCTCTTCCTTTCTCTTTTCTTTGCCTATAATTTTTAAAATACTCATTTATTAACTTAATATTTCTTAAGTTCTTTTCAATTATCCCTATCTGTAGCAGTCTTTTCCTTCTGCATTGATACATCTTTTTTTTTTTCAAAACCATTTGGCATTATTCAGAAAAATTAGGATGTCTATTCCTGAAGATGGCACAATTCATTCCCGGACATCATCTGGGCATATGATAGATACCATGAATGGGTTATGAATGTGCCTGAGAGCTCCACTTAGCAGGGGGAAACAGAGCTGGGAGCAGTCAGCACCCTCTCCTTGAGCAGATCCAACTGTCTTTCCACTATGATAAATGGATATTTGTGTTTTATTACATGGAAATGGGGAGGTGAGATAATTTCCCTAGAGAAACTCTTGTATGTGGCAACAGTGATTGATATGAGAATGTTTTCAGCCACATTGTTTATAAGGGCAACACATTTCAAATAATCTAAGTATCTATGAACTGAGTAAACAAAGTCTCATGACCATATAATCAAATGCTTGACAACAGTAATAATGAATAGTATGAATGATACATAGAATGGGCCTCTAGCATATTGCATGAATCAAAATGGACAAATCTTAGGTGCTTTTGAGTAAAAAAGGTTTTAAAAATATACAGTAATTTTGTTAGTGTTAGTTTCTCAATCATGTCTGACTCTTTGCAACCTCATGGACTATACTTTTGCAACCTCATGGCCTGTCAATCTCCTCTGTCTGTGGAATTTTCCAGACAAGAATATAAAGAGTGGGTAGCCATTCCCTTCAGCAGGGAATCTTCCAAACCCAGGGATTGAAACTGGGCCTCCTGCAATGCAGGCAGAGTCTTTACCATCTGAGCCACTTCTATTGGTATACAATTCAAACACAGGTAAAACTGACCAATACTGTGTGAAAGTATACATAAAATGGATAAATTATAAAGAAAAGAAAAGGAACAATGGATACACAATTCAGGATAAGGACAGATTACCATTAGGTCATGCAACAGGATTATTACCTGGTAGAGACACAAGGGGGCTTCAGGTCATGAGGAAAAAAATCTATTTTTTAAGCTGGGGGGTGGTTGCATGGGTATCCATTTTATTTCTTATCAAGCACAACATTCACAGAGGATATTCTTATTTTACATATGGCTTGTCTTATTACAAAGCATACACGTATAGGTCTTGAACATAAAAGACTTTATTAAGCTCTGTATGGTAGAGCTCTGGAGGTAGTCAATGCAAGCAGTTCAGAAGCAAAAATAATAATAGAAGTCTTATAGACACTTTGTTTTTGAGCAGAAATAACCCTAAAGGAATGTAAAGTTCTGAACAAAATCAAGTACTAAAATCATACATTGATTCGTATTTTACCCTTTGCACTTTCTAGTACTGTTCAAAATGTAATTGGCATAATTAATGAGCAGTCTGATAGGAGAAGCAGTTCAGCAGTAAAAGGAAATGGTTTCATGTACTCCCTCCTCACAGTTTCTGAAAGCTCTATAAAAGTACTGCTTGCAGAAAAGAGAGGAGAGAATGAATGACCCCTGGTCTTAATGCTTGCACTTGACTGCTCTATGAAAATTAGGCCCTTGAGGAAGGCTTAAGGTAGCCATAAAATTGTAACAAAGCCTAGAGAACTCTAAAATTAACACATAATCCATTCCAGAAGCATAATTACATTAGTGATAAACCAGAGCTATGAAAATCTGTACTAGAAGTGGCTTCCAAAGGCTGATTAAAAGAAATCCTATGGATGTTCTCTTACTTCAGAATATGACTAGCTTAGGTTTCTCACCTCTGTTATCGGACATAGCAATTTGACACCTTAAGGTGAGAAAGTGCTCATCCAGCTAATGCCTGCTTTCTGGGGATGAGAGACTTGGGAAGATATAGAAAAGACCAGTTGGTCTTCTCTATAGCTGCCAAGTCTTGAGGAAGGAAGCTATACTCACGTATCTTGTCTACTCCCTGGGTAACTCAAACGTTAAAGAATTTGCCTGGAATGCAGGAGTTCAGTTCAGTTCAGTCGCTCAGTCATGTCCGACTCTTTGTGACCCCATGAATCAAAGCACGCCAGGCCTCCCTGCACAGTACCAACTCCCGGAGTTCACTCAAACTCATGTCCATTGAGTCGGTGATGCCATCCAGCCATCTCATTCTCTGTCGTCCCCTTCTCCTCCCGCCCCCAATTCTTCCCAGCATCAGACCTGAGTTTAATCCCTAGGTCGGGAAGACTCCCTGGAGGAGAGCATGGCAACCCACTCCAGTATTCCTGCCTGGAGAATCCCACAGACAGAGGAGCTAGGGGGGCTACAGTCCATGGAATCGCAAAGAGTTGGACACAACTGAGTGACTAACAATACTACTATCTTGTCTACTAAACTTCAGTTGATATACATTTTCTGAGGTAAAATTCATTGATTCTCTCCTCCCCACTTCTACAGAAGTTAAATTTTAAAGAATCTGTTATTATCAATAAGTATCATTTTTAGCAATGCTTATTCTTTTTGAAAAAATCATGACTCCTATTCTTTTGTATTTAGACTGTGCCTCTTCCTAGTTGTGAGACTTTTGACAAGGTTTGACCTCTTTAATTTCTTTATCTGAGAAACAATAAAGTCTAATGTACAAGAATTTTATGGTGGCAAGGAACAAGAAACCATTCAGTCTTTCTCAAAATGTGTGGGCAGATTGAGAGGACTGAGAAGAGAGACATTATCATAAAACTACAAATAACATGTAATTCAATGAATATTTAAAGGTACTCAGGCAACCTAAGTGTCTATAGACAGACGAATAAATAAATAAAATGTGTATATACACACAAACACACACACTGTGGAATATTGTTCAGCCTTAGAGAATAAGGAAATCATGGCACTTGAAACAATATGGATGGACCTTGAGGGCATTACACTAAGTGAAATAAATAAGACAGAAAAAGAAAATACTGTATGGATTCACTAATATGTAGAACCTTAAAAACTTTTGAAATAATAGAAATGGAGAATAGAAAACTGGTTGCCAGGAAGCTCAGGGGTAGAGCGAATAGGGAAATGTTAGTAAAAAGATACTAATGCCAGGTTATAAGGTCTGAGGATCAAATATATAATGTGGTAGCTATAATTGATAACACTGTATTATATAAATAAAACTTGGCGAGAGAGTAGATGTATTACTTAACTAAGTGGGAGAATACTTCCACTATATATATATATCAAATCATCACATTGTACACTTTAAATATCTTACAATTTTATTTGCCAATTATATCACAGTTATTTGAATAAAAATAATAAACATAAACCAGATGCTACCTGGGACATCTGCAGTAAAAGTTAATGAGTCTTAATTCTAAGTAATTTACCTTGTGTGTGACTCAGCTTATTTCCATATCTGCACACTTATTCTAATGATAAAGCCTCTTGAGACCCAATTCCAAATTCCCAGGAGGAAAGTGTCCCCTTCATGGATTATAGCCTTGTCATGGTAAAGGGGCTTGCACAATTCAATGATGAACAAGCTGGGTTTAGAAAAGGCACAGAAGCCAGAGATCAGATTGGATCATTGAAAAAACAAGAGAATTCCAGAAAAACATCTATTTCTGCTTCAATGACTACACTAAAACCTTTGACTGTATGGATCACAATAAACTTGAAAATTCTTAAAGAGATGGAAAATTTTATTACTAGACCACCTCACCTGTCTCGAGAAACCTGCATGTGGGTCAAGAAGAAACAGTCAGAATTGGACATGGAACAACTTCAGTTCAGTTCAGTCGCTCAGTCGTGTCCGACTCTTTGCGACCCCATGAATCACAGCACGCCAGGACTCCCTGTCCATCACCAACTCCCGGAGTTCACTCAAACTCATGTCCACAGAGTCAGTGATGCCATCCAGCCATCTCATTCTCTGTCGTCCCCTTCTCCTCCCGCCCCCAACCTTTCCCAGCATCACAGTCTTTTCCAGTGAGTCAACTTGTCGCATGAGGTGGCCAAAGTATTGCAGTTTCAGCTTTAGCATCAGTACTTCCAATGAACACCCAAGATCGATCTCCCTTAGAATGGACTAGTGGGATCTCCTTGTGGTACAAGGGACTCTCAAGAGTCTTCTCCAACACCACAGTTCAAAAGCATCAATTCTTCAGCGATCAGCTTTCTTCACAGTCCAACTCTCACATCCATACATGACCACGGGAAAAACCATAGCCTTGACTAGACAGACCTTTGTTGTCAAAGTAATGTCTCTGCTTTTTAATATATTATCAAGGTTGGTCATAACTTTCCTTCCAAGGAGTAAGCGTCTTTTAATTTCATGGCTGCAATCAGCATCTGCAGTGATTTTGGAGCCCAAAAAAATAAAGTCTGACACTGTTTCCACAGTTTTTCCATCTATTTCCGATGAAGTGATGGGACCAGATGCCATGATCTTTGTTTTCTGAACGATGAACCTCAAGCCAACCTTTTCACTCTCCTCTTTCACTTCCATCAATAGGCTTTTGAGTTCCTCTTCACTTTCTGCCATAAGGGTAGTGTCATCAGCATATCTGAGATTATTGATATTTCTCCCGGCAATCTTGATTCCAGCTTGTGCTTCTTCCAGCCCAGCATTCCTCAAAATGTACTCTGCATATAAGTTAAATAAGCAAGGTGATAATATACAGCCTTGACACACTCCTTTTCCTATTTGGAACCAGCCTGTTGTTCCATGTACAGGTCTGACTGTTGCTTCCTGACCTGCATACAGGTTTCTCAAGAGGCAGGTCAGGTGGTCTGGGATTCCCATCTCTTTCAGAATGTTCCACAGTTTATTGTGATCGACACAGTCAAAGGCTTTGGCATAGTCAATGAAGCAGAAATAGATGCTCTTCTGGAACTCTCTTGCTTTCTCCATGATCCAGCGGATGTTGGCAATTTGATCTCTGGTGCCTCTGCCTTTTCTAATACCTGCTTGAACATCTGGAAGTTCACGGTTCACATATTGCTGAAGCCTGGCTTGGAGAATTTTGAGCATGACTTCACTAGCATTTGAGATGAGTGCAATTGTGCGGTAGTTTGAGCATTCTTTGGCATTGCCTTTCTTTGGGATTGGAATGAAGACTGACCTTTTCCAGTCCTGTGGCCACTGCTGAGTTTTCCAAATTTGCTGGCATATTGAGTGCAGCACTTTCACAGCATCATCTTGCAGGATTTGAAATAGCTTAACTGGAATTCTATCACCTCCACTAGCTTTGTTCGTAGTGATGCTTTCTAAGGCCCACTTGACTTCACATTCCATGATGTCTGGCTCTAGGTGAGTGATCACACCATCGCGATTATCTTGGTCGTGAAGATCTTTTTTGTACAGTTCTTCTGTGTATTCTTGCCACCTCTTCTTAATATCTTCTGCTTCTGTTAGGTCCATACCATTTCTGTCCTTTATTGAGCCCATCTTTGCATGAAATCTTCCCTTGGAATCTCTAATTTTCTTGAAGAGATCTCTTGTTTTTCCTATTCTGTTGTTTTCCTCTATTTCTTTGCATTGATCACTGAGGAAGGCTTTCTTATCTCTCCTTGCTATTCTTTGGAACTCTGCATTCAGATTCTTATATCTTTCCTTTTCTCCTTTGCTTTTCGCCTCTCTTCTTTTCACAGCTATTTGTAAGGCCTCCTCAGACAGCCATTTCGCTCTTCTGCATTTCTTTTCCATGGGGATGGTTTTGGTCCCTGTCTCCTGTACAATGTCACGAACCTCCGTCCAGAGTTCATCAGGCACTCTATCTATCAGATCTAGTCCCTTAAATCTATTTCTCACTTCCACTGTATAATCATAAGGGATTTGATTTAGGTCATATCTGAATGGTCTAGTGGTTTTCCTTACTTTCTTCAATTTAAGTCTGAATTTGGCAATAAGGAGTTCATGATCTGAGCCACAGTCAGCTCCTGGTCTTGTTTTTGCTAACTGTATACAGCTTCTCCATCTTTGGCTGCAAAGAATATAATCAATCTGATTTCGGTGTTGACCATCTGGTGATGTCCATGTGTAGAGTCTTCTCTTGTGTTGTTGGAAGAGGGTGTTTGCTATGACCAGTGCGTTCTCTTGACAAAACTCTATTAGCCTTTGCCCTGCTTCATTCCGTGCTCCAAAGCCAAATTTGCCTGTTACTCAGGTGTTTCTTGACTTCCTACTTTTGCATTCCAGTCCCCTATAATGAAAAGGACATCTCTTTTGGGTGTTAGTTCTAAAAGGTCTTGTAGGTCTTCATAGAACCGTTCAACTTCGGCTTCTTCAGCGATACTGGTTGGGGCATAGGCCTGGATTACTGTAATATTGAATGGTTTGCCTTGGAAACAAACAGAAATCATTCTGTCGTTTTTAAGATTGCATCCAAGTACTGCATCTCGGACTCTTTTGTTGACCACAATGGCTACTCCATTTCTTCTAAGGGATTCCTGCCCACAGTAGTAGATATAATGGTCATCTGAGTTAAATTCACCCATTCCAGTCCATTTTAATTCACTGATTCCTAGAATGTCTATGTTCACTCTTGCCATCTCCTGTTTGACCACTTCCAATTTGCCTTGATTCATGGACCTAACATTCCAGGTTCCTATGCAATATTGCTCTTTACAGCACCGGACCTTGCTTCTATTACCGGTCACATCCACAACTGGGTATTGGTTTTGCTTTTGCTCCGTCCCTTTATTCCTTCTAGAGTTACTTCTCCACTGATCTCCAGTAGCATACTGGGCACCTACCGACCTGGGGAATTCCTCATTCAGTATCCTATCATTTTGCCCTTTGATACTGTTCATGGGGTTCTCAAGGCAAGTATACTGAAGTGGTTTGCCATTCCCTTCTCCAGTGGACCACATTCGGCTGTGGTCCATGTGATCAGATAAACTAGTTTCCTGTGATTATGATTTCAGTGTGTCTGCCCTCTGATGCCCCCTCGGAATACCTACCATTTTATTTGGGTTTCTCTTACCTTGGTCATGGAAAATCTCTTCACAGCCACTCACTTGGTGGTTCACAATTGGGGAAGGCGTATGACAAGGCTGTGTATAGTCACCTTGGTTATTCAACTTGTATGCAGAGTCTATCATGCAAAATGCCAGGCTGGATAAATCATTAGCTAGAATCAAGATTGCTGAGACAAATGTCAATAACCTCAGATATGCAGACGATACTGCTTTAATGGCAGAAAGCAAAGAGGAACTAAAGAGCTTCTTGATGAAAGTGAAAGAGAAGAGTGAAAAAGCTGGCTTAAAACTCAACATTCAACCAACTAAGATCATGGCATCTGGTCCCATCACTTTAAGTCAAATAGATGGGGAAAAAGTGGAAGCAGTGACAGATTTTATTTTCTTGGGCTCCAAAATCATTTAGGACAGTGACTATGGCCAAGAAATTAAAAGACACTCGCTCCTTGGAAGGAAAGCTATGACAAAGCTAGAAATATTATTTAAAAGGAAAGACATTACTTTGCTGACAGAGGTCTGTGTAATCAAAGTTATGGTTTTTCCAGTAGTCATGTATGGATGTGACAGTTGGAACATAACGAAGGCAGAGCACTGAAGAATTGATGCTTTTGAATCATGATGCTGGAGAAGACTCCTGAGAGTCCCTTGACTGCAAGGAGATCACACTAGTAATCTGAAAGGAAATCAAGCCTGAATATTCATTGGAGGGACTCATGCTGAAGCTGAAGTTCCTATTCTTTAGTCGGGTGTGAAGAGCCAACTCATTGGAAAAGACCCTGATGCTGGAAAGGCTGGAGGCAAAAGGAGAAGCATACAGCAGAGGATAATACAGTTAGATGGCATCACCAACTCAATATACATGAGTTTGAGCAAACTGCACCAGATAGTGAAGAACAGGGGTGCCTGGCATGCTGCAGTCTTTGGAGTTGCAAAGAGATGGACACAAGTTAGTAACTGAACAGCAACAACAATGGAGGAAAGGTAATTGGTTCAATTGGGCAAAACAACCAGGAACATGGGATCATTTACATCTGCTTGACCTCTGGAAGTTTCAGCCTAATGATGGGAGGGAATTTATCAGCATCAGTTCAGTTCAATCGCTCAGTCGTGTCCGACTCTTCATGACCCCATGAATCACAGCATGCCAGGCCTCCCTGTCCATCAACAACTCCCGAGTTCACTCAAACTCATGTCCATCAAGTCAGTGATGCCAACCAGCCATCTCATTCTCTGTCGTCCCCGTCTCCTCCCACCCCCAATTCTTCCCAGCATCAGACTATTTTCCAGTGAGTCAACTCATCGCATGAGGTGGCCAAAGTATTGCAGTTTCAGCTTTAGCATCAGTCCTTCCAATGAACACCCAGGATTGATCTCCTTTAGAATGGACTGGTTGGACCTCCTTTCATTCCAAGGGACTCTCAAGAGTCTTCTCCAACACCACAGTTCAAAAGCATGAATTCTTCGGTGATCAGCTTTCTTCACAGTCCAACTCTCACATCCATACATGACCACGGGAAAAACCATAGCCGTGACTAGATGGACCTTTGTTGGCAAAGTAATGTCTCTGCTTTTTAATATGCTATCTAGGTTGGTCATAACTTTCCCTCCAAGGAGTAAGCGTCTTTTAATTTCATGGCTGCAATCAGCATCCGCAGTGATTTTGGAGGATTTATCAGCACAGTAGTGAGCAATTCATGGTTCTGAAAACCAAACTCCCGCTGGGAGTTTGGGCTATTACCCTGGAGCATGTAGCACCGCTCAGAAAATGTTTCTCTCATTTACATGTTACAGCTCACTTAGTAAACTGCTCCTTTTCTCAATAGACACTTATTGCTTCCTGTGTTCAGTAGAAAGAATCATATTGAGACGCATTTATTGAAGTTCCAGACCATACCCTGGCCATGAACCTGATAACCTCCAGTTTGGGCTCCTTTATGGATTGGTAATATTGTGATTGTCTTCCTAATACTTAGTAAGCCTGAAACTGCCTCATGCAATATTATGATATAAAATGCATTTAGAAATACAAAGCAATATTCAAGGTTAAGAGTTACTATTATTCATTATGTATGCTATGGGAAAATATATTTCTATAAAATATATAAAGAAAAATTCCTGGCCCTTAGGAAGTAAGTCACAAGGTTAGAAACCTTGTGTTTAGACTCCTGTCCAGTGTTTTCCTTCTAAACCATGCTTCCTCAGGATAATTAAAAAAGCAGTAAAATAGTTAAATAAGACTACTTTATGAGATAAAGAAGATATGTGATGTGCAGAGAAGAAAGCAGGACTTAAAAAAAAACTTAAACCACATTCTAATCAAATTATGTATTGATTAAACATTGAAAACTGCTTTTAAAATTGATACATAAAAATAACAGAGTTCAAAGCAGTTTAGTGCTATACACCTAAGGGTTTTGATCATTTTTGTATTTAAGTATGTACTTTCAAGTTTTATTAACAGGTTTCCAAACAATTATCTGTCATTTTTTATAACATGAATATATTTCAAACATACTTTGGCCACCTCATGTGAAGAGTTGACTCACTGGAAAAGACTCTGATGCTGGGAAAGTTTGGGGGCGGGAGGCGAAGGGGAAGACAGAGAATGAGATGGCTGGATGACATCACCGACTCTGTGGACATGAGTTTGAGTGAACTCCGGGAGTTGGTGATGGACAGGGGGGCCTGGCGTGCTGTGATTCATGGGGTCGCGGAGAGTCAGACACAACTGAGCGACTGAACTGAACTGAACTGAATGCTTCAATGACATATAACAGTTTTCACGATTGGAGGGTTCATAATTTATGGTAAAAAGACAGCATAAAAACTGAAATCAATTATTTAGGTTTTCTGAAACTATAACACACATGGACACAACTGTGAAGCACATTGTTCAGGTCAGTTTAGTCGCTCTGTCGTGTCTGACTATTTGTGATCCCATGGACTGCAGCACACCCGTCCTCCGTGTCCATCACAACTCCCGGAGCTTACGCAAACTCATGTCCATCGAGTCCGTGATGCCGTCCAACCATCTCATCCTCTGTTGGCCCCTTCTCTTCCTGCCTTCAATCTTTCCCAGCATCAGGGTCTTTTCTAGTGACAGTTCTTCACATCAGGTGGCCAAAATATTGGAGTTTCAGCATCAGTCCTTCTAATGAATATTCAGGAATGATTTTCTTTAGGATACTGGTTGGATCTTTGTGCAGTCCAAGGGACTCTCAAGAGTCTTCTCCAATACCACAGTTCAAAATCATCAAATTTTGGTGCTCAGCTTCCTTTATCGTTCAACTCTTACATCCATACATGACTACTGGAAAAACCACAGCTTTGACTAGACAGACTTTGGTGGCAAAGTAATGTCTCTGCTTTTTAATATGCAGTCTAGGTTGGTCATAGCTTTCCTTCCAAGGAGCAAGCATCTTTTAATTTCATGGCTGCAGTCACCATCTGCAGTGGTTTTGGAGCCCAAGAAAATAAAGTCTCTCACTGTTTCCATTGTTTTCCGTATATTTACCATGAAGTGATGGGACAGGATGCTATGATCTTAGTTTTCTGAATATTGAATTTTAAGCCAACATTTTCACTTATTCTTTCACTTTCATCAAGAGACTCTTTAGTTCTTCTTCACTTTCTACCACTAGGGTGGTGCCATCTGCATATCTGAGGTTATTGATATTTCTCCTGGCAATCTTGATTCCAGCTTATTCTTCATCCAGCCTAGCATTTCACATGATGTACTCTGCATATTAAGTTAAATAAGCAGGGTGACAATATGCAGCCTTGACGTACTCCTTTCCTGATTTGGAACCAGTCTGTTGCTTCTTGTCCTGAATTCAGATTTCTCAGGAGGCAGGTAGGGTGGTCTGGTATTCCCATCTCTTTCAGAATTTTCCACAGTTTGCTGTGATCCACACAAAGGCTTTGGCATAGTCTATAAAGCAGAAGTAGATTTTTTTGTGGAGCTATCTTGCTTTTTCAATGATCCAACAGATGTTGGCAATTTGATCTCTGGTTCCTCTGCCTTTTCTAAATCCACCTTGAACACATGGAAGTTCACAGTTCAGGTACTGTTGAAGCCTGGCTTGGAGAATTTTGCGCATTACTTTGCTAGCATATGAGATCAGTGCAGAAAATTGATGAGCAGAAAATTGCTCATGAAAAATTTTATACAGAAAAGTGGTTTTGCAATGGCTCAAAATGAAATGCAATGTAATTTTTTTATTACTTAGAAAATCAAGTGACAATTCAGTTGTTAAGAAAATAAATCCAAAGAAAAAGATGATAGGAACACACAGTTAGACCAGTACAATCAGGTAAGTAAATCAGCAGCTTATTCTAGGTTAAACAGTTTTAGACTTCTTAGCAAAAGGTTACAAGCTGGCACCAATTCTCATTTCTCCCTTTTCCTATGCTTTCATAATTGAAAAAGATACAGAATGTTTTATATTCACTTTTGCTTCACCAAAATCAAGTATAGCGCCTAACAGAGATGAGCACAATTAAATTACAAACAAACATAATAAATTACCAGCTACACTGGTCATTTATCTTATCTCCCTTACCAGAAAAGTCTAGGCCTAGAGTTTTCCATGTGGGAAGGTGTTTGAACTAATAATTTAATTGTCTCAATAGATTTAAGATCATTCATCTATTACGACATAAGTAAGTTTTGGCAGTTTGTCTTATCTTTCAAAGAATCAAGGCTACTTTTTTTCCCAGGTTCTTTTAGTAAGCATTTTTGAAGCCCTTTTATTTTGTGCATATATATTAAATTATTAAATCTTCTTTATGAATTGACTCCTTTCTCATAACGTCCATCATTCTTCTTGAAAAGCATATTTAATCTACAGCCTACATTTTTATATGCATAAATATAACCATTACAACTCCCTTATAATTAAAGTTTGCATTATTTATTTTTCCATTTTTTAGCTTTTACCTATTTTGTTGTTAGTCGTTCAGTCACATCCAACTCTTTGCAACCCCATGGACTGCAACACGCCAGGCTTCCCTGTCCTTCATCATCTACTGAAGCTTGCTCAAACTCATGTCCATTGAGTCAGTGATGCCATCCTACCATCCTGCCCTCTATCGTCCCCTTCTCCTCCTGCTTTCAATCTTTCCCAGCATCAGGGGCTTTTCTAAAAGCTTTTACCTTCATATATCTTCATATTAAAGTCAGTTTCTCATACTTTGGTCTTGTTTTCTTAATCAACTCAAACAATTACTAAAATGAAATTGTTATGTTTAGACTATTTATACTCAATGCTGACATTACTGGATTTTTAAACCTACCACCTTACTAGTTTCTTCCTACTGCCTGTGTTGTTTCTATTTTCCACTTTAATGTTCTTCTTTGGGACTGACCATTTTATATTCTCGATGTTATCTATTTGCTTTTTAGTTTTACTTCTTTCAAAAATATTTTCAGTCACTGCCTGGTGTTTACAGTATGCATTTTTGGCTTATCACAATCTAGCCTCACATGATATTACACCATTCCATTGTATTAAGAATCTTCCAGCATTGTACTTCAACTTCCATAATCCCATTCTTTGTGCTCCATTTCTCACATATTTTATCTCTACATATGTTCCAAAACCTTGTTTTTATTTCTCCTGAGTGTGTGCTCAGTCGCTCAGTTGTGTCCGACTCTACAACCCCATGAATTGTAGGCTGTGAGGTTCCTTTGTCCACGGAATTTTCCAGGCAAGAATATTGGACTGGGTTACCATTTCCTCCTCCAGGGGGTATTCCTGACCTTGGGTGGACTGAAACCATCTCTCCTGTGTCTCCTGCACTGGCAGGTGGATTCTTGATCACTGTGTCACCTAGGAAACCCCTTATTTTTCCTACAATTAGCCAAATATCTTTTCATATTCATCTTAAGGAAATGGCAACCCACTCCAGTACTCTTGCCTGGAGAATCCCATGGATGGAGAAGCCTGGTAGGCTACAGTCCATGGGGTCCCAAAGAGTCGGATATGACTGAGCAACTTCACTTTCACTTTCAACTTTTCTATTTCTTGTGATCTTTATTTCTTTGCGTGGATGCAAATGTTCATCATATACATGCTCATTCTGTCTGAAGTAGTTCTTGTGGTTCAGGTCTGGGGGCAATGAATTCTCCTCATTTTTGCTTGTCAGAAAAAGTTCACTTCATTTTCATTTTTGAAAGCCTTTTTCACTGGGTAAATAAACAATTCTAAGTCTATATATTTTTCTCACAGTACTTTACAGATGTCTTTGCAGTCTTCTTGCATGTGTAGTTTCTGACAGAAGTCTTTGTTCTCTTCAGACACATATTCTGTCCCTTTCTTCTAGAATTTATGAAAAGTGAAGCTTTTTTCCTCTTACCTGCTTTAATAGTGGCTGTCTCTTCCTCCCATGATCTGTCAAATGTTAACAGTTCACAGTTTCTAACTTCTGGATGAACTTCTCATCCTTACAATTTCCTCCGTTTAGGTGGTTATTTTGTGAAATTTGCTGTATGATGTGTTCAACAGTGAGTTCTAATTTTACAGATTATCCTGCTTTCTTTCATTGTTAGGATGTGAGAGATGCTCTCCTGCAGCTTTTTACATCTTAAGTAAAAGCAGAAATACAGAAGTTCATGTTTGATAGCTTTTTTTAAAAATCTACATAAATAGAAAGCAGGGATATCAGCAAAGAAGATATCAGGGATATCTGATGGTGGTACTGAAAATCTTTAAAGTATGAAAAAGGCTGAACAAAGCTATTTTGGATAAAGGAAGAAAAAATGAATTAGAGACATATGGATATTTGCCTGAATAGTGTGACAACGTGTTTGATGCTGGGCATTGTCATGTAAATTGTAATTGTAATTTGCCATGATATCAATCTGTAACACTGTGAAATTTTCTCCAGCATCACTCTGAAGTAAAGCAGAAGTAGGGATGATGAGAGTACTGGGAACTAAAGATTAATCCAGGTATGAAGGTTTTTCAGTCCAGTTTTTAGGATAATCAGGTGAAAAAGTGTGAAAATACTGACTGAAGTAATTTAGCAAAGTATAAATTTGCTAAAGAAAGGAAGACAAGAAATAGCTGATGATTTGGAAGAAAATGTAGCAGTCAAGTCAATGGCAGAAATAAAACATTTGCAAGATCATTAGAGTTTAGGAGGCAAAACAACTCAAAGACTAGTATTACATGAGTTATGCAATACATGTAGCTTGATGGCAAAACATAGAATACATAGAAAGAGTATGATCCAAGAGATAAAACCTGCAGTGAAGGACAACAAGTGTCAAGGAGGTATACGCAACGTGTACTCTGAGGAATACGGGAAAGTGGTGGTCTGGAAGAGTTTTGTGCAGCATGAAAAACTCATGTTAAATCTAATAATGAGTGAGGTGAAGAGTGGCAAAATCAGCCATGTATATTTTGCCCTCAGTGCAAAGAGATGGAGGAAACATTCAATAAGGACACTGAGGATTCAAGAATGATCAGTAGATACTCTGAGGAGGGAGAACAGGTAACTGATATTTGAGTCAGAGAAGAAACAACACAAAGAATCGGATGAAAATGATTGATAGAGCCTACATATTTGTTACAGCCCAAACCCACCATGATGTGAGGTCTGAGGAGTTTGAGTCATGAGTAATTTTCCCCAAAAGTTCCTCACGGCATCCTTGAACCTGAGAGGCACATCCAACGTGCTCACAGATCTCATTTGTTCTGAGTGATGCTTGCTACAAATGGAGTCATTATGCATATAAAACAGCAACATCAACTAGCAGGTAATCAGGTATAACCACATATTAAAAAGCAGCACAGCATCCTGTATTTGGGGGGAAATTCTTTCTTCAATGGAAGGAGGCAACTGTGACTTTTCATACAACCTTTAGGATACAGAGAAAAATGAAGTTTTCCTGGTTTTAGAGTCACTCACTTTTAGTCATGCTCTAAAGTTACATCCTTAATTTTAGAGTATTTTGATAAAGAATGTAAGCTATTAGAAGACTACATTACTTCTTTTTATTTTAAAATTTCAGATCACATATTTTTACTTCATCTCATTCCAGGATACAAACATAACTTTATTTTTCATATTATCTGGAAACTTTGCCAATTCATATAGTTCATCACATCCTCAATATTTATTTCAATCAACTCTTTACTCTCTTACATACACCAAACTGTAGTCAATATATATGTATGAAATTGAATTTCTGAGACACACTAGATAATTTGTAGAGACATGGGGGGCATACCTGTCCACATCACTTCCACCAGATAATAATGTGCCTAATGATACTGAGTATGGCTCTGTTCAGCTCAGTTCAGTCACTCAGTCAAGTCCAACTATTTGTGACCCCATGGACTGCAGGACAGCAGTCTTCCCTGTCCATCACCAATTCCCAGAACTTATTAAACTCTAATCCATCGAGTCGGTGATGCCATCCAACCATCTCATCCTCTGTCGTCCCCTTCTCCTCTCACCTTCAATCTTTCCCAGCATCAGGGTCTTTTCCAGTGAGTCATTCTTCGCATCATGTAGGCAAAGTACTGGAATTTCAGCTTCAGCATCAGTCCTTCCAATGAATATTCAGGACTGATTTCCTTTAGGACGGACTGGGTGGGTCTCCTTGTGGTCTAAGGGACTCTCAAGAGTCTTCTCCAACACCACAGTTCAAAAGCATCAATTCTGTGGTGCTCAGCTTTCTTTCTAGTCCAAATATCACATCCATACATGAATACTGGAAAAAACATAGCTTTGACTGGATGAGCCTTTGTTGGCAAAGTAATGTCTCTGCTTTTTAATACGCTGTCTAGGTGGGTCATAACTTTTCTTCCAAGGAGCAAGTGTCTTTTAATTTCATGGCTGCAGTCACCATCTGCAGTGATTTTGGAGCCCCCCAAAATAGTCTCTGCTTCCATTTTTCCCCATTTATTTGCCATGAAGTGATGGGACCAGACGCCACGACCTTAGTTTTCTGAATGTTGAGTTTTAAGCCAACTTGTTCACTCTCCTCTTTCACTTTCATCAAAAGGCTCTTTAGTTCTTCTTTGCTTTCTGCCATAAGGGTGGTGTCATCTGCATATCTGAGGTTATTGATATTTCTCCCGGCAATCTTGATTCCAGCTTGTGCTTCTTCCAGCCCAGCGTTCCTCATGATGTACTCTGCATACAAGTTAAATAAGAATGGTGACAATATACAGCCTTGATGGACTCCTTTCCCAATTTGGAACCAGCCCGTTGTTCCATGTCCAGTTCTAACTGTTGCTTCTTGACCTGCATACAGATTTCTGAGGAGGCAGGTAAGGTGGTCTGGTATTCTCCTCTCTTTAAGTATTTGCACAGTTTCTTGTGATCCACACAGTCAAAGTTTTGGTGTAGCCAATAAAACAGAAGTAGATGTTTTTATGGAACTCTCTTGTGTTTTTGATGATCCAATGGATGTTGACATATTGATCTCTGGTTCCTCTGCCTTTTCTAAATCTAGCTTGAACATCTGGATGGTCATGGTTCACATACCAGTGAAGCCTGGCTTGGAGGATTTTGAATTAGGAATTACTTTGCTAGCGTGTGAGATGAGTGCATTTGTCCGGTAGTTTGAGCATTGCCTTTCTTTGCAATTGGAATGAAAACTGACCTTTTCTAGTTCTGTGGCCACTGCTGAGTTTTTCAAATTTGCTGGCATACTGAGTGCAGCACTTTCACAGCATCATCTTTTAGGATTTGAAATAGCTCAACTGGAATTCCATCACCTCCACTAGCTTTGTTCCTAGTGATACTTCCTAAGGCCCATTTGACTTTGCATTCCAGGATGTCTGGCTCTAGATGAGTAATCACACCATCGTGGTCATCTGGGTCATGAAGATCTTTTTTGTATAGTTCTTCTGTGTATTCTTGCCACCTCTTCTTAATATTCTCTGCTTCTGTTAGATCCATACAATTTCTGTTCTTTATTGTGCCCATCTTTGCACGAAATATTCCCTTGGTATCTCCAATTTTCTTGAAGGGATCTCTAGTCTTTCCCATTCTGTTTTCCTCTATTTCTTTGCACTGATCACTGAAGAAGGCTTTCTTACCTCTCCTTGGTATTCTTTGGAATTCTGCATTCAGATGGGTATATCTTTCCTTTTCTCCTTTGCCTTTCGCTTCTCTTCTTTTCTCAGCTATTTGTAAGACCTCCTCAGACAACCACGTTGCCTTTTTGCATTTCTTTATTTGGGGATGGTCTTGAACACTGCCTTCTGTACAATGTCATGAACCTCTGTCCATAATTCTTCAGGCACTCTGTCTATCAGATCTAATCCCTTGAATCTATTTGCCACTTCTACTGTTTAATTGTAAGGGATTGATTTAGGTCATACCTGAATGGTGTAGTGGTTTTCCCTACTTTATTCAATTTAAGTCTGAATTTTGCAATAAGGCGTTCACGATCTAAGCCATAGTCAGCTCCCGGTCTTGTTTTTGCTGACTATATAGAGCTTCTCCATCTTTGGCTGCAAAGAACATAATCAATCTGATTTCAGTGTGTAGTCTTCTCTTGTGTTGTTGGAAGAGGGTGCTTGCTATGACCACTGCCTTCTCTTGGCAAAACTGTTAGCCTTTGCCCTGCTTCATTCTGTACTCCAAGGCCAAATTTGCCTGTAACTCCAGGCATCTCTTGACTTCCTATATTTGCTTCCAGTCCCCTATAATGAAAAGGATATCTTTCTTTTTTTTTTTTTTGGTGTTAGTTCTTCAGCTTCTTCAGCATTACTTGTTGGGGCATAGACTTGGATTACTGTGATATTGAATGGTTTGCCTTGGAAACAAACAGAGATCTTTCTGTCATTTTTGAGATTGCATCCAAGTACTGCATTTTGGACTTTTTTGTTGACTCCGAAGGCTACTCCATTTCTTCTAAGGGATTCTTGTCCACAGTAGTAGATATAATGGTCATCTGAGATCACTCACATGGAGCCAGACATCTTGGAATGTGAAATCAAGTGGGCATTAGAGAGCATCACTACGAACAAAGCTAGTGGAGGTGATGGAATTCCAATTGAGCTATTTCAAATCCTGAAAGATGATGCTGTGAAAGTGCTGCACTCAATATGCCAGCAAATTTGGAAAACTCAGCAGTGGCCACAGGACTGGAAAAGGTCAGTCTTCATTCCAATCCCAAAGAAAGGCAATGCCAAAGAATGCTCAAACTACCGCACAATTGCACTCATCTCACACGCTAGTAAAGTCATGCTCAAAATTCTCCAAGCTAGGCTTCAGCAATATGTGAACCGTGAACTCCCAGATGTTCAAGCAGGTTTTAGAAAAGGCAGAGGCACCAGAGATCAAATTGCCAACATCCACTGGATCATGGAGAAAGCAAGAGAGTTCCAGAAAAACATCTATTTCTGCTTCATTGACTATGCCAAAGCCTTTGACTGTGTGGATCACAATAAACTGTGGAAATTTCAATAAACTCTGAAAGAGATGGGAATCCCAGACCACCTGACCTGCCTCTTGAGAAACCTGTATGCAGGTCAGGAAGCAACAGTTAGAACTGGACATGGAACAACAGACTGGTTCCAAATAGGAAAAGGAGTACGTCAAGGCTGTATATTGTCACCCTGCTTATTGAACTTATATGCAGGGTACATCATGAGGAACGCTGGGTTGGAAGAAGCACAAGCTGGAATCAAGATTGCCGGGAGAAATATCAATAACCTCAGATATGCAGATGACACCACCCTTATGACAGAAAGTGAAGAGGAACTAAAAAGCCTCCTGATGAAAGTGAAAGAGGAGAGTGAAAAGGCTGGCTTGAAGCTCAACATTCAGAAAACGAAGATCATGGCATCTGGTCCCATCACTTCATGGGAAATAGATGGGGAAACAGTGGAAACAGTGTCAGACTTTATTTTCTGGGGCTCCAAAATCACTGTGGATGCTGATTGCAGCCATGAAATTAAAAGACGCTTACTTCTTGGAAGGAAAGTTATGACCAACCTAGAGAGCATATTAAAAAGCAGAGACATTACTTTGCCAACAAAGGTCCGTCTAGTCAAGGCTATGGTTTTTCCTGTGATCATGTATGGATGTGAGAGTTGGACTGTGAAGAAAGCTGATCACCGAAGAATCGATGCTTTTGAACTGTGGTGTTGGAGAAGACTCTTGAGAGTCCCTTGGACTGCAAGGAGATCCAACCAGTCCATTCTAAAGGAGATCAATCCTGGGTGTTCATTGGAAGGACTGATGCTAAAGCTGAAACTGCAATACTTTGGCCACCTCATGCGACGAGTTGACTCACTGGAAAAGATTCTGATGCTGGGAGGGTTTTGGGCAGGAGGAGACGGGGACGACAGAGGATGAGATGGCTGGATGGTATCACCGACTTGATGGATTTGAGTTTGAGTGAACTCTGGGAGTTGGTGATGGACAGGAAGGCCTGGCGTGCTGTGATTCATGGGGTGGCAAAGAGTTGGACAGGACTGAGCGACTGAACTGAACTGTGGTCAATGTGATCAATTTGATTAATTTTTGTGATTGTGGTTTTCATTCTGTCTGCAAGCCACTCCAGTACTCTTGCCTAGAAAATTGCATGAACAGAGGAGCCTGCTGGGCTACAGTCCATGGGGTCTCACAGAGTCGGACATGACTGAAGCGACTTAGCAGCAGTAGCAGCAGCCCCTGATGGAGAAGGATTATAGGATTATGGAAGCTTCCTGATGGGAGAGACTAACTGAGGGGGAAACTGGGTCTTGTTCTGATGGGTGGGGCCATGTTCAGTAAATCTTCAATCCAATTTTCTGTTGGTGGGCGGGGCTGTGTACCCTCCCTGTTGTTTGACCTGAGGCCAAACTATGGTGGAGGTGATGAAGATACTGGCGATCTCCTTAGAAAGGTCCCATGCACACAATGCTACACTCAATGCCCCCAACCCTGCAGCAGGCCACCGCCAACCTACGCCTCTGCTGGAGACTCGTGTACACTCATGCACAAGTCTGGATCAGTCTTTTTTGAGGTCACTGCTCCTTTCTTTTGGGTCCTGGCATGCACAAGGTTTTCTGTGTACCCTCCAAAAATCTGTTTCCCCAGTCCTGTGTAAGTTCTGGAGGCTCTACATGGAGTTAATTGCGACCTCCTCCAAGAGGGCTTATGCCACACCAAGTCTTCTGCACCCAGAGCCCCTGTCGCTGCAGCAGGCCACTGCAACCCATACCTCCACAGGAGACACTGAAACACTCAAAGGCAGGTCTGATTCAGTCTCTGTGAAGTTGCAGAAGGTTTTGTTTGAGCCCTCCGAGCATCTCTGGTGGGTATGGGGTTTGATTCTAACCATGAATTTGCCCCTCCTACCATATTGCTTGGGCTTCTTCTTTGACCTTGGATGTGAGGTATACTTTTTTATTGAGATCCAACATTCTCCTGTTGACAGTTGTTCAGCAGTGAGTTGTTTCCCCAGTCCGAGAGTTCCTAGATTTCTCCAGTCCTAGAGTTGCTCCTCAGTCTAGAGAATGGCTCTAGAACATGGAATATTTCATATATCAGTAAATACTCAACATAAGGCCATACATTTGTAGCTATCTTTCTGAAAGGTGTGCTAGCCTTATCTGCAATAAGGATGTAGCACAGCAATTAATGAGCTGCTTAGATCTGGCAAGATTCTCCTTCACAGAAATAATGCCACTGCCCTTAAGAATCTTGGGGACCAGTTATCAGTTCTCCCAGATACCAGTTGTGAATTCAGTAAAATCTCAGTCAAAATTTAAAGTATTTCTTGTGAAAATAAGACAAGATAGTTCTGAAGTTTTTAGGAAATCAAGACTAGCCAAGGCAATTTTGAAGAGAAAAGGGACGACTTACCCTAGCTAACAGCAAGATTTAAAACAAAATTATCCTATAAAAATAGGTTGGAGAAGTGAGTGGAGTAGTGAATCAGAAGAGCTAATTTAGAAATAAACCTACATATAAGCAGACATTAAATACATGATAAAAGTGGAATTACAGAGCAGAAGAAATAGGAAGACAATTTCAATAAATGGCTCTACATCAACTGGATACCCTTATTAAAAAAACAAACAGGGAATACCTTCTACATTATAACACAGAGAAAACTCAGATCCCTATTGATTGCAGATTATTGTATGTGACAAAAAACTTTCTGAATGGAAAGAATCAAAACTATTCAAATATTTCAACTTCATTATACTTAAGAATCTCTGAATACCAAAACACTCATTCTGTTGAAAGCATCCCTGAGAAAAGATGTTACTTAAACAAGGCACTGTTCTTTACAAGCTTGAGAGCAAGAACTGAGAATTAAAAGGCCAGCCACAGACTTGGAGAAGATATTTCAACACATATAACTTCCAAGAAGGCTGTATAAACAATTCCCACAATTCAGTAAAAGAAAGAACACAGGCTTAAACAGTCATTTCCCAATAAGAATGTCCACAATACATATGAATACAAATAAAAAAATGCTCAAGACCATCAGTCATTTCAGAAGTGCAAATTAAAACCAAAATAAGTACTTCTACATACACACCAGAATGATTTAAAGTAAAATGCATTCAAACCAAGTGTTGGTAAAAATATGAGGTAAGGATGCAAATATAAATTTAAAACTATACTTTAGAAAACTGTTTGGCTAATATCGACTAATGTTTAAATATTCATAGCTTATGGCCCTGGAGTCCCATCCTTACATATGTTCAACATAAACGTATATGTATGAGCTCAAAAGATATGTGCAGCATTGCCTATAGTTGGCAGCATTATATGTCACTGGAAACAATGAAATTTTTCTTAATTAGACTAGATAAATAAATTTTAGTATATGGACAGTATATACAGTGATGAAAATGAATAAAGTTCTTTAACATAATAATATGGGTAAATCTTACATACATGCCAGGAATCAACTACAGAAAAAAAAATTAGAGGAAAACAGAAGGGAGGAAGGAAAAAAAGAAGGAGGAATAAGACACGTAAAATTAAAAACAGGCAAAAATGGTCCATGCTAGTGGATACGCTGGGGAAGAGAAAGGTGAGGAGAATTAAAGGAGGTTTTGGGGGTGCTGGTCATGTTCTATTTCTTGCCTTGGGTGTAGATTACACAGGTGTGTTCAATAAAATAATTCGTCCATCTATATACACTTATGACTTGCAAACTTTACCTGATGTAATCTTTCAATAAATGCTCAATTTAAAATGTGCATTTCAGAATTATAAACTCAATTAAAATATGTGAAAGTCAGGGTTTAATTTCTGGGGAGCCACATCGTAACTAAGCCCTAATTACTCATTTCCTTTAGACACAGATTAGATTGTTTATTGCTTAGCTTTCATCAATAGTTTTAATTTTGTTCTTTTCTCTCCTAATTGAATGTAGACTCACCTGGCTTCAGTCCAATAAGCAACTCATTAAGGCTAAAGATTCTCTGTTCTCAGCATATCTGCTGATTTACAACTCCTCTCAATTTTATGAAGTTTGTGATACCTTGGCTTTTTCCCCAGCAATAATATTTTAAAATTTCTGCATAGTTATATAAGCACAGTATAATGTTTTAATATTTCTATTGAATGCAAACCCAGTGATAGATAATGCCACTGACTGTATTGGTTATCGGCAGGCTGAACCAATAAATGATAATAAAAATAGCCATGTCTTAGCTGATATATGGAATTGTAGTAATAATGATGTAGTAACTTATTAAAGTATGAGTTATTCAAAAAGCAGACTATACAACATTAAGGACCTCTTCTATTTTAAAAATTCTTTTATAATAAATTTTATTTCCATTATCTACATGTACTATTTCCCTGACTCAATTCCTGGTCTATAAACATACTATTTATATCTTGTTCAAGTAAACTGAAAAAAACAGAGCTTTTTTGGTCATAATGAATAATTGTTTCTCTCAAAGGATAAAGAAAATTGACTTGTTTTTAGGTTTTTTCCCCTTTCCCTAAACTTGATATACCTTAATACCTTATGTTTTCCTAAATTTAGAATACCATGACTATTAATATCACATTTCTCATATTTATCATTAATATCACATTTTTTAATCTTCAAACAGGAGGAGAAGGTTTATAAACTGTTTTGAACAATGACTAAAAACATTACTCTATAAGAATTTGTTAAAATAAACCAAGATATAAGTAGGGTAAAATAAAATCACCCTTCACATGGGAACATTGTAAGTTAGTTTTGGACTCTGTGGGCCTAGAAAGGGCTTCCCAGTGGCTCAATGGTAAAGAATCCACTCACAACACAGGAGATCCACATTCGATTGGGAAGATCCCCTGGAAGAAGGCATGGCAACTCACTTGAGTATTCATGTCTGGTGAATCCCATGGACTAGAAAATGTTAAAGCTGACTCTCACGGTTTCTTGAGGGCTTCATTTGGTTAATAGTGTTTTGACTATTAGGACTTCTTCTATAGTCATTTTCATCACTTTAACTATGATTTCTGTTTTTAGTTTTATATTTTAATAAGCCATAATATTCCCCCACCCACTCTCTAAATATTTAGAATTCTTATTCCAAATAAATATTTATTCATTTAGAGTAAATGTTTATTACTTTGTAATTTTAGATTTGATCTTTTTTATGTCTACATTTTTGTTGGGGTTTGTGATAAGACAGGCCAGTCAAGTTTCCTCTGTTAACAGAAAAAATTGTTCCAGCAATATTTTTTTCATTTCTTCCTTCTACCCTTGTTTTGAAATGCCAGATTTATATAAAATAAAGATACCTCTCTGTGTTTCTAGGATTTTGGGATCTATTTTTCCTGATCTGTTTATTTATGGGTAAGAAATATACCAACTTTGATTATTTTTGCTTTGAATTATATCTTAATATTCCCCATCTACTCTTGGCAACATTTAAAACCTTCTGCTATTTTTCAGCCTGTTTTGTGATGATCTTTAGAATCTTCTGATCTGAGTCTTATAGGATGACTAGGAGTGACCAGATGAGAATGGCAAAGTCAGTGTCAGACACAGAACATCTTGGATGCAAAGGCCCTAATACAAGAGATCATGCAACTTTCTGAGAATTGCAAATGGTAAAGCATGTACCCACTGAATAATTTCACAAGGGGAATGGCACAAGATGTGCTGGACAGATGGTCAGGAGCAGATCATATAAACATTTGGAAGTTAGTTTCCAAGGCAAACCATCCAACACCACAGTGATCCAAGTCTATGCCCTAACCACTGATGCCCAAAAAGCTGAAGTTGACTGGTTCTATGAAAACCTGCAACATTTTCTAGAACTAACACCAAAAAGATGTCCGTATCACCATAGGGGATTGGAATGCAAAAGTAGGAAGTCAAAAGTTACCCAGAATAACAGACAAGTTTGACTTTGGAGTACAAAATGAGGTAACGCAAAGACTACTAGAGTTTTGTCAAGAAAACATGCTGGTCATAGCAAGCACCCTTTTCCAACAACCTAAAAGACGACTCTACACATGGACATCACCAGATGGTCAATACTGAAATCAGATTGATTACGTTCTTTGCAGCCAAAGATGGAGAATCTCTACAGAGTCAGCAAAAGCAAGACCTGGAGCTGACTGTGGCTCAGATCAACAGCTCCCTATTGCAAAATTCAGACTTTAATTGAATAAAGTAGGGAAAAACCACTAGACCATTCAGGTATGACCTAAATCAAATCCCTTATGATTATACAGTGGAGGTGACAGATAGATTCAAAGGATTAGGTCTGGTAGACAGAGTGCCCAAAGAACTATGGACAGAGGGTCATAACACTGTACAGAAGGCAGTGACCAAACCATTCCAAAGAAAAAGAAATGCAACAAGGCAACGTGGTTGTCTGAGGAGGACTTACAAATAGCTGAGCAAAGAAGAGAAGTGAAAAGCAAGGGAGAAAGGGAAAGATATACCCAACTGAATGCAGAGTATCAGACACTCTTGTACAAGTAGCTTAGTAGAAGGAAGGGAATAGATGAAGGTGTTATTTAAGGTGAAATTAAGGGAGGGGAGAGATTTTAATGTGAGATTGAGAAGGTTCTATGGTCTAGAGAATGAGAAACCTGTGGTGACAGAGGTGACGATAAAGCCAAGAAAGAGTGATGAATGCACAAAGTTTTAAGGTGAAAGATAGATTAGATTTGGGCAAAAAAAAAAAAAGATAACACTTCTACTAAATTAGAAAAAAGGAAAAGAAGAGGGAAGCTCATTAATTTTATAATGACTTCCAAGAAGTTGAAAAGTCTTTGTCTACTGGACTCTTATTTTCTCCATAAAATAGGTAGGAAGGTCCAGGGAGGAAAAGGAAAAACACAAGAATCAATTTTGGAAAATGGAAAAATTGAATCGATTAGAGACAGACTGAATGATTGCCAAGTGTTATTAAGGCCCAGCTGAAAACAGAGGTGATGTATTTTATGACAGAAGGATAAAACTCTTATTTGGTATAATCACTTACTGCCATGTGTTTTTATCTTTATCCTGGGCCTTGAAACATTTTCCTGGCACTGAACACATTCTATAGGCATGTCCATACAACACTGTGTACTGGTCATGCTATCATTTTCAGTTAATGTATTTACTCCTTTAAAATATGGTTTAAAAGACTTTCTTAACTGGTCAGTGCTAATTGCTAGAACATCGTTTCATATGACACAGACAAAATACTGCTGAGAAGGAAAGGTAAACGTCCTACCCTTAGTTATATCAACCATTTTCATAAAAATAGCAACCTATTGCTCATAAACACGCTGAATGCCTGAATTTTCATGAGCTACAGTCCATGTAGTCACAAAGATTCGGACATGACTGAGAAGCTAACACTTTCACTTTTCTTACACAATCTATTGCTAATAAATACTGTGAATATCTGAATTTTACCTATGTTAGGCAATTAAGGACTACATATAAAGTTTCATTGCACATAAAGGAATTAATGTTACATATTGAAAGAGTGATCGATATATCTAGAAATAATCATATGGTATCTACACTTCAAAAGTCATCATTCAAAAAATAAGCATACTGGGCAGAATTCTCATTTGAAAAAAATATATCCTGCCAGGTTTATTCCATTATATTAGAATTTTCTCAGAAAAAAAAATGTATTGCATTGTAAAATTTAATGGAATAATGGAGAAAGACCTAACCTAAGATTGAAATACATTTTATTGTAATAACATTTTCCACTTATGATGTAGTTTTATTTCTAACAGCTTAGAAAGCAAGTATATAAGAAAATATCAATATTTTCAGCAAATAAAGAGGAAATTTCTAACCTAATGATTCTTAAATGTGTACTTTAACTTTTTAGAATATTATCTGAAATTAGCTTAGTATCGCAATTATTGTTGATTAGGTACAGAGTCATGCATCAGTCAACCTTTGAAATATATATATATATATATACATTTACAAATTTCTCATCAACTAAACAAATTCCATTAGCACAAAGACTTCAAGAACTTTTCCATTCTCAGATCATTCAATGCATTTCATTGGCTTGCATTTAAGCTCATATGTAAAGAAAGGGCAGTACACTCTTCCTGAGGAGAAATGAAATGACTCGTGATAAAATACAGCACAGGAGTACGGTTTCATTTCATAGAACTATCAATACAGACACACCCCTAGGCTTATAAACACCATGCTCCAGAATTTAGCATGTAAGTTAGAATTTGGATCGCAAAGCTGCTCAATATACTGTCCTGTTGCCCTTAGTCACGCTTCCAGTTTGATAGCACAGCATCCAGAAAAAATGTCTAGATACCTGAACACCAGTTAGCATCACCCAGCCTGAGAAGGTGCCTTCCCTATATTCAAGACTGGAATTGATTATTGCTAATGTAATAGATAAAAATGTGCCTGAGGCAGTCTTGGGAAGCCAGACAAGCTCTCTCAAAATCCAGAATCTCAGAATAATAGATGAAAGGGGGGAACACAGGCCTGGATAGGAGGTGGAGGTAGTCTCTCAAAATATTTGCTTCACACCAGTGATTTTCAGTGGTCTATCTGCCACAACATGAGTAAGTATTCCCCACCTGGGGGGGCCGTCTGAAAGCATAATCTTCCCAAATACGATACACAAAGTGTATACCCAAGTAGAGGAAAAGGCAGAGGATTATGTGCTCTCTGCATACACATGGTGATTTGCAAGGCTGAAGGGGTGGGGATGATGGGAATCTCCTGGGTGATCACTGAGTTCTTCAGACTAGCTTCTACAAATTCTATTTTCCAGCTCAGAACTTCTATCCAAGATTCCGTTCCGTTCCGTCGCTCAGTCGTGTCCGACTCTGCGACCCCCTGAACTGTAGCCTACCAGGCTTCTCCGTCCATGGGATTCTCCAGGCAAGAATACTGGAGTGGGTTACTGTTTCCTTCTCCAGGGGATCTTCCCGACCCAGGGATCGAACCCGGATCTCCCACATTGGGCACAACAATTTTGGTACCCTAAGTTACCTATTTTCTCTACGAATGAAACATTTGCAGCTACCACCCAGTATTCTTTTTAAGAAAAGCATAAATAGGTGTTACAATTTTCAGAAGCTACCCTACTGAATATTTGAGAATCTGAAGACAATCTGCAACTTTATTTTACTTTCCACTGAATCCTCTGCCCAGAGGCAGGTGATGACTGCAGAGCATCAGATCCAATCTCTCTATACTTGACTCAAAGGTTACCATTCAGCTATAAAAATTCAAGGGGTACATAGGAGATATTAAAAATACTAGTTTAAAAGTTTATCTCTAATACCTTTCCCCTTATTGTAATAGTTCCTTATAGTGTCTTTCCTTATAGCTCCCAATGTCTATAAATATAGAAACAAATCTGGAACTTTGATTTTAATATGATTGATTTGTTTCGTATTGAAACAGAAAATATATCTGTTTTACGATTTCTTTCATGTCTCCTTCCTTTTTAATATTTTCCTTCTTTTTGCTTTTCCTCCCTCCTTTTCATTTCTTGCTTTCTGTCAGAGCTACTGACAAGATCAAGTAATTTTCCTGATACAGTATCTTCCTGCCAAACACACATAACACTGAGAAACACCCATCAATCACTAAGCTCACAATTTTGTGGGCTACTTCCATTCTCTTTACTTGGAAATTTACTGAAAAGGAATACATATACTAGTTCTGTAACTGTTCATATCGTTTAAAAAAGGATGTAGAAAACAACCATAAAATTCTACAGTCTCGTTCAAATTTGGGGTTGGGTTATATGTTTTAGCATAGTATTGCTTTAGCAAAGTAATCTTTAGCATATTAATATTGCAGCAAAGCAGTGCTGAAAATTCTCCAAGCCAGGCTTCAACAGAACGTGAACCACAAACTTCCAGATGTTCAAGCTGGATTTAGAAAAGGCAAAGGAACCAGAGATCAAGCTGTCAACATTTGTTGGATCATCAAAAATGCAAGAGAGTACCAGAAAAACATCTACTTCTGCTTTACTGACTATGCCAAAAGTTTTGACTGTGTGGATCAAAACAAACTGTGGAAAACTCTTAAAATACTAGACCACCTGACCTGCCTCCTGAGAAATCTGTATGCAGGTCAAGTGGCAAAGTTAGAACTAGACATGGAATAGACAGGTTCAAAATCGGGAAAGGAGTACATCAAGGCTGTATATTGTCCCCCTGCTTATTTAACTTATATGCAGAGCACATCACCCAAAATTCCAGGCTGGATGAAGCACAAGCTAGAATCAAGGCTGCTGGGAGAAATATCAATAACCTCAGACACAGATACCTCAGATGGCATGACTCTTATGGCAGAAAGTGAAGAAGAACTGAAGAGCCTCTTGATGAAAGTGAAAGAGAAGAGTGAAAAAGTTGGCTTAAAACTCAACATTCAGAAAACTAAGATCATAGCATCTGGTCCCATCACTTCATGATTAGATGGGGAAACAATGGAAACACTGAGAGACTTTTATTTTTGGGGGGTCCAAAATCACTGCAGATGGTGACTGCAGCCATGAAATTAAAAGATGCTTGTTCCTTGGAAGAAAAGCTATGACCAAACTAGACAGCATATTAAAAAGCAGAGACATTACTTTACCAATAAACATCTATCTAGTCAAAACTATGGTTTTACCTGTAGTCATGTATAGATGTGAGAATTGAACTATAAGGAAAGCTGAGTGCCAAAGAACTGATCCTTGTGAACTGTGAGGTTGGAGAAGACTCTTGAGAGTCCCTTGGAATGCAAGGACATCCAACCAGTACATCCTAAAGGAAATTAGTCCTGAATATTTATTGGAAGGACTGATGCTGGAGCTGAAACTCCAATACTTTGGCCAACTGATGAAAATAACTGACTCATTGGAAAAGGTCCTGATGCTGGTAAAGATTGACCTACTCAATGGACATGAGTTTGAATAGGATCCGGCAGTTGGTGATGGACAGGGAGGCCTGGCATGCTGCAGTCCATGGGGTCACAAAGAGTAGGACATGACTGAGTGACTGAACTGAAGTATCGATTATCACTCCTTCACTTTTCTGCCACCATAGTGAACCAAGGTAAAAATAACGTTAAATTATAAATTAAGAGAAAGCCGTCTGAGTTCTGATTTTCCTCATGGTGACTCTTTTGATGTGCTTTGAGTTTGGATATAGACAGTCTTTCAAAAAGTATCTAGTTTTGTGTAATGGTATCCTAAGCATGTGTTGAGTCTATTCATTGGGTTACCTAGCTTGGTTACCATTCTTTCAGCATTACTGGTTGCTACGGGAAAGAGTTGGTTTAGACCCATGATTTTTTGCCCCCTCCAGATAAGTCAATTCTTCATTGACCAAAACTATCTTTTGTAGGTTTATGGCATATTTATAGAGCAATCAGCACATATTTGTTAGATGTCTAATGAAGGAAACACATTGTAATAGGTACTACAAGCAGGGATATATATATACATATGTGTGTGTGTACATATATATATATTATATACATTATACATATATGTGTGTAAGGAAAACTAAGGAAAAGTGGGCATATATCTATTAAATTGCTGAAATGCTCAAGAAGCATGGGGAAAATTAAACACAGCGTTACCAGTGCAGGGATGAATAAGCTAAGTGAAAATGAACAATAAAGGCTTCAGGAATTAAAAAGGTAATAAAATTCACTGTAGAGTCTGTTTCTTATGGAGGAATACAGGCTTGGTTCATCTCGAAAGATAATTAAGGTATTTTTTGGATTAAAAAATGGGCCAAATGTTCATGGTCTAAGACATACGGGCAAAGAGAATACATAATCATATTTGAAGGCTGGCAAGTGATTAGTTGAAATGAAGACTTTTAATAGGTGGATAGCAAGAGACAAGCTTATTAAATAGGTTAGTTTGCAGGGCCTCAACTACACTGCCAAGGAAATCTATTATAAATGATGAACCACTGAAGTCTTTCATCAAGAGAAGGACAAGATTGAAGCAGGGTTTCCAGATTGTCTTGGTGACAATGTGCAGTGCACACTGGGAGTTGGGAGATTGGGCTAAATCATCCTCATGGGTTGTCATGCTCTATACTAGAAAGCTTTGGAATAAAAAGTCAAAAGTTCCCTTTAGATATCACCTGGTAGT
Source organism: Moschus berezovskii (assembly GCF_049115385.1). NCBI lineage: Eukaryota > Metazoa > Chordata > Mammalia > Artiodactyla > Moschidae > Moschus > Moschus berezovskii. Next base: position 27,012,150 of record NC_142485.1, on the reverse strand, counting down.
GAGAGAGCTCCCTATCTCACCAGCATGACGTACTCAAAAACACAACCTCCTCTTGACAGCAGAAGTCCAATCAGGAAGGTTTGCCCAAGCTATTCCACATGTTCACAACATACCCATCTCTGAATGAGCCAGCCACACCAAGAAAACTAGACAAGATATTTTCCTTATGAATTTAACCACTGAGTTACATGAAGATGTCATATGAAGATTTCATACTACGATTGGTTCCTTCCTGTAGTCAATAGGAGCCAGGTCAATTTATGTGTTTCTCAAACTCATTCCCCTTGACTTTTAAATAACAATCAGTTATATATATCTGTAATGAATAAAAACCAGTTAAGGGTGCCATTCTTCTTTCAATTAGGATTGCTGAGAGAAATATCAATAACCTCAGAAATGCAGATGACACCACCCTTATGGCAGAAAGTGAAGAGGAACTAAAAAGCCTCTTGATGAAAGTGAAAGAGGAGAGTGAAAAAGTTGGCTTGAAGCTCAACATTCAGAAAACAAAGATCATGGCATCTGGTCCCATCACTTCATGGGAAATAGATGGAAAAACAGTGGAAACAGTGTCAGACTTTATTTTTTTGGGCTCCAAAATCACTGCAGATGCTGACTGCAGCCATGAAATTAAAAGACGCTTGCTCCTGGGAAGGAAAGTTATAACCAAACTTGATAGTATATTAAAAAGCAGAGACATTACTTTGCCAACGAAGGTCCATCTAGTCAAGGCAATGGTTTTTCCCGTGGTCATGTATGGATGTGAGAGCTGGACTGTGAAGAAAGCTGATCGCCGAAGAATCGATGCTTTTGAACTGTGGTGTTGGAGAAGACTCTTGAGAGTCCCTTATACTGCAAGGAGATCCAACCAGTCCATTCTAAAGGAGATCAATCCTGGGTGTTCATTGGAGGGACTGATGCTAAAGCTGAAACTGCAATACTTTGGCCACCTCATGCAATGAGTTGACTCACTGGAAAAGACTCTGATGCTGGGAAAGGTTAGAGGTGGGAGGAGAAGGGTTCGACGGAGAATGAGATGGCTGGATGGCATCACCAACTCTGTGGACATGAGTTTGAGTGAACTCCGGGAGTTGGTGATGGACAGGGAGGCCTGGCGTGCTATGATTCATGGGGTCGTGGAGAGTCGGACACGACTGAGCGACTGATCTGATCTGATCTGATCTGATTACTATAAATACGATCCTAGCCTTCTAAGAGTTCATGGACTAACCATTTGAAGATTTGTAAAGTTTGGAGAGATATCAATTTTTTATAGGGACTTTAACACCTGGAATCTAGTAATATATTTTCTAAAGCATTCTATATTACTAAAAATAATTTAAATCTAGCCTCACTTACACTGGGTTTTGGTTTTGCTAGTGGGCTTTTGTTTTAGTTGAAAATTAGAGATCACTGCTGAAGGATGAATTCAGCAGTCTGTAATTTTTATGATCCTTACTTTGAGGCACAAGTCTAATGTGAAGAATTAAATTTTGAAATAGTTAAAGTTTTAACATTAGGAATGTAATAATGGTCTCAACATATGTTTAATTCCAATGTTTTAATGATAAACTCCCCTGAAACTGATTCATTGGTTGATATGGATTAGCCTCTATCTCAAGGATTTTACTATAGCTTCCCCAACATTTACTTGATCATATGTGAAAGATGTTTCAGATGCATTTCTTAGGAAATTTTTCTTCTTCTTGCTATTATATGTTCTTTGTACTAATATTAATTATACAAGTGATCCTATTAAATTTGACTAATGATTGTGTTCTAATTTCTTACATATTGCTGAAGGCACATCTGTAATACGTTATTCAAAATACACTGCCTACTCTTAACAGTGAACTCATTTTAAATGTGACATGCAATATTCCTAGTCATGTTACTTGAATCATTTTAAAGGCACAGTATCATCACTATTGAATCTAAACCACTTGCTGATATTTGATTTTTAAGGCATAAAAAACAAAACTAAACATGAGCACAACTAACGAATGAATCATTCCATCATCACTATTATTCCAGCATTTGATACCTAACAATAGAAATGTAATTGTTGTTCCTCAGCCCAGTATTCCTGATAATAAATGTGAATTCCCTACTTCTTTCTTCTCTTTCTTTCAATGTTAAACATTGTATAGTAGTATCATTATAAAAAAAGAAGAAAATGCAAAAACATTGGAATGATCTGTTGAAATTTTCTGAGAGGAGAGAGATTTTAGATGATGAACAAAAGCATTATTTTGATCATTATTTATACTAATAATTCACAAAAGATTGAGTACTATAAATATATTAACTAGTAATTATTTTCTAAATTTTTATCTATTTTAATTTTTTTAATATAGCATATACTGTATGTTTATCAAGTATCAGATTTTAAATGCTCCTATGTGCAGTTCATTTCAGTTCAGTCACTCAGTCTTGTCCAACTCTTTGCGACCCCATGAACTGCAGCACAACAGGCCTCCCTGTCCATCACCAACTGCCGGGGTTTACTCAGACTCTTGTCCATTGAGTCAGTGATGCCATCCAACCATCTTATCCTCTATCGACCCCTTCTCTCCTGCTCTCAATCTTTCCCAGCATCAGGTTCCTTTGGAATGAGTCAGCTCATCACATCAGGGGCCATCAGTGGTACTGGAGTTTCAGCTTCAACATCAGTCCTTCCAATGAACACCCAGGACTAATCTCCCTTACAATGGACTGGTTGGATCTCCTTGGAATCCAAGGGACTCTCAAAAGTCTTCTCCAACACCACAGTTCAAAACTATAAATTCTTCTGTGCTCAGCTTTCTTATACTCAAATTCTCACATCCATACATGACCACTGGAAAAACCATAGCCTTGACAGTAGATATTTAATTGATTATTTTTAGTCCTTGCAACAACTCTCTGGGACAAGCAGTATAATTACCCCCATATTATTATAAGAAATCTAAGCACTGTGAGATTAGGTAACATGTCCAAGGGTTCAGTTCAGTTCAGTCGCTCAGTCTTGTCTGACTCTTTGCGACCCCATGATCACCAGCTCCTGGAGTTCACTCAAACTCATGTCCATCGAGTCGGTGATGCCATCCAGTCATCTCATTCTCTGTCATCCCCTTCTCCTCCTGCCCCCAATCCCTCCCAGCATCAGAGTCTGTCCAAGGGTTCAGTGCAGTTCAGTTCAGTTCAGTTGCTCAGTCATGTCCGACTCTCTGTGACCCTATGAATCACAGCACGCCAGGCCTCCCTGTCCATCACCAACTCCCAGAGTTCACTCAAACTCATGTCCATCGAGTCAGTGATGCCATCCAGCCATCTCATTCTCTGTCGTCCCCATCTCCTCCTGCCCCCAATCCTTCCCAGCATCAGAGTCTTTTCCAGTGAGTCAACTCGTCACATGAGGTGGCCAAATTATTGGAGTTTCAGCTTTAGCATCAGTCCTTCCAATGAACACCCAGGATTGATCTCCGTCTTCTCCAACACCACAGTGTAAAAGCATCAATTCTTCGGCGATCACTTTCTTCACAGTCCAACTCTCACATCCATACATGACCACAGGAAAAACCATAGCCTTGACTAGACGTTCCTTCCAAGGAGTAAGTGTCTTTTAATTTCATGGCTGCAATCACCATCTACAGTGATTTTGGAGCCCAAAAAAATAAAGTCTGACACTGTTTCCACTGTTTCCTCATCTATTTCCCATGAAGTGATGGAACCAGATGCCATGATCTTTGTTTTCTGAATGTTGAGCTTCAAGCCAGCCTTTTCACTCTCCTCTTTCACTTTCATCAAGAGGCTTTTGAGTTCCTCTTCACTTTCTGCCATAAGGGTGGTGTCATCTGCATATCTGATGTTATTGATATTTCTCCTGGCATTCTTGATTCCAGCTTGTGCTTCTTCCATCCCAGTGTTCCTCATGATGTACTCTGCATATAAGTTCAATAAGCAGGGTGACAATATACAACCTTGACGTACTCCTTTTCCTATCTGGAACCAGTCTGTTGTTCCATGTCCAGTTCTAAATGTTGCTTCCTGACCTGCATACAGGTTTCTCAAGAGGCAGGTCAGGAGGTCCTGGCTCAGGCGGTGCAGACACGATGTTCAAGGGTAGTGATCACTAAATAGCTGAGCTAGGATTCAAACAGTCAGAGCAGACTTTGGACTTTAACCTGTGGACTATGTTGACTCTTTACACATTCAAATTGCAATAATTTCTTATTCATAAACAAACATATATGTGAATAAAATCAATAAATAGATATCACTGTGTCATTAGCTCCAGTTTCTCTATTTTCTTTCAACGGGCAGGCTTGCTGACTAGCTCTTCTTTAAAAACCACATCAAGCAAAATAAAAAAAAAACTTGTACTTTAGTTTTTTTCTCACCATCAGACTTGAGTTTTCTTTTATTTTGTTTACTTTTATCTAATGTTTCTTTTTTTATGTTTATTTGGTTTTATAATTATTGATAGTAGTAAAATGCACATAACATAAATCTATAATCTTAACCATTTTAACATGTACAGTTCAGTAGTGGTAAGTACAGTCACACTGCTGTACAATCAATCTCCAGAATGCTTTTATCAAGACTCTCCATTTCTGTCTTCCTCCAGCCCCTGGAACTACCATTCTACTTTCTGTATCTATGAATTTCATTACCCAGTAAACTTCATATGAGTGAGATCATACAGTATTTGTCTTTTTGTGACTGGTTTACTTCACCTAGCACAATGATCTCAATGTACAACAATCCATGTTGTAGCATAATATCAGAATTTCCTTCCTTTTTAAGACTAAAAAATATTTCATATATTCCATGAATATATATTTTATTTTTTAGTCCATTCATTTCTTGATGGACACATGAGTGGCTTTCTATCATTCATTTTTTAAAGAACTTTTACATTCCATGCACTTTAGCTGATACCTGAAAGTCTCTTGGAACACAAAATTTTACCTTTAATTGTATGTCCCCAATTTGGAGTCATAATACACTGGAGAGTCTGGGGTAAATGAGAATTGAGATTTCTCTAATTTATGGACCTTTAGTAATGGACTGATTCCAAATAGGAAAAGCAGTACGTCAAGGCTGTATATTGTCACCCTGCTTATTGAACTTATATGCAGAGTACATCATGACAAATGCTGGGCTGGAAGAAGCACAAGCTGGAATCAAGATTGCCGGGAGAAATATTAATAACCTCAGATATGCAGATGACACCACCCTTATGGCAGAAAGTGAAGAGGAACTCAAAAGCCTCTTGATGAAAGTGAAAGAGGAGAGTGAAAAGGCTGCCTTGAAGCTCAACATTCAGAAAACAAAGATCATGGCATCTGGTCCCATCACTTCATGGGAAATAGATGGGGAAACAGTGGAAACAGTGTCAGACTTTATTTTTGGGGGCTCCAAAATCACTGCAGATGGTGATTGCAGCCATGAAATTAAAAGACGCTTACTCCTTGGAAGGAAAGTTATGACCAACCTAGATAGCATATTAAAAAGCAGAGAAATTACTTTGCCAACAAAGGTCCATCTAGTCAAGGCCATGGTTTTTCCTGTGGTCATGTATGGATGTGAGAGTTGGACTGTGAAGAAAGCTGATCACCAAAGAATTGATGCTTTTGCACTGTGGTGTTGGAGAAGACTCTTGAGAGTCCCTTGGCCTGCAAGGAGATCAGTCCTGGGTGTTCACTGGAAGGACTGATGCTGAAGCTGAAATTCCAATACTTTGGCCACCTCATGTGAAGAGTTGACTCATTGGAAAAGACCCTGATGCAGGCAGGGATTGGGGGCAGGAGGAGAAGGGGGCAACAGAGGATGAGATGGGTGGATGGCATCACTGACTTGATGGACATGAGTTTGGGTAAACTCCGGGATTTGGTGATGGACAGGGAGGCCTGGCATGCTGCAATTCATGGGGTTGCAAAGAGTCAGACATGACTGAGCGACTGAACTGAACTGAGTAATGGTCTTAAAAGTCAAACTTATGTTTTAAGATTTGAAAAAAGAAAAAAAGAAATATATGCTACCTTTAGGATAGACCATCAGTAATGGTTTGATTATACATTTTTTTGTAAATTTAAGCAATATCAAAGAAATCCACATAAACTGTAACTGATTTCAAGGGATGAAACTAAACAGGTGGTAGGAGGGGCTTAAGTTCCAGTTCTATAAATTCTCAAGCTAACTGATCTAGAATAAACACCTAAACATCTATTTTCTAATTTGTAAAAAAGAAGTTTGGACCAGAAGTTCCCTTTGGCAGTCTTACTTCATGAATTGCCTTTGAACAGTGCCTTGCTCAAAGGGCCCATAAATTTAGATTTACCATGTCTCTCAAGAGTGTGAAACTTACCCAATATCTATTTCGATTAAATAACAATCAAAATAACAAATTTTGATTGAGCAATACAAAATTCTAAATCAAGGAGAACTTCTGCAATATAAATTTGCATTCAGAAAATGAATATACGCACACAGGAAATATGAGGCAATGATTACAAAATGAAAGTCATATGGATACTCCTCAATGGAAAAGGTATGTCCTCCAACTTGAAAGAGAGGTAGATTTTCAAGTCCATCTCCTCGGCTCACCTCTGCTTCTACTAAGCACTCCTCTCCCACAGGCCTCCCTTCTTCAGAGGCCATGTACATACATTTTGGACATGGGCAGTAGGTCATAATTTTCTCTGTAATTCTAGACTTTATTTCCAAAATGGAAATTTTCAAGAGAGCAACTTGAGTGCTGTATGCTTTTGGAAAGTTCTAAAGGTTAAGTACATTATCAAGGAATTTTAAAGCCAAGAGACTTCTGAGTTGTCCCAAAGTATCTATTCATCTTGAGCCTATCATTTAATCCCAGGGCTCCAACTATCTATATTGCATATCAAAAGTAATTTCTTTTTCTAGCTTTGTCCACCTAGGACCTAGTAAAAAATCTGTACAGTATTTCCAAAAAGCACATTCTAGTTCCTTCTGACATACAGTTTCAGATTTTCATTTGTGTTACGCCTTGCAATACAGAGATAATATTTTCAAAATTGAAAACTTGCAAATTTTGAAGCAGGGACTAAAATCCCTGCTTCTTTAGTCCTGTTTACACCAAGTTCATAACAATGCCAGTTTTCATGTGTCGTGTGCATGTCAGCAGTCTTTCTACTCTGCTTGGTTAACCCAGTTAGATCAAATCTGTAAGAAAGTCAAACTGTCTTGGAAGCAAACACAGAAATGTAGCTGACCCCACATTTCACATGAATTGAAGGGTTTCTATGCTTCTTATAAATTTCTAGCAAATACCTTGTGAGAATCTAATGATTTGGTTTGTGTTTTCAAATCCATTTATATCACTAAATGTTTAAATTTAAATGCTATCATGTGATATTTTAGTACTGTAGAATGAAAATTTCATTTCTCAAACAACAGATTGAACCTCAACAAGTTAAACTTTTGCTGCTTCTTTTTGAAATGACTCCCATTTTCCTCCCTGGATCTTTGTAGTTATCCTTCAAAATCACACTTACAAAAGTAGAACAATTTAAAATATATTTTAGGGTCAGTTCAGTTCAGTCGCTCAGTCGTGTCCGACTCTTTGCGACCCATGAATCACAGCACATCAGAATAATAAAACCAGTATTACTTTTATTGGAAGTCAGCATTCCCTCAAACCACTTGTATGATGATACAGCATCTGCAAAATGATAGGGTAAAACACTGTTAAAAAACAAACAAACAAACAAACATGATCAGTGACCAATATGGCAGACAGAATCTCGGTGTCCTTCCTGTCCAAACCAAAATCTCCTTAGAAAGGTCCCTGCCAACCTAGTGCTATTTTACCACCAAATGTGTGCACAGGCTCTATGGATACCAACCTGATTATGAAATGTCTGAAAGGAAAAGCTCCCAAGTTTAATAAACATTCATTTGTGTTTGGGGCATAATAGTGAGAAAACCTCGGAGAAGGCAATGGCAACCCACTCCAGTACTCTTGCCTGAAAAATCCCATGGGCGGAGGAGCCTGGTGGGCTGCAGTTCATGGGGTTGCGAAGAGTCGGACACGACTGAGCAACTTCACTTTTCACTTTCGTGCATTGGAGAAGGAAATGGCGACCTCCTCCAGTGTTCTCGCCTGGAGAATCCCAGGGACGGGGGAGCCTGGTGGGCTGCCTTCTATGGGGTCGCACAGAGCCGGACACGACTGAAGCAACTTAGCAGCAGCAGCAGCTGTGAGAAAACCTGCGAAAATCGGATTCTATTTTCTACGGTCCTAAGAATCAAAGATTTTTCTGAAGTCGGCCTAGCTTCCTGTGGTGCATTTAAAACAGAGTCCTAATAAGATGGCCCTGGGATAATTCAGTACTTAACTGAACTCCAGGAAGTTTCAGTCTATTATTTTATAGGTCTACATCAGCAAGAGAGACCAGGTAAGGCTTTTATAAAACTGGCATTCAAATAGCTGCAGTGCTTTAACAAACTATCTCTATTTTAAAGCCATTGTGAATGAAAGCGAGATTATTTCTGTGATTGGTCAAGAGGCTAATGCAGTGTATTGGTTTTAAGGTCTGCCTACAAGAGGGAGTATTACTTTACATATTTCCCCAGGAGTGATTTTGCCAATGGATCATCAGAAATTACTTTAAATGTACTTTAAAACATTTTTTTGATGTGGACCATTTGTAAATCCTTTATGAATTTGTTACAATGTTGTTCCTGTTTTATGTTTTGTGTTTTGAGCTGGGAGGCATGTGGGATTTTACTTTCCCAGTTAGGGATCAAATCTGTACCCCTGCATGGGAAGGTATATCTTAACCACTGGACCACCAAGGAAGTCCCTAAATGTACTTTGAGTGACAATGCCTTGTGTTAGCTGTTGTTATCAACAAAATGTCCTGAATTCTGAGTTTGTACATGATACTGTATAGGGCTTGCCGTTAGCTGTTTCTACCTACAACTGTTTCTAAAATAGAACCTCACTGACTGAAGACCCCCCAGGAAGGAACAAACACTTTTCTTGACAGGTAGATACAATATCCTGCATTAGATCTCTGAATGTCCTTGTTTTGCCATATGACAAGGACAAGTATGTTTTCTCCCCCTTCTGAGTATCTAATGTCATCTGTAAATGAATAAAAATGAAGTGAAGCTCATTAGCAAGTACTACTTAAAATAATTCCTTTTATGCAAGACATTTTCTACAAGATTACGGTCATTGTAAAGAACACAGATTTAACCTTAATATATTCAATTGTAGAATGAGCTAAATTAAGAACTAGTATAGTTTTAATTTCTTAGAAAAAATACATAAGAAACCAAGAGAAAGAATGCTATGTCAGGTGAAATGAGGAGTACAATCCAAAGCTTTCTACCACTATCACAAAGGTGCCTCTAGATATTATTAACAAGCCTATTCCCATTGTTTTTATAAATAACTTAATTCTTATCCAACCTCTTTTTATGTTGTTGGGAAAAGGATGACTAAGAGAGACAGGGAAAAAAGTACTGATAATTTCCAAACTTTTCATAGAATATACACCTGAAATTTATACAGACAGTCAGAATCACTCCAACTTTTATAGACCTAGTGGTGACTGGTGATGAACTAAACACTATTTACAGCTATTTCTAAAGTTGTTGCTATAACCTGAGAAGTCTTCAGACTCCCCCCCGCCATCCTCAGCTAAAAGGCCAACAAATAAATTACTACCTCAATATATTCACTGACATGGCTGTAAAAATTAATAGTGGTACCCAAGAGTCTATTTACCTTCAGGACACCTTCATACTTATGGAAACTGATTCAATGTGAAAAGAGTTAGGCTTACAGTATTTCCTTACCAGAGGTAGGCACATATTTTTGTAATATTTCTATGTTGTAGATGAGGAACTAAGATACAAAAAGGAATTTTATTTTCAGATACACAGCAACTTTAATGGTACAGCCAATGCTAATATGAGGCTTGTTATTAATCTGATTCTAAAAGTAACATTTAAGTATCTCTTAGGGTGTCAAACCCCCTCCCCCAAATAATGCAGGAGGTTGCCAATAAGAGAAAAGTTTATAAGGTGTCTCAATTCAGGAGACAAAGATTCAGGTTACCTCAAAAGAGTATTCCAGGGACGAGGAAGAGTCAGGGGCTTGTTTATACAGACAAAAAACCATGAGGCTGTCAACAGATACCTAATGAGGATTGTGATTGAGAAGGAAATGGCACCCCACTTCAGTACTCTTGCCTGGAAAATTCCATGGACAGAGGAGCCTTGTAGGCTACAGTCCATGGGGTCGCAAAGAGTCGGACACGACTGAGCGACTTCACTTCACTTCACTGATATGAGTCAGGAAATATCTGTCCTTAAGGGGCCACAAGTTTAGGGCAGGGGTCTGATAAGTAGTGAGACTATCACAAGAACCTGCCAGATATTCTGGATGCCTTCATCAGGTCAAGAGTCAGGTTCTCTTTAGGCTAACACGTACTTAATGTCTTCTTGACTCTACTTAGCGGCTCTCTTAGCAATCCCAACTCCATTTCGGTTTTCATTTCACAAGGGGAAGTGTACACTGGTGTTCCCCGACCACTGTTACCATTGCTAGCACACTTTGCATTTTCTGGCTTTACCACTGGTGCTTTATTGGTATGATGACAGATATCTTTATTCTTTTCTGCAATGTGACTTTTTAAACAAAATACTTGATGGTAGGTTATTAAATTTAGCTATTTTTTTTTTTTACAGTGAACTTAAATACTGCTGAAGAAAAAAATAATTAGACTCTAAGTGAATTTAGAGAGTCAAAAGAAGGCACCACGTTCAGTGCTGGAATATTTCCTTTAATGTGATAGTCAAGAGCATAAGGGCACAACGTTTGCTACTCCACTTGCCCAACAAGACATAAGAAGGGTAGTGTGTGCCTTTTCTTAATCACATCTATAAAGAGTCTCAGACATATTATTTTTGCCTTGTGTCTCACTACTTGTAGGATATTATTCCTTGGAAATCTTGAGCAACAGCAACAGTGATGCTGGAAAAGATTCCAAAATGTGGTTTAAGCTTTAGAAAAGCAAGCTATGCTATTTCATTAACATTTTTTTTTCTCCAGAGGAGATATCCAAAATATAGTTGGAAGGATTTTTTAAAATGCTGAAGCTGCAATTCAAAAATGTGGCTTTTTTGAAACCACCGCATAAATACAGATAAACTTCATATTCAGCCTTTCCTGTTTACTAATTGCATAGAAAGGGGGTGTTTAAAAGCCCAACAGCTCTCATACTGCGGTTTTGGATACTCCAAGGGTAAACAGAAATAATTAAGGTAATTGTTTTTCAGATCGTCTGGCAGCAAAGCACATTTATTTTAAGTAACACATGTTCAAAAAAAACAAAAGTTTGAAAATGCATGACTCCACTTGAACCACAGTTTCGTAAAGAAAGAAAAAAAAGTATCTGCAGCAAGATTTTTATAAGCCTGCAGCAGCCTTTCTTGCCCATGTAAATAGTTTCACCACAAAGAGCTGAGTCATTGGTTTTTCCAGCAATTGGTTCTCACTAACTGAAAGAAAACAACTCCTTTTTCCCCCAGAAGCCAATGCACTGAGGCTGTTAATTAGAGTGTCAATGGGTGGCATCTGAGACTCAACCAGGCCAAACATTTTACACTGTGGGTAGGGTATCAAATTATCTCAGAGAGAAGTCTCTGATAAATCCAAGCCTGCCAGCAACTCCCTCAGACCATTTTGGACTGAAGAATGAGGAATTTGAAGGACTATGAAACCACTCTGTAAAATGCTCACAACAGATCAGCAGAAAGCTATGAGCACAGGTGTGCCTGTAATTGGAAAATGGTCTGTGTTCAATGGCCCCTCAAATTCACTTTCTTCTCAGACACTCCTGTGGGTTTTATAAAGCAGTTCAGGAAACCTAAGTGCTGACTGATCTTTTCTGAATATTTAGGCTTACATATTTCGTGTAAAGTTTAGAGATGGGTTTTATTGCCCCGCCCCAGCCTTTACATAAGGAGCTGGCATTTCTGTCAAGAAGAACAGGCATCCACAGCTCCATCTATAAGTCTGACTGAAATCAAAGATTCTGGATACACATGAGGAATTATGGAATATATTATATGAAGAATATATTACAAATGTTATGAACTCTTTTATTTCTAAAGCTATTTTACAACTTTGAGCTAACTGTATTTGCAGAGTAATCCACAGATCAACCCAAAGAATTTGTATTACATGCTTTATCTGCATACTTATTGCATCGACTAGAAAGTCTCAGATTGTTGAACACTGCACCTAATTTCTGTTGATATGCTCACAGAAATTGTAAAGAATCAGTGAAAAAAAATTTTCTTTTCCACATATATGGACAGACTACTTGCCATTTTGCAAGTTCTCTCCTTAGCAAGGTAATACCTTTGTTGGGTGAGCCAGGCTCACTGAATACTCTAAGAAGCATCGGCTTGTCACTTTGCCTTTAGAGAAGTCTGCAATTCAGCTACTAAGGGCAGTACTATTTGTATATGAAAGAAAACTTGCTCCATCCTAAGTACCTTCTCTCCTTTTTAGTTGCAAGTTATGAGTCTATGAAACAAAAGCTGTTCTCTTACACAGCTAATCTGGACCCACCTGGCTCCCTGAAGACTGAATACTTGGCTGTGCAGAAGAGCTACTCATACAGAGAAATAGTTTTCTCTGAAAAAATACCTCAGCACTAAAGAAGACAGCATTATGGAGAAACTTCTCACCCTATTAATTATTTGCTTCAGTGCACAGGTACATATGATATATTGTAATGATCAAATTACATTACATCAAAAATATCAATAACCTCAGATACATAGATGACACCATCCTTATAACAGAGAGCAAAGAAGAATTAAAGAACTTCTTGATGAAAGTGAAAGAGGAGAGTGAAAAAGCTGGCTTGAAACTCAACATTCAAAAAACGAAGATCGTGCCATCCAGCCCCATCACTTCATGACAAATAGATGGGGAAACAATGGAAACAGTGAGAAACTTTGCTTTTTTGGGTTCCAAAATCACTGCAGATGATGACTGCTGCCATGAAATTAAAAGACACATGCTACTTGGTAGAAAAGTTATGACCAACTAGACAGCATATTAAAAAGCAGAGACACTACCTTTCCAACAAAGGTCTGTCTAGTCAAAGCTATGTTTTTTTCCAGTAGTCATGTATGGATGTGAGAGTTGTATCATAAAGAAAGCTGAGCGCCAAAGAATTGATGCTTTTGAACTGTGATATTGGAGAAGACTCTTGAGAGTCCCTTGGACTACAAGGAGATCCAACCAGTCCATCCTAAAGGAAATCAGTCCTGGGTGTTCATTGGAAGGACTGATGCTGAAGCTGAAACTCCAATACTTTGGCCACCTGAGGAGAAGAACTGACTCATTTGAAAAGACTGAAGGCAGGAAGAGAAGGGGCCAACAGAGGATGAGATGATTGGATGGCATCACCGACTCAATGGACATGAGTTTGAGTAGAATCTGGGAGCTGGAGATGGACAGGGAAGACTGGTGTGCTGCAGTCCATGGGGTTGCAAAGAGTTGGACACAACTGAGCAACTGAACTGAACTGAATGATCACATATCCCAAATATTTCAATGTGGGATTGAGGAAATCCACTCCAAACCTTCCCAAATCTGCCCAGCGATTAAAGAACAAAATCTGAGACCACGCTTGTGTTCTGTAATACTGATAATCAAGAATAAGCGATGGAAAAACTGGGAGTTTTAACTAAAAAGAAAACTAAAACTAAAATGAAAACAAAACCTTAAAAAGTCTTTAGTTATATAACTAAAATGAATCTTTCAGAGAAGATGGAAAATTGGATCATCTCCATCAAAAGAACCAGTTACACAAGGCTCTTTATAAACTTTGAGTTCTCTTTATATGTTATAAAATATGATAAAGGATGATAATAATATACTTAATTTTGATAACAAGACTCCTCACTGGGAATGTTGTCAAGTTGTATTTATGGAATATTAGGGTTTTATCAGAACCACTCTTTGTACTTCATGTTTTACTAGTTAATTTGGTGAAAATTATATTTACATAGATAAAATATTATTTGAAACTGACAACAGCCACAGAAAGGTTTATCTACTTCTGCCATTCTTATCATTTAAACATTACTTCACGTACTGGTCAATTTTTATTTTATGTATATATATATGTAAAATAAAACATACATCATGGTACTTTCCCATATAAAAATTATCTTTCATGATAATTACCTGCCAAAGTTATGCATCTGTGTGAATGTTTTTATAATACACACGGCTTGTTATATACACCATCTGTCTAATAACACAATGGTACAGATTTGTTGAAAGTATATTTATAAATATACAGCACTGAAACGTGACTTTCATTTCATTAGTATACATACTATTAGTTTCATTTTATATTGTACATTGTTACCATTTTCTTGAAAGTAGCAAATGTAATTTCTAATTTTTAATTAATAAATTATAGCTGGTACCTGAGTAACAACTGAGAGATAATTTAACAAAACAGAATGTGGTAAGTGAGCAAAAAAATAGGTTATTTTTTGTGTGTGGGTATAACAAAGTTTTATTAAAGTATAAAGGAGAGAAAGCTTCTGACATGAGCATCAGAAGGAGGTAGAAAGAGTACCTGCTTGCTAGTGTTAGCAATGGAGTCACATACTCGCCGATGAATCCAAAGACTGTCTGGAGGTTGTAAAGACCTCACCAGACCTACTCCCATAATTTACATTTTAAAAAGTAGGTTAAAGATAAATATTTCACTTTGCATAAGATAATGTATGGTATTACTAATACTGTAACAGTGAATGTTAAAAGAATCAACTTTTAAAGGATAATAAGATTGAAAAACATTGCTCAAATAAAGATCTTAGAGTAGCAATTCTTATAAATCAAAATTACAATCACTATGATTTTTTTAAGGGGAGACTAAAGGAAAGGATTGAAAGAATATTTTCACATTATACTTTCAACAGCAGGCAAGCTTCATTTAACACAATAAATGAATTTCTAAATAGCTATTTCTTTTTTCTTAGTAAATTATTCACAACTTAAACATTTGAGGGAAGATGGATAATTAAAAGAATTCAAAAATGAATCATTTTAGTTCATATAAAACTTAACTAAAGTCTTCTTGTTAAATGTGGGGTTTTGCTTATTAAGTTAATTTTAAAGCTGATTTGAGTTGGGCACAAATATTACTTTATATATAATGTTGATCATTTTTGATACTGAAAAAGCACAGTAAAATGATACAGGGTACTCATCACTTAAATTCCATGATTATCACAATTGCTCAAATTCTGTATTACCCAAAAGAGTAAAATGAATTATTATTCATTAGCTGATCACCGAAGAATTGATGCTTTTGAACTGTGGTGTTGGAGAAGACTCTTGAGAGTCCCTTGTACTGCAAGGAGATCCAACCAGTCCATTCTAAGGGAGATCGATCCTGGGTGTTCATTGGAAGGACTGATGCTAAAGCTGAGACTGCAATACTTTGGCCACCTCATGTGACGAGTTGACTCACTGGAAAAGACTCTGATGCTGGGAAAGGTTGGGGGCAGGAGGAGAAGGGGATGACCGAGAATGAGATGGCTGGATGGTATCACCGACTCTGTGGACATGAGTTTGAGTGAACTCAGGGAGTTGGTGATGGATAGGGAGGCCTGGCGTGCTGTGATTCATGGGGTCGCGGAGAGTCGGACACGACTGAGCGACTGAACTGAATTGAACTGAACTGAATAGCTTGCATAGGGTTAGTGCTTAACATATTAATAATTTTCAAAGCAGTTTCACCTAATTTTAGCTACTAGGTACTATAAGCAAGATTTAGAGAAATAAATAGAAAGTACAAGCTTTGCCTTCTTAAATTCATAATTTAAGAACTTGGAAGCAAATGAATATTGAAGATACAATAGGGGACTGGAATAAGCCTTTAAAGTTTCTTTTCTTGTTATTTAAAATTTCAAGACTGTTTATCCTATCATACTTATGTCACATCTGCAGTAGAGAGGAAAATTCAGTATGTCCTAAATATGTGTTTGGAGAAGGCAATGGCACCCCACTCCAGTACTCTTGCCTGGAAAATCCCATGGATGGAGGAGCCTGGTAGGCTGCAGTCCGTGGGGTCGCTAAGGGTCGGACACGACTGAGCGACTTCACTTTCACTTTTCACTTTCACACATTGGAGAAGGAAATGGCAACCCACTCCAGTGTTCTTGCCTGGAGAATCCCAGGGACAGTGGAGCCTGGTGGGCTGCCATCTATGGGGTCACACAGAGTCAGACACGACTGAAGCGACTTAGCAGCAGCAGGAGCAAATATGTGTTAAAAATGGATTCTGTGTGTTTGTGCGTGTATGATGAGAAATAGTGATAAAACTATATATATAATATTTTGTTACTTGCCTACTTTCTTTCCTTACTATGTATCTTTTCCATTATTACTATAAGGTATTGTTGACTATACACTATTATGGCTATATACTATTGAAAAAGATTAGACTTCAAGACATTCAGTATATCCAAAATTAAAGATAAAAATTTCATAATCATAAAAGTCATTGAAACAGGAAGCTATAAATAATTTAAATTCAACCAATAACAAAGTTTCCAAAAAAATATGAGGCAAAACTGACAGAACTAAGGAAAGGAATAGACCAATCAACAAACAGAGATTTTAATATCTATAATTTTTATATTTTAATACCCATCATTTTATAATTTAATAGTTATCATTTAGTCATTGATTAACATAAAACCACAGAGAAACAGAAATAATGATGATATAGAGGATGAGAAAAGCACTGTCAGTCAAATTGCCTAAATTGACATTTGTAGAACATTAACCACAACTTCAGGATATACATTTTTTAAAGGAACATGCAAGTTGATAACTCAAGCCTTTGTTGTTGTTTAGTTGTTAAGTCATGACTGACTCTTTGCGACCCCATGGAGTATAGCCCACCAGGCTCCTCTCTCCATGGTATTTCCCAGGCAAGAATACTGGAATGGGTTGCTATTTCCTTCTCCAAGAATTTAAGCCTTAATAAACATTAAAGGATCAAAATTATTAAGGAGTATATGTTCTTATTCTCTTAATATAGCAGTATTAAAATAGACATCACAAATAATAAAATAGCTAAAAAATACCATAATACTTGAAAATTAAACAGCAACTTTAAATTTCCCAGATCAAAGAAAAAACACAAGGGAAATTAAAAGATATTTTCTATTTAATTCTTTTGAAATGTATAGTAGAAGTCAATTATTTAAGTTTATATCTTAAAAAGTTACAAAAGAAGAGCAAATTAAACACAAAGAAGGCAGGAAAAAGGATTCAATAAAATGAAAATGGAAATAGGTAAAATAGAAAAATTGACAATGGAGAAAGCCATTAAAATAAAAACCTAATGCTTTGAAAGGATTAATAAAATTGATTAATACCTAGCAAGAGGGATCAACCAAAAAGAAATGAAATAATCTACTAATCTGAGTAATGAAAGAAGGATGCCATTTTCTATCATCCAAACACTAGAAACTTCATGTCAATAAATTCAAATTAGATAAGATGGAAAACTCCTTTTAAAACACAAATGGACATAATAAGATATAGAAAAGTGGTGTATCTAAAATTCACAATTTAAAGAATATTGTTATGACTGGTTTAATTGGTAAACTCCATTATATATTTTATGAAGACAGAATGCCAATCTTATACATTCTTTCTGAAATAGGGAAAGAGGAAACATTTATAACTTATGTAATAAAGTCATCAGGCAACTGATTACAAAACCTAATAAAGAAGAAATTATAAAGAAATTGGAAGAAAATAATAAAAAAGTATCTGTCTTGAATATAGACTCAAAAAGCATTAAAACATAAAAAACTAGAATTCAGCAAATAACGAAAGCACAATGGGCAAATGAGGTTTATTCTAAGATCTTAAACAAGATGGTTTAAAATATTTAAAGATTGACCAATGTATTCACCATACTAAAACAATAAATTAAAATGCATATCATCCTTTTCAAAGATGTGGATAAGTCATTTCATAAAATCATTAGATATCTGATTTCTAAATATCATGCAGAAAACTAGGAGCAAAAGGAAAATCCCCGGTCAAATTAAAAGCATCTTATTAAACCTATAGTTAACATCCTACTAAATGATAACATCTGCACCCTTAAAATCTTTGCTGCTTATTATACTTGAACTCAAAAAATGTCTGGCCAAGTATTTTAATGTTTTATGTGTACTTTAAGGTATAATTATCAATTATTTAGTGGAAATACATCCATATGTAATTTCCTCAAAACTGTTTCCTGTCTAATTCTCTTTTCAAGTATATCTAAATTACTACTTAATTTTTCCATCCAGGTATAAATGTCAATGATTTTTATTGACATTTAATATTCCAATCTATAAAGTCCTTGATAATATAAGTCTAATAGGTCCTGATTACACATATATTTGTTATATTTTAACTGGCAACTTTTATTTATCCACCCCTAATTCTTCTGATCCTTGAAGGCCTGGCCTGAGGATGATGTTCATTAAAAGGATATTCCTTTACTCCTGACTGGAGGTGTACCTATTTGCCAGAATTTTAAGCTAATTTTTATAGTTGAGATTTCCTTGATTGTGCACGTAATATAAATTCAAACCACAGACCCTCCTGAGAAAAGTCGAGCAATTCTCAGAGAAAAATTAGTACCATCATTTTTTTTCTCACCTGAAGCCTATAAAAATAAGCTGTTTTCTGAATTGGTTTATTTTAAAAGGACAGTTCACAGCTTAAAACTTACACTTGAATTATCCTTTATTTGTACAGCATCCTCAGATTTAGGTTTTCCTCTGCCAGATCTAAGGTCTAGTGTCCAATTTCCATTAACGCTCTTTATTTCTGCCAAAGTTCCTTGTATGCAGGACAGCCCCAGTTTTCACATTTATTTACCACTCTGATATCAGCTTACAGCTTTGCGGGAAAAGCAGGGTATAGAGGCCCTTGGTGATTTCACCCACTTCTTATAAACTCAGTAATGCATTCAAAAGCTTATGGCTATAATTTATCCAACATTTGCATATTTTTATGCCAAAAGGGAATTTCAGAATATCTAGTCTGCCATTCTGATGGAAATATAAGTATAGACTCCCATGGCCTTTATTATTTTCTTAAATGATTCCTTAAATATTATATAAGGGCACTCAGACAGTGATACAAGAAGGCATATGTCTATGTTATAGAGACAAGTTTTGCTGCATTTGAAAATTTTCATCCAAAAGTAAAAGTTAAGCAAGATTCTTTCATTTCCAAAATTGTTTCACTGGAGTTAGGCAAACTTGGAAGCTGCTTGGTTTCCTGCAACCAGAGAAGAGTGGAAAATTACTGTTTCAGGAATTTGGACCCTAGGAAATACGGCTCAATGTGTACCTGCTTTATAGAAAAAATAAATTTATACAGCTGTGAACAAAACCACTATAATTTGCAACACTCCATCATTTTCTGAAGTATTCTAAGTCCTTACTTTGCTCTGAGTCATATGACTCATCAGAAGAAAACAAACATTCCCACTCTCCCCTACTGTATTTTAAACTAAGTGATGGAAATTATAGTGCTGACAAGCCTGATAGGATTAGAATGCTGACACATGGATAATCCAACTGTTTCCTTTAGCCCATTCAGCTCATGCGGTTTGGTGTAAACACTGTAATATCACCTGCCTCCGTCTGCATGCCCATTAAAAAATGCAAATAAATTCTGGCTTACTTTGACTTTAACGGTTATGGTGTCTGTATTTTGTATTCTCCATGATCGTAGCACTGCTCCAATTCCATTCAAAATGTGGCCTTCAGAAAGCGTTTAACTTTCTTGAAAGCAACTTTTTTATTTCTTTTTTTGTACTGCAGAGACTGAGTTCATCTGATTTTAATGCGGGGCTTCTCTGGCGGCTCAGTGGTAAAGAATCCACCTGCCAACACAAGAGACACAGGACACAAGGGTTCGATCCCTGGGTTGTGGAGATCCCCTGGAGGAGGAAATAATCCATTCCTGTATTCTTGCCTGGAAAATTCCATGGACAGAGGAGGCTGGCAGGCTACAGTCCATAGGGTCGACAGTCTGTGGGGTTGCAAAGAGTCGGCCACAACCGAGCATGAGTACAACAACACAAAAACCGCTAAGGAGTTAATCGGCTTTTCAGTCAACAGGCACAGCCCAGCAACTATATGCACTGATTACATGATTTGTGGTGAAGGAATATGAGGTAACTTGAAGTCGGATTATCCTTTTAAAAATATTACTAACATAAGCAAATCCTGAAAGTTTGGGGGTTCCTTTTAATGTTATATTTTCCATGAAATGTGATAAGTATGAAAAATGGAATTTTTGGATTACACAAAGAATTGAATAAACAGAGTTCATGGAAAAGTCTGGGCTAATGAAGTAAAAAGATTCCATCTATTAGTTTAAACTTAGCTTTCATATTTATCCTAGTATATAGATAGGAAAAACAAAGATGTTTTTCCTAATAGGATGTGATATATCATATTTTATGATAATTTGAATGGGAGCCTGATCTGCTGAGCATTGTATTTCTGTGTCTGCATGTGACAGAAGAGTTCTTGTGTACCAGGATCAATCATTGAGAAAACTGCTTCTCTCGTTTCACAAAAGAGGCCCCACCTTCCTTTGGATCCCAAGCCAACCTTGGTCTAGAAGCTTTTGTGAATCTCTGGTACTTTCTTACAGACTTAGTATGCATTTAAATGTTTATGGTTGTAATTTATCCAGCACTTGTGTGTTTTATGGCAGAAATATATTTCAGAGTATGTGTTCTGCCACTCTGCTGGACATGCAGTCTGGATCAGTTCAGTTCAGTTCAGTCGCTCATGTGTCCGACTCTTTGTGACCCCATTAATCAAGGCACACCAGGCCTCCCTGTTCATCACCAACTCCCGGAGTTAACTCAAACTTATGTCCATCGAGTCGGTGATGCCATCCAGCCATGCCATTCTCTGCCGTCCCCTTCTCCTCCTTCCCCCAATCCCTCCCAGCATCAGAGTCTTTTCCAGTGAGTCAGCTCTTCGCATGAGGTGGCCAAAGTATTGGAGTTTTAGCTTTAGCATCAGTCCTTCCAATGAGCACCCAGGATTGATCTCCTTTAGAATGTACTGGTTGGATCTCCTTGCAGTCCAAGGGACTCTCCGGAGTCTTCTCCAACACCACAGTTCAAAAGCATCAATTCTTCAGCGATCAGCTTTCTTCACAGTCCAACTCTCACATCCATACATGACCACTGGAAAAAGCATAGTAATGTCTCTGCTTTTTAATATGCTATCTAGGTTGGTCATCACTTTCCTTCCAAGGAGTAAGCATCTTTTAATTTCATGGCTGTGATCAGCATCCACAGTGATTTTGGAGCCCCCCAAAATAAAATCTGACACTGTTTTCACTGTTTCTCCATCTATTTCCCATGAAGTGATGGGACCAGATGCCACGATCTTAGTTTTCTGAATGTTGAGCTTCAAGCCAACTTTCACACCATGCTTAAATATTTTCTTTGGAATAATTTCTATGAAATAATAATAAATATATATTGGGTTACTGATTGAGATCCTAAAACCCTTGTAAGTAGAAATACTATGAGAATAATCTGTTCTAATATTTGATCTTTGGCCCTGGATCTTGACACAAAGTCCTTAAATACCTTGAAATGTCCTGTGTGACAAGAATGTCTTTTGTTCCAATGAGGTGACTGTTGGTGGGCTTCTGGATGGTGGCTGGTCTCAGAAAGGCCAACTCGTTGTTGTTCGGTCACTAAGTCATGTCCAACTCTTTGTGATCCCATGGACTGCAGAACACCAGGCTTCCCTCTCCTTCACTGTCTACCTGAGTTTGCTCAAACCCATGTCCATTGAGTCAGTGATGCCATCCAACCATCTCATATTCTGTCATCCCCCTCTCTTCTTGCCCTCAATCTTTCCCAGCATCAGGGTCTTTTCCAGTGAGTCAGTTCTTTGCATCAGGTGGCCAAAGTATTGGAGCCTCAGCTGCAGCATCAGTCCTTCCAGGGAATATTTAAGATTGATTTCCTTCAAGAGTGAGTGGCTTGAACTTGCTGTCCAAGGGACTCTGGAGAGTCTTCTCCAACACCACAATTCGAAATCATCAATTCTTTGGTGATCAGCTTTCTTTATGGTCAAACTCTCACATCCATACATGACCACGGGAAAAACCATAGCCTTGACTAGACGGACCTTTGTTGGCAAAGTGATGTCTCTGCTATTTAATATGCTAACTAGGTTTGTCACAGCTTTTCTTCCGAGGAGCAAGTGTCTTTTAATTTCGTCATGATTAGAAGTTTAGAACATTAAGCCCCACTCCCCAGTTTTTTATTTTTTAGAAATAAAGAGCTAGAAATTGAGGTATTAATTGATCATGCCTATCGTGATGCAGCCCCCATAAAATTCTCCCACATATGAGGTTCCAAGAGCTTCTGGGGTGGTGAGCACATGTACATGCCAAGAATGTACATACCAACACATGTACATACCAAGGATGTGGCACAACCTCATTTCACAGAGAAAAAAGATCGTGGGGTCTGGACTCTACCAAAGCTCACCACATATGACTCTCTTCATCTGACCATTCAATAATATCTTTAAAAATATCCTTTGTAATAAATTGGCGATACTTAAGCTGTTTGCTTGGGGCTGTGAACTTCTTTATCAAATTATAGAACCCAAGGAAAGGGTAGTGGGAACCTCTCGTTTGTAGAAGTTGCGGGTAACCGGGGAACCTGCTACTTCAAATTGGCATCTGAAAGAGGCGTCAGTCTTGTTGGACTGGTCCTCACCCTGTGGGGTCTGAGCTAACTCCAGCTGTGTGTGTGTGTACTTAGTCGCTGACTCTGGGATCCTATGGACTATAGCTTGCCAGGCTCCTCTGTCCATGCAATTCTCTAGGGAAGAATACTAGAGTGGGTTGCCATGCCCTCCTCCAGGGGATCTTCCCAACCCCATGACCAAACCCAGGTCTCCCACATTGCAGGTAGATTCTTTACCATCTGAGCCACCAGGGAAGCAACCCTGGTTAGACACAGAATTAAACTGTAGAATACTGAGCTGGTTTCAGAGAAGAGGTTAGTGTGGGAAAAACTCTACACAGTTGGTCCCAGAAGTGTTCTTTATGAGTAGCGAGTTTTTTCTAAAACTGAAGTGAGTGGAATGAAAACGTTAGTCACTCAGATGTGTCTGTATTGTTGTGACCTCATACGCTGCAGCCTGCCAGGCTCCCCTGTTCATGGAATTCTCCACAAGAACACAGGCGTGGGTTGCCATGCCCACGTCCAGGTATCTTCCCAGCTCAGGGATCAAACATGGGTCTCCTGCATTGCAGGCATACTCTTTACCATCTGAGCTACCAAATGTAACTTAAAGGCACACGTACAACTATGAAATCTGTATATCCTAGAAAATGCTCTGATAATTCTCCAGGGCTGAGTAATGGATTTTAACGGACTGAATTATATCTCCCAGCACTTATATGTTGCAGACCCACCTCCCGATGTGGCTGTATTTGGAGATAGGGTTTTAAATAAGGTCACTTAGGTAGGCTCTTAATCCAACAGGACTAAGGACTAGGGCCACAAAGAGTTGAACACGACTGAGTGACGTTCACCTCAGGGACCTTTTACCAGGGAAATACATGCACACAGAGAAAAGGACATGTAAAAACACAGAGAGAAGTTAGCTGTCTGTAAGTCAAGGAGAGAGCCACAGGAGAAGTCAGTCTGCCAGCATCTTGATCTTGGATTTCCAGGCTCCAGAAATGTGAGAAATAAATTTTGTATTTTAAGCCACCTATCTATGGTATTTTATTATGCACCCCTGGTCAATTAATACAAGGGTGCTTGAAAACACAGATTTACAGGACACAAAGGATATTTTCTAATCATCTATTTCAGGGTTTCTAAAGGGAAGGGAAGCCTGGCACGCTGCAGTCCATGGTGTCGAAAAGAGTCAGATACAACATAATGACTGAACAACAACAAAAATACTTCTGTTTGCAGGTTAGAAGTTCAGGTTATTTACTTCATTACAAAATATTGTTAGATATAAAATTATTCCATAAAATACTGTACTCAAATACCCTTTTATTTTAATGTGGAAGATATTATTGGAATTAACTCAATAATATTGACAATAGTAGTAACAATACATATTTTATATAAACTGTGGAAAATTCTTAAAGAGATGGGAATTCCAGACCTCCTTACCTGCCTCCTGAGAAATCTGTATGCAGGTCAAGAAGCAATAGTTAGAACCAGACATGGAACAATGGACTGGCTCCAAATTGGGAAAGGAGTACGTCAAGCCTATATATTGACACCCTGCTTATTTAACTTTTATGCAGAGTACATCATGCAAAATGCTGGGCTGGATGAAGCACAAGCTAGAAACAAGATTGCCTGGAGAAATATCAATAACCTCAGATATACAGATGACATGACCCTTATAGCATAAAAGTGAAGAGGAACTAAACAGCCTCTTGATGAAAGTGAAAGAGGAGAGTGTAAAACTCAACATTCAGAAAACTAAGATCATGGCAACTGGTCCCATCACTTAATGGCAAATAGATGGGGAAACAGTGAAAGACTTTGGGCTCCAAAATCACTGCAGATGGTGACTATAGCCATGAAACTAAAAGATGTTTCCTCCTTGGAAGAAAAGCTATGACCAACCTAGACAGCATATTAAAAAGCAGAGACATTACTTTGTCCACAAAGGTACATCTAGTCAAAGCTGAGGTTTTTCCAGTATTCACGTTTGGATGTGAGAGTTGGACAATAAAGAAAGTTGAGCACCGAAGAACTGATGCTTTTGAACTGTGGTGTTGGAGAAGACTCTTGAAAGTCCTTTGGACTGTAAGGTGATCAAACCAGCTAATCCTAAAGGAAATCAGTCCTGAATATTCATTGGAAGGACTGATGCTGAAGCTGAAACTCCAATACTTTGGCCACCTGATATGAAGAACTGATTCACTGGAAAAGACCCTGATGCTGGGAAAGATTGAAGGCAGGAGAAGGGGCCGACAGATGATGAGATGGTTGGATGGCATCATCGATTGACATGAGTTTGAGCAACTTCTGGGAATTGCTGATGGACAGGGAAGTCTGGTATGCTGCATGCAGTCCATGGGGTTGCAGAGTCGGACACGACTGAGCGACTGAACTGATAATTATATAAGATTTAGACCTAATATTATAATAACTATCATTTGATAAGTATTTCTTCTATGCCAAACCTTGCACTCTTTTCATACCTTTCTTTGTATTATTAACGTCTTAATTTAGTAATGAGCAAACTGAAGTTCAGCAATACTAACATACTTGCAATTTTTCACAGAGTTAATAATTACCCTGGGAATGTAGCACATTCTTAGAAACAAGTTGGAAGTGTGATCCCAAGGAGAATAGCTTCCATCACATATTTCAAAGCAGAAAAAAAATTATACAAAATCATGGACTTGGTCCAAACTTACATTTATCAAAGAAGTAAAGTAAATGCAAAGAAAGTTTAAGAAATACGTTAAGATTAGACATCTATTTAGCAGCAGAATCAGAACTAGAACCCAGAATGATTGAAAAATTGTCAAAATCTCTTTTGTTTCCAATACAGTATACAAAAATCACACATTTTAAAGTATTATTTAAATAAAAATCTATGCTTAATACTTAAAAATGTGAAGTCCAGTTGCACCAAATGTCAAGTGTAACAATTTTACTTTATTTTCAATTCTGATAAAGTTAAGTTTCAGTCGATCACAGAGCATTCACATTGTTGGAATAATGTTCTACATCATTCATGCTTATAGTAAAATAAACGTAGTCAATGGAGAACTGATAATAAGATATGGGTCCTAAAATATATAAATAAATAGATGAGTGAGTGAATGAATAAATAAATAACTTTCTGATAATATCTCTCAAAAAAGAAACTTATAAGTTGTAGATTGGGAGAATTTGATTATTAAAATACATATTTAAGCCTCTTGTATACACTAAACATTAAAGAATTTAGAATTGGTGACATTTAATTAAAAATTTAGTTTTTAAGAACATAAAACAGAGTATCTCCTAAATTACAGGTTATTAGGAGAGTATGTTTCAAATTATTGGTTTTAAAGATTTAACTTTACAGTTGTCTCAGCTTTTGTTCAGCCACATTATCTGACACAAATAGGATTTAAAGAGAAGAATCTTAAAAAATCAGTGTGGCTGAAATCCTTAAGAAAAGAATCCTTCAGGTCAATCCTAAAGAAAATCCTGATGGAATGTTTTTATCTTATTTAGAGCAACAGCTTTGTAAAGAATATAAAATATTTTGACAAAAACATACTTTACTGTTTTTGTTGTAGAAAAGTTTCCTAGATATGTAATGGTCCCCAGATCATGGATAGCTTTGTATTCCTATTATGGACAAATCTCATTAGACAAATGTTAAGTGGGCATTGACTACTATAGGGGCCACTCCATTTGGGAATGTCATGTGGAGTCTATCACACAGCTGTATGAAAAACATCAAACAGAAGAATGGAATTCATACATCGTAGTATATATCAGATGAAGTCAAATATTAAAAGTCTATTAAAGCAATCTATAATCCAAAATCAGCAGTATTATTTTGTATATTGTCCTTGTATAATAGACAAAGTAAATACAGTATTATTACACTTATGATGACATAAACTAATAGTTTCCAAATTTTCAATTTGAATCTTGTTGTTTAAAAAAGTTATTTTTATAAGGTTTACTTAAAATCTAATATTCACATAAACAAATAGATGTTCCATTATTTTAGATGTCCCATTAGAAGGTAATCACTCACTAAAACATTACTAAGTATAATGTGAAAAATAAGATTGGAATATTCCTGATAATTGGAAAGATTCTCAACAAAACATAGTTAATTAACCTGAATTTAAAAAATCATACACTGCGGTCAAGTGAAGATAGTCCCTGCGATGTAAGGATGGTTCAACATATGTAAATCTATAATTATGATACACCACATGGATAGAATGAAAGATAAAAACTGCATGACCATCTCTGTAGATACAGCAAAAGCACTGGACATAATACAATATTTTTCATGATAAAACACTCAACAAATTATATGTATACTAATAGAAGGAACATATTTCAACATAATAAAGCCAAGCAAGACATGTTCACAGCTACCAGCATACTCAACGGTGAAAGGCTGAGTGATTTTCTTCTAAGATCAGGAACAAGACAAGGCTGCCTATTTTCACTACTCCTATTCAGGTATTTCACTAACTCCTGTTCTCAACTCCTAGTACTGCAAGCCCTAGCCAGAGAAATCAAGCGAAAAAAAAAAAAAAAAAGCATCCAAATAAGAAAGAAGGACATAAAGTTATCTTTGTTGGCCAATGATAAGCGTACATATATAAGTGTGTGTGTGTGTGTGTGTGTGTGTGTGTAGAGTAGTGTAGTGCAGTGTATACCTATAGAAAATCCTAAAGACTATACCAAAAAACTGCTAGGACTAGTCTACAAATTTAGTAAAGTTGCAGACTATGAAATCAACATACTAAAACCAGTTGTTTTTCTATAAGAAGGCAATATGGCTGTCTGAGGTGGCCTTACAAATAACTGTGAATAGAAGAGAAGCAAAAGGCAAAGGAGAAAAGGAAAGATATACCCATTTGAATGCAGAGTTCCAAAGAATAGCAAGGAGAGATAAGAAAGCCTTCCTCAGCAATCAATGCAAAGAAATAGAAGAAAACAATAGAATGGGAAAGACTAGAGATCTCTTTAAGAAAATGAGAGATACCAAGGGAACGTTTCATGCAAAGATGGGCACAATAAAGAACAGAAATTGTATGGACCTAACAGAAATAGAAGATATTAAGAGATATTAAGAGGTGGCAAGAATACACTTGCCACTTGTATAGAACTATACAAAAAAAGATCTTCACGACCCAGATAATCACGATGGTGTGATCACTCACCTAGAAACAGACGTCCTGGAATGTAAAGTCAAGTGGGCCTTAGGAAGCCTCACTACAAACAAAGCCAGTGGAGGTGATGGAATTCCAGTTGAGCTCTTTCAAATCCTGAAAGATAATGCTGTGAATGTGCTCCACTCAGTATGCCAGAAAATTTGGAGAACTCAGCAGTGGCCACAGGACTGGAAAAGGTCAGTTTTCATTCCAATCCCAAAGAAAGGCAACCAAAGAATGTTCAAACTACCACACAATTGTACTCATCTCACACACTAGCAAAGTAATGCTCAAAATTCTCCAAGCCAGGCTTCAAAATTATGTGAACCGTAAACTTGCAGATGTTCAAGCTGGATTTAGATAGAGGCAGAGGAACCAGAGATCAAATTGCCAACATCCGTTGGATCATCTAAAAAGCAAAAGAGTTCCAGAAAAACGTCTATTTCTGCTTTATTGACTATGCCAAAGCCTTTGATTGTGTGGACCACAGCAAACTGTGGAAAATTCTTCAAGAGATGGGAATACCAGACCACCTGACCTGCCTCCTGAGAAACCTGTATACAAGTCAGGAAGCAACAGTTAGCACTGGACATGAAACAACAGACTGGTTCCAAATAGGGAAAGGAGTATATCAAGGCTGTATATTGTCACCCTGTTCATTTACCTCATATGCAGAGTACATCATGAGAAATGCTAAGTTGGAAGAAGCACAAGCTGGAATCAAGATTGCCGGGAGAAATATCAATAACCTCAGATATGCAGATGACACCATCCTTATGGCAGAAAGTGAAGAGGAACTAAACAGCCTCTTGATGAAAGTGAAAGAGGAGAATGAAAAAGTTGGTTTAAAACTCAACATTCAAAAAATGAAGATCATGGCATCTGGTCCTCTCACTTCATGGCAAATAGATGGGGAAACAATGGAAACAGTAACAGACTTTATTTTTTGGGTTTCAAAATCACTGCAGATGGTGATTGCAGCCGTGAAATTAGAAGATGCTTGCTCCTTGGAAGAAAAGTTATGACCAACCTAGATAGCATATTAAAAAGCAAGGCATTACTTTGCCAACAAATGTCCATCTAGTCAAAGCTATGGTTTTTCCAGTAGTCATGTATGGATGTGATAACTGGACTATAAACAAAGCTGAGTGCCGAAGAATTGATGCTTTTGAACTGTGGTGTTAGAGAAGACTCTTGAGAGTCCCTTGGACTGCAAGGAGATCAAACAAGTCAATCTTAAAGGAAATCAGTCCTGAACATTCATTGGAAGGACTGATGCTAAAGCTGAAACTCCAATACTTTGGCCACCTGATGTGAAGAACTGACTCATAAGAAAAGACCCTGATGCTGGGAAAGATTGAGGACAGGAGCAGAAGGGGACGACAGAGAATGAGATTGTTGGTTGGCATCACTGACTCAATGGACATGAGTTTTGGTAAACTCTGGTAGTCAGCGATGGATAGGGAAGGCCTGTCGTGTTCCCGTCCATGGGGTTGCAAAGAGTCAGACACAACTGCAGGACTGAACTGAACAAAATATTTTAAAAATAAAGAAACTAATCTTATTCACCATAGCATCAAAGAAAAACTGTGAGAATAAATTTAACCATGAAGGCAAAAGACATGTATGCTGAAAACTAGATTTTGATGAAAGAAACAAAAAAGTGAAAAAATATTCTGTGTTCATGGATCAGAAGAGTTAACATTATTAAAATGTTCACATTACATTTTCAGTTCAGTTCAGTTCAGTTGCTCAGTCGTGTCCGACTCTCTGCGACCCCATGAATCACAGCACGCCAGGCCTCCCTGTCCATCACCAACTCCCTGAGTTCACTCAAACTCATGTCCACAGAGTCGGTGATGCCATCCAGCCATCTCATTCTCAGTTGTCCCCTTCTCCTCCCGCCCCCAACCTTTCCCAGCATCAGAGGCTTTTCCAGTGAGTCAACTCATCGCATGAGGTGGCCAAAGTATTGCAGTTTCAGCTTTAGCATCAGTCCCTCCAATGAACACCCACGATTGATCTCCCCTAGAATGGACTGGTTGGATCTCCTTGCAGTACAAGGGACTCTCAAGAGTCTTCTCCAACACCACAGTTCAAAAGCATCAATTCTTTGTCGATCAGCTTTCTTCACAGTCCAACTGTCACATCCATACCTGACCACGGGAAAAACCATAGCTTTGACTAGATGGACCTTTGTTGGCAAAGTAATGTCTCTGCTTTTTAATATACTATCAAGGTTGGTCATAACTTTCCTTCCAAGGAGTAAGCGTCTTTTAATTTCATGGCTGCAATCAGCATCTGCAGTGATTTTGGAGCCCCAAAAAATAAAGTCTGACACTGTTTCCACTGTTTTTCCATCTATTTCCCACATTACATTTAGTTACCTACTAATTCACTGTAATCCCTACCAAAATTCCAAAGTCATTTTCCATAGAAATAGAGCAAACAATCCTAAAATTTATTTGGAGTCACAACAGACCCTGAATACCCAAAATAATTTTGAGAAAGAACAACAAAGCCAGAGGCATCACACTTTCTGATTTCAAGCTATATTACCAAGCTGCAGTAATAAAAACAGTATAGTTCTGGCATAATATGGATGCATAGATCAATGGAATAGAATTGAGAGCCCAGAAATAATTTCCTCAATATACAGTCAACTAATATTTGACAATCAAGTCAACAATACTCAATGGAGAAAGCCTCCTGCGTTGAAGATGCTGGGAAAACTAGATAATCACAGACAAAAGAATAAAATTGGACCCCTTATCTCACACCACTTGCAAAAATAAGCTCAAATGGATTAAATACCTGAACCATAAAACTCCTAGAACATAAAAAAAACATTATTTTTTATTTGTCTCAGAAGAAATTTCCTGGATACAACAAAAGCACAAGCTACAAAAGGAAAAATAAAAGTGTGGGACTATATTAAACTAAAGAGCATTTGTGCAGCAAAAGAAACAGCAAAATGAAAGGCAATCTATGAAAAGGGGGAAAATATTTGCAAGCCATGTATCAGATAGGCATTAATACCCAAAATATATAATGAACTCATGCAATTCAATAGCAAAAGAAGCAAAGAAGCAAAAACCCTGAGCAACTTACACCTATTTGAATGTCTATCATCAAGACAAGATACAACAAGTATTGGTGAGGGTGTGCAGAAAAGGGAACCATTGATGGTGGAAGTAAAAATTGATGTAGCCACTGTGGAAAACTATGGATCCAGTATGGTGGGTCCAAAAATTTAGCAATAAAACTACCATATGATCCAGCCACTTCTATCTGTATATACAAAAGAAATGAAAACAGGATCTTGAAGAGATCTCTGCACCCCCATGTTTATTGCAGCATTATTCACAATGCTCAACATATGAAAGCAACCTAAGTGTCCAGAAAACCCTCAACTTTCTTTCACAAGGAAAATTATGTCTTGTGAATAAAACTTGAGGGCATTATGCTAAGAAAAATCAGGCAGGCAGAAAAAGAAATACTGTATGATATCATGTATATGCAAAATCTAGAGAAAGTTGACTCAGATAAATAAAGAGTACAGTGGTGGTTACTATGGGCTAAGGGGTGAGGAAAATGGGATGATTTTGGTCAAAGAGTAGAAGCATTCAGTTATAAGATGAACATGCTCTAAATATCTAATATATGATATGATAATTATGGCTAATAATACTATATCATATACTTGAAAGTTAAGTAAGAAAGTAAACTCTAATGTCTTTATCACATACATAAAGATGGTAAATGTATGATGGGATACAGGTGTTAGCTAATACAATGATGGTAATTATTTGCATTATGTAAATATTTCAGATCAACCAGTTGTACACTTTAAATTTACACAAATGTATGTCTCAGTTATATCTTAATAAAAATCAGAATAACTTATTTATATCTACTTCTGAAGTCTTTGTTTATGGATTTTTTCCCCTTGTGCTTGTGAATTCAAAGATAACATACCACTGATTAGTTTTACATGAAGTGTTTCTGTTTCTAAAGAAACTAAAGAAAATTCTATGAATAACTATTTTAGATTATATTTATTAACACTAACGAATACTTAGAAAATTCCAGGAATATTGATTTCACAAAACCTTCATTTTAGAGATGAACCACATGTATAAATTCAAGAGCAGTTCCATAGAGGATAAGAAAGATGTGTAGTGTGGATATTAAAATTTTCTTTAAAGAAACTAGTTGTTTTTTAACATTTAGTTGTCATTTAAAGGATATGCAAATGCCTGTTACTCTTTGACCATGTGTCACTATAAAGAGTTTTTAAATCAATTTTTAAATCACTGATATACATATCTGAAATTCTGAGAAAGAGCTTTCATTCTGTGAAATTAAAATATTTGAAGAATACAGATAAAATGTTTAAAAATATTTTTCTAATATTAGATAAATTCAGGTTTACATGAATATCCACTTGTTAGGTAGATAAACAGATTACTAAAAAATTAAAAAGAAAAGCAAACTAGAAGTGAAAGATATGAAAGGATTATGTGAAGATAAAAATTTTATGCATATATTCTCTCTTAGAATTTCAAATAATTCTATTTATATAATTCCTCTTGGGGTTCCAAATTGCAAGTCAATGCTTTTAAGGATAGAATTATGTTTGGAAAGATTACTCTGCCATGATCTCAAACAAGTGCTCTGTGTACAACTTATATAATCCTATCTTAAGTAAGTTTTCATCTTTCATGTTCTTTCACATTCTTTTTTTTGGAACTGGGAGGACCACCTTTATGGCTTTATAATTTTTCAAAGGTCAATTCATCAACATTGGGACTCAACACATATTCTAATCTCAACTATTGCCTTTTCATCTACAGTTTATCCTATTCAACTTCTTCACCAGCCATTTCCCAAATATTAGCTGTAATCTTCTATTGTAAGACTATCTATTACGTCCCACTCCATTCACTGCACCTGATTGCAAGCACTTTGAAATGAGAAACACCACTTGCTTTCACCATCATAATCCAGGGTCTCTCATGGCTTGGCCAGTTTGGATTCCCTGCATGATATATTCACGTGTCTCTAGTTTCTTTGTGGTCTTCAGCCCTATATCCTCTAAATTGGATACCAGCCTCCCCAGTAACTGTGAAATTACGAGTCCCCAAATCCCCATTATGAAAATTAAGATTGTTTGGATTTGAGGAAGCTCAAAATTATTTTCGAAAATTTTTGCAACCCAGCCATTGTGGAAACACTCACCTAGCTGAGCACTGTTTGCTAACTGCTCTAAAAGAGGGGCCAGGGTACTTCAGAATGTTAATGTCACATGGATCATGATAACTGGGACAGCCTGAAACTATCTAACACACTATTTTTCAAACAATTAAAATAAATCACTTCAATTACATTGCCTGGAATGGGTATGTTATTTTTAGTCACAGGTATAATGATATGTCCCAGCAGGTTTTAGAGAAAAATGGGGAGGATCTCCTCGTGACATGCTAGGCATCGCAGAGCTCATAAATTAACGTTGGATAGAGCAATCAGGCTGGCAAACACTGGCAACATCCTTCATTTCCTAGTTAGAATTCGTTGTGGGTGGGCAGGTCAATCACTGCCATTTAAATCCTCACACCTGTGCGTCTTCACCATTTGGCTCACTGACAAATTTAAAAAGAAAACAAGACAAGCTTTCCCCCCGAAAAACACAACCTTTGAAAGGATGAGTGACAAATTCTACAAAGGAAAGTGCTGTGTTGTGCTGTTCTAACTTTTTTTTAAAAGAGGGATTTATGTTTACTGTAGGAGCACGTGTCTCCACATACTGATGAGTTCTCAGGTGCGGTGTCAGTGAACTTGAGGAAAGCAAAGCTTGCAAAATGCAGGCGAGTAGTTAAGTAAAACTGCTGCAGATTGTAACCACCTGCCTCTGCCTGGCTCAGGAAGCGCTGAAAGTCCATGGCCAAGTTCTTAGAAAACACCCCAACCAGTTCTCTCACCCTCAGAGAATACTGATGCCTGAAGTGGCTCCTAAACCTCAATTTCACTATTCATCTCTTCTCATGAGAGAAAGATCAGAGAGAAGATTCATTCTTAGAGTGTGTGAGTGTGTGTTGCTTCAAACAGTAGTTTAAAGAAACTTAAGAAATAGATACTGAAAACTGTATTAATCATGTATTGTATATGAGTTATTACTGCTAGAATGCAAGCTTTATGAAGGCAGGCATTTTTCTGTTGTGTTCAC
Source organism: Moschus berezovskii (assembly GCF_049115385.1). Classification (NCBI taxonomy): domain Eukaryota; kingdom Metazoa; phylum Chordata; class Mammalia; order Artiodactyla; family Moschidae; genus Moschus; species Moschus berezovskii. The sequence continues at coordinate 26,977,873 of NC_142485.1, read as the reverse complement.
TGCTATATCCTCAAAGAAAAATGCATAGCTTGTGGTAGATACTTAATGAATATTTGGTAGAATAACTGAGTGTATGTACGATTATCTATTAATCAATGCCTTTCTGTACTTGTACTCAGTAGCCCATAAAAATTCAAAATAATCCCTCCTACCACATGCCAGGTATGTTATTTAATGCTTATATGGGTTTATCACACAGGAGTTCTACTTTCTTATTTTACAAATTAACAGAATGAGACTGAATAGTTGTTCAAAGATTTGTTAAAGGTTATCTAGTAAACATCAGAGTTTAGCCTTGAGCCACTAGATGGTGTTTATACTATATAGATATTACATATATTCTGGCTTCTATTTTGAATCTATTGCATTTTGTTTATTTCTTCCACTAATGGCTGTTCTGTGTTTTTTTTTTTTTCCTATTCCTTACCAGTTTATTTGCTCATTTATAATGTATAACCACTTACTTTCACAGGGAATGAGAAGTGCATTCTAGAATCCTCACCAAAAGGATCTGAAGGGCTGGCGGGTATCTGAACTGAAACTAAAGCAATGGGGCTGAAGGCTCAGAAAGGTGCTCTTTGATCCCTCATGACTTGTGACAACTGATAACATGGAAGTGCTGCCTGAAAGGCAGGATAGTGGAGACACAGTAGAGCAAGAAACATACACAGATTCCTTTATACATATATATAAATCCTACATGTAAAAACTGAAACATAGACAAATCAGAGAGAATAGTATAATGAAACTACCGTATCTATCACTCAGCTTCAGCAATTATCAAGCTATAGCCAATCTTATTGCATCTATACCACCTCTCCTTTCTCCTTTGTTCTGGATTACTATGAATCACATTTCTAACTTTATATCATTTCATCTATAAATATTTCAGCATATAACTAAAATTAAGGCATTCCTTAATATAATTAAATATCCAGACATTTTCTATGTTTACCATATTTGTTTAAGCTTATTTGAATCAGGATCTAGATCAGATCCATATGTTGCAAATGGTTGATATAGTTCAAACTCTCTTTTGATCTTTAGGTTCCCCCCAGTTTGTTTGTTTTTTTTCTTTTCTTTCTCGTCATGTTTTTGAAAAACTAATTATTTTGTCTTATATGGGCTTCCCTGGTGGCTCAGAGGTTAAAGCGTCTGCCTCCAATGCGGGAGACCCGGGTTCGATCCCTGGGTCGGGAAGATCCACTGGAGAAGGAAACGGTAACCCACTCCAGTATTCTTGCCTGGAGAATCCCATGGACGGAGAAGCCTGGTAGGCTACAGTCCACGGGGTCGCATAGAGTCGGACACGACTGAGCGACGGAACGGAACGGATAGAATATTATACCCATTGGATTTTGTAGTTTCTTCCAGAAATGTCACTTATCATGTCCCTTGTTCCTGCACACTATTATTTAAAACTGGAGGCTTAATCAGAGTAGGGTTGGATGTTTTGCAAGAAAGGTTTCTAAGTGTTGGGAGCTTGTCTGGTAGCTCTCTGATTTGTGTCAGCAGCCACTGAAGATGCTGCCTAAATCCATTGCAGGGTTAGGGGGTGTTGCAAAGGGGGGATCTCCTGTGTGTCAGTTCTTACTTACTACTGAGAATGTGTCCACAAAGAGAACCCACACTCATCATTTCATCTGTGCATATCCTGGCAACCAGTTTACACAGGAAAGGCAGGACAGCAGCTAGGCCACTGCAACCAAGACAACAGGTTGAGAGTGAAGTGAAGTACAGTGAAAGTCGCTTAGTCATGTCTAACTCTTTGGGACCCCTTGGACTATACAGCCCTGGAGTACTCCAGGCCAGAATACTAGAGTGGGTAGCCTTTCCCTTCTCCAGGGGATCTTCCCAACCCAGCAATCCAACCCAGGGCTTCCACTTTGCAGGCAGATTCTTCACCATCTGAGCCACCAGGGAGGCCCAAGAATCCTGGAGTGGGTAGCCTTTCCCTTCTCCAGGGGATCTTCTCAACCTAGGGATCAAATCCACATCTCCTGCATTGCAGACAGATTCTTTACCAGCTGAGCTACCAGGATAGTCCAAAATGTCCTTAGCAGAGGATGGTTAGTGAAAGGTGGCCATATTAATAATTATGCCAGAGAAATAGATTTAAACTTGGTAAGTCCTGGGCAAGCTAGAACATAGGGCAAATGTATATATAATCCATTGCTGATTTATTTAAAAACACAATTTATTTTTCCATTATAGAGCATGTGGAGAAGGAAATGGCAACCGACTCCAGTATTCTTGCCTGGAACATCCCATGGACAGAGGAACCTGGTGGGCTATAGTCCATGGGATCGCAAAGAGTCAGACACAATTGAGCGACTTCACTTTCACTTTCTATAGAGCATATATATGTTGGGCATAAGAAATATTCAAGTGTGGCTATTTCCTGGTTCCTGCCCTTACAGATATTTCTGAGAAAAATGCTAATTCAGAAGAACACTCAGAGGTTTGAGGCCAAGAAAACATAAAGAGTTGAAAGTGTTTTAAGTTGCTCCGATCACATCCTATTTGTCAGACTTCAGGCACATGCTTTGCTGTCTCAACCAAAGGGAGGCTGGGAACTAACCTGGCTATTCTCTGAGAAGGAAGTATATTAGAGATAATAAGCAAGTAGGCAAATTATTCAACGTGCTGTTTTTGTGGTAAAAGAAAATAAGTTTTGAATATGGAATTTATTAAAGACAGTCATATGTATATGTACAAACAAGTTCATAAGACGTTTATATGCATATGTACATGTGAGTTCGTGATATTAATTTCAGTTTATTTCAGGCAGAACTCAGATACACAGTTTCTTTCTAAAGCTTACCCAGCCTCATCTTTTACAGAGCAAGGGCTATTGAGGCAATTAGTAATATAAACTTGCTAATCTGTCAGGGGCATGGATGAATTCCAATTAAAAACTGAATTTATTTGATCATGAGGAGAAAAGCTTAAAATGAAGGAAAAATATTTTTGTGAGCTTTCAATCTCCCAATTTTCTATTTCACTTTGTCGACATAGGAATTTTCTCTTTTTTTATCTGACTTTTGAGTTTAAATCAGAAGTAAATTTTTGTCTTACAAACTTTATACTCTTACTAGTTTCAAATTCCCATCTCTGTATTGCAAAACACTTAACGTGATTTAAGTTTAGTAGGAGTAGCGTTTAAATGCTAGGTCTTTGGAATCAATGCCAGGAAAGGACATGGGAGATTCTCATTTCAGCTGAAATGGCTAGGTGGATCATTCATCTTATTTGAACTTGGAGTTGGGTAGGGTAGTTATTACAAGTGTGTTCTATCAACATCACTTTGCCTTCTTGTAATGTTTTATCAGGAAAGGTGTACATTAGATTCAATGTGACTCAATGTCTGAGAAGAGGCAAGGGAAAGAAGGAAAGGGTGTTGATTGATAAGTGAGGTCTCACTACAAAAACCTATGGTCCATTCTCATAATGATGACAGAACCTCAGCTGCTATGCTCCAATTTGAAAACCAAAATTATTGTAGAGCTGGGAATATTTCTCAGCTCATAGTAGACTGATATGTAACTGCTTATGGGAATAGTAATAAATCACATAGATCAGAAGGTCCACAAGTTAATAGCTTAAAAAAGATTGGAATATTTTCTTTCATTTTAGACAAAAGTCTCTCTGGAGTATATACAGTGTAATAGAAGCAAGTAATTTCGACCACATACAAATTGTTCGGTGTTTTACATTCAGACTTCGAAACCCCTGCTTAACATTTCCTTTCAGGTCCAATTCATAAGCCTGGCATTTACAAATTTAAGAATCAAATTGCAGATCATTTTAAGCTGTATGTTAGATTGAATTGTAAATTCACTGTGAATGGAGCCGGCACTGAGATTCCCAGGATATATTTGTTCACACAGGAGAAAATAAAAGTATGCTTTTTGATTCAACCCCTCCGTCTAATTGAATAGGAAATATAATATTATAAGATTGATTGAAGGACGCAAACTGATTTTAAGTGAATATTCATCATTTCCTCCCACTGATACATACTTAACTTGGGTTAGGTGATACAATTCATGAGATTTTAATCTGCCTGTAATTTCATACCTAGGATACTTCAGAAAGCTTATATTCTGTGTATGTTTCACTCTCAGAGGGAGATGGGAAACTAAACCCATAATGAGGTAAATAGTCAAGTTAAATATCATAATACTTTCAATCCCCAGATCTCTCTATTCTCGTAGACCTAGCCAACTTTAGAACTACAGAAAAGTGCTATCACTATATTTACAAAGGATGGAACATTATATACATGCTTAAAATTTTGAAAAATCAACTCTAATATTCCTAGATAAATTGTAGGCATGGATTATATTAAGAAATGCCAGAAAATGTTGATAAATTATTGAACTTAATTTTGCAGGTAAGCTCTGAATTATCCTAGAACCAAGTGTGCAACAGTTTCTAAGTGGGTATTTAAGAAATAAGATATGTAAAATACTCTTAAAATTATTTACTTGCTTCCTCATTCTTTTGGTGGGAATTTTAAGTGAATTAAGTGGCATCCCACTGCAGTATTCTTGCCTGGAGAATCCCATGGACAGAGGAGCCTGGCGGGCTGCAGTTCATGGGATCCCAAGAATTGGACACGACTTAGCGCTATATTTTCTTTTACTTTAATCTTCTTATGGATGTCTGAGTAATTTCTATGAATTATTAACTAGATAATTTTTTAATTTTAGAGGAAGAGTGAGAGAAATCAGTTTATCCTTAGAATTTTTGTGTATCACACAAAATAAATGGGCAAAGACTTCCAAGGAGTTTATTAGCTCCCTCCTTCCTCCATAATCAACTAAGTGGTTTATCTCATTATTAAACCTGAAATACAGCAAGAAAAATTTATTATCTGTAGATAATTGTATATTAAGTGGATAAAGAGTCTTATCAAAGGACCAGCTTCCGTTCAGGATGGTAGCTGATACTGCACACTGCCACTGCAGTGTGGACAGTGTACTGAAGGCTGAAGCAAGACAGGATGGATAATTTGAATTATTTCTCATAATTGTGCCTTACAAAATATCTTGACACTCTTTAATGTGGCAGTTTATAAAAGAATTCTAATGCATTTATTATGCACTGGTGGAATTTGAATAATGAAGAAAAAAGTCTGCTCTCGAACCAAGGATTGCACGCCAAGATTTTATTTTCTTGGGCTCCAAAATCACTATGGATAGTGAGTGCAGCCCTGAAATTAAAAGAGATTTGCTCCTTAGAAGAATATCCATGACAAACCTAGACAGCATATTAAAAAGCAGAGACATCACTTTGCTGACAAGGCCTGTATTTTTAAAGCTATGAGTTTTCCAAGCGTCATATACAGATGTGAGAGTCATATGCAATACTAAAAGAAGGCTGAGCGCCAAAGTATTGATGTTTTAAAATTGTGGTGCTGGGACGACTCTTGAGATTCCCTTGGACCACAAGGAGATCAAATCAGTCAATCTTAAAGAAAATCAGCTCTGAATATTAATTGGAAGGACTGGTGCTGAAGCTCCAATATTTTGGTTATATGGTGCGAGAAGCTGACTCATTAGTAAAAAACCCTGATTCTTGGAAAGACTGAAGGCAGCAAGAGAAATGGGCAACAAAGAATGAGATGGTTGGATAGCATCACTGACTCAAAGGAAATGAATTTGAGTAAACTCTGGGAGATAGTAAAGTACAGGGAAGCCTGGAGTGCTGCAGTCCATGGGGTTGCAAAGAGACAGACATGACTTAGCAACTGAACAACAAAATACCAAAACTTAAGCCAGGAATTTGGAGGCTGCATTGATGCCATGACTGGTAGATCTCTTTATTGGAATGGAGCCTCAGTTTATAAGGATAATGAAAACTATATGTGAAAACTTTTGTAATACCATTTATGGGTTATGGAATTTATCTTTAAGAAAAAGGACAAATATAGATGCTTGAGTAGTAGGTGTTATGATGAGAGCAATGTTTGCAGAAGATTAATCTGGCAGGTATCCACAAATCATGTTGGAACAGAGAGGGCTATTACCTCTTAGAGATTAGTAAAACTTTTTACTAAAAATTGAGTGAAGAGGGAATTATACTCAATATTTTGTATTAACCTATAATGGAAAGAAATTTTTAAAAATGTATATATATTCATATTCACTTTTCTGTACACCTGGAACTAATACAACATTTTAAGTCAACTTTACTTCAATTAAAAAAAAAATCAAGTGAAGGAAACATTTGGTATTGGTCATAAGAATGAATAGTCCAAATGTGAGAAGTATAATTAAAGAAGTTTACAACACTAAATGGCTTAATGGAGTTTAAATTCAGATTTGACAATTCCAAAATGTTTATTAAACCTCTATTATCAGAAGACTATACTGGTGTAGGGGCTTCTGTGATGGTTCAGGCAGTAAAGAATCTGCCTGCAATGCAGGAGACCTGGGTTCGTTCCCTGCATCGGGAAGATCCCTTGGAGAAAGGAATGGCAACCCACTCCAGTATTCTTGTCCGGAGAATTCCATGGACAGAGGAGCCTGGCAGGCTTCAGTCCATGGGGTTGCAAAGAGTCTTTGCATGGGGCTGCAAAGTGAATAACGCCTTTTACAGTTTCATACTGTTGTAGACAGAAATAGTAAACATTAAGAGATGAAATAACTGCAATTAAACACATGTGCTCTGAAAAGAAAACTATTTGGCTTAAATCTTGCTTCAACAAGTTGCTACTGAGGAACACAGAGCAAGTTACATGATTTTGATGAGGTTCTCTTTTCAACCATAAAATGAAATAACTGCCTACCTACTAGATTTATTGTGAGGATTACTGTTATTAAGAAAGGTAGTTCATGTAAGTGCTTGACATACGTGTTCAGGCTAACTTGCTTCAGTTGTATCCAACTCTTTTGACCCTAAGGGCTGTAGCCCACCATGTTCCTCTGTCCATGAGATTCTCCAGGCAAGAATACTGGAGTGGTTTGCCATTCAGGGGTCTTCTTGACTCAGGGATTTAACCCATGTTTCTTATGTCTCCTGCCTTAGCAGGTGGGCTCTTTACCACTAACACCACCAGGGAAGCCCGTCTGACATATGAGGTCTCAATAAATGTAGTCAGACACGACTGAGCGACTGAACTGAACTGAACTGAACTGTAATTACTGCCGTTGTGGTGGTGATGATTATCTTGCTGTGTTTTAGAGGACCTGCTAGACAATTCATTTAAGGGAGACATTTGAGTATGGTTTAAGATATCCTACTGAGTTACTATAGAGGCTGCTTAGAGATATATGACTGAAGTCTAGGGATGATTCACAGCCTGAAATATGGAACTGACGAGAATTTAAACAAGGTAAAAGTTCACATCATAGGACTGAATATGTTTTACTAGGATGAGGTAAAATAAAAACAGAGGAAGTCAAACTTCTACTTTGTTTACACAATAAGAGTGGTTAAACCACAGTCACACATTAGGAATTGAGACAATCTACAATGCAAACAGTGAGAGATTTTATTTTCTTGGGCTCCAAAATCACTGAAGATGGTGACTGCAGCCATGAAATTAAAAGACGCTTGCTCCTTGGAAGAAAAGCTATGAGAAAACCAGACAGCATATTTAAAAGCAGAGACATTACTTTGCCAACGAAGGTCCATCTAGTCAAAGCTATGGTTTTTCCAGTAGTCATGTACAGATGTGAGAGTTGGACTATAAAGAAAGCTGAGCACCAAAGAATTGAACCTTTTGAACTGTGGTGCTGGAGAAGACTCTTGAGAGTCCCTTGGACTGCAAGGAGATCCAACTAATCCATCTTAAAGGAAGTCAGTCCTGAATATTCATAGGAAGGACTGGTGCTAAAGCTGAAACTCCAATACTTTGGCCACCTGATTTGAAGAAGTGACTCATTGGAAAAGACCCTGATGCTAGGAAAGACTGAAGGCAGGAGGAGAAGGGGACGACAGAGGATGAGATGGTTGGATGGCATCACCGACTCGATGGACATGAGTTTGAGTAAGCTCCGGGAGTTGGTGATGAACAGGGAAGCCTGGTGTGATGTGGTCCATGGGGTCACAAAGAGTTGGACACTACTGAGTGACTGAACTGAACTAACTCTTATGCAAGGTATATAGAAACATACATATAAGGCTGAAGGCTGAAGAATTAATGTTCTTTAACTGTGGTGTTGGAGAAGACTCTTGAGAGTCCCTTGGACTACAAGGAGATCAAACCAGTCAATCTTAAAGGAAGTCAAGCCTGAATATTCATTGGAAGGGCTGGTGCTGAAGCTGAAACTCCAATACTTTGGCCACCTGATGTGAAGAGCTGACTCATTAGTAAAGACCCTGATGCTAGAAAAGATTGAAGGCAGGAGAAAAACAGGATAAAAGAGGATGAGATTGTTGGATGGCATCACTGACTCAGTGGGCATGAGTTTGAGCAAACTCCAGGAGATGATGAAGGACAGGGGAGCCTGGTGTGATGCACTCCATGGGGTGGCAAAGAGTTGGACACAACTGAGCGACTAAACAACAATAATGTGCCAAAGTAGTAGAATCCATTTCTTGAAGGGGCCAAGATACTTTTATTTATCCTTAACAATTCAGCAGTTATGGTTACCAACTAGTCGAAAACCCCCATGTAAGTTTACAGTTGACCCTCAGTATCCAGAGTTCAGCACCCACATATTCAACCAACTCTGGATGTGCAGCACTGTAGTTCATACTGTAGCACATATTTACTGAAAGATACCCACATATAAGAGGACCCACATGATTGAAATATGTGTTATTCAAGAGTTAACTTCAAGGTTTCCTGAAGAATTTTATGCAGAGTGCTAGTTCCGCCATATATTTAATTTAGAAAGTTATTATGACCTGTTATGTTTTCAGTATCCATTAAAAGATCCAGAAAGTCATACAGGAATCATGTTTACTATATTTGAACCAGAATTCCCCAAAGTTATATAAATAAATCATGCCCTCTTCCCTCTGCTATCTATTAGCATTCTGAGGAAGTTATATTAAACTGACACACTCTCTACATTTATTGGTCAGAATCCTTTTGAACTCAAATAGCCAAAGCATGCAGGTATCACCTTGTTTTAGCCTCTACAAGAAGTAGACAAATGCCTCAGGTACTCAAATTTCACTGAAATTTACCACTGATCCCAGGATAAATCTGTTAATTCTTATTTTCTGTCTTTGTCTTTCTTGTTAACTGTGACCTATGACCTTGAACACATCTCCTCAGGCCTACACGACAGACCTTTGTCGTAAGTTCCTTATCCCTGATGAATCCAGACAAACTGATCCTACCCCATTTGCTTTGTGGTTTCTTTGTATGCAATGATACAAAATAGAGAAAGCTGAGGCAAATGTGCAAAGTTGTAAGGAACGTGTATATTTCAGCATGTTTAAATCTCTGACCTAGAGATGAAAGTTGGAGCACACAGCAAGAACCACCGCGTTCTGCACAGGACCAGTCCTACCTAGCCTCTGTCGTGGTACAGGGATAACTACATTTGCAACTGATTTTCTCTCTGGGAAGCAACCACAGCATCTTTTCTATTCTAATATTTTTCTCTGATGCCTTCAAGGTATTACAAGAAAGCTAGTGTCAACCCTGGTCCCTGCTGCTTTGTAGAATAGATTTTCCTTGGAGCCAAGGATAAGAGGGAAGCATTTCAGAATGAGAGCATTATACTACTCACTCAACTCTGCAGATGTAGGGAGGAAATATATTTAAAAAAAATAGACAATAGAGCTAAAACAGCCTTCATGTTGCTCAAAATAACAACCACCTTCACAACTCTCTGGCTTGCATAACCCAGAATTATACAAGTGCTGTATTAGGCAAATTGTTTCATAAAAATATAATAAAGTTTTAGAGAGGCATAAAATTTTGCATTACCTTTGGAAACACAAAAAAGTAATCTGGTGCTGCTGTGACAGTTACAACAACTGCGAGTGATGTTATAAGATAGCAATCAACAAAATAGTCTTGTTTCTCCATTTCCTAGTGAATTTTCAATACATCAGCATATTTTATTTCAGGTGTGTGTGCGCGTGTCTCTGTGTGCCTGTGTGTGTACCTAGCCCATATTAAGCAATAAATAAGTAGCACTGATTATTATGAAAGCTGCTAAAAACTTCAGAATCATGTAGTAATAGTGTGGGGAACACTTTGAAAAGATCTGAAGCTCTGTCACTGTCAAGTTTATTACGGAATATTGTGAAGACAGGGATTTTAAAAGTTACAAGGAACTAGGGCAATACAGTCTTGTACAACAAGTCAAGCTTAAATGCTATAAGGCAGATTTGAATATCAGATTCATAGATTGGTCTCAGAAGCATTTGATGTTATTGACAACTGTATCTTAAATAGATTTCTTCATTGTTATTCTAAATACTACCACAAACTAACTCCAAGTAGTCTGTGTGACTGAAGTATGGGAAAACAAGCACCCTGACTGCATTTGGTAAATTATATAATCTGACAGTCTTTGACACAATAAAGCCTCAAATGCCTCCAGTATTCAAATCATTAAAGAAACAATGATTGACAGATCATATTTTTAAAAATGTACTAAGGGTTTTTCTGCAACTATTTGCATGGTAGAACACAATGAGGTGGTTTTCAACCTGAAGTGTTATGATTAGATTTGTGAGAATCTCTCTGGTGTGGTAAGTGGGGGGTAGAGGGGTGGGATTAAAGTGGGGAAAGATTAGAGGCATGCCAACCTAAATTAGAAATGTTTTTTGGCTTCATTTAGTTGATTTAAAGTAAGAAAATTAACAATACTTATTTAAACTAAGGCTTACTAAACAGAAAGTCCAGGAACAAGCCTGGTAATTAAATTAAAAAGAAATGTTTTATCAGATAGAAAAAAATGTGGCTAAAAGTAATAGAAAAGCCAACTCAAATTAACTTGAATAGTGTTGTTATAATATATTACCTCACAAAGCCATAGGTCCAGAGGCAGAGTCACACCTGGAATCATATTGCCAGAATATTCTCACTTCTCCGTGATTTTCTTGGCTCTATTTTCTTCCTTCTATTTGTGGTATTTTCATTTTGCTAGCAAGATGGCTGAAGTAACTCCAGGAATCATATTCAGATAGTGCATGAGTGCTAAGTCACTTCAGTTGTGTCTGATTCTTTGTGGCCCTATGGACCATAGCCCACCAGGCTCCTAAGTCCATAGGATCTCCCAGGCAAGAATACTGGAGTGGGCTGCCATGTCCTCCTCCAGGAGATCTTCCCAACTCAGGGATCTAACCCACGTCTCCTGCATCTCCTGCATTAGTGCCATCTGTAAAGCCCCATATTTCAGATAGAGCAGAGGTATAATGAGATCATCTTTTTTAGTATCCTTTTATGACTGAAAAAATCCTTTTCTAGGAGCCCCCACTCCTGTTTTTCTTCAATTTGTCCTCAAGTTTCATGGAACAGAATTGAGTTGGTGAGTTACATGTCCACACCCATAGAAGTCACAGCAAAAGAAATGGAATTACTTTAATTGGCTTTGACCAAAACCACACTGTGCATAGGGTATCGCTCCCTGACGTAGCATCACTGAAAAAAATGGAATTCTGGTAGCATGGAAAGAAGAAAGAGTTGATGAGTAGTGAACCAACAATGTCTGCTATTTCCTGTCATAAAAAGTCAACTAGTATGTATCAACATTGGAAAAGAGTGCTTAACCTGGAAAGCTCCTTCTCCCTTTTTAAGATGTCTCTTTTTCCTTGGATATTTTTTTTTTCCTTCTGAAGCAGAAATGTTGATAGTGCATGGAAAATTCAATCAAATATAACCATTCTAAGATAAAACAATATGCATGTCAGTTTCTGCCCCACGACTTTAGGTGTGATATTATGGGGCTTCCCTAGTGGCTCAGAGGATAAAGTGTCTGCCTGCAATGCAGGAGACCCAGGTTTGATCCCTGGGTTGGGAAGATGCCCTGGAGAAGGAAATGGCAACCCACTCCAGTCTTCTTGCCTGGAGAATCCCATGGATGGAGGAGAGTGGCAGGCTACAATCCAAAGGGCCAGAGAGAGTCAGACATGACTGAGCAACTAAGCACGCAGTTCAGCAACAAAATAAAGATTCACAGTAATATCTGAATATGACTTGTATAAATTAATTCACTTCAGACTAAATAATATTAAATTGAACAAAAGGAACAAAATTCAATAACAAAATATGATTTGGGGAATTACAAGGAAACTTAATTAAGATGGACAATTGAAGATGGGAAAGAAGAAGAGAGGAAGAAACAAAGAAGGAAGAATGAATGGAGGAAATGGGGTGGGAGGGAGGAAGAGAGGAAGGAAGGATTTAGTTTAGTTACATGTCAATTTAACTGTGAAGGTGCTCTGGCACGTAAAGTTTGATTTCATGAGGCTTCACTAAATCGTTATTTGTATACATTTTGAATGCTTGGAGTCAATCAATCAAATAAATAATAATTTGTTTCCCCCAAAATTATCCACTGCATTCATATTTCTTAATATTCAACTGAGATTCCAGATTAGAAATAAATAACTCAAATGCTGATAGTGAAAACTAGGGCAAAGGAGAGGGAAAAGAAGATACCGCTTAATGTGCCAGTTTCCGGATCACTGTCAAATAAAATGATAGGGCAAGCAATTGACCACAAACTACAAAAAGTATGCAGAATATACGTACATACAACAGGATCTCATTATTCATCACTCAGTTAATTATTCATTGTCAAGTTCTTTCTTCCTCTTTAGTTAATGTATTTCTCTAGTGGCTTTAATTATCACTAATATCTGTTACCTTTATTGCCCCTCAACCTACTATCAATTCAGTTCAGTCGCTCAGTCTTGTCCGACTCTCCGCGACCCCATGAATCACAGCACGCCAGGCCTCCCTGTCCATCACCAACTCCCGGAGTTCACTCAAACTCATGTACACAGAGTCGGTGATGCCATCCAGCCATCTCATTCTCTGTCGTCCCCTTCTCCTCCCACCCCCAATCCCTCCCTCCCAGCATCAGTCTTTTCCAGTGAGTCAACTTGTTGCATGAGGTGGCCAAAGTTGGGCTTTTATAAATTTCCAAGACATGTAGTATTGAGAGAATAAAAAAGGGTAAGCCTACAAAAAATGTCTGATTAGAAGGACAGAGACTTCGTGTGACTAAAACTTACACTCTCTATAGAGATCTGTCCAGATTATTAAAAGATCAGCTTTCCAGTCAATATTTTTTTCTTCAATTTTTTTCCAAGCAATCCATATTACAAAGGCAAAGCCCAACTAAGACTGTGTGGCTGACAATTAAAAAGAATATTTCAGTGGAGACAAAGTAAATAAAACATCTGAAAGCTCCTTGGAGGAGACTTTTCCTTTGCCTGAAAGATGGCCATACCTAAAAATACTTGGTTTTCCTCAGTGTCACAGGTATGCCTGGAATGTTATTAATGAATCAATCATGATGGCAAAATCAGAACCTGCAATTTATTTTACTATACTAATTGTCCCTCTGAAAAGCTGTTACTGCTAATTTTGGTGAGTTCATAAAAATTCCCTTTGTAAAGAAAGGAGACTATTTTGGGCTCAAACTATTGGTCTGTTGTAGCATAAATGTTTTATTATTTTACCTGAGGAAGAAGAGAAATAAAAAGCAAGTTAAATACTGATTGCCTCTCATATAATCCCTGCCTTGAAATCACAGACCACGACCAGGATAAGATACCTAAATACACTCTTAATGGAATAGAGGGAGATAGATCGTTGCCTGGAGGAGAAACAGATGACCTGTGTACATCAGACAGGGCACAAAAGCATAAACTCAAATTCTGCATAAATCCAAATCATTTCCAATTAATATTAGGGCATTCAGTAGATACTCTGTGATATCATGAAAAAACAAAGCTTAGCATTTATTTCTTCATGGATAGAAACCATATTTTCCAATAGAAATCATATCTTCTCAAACAGGAAAGATTTGCTTCAATAATCATACAAGACTTGTACTCATTCTAGAGTACTGTATATATATATATATATATATATGTCTGATTGACAATTTAGCTTATGTGAGGAAAATCTGGGCATACTTATGAGGCAATCCTATTCCCATACTGTTTATCATACTCAGGGCAGTTTAGGGCACAAAGTGATGACAAGCAGCCAGTTAAAGAGAGATTAGTGTGCTAGTTGAGCAATAATTCAAATTCAAGTGAACCTGAACCCGTGAAACCTAAACTACCAAAATTACTCTATCTTTTCTGCTCTGGTTCATTGTTCAGTTTCAGGTAGAAGAAAGCAAACTGAGCTCTCAGAGCATCCATACTGAAGAACATGAATTGATTTAAGTTTTCTAATATGATGCTAGCCAAGACTTTTCTGTCTAAGGTTTTAATATTCTCAGTACTAGCATAATAATACTTATTATATGAAGAAATCCTTCTCATGGGACTTGAAAAATATTTTGGATATTTGATAGCTTATGGTGAACGATGTTAGATTCATGACCTCTGAAGAAGAAGATTTAGCTTCCGGACCAGGGACCAGGTTTGATCATTCAAGAGCTTTTGTGTAGCAGAGGGTTATTTAAGTATGAAAAGAAACAGAGAAAGCTCCTGACATAGGGATCAGAAGGGGGATGGAGAGTGCCCGCCTCTCTAGTCTTAGCAAGGGAATTATACACTTCTTAAATTGATTGTTATAATAAATCAAAAGAAAGTCTCAAGGCTGTAAAGATCTTATTAAACCCACTCCCACAGTTTACATTTTAAAATGACAGGATTAGAACCAGCAAAAGAAAGATCTTACCAGACCCACTCCCATAATATACATTTTAAGACAACAGAATTAGTCAGAAGGTTTTCAGGAAGGAGAAGCTGTCCTCAAGCAGGATACATTGTTGTTATATATACTTAGTATAGAGTTTAAACTGAGTTGTTTGTTGTATAAGCATCACTTATGGGCTTAAAGAAAAAAAATTGATGGGACTAAGACTAAAGAATGTAGGGGGAAAAAGGCATTTGTCCTTTACTCCTCCTTGAGAATTCCAGACCCCTATCTCCTCTTTGAGTGCCTCAGACCACTTTCACCTCCTCAGGGACCCTGGACTTCTTATCAACCTGCCTAGGAATTGACTCTCTAATAGTCACAGCAACTATATTAAGAAGTGCTAACCTAGATAGCTCAAACTACAGCACAATTGCACTCATCTCACACGCTAGTAAAGTCATGCTCAAAATTCTCCAAGCCAGGCTTCAGCAATATGTGAACCGTGAACTTCCAGATGTTCAAGCAGGTTTTAGAAAAGGCAGAGGAACCAGAGATCAAATTGCCAACATCCGCTGGATCATGGAGAAAGCAGGAGAGTTCCAGCAAAACATCTATTTCTGCTTCATTGACTTTTGACTGTGTGGATCACAATAAACTGTGGAAAATTCTGAAAGAGATGGGAATACCAGACCACCTGACCTGCCTCTTGACAAACCTGTATGCAGGTCAGGAAGCAACAGTTAGAACTGGACATGGAACAGACTGGTTCCAAATAGGAAAAGGAGTGCGTCAAGGCTATATATTGTCACCTTGCTTATTTAACTTATATGCAGAGTACATCATGAGGAACGCTGGGCTGGAAGAAGCACAAGCTGGAATCAAGATTGCTGGGAGAAATATCAATAACCTCAGATATGCAGATGACACCACCCTTATGGCAGAGAGTGAAGAGGAACTAAAAAGCCTCTTGATGAAAGTGAAAGAAGAGAGTGAAAAGGTTGGCTTGAAGCTCAACATTCAGAAAACGAAGTTCATGGCATCTGGTCCCATCACTTCATGGGAAATAGGTGGAAAAACAGTGGAAGCAGTGTCAGACTTTATTTTGGGGGGCTCCAAAATCACTGCAGATGCTGATTGCAGCCATGATATTAAAAGTCGCTTACTCCTTGGAAGGAAAGTTATGACCAACCTAGATAGCATATTAAAAAGCAGAGATGATACTTTGCCAACAAAGGTCCGTCTAGTCAAGGCTATGGTTTTCCAGTGGTCATGTATGGATGTGAGAGTTGGACTATGAATAAAGCTGATCACCAAAGAATTGATGCTTTTGAACTGTGGTGTTGGAGAAGACTCTTGAGAGTCCCTTGGACTGCAAGGAGATCCAACCAGTCCATTCTAAAGGAGATCAGTCCTGGGTGTT
This sequence comes from Moschus berezovskii, assembly GCF_049115385.1. Lineage (NCBI taxonomy): Eukaryota > Metazoa > Chordata > Mammalia > Artiodactyla > Moschidae > Moschus > Moschus berezovskii. Next base: position 26,961,704 of record NC_142485.1, on the reverse strand, counting down.
CATTGGAAGGACTGATGTTGAAGCTGAAATTCCAATACTTTGGCCACTTCATCTGAAGAGTTGACTCCCTGGAAAAGAGTCTGATGCTGGGAGGGATTGTGGGCGGGAGGAGAAGGGGACGACAGAGAATGAAATGGCTGGATGGCATCACCGACTCAACTGACATGAGTTTGAGTGAACTCTGGGAGTTGGTGATGGACAGGAAGGCCTGGCGTGCTGTGATTCATGGGGTCGCAAAGAGTCGGACACGACTGAGCGACTGAACTGAACTGAACTGACATTACTTGATAGTGCCAGGCTTGCTCTCTGGCACTTGGAGATTTCATGCAGCTTAATGAACTCAACCAAACCAAAGTTCAAGTGTCCTTTTCCAAAGGAACTGTAAAGCAAAACAAAGTAGACTCTTAAACTCATGAATCTCCACTTCAGCGAGGGGTCAATGGAGAGTTCTACCTCACATCTCTGCATGGCTAACTCATGCATCAAGAGCCAGAGCAATATCATTTTTGGAAGGCAGTTGTGCTAACCACCCTAACACTGACACTTCATCATTTCTTAATACTGTCCATTGTGTCTTGCTGCAACCATATATACTAGCTATTAAATGTGCTGTAGATGCCACGGTGTATTTTAGTGTGGAATACTTTAAAATAAGCATTACAGTCTGAAGCCTAAAATAAAAAGAGTGACTTGGAAAGGAGCCTGACTGAGAGTACAAGAGTGTATAATAACAGACTTTGTAAACACATCAACAGGATTTTGTATCTTGTCTGGGTAACAGAAACACTAAGCTACACACCAACCACTGTCTACAGTGAGTAGTCATACAGCAGTTTTTCAGATGGGATTACTTTTGATCCACAGTTCTAGTTATTTAAATTTTTTCTAAGGAAAGTTGTGTATGTTTATTTTATCCTGGGCAGGGTAAAAGTGATGCTGTCTTTCCTTCTATGTAAATTACCTTAGTTTATTTTTACCTTGAAATTATTATTCTGATAGGCTATTTTGTAAAACACCAGTTCAGAAAGATGATATAACCAAGTGGCATCAGGCAAATCCTGACCAGAGTAAACTGGAACTGAATTCCAAACATAACTAAGTAGGGCAAAGGCCTGAGATTTCTTAAGTTGAGCAAAGCAAGAACATATTTATTTCAGTAATAGAAATTACAGAAGAGAAGGCCTTAAGATTGCTCAAAAGTCATAAATCAGTCCAGAGAAGCAAAAGCATAGGCAGGAGACAGATCAAAGCTGAAATAGGATGAGTCAAGATTCAGAAGGAATAGCTCAATCATCAGTGAGTAATCAGATTAATTGTGGGGGAATCTATAACTCTAAAGGTGCTATAAGAGGGGTATTTCAGCAGGGAGGTAATGAGGTGGTGATCTTGGAGAATTATACATTTTGTTTATTTCTAACATTTTTCACTATTTTTCCTTAATGATCAGGAAAAGTCTTAGACAGCAAAGAATAAATGATTATCAAGATTTTTTTTCTATTGACTTCAGCTAAAGTTTAGATTTCATATATAGGATTAAAGTTAAGTTTTGGATTAGATAGCTTCACTTTCTATTAGTAGTAAATTTTTTAATCTAAAGATATCTGCAAATCTCACTAACTTAAATGGAAGAATCTTTAAATTAATATAAAATGAATCTGAGCAGTCACAATAAAGATTAAATAATTTTGACCAAAATTAGGAGCCATTCATTATCAGCAGTAACACTTTCTGCTCTTACTGACTTTTTAAAAAACTGTATTCATTTTTAATTGAAGGATAATCACTTTACAATGTTGTGTTGGCGTCTGCCACACATCAATATGAATCAGCCATAGATATGTATATCTATCTATCTATCTATGTCCTCTCTCTCGTGAACCGCCCTCCTACCTCCCACCCTCTAGGTTGTCACAGGACGTGAAATAGCATGGAAACATATATATTACCATATGTAAAATAGATAGGCAGTGGGAATTGTGCTGTGTGACTCAGGGAGTTTAAACAGGTGCACTGTGACAGCTCTTTCTGGCTTTTAAAATGTTGGACTTAATTTGAAAATGTGTTCATTTAATTCAAAACGTATTGCTGATGCTTACTATGTGCTTCGTGATGTTCTATTATTGTATGTGCCAGAGGATAAATAAATAAGAAACACCAATATCTTTGCCTCCTGGAACTAATAATCTAGTAAGGGGAAAAAGAAAGAAAAGCATAATACATTATTAAAGTATCTTATCGGTTCTAAGGTGATAAATACTCTGAAAAAAAATAATGGGACATGACACTGTGGAGAATGTACAACAGACATCATTGTGAAGGCAAAACTTGAACAAAGGTTTAAAGGATGCAAGCAAGGTAACCAGAGGGATACCTGGGGAGACTGTTTCAGAAAGAGGGAATGAACGACTGAAAACACCTAAGGTGAGAGGAAACGTAGTGTTTTCCAGGACAGTGAGTCACTCCCAGGCCTGAGCACAGAGAACAAGGACACGAATGGGAGGACAAGGCGACGTGGAAGCGGTATGAACAGGTCATGGAGGTGCTGGGAGACCACGATAAGCAACAGCTTCTGACTGCGTGAGATGGGCAGTTACTGCAGGGTTATGAACATGATCAGATCATGTTCTAAAAGGACTGATTTTTAAACAGTCAATTATTCTATTTTCCAGACCAAAGAGAAAATTAGAAGAAATACTTTAGATGGAGTGAATGACTGCTAGAAGAATCATATTTACAGAAGCCAAAAATTGGCAGTTTAAAAGTGAGATATAAGAGGGAACATCATCTGAAAAGGTAAAAACCAACAAAACCACATGAGTACCTCTGGACCACTAATCATAGGGGCAAATAATTTTTGATTATTCAACATCTACTAAAATAGAACAATAAATATCCAGTCTTTTATTTTAGGGTCAAATAATTTTATATACTCATATGATTCCACAACATACTATATTTTAGTAGATTGCATTAAGTATTACAATAAATGATTTTGAGATATTATAAAATTATAGTAGATTATAGATAGCTGCTTCTTTTCTGACAAGAATAAGAAATAAATTTGTAAGGCATTTTAGGATTAAAAGCTACTTAAATAGAAAACCGGAAAACCTTTCAGTACTTAAACGAACAGATTTTAGTTTTCTTAACATTTTCTTTTATGGAAAAAATATGACAGCAAAAGATAAATGAGGTGTTGATATATCACTGTGTGTTGGTTAGATTTGCTCCACATGAAGCTTGAATGGGAAGAATATAAATGATGTGAGTTGGCTTATCTTTATTTCCATCAGAAAAATGATAATGTGTAATGTGTTCCTCCCATATTCAAAGTGCAGGGTTGGGGGTGGGTAGTAAGACAGAATGAGGTTCCTGAGTGCAGTAAGATAGAATTCCATCCTATTTCAATCCCCCCTTGTCATCTGAAGTGCAAATCTGCATGACGTGCAAAATGAATTGAAGATTCCACATCTCTTCAAAACCCAAGTTAGCATTCCATAAGAATCGTAGGACCTTAAATATTTTGTTCAGAAATAAATCACATCTAACACAAGCAATGACAAAATGTCTTCTTTCACCGGGAATCAAACTTCAGTAAATGCCAGTGATCCACTTAGTAGAGGCTAGACTATTTTGTGCCCTTCTTTGTATTCTTTCTGATAAACACAGCTGTTTCTTTGGAGGCTTAACCACATGCCAGATTTGAGATGGTTGTGTTCAGGCATTTTAGTTATTGGTACAACTATGCCTTCATAATTCAAAAATAACTGAAACGATTATTTTTCCTAGAGTTTTCCAAAAGAAACACCTTATCACTTAGATGAAGTGTGGAAAAGTTGAATTCTAAAGCCAACAAGGTTATAAATGTCCAAAGGACTGAAAACAGGATTATAAAAAGCAACTTGAATCCACGCTTTTATATTGTGCTTGCCACTACAAACACTACTTTTAACATGCTGGGTTTATTTTCTGGCCTTATTGTTATGATACAAACCTTTGCTGTTTAGATATCTATTAAGAAGTCAATCCATATTTTTCTGGCAAAATATGTGAAAAATAAAGTAAAAATATAACCGAAGGGAAGGGTGGAGAGTTTAAAAATTCACTAAAGTTTTTTTTTTTTTTCCTACAGACTGTCTATTCATGAAATAATTTGCTCACTCCACACCCACCATTTCCAATGGTGCAGTAAAATTGCTTTTAGAGACCATTTTCATTTAATCTGAAGGGTATTCTTTTTGATATGTGGTACTGTGACAGAAAAGATAAACAGCTAAGTTTTAGCTATCTCATTTGCAATTCAAGATTTACTATCCTGTTCAAATTAATCATAATGTAATATTGACAGAAAGAAGGGGCGCATCTCAATATGTCTCCATATATCTCTCTCTGGGCAGATTCAGTACCCTAAAAGTTTTAATGCGTGGCCTCTTAATAAACATAGATTCCTTTTCACATAACAGTGTCTGCAATACTTCTAGTATGACTTTGAGGCTGTGACACTTATGTTAGAGTTATTTCAGCATCTCCCATCACAGATATACCATCAATTTTGTACTTGTCAAAAAAGACTGGAGTCCCAGTGGGTCCAATGAAGTGTATTTTATCGTAAAGAAGCTCTCCATGGTCTCTCAACCCCTGCTCCTCTCCGCATCATGACATAATTTCAAGGGATATCATGAAATGAACCAGGACATAGTAAAGGCTGGCTGGCTTTACGAATGGGCAAGTAGGGATGCAAATTAAGTAGAAGAAAGACAAAGAAGACCATCTTGTGATTAAAGGTCATACTGTTACCTTATCATGCTATTTCAGACTCAAAATTTAATTTAGATTTCATAGAACTTCTACCTCAAGAGTGCCTATAAAAATCAAATACCACTGGGAGTATTAGGATCATAAAGTTAGAATAAATGTATTTCAAATGACTCCTAGAAGAGTCTGCTGGAATAGAACAGAACAACTTACATGTTGATAGGGCTGGGGGAGTCCTTTGGACTGAAAGGAGATCAAACCAGTCAACCCTGAAGGAAATCAACCTGGATATTCATCGGAAGGACTGATGCTGAAGCTCTAATACTTTGGCCACCTGATGCGAAGAACTGACTCATTGGAAAAGACCCTGATGCTGGGAAAGATTGAAGGTGGGAAGAGCAGGGGATGACAGAGGATGAGATGGTTGGATGTCATCACTGACTCAATGGACATGAGTTTGAGCAAGCTCCAGGAGTTGGTGATGGACAGGGAAGCCTGGCATGGTGCAGTCCTTGGGGTTGCAAAGAGTTGGACACGACTGAGCGACTGAACTGACTGAGGGCTGGGGAAAGCTAACTGTGGTGCTGCCATCTGTGTAACAATCTGGCTTCTTCAGGAGAAGAGTAATGCCCCCAAACAACTGGGCAGAAGGAAAGAAGGCAGGCTTCACTCACTTCAACATTTGACCTGAGTCCAAATATTGGGTCACCAATAGCAAGCCTGGTTCAGTCCCAGCTACAACTAAGGGATTATAGACATGATTCTGGCCAATTGTAAAGGGTACAAACTGTCTACTCCTAAGAAATTCTCAAATCACCATTTCCTGAGCAAAATATTAATATTTACTTTTTCATTCACATATTCAAACATTAGTATGTAGGCAGCATTCTGAAAGTCAGAGAAATGAATAGCACATCCTTTTTAATGAACTTAAACTTCAGTAAAAGAGATAAAGCCAAAAATGTAATACGATGTAGAAGGTGATTGAGAGAAGTAAAACATGCCATGACCATGTATAACATGAAAAAAAATTTTTGACTCAAAGACTGAAAAATTCTAATGGACAGGGTGGCCTTTGAAGTGGGCTTTCTTTAATTTATCTTTAGTTGGAGAATAATGCTTTAAATTATAGTGTTGGTGTCTGCTATGTATCAACATGAATCTGCGATAGATATCCAGACACTTTTCAATAGGCAACACTGGAGACAGCAATGGTCACTACATCTTGAATGAATAAATAAATGACAAATGTGTAATTGAAAGGGCGTTAGATGGGGGCAGTTCTGCTATATTTTCTAGGACAAATTATCTAACCTCTTTGAGTCTCCGTTTTCCCATCTTCCAACTAAGAGGACTAGATTGGGTTGTCTTTAAATTTCTTTCTACCACAATAACTCTATGAAGGAATGGAGTTCTTGTTTGATCTCCAAGTTTCCTGTGGGGAAACCCACTACTCCTGATAATGTTTACTGAAGTGACAGAATTCTCCAGTGGGTACTGTGGTCATCTGACCAACCTTCCATTCTATCTACCACCACTCCATTCATTTTGCTTAGCAGCCAGGGAATTTGGGTGGGATTTACTTCCTCACCAGGTCCAAGGGTAGCTCCTGATTTCCTACTACTTTTTACTGTTAAGATTGCTTCATCAGTGTTTCATTATCTAACTCTATCTTAAACCAAGACCAGGAACCACTGTGCTCAAACAAATTAGTCCAAAGCTGAACACCTTCGAGATGGGCCAGTGAGAGCAAATGTAGGGCCTTTGTTCAGCAATTGAAGGAAGTGGCCATTTTCTCACACTGGATGTGCAGACAAAGCTGATGGACATCATATGAACACAGGATAACATTTTAAGGATGAAGATGACCGACAAGAGATGGAAACGCAAGTAAATCAGGAAACAGAGAGACAAGTTGTCCTCACACTTTGACTAAAGTCCATCTATCCCTGGACTTTTTTATTTAAGCCAATAAACCACATTCACTTTTAAAGGTATGGGAGACTGGTTTTTTATATCTGTTACTGTTCTCAACCACTAACCACATTTTTTAAACTTTTTTTTTTGGTAAAGTGTATTTTTCTAAACCAGTTATATTAACCAAGTACTAAGTCATAAATTCATACACATGAAACATACATATTATTAACTTAGATGGTTTATAAAAACTTAACAATTTTCCCCCCAAAATGCTATGACTTTCTTAGTCTGGATTAGAAAGCACTATTACCTCCATACTAAGAGCTTTCACAAGAGAAAAGAGTTTAAAAGGATGGGGGAAAAAATGACTTTTCCCTGGAGGCTTTCAATCATTCTTGTAATTTTAGTCCAAGATATTTTTGGTTCCATCCTGTTTCTGTCTCTTTAAAACATGAACTCCAATTCTTTTGTTAGGGAATGTGAGGATTTTCAAGGATCAAAAAGAATAAGCAATAATCATTGTAGACATTGCATCCACACCCTCCTTCTACACCTAAGGGGGTACTGGCCTTGTTGTGTCAGAGCGGGAACAGGATCTCAGGTAAACACACATCCCTGTGACAGAAGGCTTCTGCTTCATGACAGCGGCAGAATGCTCTGACTTAGGTCCAGTTTTCTGTTAACAGTTGACGTTACCATCAATATATACACAAACCTGGACCAACTAAATCTTCCTGGTGTTGGAAAAAATCCCCCACATCAGTTTTTAAACTTTGATTTCATAGATTATAGAGAAACGCCGAGAATCAAAGAATTAAAAAATTATTCAACCAAGATTATATTATCCCATCAGAGGCTGCAGAGAAGTAAACACAGATCCCCAGCCTCTGGCTAAGGGTTCATTCCTCCCTACCATTTTGTTTTTCCCATCGCATGAACAGTACAACTTCCACTGCTTTTGAAGAAACAGCAAATGTTTCCTTCCCATCTCCCAGTCAACAAAACAGTTTTTACAATTAGAATCATGAAATGATAGCATTAGAACTTAGAAAGAGACTTTTAGATCATTTCACTGAAAAATTTCCCCAGTGAATTATGTTTCTAGACTGCATTTGCTAATTTTTTTTTTTTTTTGCTTGAAGAAGGTGGTCTTGAGTCTATGTAATAAATGCCTGTAGGGCTGGGTGAAGTGTCATGAAAATTTAAGTACTAAGGAAATGTTCATTCTTGGCAACTATTCTCTTATTTTTACTGCAACACTTGTATGTATTAAAACCAGAGATAACTTTAGAGAGCACTGTTTTGAAAGTATGCTCCTGAAATGTTTACTGACTGTGTATAGAATGCCTTTTCTGAATTACACAGAGAGATTATTGTATATAACTACACATTTGAGATATGATTATATATGAAATAATACTTCTCTTGTCTATCGTTCATTTTTCCTAATTTTGAATTTCCCCTGAAGAATCCAGTAGGATACTCCCTTGTAATATAGGAGCCTGTAATACTTATTTTGTTTTGGTGGAGAGTTTTAATCATGCATCATATCCTAGTATAAGAAAGATTTAAATTACCTAGTTTGAGATTTTCAGCTGACCTAACAGTCCTTTCTTTGTTACCAGAAATAAATACTAGGTATTTTAAGCTCTGAGATAAAAAATGCTCAACTATATACAAGTCATAAGATATTCTAAAATACCAGTGAAGCTTTGAAAAATTAGTCAACTTTTAGGTAGACTTACTATATCTGTGTGGGCAGTTGCAATGATAAAATGTCTTGGCTGGTTTTGCTCTCTTTTCAGACTGATTTTGAATGGATAGTGACTAATTGTTTTAAAACTTATTGAGGACTACAATCATACATTAGATAAAATTTGATAGAAACAGGCTTGGTTTCTCCAATATACTGTAATTCAATAAGTAGAATGGTATGTTGGAAAGAGAGTAGACATTAGACCCAGACAAATTTGGGTTGAAATCTTAGTTATAACGTTTACTTACTGACTTTAGAGTCAATTCACTGAACTATTCTGGCCATCTGCTTCCTCATCTATAAAAGAAGAAGAATAGGATTTACTTCTCAGATGTCCTTTCAAAAATTAAAAGTAATACATTTAAGTTAAAGAGAGTCAGAAAAATTGCTATTAAAAATACTAGTTTTCCATTGACAAAGATAGTTTAATGAGTCATAGGAAGTCAGATGACTCAAATATTTAAAGGTCATATCTGATTTTTTCAGGCAGTTATTTAAAAACAGATTCACTTTCACTTTTGCAATATCATTCATTGTTAAAAATGTATCTGACTATCTCACCTGCTTCAGTAATCAAATAGGGATAACTGTAACAAATCAAATTATTTAGTGATGAAAATGAATCAGCGCTTATGATTTATTCAGTGTCATGTGTTGGCATGGTCTCAATCACATTAATTTCACTTAGTTAAAAAGCTTCTAAGAACAAACACACAAAAAAACAGACTTATTGTCAACCCAAGATGAGAGCTTATTCAAATTCACTTATGAAAATGGTATCATCATTAAAGTACAAAGATACACAAGTTAGCTTATAAACTGAGAATGCCATTGTTTTGCTCCCTTTGTCATTTGTATTTGAACAACATTTAAAAAATAAATTGTTATAACGTATCACCTGTTACTTGGAGAACCTTTGTGTTCAAATTAGTATGGTGTTTGATACAGCACTGAAAACAGCATTGTAGAAATGTTTTCTGCTTCAGAAAATGCTGTGATGTGCTTGTAACTGGTTGCAGGAGAAGAGAATGAATTGGTTCCAGTTTCTGTACATTTTCACTTGTTAAGGGGGTCGCTTCCCTGGTGGCTCAGAGGTTAAAGCGTCTGCCTCCAATGCGGGAGATCCGGGTTCAATCCCTGGGTCGGGAAAATCCGCTGGAGAAGGAAACGGTAACCCACTCCAGTATTCTTGCCTGGAGAATCCCATGGACGGAAAGCCTGGTAGGCTGCAGTCCACTGGGTCACATAGAGTCGGACACGACTGAGCGATGGAACGGAACGGAACGGAAGCTTCTCAATGGTTTTTCTTTTTTGTATGTTTCTGCTTTCACCTTTCTTCCCTATTGCTCAACCATATTGTCGACTATAAAACAAAACATTTTATATGCCAGCAAATGTAGGATTAAGAAGTATGAGATAATTTCAGTATAGCAACTGTTTGGCTAAGGTCTTGCCACAGTGTGATACGAAGCAAAACATAATAAGAGAAATCACTTAAACATTAGAAAATTATTAATAAATCAGGAGAAATCAAGTGTGCATGGAGAGGTTAGATGTTATGTATTCTGTTCTCAGATACATGGTTTATTACCTGTGTAATTGCTCTACCATGTAGGACATGCTTTTGAGCAAACACTGTAAGTTATTACAAAGTGTGTACAGCAAAATCTCTTCATAATATTTCTCTACTTAACGATTTTCCACATGTAGAAGCCCCTGATTTACACAGATGTGATCCTCCAGGAGTGGGGCTTGAGCCAGAACCATACCAACAGTCGATATTCAGTCCTCAGCGTATATTAATGATGCATGAGAGCTTCACGTGAGATAAAATTGTGAGCCAGAGGACCTCAAGACACAAGCAATCTAACGGAAGGAAGGGAGAGTAAACAGCTTACTGATGCCACTGCCGCTGCTACTACCTCGAATAAAAACAATCGAACCTTCCCTTTAGCAAAATGTGACTTTGAGCAAGTTGCTTACTTGAACCTCGGTTTCATTATCTGTAAAATATGAATAATAGCTGCTTTGTAGAATGGTTTTGAAAGTTAAATGAGATATATAAAAAGTATTTAGCATTGTTCCTGAAGCAAAGAACTCAGTGACTAGGTTCTATTTATATATTGCTCTTATTACGCATGTTAATTTTACCATTGGAGGTATTGTGCTGTTGTGTTTATTTGCAAAGTCATGTCCGACTCCTTTGCAACCCCATGAACTGTAACTTGCCAGGCTCCTCTGTCCATGGGATTTCCCAGGCAAGAATACTGGAGGGGGTAGTCAATTCCTTCTCCAGGGAATCTTCTTGACCCAGGGATCGAACCCACATCTCCTGCATTACAGGCAGATTCTTTACCACTGAGCCACTTATAATGATGTGTTAAAAAAGTGTTTAACCCCATTTAGCTCATAGACTACTTAGTACATTAAAATACACTGACATCTTAAAAAAGTAATCATACCATACACTATATATGATAATTATAAATGAATGCCAGGTAATCTGTCTTAAAGATATTATTTTTAGTAGAGCAGTTATCCTACAATTAAAAATAAACTAAAAGAAGATATTTTACTATAACTATTTTTCTCTAGGTAAATAATATTAGTATAATATTCCTGCTCACAAAAAGACCAAAGGAAAGGAATATATGGTGGGTCCCATTTCCAGCTTCCATGTTGGGTATTATATCCATTTCTTAGTGCAAAGGTTATAAAAGGTTCTAACAACTACATGTCCAATGTAGACATATCTAAATATACATGACAATTTTCAAAAGCCATAATCAATCGAGTCTAATGTCTAATCAAAAATACACAGAAGGACCAAAGTACCTGTATAACGTATCAGGAGTGTTGGTACACTTATCAAGTGTAGTTTTGTCTACAAGATTTTAGAATACAGACAGTTATTGAAGGTGTCTTGGCTGTCCTTTTACTCTTTGTTGACACAAAGAATTAAAATCTGCCATCACTGTAACTTTTACCCCTAACTTCATGGTGATGATATCAATGACTACCAGCGAGACAACTCTGACCTGGACTTATAGCTACTGTGACTCTGAGGCTGCTTCCGTGCTGAGGAACACTTATTCCAGCCTGCCACTGCATCAGAGGCAATTTTGAATTGCTGAGCAGAAAATGATCTATCCCTTCGATAAGTAGTTAGGACACCTGGGGATGGGATCATGGCAAAAAATGTCTTATTGGCAAATCATTGTTGAGTTTGAGGCAGAAAGGGGAGGTCTTGGAGGCTGTTACACACTAGAGCTCATTCCAAGTATCTGAAGATAATGCCTAGGTTTCTAAGGGCCCAGCTGTCCTCACAAGTACCACTCAAACATGTTGGCTGAAAATTCCCCTAGAGTGATAGAAAATTATATTTTCAACTTTTTAAGTGGAGTGTGTCCCTTAGTAATTACATATATCATAGAGAATAGAAAATTCAATATTACTACAAGAATGCTGAGAATATAGTGGCATAAAACGTTGTTTCCTAAAACTATTTCTTATTGTAATAAGTTACAGGTATTCTTTTTAAAAATACAAGACATTTTTGTATTTTTAAAAGAAAAAGAAAGCAAATATCATATTAAAGCAGAGATGCAGAATCTAGAAAAATGGGACAGATGACCTTATTTGCAAAGCAGAGACAGACACAGACGCTGAGAACAAATGGACAGCAAGGGGGTAGGGAGTGGCAGGATGAACTGGGGGCTGTGATTGCCATATACCCACTACTATTATAAAACAGATAACTAACGAGAACGTACTGTATAGCTCAGGGAACTCTACTCAGTGTTCTGTGGTGATCCGAATGAGAAGGAAATCCAAAAAAGAGGGGACATAAATTTCCTAGGTGGAGCTAGTGGCAAAGAACCCGCCTGCCAATGCAGGAGATACAAGAGACGCAGGTTCAATCCCTGAGTTAGGAAGATTCCCTGGAGAAGGGAATGGCTACTCACTCTTTTATTCTTGCCTGGAGAATCCCATGGACAAAGGAGCCTGGCGGGCTATAGCCCATATGGTCACAAAGAGTCGGACAGGACTGAAACCAACTTAGCACTCATCAGTTCAGTTCAGTTCAGTTCAGTCGCTCAGTCGTGTCCGACTCTCCGCGACCCCATGAACCACAGCACGCCAGGCCTCCCTGTCCATAACCAACTCCCGGAGTTCACTCAAACTCATGTCCACAGAGTCGGTGATGCCATCCAGCCATCTCATTCTCTGTCGTCCCCTTCTCCTCCCACCCCCAACCTTTCCCAGCATCAGAGTCTTTTCCAGTGAGTCATATGTGACTGTATATAGCTGATTCACTTTGCTATACAGCAGAAACTAACACAACACTGTAAAGCAACTATATTCAAATAAATAAAAATACAAAGATGAAGCAGTAATTAGGAAACTTTATTTTTTTTTGCACTGGTTATATAAACTGCATTTGAAGTTTTTAAGAAATCTGATACACTATTGAACGTGTTTACTAATGTACTGGATGACAAAAAATATTTTTGAAAAGCTATATTTGTGTCTTGATCATTTTGACTGATTAATTCATTTCTGTTTGTTTTGATGAGGGAACAAGAAGAGGGTTGTGTGATGGTATTATTGATAGAATGAGAAGACAAAGAAATATAAAAAATTCCATTCCGTTCCGTTCCGTTCAGTCGCTCAGTCGTGTCCGACTCTTTGCGACCCCGTGGACTGTAGCCTACCAGGCTTCTCCGTCCATGGGATTCTCCAGGCATAGAATGTGCAAATATAAGCAAAGGCATTAATTTTGAGGAAAAATGCTTAATTCAGTATCTTAAATATATTTTATCCACTTGGATAAAGATATCCAGTCATTACATACTGCACAAGAGAGCTATAAATCAGCATAGAGCTGAATCTTTTTAAACTGAAACTCTTTAAAAATATTTTAGCATCATTATTAATTAAAATAATGATGCTAATATATTGCTTTGGGGGGACTGGAGCTCCTAATATAATGGAAGAGGCCATGGTTTGCAAGTATTTAGAGGAAAATAAATGATTACATCAACTTTAAAAATGTCCCATGGATGTAAAAGTGGCTCAGAGATTTGTGGTTAATTGAATCAGAACATAGGAGAGAGATAGTGACACACTACAAAATGTGGAGACAAGAATGACAACCTAAGTGTCCATCAACAGATGAATAAGGGAAATGTGAGACACACAAACACACGCACACAATGGAATAGTGCTCATCCATAAAAGGGACCGAAATTTTGCCATCTGCAGCAACATGGATGGACATGGATGTCACCATGCTAAGTGAAGTAAGTCCAACAGAGAAAGACATATACTGTATGATCACTTACATCTGCTGCTGCTGCTGCTAAGTCACTTCAGTCGTGTTCGACTCTGTGTGACCCCATAGACAGAAGCCCACCAGGCTCCCCCGTCCCTGGGATTCTCCAGGCAAGAACACTGGAGTGGGTTGCCATTTCCTTCTCCAACGTGTGAAAGTGAAAAGTGAAAGTGAAGTCGCTCAGTCATGTCCGACCCTCAGCGACCCCACGGACTGCAGCCTACCAGGCTTCTCCATCCATGGGATTTTCTACGCAATAGTACTGGAGTGGCTTGCCATTGCCTTCTCCATCACTTACATCTAGAATCTGAAAATAAAGCAAACTAATGAAATAAACAACAAAAAAAAGAAACAAGCACAGATAAAGAGAAGAAATGAGTGGTTATTTCTGGGAAGAGGGAAGGGAGGAGGGACAATATAGGAGTAGGGGATAAAAGAAGGGTTATTATGGGAATACATGAAATTTTGTGAAACTTTTGAAAACTGCAAAGCACGCTAGAATTTAAAGAATCTTTCAGTCAATATTAAATAAAATAAATATTTGAAAGGTGATATATGTGCTAGCCGGGGAGTTTTTTCAAGTCTCTGTTTAGAGTTTGTAGCCAGGAAAATGGTGTCACAATGTGATGATGTCAGATAATTTAATGCCGGTTTCTCTAGGAACCATGCTCATGTGGATTTTTAACAAGTATAATAAAAGGGCCAGGTCTGTTCTTATTTCCAGTACGATCCAGAGTGGAAGTGTTTCTATACACTGGGATGAACTACTAGATTCCATTGTTTATCACTGAAAAGGGGGCAATAGAACCTCGTTATACTGTGTGTGTGTGTTCAGTTGTGTCCAACTCATTGCGACCCCAAGGACTGTAGCCCACCAGGCTCCTCTATGGGATTTCCCAGGCAAGAATACTGGAATGGGTTGCCATTTCCTTCTTCAGGGGTTCTTCCTGACCCACAGATAGAAACAACCCATGTCTCCTGCATTGGCAGGCAGATTCTTTTCCACTGTGCCCCTGAGGGAGCTCTGTGATGCTATAATACCATGTGAAATTATCTTTTTTATCTTTTGGATTATTTTGGCTTTTTATTCAGATTGCCATACCTCAACAGAGTGGAAAAATTGTAACCACCTTGCAATATAAGTTGGAAGAAACCGCAATTCTGAATATATAGTCAAATCTGTTGTCAGATAGACTGAATAACGTGAGTCAGTCCTGTAGGCTTGATGTACAAAACTGAGCATGAGACTCTGGATCTTGATCACCCTGTATAGGTACGACGACCTCAGCAAGCACTTCTGTCTGCAGAGACAGATTCTCTATATTTGAAAAGCTCTTAACTATGGCACATAGTAAATTAAAGTGATTCATATTTGCTATTATATACATAAGTAGCCTGAACTCAGTATTAAGCCAAAAAAAATAATAATAAGCAGGTGTATCCTTTATTTATTGCTCCTGTTATAAAGTCCTTTCCAGATAGTGGCATAAAACAGCAGTGATTTAGCATCCTCTATAATTCTGTGCGATGGAAATATGGGCAGTTCTTCTGCCGGTCTAACTGGGGCTCACTCATGGAGCTGCAGTGATCGGATGACTTGACAGGGCTGGAGGCTTCCAGTTCTCTGTTGCCTGTTGTTTGGGGCACCTCAGTCTCCTCCACAGGGCCCTTCCATCACACTCTACTGATCAAAATCAATCAAAACGCCAGTTGAGTCTTAAGGAGTTGGAGAAACAGACTCTGCCTCCTGTTGGTAGAAGCAACCAGGCGGCATCAGAAAGGGGCATGCATACAGCAGTTCTCTTCACTGGAGGCATAACTCATTCACAACACTCTCCATGGCCTTCCGCTCTACTAGTTCCCATGGTGCCCTTCAGTGCCTGCCCAGCATCTCAGTTCAATATGCTACTAAGGAATCATGTAAGATCAAAGGTAGGCAACATGGGAAGCAGAGGGCAAGAGTTATGGTAGTAATTGAAGAGTTATTTGTTGTTATTTTAAATTCAAATCTCTTTTTAAAAGATCATAGATCTGTGTTGACCTTCACATAGAACAAATTCAGTCAAATGGATCAAAGACTTAAGAGAAAAATAAACTCTGAAAAGTATTCCAGAAAGTAAGGCATGCAGGGAAGTAAATGCCTATTGTAAAGATAAAATACAAAATTTGCACTTAAGACACCTACATTGAACATGGATTTCACAAATCAATATTTTGTGCAAACCTTAGAATACCAAATATTGTCCCAGCTAGCTTGTTCATGCTTTTCTTGTTTCTGTTTAAGAACAAAAATATTTTCTGGCTCTAAGTAAAAACCAGTTTGCATCAGGAAAAAAATTCAAAAAGTTTCTTTTCTTTGTTGTGATGAAACAAAAGTTTTTCAAATTGTTTTATAAACAGAAATAAGTAGCAGATAGGATAGTTTTTGTTGTTGCTGTTATTGTTGAAACTGAAAGAAAAAGATACAAAGAATAAAGTGTGCTACCGAAATTTCCAAAGAAAAAGAAATACTAGTATCAAGCATTATCAAGGAACCGCTTAACAGTAGCTTAAAGGAAAATTGATGACAATGGTGGTTCCCAGATCCTGAACAACTTCTGCTGTTCTGTCCTTCAGCTTCAAACAAGGTAGATGTTGTACCACTGGGAATGGCTGCTCGAGAATCTACAATGGCTTCCTTTGAACCAGTGAATCAAACCCTTCCTTGTGGAAATAAAGGAGCCTCCCTGGTAGCTCCTCTGGAAGTGTTCAACCTCGTCTGTCAGAACTTTCCAGAAGAAGCCCCATTCAATTCAGGCACCATCTTCACACTCAACATCCATCCAGCTTGCACCATCTACCTGCCTGGACTCATACTACTCCTCCCTGGAATATGTCAGATGCCCAATTTCATTTTCTAATTATTCAAACCCTATGCTTTCAAGATCTGCTCACCTGGAACACCCTCTATCAAACTCTAACTATTTTAGGCAACACTGAACTTCCCTTTCCTTTGGGAACTTCTGGAGTTGATCATATGCAAGGATAATTATTGGGGCTTCCCCAGTGGCCCAGTGAGTAAAGCCTCCACCTGCAATGCAGTATACGGAAGATGCTTGTTTGAACCCTTGATTGGGAAGACCCCCTGAAGGAGGAAATAGCAACCCACTTCAGTATTTTTTCCTGGAGAATCTCATGGACAGAGGAACCTGGTGGACTACAGTCCATGGGGTCATAAGAGTCAGACACGACTGAACGACTAAGCACAGTCTACCGATAGCTAGCTGTGTAGCTTTTTCTTAGTGAACTTTTGGAATTTAAAATATGCAGTAATAATTATTAGAGAAACAACAAAGCCTGTTACACCGGTTGCTGTTTCTGTGCTAGGAAGGTGGCGGATGTCAGATTTTGGTTTTCCCACTTCTACTCTTTGTCATCCTTGTTTCCTACTGAACAATTAACTTGCCTGGTGTGTACAGCCTATAATTGAGGAAAATTCCAAGAGACTGTCTTCCAGTACAAAGCCAAGGAGCCAGACCTTTCTCTCCTTGTCCCAGTACCTCACAGGAAACAAGCATACACTTCTTACTGGGGTCAGTGATGCAAGGACTAGCAGAATGCCCAGAAGTCATTCATCCCAGCAGCGGCAGCCGGTGGCGGCGGGATTCTTAGCAGACTTTCTAGTCCTGTTCAGCTGTTTCCTTCTGCTTCCTGCTTCTTGTCTCTGGAGATTCCTGGTTCTTGACGTTCCTCTTTCTGCTCTGGACAGCCTTCCACTGAAGTCTGTGAATCCCTTGAAGCTTTTCAATATACTGCTTCTCTTCAATGCGCCTGAACTTCTTTCAGCCCTTTGCAGCCCAGGCTCATGGTGCAGCCACACAGTGTAGACAGTATGGATGCTGTGTGTGCAATCCCAAGTCACAGATACCGGCCAGAGAAAAGCTACTTTAAAATTTTTTTCCTATATCTGCACGTAATGACTATGTTTTTCGGATGGTAAGAAACCAGTCTTTTTTAACTCAGAACAGTATTAGTCATTATTTCTTCATTCAGGTTAAGATCTCACCCTGTCTGCAGTCTCAGGGTTGCTTCTAGGTCATGGGGCTTACAAGACACAGGCTGGGCAGGGAGAAGATTCTGTCTCTCTGTATTTGTCACCAATCACTGCTGGCAGGCAATCCAATGCCTCATTTCCTGTCCAGATTCATGGCCATCGTTACGGGCTATAGTGTGTCCACTTCCTTCAAAGGCCCAGGCTGAAGCCTTAAATCTCAGTACCAATGAATGTGACTGTATTTAGAGATAGAGCCTTCACAGAGGTGACTGAGTTAAAATGAGGCCATTTACATGAACCTTAATACAATCTCACTGGTGTCCTTATAAGAGGAGAAAATTTAGACACAATAGAGATGTGTGTGTACAGAAAAATCATCATGTGAGGCCACAGTAAAAAGCAGTCATCTGAGAGCTATGGAGAGAGGGAATAGGAGAAACTTAACCTGCCTTAAACTTAACACCTTGATTTCAGACTCCCAGCCTCCAGGACTGTGGGGATATGCGTTTCTATTGTTTAAGTCACTTGGTGTATGGTTCTTCGTAATGGCAGCCCAAGCAGACTGATACAGCCATCTGCTAAATTGCTTGTCGTGTCCAACTCTTTGCGACCCCATGGACTGTAGCCTGCCAGGCTCCTCTGCCCATGGGATTCTCCAGTCAAGAATACTGGAGTGGGCTGCCATGCCCTCTTCCAGGGGATCTTCCTGAACCAGTGATCAAACCTGCATCTCTTATGGCTCCTGTGTTGGCAGGCGTCGCCCTATGTTAATTTTATACCAAGGATTATTGGCTTTTGTTTTGAGCTGTTTGTTTTGTTTTGTTTTGGCTGAACTGCACAGCATGTAGGATCTTAGTTCTCTTACCAGGGATCGAACTCAGGCCCCCTACAGTAGAAGCATGGAGTTTTAATCACTGGACCGCATGGAAGTCCCTATGATTATTGTTCATATAAAGTTGCTAATTCTAGAAATCCTTAAGACCGTCATATAGTAGGTTGGGGTCAAATTGAGTCTGGTGTAGTGTCCTGTTCAGAATGGCCATCTAATAAATGTTTCTTCAATAATTGGTGCAGAAGACGATTGACATTAACTCACGGTTTGCTGCAGGCAACAATAGTTTGTTAATTTTTTTTTTTAATCTGTTGATTTGAAAGAAATGAGCAAAAAAAAAAAGAGAGCCAATTTTCCAACTGAGAAATGTGCAAATATTGCTGGACAGCCAACATCTGGTATCATTTAAGTCTGAACTGGACAGAGGGAATAAAAAGAAGATTATACCAGAGGGAACAATCCTGAATTTAAAGGAGGAAAAAAGAAAAGATGACACAGTTCATCTCTTCAGCGATTAAACACCCTCCACTTTCATAAGCAACACTGCTAACTTGACAGTTTATCTTCCTTCAGTTTTGCATTTCACTGTCCAGTAAGGAAACTCAAATGGCAAAAATGCTAGGATTCTATTTTCCCAGAATGATGCCAAGCAAAGCTGCCTTAACCCTTCTAACTCTTTAACAAGCTACTCTCTAAGGCTGTCATTGGTGAATGTGCATTAAATTCAAGAGGAGGAAATGGGTGGTTGTTCTTTTTTTTTTTCCAAGAAAGTAGGGAGGGAAAGAATGTCCTTTCCATGTCAATGTGTATGATTACCAGGAAATCTGAGCAAATTAAATCAACTTGTGTTGGGTGTACAGATGTTGCAGATAATAACTCCCATGTAAATCAGTAATGAAACGACTTTACCTTTTCAACATTGCAAAAGGGGCCAGAATTCAGTATATTTGCAACATAGCCACATGGATACCATGTGCAGAAATGTCAATTTCATAAGTGCCTCCTAAAAGCTGACTTGCACAAGCCTCAGGCAAGAAGGACAAAGTGTCACATCCCTTAGCCTTTTAGCATGGACTCCTTCACCTGTCTCACAGAGTTTATTCTGGGCTCATTCATAAACATTTTCACTCTAGCCAGCGACTTAATAACCCCTTTGTGCAATTATGATATCACTGTTCTCTATGACTATACTAAAATGCTATGAGTTATAAACTTTATTACATAGCTACAATATTGACACTAAAATTTCAATGAATGCACTAAGGTTGGAAGTTGACAGGCTACAGAGACAGGTCTATCTTTTGGGGAAAGCTAGATTTTCATGAAAGTTAAAATGTCAAATGTATGGGACAAACATGGATACTTTGATTAGTACCTAAGAAATTTCTATTTCCTATAACTGATGTTCCTATGATTTAAGATCTCAATTTCCAAGTAATCTTAGTTATTAATGTGGTTAGAGGTAATTCTGGGCAAGGAAGTGCAAATTTTAAGACTTTGCAATTATTGGAAAGAAAGAAACAACTAAGAGTTTGGCTACTATTCTTTCCGTTCTGTTCTGTCGCTCAGTCGTGACCGACTCTTTGCGACCCCGTGGACTGTAGCCTACCAGGCTTCTCCGTCCATGGGATTCTCCAGGCAAGAATACTGGAGTGGGTTACCGTTTCCTTCTCCATACTATTCTTTAGGACTATGTATTTACTGAACTGATTGATATACACATATGTGTGCATATATGCACCTTTATATATATGTTGTGTGTTTTTATATATGCATGGATATGCATGTAAGTGTGTATATATACCTGTAAGTGAATATATACACGGGGCTTTCCTGGTGGCTCCAACAGTAAGGAGAATATGCCTGCAATGGAAGAGAGACCCAGGTTCGATCCCTGAGTTAGGAAGATCCCCTGGAGAAGGGAATGGCTACCCACTCCAGTATTCTTGCCTAGAGAATTCCATGAACAGAGGAACCTGGTGTGGCTACAGTCCATGGGATCACGACTGAAAAATATATATATATATGTACGTGAATATTTATATATATATATGAAAGATGACAACTTTGAGCAAATTTTAAGTGTTTTCTTAGGTAATAATGCCTATATACTCACTCATCAGTTGTCTGTTTCTTGTTCAAGAATAGAATTATGTCTAATAAATTCTTGTGAGTTTGCCAACAAAAATACTCCTTTTTCCACTCCCCCTACTGAGAGAAATCACGTAGGAGGACGTGGTTGAAGCCTGTTGACTGAACTGAGCTATTAATATTGAATCCCAGAACAAGACATGCTTCCCAATCCAGTCCCTGCAGCCCTCCTTTCCCGAGGAGCACAGTTTCTGAGGAAGCAGAGGAACCCAGCCCCCAATAGCAACTGGTCCCTTGGCAGATGGAAGGGCTGAACAAAGCATACATCATTTTTCCAAATTCAATCAGATCAGTCACTCTACCTTCCCAGGAATGACTTTAGTAAAGGAGTGGATGTCAGGAGTGGGGCTAAAGCCTATCCACTTTAAGAGCCATGATCTATTTACAATGACATGAATTATGATATAAAAAAGCAGATAAATTCTTGCACGATTGTGTCTCTAGGTTAGTCATGTGCCATCTTACAGGACAGCCATACAGACTTTTGAGTTAACCTTGTAGTGGGAAAACAGTTGATTGTTCTCATATTAACTGCTGGTTGGAAGTTTAAGAAAGTGCCTGACTTTTACTCACTAATACTCATCTTTGTATCACCAGTCCAGAGAACAGGCCAGAACCTCATTAAATGTTTGCTGAACTGAACTGATACACAGCGTTGCTTCTGAAAATTAATCTATAATAATGCGTAAGTGTGTGTGTGGCTACCAAGAATGGTGGATAAAAGTATTAACCCAGGGGTTAGACTCCTATGGTCAAACATGAGCCCACACTGCACTAGATGATGACTTGGCAGGGGTTACTCAGCCCCTCTGTGCTTCTGTTCATTCACATGTAAAATTTAGATGTGATAGTATCTACCTCAGAGTTTGTGGTACAGAATACTGAGGTAATACAGACATGATATCATAACTGGCAATGGTCATTTTATGAAAATTTAATTTTATTCCACTTTATCAAAATATTATATAAGATCAAAAACTATAAAACTCTTAGAGGAAAACAGGCAGAACACTGTATGACATAAATCATAGCAAAATCCTTTATGATCCCTCTCCTTGAATAATAGAAGTAAAACCAAAAATAAGTAAGTGGGACCTAATTAAGCTTTTGCACAGCAAATGAAACTATAAACAAGGTGAAAAGATAACCCTCAGAATGGGAGAATATAATAGCTATCGAAACAACTGACAAAGGATTAATTTCCGAAATATATAAGCAATCCATACAACACAATATCAGAAAAACAAACAACTCAATCAAAAAGTGATCAAAAGACCTAAAATTCTAAATTTCTCCAAAGAAAACATACAGATGGTTAATAAACACATGAAAAGATGCTCAACATTACTCATTATTAGAGAAATGCAAATCAAAACTACATTGAGATATCACCTTACACTGGTCAGAATAGCCATCATGAAAATATCCACAACCAAAAAGTGTTGGAGAGGGTGTGGAAAAAACGGAACCCTCTTGCACTATTGATGGGAATGTAAATTGATACAGCCACTATGGAAAACAGTGTGGAGACTCCTTAAAGACCTACCATATGACCCAACAATACCACTTCCAGGCATATACCCTGAGAAATCCCAAACTTAAAAAGATACATGCACCCCAATGTTCACTACAGCAGTATTTATAATAGCTAGGACATGGAAGCAACCTAGATGTCCATCAAAGGATGGATGGATAAAGAAGCTGTGGTACATATATACAATGGAATATTTCTCGGCCGTAAAAGGAATGCATTTGAATCAGTTCTAACGAGGCAGATGAACCTGGAGCCTATTATACAGAGTGAAGTAAATCAGGAATGAAAAACAGATATCGTATATTAACACATACTTTTATGGAATCTAGAACAATGGTACTGGTGAACCTTTTTGCAGGGCAGCAGTGGAGACTCAGACACAGAGAACAGCCTTATGGACACGGGGGCTGGGGTACGGGGGGGGGGGGGGAAGGAGATGATGAGACAAATGGTAAGAGTAGCATGAAAGCATATATACTACCATACATATAAAATAGACAGCTAAAGGGAGTTTGCTGTATGAATCAGGGGACTTAAACCTGGGCTTTGTAACAAACTAGAGGGCTGGGAAAGGGTGGGAGGTGGGAGTGAGGTTCAAGAGGGAGGGGATATTTGTATACCTACGGCTAATTCATGATGATGTATGGCAGAAACCAAACAAATACTGTAAAGCTGCTGCTGCTGCTGCTGCTAAGTCACTTCAGTCGTGTCCGACTCTGTGTGACCCCATAGACGGAAGCCCACCAGGCTCCCCCATCCCTGGGATTCTCCAGGCAAGAACATTGGAGTGGGCTGCCATTTCCTTCTCCAATGTGTGAAAGTAAAAAGTGAAAGTGAAGTCGCTCAGTAGTGTCCGACCCTTAGCGACCCCACGGACTTCAGCCCACCAGCTATCCCTCAATTAAAAATAAACGAATTTTAAAAATATGTGAAATTATAAAATGACTTCAGAACTATATAAACACTTAACTGAGACTGAATTTTCCTTATGGGTCCTGACCATATGGAAAATATCTAAAAGGACCTATGTAGATGGTAAGAGAATATTTGATGCTACTACAAAATTACAGTCTTCTTTTTCTAAAGAACCCAAAGAATCACTAATGTTTTAATTTTACATATTTATTTTGTTAATACTTGGACATATATATATATATTGCACCTTGATAAATGTTGCAATTAGTGATTTCAGTCCTTTGCAGCAATGATGATTTATGTAATTAGGCAGACTAGGGAAATATCTAGAACGGAGAACTTTGTAGTATATGCAACAAATTATGAACACATTTGTTCTTCATATATGTTGTTCGCTTTTGCTGTTTCACACATGAACATTTCAATTGTATTATATTTCAGAATTTTGATATTTAGACTTGTTGGTTAGGGATAAAATAATTTGCTATTTCTTTGTCTATGAAGAGGAACAGATTTTGCATAGATTTGAGACTGGTTAAATTATGATTTGCAACAAAATCAGAGGAGAATTAAGTTTTGTAACTGGTCAATTGAGGCCTGAAAAATAGGGCAGAAAATAATACTCCTGAAAAGGAAGATTTCCAGGGACTGTCCCAGGCGGCAGCAGCCAGAGGTAATCACTGAACACACATTCGATTAAGGACTCATGGAAGACTATTCTCTCCTTACCGGAATATACTTTGAGCTCTATTAATCATTTTGAGGTCATTTAATACTGTAATCCAGATGTTTATTTTCCTGTTTTTCATTTCCCTCGGGGCATTTTGGTTGTCCTTTACTTTCCCAACCAGGGAGGATGTCTTGAGAGACATTCTGTAATTAGTGGGAAATGTATCTTTTCTTCCACTAACTCTAGGTTGGGGGCTTGGTATACCTTACGTATTTTTTTCCTGATAAATTATTTTCTTCTATTAGAGTTTTCTGTTCACTAAATTATTGATTCTACTCTGACCCATTTCTAATGACTGCTATGCCCTCTTTCTGTACCATGTCCTAATACCCCAACACTACCACAAGGATAGATTACTCAGATTTTTTTCAAGTTCTGACTTAATAAGAGGGATCTTTAAATGCTGATTTACTATCAACATCTGAAAGTGGAAGACTGCCTTCCTAAGAAATCAAAACCCTTTTCTCTTTCTAGCTGTCAGTCCTCAACCATCACACTTTTTTATTTTTCTTCTTTAACTATTTTTATGTCAAGTATAATTAGCTTTACACTGCTCACCCCAAAGAGTTTTCCAGCATGCTATCTGAATGGGAGAAAATTTACTCGTTCCTCTATTACATAAATATCTATCTATCCCTGAATTTAACACTTTTATAGTAAATGTACTGGAAGAAAATGAAAAATGGAAAATGACATTTTCCTGTTAATCAAGTTTTTTAGGATCTCCTACCAGTTTCTGAATATCGAAACGCAATAGTGAAAATCCACTGTTTAGAGCTTACCCTCAGTGTCTAAAGTCTTGTTACTATAAATTTTACATGTGAATTATCCCTGTGATTGTGTGAAAGCCACTCAGTCATATCCAACTCTTTGTGATCTCATGTACTATATAGTCCATGGAATTCTCCAGGCCAGAATTCTGGAGTGGGTAGCCTTTCCCTTCTCCAGGGGATCTTCCCAACCCAGGGATCAAGCCCAGGTCTCCCGCATTGCAGGCAGATTCTTTACCAGCTGAGCCTCAAGGGGAATTATCCCCCTAGTAGATTGTAAGATCCCTGAGTTCAGCATTCAGTTTTAAGTAAGAGTAGACTGGACCATTGTACTTCAAAAATAAGCCAATATGACTAAAAAGTAACAATATCCTGTACATTGGGCCTTTAATAAAAAACATTCTGAAAGAATGTCAATAGAGGTTATGGAACACATTGAAAACGGAAAATTTATGCTACTAGAGTTATGCATTTATCCTGGATAAAATAACATGGTAAAATCTGAACAACAGAATATAGAGATTCGGATAGTAGTTGACTCAATACATGCTGTTTACACACCACAAGGTGAGCAGACACATGGGTTTTGAAGTGTGTTCTTCGTGGAGAACATCCTAATGTGTGTCACAGAGGGATTTCAGAAAAAGAGGCAAATGTGGTGGCTTGCTCTCATGAGTCCTATTACATGGAGATGATAGCGCAGACCATCACAGTTGGCATTTCCACATTAGCAGATAATTTCTGTCTCACAAAAGCCAAGAGGAAATAGTAGAGTCCTCTCACTGAATTAGGCCAGTCATCCTCATTACATGATTGCACAGCAGAACAATGAAGAACTTGAGATATAGAACAAGACGATCCTTTTAGCTGGGTTCTCTAATATCCTGCTACTGAACCTTGCTGGGAAATTACATGCCAGCACATGGAGAGAAGCACTTTCTAATCAGGCTATTTAGCTCTCAAACACAGTTATTGAAGGGGATTCCTTCTTCCATGCATATGATGACAAAGACAGAATCAAATAAGTCACCTTTTCTCTATTTTAAACCTCTCCTGTGGAGCATGTTACAATAGAAAGCTACTCTTCCATAACGTGATTGATTTTAAAAAAACAGGACCATGCATCAAGCAAGACTCATCTGGGTCCCCTGGTCTGGGTGTGGAGAAAGAAAGGTTTGGGGGCCATATATCCAGGCAGGATCTATAGCAGTGACTTAATGGTCTTTCCAGACTGGGTCAGAGGGAGTTCATGAAGCAGTTTGGTCTAGCTAGGCCTGTAGGTAGGCCAAGCAGTGTGGCCCGGCAGTAGCCATGGAGATCTAGATGCTATATTAAGTTTTTTGACCCCTCACTTTGGATTGTGCATGGCCATCTTCTTCCTCTGTCTTCACATGGTCTCTCATCTGTACACATGCTCTGCTGCTACATTTCTTCCACCAACAAGGACACCAGTCAGATTAGATTCAGTTCAGTTCAGTTCAGTCGCTCAGTCGTGTCCGACTCTTTGCGACCCCATGAATCACAGCACGCCAGGCCTCCCTGTCCATCACCAACTCCCAGATTAGGACCATGCTAAAGCTCACACTTTCATTTTATTACTTCTTTAAATATCTCATCTCCAAATATAGCCACATTTGAGGTATCGAGAGTTATGGCTTTAACATGTGAATTCTGGGAGGGACCCAAGTCAGCCCATACCAGCTGCCATACAGCCCGTGAATGGAAAAAATAGAAGTGCAACCTGATCCCCGACTTGTGATAAACTGATAAACTCCACGTACCAGAGAACATTTATTCAAATAAATAAGAATCTGCTCAAAGTTTGAAATCCTGTTTGCACGGCATGGACAGTTCATCTCCTCTATCCATAAGAATTCCATGAGAAGCTCTTTCAAATAATTTGGGAAAATAAAGCTGTTCTCAAAAGAATACAGTAGTTTGAGGGGATGATAGTATAATTTTAAACAAATATGCTGCTTAATGGGCCACTATAGGAAGAAATTCAATATTAAGTCTGCACAAATTCCTAACTCTAGTAGCAAACAATAGCATTTTATTCTCTCGGTAATAAAAAGTAAAATTTAAATCTTGCAACAAGTGTTTACTGAGTCCATCTTGTATGCAGTCCTATACGAAGTGGTATATAAAATGAAGCTGGAAAACTTTATAGTTTAATATGGCTCAAATAAGAATATTTATAATGCCCAAATAAGGATTTTACACAGGACAATTTTATAGCCTAATTTTCCCAGAACACTATAGTTTTTAAAGCCTATTTTCCTAGTATCCCCTTTCTCTCAAAAAGTATCAAAATTTGTATGACAATTTCTATGGTCGCCTCAAGTACAGAGAAATTAGAAATCTCAGAAAACACTTAATGATCAACGATTATAAATGGAAAGCAAGTCCAGAGAGCAATAATGAAAAAACAGAAGAAGAAACCATGAAAATTTCAATTCTGATGCAAAGTTTTCTAACAGTTACAACTGGTTCACACAGCACTGTATTCATATTCTTTACTTCTGGCACATATGTAGCTATTATGGAACATAATCTTTGTATCAGGTGTATTTCACTTTTAACTTATGCTTATTTTTAACATCATTACTTGTTCTTCTAATTATTTAAACTAGCTTTAAAGTAGTTTATACTCAAACCAATGCCAGCTCAAATCAATGGAGACTGGCCTTGACCGTGATGAATGTTACAGACCATGAGATAGCAAACAAGACCAGAGATACAGCACAGAGAGCAGAAATTTTAGAAAGATGGTGCCCTATCAGTTCTAAATTAAGACAAAATTAAGTCTGAATTCATTATTTGGCTTTTGCTTACTCAGGTTCTTCCATCACTTTAGTTCTCTCCATGTCTTATTCTTTCTGGCTAGGTTGTTAAAATATAAAATGCAATATTAGCGTTTTTTCTTATAAGGATATAGCTTACACACAAAAATAAACTCATTTTAAGTCTACAGATCAAAGGGTTCTGACAAAATATGTACTTACATAATCCCCCCAATCAAGTTAAAGAACATTCCCATCACCCCCCAGATTTTCTCATCCCTTTGTAGTAAGCCACTCCCACCCTTAGCCCCCAGAGGACCACCTGTCTGCTGCTCTCCATCACAGCCACTTTGCCTATCTAGAATTTCATATACATGCAATCATTTAGGATTACCTTTGTGTGTGTGTCCTGCTTTCTTCATTTGGAAAAATGTTTTTGAGAATCATCCCTGTAGTTATGTATATTAGCTGTCTGTTTCTATTCTTTGGAGAGTACTTTTTAACTGCATGAATATACTTTTTTTTAAATCCACTTATCTATTAATAAACATCTGGGCTATTTGCAGTGCTTGGATATTATGAATAAAGCTCTGTGAACAAGACACATCTTTTTGTGTATGTTTTCACACCTCTTGGGTAAATGCCTACAAGAGGAATTGATGTTACAAACAGTAAGTATACGTATATTTAACTTATAAGTAACTGTCAGTCTTTCCGAGGGTTAATACATTGTACACTCCCTACAGTAGGGTATGGGAGTTCCACTTGCTTCACGTCTTGGCCAATTTGCTGGTATGTTTCACTATGCTCAGTTTCATCTTTGAAAGAGAGAGGAACTTTTAAAAACCTGTGTGTAAAATCCTAGCTTCCAGAATGAATTCCTTGTCACTTTATGCTTTTTTAAAAATATAAACTATACCTTCACTAACCTCAGCTTTTTCTGACAATCTCCTTTGGGGCATTTTAGGGAGATGGTCTCTCCATGATTCACCAATCTGACATTTTTAAGGGTGCACTCCAGTTTGTCATTAAACACAAGTTAAAGAGAAGAACTATACAAAAAAGGTCTTCATGACCCAGATAATCAAGATGGTGTAATCACCAACCTAGAGCCAGACCTCCTGGGGTGTGAAGTCAAGTGGCCTTAGGAAGCATCACTACGAACAAAGCTAGTGGAGGTGATAGAATTCCAGTTGAGCTATTTCAAATCGTAAAAGATGATGCTGTGAAAGTGCTGCACTCAATATGCCAGCAAATTTGGAAAACTCAGCAGTGGCCACAGGACTGGAAAAGGTCAGTTTTCATTCCAATCTCAAAGAAAGGCAATACCAAGGAATGCTCAAACTACTGCACAATTGCAATCATCTCACACGCTAGAAACGAAATTTTCAAAATTCTCCAAGCTAGGTTTCAACAGTACGTGAAACATGAACTTCTAGATGTTCAAGTTGGATTTAGAAAAGGTAGAGAAACCAGAGATTAAATTGCCAACATCCGTTGGATCATCAAAAAAGCAAGAGAATTCCAGAAAAACATCTACTTCTGCTTTATTGACTATGCCAAAGCCTTTGACTGTGTGGACCACAACAAACTGTGGAAAATTCTGAAAGAGATGGGAATACCAGACCACCTGACCTGCTTGCTGAGAAATCTGTATGCAGATCAGGAAGCAACAGTTAGAACTGGACATGGAACAACAGACTGGTTCCAAATTGGGAAAGGAGTAAGTCAAGGCTGTATATTGTCACCCTGTTTATTTAACTTATTTGCAGAGTACATCATGTGAAATGCTGGGCTATATGAAGCACAAGCTGGAATCAAGATTGCCGGGAGAAATATCAATAACCTAAGATATGAAGCTGACACCACCGTTATGGCAGAAAGTGAAGAAGAACTAAAGAGTCTCTTGATGAAAGTGAAAAAGTTGGCTTAAAATTCAACATTCAGAAAACTAAGATCATGGCATCCGGCCCCATCACTTCATGGCAAATAGATGGGGAAGCAATGGAAACCATGAGAGACTATTTTGGGGGGCTCCAAAATCACTGCAGATGGTGACTGCAGCCATGAAATTAGAAGATGCTTGCTCCTTGGAAGGAAAGTTATGACCAACCTAGATAGCATATTAAAAAGCAGAGACATTACTTTGCCAAAAGGTCTGTCTAGTCAAAGCTATGGTTTTTCTAGTAGTCATGTGAGAGTTGGACTGTAAAGAAAGCTGAGCGCCGAAGAATTGATGTTTTTGAACTGTGGTGTTGGAGAAGACTCAAGTGTCCCTTGGACTGCAAGAAGATCCTAACCAGTCCATCCTAAAGGAAATCAGTCCTGAATATTCATTGGAAGGACTAAGGCTGAAGCTGAAACTCCAATACTTTGGCCACCTGATACAAAGAACTGACTCATTGGAAAAGACCCTGATGCTGGCAAAGATTGAAGGCAGGAGGAAAAGAGGAAGACAGAGGATGAGATGGCTGGATGGCATCACCGACTCAACGGACATGAGTTGAACTCATGTTTACATGAGTAAACTCCTGGAGTTAGCAATGGACAGGGAGGCCTGGCGTGCTGCAGTCTATAGGGTCACAAAAAGTCCGACATGACAGAGTGACTGAACAGAACTGTACTGAAAAGAGAATTAAGCAACTCAACAAAATGATACAAAACATTTTAATCATGTTGATTTAACTTTTAGTAGTAACAAATGTATGTTTTTCTATGCCTGAAACATTCTACACTAGGAAACAACTAGGGAACAACAGAATTTGATTTTAACAATTGTATAATCAAAAAATTTTTCAATGTAAGCTTCTTATTTCCATTATAGACATATGTAGTATGTTAATGATTAAATAATGAGATATTATTCAGTAATAATTCATAAATTTAAATAACTTCTCCATGTTTTAGCATTTTTTGGTAAGTTAACTGAGGTTAACAATAACAATATCTATTACACAAAATTCTTGAGAAGATTAAATGAAGTAGTAGTTTTTAAAGAATTTAGCACCACTTCTTACTTCCTAGGAAATGCTCAACACATTTAAAAATGAATAAACAAGGGTAACCCAAACCACATATAGTGCTTCAACATTATCAAATATGTATTTCCACCCAGAAAAGTAAATTTCTATCAATTTTGGCTATCTTTAAATCATTTTCTTCAAAACATGCCATTTAATAAATTGAAATTTTCCAGTGAGTTTTTGTTATTGTCTATTGTTTTATTGTTTCCCTTCCAATTTTTAGCACTTTATCGGCTGTATCTAGTTAAGAAGTTCTGCAATACAACAGAACCTAACAAAAACAAATGCTATTTTCTTCCTCTATAAGCTAGTTCTTTTATACACTACTTAAATTTCAGTAGTATCCTAAAGCAATGACAAAAAAGGATAACTCAGAGATTTCCCTGGTGGTCCATTGTTTAAGAATCTGTGCTTCCACTGCAGGGGTCACAGGTTTGATTCCTGGTTGGGGAACTAAGATCCCACACGCTGCATGTGCAACCAAAAGGAAAACGAACAGGTGAATTTATCTTTCCTATATTTTCTCATTGCTTGTGTTTGCTTGCTTGTTTTGTTTTAGCCCTCCTCCTCCCACCGAAATACATTGACGTTTTTGGTCCATATCCTTTACATTACAAAAGACAGAATCAATGGTATTTCTTCTGATTTTTAATATTGGGTTCATTTTAGAGTCTCCTGTAAAGAGATGATATGGTAAAGGCTGAAAAGTGTGTTACCCACAGGGAATCCACATAATGGGTACCCGCATCTCTAACAAAAGTCTATCTACCTTGCAAATTCCAAGTCTGTTGCTGAAGTACTTTTGGAAATGCACTTCCATTATCAGATGTATAATCAGGCAATGGGCCCCAAGAAAAATATAGGTGTAAATTGAAAAGGAAAATATTTTTAATAGCTTGAATTAATGAGATGACTAACTGTGCTTCCAAATCCTTTGCCCTTGACTGTCCTAATAGAAGCTATTCACATTCAAACTTCAACAGACTCATTTTTTAGCATATTGTAACTCAGTTGCAGTGATTTAGCTGAAACTACAGTACTTTGGCCACCTCATGCGACGAGTTGACTCACTGGAAAAGACTCTGATGCTGGGAAAGGTTGGGGGCGTGAGGAGAAGGGGACGACAGAGAATGAGATGGCTGGATGGCATCACCGACTCTGTGGACACGAATTTGAGTGAACTCCGGGAGTTGGTGATGGACAGGGAGGCCTGGCGTGCTGTGATTCATGGGGTCGCGGAGAGTCGGACACGACTGAGTGACTGAACTGAACTGAACTGAACTCAGTTGCAACTTCCTTGACATCATAGGTGGGAGCCCTGGCTCTTAACAGAAAAACTTAAACAACCAAAAATCAAACCAAACAAAACTCTATTTAGAGTGCTGTATTTCAACTGCTGCAGCAACTTCTAGTAATGAGGTTTTATCTAAAAGTTTTCATTTTTTATTTTCATTACTGTTAAACTCAATTTAAAAACTAAAGTGCTCTTGAGACAGTCGGTGTTGGGGGCCTCTACTGAAGAGTATCTGGTTTGGGAAAATGGATCTCTATAAATCAGTTTCCTATTTCTCTCTCACTTAAAAGAGTTCCTCTGTAAAATAAGCTTGATTCGGCTTTAGCCTGAAATTAGTTCACTTTAGAACTTTCGATCAAAATGTAATTCAAAGATGCCACCCATCTTTGAATACCCATATGATTGCCCTAGGGGTTTCCAGATGGTATTAGTGGTAAAGAACCCACCTGCCAATGCATGAGATGTGGAGACACTGGTTTAATCCCTGGGTCAGGAAGATCTCCTTGAAGAGGGCGTGGCAACCCACTCCAGTATTCTTGCCTGGAGAATCCCATGGACAGAGAAGCCTGGCGGGCTACAGTCCATAAGATGGCAAAGAGTTGGACATGACTGAAGTGACTTAGCATGCACGCATGTGACTGCCATAAATGTGTTTCCTTATACACTGGGCATTTCAGTTAATGTTTCCCAGACAGCAAGTTCTATAAATAATCAAGAGCGTCTGTATCAGAGAGCCATGAAATGAAGTGCTATTAACATCTGTCCAGTATCTAGTTTATAGTATTGTGATTTTTCCCTCCCAAAACTTAATTACATGCTTGTTGGAATAAGCTAGTAATTCACTAGAAACAAATGCAAATGTGAAGAAACATGCTGATGTTTGAAAACATTTTTCACAAGAACCAGGAGACAATATGTAATTTTCAGATTTTAAAAACTCCTATTACAATGATTTTTATGTCCTTTTTCTTACATAGTATCTCTGGTTAACTAAACCTGAGTTAAAGAAAATAACTTTTCTCTTCCATTTACGTTGACAAATTCAATGATTTGGAAAAGGCAGTGAGCTGGAAAAATGCGAAAATTGACTATGTAATGATGTTTATTAAAAGAACAAAAGTTTTACACATAAATAAATATATATTGTATTTCTTAAACTATGTTTATTGTCTACTTTGTCTATTCAAGACTTTTCCTGCTTTGTTTTTTCTATTTTCAGTGTCAGGAGAAAACACAAACAATGGAGTCTTGCTTTTGAAAAGGATGTGAGATTTATCTCGAAAGGATATAAGGATAGAATTTTCATTAGAGGTCATGAGGTTGTCGCTCAGTCACTTCAGTCATGTCTGACTCTTTGCAACCTTGTAGACTGTAGCCCACCAGGTTCCTTCTGTCCATGGGATTTCCAGCAAGAATACTGGAGTGGGTTGCCATTTCCTTCTCCAGGGGACCTTCCCCACCCAGCAGTCAAACTCACATTTCCTGCATTGCAGGTGCATTCTTAACCACTGAGCCACCGATAAGCTCATAAGAGGTCTTGGTTAACAGATTACGGAGATTTAGAAAGGTTAAGTGTTTGTCATGAGGTCAAATGGTAAGTGGCAGAGCCAAAATACAAACTCAGGAACATCTTATTCCAGATCTTGTGTTTTTAATCTTTCAGTTCAGTTCAGTTCAGTCACTCAGTTGTGTCCGACTCTTTACCACCCCATGAATCACAGCACGCCAGGCCTCCCTGTCCATTAAGTAACATTAAAAAAAAATCATTGATCAGCTTCATTTAGATGATACAATAACCCATGAAATTACATGTTATTTACTTTTCTCAAACTCTTATCTCTTCTTTTATAGGTTTCTTTAAAAAAAATTTTTTTAATGGGGGGTGAATTGCTTTACAATTTTGTGTTGGTTTCTGCGATACAATGTAAACTGGACTTCACCAGTCTTCAAAATATCTGATTCGTTTTCCACATCTTTGTCATATTTTGTCATATTTGCCATATTTTGTTTTAAAATGTTTGCTATCCCTTTCCGTCTTTCAGGAGTTCTTTTACTTTTTCCTTTTTTTCTCTTGCATGTTCAACTTTTTCCAACAAGCCCACATATTTATAATACCTGAAATTCTCTCCAAATTCTCATTGTTTAAAATAATATAAACATCTGCCTATAGAAAAACCATTTCATTTCCTCCATGTATAGAAACTCTTTGCAAAACTGAGCAAAAGTTAAATCAATTAAGAGACTAAATCTTATTAAGAGCTAATTTCTAAGTCTCCTTTCAAAACTAACAATGATATAAGGATTCTCATTATACTATTTGTCAATAGTTTTAAAGCTAAAAGTGAAGTTACAGAAGGCTCATTCACCTACTTTACAACTGATAAAGTAAAAGCCCAATGATCTTGAGTGACCTGCTCAAAGTCACAGAGTTAGATAAAGAGTCTGGAAGAGAAATAACTCACTGCCTGTGTGTTGGGAGTTTATTCCATTAGTCTGTGCTGTGACAGAATATCCCAGTTTTCCTTTGGGCTATGGGTAAAATATTATATTCATAATCACTATATGGGTATTCTACAAAAATGCATATTAAATACTAGACTTAAAATTATACTATATCTAGTAAGATGATTTTCTTTTAGTTTTAGAATATTTGATAAGCACACAGAAATCGATATGCATTTCACTCATTAGTGAAAAGACAAAAATGTAAGTCATCTTCCTATAATGCAAAATCCAACTTTTGTGAGATCAAACCAGTCAATACTAAAGGAAATCAATCTTGAATATTCATTGGAAGGACTGATGTTAAAGCTGAAGCTCCAATACTTTGGCTACCTAATGAGAGGAACTGACTCATTAGAAAAGATCTTGATGCTGGGAAAGAATGAAGGCAGGAGGAGAAGGGGACCACAGAAGACAAGATGGTTGGATGGCATCACTACACAATGGACATGAGTTTGAGCAAGCTCTGGGAGATGGTGAAGCACAGGGATCCTGGTGTGCTGCAGTCCATGGAGTAGCAAAGAGTCAGACACAACTGAAAGACTGAACAACACTTTTATGCATAGATTACTAATATTCACACTTTTAATATTGAAAAAGAAGGGAAAAAGGCAGGGCACCACCTTTGAAAGAATGACCTAGCCCAAGGACACAACATAAACTGACTAGAATCAAATGAGTCCAAGATGGCAGATAAGTCAGCTTCCACTAGACCTTGAGCCTCAGGGCATGCTCATTGTAACATCAGCAAGCTAAATGACACACCCAGAGTCACCATGAGAGTTCCAAGACTGACCATCAAAGACCAAAAAGTGGACCCAGTTCCTGGAAATCTCCGCCCTTTCTCCAAAATAGTTGAAATAATCCTTCCACGCATTCAGTTCAGTTCAGTTCAGTTGCTCGGTCCTGTCTGACTGTTTGCGACCCCATGAATCACAGCATGCCAGGCCTCCCTGTCCACCACCAACTCCCGGAGTTCACTCAAACTCACCTCCATCAAGTCTGTATTGCCATCCAGCCATCTCATTCTCTGTCGTCCCCTTCTCCTCCCGCCCCCAATCCCTCCCAGCATCAGAGTCTTTTCCAGTGAGTCAACTCGTCGCATGAGGTGGCCAAAGTATTGCAGTTTCAGCTTTAGCATCAGTCCTTTCAATGAACACCCAGGACTGATCTCCCTTAGAATGGACTTGTTGGATCTCCTTGCAGTCCAAGGGACTCTCAAGAGTCTTCTCCAGCACCACAATTCAAAAACATTAATTCTTCGGTGATCAGCTTTCTTCACAGTCCAACTCTCACATCCATACATGACCACTGGAAAAACTATAGCCTTGACTAGACGGACCTTTGTTGGCAAAGTGATGTCTCTGCTATTTAATATACTATCTAGGTTGGTCATAACTTTCCTTCCAAGGAGTAAGCGTCTTTTAATATCATGGCTGCAATCAGCATCTGCAGTGATTTTGGAGCCCAAAAAAATAAAATCTGACACTGTTTCCACTGTTTCCCCATCTATTTCCCATGAAGTGAGGGACCAGATGTCATGATCTTTGTTTTCTGAATGTTGAGCTTCAAGCCAACCTTTTCACTCTCCTCTTTCACTTTCATCAAGAGGCTTTTGAGTTCCTCTTCACTTTCTGCCATAAGGGTGGTGTCATCTGCATATCTGAGGTTATTGAAATTTCTCCCGGCAATCTTGATTCCAGCTTGTGCTTCTTCCAGCCCAGCGTTCCTCATGATGTACTCTGCATATAAGTTAAATAAGCAGGGTGACAATATACAACCTTGACGTACTCCTTTTCCTATTTGGAACCAGTCTGTTGTTCCATGTCCAGTTCTAATTGTTGCTTCCTGACCTGCATACAGGTTTCTCAAGAGGCAGGTCAGGTGATCTGGTATTCCCATCTCTTTCAGAATGTTCCACAGTTTATTGTGATCCACACAGTCAAAGGCTTTGGCATAGCCAATGAAGCAGAAATAGATGTTTTTTCTGGAACTCTCCTGCTTTCTCCATGATCCAGAGGATGTTGGCAATTTGATCTCTGGTTCCTCTACCTTTTCTAAAACCTGCTTGAACATCTGGAATTTCACGGTTCACATATTGCTGAAGCCTGGCTTGGAGAATTTTGAGCATGACTTTACTAGCATTTGAGATGAGTGCAATTGTGCGGTAGTTTGAGCATTCTTTGGCATTGCCTTTCTTTGGGATTGGAATGAAGACTGACCTTTTCCAGTCCTGTGGCCACTGCTGAGTTTTCCAAATTTGCTGGCATATTGAGTGCAGCACTTTCACAGCATCATCTTGCAGGATTTGAAATAGCTCAACTGGAATTCCATCACCTCCACTAGCTTTGTTCGTAGTGATGCTTTCTAAGGCCCACTTGACTTCATATCCCATGATGTCTGGCTCTAGGTGAGTGATCACACCATCATGATTATCTTGGTCATGAAGATCTTTTTTGTACAGTTCTTCTAGGTATTCTTGCCACCTCTTCTTAAAATCTTCTGCTTCTGTTAGATCCATACCATTTCTGTCCTTTATTGAGCCCGTCTTTGCATGAAATCTTCCCTTGGATTCTCTCATTTTCTTGAAGAGATCTCTTGTTTTTCCTATTCTGTTGTTTTCCTCTATTTCTTTGCATTGATCGTTTAGGAAGGTTTTCTTATCTCTCCTTGCTGTTCTTTGGAACTCTGCATTCTGATGCTTATATCTTTCCTTTTCTCCTTTGCTTTTCACTTCTCTTCTTTTCACAGCTATTTGTAAGGCCTCCTCAGACAGCCATTTTGCTTTTTTGCATTTCTTTTCCATGGGAATTGTCTTAGTCCCTGTCTCCTGTACAATGTCACGAACCTCCATCCAGAGTTCATCAGGCACTCTATATATCAGATCTAGTCCCTTAAATCTATTTCTCACTTCCACTTTATACTCATAAAGGATTTGATTTAGGTCATATCTGAATGGTCTAGTGGTTTTTCTCTACTTTTCATTTTAAGTCTGAATTTTGCAATAAGGAGTTCATGATCTGAGCCACAGTCAGCTCCTGGTCTTGTTTTTGCTAACTGTATACAGTTTCTCCATCTTTGGCTGCAAAGAATATAATCAATCTGATTTTGGTATTGACCATCTGGTGATGTCCATGTGTAGTCTTCTCTTGTGTTGTTGGAAGAGGGTGTTTGCTATGACCAGTGCATTCTCTTGAAAAAACTCTATTAGCCTTTGCCCTGCTTCATTCTGTGCTCCAAGGCCAAATTTGCCTGTTACTCCAGGTGTTTCTTGACTTCCTACTTTTGCATTCCAGTCCCCTATAATGAAAAGGACATCTTTTTTGGGTGTTAGTTCTAAAAGGTCTTATAGGTCTTCATAGAATCGTTCAACTTCGGCTTATTCAGCATTACTGGTTGGGCATAGGCTTAGATTACTGTATTATTGAATGGTTTGCCTTGGAAACAGAGATCATTCTGTCATTTTTGAGATTGCATCCAAGTACTGCATTTTGGACTCTTTTGTTGACCATGGTGGCTACTCCATTTCTTCTAAGGGATTCCTGCCCACAGTAGTAGATATAATGGTCATCTGAGTTAAATTCACCCATTCCAGTCCATTTTAGTTCACTGATTCCTAAAATGTCTACATTCACTCTTATCATCTCCTGTTTGACCACTTCCAATTTGCCTTGATTCATGGACCTAACATTCCAGGTTCCTATGCAATATTGCTCTTTACAGCACCAGACCTTGCTTCTATCACCGGTCACATCCACAACTGGGTATTGGTTTTGCTTTTGCTCCATCCCTTTATTCCTTCTAGAGTCATTTCTCCACTGATCTCCAGTAGCATACTGGGCACCTACCGACCTGGGGAATTCCTCATTCAGTATCCTATCATTTTGCCTTTTGATACTGTTCATGGGGTTCTCAAGGCAAGTATACTGAAGTGGTTTGCCATTCCCTTCTCCAGTGGACCACATTTTGTCAGACCTCTCCACCATGATCAGCCCGTCTTGGGTGGCCCCACACGGCATGGCTTAGTTTCATTGAGTTAGACAGGGCTGCGGTCCATGTGATCAGATCAACTAGTTTTATGTGATTATTATTTCAGTGTGTCTGCCCTCTGATGCCCCCTCGTAATACCTACCATCTTATTTGGGTTTCTCTTACCTTGGTCGTGGGCTATCTCTTCACAGTTGTTCCAGCAGAGCGCAGCCACTGAACCTTACCTCAGACAAGGGGTATCTCCTCAAGGCCTCCCCTCCTGACCTTGACCGTGGAGTAGCTGCTCTCGGCCCTCCTGAGCCCAGCGCATCCGCCGCCTCTTGGACGTGGGGTAGCTCCTCTCAGCAGCCACCCCTGGCCTCCCGCCTGGGGTCGCTCTTCTTAGCCGTGCTTCTGCGCGTGGTCAGTTGCGCCGGAGCCGGAGTCTCGCACCTATGAAATTACCCAGCCCATAAAAGCTAACCACACCACAGTTTTAGGCTGCATTTGCCCTCTGAGATAGCCCACATGCTTGTATGTGGAGTGTGTTTCTCTCTAAATAAATCCACTTCTTACCTCTCACTGTGCCTCTTGCTGAGTTCATCATATGATGAGACATCAAGAACCTTGAGTTTCACTAGGTTCTAAAACCAGGTGTGTGATCTCAGTTGGAAGACCATGGGTTTTGGCTAGGTTCAAGTCCTGGCCACATAGGTTCATGTCTCAATCTAAAGTGAATGATTTCAATATCATATCAGTTAGGGTTTGGTTGGTCTATATACAATAGAAAATCTAAAATAATAGTGCCTGGAACACAAGGTACTCTGCCATGTAGAAGTAGTCAGGTGGTTTACAATACAAAGTTGACAAATAGGTTTCATGAATTTATTGTGAAGTAAAACCATTTATTCATTCCTTGCTTTCTCCATCCTTAGCACGTGCGTCTCATCTGAATGATTACTTCCTGACCAAAGACCTGGCAACTGGAACCTCAGCCACCAGTCTGCTTTCCAGGAAGCAAAAAGGTAGACAAAGAAAAGCACAGAATGTCCCATCTTGCCCCTGAGGTAACACTAATGTAACTTTCAGAAAAGTTCCAGACAATCCTTTGCCAGAATTTAGACACAAGACCCACACCCACCTACAAATGAAACTCAAACATATACTTTACTGTCGCTTAGTCACTCAGTCCTGTCCAACTCTTTGCAACCCCATGGACTGTAACCCATCAGGCTCCTCTGTCCGTGGGATTTTCTAGGCAAGAAAACTTCATTGGATTGCCACTCCTCCTCCGGGGCATCTTCCAAACCTAGGGATGGAACCTGTGTCTCCTGCATTGGCAGGTGGATTCCTCACCACTGGGAAGCCCTGAATACTCCATGTTGGATGCATAGAAAACAAATAATGACACTGGATGGACAAATAGCATTCTATCCAACATATGTGATTTGGAGAATAAAGTCACATGAAACTTCA
The DNA here is from genome assembly GCF_049115385.1 of Moschus berezovskii. Classification (NCBI taxonomy): domain Eukaryota; kingdom Metazoa; phylum Chordata; class Mammalia; order Artiodactyla; family Moschidae; genus Moschus; species Moschus berezovskii. The sequence continues at coordinate 26,921,926 of NC_142485.1, read as the reverse complement.
GTTTGCAGCTTTGAAAAATACACCAGCAGGGCAATATAGTAAACAATGCTTAATATTGTACCTCAAAAGTCTGTGGTATAATTTTAGATATACTTCTAAGACAATGCGTCACAAGTAAATCCTTGAAAATTGGTGCACCTTAGTTGACTGACTTGTACAATAAAAAATTAAAATTGTCTTGAGATAATGTAAGGTAATGCTGATGACAAACATACCAAATGTGAAAGAATTTTGGAAAAATATGTTTGTATTTGCACATGCCAGTGTGTATAAGTGTCTATATGTATGTAGTATGTATGCATATAAATAGTTTTAAAATAAATCTCTGAAACTTATTATAAGACATTTTAAAACATTAAATAAGCACCAGTATAATTTTCCTTAACATTTCTATGGAAACTAAATAGATCTAAGTGCTAGGACACTATTGAGGTGGTAGTTTGATTTCCATGTTACCTATTCAGCTGTGATCCATTTTCATCATAAATCTCCTACAGTGCTTCTTTTTTTTTTTTTAATTTTTCAGACTGGGTTTACTTAGAAAATTATTTTCTCCTGTTTAATAACTTAACTTCTCTATTAAAATCACATACACAAAAAAGAAGTTGATGTTGGGATCACCAAGTTAATAGTGAACTGTTGCTTAATCAGTTTTTCTGAGCTAATTTGTCAAATTAAACACAAACATTTGGGTCCTAAAACTGGATGAAAAGATTGATGGTATCATATAAGACTTTGGAGGTTTCAGTGTTTAAAGTTACATTATGATATCCTCACTGTGCAAACTGCAGAAACTGTTCACATAATTTGGTCACTTATGCAACCCTATGGTATAAATTGGTACTGAATCATATTTCTTGGTCATCAAATAAATGACAACTTCTGTCTCACTTTATTCTATGTAATAGAATGTTAATATTCTATTTCTTCATCCTTTGTGCATGGCATGTTTTCCCAGTACTTCAGTTTTCAAATATATAAATTGAAAACTAAAATGAATTAACATTTCTTCTCCAGTTAATAATAAAGTTAGAATACATAACGTAACTTTATATAGGCAAATTGGTTTTATTAAGTAGTAAATCTAAGTGGTCTCTAAGGAAAACCACAGAAATGTAAATATCAAGGAAAAGATACTTTAAAATTGAACTAGACAGTATGATTTCAGAAGGAACATTAATCCTAAATCTTCTCTAAGTAACTTAGAACACTTAACTGTGAAAGCTCTAGATTGCCAAATATTATAAAATTAAGTACTACTGGCATGAGTTACAAAATTGTCTTCAAAAATTAATATCAGCCATTTCTCTTTCTGTAAATACTCCATAAAAAAGTACATTAGATAATATTAGGCTATCTGCTACTAACTGTGGGTGGGCGTTTATTCTGATTTCAAATTCTTAAATATCGATTTCGGTAGACATCATTTATTTATTTGGCATAATTTATTTTTCATTAACCCCAGTAGTTAACCTAACCAAGATCTCATGTTTAAACTGAGAACACAGTTTGAGCAATAGACATTAATTGTATTTAATAAATGCTTTAACAAATACGACAGCTCTTCATTTTCAGACCCTATGTATTTATTGAATTTCACTTGTGAATCTGAGGCTAGACACAGAGTTAATGATTAGTGCAAATATATTTACAGGGCTGCAGATTTCAGAAAGTTAACAATCGAGTCATCACCCTTTCCAGAAAAGAAAGTTCTAATAAAACCCTTCTTACCATCTTAAATGTTACAAACACACACATACATACTAAGTCCTGTACTTTGCTAATTAATTGTATGGCCCTAGTGCAGAATAGGTACCCCTTCTATCTCCATACACAGACTATTAATTGAAATTTGTACACCCACTTTTATATTTGTTATTTTTTCCTCCTTTCTTGTGGCTGCCCCATTGTTCCTTTATTTTCTTCTTAGCACTTGATACACCGTGACTACTGGATATTTAATTTTTCACTTGTTCTTGACTCCCAAGTCCAGAATGAAAAGCAGGAATTTGTCACTTTTCCCCACGACCCTGTCTTTCTCCAGTCACGGAGCCACGTTTGGAATGTGCAAAGTGCTCACTCCACCACGATTTGTGGAATGTGTGAATAATCCAGTTATCACCACATCACTGTCTTTCAACTGATAGCTCAGGTGGTAGAGAGTCCGCCCGCAGTGCAGGAGACCTGGGTTCAATCCCTGGTTTGGGAAGATCCCCTGGAGAAGGGGATGACAACCCTCTCAAGTATTCTTGCCTGCAGAATCCCATGGACAGAGAAGCCTGGTGGGCTACAGTCCATGGGCTCACAAAGAGTCAGACACGACTGAGCGACACACACACAGACATACACACACAGACACACACACACACACATCTCTCACGTTGGTGCTGCTTCCTAAGTGGTGTCCTACCTCTCCTCTTGACCTCTTCTAAATGATTCTCCACACTGCTGCCTGAACAACATTTTCAAAACCAGATCCTGCTGTTCTTCTGCTTATAACCCTTCACACTTGTCATTCTCATAACATAAAGGCCAGGTGTGTGGCGTGGCTTATAAATGCCCTCAGCACTGGACCTCTGCTCGGCTTGCCTTTTCTACTTTATCTGCTCACTCCACGCACTTCAGCCAGACTGACCATCTTTCCCCAGTGACGTCCTCCCAAACCACAGTCCCTTAAAGGGGGTCTCTTCTGGCCTCTCACCCTCCTTCTAGGATCCTGAGCTTGAGATTTCAATTCAACTGTCTCATTCCCAAGGAAAGTTTTCAGAATATTCCCAGAGTTTTAAGATTTCCCTGTACAGCAGTTCTTTTTTCAAGGCCCTCAGAGGATGCCTAAAACCATGGACTGTACCAAACCTCACATAAGCTATGTTTTTTTTCCTATACATACACACCTACGATTACACTTCATTTATAAATTAGGCACATGTACGCTTAGTCACTCAGTCATGTCCGACTCATGCACAGTAAGAAATTAATAATGGTAACTAATAAGAAAAAAGGAGAATGATAACCATATACTGTAATAACAGGTGAATGTAGTCTGTCTCAAAATCTTACTGTATATATGTAAAGCCTTTCCATTTTAACTAAGCATTTATCACATACAGTGGATGTGACTTTTACAGTATGAGGTGACAGCAAAACCAGATTGTATTTTTCTTCTTCACAATTTCATGGAGAGAAAATTCGTTTTTACCATAGATTTCAGCATACGATATTTTTTCTTTCATTATTAAGTCAAGAATGTTCACATTTTCACTTGAAAGAAGCCCTTGAAGGCTCCTCTCTGGCATATCCACATTGCCAGCATCACTGCATTTGTACTTTGGGACCATCATATAAAATAAGGGTCACTTGACCGCAAGCCCTGGATTCTGCAACAATCACTGGTGAAGCAGCTACTGAGTGGCCAATTAGTAGAGACAGCTGGACAAAGGAAGGCTTCACGTCCCAGTGGAGAAGGAGCACGATGAAGGGAGATGTCATCGTGATCCTCAGAACGATGTACAATCTAAAACATGATTTGATTCTTTCCGGAACTTCCATTTAATATTTCAAGATTGCAGTTGAACTCAGGTAACTGAAACTGCAGAAATAAAAACCAAGGATGGGGGGTGGGGGTTACTGTATAGACTAGCTGCTTACACATTTTATTCTCTGTATTAATCACTCAAGGTATATTTTTACAGCATCATTTGATAAAAATCTATTTTTCTCCACTCAGTTTTAAAGCTCAACGGAGATATAAGTATCCTCTGTTTCCCCTGATTGGTATGGACCAATTGCCTAAGAGTATGTAAAAACCATTTTTAAAATAATTAAGTGAAGGCCATGTATGCCGGCATTTGAGGTTGCACTGCTGTCTCACAGAACCCTCAGTGTCATCTCCATGTGTGAAAAGTATTCACACTGGCTTAGGAAAAAAATAAATAAAAATCTTAACTCACAGAAACTTTTCTTTGCTCCAGTGAACCTTTTAATACACTAAATTTAAGTTCACACAACATGCTCAATCGCCTCACATTTTAGCATTGAAAAATGTCCTTAATGTAACAATGAAATAAAATTCCTCCAAGAACATCTACTATTGTCAATGATGTATATGATTTCTATTTTGATGAGAGACAATCTTGTATAAATGATGAGGAATACCAGTCTTGGTAAATAGCATTATTTTTGCTAAAGTAACAACATTCTTCATTTTTGTAGGTGTGGGTAACTCTTAAGTTCTATCATCAGCAATAATGTTGAAAATTTCCCATTGTTATTGGTATGTAATTGATCCCCAAAATGCCCTATGATACTCATGAACAAGGTTCCTAGATACCCTACTCAAGAGTGTATCTTCAAGGCTAGTCCTACCTCCACTCTCCAGCAGCTTTATTCAATGTCAAAGGCTGAATCATTCCTCCCCAAAGGAGCTTACATTGAGACACCACAAGTATATTCTTTATGATCCTCACAATATTTATTTTTTAAGAATTATTTTCAAGCATAAGATAGGAACATATTGAGATGTGGTGGTGATTTTATGTCTATTCATATAGAGCCTGGCTGGCTACAGTCCATGGGATTACACAATTTAGTGACTACACCGCCACCACCACATATATGTCCAACAATCCCACATACCAGAACTAAATCCACCCACTTACAATCAGATAATCTATGACAAAGGAGGCAAGAAAAATGGGGAAGTGTGGGGCAGGACCAGTCTCTTTAACAAGTTATGTTGGAGAAATAGGACAACTACATGTAAAAGAAAGAAACTATTACATTTTCTAGCATCATATACAAAAATAAACTCAAAACCGATTGAAGACTTAAATGTAAGGCTGAAACCAGAAAACTCCTGGAGAAAAACTTAGGCAGAACACTTTTTGACATAAGTCATAGCAATATGTTTTTTGAATTGTCTCCTAAGGCAGAGGAAATGAAAGCAAAAATAAATAAATGGAATCTAATTAAACTCACAAGCATTTGCATAGCAAAGGAAATCAACAACAAAATGAAAAGACAACCTACTGAATGGGAGAAAATATGTGGAAATTATAAGACCAATAAGAGGCTAATGTTCCCAATATATATTAATAAATAGTTCATACAGCTCAACATCCAAAAACAAGTAATCCTATTAAAAAAAAAAAAAAAAGAACAGGCAAAATAACTGAATAGACATTTTTCCAAAAAGGAAATGCAGATGTTCAACAGGCACATGAAAAGGTGCTCAACATGGTTAATCATTGAGAAATGCAAATCAAAACCACAATAAGACATCATCTCACACCTGTCAGAATGGCTATCATCCAAAAAAACTTCAAATAACAAATGCTAGAGGCTGTGGAGAAAAGGCAAGCCTCGTACACTGGTGGTGGGAATGCAATTTGCTGCACCCACTGTGGAAAACAGTATGGAGGTTCCTCAAAAAGCTAAAAATAAAACCTCCATATAATCTAGCAATTCCACTCCAGGGTATATGTCTGAAGAAAATGAAGACAATAATTCAAAAAGATGCATGTACCCCAATGTCCATAGCAGCATTTCTTAGAAAAGTCAAGACAGAGAAGCAACCTGTGTCCATCAACACATGAGTGGATAAGAAGTTGAGGCATATGTATGTATGTGTGTACACACACACACACACACACACAGAGTAGAATACTACTCAGCCATAAAGAGAACGAAATTTTGCCATTTGCAATAGCATGGATGGACCTGGAGGCTATTATGCTTAGTGAAATAGGTCAGAGAATGACAAAGCTTTTATACCACTTATATGGTGAATGTAAAAAGTAAAACAAGCTAGTGAACATAACAAAACTTTAAAAACCCACAGATATAAAGAACAAACTAGTGGTGACCAATGGGGAGAGGAAAGAAGGAGGGACAAGATCAGTTCAGTTCAGTTCAGTCGCGTGTCCGACTCCGCGACCACATGAATCACAGCACGCCAGGCCTCCCTGTCCATCACCAACTCCCAGAGTTCACTCAAACTCATGTCCATCGAGTCGGTGATGCCATCCAGCCATCTCATTCTCCGTCGTCCCCTTCTCCTCCCGCCCCCAACCTTTCCCAGCATCAGCGTCTTTTCCAGTGAATCAACTCGTCGCATGAGGTGGCCAAAGTATTGCAGCTTCAGCTTTAGCATCAGTCCCTCCAATGAACATCCAGGATTGATCTCCTCTAGAATGGACTGGTTGGATCTCCTTGCAGTATAAGGGACTCTCAAGAGTCTTCTCCAGCACCACAGTTCAAAAGCATCGATTCTTCGGCGATCAGCTTTCTTCACAGTCCAACTCTCACATCCATACATGACCACGGAAAAAACCATTGCATAGGGGTAGGGAATTAAGAGGTATAAACTACAAAGTACAAATTAAATAAGCTACAAAGATACATGGCACAACACTGGGAATATAGCCGATATTTTCTAACAACTAAAAATGGAGTATAAAATTTATGAATCGCTATGTTGCATACCTGAAACATATAATGATGTAAATCAATTATATTAATACTCAATTAAAAAAAAACAAATCATATAAATGACAATTGCTGATACTTATGTAAGTTTCATGTCAATAAAGCCGATTTCAAAAACTCAAAAAAGAACGTTGGGACTAAATGATATCAACATATTCCCAAAGTGGGCTCCCACGTTGGTGCAAAGAGAAATGATCAGTGGTCAGACTTTTGCAGGAGGCAGAAACCGGTGTTACCTGCAGCGCCCTCTGTTGGGAGGGCTGGGTCAGGGCTGGGAGAGGCAGCTGTAGGGAGTGTGTGAAAGTCGCTCAGTCGTGTTCCACTCTTTGCAACCCCATGGACTACATAGTCCATGGAATTCTCCAGGCCAGAATACTGGAGTGGGTAACTTTTCCTTTCTCCAGGGGATCTTCCCAACCCAGGGATCGAACCCAGGCCTCCCGCACTGCGAGCGGATTTTTTTACCAGCTGAACTACAAGGATACAACCTGTGGAGGTGGTGCCAGGCATGTCCTGGACATGGTGGAGCTATATGTTGACTAGCAGTTGGCAGAAGACTCTTATCTTCCATCTTTCAACAAAACAAATCACGGTAGCAACAGGAAATATCACCTAAAGATCTGACACGTCTTTTGATAAAATGGACCTGTCTCTGGAAATGGCAAAAAGCAGGAGTTTCATGTCTGCTGTCCTTTCAATGGGCCCCGTGTCCTTCAGTTGGCTCTGCCCGCACCAGCCTCATCCCCTAGTCATCGTGGGGGCCTGCTCCCTGCAGGCGATGGAATCTGCAAGCCGTCTACATGTCTGAACTCTGTGCCCTCCAAGCCCTTTTCTCTCCTCTGCACCCATCATCCTATGTCAGCCGTCTCATCTGCTCTCTTCATTTCTACCTGTCAAAACCCCATCTGTTCTTTAAGACCCAACTCAGATGTCACTGTATCCATCATCTTACTGCAATGGTAGGTTTATAGCATCATTTCATGGATTTTACTGTTACCGGAGTCAGTTCATCTTCTGCTTTATTTATTTTTTGTATTCTGATAATTTTATCTTTTTATGAGATCCTCTCTCCTTCCTTAGAAATATATGCGATGGATTTTCACCTCAACAGAATGACCAAAGACACATGATTTAGGAAAACAGCACATCTATTCTCACGGAAGATAATTTTACTGCCCCCTTTGGTAACCATTTTGTATCTCCAGTTCCCACATGGTTCATTTCAGAAAGGCATCACAGCATTTCAGTCAATTGTTCCTTAAGTGAGAACAAATCCTCAAGTTTATTTTCGTGTCTTTTTTGGCCCCCGGTTTTCAGCAAGCATGCTTATCACTTTTCAGTTGAGCTAAAAAGAAACAAAAATTCTTTCTTGATTGTTTTGTTATCTGTGCAATGGATGCTCATTCATTTTGTTCAATAAGGAAGAAAAGTGGCTGTGATGAACTCCCTCCAACATGTATTTGTTGTGGCAGAAAACACTATTAATGGCTAAACTTCTGAGAATGTGGCACCCTATTGTAAAGAATGAGCATTCAAAGCATTTGAAATTTAATTCCAGATATACAAGCAATAATTCTCAAACTGTCTAGGTTCTGCTAATATAGAATGACACATTTGAGAAGAAAACATTCATTTCCTTCCTGGTGCATTTCCAAGCTGTCTGAGAAGCTGAAATTTTCTATTACATAAAAAAAGGCCACAAATACTCTTCAGTCGTCAGTCCCTCAGGCTCAAAAAGAAAACAGCTCTCATTATGCTGTGGCTGCAAAGTGCACACACTGTGTGTATAAAAAGAAAAAGCAAAAAAATGTCCACAACAGAAACATGAGCACAAATTGCTGCAACAACTTCATTACTAGGGATTTTAAGATGCTAAAGAGGTAACAAGTAGAAAGGTACAAGGAGAAAAAATGGATGCTAAGATGTGCACAACTAGTGTGGATTTTCCTAAGGGCAAACATCGCTTTTATTAACCATCTAAGGCAGGAATGTAACGTATGGTGGTATCTGCAGATTGCTATGACATCCTTACTCTTTCTGGTAAAATAATTTAGCAACTGCACCCAAAACCACTCAACAGAATATTCCCTTCAATCCACAGTATTTATGTCTTCAATTGGTATTTTCATTTAATATCATTTTAATGCAATTTTTAATCCATACTCTTATATCTAGGTATTTCTTGACCAGGTAGGGTGGTTTTTCTGGTGGCAAAATACAGCCAACATGGGAGAAGTTTACATTTGGTACTTGGCCAGTAGGAAGGTGCTACTGGTGGGGAGAAGCCGTGGATCATTAGCTTCACTCGTATCTTTTCTATTATATTTCTACCAAAATGTGCTAGGTACTGTTTTAGGCATTAGGTTAATATGGATGTCTATGTGACAAGGGTGGTGCAAATGACTATTAGATTATTTGCTAAATCTCGATGATGTTAGAAGTTCACATTTTAGCAGTAGTTGGCAACAAGAATTTCTACCTAATGATCCTCCCTGATGCGAAGAACTTACTCATTGGGAAAGACCCTGATGATGAGAAAGATTGAAGGCAGGAGGAGAAGGGGATGACAAAGGATAAGATGGTTGGATGGCATCACCGACTCAGACATGAGTTTGAAGGACTCTGGGAGTTGGTGATGGACAGGGAAGCCTGATGTGCTGCAGTCCATGGGGTCTCAAAGAGTTGGACATGACTAAGCGACTGAACTGAACTGTCTATGCTAAGTCAAGATCCAGGTAGGAGCAAAAACAGCTACTAAAGCAATTATGGGAATACCAGACCACCTAACCTGCCTCTTGAGAAACCTGTATGCAGGTCAGGAAGCAACAGTCAGAACTGGACATGGAACAACATACTGGTTCCAAACAGGAAAAGGAGTGCGTCAAGACTGTATATTGTCACCCTGCTTATTTAACTTCTATGCAGAGTACCTCATGAGGAACGCTGGGATGGAAGAAGCACAAGCTGGAATCAAGATTGCTGGGAGAAATATCAATAATCTCAGATATGCAGATGATACTACCCTTATGGCAGAAAGTGAAGAGGAACTCAAAAGCCTCTTGATGAAAGTGAAAGAGGAGAGTGAAAAGGTTGGCTTGAAGCTCAACATTCAGAAAACAAAGATCATGGCATCTGGTCCCATCACTTCATGGCAAATAGATGGAAAAACAGTGAAAACAGTGACGGACTTTATTTTTTTGGGCTCCAAAATCACTGCAGATGCTGATTGCAGCCATGAAATTAAAAGACGCTTACTCCTTGGAAGGAAAGTTATGACCAACCTTGATAGTATATTAAAAAGCAGAGACATTACTTTGCCAACCAAGGTCCGTCTAGTCAAGGCTATGGTTTTTCCCATGGTCATGTATGGATGTGAGAGTTGGACTGTGAAGAAAGCTGATCGCCGAAGAATTGATGTTTTTGAACTGTGGTGTTGGAGAAGACTCTTGAGAGTCCCTTGTACCACAAGGAGATCCAACCAGTCCATTCTAAGGGAGATCGATCCTGGGTGTTCATTGGAAGGACTGATGCTAAAGCTGAAGCTGCAATACTTTGGCCACCTCATGCGACGAGTTGACTCACTGGAAAAGACTCTGGTGCTGGGAAAGTTTGGGGGCGGGAGGAGAAGGGGACGACAGAGAATGAGATGGCTGGATGGCATCACCGACTCTGTGGACATGAGTTTGAGTGAACTCCGGGAGTTGGTGATGGACAGGGAGGCCTGGCGTGCTGTGATTCATGGGGTCGCGGAGAGTCGGACACAACTGAGCGACTGAACTGAACTGTACTGAAAGCAATTTCTGGACTAAACATCCTCCCAGAAAAATAATTTGTAAAATGGGCCTAAGCCATCTGTATAGTTATATACGTTGTCCAATGCACATGGACAGCCAGATGAAGAATGACTGGGCCTGAAATCCAGCGCCTACTCCACTTTCCAAGCCATCTAGCCTGGCATGGAGTTGCATCTCCACAGAGAAAAGCCCTCTTTAATAAGCTGAATAATACAGGGATCCACACAGAAGACACTCACCACATGCACAGGACACAGCCCACTCAGAAGATGCTCTTTATTATAATTTGCAGAAAATACCCTCTAGCCTGGGAGCTGTGTCTTTTATAAATCTGGCAGCAGTGTGCTCGAGAGCATAAGAACTGGAGATGGAGAATCAGGACAGAATCACTGGGTCAAGGAAAGGAGAAGGTTAGAATGCTACATGGGGAGCACTAGAGAATTCCAGAAACCTGCACAGGGACCATAATGTCCAGGTGAGGCTTGAAATATGTGACTTAAACAAAAAATGTGACAAAAACACCTCACAGTAGGAGAATGGACACCATGATGTCTCAAGGCAGCATAGTAAAGATGTCCCCGATATTATTAACGTCCTTTGGTGCTTCCGGCCTGAGATCTGGGACAAGACAGGGCCTATGTTGGGGGGGGAGACTAAAGATCCTGCTGAGAAGCAGTGTAAGAGGGCTAGGTGTCTGAGAAAGATACTGAGAGCCCTCGCTCGCTCTAGGGTAGCCTCAGTCCTACGTGAACTGGGCGACTCAGACCCAGTCCAGCACCATTATGGCTATAAGCTCTGTGTCTCGGAGCTCCAGAGACGTTGTGTGAAATAGAGTGAAGAAACATGCATGAAAATGTTCAGCTCTGATCTATCACTACACAGTTTGACTGCAAGTGCTTTTGCAAATTTGCGTTGTTGTTTAGTCCCAAAGTCATGTCTGACTCTTTGCACCTTATGGACTGTAGTCCATCAGGCTCCTCTGTCCATGGGATTTCCCAGGCAAGTGGGTTGCCATTTCCTTCTCCAGGGGATCTTCCTGACTCAGGGATCAAACCCACGTCTGATCTCCTGCATTGCAGGTGGATTCTTTACCACTTTGTCAGTTCAGTTCAGTTCAGTTCAGTCGCTCAGTCGTGTCCGACTCTCCGCGACCCCATGAATCACAGCACGCCAGGCCTCCCTGTCCATCACCAACTCCCGGAGTACACTCAGACTCATGTCCACAGAGTCGGTGATGCCATCCAGCCATCTCATTCTCTGTCGTCCCCTTCTCCTCCCGCCCCCAACCTTTCCCAGCATCAGAGTCTTTTCCAGTGAGTCAACTCGTCGCATGAGGTGGCCAAAGTATTGCAGTTTCAGCTTTAGCATCAGTCCCTCCAATGAACATCCAGGATTGATCTCCTTTAGAATGGACTGGTTGGATCTCCTTGCAGTCCAAGGGACTCTCAAGAGTCTTCTCCAACACCACAGTTCAAAAGCATCAATTCTTCAGCGATCAGCCTTCTTCACAGTCCAACTCTCACATCCATACATGACCACGGGAAAAACCATTGCCTTGACTAGATGGACCTTGGTTGGCAAAGTAATGTCTCTGCTTTTTAATATACTATCAAGGTTGGTCATAACTTTCCTTCCAAGGAGCAAGCGTCTTTTAATTTCATGGCTGCAATCAGCATCTGCAGTGATTTTGGAGCCCCAAAAAATAAAGTCTGACACTGTTTCCACTGTTTTTCCATCTATTTCCCATGAAGTGATGGGACCAGATGCCATAATCTTTGTTTTCTGAATGTTGAGCTTCAAGCCAACCTTTTCACTCTCCTCTTTCACTTTCATCAAGAGGCTTTTGAGTTCCTCTTCACTTTCTGCCATAAGGGTAGTGTCATCTGCATATCTGAGGTTATTGATATTTCTCCCGGCAATCTTGATTCCAGCTTGTGCTTCTTCCAGCCCAGCGTTCCTCATGATGTACTCTGCATATAAGTTAAATAAGCAAGGTGACAATATACAACCTTGACGTACACCTTTTCCTATTTGGAACCAGTCTGTTGTTCCATGTCCAGTTCTAACTGTTGCTTCCTGACCTGCATACAGGTTTCTCAAGAGGCAGGTCAGGTGGTCTGGGATTCCCATCTCTTTCAGAATGTTCCACAGTTTATTGTGATCCACACAGTCAAAGGCTTTGGCATAGTCAATGAAGCAGAAATAGATGTTTTTCTGAAACTCTCTTGCTTTCTCCATGATCCAGCGGATGTTGGCAATTTGATCTCTGGTGCCTCTGCCTTTTCTAAAACCTGCTTGAACATCTGGGAGTTCACGGTTTACATAGTGCTGAAGCCTGGCTTGGAGAATTTTGAGCATGACTTTACTAGCGTGTGAGATGAGGGCAATTGTCCACTTTGTCACCAGGGAAGCAAATCTGTGTACCAGCCAACAATTCTATATTCAAGCTTGCAAGCCATCCACAGCATCTTTCTTTTTTCATGAATTTTTTGGTATACATGTCATAATTTACTTTCTCATATAAGAGGACTATACAAAGCAATCTGGGATTCTGTATCAGGTATTTCTTTCCTACCTACATGGTATGGTGCTAAAAGGCCACAATGGTGGATTCACACACTGCTACTTTGCTTTGCTGTATATCAGCCAAAAACCAAATCCAACTGTCCCCATCCCCAAACTGCAAGGAAAACAGGTAAGACAGGCATGTATATCAAAGCGAACACATCACCAGCCTTGGCGTAATACATTTCAGCATGAGTGACTAGTGGGTGAGTTTCCAGTGCATAAGGGGCAGTAACTTCCATTTTTAAAATTTCATTTGGCAAAATCATTTGAACCTGCACTACATACTGAGCACCATCCATGTCCCTACTGAGACTATAAACTTTAACCTTCTAATAAGAACCACTGTTTCCATGAGTGACAATGTCATTATAATAGGTTTCCCAGGTTGCTCCTTCACAAAACAAGCAATCCAGTGGCAGAAAGCTCTCTTTCCTACCAGCTGAAATCACCCTCTTGCAAAGTGCCATATGGGAATCAGAATCACTCTTCAAGGAATTTTAAAATATAATCACCAACATTTGCTCCAGGTAGGCACTTAACCTCCCTTTCCTATACACTTGGTTTGGGAAATTTGGATATGATGCTTAGTGTGCAGCAGACTGAGCTGGAACAAGAGTGTTTCACAGGTTGGAAATTCTACCATCCTTATCCTAAGGTGGAAATTCTAAAGCAGATTCACAGCTTCCCTTTCTGTCTCTAGCATGGCTGTAAAAGGCTCTTTATGCATGGAAATGTTTGCTGAGTGGTGTCTCCAGGGAAAAAGCTGTGGTTTGCTCTTCAGCAAAGAAACAGTAATATCAAGATGTCCCCACAAGGCATTAGCTCTTGACATGAGCCTGTTATGACTCCCAGGGGCTTCCTTTCATTGACAGCGCTCTAGGTATGCAGCTGTCTCCAGAGACTGTCCAGAGGGCTGGGGGCAGGTGGAGGTTAGCGTCTAACTTATGGGCTGGATATTTACTAGAAGGAACCTGAAGCTATGTGTTTCAGTGTGAGACATTCATCTCAGGTAATCTCCCAAGAACCGATGTATCATTTTGAAGCATTAAGGTGATGCTCAGGCTTTAACTCAGAGGAACGACTTCCCCACACATAGCTCTCAGGCCTCTCAGAACCACATCCCACGACTTTCATGTGACAGGTGTGACCTAGGCCGCCCTTCTGCCCTTGAGCATCTGACAGTGTTAATTATATTCCAGACCCAACTCTTTTCAATAACCTCAAACTCAGAGCACAGCAAGCGCAAGCATAACCTTTGATAATGATTTAATATTAAATTATGTTAATGTGACATTTGTTATCTATTTCTCCTAAAATCAAGAAGTCTGGATACTAATATCACATGGGTATCCATTGTTACCCACAGGCCTTATCCTGTACTTCAGCTCTCTGAACATCTACTGAAAAATTTCAGGCCACTGATAATTCAAGTAGTGAAAAAGCCCACTTTACTACGAATGATCCCACAAATAAGCAGATTTCAAATATTCTAGACCCTTCTCCTTAGCAATAAATATTTCATAATTTTATTTAAATCATATAATACACATGTGTATGTATAATTGAACATTTAATTTGTTTCTATTCATTCTATATTCTTTTATTCTATCCCTAAAGACATCTTAGTTACAGCCTTCTAAACTGATTTTATGATCCATACATAGGTTCAGAGCAACAGTTTGATGAAAACTCTTACAAGCAGTAGAGTGGTTTGCAGAGTGCCACTAAATGCTGGAAGATCCTGCTCATGAACTGTGTTTCTCATTGTCAGAAGCAGTAATGAGGATATTAGCAGAAAGTATTGCTCCAGAAAATCAAGGTTAAAAACGTTCACCTTAAAGCTGAGATAGCCTCTAGTCTAGGATCCCCAAGTACATGCACCACGTATGAGTTTTTGTAGATATTGCTAGTAAGTCATTGCCAATCAATGATTTCTTTTTTTTCTCATGAGCTTAGACAAGACTTCCATCCCTTCTGAATTCCAGGTAATAACGACTAGCTTAGTGTAACTGATGAAAGAAGTAACTCCTACTTGCCATCTGATCTCTACTCCTTTTTTCTTTAAATGTCAATTTTGTGTCATCCAATTGAACACTTCTAGATAGGTGAAGAACTTAGGTAAGAAGAAAGGCAGGGATAAGACCTTCGTGACTAGGAACAACCCAAG
This sequence comes from Moschus berezovskii, assembly GCF_049115385.1. Taxonomy (NCBI): domain Eukaryota; kingdom Metazoa; phylum Chordata; class Mammalia; order Artiodactyla; family Moschidae; genus Moschus; species Moschus berezovskii. The sequence goes on along the minus strand of NC_142485.1, from coordinate 26,906,911 downwards.
GGGTTCCCCTAGCTGATGAGAACTTGGTCTGGTGGTTAGATTGTACTGCATAAACCTGCATCATCTTGCTCATCCTGATCCCTAATGTTCTGAAATTTCTGCTTCTCAAATTTTAATCATATGTCATCATTTTTACATAAAAGTCTAGATTGACAAACGAGCTGACAGAGGCATTCGTGCATGTTCCATAAGGAGACCAGATGTTTCTTCTCTTATCTACTTCAACCCAAATCTGCTTTCCTCCTTGATAGTCCTCTGAAATTGACTCTGCTACCCATCAACAAGTATTTTTTTCAGGCTATCCCTTTATTTGGATCAGTTCATTCTTTATAGAGATATCCTTGATCATATCCCATCTTGGGTAATATTCAAGGTATGACTTTCATACGTAGATATTGATGGATATTTTATTTCACTATTTCAGGGCCTGAGAAGCTATTTATTACTCTATAAATGTTAATTACTTTCCTATTAACAAATTACATCTGTATAAAATTTTAAAGAGGTTTAATTTCAGGAATACATTATATGATGAAATATCTGCAAATCTCTATTTGTGTTGTTATTGTTTGGCAGTTATTTGACAATTGACTTGGAGGCAATGATCCTAGCACTTTATTTTGATCAGTAAAATGGAAAGAACTTAAGCACATGATTCAATAAATGTTGGCAGTGTAAACTACCAAATAACACCCTAAACAAGACACAAACGTTTCCATTTTCCCAGAAATTTCCTTTCTCTTTTTCTGTCCCTTCATAAGCAATAACACTTCTAATTTCTGTTCTTATAGATTGGTTTTGTCTTCTTTTTTAACCATATGTAAGAGGCAAGAAATGCAATGTGTCAATTTTAGTCTAGCTCCACTTCCTTAGTGGTTTTGATACTGACTCACTGTATATATTAGTGAATCTTTCCTTATATTGCTGAATAATATTCATCCATCCATTCTTCTACTGATGTAAAGTTGGTTTATTTCCATTTATAGATGGGCTTCCCCAATGGCTCAGTGGGTAAACAATCTGCCTGCATAAGACACAGGAGATGTGGGTTCGATCCCTTGGTTGGGAAGATCTCCTGGAGGAGGAAATGGCAACCCACTCCAGTATTCTCACCTGAAAAATCCCATGGATAGAGGAGCCTGGTGGGTTACAGCCCATAGGATTGAAAAGATTTGGACACGACTGAGTGACTAAGCACATAACATTTATGGATACTGTAAATATTCTATGAAAATGTGCAGATTTTTGCGGACATATCTTTTCACTCCACAGGAGTGAAATGACTGTGCAATAAGACAGATGGATGTTTAAATTTATGACATTGCTGAATAGTTTTCCAGAGTATATCATTTCACACTCCCACTAGCAAGCAAGGAGAATTTTAGTGTGATACCTTTTTTTTGCTAAGATTTGATGTTGTCCATCTTCTGGTTTTTACCTATTCTGTTTGTCATATTGTCTATTAGTACTAGTCTAAAGAGTAGTTTAGAAGATCATGGGTTTGCATAGTTTAGCGCTACACGGAAATCTAGTTCACTAGATTAAAACTCATTCACAGTTTAACACACTCATAATTACTAATGAGAGGTGGTAGCAGAAAAAACGAAATTAGCTCTTACACCCCAAATTAAAAATATTTTAATATCTCCAGAATACATGGATACAAGATGAAGCAGTATCTACTCTCTCTGTCTTCTCTCTGGCATTACTTGTGTAGAAAGTTCTTTAGGCCAATACATAACATTTTTAAGGATGTATTGCAGAATTTTATACAGAGACAGATTAATCTAATCTATAGCTCACATCTAAGACCCTGAACATTCTGTATTTTCTGATATTGAATTTACTGATCTTCTTTTCTTCACCAAGCTCAGGCTAAATAACTGTACTGAGTAATAAAATTAGGTGAGCTCTTTGTGCCTTTCTATAAGTAGATTTAATTTCACTTAATTCATAAGTACTGTTTCTAATTAATTATGTACAATTTCATATCCATATAATGTTCATGTTATATAGTGATTTTCATGAGTGAAAGGCATTGGGATGCCAGTTACTAGAACTCCTTCCAGTCATGTATTTCCTATTCAACCTTCAAATGAATGAATGCTCTTGCTTTCTTATTTAAATTCCCCACATATAAGTTTGGGAAGAATTGAGGCAGAAGGAAAAGTTTTCACTGGAATACTCCTAGCTAGGGTTCTTTTCCTCTGAAATCTTCCAATGTTGCTGTTTTTTGTTTTTTTTTTTAACCCCATACTGCCATCAAAGGCATTCTTAATTTAATTTTCTTCTATACTCCCACATACCTGAGCAATATATTTTTCAGTGTTTCTGTCTCTTTTTTTTGACCCTACATTTTTTGAACACACACAAAGCATTCCTATTGACACCAACTTTCATTACACCAAATGCCTCTGAACTTCCCACCCATTAGGTATTTACCTTCTTTTTTCGGAAAAATGCATGTTTATCACATGCAGCCTCTTCTATCATTACATTACTACTGCTTTAGTTCATTCTTATTTCTCATTTTAGCATACACAGTTTCTAAGAATTCTAATTCTTAACATTTTCTCATCTCTTTTCATAAAAATATCCCCCACATGTATTTTTCTTAATATTTCTTCAAGGTAGCCAATTTTTCCCACAGTAAACTTGAAATTCCTTTGCTGTTGTTCAGTTGCTAAGTCCTGTCTGACTTTTTGTGACCCTAAGGACTGCAGCATGCCAGACTTTCCTGTCCTTCCGTCTCCCAGAGTTTGCTCAAACTCATATCCATTGAGTTGGTGAAGTTGAATAAGGTAATAATGTAGGATGCTGGGAGTTAAACTACCCTGAATAATAGGAAGTTATGTGTTAATAAGAAAATGGCATGAGAGAATACAGAAATGCAGAAGGACCTACTGACGGCCAGCCCAACAGAGAAGTGGCATAAAGGAGATGGTGGGGAATGTTGAGTTTTAAGCCAGTTTTTTCACACTTCTCTTTCACCCTCATCAAGAGGCTCTTTAGTTGATATAAAATGAAAACCCTTAGCTGGGTATAAAAAGAGCTGTGATCACTATCTTGCCCCAAATTCCCAGTTTCATTTTTTTCAGGTCTTTTGTGTGGGTAGATTTCAGCCATACCTAGTTATTTCAGTTCAGTTCAGTTCATTTCAGTCGCTCAGTCGTGTCCAACTCTCCGCGACCTGATGAATCACAGCACTCCAGGCCTCCCTGTCCATCACCAACTCCCGGAGTTCACTCAAACTCATGTCCACAGAGTCGGTGATGCCATCCAGCCATCTCATTCTCCGTCGTCCCCTTCTCCTCCTGCCCCCAACCTTTCCCAGCATCAGAGTCTTTTCCAGTGAGTCAACTCGTCGCATGAGGTGGCCAAGGTATTGGAGTTTCAGCTTTAGCATCAGTCCTTCCAATGAACATCCAGGATTCATCTCCTTTAGAATGGACTGGTTGGATCTCCTTGCAGTCCAAGGGACTCTCAAGAGTCTTCTCCAACACCACAGTTCAAAAGCATCAATTCTTCGTCGATCAGCTTTCTTCACAGTCCAACTCTCACATCCATACATGACCACGGGAAAAACCATAGCCTTGACTAGACACACCTTGGTTGGCAAAGTAATGTCTCTGCTTTTTAATATACTATCAAGGTTGGTCATAACTTTCCTTCCAAGGAGTAAGCGTCTTTTAATTTCACGGCTGCAATCAGCATCTGCAGTGATTTTGGAGCCCCAAAAAATAAAGTCTGACACTGTTTCCTGCCGGGAGCCAGCGAGGGAAATCCTACCCGTGGCAAAGGTCAATGGGGGAAGAGGCCTGATGGGCAAAGGCTAATCAGGACTCGAGGAACCCCCTGGACTTACCTGAGCATCTACCCCAAAGAAAACCGGAGTCTGACTGCCTTACTATCTTACGCCTCTTATCAAGTCCTCTAGTACTTACGGGGGCTTCCCACCAACCACCTTTCTCTGAAAACATTAATTCAGAGCTGTAGTTAAAAAGTTCTCCTTGGCTTAATAGGAGTGTTCCAATCCAAGCCCCTCTGATAGCTTTCTAACTAGTATGACAAGTTTGTCCGGGCTCTTACAACTACGAATGTGACTGTTTACAGCCTCCCAGCCACGCAAGGACAGAAAGCCTAATATTCTAAAATACAGGAATTTGTTTAAGAAGTTAAAATCATTAGAATAGTACTAAAAAAGATTTCATTGTTGAATCAATGCTTGCTGCAAAGTTTCCTCTATCTATTGTATCCTTGGGAATATATTAATCACATATAGAGAAAATAAGTAGTAGCCTGTGATTTAACCACATCAGATCTTAAGTTAATAAATTCCTTTCTTGTAGCTCACTACACCTTTGCCTTATAGGAATGTAACTTTGTCATGTGTCTAGCACCTGACTTTAGGAAAATCACCTTAAAAGAATATAAGACTTTTTCTAGCTAACTAACCTTTGTTAGAAGAGAGGGCCATAAACTGTTAGCAGGTCTCCTGGCCAGAAGATGATGTAAACCACCTAAAACTTTTGTATATCACGAGACATACAAAAATAAGCCCTGATCCTGATAAGGGTCAAGACTGCTGACCCCGCGTGATTTTGGCGTGACTCTATACCTCTCTTTCTCTATTTTTTATGTGCACAACTTAGGGTATAAAAACAGCACTGGAAAATAAAGTTTTGGGCCTTGATCACTGAAGCTTGGTCTCCCCGTGTCATTCTTTTTCTTTTTCCGTCCTTTTCTCTATTCTCCTTTTTCTGGTTGAGATCCTTGAAGCGCTGGGCCCTCTGCGTTTACTTATCTGCCTGGGCTTCTAAGACCCACTAGAGGGGGTGCCCTGGTGGGGTACCTCCAGTGATTCGAGAGGGCGCCTGCGGCCTACGTAAACAGAGCAGACCCCGTGCTGGGGTTTTATCGGTTTCCTGCGTAAACCAAGGAATCATCAGCCTCTGTCTCTCTCTCTCTCTCTCTTTCTCTCTCTCTCTCACTGACGCCAACATCATTCATCCCGAGGATACCCTGGGCCATATGGAGTCTGGTCCCAGATAGTTTCCACTGTTTTTCCATCTATTTCCCATGAGGTGATGGGACCAGATGCCATGATCTTTGTTTTCTGAATGCTGAGCTTCAAGCCAACCTTTTCACTCTCCTCTATCCTTAGCTGGATATAAAAAGAGCTGTCATCACTATCTTGCCCCAAATTCCCAGTTTCATTTTCTTCAGGTCTTTTGTGTGGGTAGATTTCAGCCATACCTAGTTATTTACCAACCACCAAATAGAACCTACCCTTTTAGACCATATACCTTCCACAAGCTAGTCTTTCTGCTCACAGTGCCCTTCTCTCCCACCTCTACCATAAGCCTGTAAGCTGCAGGTATCCTTCAGGGCCCCTTCCCACCACCTGTCTTGTGACACCTCTTTGCTAGGGCTGGCCGTGTCAGTCACTCCCTCTGCATTTCTGTATTATTTTGTGGCAGTTTCTTATTAACACAGAACTCCTCATTATTCAGTGTAGTTTAACTCCCAGCATCCTACATTATTATCTTATTCAGCAGTTTGATTCCAAAGTAAAATGCAAAAAATGAGAGCATAAAGTGAAAAATATCAAAATGCGAAGCAAAGGGATCCATTAGAAAATTTTTCCCATTGAAGACTGACACATGAACCCTTAATGACTCAATATGGCAGATTTCCTCCAGTGCTGGGGGGAAAATTATAAGTTGATTTATACTTAGGATTTAGTAATAAGTTATATAAACTTTTGTGTGTATGTGTGTGTACAAATTCAGTATATACTTCATTTTGAGTCTTTAAAATAAAGAGAAGGAGGTGGTTTAATCTCCCTTTTTTAGACAAAAGCAAACAGGTTTTTGGAGTCCAGCTAACTGACTTTAAGCTTCTGTTGCTCATTCAGAGTCATAGGATGAGATTTTGAATCCAAGTGTTTCTATCTCAAATCATCTGTGACAACCTATTGTTGGGTTCACAACACTGACAAAATGTGTATAGAAATAAGGCAAAAAATGCTCAAAAATTATTTATTAAAAAAAAAACTCAAAGACATTCACTGTTGATATTTCCATTTAAAGGTCATAGGAAGTTTGAAAAGTTCCACTTTATTACCTTTGGATTATAAGAATCAAATAACCAGTGCCTTTATGGTGAAATAAGTATTTATTTCTTCAGAGTTAGAAAAATCTTCTAACAGAGTTCCATCAAGATTGTTCCAATTTGGTTACATTAATACTAGGTAAACACTCAAAAAATAGTAAAAGGAGGGAGACATTTCCCATTTCAACCACGTTTTCAACTTAATATTCTAAAATATTCAGTCACCAAGTTTCTCCTCTATATTTCTATTTTGTGTTATATATCTGGTGCTAAGCCACAGGTTTTCCTTGAGAAAGTAAGACTGTATTTCTTTTAGAAGCTGTGATACAGCAAAATATTGTTTGACCCCCAAACTAAGTATGAAATGTGAATTTCAAAGTTTGAATCTTTCAAGTTAAAAGAATCACTGTGATCTAGTCAATGGTACCTTTCGGAGAAAGCTAAATAATTCTCAGAAGTTTCTCAAGAAGACACAACCAGGATAACTTTAAATAGTTACCCAGTAGGATAAGAGCAGCATTTAATAATCACATAGAAGACACAGATATAGGATAAAGGCGAAATGCAATTGAATCTAATCAACACCCAGGTGTGACTGAAGTGCCGTGAGATTATCAACTAAGGCAAGTGCAGTGTGATTGCAATACCAAGCAGTGATGCTGGGGAACACAGCCAGGTGGTACCTAGACTGAAAAAAAGAAGGTAATTGACACTCTCTCTACCAGAACAAAGCTCAGAGAAAGCATGCCACGGGGCTTCAGGAATACTGACAAAAAAGAAGCTTCATCACAGGCAAAAGAAGAAATCAATATGAAAAAGAAAAAGAAGCTGAGAAATGGTGGATCCACTTTCAAGGTCAAAAGCTAACAATAAAGAAAACTGCAAGTATGTAATTTGAAAAATGTCTATTCTGTTGTTCTTTTATGAAATGCACTAGTGAAGAAAACTCCTCTTACAAACTAGCACAATGGAATATTAAAATTGCTTGTACTGGAAATATGATAAAAACATTTTAACTGATAAGTAGGTCATAGTTAAGGGTTTAGAATTCCTGTTATACTATAAACAGAATGTGTTTTGTTTAAGGGACTGTTAGTCATGTTGCAGCAAACATTACCTCCTCACCATCGGTCTTCAGGCAAACACACCTGATCAGCATTTGTGGGAAGCATTATTTGTTGTAAGATGCTTTCCTCCAAGTTCAGGTATGAATTTAAGGAATCCAAAGTAGAGTAGGTACCAACATAACCAAAGTCTCTGCTTTATCTTGGTATAATTGATTTTTTTTTTTCTGCTTTGTGATTCAGTTGCTTTGAAAAAATCACATTCAGTACAGTTCAGGCACTCAGTCGTGTACAACTTTACGACTTCATGAACCACAGCATGCCAGGCCTCCCTGTCCATCACCAACTCCCAGAGTCCACCCAAACCCATGTCCATAGAGTCGGTGATGCCATCCAACCATCTCATCCTCTGTCGTCCCCTTCTCCTCCTGCCTCCAGTCCCTCCCAGCATAAGAGTCTTTCCAGTGAGTCAACTCTTTGCATGAGGTGGCCAAAGTATTGGAGCTTCAACTTTAGCATCAGTCCTTCCAATGAACACCCAGGACTAATCTCCTTTAGAATGAACTGTTTGGATCTCCTTGAAATCCAAGAGACTCTCAAGAGTCTTCTCCAGCACCACAGTTCAAAAGCATCAATTCTTCTGCGCTCAGCATTCTTCGCAGTCCAACTCTCACATCCGAAAATGACCACTGGAAAAACCATAGCCTTGACTATATGGACAAAGTAATGTCTCTATTTTTAATATGCTATCTAGGTTTGTCTTTTCCAGTGGTCATGTGTGGATGTGAGAGTTGAAAGCTGAACATCGAAGAATTGATGCTTTTGAACTGTGGTGTTGGAGAAGACTCTTGAGAGTCCCTTGGACTGCAAGGAGATCCAACCAGTCCATTCTAAAGGAGATGAATCCTGGGTGTCCATTGGAAGGACTGATGCTGAAGCTGAAACTCCAATACTCTGGCTACATGATGAGAAGAGCTGACTCATTTGAAAAGACCCTGATGCTGGGAAAGATTGAGGGCAGGAGGAGAAGGGGATGACAGAGGATGTGATGGTTGGATGGCATCACTGACTTGATGGACATGGGTTTGGATGGACTCCGGGAGTTGGTAATAGACAGGGAGGCCTGGCGTGCTGCAGTACATGGGGTCGCAAAGAGGTGGACATGACTGAGTGACTGAACTGAACTAGGTTGGTCATAACTTTCCTTCCAAGGAGTAAGCATCTTTTAATTTCATGGCTGCAGTCACCTTCGGCAGTGATTTTGGAGCCCAGAAAAATAAAGTCTGACAGTTTCCACATCTATTTGCCATGAAGTGACGGGACCGGATGCCATGATCTTAGTTTTCTGAATGTTGAGCTTTAAGCCAACTTTTTCTCTCTCCTCTTTCACTTCATCAAGAGGCTCTTTCATTCTTTGCTTTCTGCCATAAGGGTGACGTCATCTGCATATCTGAGGTTATTGATATTTCTCCCAGCAATCTTGATTTCAGCTTGTGCTTCCTCCAGCTCAGCATTTCTCATGATGTACTCTGCATATAAGTTAAATAAGCAGGGTGACAATATACAGCCTTGACATACTCCTTTTCCTATTTGGAACCAGTCTATTGGTCCATGTCCAGTTCTAACTCTTGCCTCTTGCTTCCTGATTTGCATAAAAGTTTCTCAAGAGGCAGGTCAGGTGGCCTGGTATTCCCATCTCTTTCAGAATTTTCCACAGTTTATTGTCATCCACACAGTCAAAGCCTTTGGCATACTCAATAAAGCAGAAATAGATGCTTTCTAGAACTCTCTTGCTTTCTCGATGATCCAGCGGATGTTGGCAATTTGATCTCTGGTTCCTCTGCCTATTTTTAAACCAGCTTGAATATCTGGAAGTTCATGATTCACGTATTACTGAAGCCTTGCTCAGAGAATTTTAAGCATTACTTTACTAGCTTGTGAGATGAGTGCAATTGTGCGGTACTTTGAGCATTCTTTGGTATTGCCTTTCTTTGGGATTGGAATGAAGACTGACCTTTTCTGGTCCTGTGGCCACTGCTGAGTTTTCCAAATTTGCTGGCATATTGAGTGCAATACTTTTACAGTGTCATCTTTCAGGATTTGAAATAGCTCAATTGGAATTCCATCACCTCCACTAGCTTTGTTCATAGTGACGCTTCCTCAGGCCCACCTGACTTCACATTCCAGGATGTCTGGCTCTAGGTTAATGATCATGATTCTATGATTATCTAGATCATGAAGATCTTTTTTGTACAGTTCTTCTGTGCATTCTTGCCACCTCTTCTTAATATCTTCTGCTTCTATTAGGTCCCTACCATCTGTCCTTTATTGTGCCCATCTTTGCATGAAATGTTTCGTTGGTATCTCTAATTTGCTTCAAACCATTCAATATCACAGTAATCCAAATCCATGCCCCTATCAGTAACACTGAAGAAGCTGAAGTTGAACAGTTCTATGAAGATCTACAAGACCTTATAGAACTAATACCCCCAAAAGATGCCTTTTTCATTATAGGGGACTGGAATGCAAAAGTAGAAAGTCAAGAAACACCTGGAGTAACAGGCAAATGTAGCCTTTGAGTACAGAATGAAGCAGGGCAAAGGTTAATAGAGTTCTGCCAAGAGAATGCACTGGTCATAGCAAACACCTTCTTCCAACAACATGAAAGAAGACTCTATACATGGACATCACCAGATGGTTGACACCAAAATCATATTGATTATATTCTTTGCAGCCAAAGATGGAGAAGCTCTATAGAGTCAGCAAAAACAAGACCAGGAGCTGACTGTGACTCAGATCATGAACTCCTTATTGCCAAATTCAGACTGAAATTGAAGAAAGTGGAGAAAACCACTAGACCATTCAGGTATGACCTAAATCAAAAGTGAGAAATAGATTTAAAGGACTAGATCTGATAGAGCACCTGATAAACTATGGACGGAGGTTTGTGACATTGTACAAGAGACAGAAATCAAGACCATCCCCAAGAAAAAGAAATGAAAAAAAGCAAACTGGCTGTCTGAGGAGGCCTTAGAAATAGCTGTGAAAATAAGGGAAGTGAAAAGCAAAGGAGAAAAGGAAAGATATAAGCATCTAAATGCAGAGTTCCAAAGAAGAGCAAGGAGAGATAAGAAAGCTTTCCTCAGCGATCAATGCAAAGAGGAAAACAACAGAATAGGAAAGACTAGAGATCTCTTCAAGAAAATTAGAGATACCAAGAAAACATGCAAAGATGGGCTCAATGAAGGACAGAAATTACATTTAGGGGATACAGAGATAAGCATCCTTAACCCCCCAGGGAACTCCTTGAAGTACACATGGGTTATTCTCAGCCTCAGAATTGTTTCAAACCATCCTGCTAGTCTACTGTCTCGTGGTGGACTTTAAACCAGGGCCAGCTTCACTTCAGCATCACGGCACTTCACCTAATTGCACACCCTGTATCTTGTAGCAGTTAGGGACTGTGGGACTTTGGCAGCCCAAATTGCTTAGCTTATTGACTGAGAGAATGCATTTGGACTTCAATTTAGTTTTGATTTATTTCTTTACTTTTGAGAACCTAATTCACATTGTACTTGTAATTATGTAATAGCACATTTTCCCTTCAACTAAGTGGGAAACCAACATGCAGCAATACTCTTTTCAGAGAGATGGAGCATTCTACAGTGGGCCATTCTCACAGTAAGCCAAGACTGTTGTCTGTGTTCCCCAAATATCTCAAAATGGGTGACTGGATGACATAATACACAACTCTATAATCTTGAACCTTATCAATTTGTGTGAAGAATACAAAGTGACATGGAGATCTAAGAGTGAGCATGACATAACTGACATAGCTAAGGATAAGCGTATCAATCCTAGACACAAACACAGACCTGCCTCATCTTCCCTGAACAAACTCCCTTCAAGAAACACGTACACACACACACCCACTCATAAACACACCAGCATGAATACTTTCCACCCGTGCCACCATGGCTTCATTATGAGCCGACCCATATATTCATCTTTCTGTTTATTTGAATGTTTCCAAAGTTGTAATGAAGTATAAAGAACTGCAGGAATTATCAAACAAACAAACACAAAAAGACCCTTAAATCTCCCTAAGGAAAAGTAGCAATAGGAAACGGGGCCTTAAGAGGACATAAATGCTAAGCCAACAAATGATTGTTGGTTACAAAGAATGCTCAAACTACTGCACAATTGCACTCATCTCACACACTAGTAAAGTCATGCTCAAAATTCTCCAAGCCAGGCTTCAGCAATACGTGAACCGTGAATTTCCAGATGTTCAAGCTGGTTTTAGAAAAGACAAAGGAACCAGAGATCAAATTGCCAACATCCGCTGGATCACGGAAAAAGCAAGAGAGTTCCAGAAAGACATTTATTTCTGCTTTATTGACTATGCCAAAGTCTTTGACTGCATGGATCACAATAAACTGTGGAAAATTCTGAAAGAGATGGGAATACCAGACCACCTGACCTGCCTCTTGAGAAACCTGTATGCAGGTCAGGAAGCAACAGTTAGAACTGGACATGGAACAGACTGATTCCAAATAGGAAAAGGAGTACATCAAGGCTGTATATTGTCACCCTGCTTATTTAACTTATATGCAGAGTACATCATGTGAAATGCTGGGCTGGAGGTAGCACAAGCTGGACTCAAGATTGCCAGGAGAAATATCAATAACCTCAGATATGCAGATGATACCACCCTTATGGCAGAAAGTGAATAACTAAAGAGCCTCTTGATGAAAGTGAAAGAGGAGAGTGAAAAGGTTGGCTTAAAGCTCAACATTCAGAAAACTAAGATCATGGCATCCAGTTCCATCACTTCATGGCAAATAGATGAGGGAACAGTAGAAATAGTGGCTGACTTTATTTTTTGGGCTCCAAAATCACTGCAGATGGTGACACTTGACCAAAAACTCCCCAACATGATAAAGGGCAAATGTGAAAAACCTACAGTTAACATCAGTTCAGTTCAGTTCAGTTCAGTCACTCAGTCGTGTCCGACTCTCCGCGACCCCATGAACCACAGCACGTCAGGCCTCCCTGTCCATCACCAACTCCCGGAGTTCACTCAAACTCATGTCCACAGAGTCGGTGATGCCATCCAGCCATCTCATTCTCCGTCGTCCCCTTCTCCTCCCGCCCCCAACCTTTCCCAGCATCAGAGTCTTTTCCAGTGAGTCAACTCGTCGCATGAGGTGGCCAAAGTATTGCAGCTTCAGCTTTAGCATCAGTCCCTCCAATGAACATCCAGGATTGATCTCCTTTAGAATGGACTGGTTGGATCTCCTTGTAGTATAAGGGACTCTCAAGAGTCTTCTCCAACACCACAGTTCAAAAGCATCGATTCTTCGGCGCTCAGCTTTCTTCACAGTCCAACTCTCACATCCATACATGACCACGGGAAAAACCATTGCCTTGACTAGACGGACCTTGGTTGGCAAAGTAATGTCTCTGTTCTTTAATATACTATCAAGGTTGGTCATAACTTTCCTTCCAAGGAGCAAGCGTCTTTTAATTTCACACTTCATAATTTTTTTTTAAATGAATGCTTTCTCTACAAAATTGGAGATAATGCAAGGATAGTGACTTCTATTGAATCTTGTACTGAAAGTTCAACATGTAATGAAGTAACAGAAGGAAATAAAGGCATCAATATTATGAAGAAAGACTTACAATTGTCTTTATTTATATCCTTTAGGTTTAAAAAATTCCGAGAAATGCACAGAAATACTTCTAGGAAGTAACAAACAAATTCAGCACATTAAAAGATATAAGATCCATATGCCAATGAAGACAAGTATTTAAATATTATCAATGAATAATCCAAAAATAAAACTAAGAAATAAATCCATTCCTAATGGCATCAAAAAATAAAATACTTTTGGAATGATTTTTTTAAAGTAGTGTAAGACTTACATAATGAAAACTACAAATCACTACAGGAAGAAATTAAGCAACATCTTAAAAAATAGAGACAGACCATTCATGGAGAGAAAGATTCAATATTGTTAACATGGATTTCTTCCCAAATTGATCTAAGGTTCAACACAATCCCTTATTAAAGTCTCTTTAGGAGCTTTAAGCTTGTTATTGGTTTGAGCTATCATTGCTTTTTATTGTTCGGTTGGTTAGTTGATTTTTGTAGAAATTGATAAATTTTATGCAGTTTCTAAGTTTATATAGAAATTCAATCAGGACATAAGATATTTCCTTAGGTATAGAACTATAGATAATTGGGACATAAGTTCAAAGTCTAGAAATATAGCTTTAAATTTATAGCTAATTTGTTACAATAGAGCCAAATTGTAACATTTCCCCATTGAGTTTCAATGGGGAAAAGATAATTGTTTTAACAAATAATGCTGAGACAACTGGGCATTTGCATGAAAAATATGAATTTATTTAACTTTATTCAAATTAACTAACAATGGGATTATAAATCTAAATGTAAGTACTAAAACCATAAGACTTAGAAGAGCACGTAGGTATAAAACTTTAAGTCTTTGGTGAGCCTAAGACTTCTTATACATGACACCAAAACCATGACTGACAAGAGAAAAAATGCCTAGCAAATACATGAAAAGATGTTCAATACAATTATTTATAAGGAAAAAGAAAATTAAAGCCAAATGACATACTTTTTTACATGCACTCAGTTCAGTTCAGTCGCTCAGTCGTGTCCGACTCTTCGCGACCCCATGAACCACAGCACGCCAGGCTTCCCTGTCCATCACCAACTCCCGGAGTTCACTCAAACTCATGTCCATCGAGTCGGTGATGCCATCCAGCCATCTCATTCTCCGTCATCCCCTTCTCCTCCCTCCCCCAATCCCTCCTAGCATCAGAGTCTTTTCCAGTGAGTCAACTCGTCGCATGAGATGGCCAAAGTATTGCAGTTTCAGCTTTAGCATCAGTCCTTCCAATGAATACCCAGGACTGATCTCCTTTAGAATGGACTGGTTGGATCTCCTTGCAGTCCAAGGGACTCTCAAGAGTCTTCTCCAGCACTACAGTTCAAAAGCATCAATTCTTCGGCGATCAGCTTTCTTCACAGTCCAACTCTCACATCCATATATGACCACTGGAAAAACCATAGCCTTGACTAGACGGACCTTGGTTGGCAAAGTAATGTCTCTGCTTTTTAATATACTATCTATGTTGGTCATCACTTTCCTTCCAAGGACTAAGCGTCTTTTAATTTCATGGCTGCAATCAGCATCTGCAGTGATTTTGGAGGCTATAATAAAAATGATATACAATAGCAAATTTTAGTGACAATATGAAGACACAGGAATTATCATACATTATTACAGTAAGCTGTGAAATGGTGCAGCCTTTTTAAAACAGGCTGACAGTTCCATAAGATCATTAAACAAAAATTTACCGTATGACCCAGCAATTCCATTCTTAGCAATCTGCCCAAGAGAAATGAAAACATGCCCACACAGTTGAGTTCAGTCGCTCAGTCATGTCTGACTCTTTGCGACCCCATGAACTGTAGCACCCCAGGTCTCCCTGTCCATCACCCACACAAAGACATGCATTTAAATGTTCATACTATTATTATTTTTTATAGTCCTAAATTGGGAACAATTCACATTTCCACTGACTAATGAACAGATAAGCAAAACATGTGCAGTCATACAATTAAATACTATTTGGCAATTAAAAAGAATTCATGCATGCTACAATATACAGGAATCTCAAAAACATTATGCTAAATGAGTCACATGCAAAAGACAATATGCAATTCCATTTACATGAAAAATCCAAAAGACCTGTCTATGGAATCAAAAAGTAGACTGGAGTTTACGTGGGTTTGTAGGTGGGGTAGGGTACGGTACCTTAGTTACATGGTCAAGAAGAATCTTTTTGGAGTAGTGGAAATGTTCTAACATACGACTATATTCATGGTTGCACAACTGCTTAAATTTACTAAAAATCATTGAATTGTACACTTAAAATAGTGAATTTTATACTATGTATTTTATATGTCAATAAAGTACTTTCAAAATTCCTTTAAATAATTTTATTGCAGTAAGTTAAGTACACTTTTTAAGTATTTAAAATAAAGAATGATACTATATGGTATTCACTGAGAAGTTAGCACAGAAAGAAAATGTTAAGGAAAGCACGGAACTTCTGGGAGATATATGACTTATTTTAACTGTCTGCAGTTAAAATTACATTGAAACATCCCACAGAAAAACTATTTGACTAATTATAATGTTGTTATTAAAATGGAAAACCATTTTCCCTCTTTATTAGAAGAATAATTGTTTCATAATATTTTGCTTAAAATAGCTATTCCAAATATTTAAATCTATTGTGCGGCTTTGAGGTTATTTCCCTTGGGTCTTTAATTTCTTCTGAGTGTTTAATTGCTGATATAATAATTGTAAATATAGGATGATACTTTATATAGCAGACAATTAAAGTATATAAAATGTGAACTAAGTTTTACACAGAATTACCATAAGCACTATATGTCTTTTATATTAGGTAAATTTGCATTTACAAAACACTTTTAATGTTTCACCTATTTAGTCAGCAATATACATATACATATTTTCAGCACTTACTTTGTATCAGGCAAAAATCTAGTAGGTTCTGCAAACTATTAGGAGTAAAGTAAACAAAAAATTCATGAGTTTGTGAGCTTATATACTAGTATGATATAATTATTCCATCTTCCATCTTCCTTTCCAACATTCCCAGTTAGAATTTTTGTTTTGTTTGAAATGACATTATTGAAATGCTAAATTTTTTGCAATATTAGTTTGATCTGAAACCAGCATAAAATAGGGTTATAAGATATGTTCTAGCATATTCAGATTCATTTTCAGAAGTCAATATAAATCAATCAGATATGTATTTTACACATTAAGATACATCAGAATAATGAATAAATGTGTTATAGGTATGTTATAGGTATATATAACTGTAATAGTGCTAATCACAGAAATTCTAACATAAATTGGAAAAATAGTAAAACAAAAGGAATACATTTGAATAGAAAGAGTTCTTGCTATATGCTATTGCTGACATGTGTTTGAAATATAATAAGTTTCGACCTATGTAACATCACCTAAACATGCAAATATTTTAAAGGAGAATGCTTTCAAAATATATTGATTATTAGAAAATACATTCTGACAGTTATGAAATAATTTTTCAGTTCAGTTCTGTTGCTCAGTCATGTCCGACTCTTTGCGACCCCATGAATCACAGTACGCCAGGCCTCCCTGTCCATCACCAACTCCCGGAGTTCACACAAACTCATGTCCATTGAGTCGATGATGCCATCCAGCCATCTCATTCTCTGTCGTCCCCTTCTCCTCCCACCCCCAATCCCTCCCAGCATGAGTCTTTTCCAGTGAGTCAACTCGTCACATGAGGTGGCCAAAGTATTGGAGTTTCAGCTTTAGCATTAATACTTGCTAAACTTGGTTTTACAGATTTCACTTAATCTTAACCCATGGAAAGTGTTTCTATTCTCATCATTGTCTGTTACAATGTCTGAAATAATTATTGAAAGTAATCAAGTATGCTAAGGATAATTAAACTACAAAGGGAATTTTGATTCATTAGCCCTCTTAATTGATTTTGATAGTTTATCAAAACTTACTGGGTATTTGGAAGACTAGTAATATTCTTAGATAAAATATGCTGAATATTTAGTTTGTGTTACATATCCTACATTAAGTCTCCTAACTAGGTTACCTAGTACATCTTCACAAGACCTCATCCTTCAATATCTATATTGTAAAGATACAAAGAAAAACGGACTTAGAAAGATTAAGAAGGTTGGCCTAGGCCAAATGTTTAGGGAGGGTAGACTTAGAATTTAAAAATATCCCTGTATCTAGAATTATCCAAATCTAGAACTGTGTATGTGCTCAGTCAGTCATGTCCGACTCTTTGTGACCCCAAGGACTGTAGCCCACCAGGCTCCTCTGTCCATGGAATTCTCCAGGCAAGAATACTGGAGTGGGTTGCTGTGCCCTCCTCCAGGGGATCTTCCCAACCCAGGGATTGAACCCTCGTCTCTTGGGGGATTCTTACCAGTGAGCCACCTGGATAGCCCAGTAAACTAGGAGGTAATTCATATCAATAACTCCTAAGTACTAATCTACTGAGCAGCTTCTATGAGAGGAAAGAAAGAGTGGAAAAAAAGAGACATTTCTTTTAAAAATAAGATAAAAATGTTCTTTGAGATTTCTTGATAACAGATGCACTCAGGCCTTTGCTTCATTATCTAACTGTATTATTAATAAATACGATGTTTATATCTAGAACTAGAGTCCTACATCTCTATTTATATTTGCCATTATTAACATCCATTAAAAAGTGTCACAGAATAATAAGTTCAGACAAGGTTACTCTGAAAATATGAAAAATAAGACGGAAGTAAAACCACTTCAGCATTGTTTGCCTAAGTATTCTTTTAAGAACAGACAAAAACAAAGTCACTGTAGCACCCACAGAACATTAAACCTCTTCCTCTACCAACTCATACAAGTGCATGCTACTAAACCAACTATATGTTTAACCTTACTGTAGTGATTCCTCCTTATGGGTAAGATTTATTTAGATGACCAATCATAGAAATGACCCTGTTTTCTGAAAGTCCTTATTTAGGGCAAATATCCCCTGCTTCCTAGGTTCTTCTCCATATCACCAAACTAATGCTCAGTTTCTATAAAAGCTCCTAACACCTTCTGAGACACCCTATAGTTCACCAAAGCTGGGGCCCCTCTTGCTATAATGAGGACTAAACCCAACTGTGCAAGTATGCTCCTGGTAGTCATTTGGCTGATAGATACTAGAAGTGAATTGGATTTGGGGTATGTTGATTATCATGAATGTATAGTGTGGATTCAAGGAGGAAATATTCAGTCCAGTTCAGTCGCTCAGTCACGTCCAACTCTGTGACCCCATGAACCACAGCACGCCGGGCCTCCCTGTCCATCACCAACTCCCGGAGTCCACACAAACCCATGTCCATTGAGTCGGTGATGCGATCCAACCATCTCATCCTCTGTCATCCCCTTCTCCTCCTGCCCTCAACCTTTCCCAGCATCAGGGTCTTTTCAAATGAGTCAGCTCTGTGCATCAGGTGGCCAAAGTATCAGAGTTTCAACTTCAAAATCAGTCCTGCCAATGAACACCCAGGACTGATGTCCTTTAGTATGGACTGGTTGGATCTCCTTGCCATCCAAGGGACTCTCAAGAGTCTTCTCCAACACCACAGTTCAAAAGCATCAATTCTTTAGCGCTCAGCTTTCTTTCTAGTCCAACTCTCACATCCATACATGACCACTGGAAAAGCCATAGTCTTGACTAGATGGACCTTTGTTGGCAAAGTAATGTCTCTGCTTTTTAATATGCTGTCTAGATTGGTCATAACTTTCCTTCCAAGGAGTAAGTGTCTTTTAATTTCATGGCTGCAATCACCATCTGCAGTGGTTTTGGAGTACAGAAAAATAAAGTCAGCCACTATTTTCACTGTTTCCCCATCTATTTCCCATGAAGTGATGGGACCAGATGCCATGATCTGAGTTTTCTGAATGTTGAGCTTTAAGCCAACTTTTTCCCTCTCCTCTTTCACTTTCATCAAGAAGCTCTTTCGTTCCTCTTCGCTTTCTGCCATAAGGGTGGTGTCATCTGCATATCTGAGGTTATTGATATTTCTCCCGGCAATCTTGATTCCAGCTTGTGCTTTTTCCAGCCCAGCGTTCCTCATGATATACTCTGCATATAAGTTAAATAAGCAGGTTGACAATGTACAGCTTCGATGTACTCCTTTTCCTATTTGGAACCAGTCTGTTGTTCCATGTCCAGTTCTAACTGTTGCTTCCTGACCTGCATACAGGTTTCTCAATAGGCAGGTCAGGTGGTCTGGTATTCCCATCTCTTTCAGAATTTTCCACAGTTAAAGAGAATAATTTTTATTACTTTAACTCAAATTACACTTCCTTTCTGACTTCATCATATAAATTCTTCATAAAGGGACAATCATCTTTATGCCCTGCTGATTATGGACAAAAATTGTTTGCTCAATTTTGATATTATTAATATATGTTCATTTCACAATTTAAACAGTGATGAGCTATGTTCAGGGATTTCAATTATAACTGCATAAATATTTTATTTGTTAATTTATTTCATTGTTGTCCAGCCACTCAGTTGTGCCCAACTCTTTGTGGCTCCATGGACTGCAGCATGCCAGGCTTTACAGTGACGCAAATTTATCTTTGAAAAATAGCATAAAAGGAATCTTTGCTAGGTTGATTCTAGTCTTCGCACTTTTCATCTTGAACATTATCAAATTAAGACTTATTTTGAAACAACTGCTTATGGTATGTCTATATCAGCCTATAATGAAAAGTTATTGTGTGGATCAAATTGGATGTTTGAAAATTACTCTAGAATATATCTTGGCACAATAAGTCAGCAATACATTATCTTCTTTTCTCCCCTTCCTCCTTTAGATTAAAGTAACTGATTGACATTCTTTTTGGCTAGACTATTTCAGAGTAGAAATTATACAAAAGCTATTATTTCTGGTCAAAAATAAACCACATA
Organism: Moschus berezovskii; assembly: GCF_049115385.1. Lineage (NCBI taxonomy): Eukaryota > Metazoa > Chordata > Mammalia > Artiodactyla > Moschidae > Moschus > Moschus berezovskii. Next base: position 26,887,130 of record NC_142485.1, on the reverse strand, counting down.
AAGCATCTTAAAGATAACCGACACCCTGATTTAAGTTGTATAAATTACTTTACATGTTTAAACATGATAGACTATAATACAAGCATGATCCAGAAGCACAAAATATCCATATATTCCAGAAATCCAGAAATGTCTTCGATGTCCATTTCTCTACATCTCCACCATATTTATACAATAGTAACACTGAATCTTGTCATAACTTCCTCTGTAACTTTATACCAACTCTCTTTTGGAGATAAATAATTATCTCTTGGATATTAAATCTCCCCCCCAAAATATCTATGATCCAGTCCTTCCTTTAGATTTCCAAAATTTTTACCTCATGACCTTTTCAAATTCTACCATGCACGTAATTTAGATTCCATAATCCATAATTATAATCACTTGTTTGTCTCTACCTTCAACTGTCTTAACCTGCTCATCCTTACATATATTTATCTGGCAAAAACCTCAACTGATCTACTCTGTTCATAGTTCTATATAACCTGAATTAAATGAACACAGCTTTGGAAAAAAAAAGACCATGCTGATTAGTCTCATGTTTAAGTTCACAAACATAAATCTCAAGTGAGTCCTCGTTACTTCATGGTAATCACAGCACATTTCCACAGTCCACTGGGCATCCCTCTAAGACATTCAGTTCTGACTTTCTTCTGCCTTCAAACTTCCAAATATCTGCTCCCTCTTTGCATCCTTGACTGATAATCTTTATTATTATTATTTCAGTTAGAAAAGAAAATTAATCAATAGCATTCACATTTTCCCATCATCAACTCTCCCACCTCCTTAGCAACTTTCTCGATTTCCCTTTAATCCTTTAACAATGGGTGAACTCCCATGCTTAGGTGCTGGATCCCAACCCCAACATTCTTGCCTAGATTATTCTTATCCTTCATCTCCATAAGGGCTTCCCAGGTGGCATTAGTGGTAAAGAACCAGCCTGCCAATGCAAGAGACGTAGGAGAGTGGGTTCAGTTCCTGGGTCGGGAAGATCACCTGGAGGAGGGCATGGCAACCCACTCAGTATTCTTGTCTGGAGAATCCCATGGAAAGAGTAGCTTGGTGGGCTATAGTACATAAGCGACTTAGCACATACATTTTCACAGAGAAGGTTTCCGAACTCTTTTTAGATGGACAAGTTGGGGAAATGAAAAGGAGATCTGGAGATTTTGTTATTGCTATAACTCTCTTAAGAAGGAATAATAACCTGTGATCTTTTAAGGTATTGTTTTTGGAAATAAAAAGAAATGGTGAGATTGTAAGATAAACATTAACTCAACATTTCTAGTTGAATATGGAGATTCCAGAAAAAATGAGAGTGACTCATTTCTCTATCAGCTGATTTTCATGGGAGCAATAAATGAAAGGAGATATGTAGGTGGCCAGATCCTAAGTAAGAAGCAGGTCCACTGGGTTTCCTGTGGCTGAAAAACAGTAAAAGAAAGTACATGAAGCTATCTACACTATAGGAGTATCAAAAATTTACTAACAGAAAAAGGTTAGAAACCGTGCCGAAATCTGATAAATGTAACCAGGACATCGTAGTGGAAAACTTTACATACCGCATGTCAGAGATAAAGTGAAAATGGGAAATTCAATAAAGATGATTATGGATATTTGAGAAGCAAATGGGAACAGAACCAGACAGAACTAGTTATAGCTCAGTACAAGCCATCCAGAGTCACTGAAGATGACTAGAAACAAGACATCATCTACAGATGCGATGACCTTAAGGAGACCCCAAGATTATAGATAATATAGAAATCATGGAGAATGGGGGGACCCTGACACGATGGAGCTCCTATTCGTTCAATAACATGATGTATTCCAATATTATTCTTTATGCTTTTAGTTCCCGTCTCATTATGTGTGATCTTTCTCCTAGACATCCAAAGTAATTTCTTGATGAGACTTTGAACTGCATAACTTTAAAAGTTAAAATTTGTTTTATGCTGGTTGCCTGGGTGCTTTTCAAAATATTTTTGATAATTAGGAAACTACAATGACATCAATGAAGCTGCACTATATGGAATTGGAAAGAGCATCGAAGAAGAAACAGGCTTCATTACATGAGGAGAAGGAGGCGACAGAGGATGAAATGGTTGGATGGCATCACTGACTCAATGAGCACGAGTTTGAGCAAACTTTGGGAGATACTGAAGGACAGGGAAGCCTGGTGTGCTGCTGTTCATGGGGTCGCAGAATCAAACATGACTGAGTGACTGAATAACAATAAAATAACTTTGTTCTTGAGCAATCTACAGGATTTCTCACATCAGAACAAAGGCAGAGAAACAGGACTGGGTGTGAGCTTGGAGGACATGCACACATTTGCTCTCTCTAGAAGAGAAAGATGGAGTGGAGTCTGCAACAGGATATTGTACAGTAGGTAACTTGTGTTTGGTCTCCTTGTGGAAACTCAGCAAACTTGTGAAAATAAACCAGTGTCTTTAACATCCCCCACCATCAAAAGAGTGCCAAATCTCCTTGTGGTGGGGGAACCCTATTAACTACTGTCTGATTTCTGCAGAGTGTGATCTTCCTTTGCTAGCAATATGCCTGTGGGCACCCCCTTGCTGCCTTGATCAGACGTCTCCACTTTTTAATGGACAGTGGTTAAGTATCACACAATTAAAGGAGATGTCCTTGACTTCGGGGCTTACAGAGGCAATCATTGTAATGAAGAGAAAATACAAGCACTGATATTTAAGTGGGAATTGAGAAAGTATTACATCTAAAATTACTAAAAATGTTGAAACTGCTGGAGACTGTGGTTTCTGTCATTAGATAAAAAGGGATACGCAGAGACATTAAGTTCAAAAAATCAAATATATATACATATAAAGACAATTACACATTCTAGTCTTGAGGCCTGTCAATATTAGGCTTGCTGCATTTTTTTATCTACTAGATTTATTGCATTTTTTCATATTTATCCTTACTATTACATTGTAATCCTCTGAACAGGATAGACTACGTATTACTAGATTTTATAGCCCAAGAAATGAATACAGTACTTGGAATATAGCTGTTCAATAAATGGTTTTGAATGGAAAAAATCCAATGATGTATGGATAAAAATAATGCATAACTGTTAACCACCTCACTGTGACAGAGGAATGGAATAGTGGGAGAATCTATTTCTCAATTTATTTTCTACATCTGGATAGTCTGAAAGAATCCTTGCTTTGAAATAAGAAGTCATGTTCCATAAAGACAATAAATGAAAGGGCATGATCACAGAGTAGTTAGAGAAAACTCTCTGAGGACATGAACTGATGCCTGAAAGATCTTAAGGAACCAGGAAGAGCCAAGGCCTTCAACACTGTTTTTGCCACCTGCATGGAAATTTCACAAGCCTGAGTAATAACTGGGGGGTGGGGGGAGGAGGGGGCGGGGCGGAGGGAACCTTCAGCATCATAAAGAGTTCAAAGTCATTCAAAAGAATCTTCATGGGAAGAGCTGATAATTCTGCAGGAGTTAGTTACTCCACAAGACTGGAGAAATAAATTAGACCTGAAAAATTTAAGAGAGCCAATTAAGACATTAGCAGACCTAGCAAGCAGATATGCAATATACCACTTCATTTACCTCTCCCTAAAAGCTGAAAGTAAGAAAAGAATATTCAAAAAGAATCAAGTAGTCTAAGGCAGGCTCTATCTAGTTGTGAAAGAGAATGCAAAATATTTAGCATCTGGTCACATTATTAACTTCTTATATTGTTTAGGTATTTTATTTACTGCTGGTCTTTCATTATTTTTAATTAGCAAATTTTTCTAAAAATTTCTTAATTAATTTCTTATTAATATTAGCATTATTGAGTTACCTGAACATTTCTCAGCTTTCTACAGTAATATGTGATTTCACTAGGGAAATCACATTCATTCCTTTCTTTTCTTAATGATTTATTACTGCCATTCAAAAATATGTATTCAGTGGTAAGCCTTTAAAATTAAATACAAACTTTTTTCTATACAATTTATGCTTATATCTATGCTATTAAATGGAGAAGGAAATAGCAACCCACTCCAGTATCCTCGCTGGGAAAATTCCACGGACAGAGGAGCCTGGCGGGCTACAGTCCATGGGATTGCAAAGAGTCAGACACGAATGAGCTCACACACACACACTATTAAAAACAAGCAACACAAAAGCATCACTGACTCAAAGGACATGAGTCTGAGTAAGCTCTGGGTTGGTGATGGACAGGGAAGCCTGGCATGCTGCCATCCATGGGGTCGCAAAGGGTCGGACACAACTGAGCTACTGAACTGAACTGAAAATCTTGGTGGAAGTTACCAGATATAGTAGTATATACTAAGGGACATTCACAAATCACAAAGAATTAAATAAATTTAACCCAAGAGAAATTATTTTTAAAAGTTAAATTAGGAAGGATAGTTTTTATAAATGTTAAAGCTTGATCTTGAAATTAGCAAAATACTGCATCCTCTTATAGAGTTTCCACTGAATAACCCCCTATGATCTTTAAGCTATGGCTTAAATTCCCACAACCCTATTTGCTCCCAGATACTGTTTGTCAAGTTACACATGGCAGCACAGGAAGCTATGAGAACCTTGAATACAGTCCAAATAACCTATCAGTGGTTGGCTGTGGAATCTTCTTTGTCCCTTTTCAATCCTCCTCCCCAATCCTTCATCCAGTAATAAATAAGATACTGCCCAACCAGAACTACTGCAGGGGATTACAGCAACAACTATTTTTCCAGGCATTGCAGTGCCTGTAAAACTTTAATGAACACACGAAACTTTTATTGTGTTCTCTACTTTTTGACTGGTGTGAGATATAACCACTACCAGAGATTTTTTCATTTAAAAATGTAAAAAAAGACAAAACAAAGAAATTTTCATGAAGATAAATCATCTTACAATTCTAGCAAGACTGGAAGCCTTTATTATCCCAGTGAATGAAGTCTGCTTACAAAAAATAGAAAATATAAACTTGTAAGAAAAATACATGCTCTGTGTTGCATAGTATTGTCAGTCCTTCAGTAGTAAGAAACACTGATTTTATTCATTCTCTTCTTTACATGTTTTAAGAAACGAGAAAAGGAACTTTTATGATTTTGTAAGATTGTTTTGGAGAATCTCCATTATAAATGGTCTGTAGTTAAAAAGAGAGAGAGAGACTATGCTGTTCAGAATTTTTATTCAACAATTAATACTTTTCTTCTCTTTTTAATCTCAAGAATATAATGCCTATTATTTTGAAGAGTAAGTTTCAATCCACTCCCTCATCTTTTTCCTCTAAGTCAATGTGTCATTTTTAACATAAAACTGTTACATAGTTTTCTTTAATTCAGCCCATTTTTTCTTAATTTCCTTATATATTAGTTCATAATCAATTGTTTCTTATATGATTAAACTCATCCTTTCATGCAGAAAAAATCATTTATCCAAAATAAATCTATTCAGTACTGGAGAAGGTATTTTATTGTTTCTAGTCCTAGAGTTTAAAAGATGATCACATCTATCTGATAGTTATCAAAATATTTTCAATATAACTTCTGTCTATCCTTCCCTTTGGAGTCTAATCAGCATATCATCTTTTGAAAAGGGGCAATTCTCAGCACAAACATAAAGCTTTTTCAGGAAGACCTTTGATTTCCATGAAGGGTGAACACAATTAATCACAAGCTAATTTTCAATTTTCTTAATAAATGTAGGAAAGGTATTATAATAAGATAAAAACTAAGTAAGATGATTCTAATATGATGCAAGCAAGAACACTGGAGTGGGTTGCCAGTTCTTTCTGCAGGGGATCTTCCCAACCCAGGTATTGAATGGGGTCTCCAGCATTACAGGTAGCTTCTTTACCATCTGAGCTACCAGGGAAGTCCAATATGCTTCAGGGGATGAGTTAAAGTGACAGGGTACCAATTACTGCTTTTAATAGAACATTAAAACCTATACACCCTAAATACTATTTTATCAGAGCACAGATAGCAAATCCATCATGTGTTCTTAAGCCTGCAGCATCCTATAATGTAGTTACAATAATAGAGTGATTTTATACTCTACCTGTCTCTTTGAATTCATGATCACAGGAATACATTTGATATTCCTAAAGTATATCATGTTAAAATGAGATTTCCACACTGAAAAAGTAAAACAAATAAATCACCTGAGAGAAAAAGAAAAGTTATTGAGAAGTTTAGCTATTATATTTTAATTAGCCTACTCCAAGTCCCAGTTTGGAGACTAAATAAATCCTATTATGTAAACATATGTATTTACTCCTCATGCTGCTGTTAAAGATTGCTTTAACATTTTCATGTTTATAAATTCAATGCTTAATAAGAGAAATAAGCCTATCTATTGCCTTCTGACGATCTGTATTTGTAATCCTTTGTATCAACAGATATTAACTACAGGACCACAAAACCCTGAAAAACCTAATATTATGCTTATGTGCAACAGTAATCACAATATTTACTTCTGTCATGGGTTTTACTATTTCAGGCCTGAATATTCTTACAAATGTCACTGTGCCTCATAAAACAAAAGTGAGCCATAGTTGAACATTTATTGGAAAATTTAAATTAATTATTCATATGTTGTTACAGTGACTCCAGCACAAATGACATTGTTTCCTACTATTAACTATTTCAACACCTGAAATATTCATTTTTTTAGGGAAATGTAAGTACTAACATAATAGCATCGCTAGAAATTTTTGATATTAAAGCTCATTTTCTCGTTGGTGTTACTTTGACTTCTGAGAGGACCCAACTGTGAAACATTATAAGGAAAAGATTAATTTATGGGATCCTTTGATTAGTGTCACTAAAAACTATGGGATAAAGAAATGTAAAGGATTCACTTCTCATTTCCCTGAGTGTTAACTGTTTCTGAAATCAGCTGTGGCATTTGTCAATTAATTTTAATAGTGAGGAAAAAGAACTTTGTTTCTCAACATTTTTCTTTAAAACAATAGCAATAGGGAATAGGACCATATTTTCATATTTCCAGATGAGCATTTTAAGTAATCCCCAGTTTTCACACTTATATGTCCTGATTCTACCAGTTCTCTTTGACTTCTTTATCCTTCTCTTTCAGACCTCCCTCGTATCATCATTTTCCTTTCTGACAAGGGATGTTCATTTGTGATGGTTTCCGGGCTCTCGGATTTGGCACGAACAGCTACAAACACAGCTGGGGCAGCACGCAGAGCTAACACACACTAATATTAACAGCAAGAAGGTGTTTACATGGCGTTTCCTCCATGTGTGTTATCCCACAAATTGCCTTCAATCATAAACTGAATGCAGTTTATATTTTCTCAGAAAGACTGTTGAAACTGTGTTTTTTACTGCCTGATCTAACAACATTCAGGTTTCTATTACTTCAGCACTATTATAATAAAAGAACATTCAGAGTCTTTTCAAAGAAGAAGAAAAAGAAACTATTAGAGATAAAATCATATCCGTAAATAAAACTACATTGAGAAAAGGTCTGGTATAAGATTTGGCTATTTGGTGTTCAGTTCAGTTTAGTTCATTTCAGTCGCTCAGTCGTGTCCGACTCTTTGCGACCCCATGAATCACAGCACGCCAGGCCTCCCTGTCCATCACCAACTCCCGGAGTTCACTCAAACTCATGTCCATCGAGTCAGTGATGCCATCCAGCCATCCCATTCTCTGTCGTCCCCATCTCCTCCCACTTAGTTGGCCCTTAATGTAGCAAATAATAGTAATAAACTCAGTTAATGAGACAAGTTACATTAGAATTTTCCGTCAGGTATGTTCAGAGTCAATGAATAATTATATTAAATAAACTGACCTTGGCCTCAAACTATGAAAGTGTCATTAAGAGTCCAATAACATTGAGATGAATTGTGTCAGTTCACTACAATTATTTTTTATATGTAGGAATTTCTATGCTTGCTCTAGTGAGGTACTGAAGGATAGAAGAGTCTGGCGTGCTGCAGTCCCTAAGGTCACAAAGAGTGGGACACGACTTAGCAACTGAGCAACAACAACGATAGCCTCAATCTTTGCTAAAGAACTTGTGAATAAAAAAATTTATTCAAAGTTTCAAAACTTTTAAATACTAAATTTCATTAGATTATATATCTAATAAACCAGCAATTTTTATAGTATCTGCCAAAATTATCCCACAAATAGTAAAACTCCATGGTAGTATATTAATTAACTATATATATATATATATAAACAAAAATATAGCAAGTTTTTGCTACATAATCACACTCTACATAGAAATACATTTTTCTTTTCCAAGTGTGTATTTTTCATACTTCCTCATTTACCTTCTAATTTGCTTGATCATTTTACTTAATACTTTAAAATATATTAACATGAACAAATTGCACAGTTAGAAAGGGAGGAAACTTGGGAAAATATATGTAATGAGAGAAATCGTAGCCCTAAACAACAGGACAGAAACTCTGAACAGGAACATTTAGGAACAAAGAAGAACAGAGCAGTCAACCTGTCTCAAGAGAAAGGGGACTCCCTGGGAGCTCCGAGGACAAGGTGTGATCTTATCACCCTACCCAGAACCACGTAACTAGCCCTTTTCACTCCTGTCTTGATTCTGCTCAGTGACGTGTCCTGTTTTATAATGGTTTCCCCTTCTACTTTGGGCTTCCCTGGTAGCTCAGATGCTAAAGAATCCACCTACAATGTAGGAGACCTGAGCTTGATCCCTGGGTTGGAAAGATTCCTTGGAGAAAGGAATGGCTACCCACTCCAATATCCTTGCCTGGAGGGTTCCATTGAGAAAGGAGTTTAGTGGGCTATAGTCCATGGGGTCGTAAAGAGAAGGACACAACTGAGTGACTCACACTTTCACTTTTCCTTCTGCTCTATAATTTTTATTTGTATGTAGCTTTGAATTAGAGAAGGCAATGGCAAGCCACTCCAGTACTCTTGCCTAGAAAATCACATGGACAGAGGAGCCTGGTGGGCTGCAGTCCATGGGGTCGCTACTAGTCGGACATGACTGAACGACTTCACTTTCACACGTTGGAGAAGGAAATGGCAACCCACTCCAGTGGTCTTGCCTGGAGAATCCCAGGGACAGGGGAGCCTGGTCGGCTGCCGTCTATGGGGTGGCACAGTTGGACACGACTGAAGCGACTTAGCAGCAGCAGCAGCTTTGAATTGTTCAGTGTCAACTCTCTGTGAGTCTCACACTCACCATTATCTGATGACTTTCTCTGAGTCCTTTGGCTCAAAATCTCCAGAGAGAACACCTGAATGGCCTACCCCATTATAAGTTTACTTCAAGGCAAGAATTTATTACAGATCCAAGCAGTTGAAGACAGGGATGTAAGGTAAAATAGTGCATTCCTCTCTGGCTAGTCCCCACCTCTTTAGAAGAGATGGTGGACTGGAAGTATTTTTTACAAAACAGGCACAGGCTAAGTGAATACCCCATAGTGTTCTTTCTATGAAGGAAAAATGCCAATTACAATATTCATAATTCATAACAAACTGCTAAAGATCATTTTTACAAGAAAAAATAATCAAAGTTGAAAACAAAATTTCTACTGTATAAGGAGTACAATATCTTTACACAAAATATATGGATCCATGTTCCCACCAAGTGGCTTGAAAAATGTGTCCATTTTCTATCTATATACTGATCAAAAATTCCAATTATATACTAAATATGCATACATGTATATTCATATATATTCATGCTTACATGAAAAATAAATGTTCTAAAAGTGTTTATGTATTTGTATGTGTGTATGTGTCCATATGAAATTGTCTGTATATAGAATATAAAGCCATAAAGAAGGCTGAGCACTGAAGAATTGATGCTTCTGAACTGCAGTGTTGTAGAAGATCCTTGAGAGTCCCTTGGACTACAAGGAGATCAAACCAGTCAATCCTAAAGGAAATCAATCCTGAATATTCATTGGAAGGACCGATGCTGAAACTGAAGCTCCAATACTTTGGCCACCTGATGTGAAGAGCTGATTCATTGGAAAGCTCACTCTGATGCTGGGAAAGATTGAAGGCAGGAGGAGAAGGGGACGACAGAGGATGAAATGGTTGGATGGCATCACCGACTCAACAGACATGAATTTGAGCAAGCTCCGGGAGATGGTGAAGGACAGGTAAGCCTGGCATGCTGAAGTCCACAAGGTTGCAAAGAGTCAGACAGGACTGAGAGACTGAACAACAACAACAGTATAAATTATTGATTGCCTTGGAGATGACCTTTGTATGCTCATATATACCTCCCTAAGTGAAGAACTGATAATATTTCAGTGGCCTCAAGACAATGGATGAGAGGGTAGATAGGAGGATTTCCACCACTGTAGTGGTTCCCAGACATTCTCTAAAGGTTTCACCAAGGTGGCCTTTAATGGCTTCCTATCTCTAGGTTCACACATTTACGTGACACACAGTGTTAAGTATGTGGTCAATTCTGTATTCTACAAAATATACATGTGGAAAAGCTTATATTATCTATATATTGTCCAATGACAAAAACTCCTACTGTTTGATTTTTTGAATATGTTTTCTAAATATATAGTGCATCAGATTATAAATCTTCTGTTTTTGAAAGAAAATTTCTTTTGAGATGGGGAGTCTAAAACATACAGAGTAATACTTTAGTGACATAACTGTTATGAGAGAAGTGACCTATCATAAATTATCTATCCATAGTTGATGGTTTTCTACTGAAAATACAAAGTGGTTTCCTATTGTAAATCTTTTCTATTGAAAATCTATTGATTGCCTATCAATAGTTAATGACTTTTGAATGATGATTTAAAAACAGAACACTCAATTTCTCACAAACTTCCAGAGATGCTGAACTACATAATTTATTTAATAAGCATATTTCTCTGCTTCATGTATTTTGACTTACTCTGTGCCATAAGCTTGTGATAATTGCTTTAAAATTCAGTAAACATTTTATGTAAACTGCTAAGTAAAACATATCCAAGAGTGGAAGGTGAAAGACAGTGAAAATTATATCCTGAATATGAGGATGCCATCAGTCAAAAATGAACTATGGGAATGTTTAATCCAGGAATAATCTGTGTTCCTCATGTCAGAACACTAGATAGAATGATCTAGAGGAAATCCTTCTGTAACCTGAAAGAACTACTTTCCAAATTACCCACAAATACTGCATAATACCACAATCTTGAGTGGGAAATATATTCACATCACACTTCCACCATCTGAATTCTGAAAAAACTATTACTACCTAATCAACAGGAGTGTGGACTGAAAGGAAATGGAACACCCTACCCTTAGCCAACACCAGGCCTAGATATAAAATAATACTACCACAGGGCTATAAAACTAATCCTTAAATATGAGGAGAAAATAGTACTTCATATACACAGAAGAAATGTGTTTAGTTGCAAGACACTGAACGTAAGAGGAAAATGTGTTAACAGACAACTGCTATGTAGTCCCAAAATAAAAACTTGGACCCTTCAAGAAACAGGATTTCCCAGCATTTTGCCTTCTCCCTAATAATAAACCAAAACACAGACAACTAATACATTTCACATTTTAACACAGAGTTGGTGAAATATAAGAGAAAAACAAAACAAAAAACAAACTCAAAAGCTAAAACCATCAAAATGAAAAAACACAAAAATAGATGAGGAAAACGTAATTCTGAGACTGTGAGGGCATTCAGTTCAGTTCAGTTCAGTCGCTCAGTCGTGTCCGACTCTCCGCGACCCCATGAATCACAGCATGCCAGGCCCCCCTGTCCATCACCAACTCCCGGAGTTCACTCAAACTCATGTCCACAGAGTCGGTGATGCCATCCAGCCATCTCATTCTCCGTCGTCCCCTTCTCCTCCCGCCCCCAACCTTTCCCAGCATCAGAGTCTTTTCCAGTGAGTCAACTCGTCGCATGAGGTGGCCAAAGTATTGGAGTTTCAGCTTTAGCATCAGTCCCTCCAATGAACATCCAGGATTGATCTCCTTTAGAATGGACTGGTTGGATCTCCTTGCAGTACAAGGGACTCTCAAGAGTCTTCTCCAGCACCACAGTTCAAAAGCATCGATTCTTCAGCGATCAGCTTTCTCCACAGTCCAACATTATAACACTTCAAATGCTTATCCTTAGATAATCTTATCCTTAGAATAAGATCAGATAGATATTTCATTCATACAATGAGAACAGAATGGTACAATGTAAGAATGATCAGAAAATGAAAAGCTGTTAGATTTATCCAAATAAAAAGTCATGGAAGCAATAGAAAATAAAGTCTAGGAATTATCTCAGAAATCAGAAGAAAAAGATATAAGTTGAAACTATTTTTTCAATAATTCTAAGCTTGAGTTTAAAGAGATTTGGGCAGGAGAGATGCATTTTTGAATCATCTGCCTATGGGTGGTTAACTGAAGCCATGGCCACAGATGAGATTGACTAAAGAGAATTATTTGAGAGGAAGGTGCGAAACCAAACCCTTTAGAGCTAAAAATTAACTGGCCTAGAAGATGATGACCATGCAAAGCAGAAAATGAACAGTTGGAAGGTCAAGGTTAAAGTGGGGGACCAAGAAACCTCCCATCAAAGAAAAATGGTCAACAGTAGAAACTATTGAAGGCAAGTCAAGTAAGATGAGAACTGAACACAAATAAAGTACCGTAGACACAATGCTGAATTTCACAAAAGCTATTCTGGTAATGTGCTGAGTTTAGAAGTTAGATTTTAGGGAGCAGGGAATGTAAACAGAAATAGTAAGAAGAGGCAGCACCAGGAGGAGGAGAAAGGCAGACCAGAAGCCTTAACGTGGTGGTTAAAAAAAAGATCTACTTTATTTCTCAAACCCACAGCCTATAATGTTCTTAAAGTGAAACAAGAAGCATAGTCACTCTAATGAAGAATCTGGATAACCTGTATAACTGAGTCCTTGTGTATAAACATGAAATTTTATCCCAATAAATACTAAAAATTGTTCCCTTTCTTAGAAAGCACTGTACTTGTTGTCAGATTTCATAATTATACAGGTGGTATGGGTTCTTTAAGCCTCAATCTTATGCATTTTAAAGTTCCAAACTAGTTTAACTAAATATTCTTCTTTCCGGGCTTCCCAGGTGGTCCTGTGGTTAAGAATCTCATTACCAATGCAGGACACAGGTTAGATCTCTGGTCCAGGAAGACCTCACATGTTTCAGAGAAACTAAGTTCGCCTGCTACAACTATGGAGCCCACGTGCTGCAACTATTGAAGTCCGCTCACCTAAAGCCCGTGCTCCACAGCAGGAGAAGCCCCCGCAACGGGAAGTCCGCACACAGCAACTGGAAAATAACCCTCACAGCAACGAAGACCCAGCACCATCAAAAACAAAAACAAACTTCCTTCCTCTTCCCACTCACCCGCACATTTAAATAAAAGTATCTTTTCTGTGTGTTTGGGGAGAGTAGTGTTTCCTAGCATGTATGATTCACTCCAGGGTTCACATGGGGAAGAGAAATAAAGGAACAAGGATACGTCTCCCTGGGATGACTGCTGAAGAGGGTGAGAAGTCTGGTGGGACAATTGCTGCTCTGCTAGCATGACACAATTCTTTTATTTACCAGATTTGAAGATTATTTCAGAGGATGCTATGGGGACCTAGCTCTTGACACGGGGTATCCATGATGGATCACATGGGTGATCCATCATAACTGCTATGATATCAGTGGGGTGCTTCAAGCTCCATCAGCCTTTTGGGGTTTCTACTTCCCTGGTGGCTCAGATGGTAAAGAATCCACCTGCAATACAGGAGACCCACGTTCGATCCCTGGTTGGGAAGATCCCCTGGAGAAGGGAATGGCAACCCACTCCAGCATTCTTGCCTGGAGAATTACATGGACAGAGGAACCTGGCGGGCTATAGCCTATGGCGTCAGAAAGAGTCGGACATGACTGCACGACCAAGCACACCCACAGAATACTCAGTGAGAGTGCAGGCTGCCCAAGAGCAAGGCTCTGTCTTCTACTCCTTTCTCTACCTTTGCCTAACGCTGTGCACGTGACCAGTTTAATGATAGTATGTGGTACTCAGTCGGTGAGTTGTGTCCAATTCTTTGAGGCCCCGTGAACTGTCAGCTCCTCTGTCCATGGAATTTTCCAGGCAAGAATACTGGAGGTTGTTGCCATTTCCTACTCCAGGGGAACGTCTTAATCCAGGGATCAAACCCAGGTCTGCATTAGAGGCAGATTCTTTACCACTAATGCCACCTAGGAAGTCCAGATGTTTAATGACAGAGCAACATTCAAATGAGATGTCCAACTGTTTTCCAACCAAGAAGAAGAGTGGAAAGTTCAGACACCATAAATCTTTCCTTTAAAAAAAAAAACAAAACAAAAACTCAACCCCAACATGAGCTGAAGGGAAAAAACAGCCTCCCCTCATGGCCACTATGTTGTTTCTAAAACTCAAATACTTCCTTTGTCATATTTTTTTGACTATGGAGTCAGGATTGTGTGTGGTGGGTAATTCTGATTTTGCTGGCTCACACATCTCAACAAGCTCTAAGACAAGGAGACTGACCTCACGAAATGGCAGTGTTTTGAATCACTCTGTTCTAATTACTCTGGTCTACTCTGTTCTAAGCTGTAGATGCTAGCTGCCAGTGTATCAGTAGGCATTCAAATCCATCCTGTCTCACTTGTATTCTCCATAATCATTCATCACTGTTGCTTGAATTTTGTCCAAGTGAATAAGACAAACAAGGAGGGAATTAGCATATGTGTATTTAAGGGAGAAAAGGCGATCATTTTGTAGGGATAGTTCCATTTAGGAAATACATACAAGAATAAAAATTCAAACAAAAACTCACAATAGAATTTAGTAAATTGGTCATTCAATGAACAAAGAGAAATAACACCCACTGTTTGTCAGGGATAGAGATTTGAGCATTATCAAACTTAGTGGATAAAAATGTAAATTAATTTTAGTAGTTCTGAAAATTATAAAAGCATATCAAATCTTAACATGTTCCTGTCCCTTGATCCAATGATTCTGTTTCAGGTAATTCATTCTAAATGTTTTAAATTTATATTCTAAAATGATTAGTAAAGATACATTTAATGATGAAAATAACAATATGGGATTAGTTTCAAAATGTACTATTTTCTTATAATGTATTATGAAACAGTCTTCAGATATTATACTAGTCTCTTCCAATATACAAAAATACTCCTAATGCACTGTTAAATGGAAAAAGCAAGAACTTATTTGTATGTATTCCAGACCACATGTAACACTTAAACTAAAGTTCTTTCTCTCTCAAGATCAGCTGAAGCCAAAATAAATATATGTCAAATACCCAGCACATCCTAAATTTCTGTCCCTAATATTGTACAGGGCATGACTACAGATCATAAAACTGTTCCATATTAGTCCAATATCTCCCTGGAGGGTAAAAAAGCAGTATTTGGTGAGAGGGGTTCTTTGCATCCTGCTGGTCTGAGGATATAATGCGCTTCTCCTTAACCCAAGTCAAACGAGATGGACCTGCACTCAGAGGCTGGCATGAATTCCTGTGACATATTGGCTTCGCTACCAAGGGGAAAAAAACCCAGCTGAGCTGGACGGGAGCTGTCCTTTCACAAATGGTGGAGCAGGACTCCTGCCCAAAGGGGCCATGAGAAAGAGAAGATATCTCAGCAGAAGAGATGGAAGCTGAAGGCCCAGAGGTTTTGTGATGGGTGATGGGTAAGCCGTCAGCAAGATGTTGCCAGTATCAAAGACATTGCAGCGAGGGATGCAAAGGGTGTTCTGGAGAAATTGTATCCCAAAGAGAAAGAAGCAGCAACTATATGCATCACTTGCATACAGTACCAGATTAAACATGTACCCGTCAGACTAGTACTCTGCCATCCATGTGCCAGTTACCCATAATCCCTTCAGCCTGAGACCCAATCTCAGGGTGACAGGACCTCTGAAGTTAGAGTTACGATAGCACATTAGACTTGCATTTATTTTGGAGTTAACAGAAAAGTGGTTGAACTCCCTGAGATTTCATCTGGAGCAAAGAAAGGCCTGGCGTGCTGTGATTCATGGGGTCGCGGAGAGGCGGACACGACTGAGTGACTGAACTGAGCTGAACAGAAAGAAAAAACCTATTCAAAAGAACACAGTTAATATGAAGTGTTCAGTATAAATTAGTTATAACTATGTGTGTGTGTGTGTGTGTGTGTGTGTGTGTGCTCAGTTGTGTCTGATTCTTTGTGACCCTATGGACTGAGCCCACCAGGCTCCTCTGTCCATGGGATTTCCCAGGTACTGCATATTGGAGTGGGTTGCCATTTCCTTCTCCAGGGCATCTTCCCAACCCAGGGATCAAACCTGCATCTCTTGTGTCTTCAGCTTTGGCAGTCAGATTCTTTACCACTGCACCATCTGGAAGTCCAGTTTTATAACTGTGCCCTACCAAATTCTAGTTATATAATCTACCATTTATATGTATATAAAATAAAAATGGAATGAAATATAGAAAAGTATGACTAGAGGTTGTTAGGGAATAGATTTATAGATAATTTATTTCTTATGTATTTTATGTATTATTTATATGTGAAACAATATTCTAAAACCATAAAAGTAATTATTTTTTTATAATTTATTTTAATTGGAGGCTAATTACTTTACATATTGTATTGGTTTTGCCATACATTGACATGAATCCGCCCCGGGTGTACATGTGGTCCCTATCCTGAAGCCCCCTCCCAGATCCCTCCCCATATCATCCCTCCAGGTCATCCCCGTGCACCAGCCTCGAGCATCCTGTATCATGCATTGAACCTGCACTGGCGATTCGTTTCACATATGATAATATACATGTTTCAATGCCATTCTCCCAAATCATCCCACCCTCGCCCTCTCCCACAGAGTCCAAAAGACTGTTCTATACATCTGTGTCTCTTTTGCTATCTCGTATACAGGGTTATCGTTACCATCTTTCTAAATTCCATATATATGCGTTAGTATACTGTATTGGTGTTTTTCTTTCTGGCTTACTTCACTCTGTATAATAGGCTCCAGTTTCATCCACCTCATTAGAACTGATTCAAACGTCTTCTTTTTAATTGCTGAGTAATTCTCCATTGTGTATATGTACCACGCTTTCTTATCCATTTGTCTGCAGATGGACATCTAGGTTGCTTCCATGTCTTGGCTATTATAAACAGTGTTGTAGTTATTAAAAATAAATTAAGTCAAAGTGATAGAAAAGTAATTCCAAATCCGTAATTCACAAATCAGCCTCCACCACCATATTAGAACTAAGACTGTCTGATCAAAAACTAGTCCTGGTACTTAGCTAGTGTGGTATTTGTTTAGCCTCTGAATATTTTGACAATCCAACTCTTTCAGGCATGCTGTGACAATTTTATCACTTAGTTAAGGGAATGCTGGAAGTGTATTTTCAAATTATTGGGATAATTTATGCAAAAAAATTATAAGAATAGTATGATACATGCATTAGGTATTAAATAAATGCTATCTGAAACCAGAAATTAAACTCATTATTTTTGAAGACTACTGCTTGTTCACAGAATAAAGATGAAGTAGTGTTTCAAGGCTCTTCATGGATGGAAGAGCCTGGTGGGCTGCGGTCCGTGGGGTCGCTAAGGGTCGGACACAACTGAGCGACTTCACTTTCACTCTTCACTTTCACACATTGGAGAAGGAAATGGCAACCCACTCCAGTGTTCTTGCCTGGAGAATCCCAGGGAAGGGGGAGCCTGGTGGGCTTCCGACTATGGGGTCACACAGAGTCGGACACGACTGAAGTGACTTAGCAGCAGCAGCAGCAGCAGTGTTTCAAGGATGGACAAAGTATGCTAAATAACTACCTTTCACTTAATTAATTAGAGCTAGATGACTGATATATGCTGAACATTGATTCCACAAACCTAGAAACCTGTGATAGCGCCACAGTTCCTCAGAATGACCCATCAGGAAAAGGCCCATTTGATTGAAATTCTTAATTGGAAGAGGGGAAGGATTCTTGTTTTATTGCTTATTCTTGTCTACACTTACTCCTGCTTCAAACTGAATGCGTCAATTACATTCTCATATTATTCACAATAGACAATGTGCCCTCAATTGCTGTCGACATTATCCTTGGATTTTCTTATTGCACTATAAATTTGGCAGGATATCTAATGGGAAAGGAGCAGTCATTTTCTATTTCAATTCAGTTTTCATGCACCAGGAGTTTTTTTTTTTTTTTTCCCCACCAACTCTAAATGTACTCTGCTTGTCAGCGGTGTAAGTAATTAAAAGGTTCAGTGGTTAAATATTGCTACAAGTAGTTCAAAAATAAATTGTCATTTTAAAATACAGACAGAGAGACAAACACAGATGGATAATAAATGCATGATCTGTGGACTGATGTGGAACTAGAAAAAGAAATGCTGACACCATTCTTCACTCAAAGAAGACAGGCGGCTGAATTTAAAGGGAGCAGAAGTCCATAAAGGAATAAGTTGTAATCGAGAGGCACATTATGACATTCAATGGCAGGTAGTTTATGGGAGGAAAAAAATCAATATAAGCGTTACATTTGCAAATGTAAGTCGGGGTTGCTGTTTCATTTGTCAAGGTTTTAGACCACAGAGTATAAACATTTAAATGAGCAATTTAAGTCAAGCTAATCTTTTTGAGATTGTCCATTTATTCAAAACATTAAACTTAACTGGTGCTTCAAACCAGATTACTTTTTCTCTTCCCATCATGGCTGTCTTAACTCTCATCACTGCTTTCCTGTTGACTTCTTTTATTAGATTCCTTAAGCCCCATAATTGAAGCTAATGTGTATTTCCACTATCACCATGGGACTTATTAATATGATACAGCTTTTAACAACCCCAAAATTTCAAAAAAGGAAAAGGAAAATACACAAAATATAAAAATTATTTCATCTATTTTAAAGATAAATTAGCAAATCTTCATTTTTCTCCTTAGAACACTAATCACAGGAATTAGTTATAATTCCTTTCCAAACATTATTGTGCTGTTATAGATCTCGTTTTTGAATTATGAAGAAAAAATCAAGTAAAAGAAAATAGTCATTTATGGTTATGGCTGTTTGATTTCATCTCTTATTGCTTTCTCACCAGTAATGTACAGAATGGGCTTCCCAGGTGGCATTAGTGGTAAAGAACCCGCCTGCCAAGGCAGGAGACATAGAGACGTGGGTTGGATCCCTGGATCAGGATGATACCCTGGAGGAGGAAATGACAACCCACTCCAGTATTCTTGCCTGGAGAATCCCATGGACAGAAGAACCTGGTGGGCTACAGTCCATAGGGTGTCAAAGAGTCGGACACACCTGAAGCGACTTAGTAGCAACAGCAGCAATGCACAGAACAGAGACTGAGATCTTCATCCAGCAGAAAGGAACACCACTGCACTACAGTTTGCCCTGACTGTATCTGAAGTTCCTTGGGGGAAATGTGTGTTTGTTGTTTAAATTATTTTTCCCAGGTGAAACTCACTCTACTCCAAGTGCTTTCTCATTAATCCTCCCACTGGTTCTGTATTGCTCCTATTTTTCAGATGAGAGCACTGATTTAGGGAGCTTGGAATTACTATTTTCTGAGAGATTCACAGCCAGTGAGTAAACAGAATTGGACTTGTCTCCATGCCCCCTTGGTAAGGTGACAATACCAGACTGTGAGGGTTAAAGGCATTAATACACGCAGAACACTTGGCATGATGTCTGGCCATCAGTAAATGATGATCCAACCTCCCTGGTGGCTCAGTGGTAAAGAATCCACCTGTCAAGGCAGGAGACATGGGTTCAATCCCTGCTCCAGGAAGAACCCACTTGCCATGGAGCAGCTAAGCCCAGGCACCACAACCACTAAGCCTGTGCTCTAGAGCCTGGGAGTTGCAACTACAGAGTCTAGGAGTCTGACCAACTGAGCCCGCATGCCCTAGAATCTCTGCTCCGCAACAAAAGAAGCTACTGCAATGAGAAACTCGTGCTCGGCAACTGCAGAGTAGACCACTGCAAACACTTGCCACCACTAAAAAAACCCACAAGGCAATGCAGACACAGCACACAGCACAGTCAAAAAACAAATAAATAAAACTTAAAAATGAATAAATAAAACTTGAGGATCGTAATTCCTGGGTGAGTCTGCTACATTCTAAGAGAGAATTAAAGTCCAAAGTTGTAAGTAGCATATTGCTTATTTAATTTATATGTCATCCTAAAAATGAGTCAGATAATCAGGATGGTGTGATCACTCACCTAGAGCCAGACATCTGGGAATGTGAAGTCAAGTGGGCCTAAGGAAGCATCACTATGAACAAAGCTAGTGGAGGTAATGGAATTCCAGTTGAGCTGTTTCAAATTCTAAAAAATGATTCAGTGAAAGTGCTGCCAGCAAATTTGAAAAACTCAGCAGCGGCCGCAGGACTGGAAAATGTCAGTTTTCATTCCAGTCCCAAAGAAAGGCAATGCCAAAGATGTTCAAACTACTGCATAATTGCACTCATCACACAAGCTAGTGATGAAGAAGGCAATGGCAACCCACTCCAGTACTTGTGCCTGGAAAATCCCATGGACTGAGGAGCTTGGTGGGCTTCCGTCTATGGGGTCGCACAGAGTCAGACACGACTGAAGTGACTTAGCAGCAGCAGCAGCAGCACACGCTAGTAAAGTAATACTCAAAATTCTCCAAGCCAGGCTTCAACAGTACGTGAACCGTGAAATTCCAGATGTTCAAGCTAGATTTAGAAAAGGCAAAGGAACCAAAGATCAAATTGCCAACATCTGTTGGATCATCAAAAAAGCATGAGAGTTCCAGAAAAATATCTACTCTACTTTACTGACTACCAAAGCCTTTGACGGTGTGGATCACAACAAACTGTGGAAAATTCTTAGAGAGATGGGACTACCAGACCACCTGACCTGCCTCTTGATAAATCTGTATGCAGGTCAAGAAGCAACAGTTAGAACTGGACATGGAACAACAGACTGGTTCCAAATTGGGAAAGGAGTATGTCAAGGCTGTATATTGTAACCCTGCTCATTTAACTTATATGCAGAGCACATCATGAGAAATGCCAGGCTGGATGAAGCACAAGGTGGAATCAAGATTGCCAGGAGAAATATCAATAACCTCAGATATGCAGATGACACCACCCTAATGGCAGAAAGTGAAGAGGAACGAAAGAGCCTCTTGATGAAAGTGAAAGAGGAGAGTGAAAAGGTTGGTTTGAAGCTCAACATTCAGAAAACAAAGATCATGGCATCTGGTCCCATCACTCAGGGCAAATAGATGGAGAAATAATGGAAACAGGGAGATACTTTATTTTTTGGCCTCCAAAATCACTGCAGATGGTGATTGCAGCCATGAAATTAAAAGATGCTTGTTCCTTAGAAGAAAAGCTATGACAACCTAGATAGCATATTAAAAATCAGAGACATTACTTTGCCAACAAAGGTCCGTCTAGTCAAGGCTATGGTTTTTCAGTGGTCATGTATGGATGTGAGAGTTGGACTATAAAGAAAGCTGAGCGCTGAAGAATAGAAGCTTTTGAACTGTGGTGCTGGAGAAGACTCTTGAGAGTCCCTTGGACTGCAAGGAGATCCAAACAGTCCATCCTATAGGAAATCAGTCCTGAATATTCTTTGGAAGGACTGATGCTAAAGCTGAAACTCCAATACTTTGGCCACCTGATGGGAAGCACTGACTCATTGGAAAAGACCCTGATGCTGGGAAAGATTGAAGGCATGAGGAGAAGGGGACGACAGAGGATGAGATGGTTAGATGGCATCACCAACACTATGGACACAAACTTGAGTAAGCCTGTGATTTGGTGATGGACAGGCAAGCCCAGCATGCTTCAGTCCATCAGTGTCAGACACGACTGAGCAACTGAACTGAACTGAAGAGAGAATGACTTTAACAATATTTGGAATATCTTAAAGCAATAGCTCTCAGAGTGTGGATAGTGGACCACCCACATGAAAATTATCTGGATGCTTACTAAAAGGATACATTCCTGGACCCTATCCCATACCTCCTAATTAGCACTCTGTAAACAGGGCTTAGAATCTCAATTTTTAATGAACTTCTCTTCTGAAATTTGAGTGCAGTAAAGTTTGAGAAGTGTCCTGTGATCTGGCCAGGTTTATGGGCACAATTAATAATGTGATGTTCCAGCATGAGGTGTAAAAAATTTTTAAATATCAATGATAACAGAAGTAGTGGGAAAACACAAATTCACATTTGTTTAGGGTACATTATATGAATTTTTTAACCTAGGGAAGTCAAAATATGACCAAGATTTTTTACTTCATATTTTGTTGTTCATATTCCTTAATTATTTTAATACACCTTACGATAGTGAAGCATGGAGGAATAATCACTGCAGTGTCCGTTTTCCTACAGAGACAAGTCAACAAGAATTTGCAGGTTCCTAATGATTAGTTCTCTAACATTATTGAGGATGTCACAGGTGTGAGTCGGGAACCACTGCCTGTGTTGTTCTTATATCCATTTACATCTAGTCACCCTGCAGCATTCTCAAATTATCCAAGGTCAAAGGGAAGTAGAGAAAACTGGTAATTGAACACTTGGCTAATAGGAGATGACAAGTATACTGTGGAGTAACCGGCTCGTTAGATGCAATAAGGATGCAAGCAGTGAGCTAGCTAAAAGGAACCATCAAATGTCCAAGCAAGCACAGACTTTGGCAGCCATCACTGTCTTAGCAAACCTCAAGTACAAAGGTGGATGTATAATACATCACACGTCTCCTTTCCTCCCTCAGCATTGTTTCCCTCTTCTCCACTGTTTCCTGTCTGTTTTTTTATTCCACATGCATCATAGCTAATCCAAGTTATAGTTTAATTTAAAAAGACAGGGTATAGTCAAAAGGTTTGCTTTATTTAAATTAAAAAATCTGCATTATTAAACCCCTAGAGAGTTTTGTACCTGTTACTCTGTTATTTTATAAACCTATAGTGAGTCACTTTTTCACTAAAATAGTCTCCTCTAAATCAAATTTAAATATTTCAAATACACAGGTTGCTCTTCAGAAATAATGCAAGGCACATCATTAAGTGTGGGTCAAAGTGCTAGATTAACTACCAAATAATTAGATCCTGCAAAACCTTCTAAAGATATTCAAACTGAAGCTAGGTTTCTGATGTAAATGCAAAAATGTCAAAGATACAGCCAACAAAATCACCAATTTTCGATGTGGCCTTCTGCTTTAGGTTATAACATCTATTTTTGAAATGATGGCTCCTGCTTCATGTCCATAAAGTTACATGAAAGAAAACGAATGATGTAATACTCATATTCAATCATATCAACATCTAAAAGATATTCAGTTTTCATAAAACATGTTTTAGATGTCTGAAAAAATCACAATGTCAGAGTATTCCGTGCTTTGCCTCTAAGATATTCTGCCATATTTCATGCTGGACTGTATTCATTATTACCATCAACTAGGGCTGTCACTGCTCACAGGCTTGGAGTTTGCAACCATGACAAAAACCAACCACTTTCATCTACTGAATAAGACCCAGAAACTCGACCAACTACTACTATATTTAGCAGCTCAACCTCAGGGAGTCTTTTGTCCTGCAGATTTTTGAAAACACAAATCTAACTATTTAGATGCCCTGAAATGCAACAAGAAAATATGTCTGTTACAATTTTCTTGTAACAGTTTTATTAAGTCTAGAAATAAAGGTGATGCTTTCTTGAGGCAAAAAGAGAAATACATCCTGTATCCCAGGATCTATCAATACAACACACATTTCTTTGTTGGAATGAAAACAATAAAAATCTATTCACAGAACTTCTCTCTGTGATTTGGAAGTGGGGCTGAAAATGTCATTAGCTATTTTTTGTCCAGCTGCTAAGTCGTGTCCAACTCTTTGTGACCCCATGGACTGCAGAACGCCAGTCTTCCCTGTCCTTTACCATCTCTGGAGTTTGCTCAAACTCACGTCCATTAGCTATTATTAGGGCACAAGAAATGAGTGGTGCTTTAAAGTGGAGCCAGTGGCATCTCTCAATCTGAACGTGTCTTGGTGCTATTACTGAGTGGATTTCTCTGAATTGCACAGGCTGTTCGTGATCTCACTCAAGGCCACTCTCTGGTGTAAAACCAGCAGACACATGCTAGAGCATTGGTCATCCTGAGGACCTGGACTGTCTCTCCATATCTTACATCATATCTTAGTCACACAGGAAGGCAGCAGACAATTGATAACTGATATTCAAAACACCTTAGAGAAAAAAAATTGTTAACTAAAGGAATTATGCTTATTAGCAGTAGAGATGTTCATGTACCTTAGTTTTGGAAATGAGTCTCAAAAGAAGTCACCCCCTATCAAAGGCCTCATCATCCGTGTCAGAGTGAATCATTTCTACATTTATATTTACACTGATGCATAATTTTTAAGATGCATAAATCTCCAAAATGCAAATAAGATGTGTAAAAGCTGTGGCAATAATAATATGAGCTAACATTTTTGAGTGCTGACTATATTTTAAACTCTTTATATGTTTAAATGAATTTAGAATTAACTTATAAATGTACTTACAAATTGTTGTCATTGTTCACTTGCTGAGTTGTGTCTGACTCTTTGATCCTACCAAGAGTTTTATGAAGGAATTTTCTGTTATTCCTATTTTATAGACGAGCACACAAAGATTAAATAACAGAAAATTTTCTCTGTATTCTCCAAAATAAAATTTTCATTTTAAATTAGTTTCCTCCAATAGATGGGTAAATAGTGAAACAGCAGCTGATTTTATTTTGGGGGATTCCAAAATCACTGCAGATGGTGACTGCAGCCATGAAATTAAAAGATGCTTACTTCTTGGAAGGGGAGTTATGACCAACCTAGATAGCATATTAAAAAGCAGAGACATTACTTTGCCAACAAAGGTCCATCTAGTCGAGGCTATGGATTTTCCAGTAGTCATATATGGATATGAGAGTTGGACTATAAAGAAAGCTGAGTGCTGAAGAATTGATGCTTTTGAACTGTGGTGTTGGAGAAAACTTTTGAGAGTCCCTTGGACTGCAAGGAGATACAACCAGTCCATCCTAAAGGAGATCAGTCCTGGGTGTTCATTGGAAGGACTGATGTTGAAGCGGAAACTGCAATACTTTGGCCACCTGATGCGAAGAGCTGACTCATTTGAAAAGACCCTGATGCTGGGAAAGACTGAAGGCAGGAGGAGAAGGGGACAACAGAGGATGAGATGGTTGGATGGCATCACCGATTCAATGGACATGAGTTTGGGTAAGCTCTGGGAGTTGGTGATGGATAGGGAGGCCTGGCATGCTGCGGTCCATGGGGTCGCAAATAATCGGACATGACTGAGCGACTGAACTCAACTGAACTGAATATTCATGTAGTGAAGAAGGAAATGGCTACCCATTCCAGCATTTTCTTGCCTGGAAAATCCCTTGGGCATGAGGAGCCTGGTGGGCTAAGTCCATGGGGTTGCAGAGTTGGACACAACTGAGTGACTGAACACGCATGTATCCACGTGGAGCATCTTCTCTCATCTGTTTGCAGGGCTGCTATTCAAGTTCTCAGAATATGGTCACAACTGGAATCCATGCATGCATCTTGTAAAGTATTTTTAATATGAACCCTGACTGTATGTTTGTGTATACAAGGGTTTCTTCCCCAATATTCCTAAGACATTTGGAAGTTACCTCTATTATTGTACATATCAAATACAGGAATTTCATGTCTATCTCCCAGCTATAGACTGGAGGTGTATATTCCTTCACAATTCACATGTTGAAACCTACTCTGGTGATACTTGGAGGTGGGGCCTTAGGGAGTTGATTAAATCATGAGGATGGAGTCCTCACAAATGGAATTAATGTCCTTATCAAAGAGTCCCCAGAGAAATGTCTCACTTTTTCCACCATCTGAACACATAGCCAGAAGGTGGTCATTTATGACCAGGAAGTATGTCCTCAGGATAGTTCTTCTGCCGGCACCTTCATCTTGGACTTCCCAGTCCCCAGAATTGTGAGAAATCAATTTTATTATAAGCTATCCAGTCTATGGTATTTTTGTTAGAGCAGCCCAAGACGATTAAGCCATTTCCTAATTAGATCATGATTCTTCAAAAGGCAAGGATTAAAGTATTCATCATTTTTTCCCAACATATAACAAGTACTTGCATATAATAGTGCGCGATAATTATAACTGAACAAGTGCAAGAAGTTGATGACACTGATTCTATCATCCCATCTAGAAAGTGGGGAAAAGAATAACACTGCATCACAGAAGAGCTGTGAAGATAAAACAGACCAGAAAATATAAAGCATGCTTAGAAAATTGTGTGTGTGTGTGTGTGTGTGTGTGTGTATGAAGTGAACAACTTAGTGACTAGACGACAACAAAAGGAATCAATTCACCCTCTACATTGGATGTACACTATCTAAAGTCTGAGAATTTCATTTATATTAAAAGAGAGTAAGATCACCGTACGTGGCCTGTCCCAACAGTTAAGTCATGTATTGAAGGCTGTGCCACATCTATCCCACCACAATCATTTTAATGACTATACAAAATACATCTATGTAGCCATCCCCCTCCACTACATGAAGCCAGTTCTTTAAAAAGAGAGGCTCCAACCTAAACTGATAAAGTTTATTTCACATGGATACAACTCAAGCCTGCCAAACCATTTATGAGTCAATGCTCTGCTTCTCATATGTTGCACTCACTTTAAATGATTGCAAGTGATTATTTTCCAAGAAGAAATACTGATGTTACTCTTCCTCATTATTAATAACTCCTAGTAGTCAATTTTTAAAGTAATGGGTTACTTGGCTCTTTCTCTCTAGACTCACATAAATCACCTGTATCGTCTGCTCTACTCCAAACTGTGAGACAAATTTTGGCTTAGGTTATAATATCTACAATAGCCTAAGGATCCATTCTGTTCTGTAACTATACACACACTCCTCTGTGTTGGGTCCTTCAGTTTCCCACTTACTAAATTCCCAAATGTTCATTTCATAGTCCCATATTCCTATCCACAGAACCGTTCTCTTCCAAGCAAATCATGTTGCTATCTAAGAACCCAACAGAGTAAGGTTCAAAAACCTTTACACTGATTTCTTGCAACTGGAATCTGGTTGATAATTTTATCCAATTTCTTCTATTCAACAGACTCTGGAAATTAACCTCCATTTGAGCATTGATTCGACATCCCAAAAATTACATAAAAAACTCTATATACTAGTGCAGGCTTGGGAAATAATTGCCATTCAGAATCTGTGTACAAAAAAAATAACAAGAATGGGAACCAAATGTCTTTGGCGGAAAAAAAAGAATCTGTGTACAAAGATCTGGTACACAGAAGCATCATTCTTTCCTTTTAATTTATCTATATTTTAGGTGTATGCTTGGGATACTAATTCTTAAACTTCCCCAAGTCCCTATCATTAGACTTCAAACAAACATGTATTAAATACCCGTTTATTTTCTTGCAAGTGTGGGGATATAAACATGTTATGACATGTTCTTTCCCCTTGATTGACGAGGGTCATTAAAGCATGAATAGAATCACAATGAGATGGTTAGATAGCATCACCGACTCAGTGGGGAAGAATCTGAGCAAACTCTAGGAGACAGAGGAGGCTGGCTTGCTGCAGTCCATGGGGTCACAAAGAGTCAGACATGACTTAGCGACTGAACAACAGAACCACAATGCAGAGTTCCACCTGCTCAGTGTTCTACAGACTTCTCTGAGCTCTGAGCTCTGCCAATGTGCTCGTCACACCCTCACCTTCTGCTCTGAAGCTTTTCTCCCAGACAGTCTCATGGATCATTCTGTCACCTCTCTCACGTCCTGCTCCACTGTAACATTCTCAGGGAGACCTTTTATATGTTGAGACTGAGTTTCTGAAAATCCAGGAATTCTTCTTAGTAACGAATAAACATATCACTTCACCAAGTCATAAAATATATGCTTAATACAAGTTTTACTTGCTAAAGAAACAACTTTGTAGCTTATGAAAATTTTATATGTTGGAGGTTTCTTTTTGCAAAAATTGTGTAGTATATATTTTTGGAAAAGTCCACTATATGTATTTGGAAAAAAGTTATGTTAATGAGACAAATGTGGGGTGGGGGAACTTAGGCATGCTCAGCTCAGAGAAGCTTCCAGATCCAAGATATTTCTGAATCAATTTCATTGACCCCTAAAGGGACTCATTCTGAATAAAATGACAATTAGAAGCAGTTATTGTGATACAAGGACTATATGAGAAAATTCCAACTGCTTTCAGCATTATCTGCTTTTACACTCCCAAAGAATGCATGGATAATAACAATGAGTGTCAGCCAGATACATGATGTCTCTTTTCAACCGATAATAGAAGAGAGCTAGAAACTGAGACAATGAAGAGATGCGTTTACTTACTCAAATGACGTCTTTGCAGTTTGTCTACCATAAACCATTGTGCAGGCGAGCCTTGATTTCAACATCTGACACTAACAAAGTACAAAACATTCAAAAACATTATAAGGATTGTTAACAGAGGCATTTGGTTCATATTTACTTGACTCTTATTTGCTTTCAAGTTGAGTGTTAGAGTGACTGTGTCTGGCTTTTCCTATTGAAGGCTAACACCAATTACTACCCTTGCTCAGAGCACATTCTCTTGGGATAAACTTCCTGGGATGGATTGAACTCCTGGAAAGAGTGTCAAGTCTTCAGCCTTTCAGAAAGATTCATGAATATGGATTGTATTGTGAAAGTATTGATTACCAATATCCCCATATGATACTTTTCTCTCCATCAGATCCACTCAATTCTCCAGATATTACTAGGAACACAATTCAAGATCCTAAATAATGATAAGTGATAAAAACTCTGACCCTTGGGCCACAGGATAATTAAAGCCCAGCTTTTATTTTTTTCTTAGCAGTAAAGTAACATACCACACACACGTCTTTCCCATTGTTCAACAAAAAAGGAAATTCTTCATCAAATGTGTACATGTGACTCTACTAAGATCCTGGAACCAATGCTAGAAGTTCAAACATGTCTGAAGGATTGACATGAGAAGCGGTATAAGACAGAGGCAACAGAGATGGAGTACATGCTGCAAATCACAGAAAATGTTATCATACTCAAAAGCAAAAAGATATCTGGAGTCCTTCAGAGAAGCAAAACTCAAGCATCCAATCTCCCTGTTAATCTGAGCCAGATATTTCACAAACCACCTGATGACCAAAATACAACATGTGCCTCCAATTAAAGTCACAAAAAGACTGCAATGTAATTGTGTAATTTTAGGAGATAAAAGAAAGGGTTGTTGAAGGTAGAATTCAGCTTAAATCCCAAACTATACTGCCTGTATGATGGACTAACATTTAAAAGCACACTTGATTATGTCAATTTTCTTTTATTTATTTATTTATTTTTAATTTATTTTATTGGAGGCAAATTACCTTACATTAATATATTGGTTGGTTTTGCCATACATTGACATGAATCTGCCCCGGGTGTACCTGTGCTCTCCCTCCCGAACCCCCCTCCCACCTCCCTCCTCCCCATATCCTCCCTCCATGTCATTCCCGTGCACCAGCCCCAGGCATTCTGTATCATGCGTCGAACCTGGACTGGTCACTTATGATAATATACATGCTACAATGCCGTTCTCCCCAATCATCCCACCTTCACCCTCTCCCACAGAGTCCCAAAGACTGTTCTATATGCCTAAGTCTCTTTTGCAGTCTCGTATACAGGGTTCAGGTTTCCATCTTTCTAAATTCCATATATATGCATTAGTATACTGTATTGATGTTTTTCTTTCTGGCTTACTTCACTCTGTGTAATTGGCTCCAATTTCATCCACCTCATTAAAACTGATTCAAATGTATTCTTCTTGATGGCTGAAAAATACTCCATTGAGTATATGTACCAAAGCTTTCTTATCCATTCATCTTCAGATGGACATCTAGGTTACTTCCATGTCCTGGCTATTATAAACAGTGCTGCGATGAACATTGGAGTACATGTGTCTCTTTCAATTCTGGTTTCCTCGGTGTGTATGCCCAGGAGTGCAATTGCTGGATCATATGGCAGTTCTATTTCCAGTTTTTTGAGGAATCTCCACACTGTTCTCCATAGTGGCTGTACTAGTTTGCATTCCCACCAACAGTGTAAGAGGGTTCCCTTTTCTCCACACCCTCTCCAGCATTTATTGCATGTAGACTTTTGGATAGCAGCCATTCTGACTGGTGTGAAATGGTATCTCACTGTGGTTTTGATTTGCATTTCTCTGATGATGAGGGATATTGAGCATTTTTTCATGTGTTTGTTAGCCATCTTTATGTCTTCTTTGGAGAAATGTCTGTTTAGTTCTTTGGCCCATTTTTTGATTGGGTCACTTAGTTTTCTGGAATTGAGCTGCAGGAGCTGCTTGTATATTTTGGAGATTAATCCTTTATCAGTTGCTTCATTTGCTATTATTTTCTCCCATTCTGTAGGCTGTCTTTTCACCTTGCTTAGAGTTTCTTTTGCTGTGAAGAAGCTTTTGATTTTAATTAGGTCCCATTTGTTTATTTTTGCTTTTATTTCCAATATTCTGGGAGGTGGGTCTTGGAGGATCCTGCTGTGATTTATGTCAGAGTGTGTTTTGCCTACGTTCTCCTCTAGGAGTTTTATAGTATCTGGTCTTACAAATAGGATTTAATACTATCGAAAAATTGCATCCTAACATGATAAACATGCTTCGTGTCTTTGATGAACAGGGTGGGACTTCTTTTTTTTTAGGAGGGAAGAGTATCAAGTTCTTTACGTGCCATTTCAATTAAACTATAAAATATCTATATTAAAGCGAGACATATTCTTACCAACTGAGCGATCAGGGAAGCCCTAAAGCAAGACATAGTTGTACAAACAGCAACTGAGGAACCTGCTTTCCTCTAACTCTTCACTCTAATTTTCATCAAATATTCCTATCTTCATGTCCCTTTAGGGAAAGCCTTGACATTTTTGTTAATAATAATAATTTAATGCTTTCTGGATATGTTGAATGTATAGATTGCATTTACAGAAGTTTTCCATTTACTTACCCATTCAGTTTTTCTTGTAGTAGTATTTCCAAAGTGATATTCTGTGTTTAAGATTAATTTAATAATGTATGTTACTTGACCTCTGAGAATAAAACAAAACAAAAGACTATACTGACATTATTTTCTCCTGAAATTCAATTTTTAGATAATGGAATAGATATGGCAGATACTGAATTCATTGTCAGAAACAACTATTTTTCTTTATTAATAAGTGTGAGCCACACCTGAGAATAATGGAAAATCATGTGAAAGAAAAACTTACTATAAAACCACAAGGAACTTATTCGCCAATGTTCAGTTGCGCTATAAAGACATTAATTTGAGTTTCCATGTATACGTACTTTTTCCTTTAACTTCAGCACAAAACCATGATGATAATATTGTTTGTTGCATACTAAATATTTTTACCAAACTTGTTGCCTCTAGGGTGAAATTAAAGGTTGGTTTTGTGCTATGTATGTGTTTTAATGAAAAGCAGAGTATCATGGTTCCCACTTGTTTGTTAAAGATGAATGAGAAAGGTGATACTCAAAAGCAGTGATCACTGATTGTAAGATCCTATTTTTAAAATTTTGGAGTAAAGAAATTACAGGAAAAAGAAATGGTTGAGTTTTAGATTAACCCAATGTGATAAACTTGATAGGCACAAAATACGTATCTTCTGTTTGTTTTTTTCAGACCATATACCTGGATGACATCAAATCTTCATATCACACTGAAATGAAAAACACTTTAGAAATAAAAACTTGGTTTTATGCTTGCATTTGAAGATCACAAAAAGCAAACTGATTTCTAATATTTGACATATACATGATAAAAAGATTCCAAGGAAGAATTTTAATTTTAACCTATTTTCTGTAAGTCATATTTCATAAGAATGATAAAAATGAAAGATGTTTTACTTTCTCTTTGTACAGTTTTTTTAATGAATATAAAATGAAATATCTTTGTTCTTCTGGAATAGATTTAGAAAGTCAAATATGTTGGGAGATTGGAAGGAATTAATCCTTCAGCCACATTCCCCTGAAGATTTCTAACTGATTAAAAATAGATAGAGGAGCAGAACCAATTAAGAATAGACACAACCTGTGCAACCATACGTGGAGTTTCTGCACAGAAGCCAGAGGGGAATTAAAATACACTGCCTGCCTTAGTAACAGTTTCTGGATTAGAGTGCAACTTGGTCTGGCAGCAAAAATGGGCTCCCTCCACTTTCTGCCCTGAGTTGAATTCTCCGACTAAACGTGCTTCAGTGAACTTGAAAAGGAAGGAACTACCAAGGTGCAGAGAAAGGATTAAGCTTCCTTTATTAGCTTCTCTTCAGAGGGACAGAAGTGTCTAGAATCATGGTCTGAGACAGGAACTCATGAAAGAGAAGCTTGAAAATGTATTTTAACTTCACTGTAAATGGTTTAATAAAAAACATTATAACTTTTCTGCAATGACACCATCAAAAACAGTACTGTACAAAGGTATCATATACAGCAAAACAGGCTTAATCTAAATTCAAGTTCTGTCACTTATGTCACAATTTCCTCATCTATATAAAATAGAGATAATGAAAAAAATAAAATAGAGATAATGATACTGTCAATATACAGTCTAAAAAACTCCTAATAATTAGACAAAATTTTAAATGCCACAGGGAAGGAAAGCCAGAGCCAATTAAAATATGACAGAAAGCTCTTAATGCTATGAATTTTATTTTGTATGCAAATTAAAAGTACTCTTTTAGAACTGTGCATTTTAATCATATGCCAATATCATGCAAATACATAGAGGAAAATACAGGCATCATAAATTGGAATTAGAAATTCCTAAAACTTTTTCATATTCAGATTCAAACTCTTCCAAACCAGTTCTTGAATCAGATTTGTCAGTGTCTGAGTTTTTCCTTATAGAATATTCTCCATTGTGCTATCAGAAGTGTTAATGGTACAGCACTTCTTCACACAACTCCTACTAAACACCACTGGGCTCCTCATCTGACTTTACACTTCCAGAACCAGCCTACTGCTGACTCTGGCTTTAGGAACACTGCTCAACCTGGATGGCTCACCACTACCTCTGT
Source organism: Moschus berezovskii (assembly GCF_049115385.1). Lineage (NCBI taxonomy): Eukaryota > Metazoa > Chordata > Mammalia > Artiodactyla > Moschidae > Moschus > Moschus berezovskii. The sequence goes on along the minus strand of NC_142485.1, from coordinate 26,853,987 downwards.
TTTCCACTGACAACAAAGTGGTTCTTAGGAGTTACAGTGTTTTGTTTACTCCCCTTGGGACATCCTTCCTAGCTCCTGACATCTCTTCTGAATATTTTAAGACTGGTTATGTTGATGCTTTGACACGTGCAGGAAACAACAAATACCATCTTAACTTCTGCCCCATGGATAGCAATTGTAAGAAATCATCCATCTTAAGACATATCCAGATTTTAAAACAATAAAGATTTTTTAAAATGTATTCAGCATAGAATCAGTGGAAAGTAGAGTTATTACATAGATATAAGGGCTTTCCTGGTGGTTCAGATGATAAAGAATTCAACTACAATGCAGGAGAGCCAGGTTCAATCTCTGAGTCAGGAAGATCCCCTGGAGGAGGAAATGACTATCCACTCCAGTATTCTTGCCTGGAGAATTCCACGGACAGAGGAGCCTGGCAGGCGATACACTTCATGAGGTCACAAAGAGTTGGATACTATGAAGTGACTAAACACATATGGATTTAAATGAGTCAAATAATCTGAAGACCTTAGAATAGTGACTGAAACTTTGTAAGAACACACCAAATGCAGTCATTTACTATTACTTCTAGCTGACCTAACACATAGTCATGAGCTCCAGCTGGTTAATTAGTTCAAGAAAATGTTACTCCACAAGTCTTGCAGATTTTTGGCCCCCTAAAAACAAGGAACATTACTTAGAAAATTATTAATAAATGCTAAACAAACTTCTCTGATCAATGGCTTCTATTATGCTGAAGATTAAACCAGGTTTTCTTGAAAACAGAAATATATGGAGCATCAACATCGTATTGTCAGAATTCCCTAGTGGTCCAGTGGTTAGGACTCCTTTCCACTGCAGGGAGTACAGGTTCCTTTCTGGCAGGGGAACTAAGATGCCACATGGCAGAGCCAAAAAACATAAACAAACAAACAACCCCCCAAGATACCTGTGGTATAACAAGTTCTACTTGAACTATCTGTAGAATCAGTATGGCACTCACGAAACTGTGAATTTTATAAAAGACGAATATCATGTTTTTAGTATATTCTCCATATCAACAACAGCAAAAAAGTTTTTATACTAATGCTTAGCTGTTTATGACCTCCTGGAGCAGGGGTATGGGAAACATGTTGCTCAATGGGTCATGACTTTGTTTTTGGTGTATTAAGAAGAGATGATGACCCAATACCCCCATCTCCCATCAGAAGTCTACAACCGCTCAAGATCAGAAAGAAGGACAGACTTACATCACACTTAAAGTTGGCAACTGAAGCTTACCCTTATTCATAACAACATTTTGATCAGCATAAGCTCATACTTGCACAAAATTAAATAAATCTACCCAAAAATAGACTCCTGGATTTATTTGCATCTCATCAATTCACCTCCCATTTGTAATCCAGTACATTTAAATCCACATCGCTGCAACAGTGAAAGATCACTGCCACCTATACTCACAGCATGGATTAGAGAAGCTGTTCAATACTTTAGAAAAATGAGAGTGTCCCGGAATTCAAATTAGAAATATTTTGTTAAAACAGTACCTTAGCAAAGAGAAACAGGAACTTGTAAACAGAACAATCTTTCAAAGGTAAGTATTTTTTCTACTGCTTTACTGCCTGATCAAATCACTGAGCCAAGGAGACATCACTGTTACCTGTGAGATGAATGACATATGTGTATGTATATATAATATACTGAAGTTTCAAAATACTAATTTTCCACACAGTTGGAAACATGTAGAAATAATATATGTGGCTTCCTAGTCTGCTTTCTAAGAGCAACTTTCTAAAATGTAAAAGCAAGTGTGAGTGCATAAAACTTGAGTCTTTTCTCCCAACATAAGAAAGAAAAAGCACAACACTGTTATTGAACAAAAATAGCACATACAAGTAAGTAAGAATCAAAAACTAAATCTCTACTCAACTATTTCCTTATTTATCAAAAAGAAATGTTCCCATATATTTCCCACAAATGCATGTTTTCAGCAAATCAGCCAGATGTCCAAACAATAAAATATCGTATTGTAAAAAAATACCATGCTTATGGTATTTCTGATATACCCAAGCCAAATTGTGGCCCTGGCCAGATTCCTTTTTCTTACGCTCTCAAATCACATTTCCAGATAAGAGTGATCCAGTTACATTTAGAACTGAGCGTAAATGCCAGGAATTTATCCATACCAATTCACACTTTGTTAATGCCAACATTCTTTGGTCTTCACCTGGATATTTAATACCACTTTCCAGGTCTAGGACTTTTTTGATATGGGAAGAAGTTTGGCCAAGAACCAAAGAACAATTTTTGTAAAAACTGACTGGATGAAACTTCTGAAGTAATCATTACCTCTCAAACAATAGAAATTATTTCTTCAAGAATTCTTTTGATAACAAGGTGGGATGTCTGTGAACTCATCTCCATGAAGATCCCCAAGACTGTTTATTTTACGCTGATCAGAATTAGGCTTCAGGATACATACCCTGTCCATGATACACACCATGTCCTTTTCTTTCTCAGCATCGCTCAACAGAACTCAAAGACGTAAGAACTCATAACTCTCAAATTGTAAGCTATGCATCAGTGCAGTAAACATAAAGGTAGCCTCAATTAACACTATGAGTGAGTTAAATTTCTACCAAAACCTTCTATTTATGAGCAGGCTACATAAAGGTAATAAGTGGCTCTGTAAACATAGGGTATAAATGTGGATTTTACTAACTATATTTTTAAAAGAAGAATAAAGATTATATGAGCAAGGCCAGTAGTGGCATCCGATTTCATGTAGGCACTGAGGAGTTCACAACAAACAGATGGAGTAATACTGAAGCAGAGACAGATTTGATTTTCTTGGGCTCCAAAATCACTGCGGATGATGACTGCAGCCATAAAATTAAAAGACATTTGTTCTTTGGAAGGAAAGCAATGACAAGCCTAGGCAGCATATTAAAAGGCAGAGACATCTCTTTGCCGACAAAGGTCTATATAGTCAAAGCTATGGTTTTTCCAGTAGTCATGTATGGACGTGAGAGTTGGACTATAAAGAAGGCTGAGTGCCAAAGAATTGATGCCTTTGAACTCTGGTGTTGGAGAAGACTCTTGAGAGTCCCTTTGATTGCAAGGAGATCAAACCAGTCAATCTTAAAGGAAACCAATACTGAATATTCATTGGAAGGATGGATGCTGAAACTGAAGCTCCAATACTTTGGCCACACGCTGCAAAAAGCCATATCACCAGAAAAGACCATGATGCTGGGAAAGACTGAAGGCAAAAGAGGAGGCTGGCAGAGGATGAGATGGTTGGATGGCATCATCGACTCAATGGACATGAGTTTGAGCAAACTCTGGGAGATAGTGAAGGACAGGGAAAGCTTGGTGTGCTGCAGCCCATGGGGTCACAAAGAGTTGGACGTGACTGAGTGACTGAACAACAAAAAAACCAAAACGCAGGGTTCATGGCTGCTGTCCACCTTCAATGAACCCCTGGGAGGATAGAAGATTTGAGGGTAATGGACAACCATGAGATTATACTCATATCCACGAGTTTCTTCACTTCTTTAGGCACTGATGTCTTCAATCCAAGTTTTATCTTGGAATCCCCAGATTCTGAAGTATTCTACCACATATTTCATGACACTGTCCTTAGTTCTTTCTTTTCTCCTACAGCAGGACACAAGAAATAGGAATGTCTTGACACAAAGGGAAAAGGAATTATTCTTTACTCCCTATTCTAAATGTCCTTCTTGAGTCAAAGTCTGCTTCTACATTATATAAGATCACTCAAAACAGGCAGAAAAAAATTGCACTAATCTAGATAAGATATTGAATAGAGACACTATCAGAATAGAGACATTTTGGTCACTTATTAAGTGCAGAAATTTTATAGGAACTAATGATGATGCTGTGAAAGTGCTGCACTCAATATGCCAGCAAATTTGGAAACTCAACAGTGGCCACAGGACCGGAAAAGGTCAGTCTTCATTCCAATCCCAAAGAAAGGCAATGCCAAAGAATGTTCAAACTACCGCACAATTGCACTCATCTCACACGCTAGTAAAGTCATGCTCAAAATTCTCCAAGACAGGCTTCAGCAATATGTGAACCGTGAACTCCCAGATGTTCAAGCAAATTTTAGAAAAGGCAGAGGCACCAGAGATCAAATTGCCAACATCTGCTGGATCATGGAGAAAGCAAGAAAGTTCCAGAAAAACATCTATTTCTGCTTCATTGACTATGCCAAAGCCTTTGACTGTGTGGATCACAATAAACTGTGGAAAATTCTGAAAGAGATGGGAATACCAGACCACCTGACCTGCCTCTTGAGAAACCTGAATGCAGGTCAGGAAGCAACAGTCAGAACTGTACATGGAACAACAGACTGGTTCCAAATAGGAAAAGGAGTACGTCAAGGTTGTATATTGTCACCTTGCTTATTTAACGTATATGCAGAGTACATCATGAGGAACGCTGGGCTGGAAGAAGCACAAGCTGGAATCAAGATTGCTGGGAGAAATATCAATAACCTCAGATATGCAGATGACACCACCCTTATGGCAGAAAGTGAAGAGGAACTCAAAAGCCTCTTGATGAAAGTGAAAGAGGAGAGTGAAAATGTTGGCTTGAAGCTCAACATTCAGAAAACAAAGATCATGGCATCTGGTCCCATCACTTCTTGGGAAATAGATGGGGAAACAGTGGAAACAGTGTCAGACTTTATTTTTTTGGGCTCCAAAATCACTGTGGATGCTGATTGCAGCCATGAAATTAAAAGATGCTTACTCCTCGGAAGGAAAGCTAAGACCAAACTAGATAGTATATTAAAAAGCAGAGACATTACTTTGCCAACCAAGGTCCGTCTAGTCATGGCTATGGTTTTTCCAGTGGTCATATATGGATGTGAGAGTTGGACTGTGAAGAAAGCTGATCGCCGAAGAATTGATGCTTTTGAACTGCAGTGCTGGAGAAGACTCTTGAGAGGCCCTTGTACTGCAAGGAGATCCAACCAGTCCATTCTAAAGGAGATCAATCCTGGGTGTTCATTGGAAGGACTGATGCTAAAGCTGAAACTCCAATACCTTGGCACCTCATGCGACGAGTTGACTCACTGGAAAAGACTCTGATGCTGGGAAGGATTGGGGGCGGGAGGAGAAGGGAACGACAGAGAATGAGATGGCTGGATGTCATCACCGACTCGATGGACATGAGTTTGAGTGAACTCTGGGAGTTGGTGATGGACAGGGAGGCCTGGCGTGCTGTGATTCATGGGGTCGCAGAGAGTTGGACACGACTGAGACACTGAACTGACCTGAACTGAACTGAATGATCCCGTTTAATGAATTAAGAAAGAGATAATCATGCAGACTTAGTGGCTTGATCAATATCAGACAGCTGATATGTGGAAAGCAAGGGTTTGAACCAGGTTTGTCTAAGCTCATTGTATTATATTCTACTCACAAGGAGAAGAAAGAGTTGGGCTATACCTATAAACCTACAAAATTCACTGGTATGATCAATGGCTAGCCTTGCTATAACCTTCTCTTAAGCATCTTTGGACTATCTATAAACTATAATCAGATTTGCACTTGGATACAAAAAATTAATAAGAGGATGCTTTATGTATTCTTAGGGAGAATAAGCACTGTAAAGTCAATGCATAAAATTATAAAATCATATCTTCAAGATTTGAAAAATAAGTCAACATACCATAGATAAGAATTATGTTTTGTATCCTGATAGTTCATATCAGAGTGCAGTCTTTGCTATACAAGTTTAAAATAGAGAGGATAAACTTACATCCAGAAATATTTGAAATCAAAGATTAGTACCTATTTGTCTCATATAAATATACTTAAAAGTTTACACATTGCCTTACATTTAATCAATGAACCAAAATAATTTGAAACAGCAATATCATCAAGCATTGCTGAACTAGTGTTAAATCTTTTTTTTAAGTAATGAAGCATACTTATTTTCTGGTTTCTAGTACTATATAATAAAAATCAAATTTAAGCATCATGTCCAGACTGTATGTGAGCAATCTCAAAATATATTTGAATAGAATAGAATGTCAGATTTAGAAGATCAAGTATAAAAAAAGCAGATTTCAGAATCAGTTCAGTCGCTCAGTCATATCTGACTCTTTGCCACCCCATGAATCACAGCACGCCAGGCCTCCCTGTCCATCAGCAACTCCCGGAGTTCACTCAAACTCATGTCCATTGAGTCGGTGATGCCATCCAGCCATCTCATTCTCTGTTGTCCCCATCTCCTCCCACCCCCAATCCCTCCTAGCATCAGACTCTTTTCCATTGAGTCAACTCGTTGCGTGAGGTGGCCAAAGTACTGGAGTTTCAGCTTTAGCATCAGTCCTTCCAATGAATACCCAGGACTGATCTCCTTTAGAATGGACTGGTTGGATCTCCTTGCAGTCTAAGGGACTCTCAAGAGTCTTCTCCAACACCACAGTTCAAAAGCATCAATTCTTCGGCGATCAGCTTTCTTCACAGTCCAACTCTCACATCCATACACGACCATGGGAAAAACCATAGCCTTGACTAGACGGACCTTTGTTGGCAAAGTAATGTCTCTGCTTTTTAATATGCCATCTAGGTTGGTCATAACTTTCCTTCCAAGGAGTAAGCATCTTTTAATTTCATGGATGCAATAAGCATCTGCAGTGATTTTGGAGCCCAAAAAAATAAAGTCTGACACTGTTTCCACTGTTTCCCCATCTATTTCCCATGAAGTGTTGGGACCAATGCCATGATCTTTGTTTTCTGAATGTTGAGCTTCAAGCCAACCTTTTCACTCTCCTCTTTCACTTTCATCAAGAGGCTTTTGAGTTCCTCTTCACTTTCTGCCATAAGGGTGGTATCATCTGCTTATCTGAGGTTATTGATATTTCTCCCAGCAATCTTGATTCCAGCTTGTGCTTCTTCCAGCCCAGGGTTCCTCATGGTGTACCCTGCATATAACTCAAATAAGCAAGGTGACAATATACAACCTTGACGTACTCCTTTTATAAAAAGGAAATAAAACCCCCACTTATGAGCAATCTGGACATGAAATTGGGCTGCTCTAGTGGCTCAAATGGTAAAGATCAGCCTGCAATGCAGGAGACCTAAGGTTCAATCCCTGGGTTGGGAAGATTTCCCTGGAGGAGGGTGTGGCAACCCACTCTGGTATTCTTGCCTGGAGAATCCAATGGACCCAAGAACCTGGCAGGCTATAGTCCATGGGGTCACAAAGACTTGAACACAACTGAGCAACTAAGCACAGCAGACCTGAAATTGGCTACAAATTTGTAGATGTGAAAGTGAAAGTGGGTTGATTTTTTTTTCCCTATACCAAAGCATTTTTATAGATTCTATATTTAAATTGACTCACATATTAGAAAAAGCAGAAGAAAGCCTGCAAATTTATAAATCATACTATTTATATCATTTCATAATAATAAAAATGTGATAGTATTGGAGAAGTTATGAAATATTAACATGCAGAACAATTCACTGTGGGCAATTCAATTTCAGATCATCTGGCAAGAAAGCCACGTTGAGCATATGTTCAATTATGGCACAGAAATGCAGTGACTGCCATTTTTAGACATGAAAACACATCTGTGGCAACTCAAATATCTACCCTGAATTGTAAACTCTAATAATGAGAACGTCAAACTTCCAGAGCAACTGTGGCATATGCAATGCTTCTATCATCAGCATAAAACCAGATCCATCATAGCAGGAAGTTAATACACATTTGTTGAATTAATAAATATGCAGCACTGTATAGATAGGAAAATACATACAATAACTTTCAAAAGCAGGGTTGGAAATTCCCAAGAAGAAACAGTGCTTATAAAGTATCAAAAACGAAAGCTACAAAGGAGCAACTGATGTTTAAATTGTATTTTCCCATCAATTTGATCAACCATATTTCTAAGCAACATGTAATACTAATCCTGTCACATTTCAGAATTAATAGCCTCGAGTTCTTAATTCTTATGGAGGTTGACAAATTATTGTTCCTTATGGCACCAGTCACACTTGATCATAAGTAGCATCTCTGCACGTTAACTTTCCTTCCATCAAATTGAGCCTAAGTTTATCTGTCTAACACAACATGCCAAAAGGCCTATGATGCACAATGAATCAAATGTGTTCCATTAATGAGCAAAATGTTTCATGTGTGGAAAATGATTCTCCAGCTTCCAAATGGTTTCATACAAATACAAAGCCACTGATGCTGTTCTTATTTTATTTCCATGGTAAATGACTGCTGTCTACTATTTGTGGAAGTAGCCCTAAAGTTGTTTTCAAGTCATTGAGCTCGGAGGCACTAAAATGCCACAGATTTCAATATATATATATACATATATATGTATCTTTCCTAGCATCATCACACAATTGTTTTTCTAAGCTTTCTTAACTTGAGGTTTTATTGAGAGAGTAATGTGATCACTGACCTAGAGCCAGACATCTTGGAATGTGAAGTCAAGTGGGCCTTAGAAAGCATCACTACTAACAAAGCTAGTGGAGGTGATGGAATTCCAGTTGAGCTATTTCAAGTCTTGAAAGATGATGCTGTGAAAGTGCTGCACTCAATATGCCAGCAGATTTGGAAAACTCAGCAGTGGCCACAGGACTGGAAGAGGTCAGTCTTCATTCCAATCCCAAAGAAAGGCAATGCCAAAGAATGCTCAAACTACCACACAATTGCACTCATCTCACACGCTAGTAAAGTCATGCTCAAAATTCTCCAAGCCAGGCTTCAGCAGTATGTGAACCGTGAACTCCCAGATGTTCAAGCAGGTTTTAGAAAAGGCAGAGGCACCAGAGATCAAATTGCCAACATCCGCTGGATCATGGAGAAAGCAAGAGAGTTTCAGAAAAACATCTATTTCTGCTTCATTGACTATGCCAAAGCCTTTGACTGTGTGGATCACCATAAACTGTGGAACATTCTGAAAGAGATGGGAATCCCAGACCACCTGACCTGCCTCTTGAGAAACCTGTATGCAGGTCAGGAAGCAACTGTTAGAACTGGACATGGAACAACAGACTGGTTCCAAATAGGAAAAGGTGTACGTCAAGGCTGTATATTGTCACCTTGCTTATTTAACTTATATGCAGAGTACATCATGAGGAACGCTGGGCTGGAAGAAGCACAAGCTGGAATCAAGATTGCTGGGAGAAATATCAATAACCTCAGATATGCAGATGACACTACCCTTATGGCAGAAAGTGAAGAGGAACTCAAAAGCCTCTTGATGAAAGTGAAAGAGGAGAGTAAAAAGGTTGGCTTGAAGCTCAACATTCAGAAAACAAAGATCATGGCATCTGGTCCCATCACTTCATGGGAAATAGATGGAAAAACAGTGGAAACAGTGTCAGACTTTGTTTTTTTGGGCTCCAAAATCACTGCAGATGCTGATTGCAGCCATGAAATTAAAAGACGCTTGCTCCTTGGAAGGAAAGTTATGACCAACTTTGATAGTATATTAAAAAGCAGAGACATTACTTTGCCGACCAAGGTCCGTCTAGTCAAGGCAATGGTTTTTCCCGTGGTCATGTATGGATGTGAGAGTTGGACTGTGAGGAAAGCTGATCGCCGAAGAATCGATGCTTTTGAACTGTGGTGTTGGAGAAGACTCTTGAGAGTCCCTTATACTGCAAGGAGATCCAACCAGTCCATTCTAAAGGAGATCAATCCTGGATGTTCATTGGAGGGACTGATGCTAAAGCTGAAACTGCAATACTTTGGCCACCTCATGCGACGAGTTGACTCACTGGAAAAGTCTCTGATGCTGGGAAAGGTTGGGGGCGGGAGGAGAAGGGGACGACGGAGAATGAGATGGCTGGATGGCATCACCGACTCTGTGGACATGAGTTTGAGTGTACTCCGGGAGTTGGTGATGGACAGGGAGGCCTGGCGTGCTGTGATTCATGGGGTCGCGGAGAGTTGGACACGACTGAGCGACTGAACTGAACTGAACTGAACTGAATGTTATACCAACCTTGAATTAATAAACATTCTTTGAGGGATCATGTTCTCTTAATACGCTATGTTTTTTGGTTCCATTAAGTATTCTAAATATCATAAATTAAAATCTCTATTCTATTAGTTAGAATGCACTATTAAGAGGGAAATGGAAATCTCCATAGACCTAGCATTCAGAACAAAAGAGATAGGGTTTAAATATCCAGTTCACCAGAAATTGAAGATATAATCTTGAACTGGTTACCTCACCTTTTGTGTCATCTATAAAATGGGCATAATTGTACCCAATTTCGTTTTAAGATTAAATAAAGTTACTTATGTAAAATATAAAGCTTAGTGTCCAGCACATGAAAGATGCTCAATAGATTTCTTTTCCCTACTTTCTACATCTGCATTCCAGTTTAAATTGATAAGGAAAAGTTCTCAAAACTGTTACTTTGTTTGAGTGCTCAAAATCAAAGAATAACCTAACTGATCAGTTTGTAAGCCTAAAAGAAACAGACATGATGAATTTCACATTTGATAAAACAATAAGGCGTGAAATTCATGTAAATCCTTATGGTCTTCAGCAGGCAACATTTTCAAAAGAGTGTGACTGCCTGGAGTTTTCAGCCCTGGCCTTACCTCAAACCCATTGCTTCTCTCATGACACAGAAACTTTGACATAGGCAGAGGGGGACTGAAATATTAAAGTTCAACTTCTTGATCTGAAGCAGCTATTACCTGATCATGACAGAAGACAATCTCATTTATAGAAGGCCAATCTTACAGACTAAATAGATAGGAGGAACCTGTCTACTATCCAGGATTCTAAAGGTAAATATGTTTCCATGGGGTCAGACCCCTCTGGTCTCAACAGATTATATATCCTATAAGAAAAAAGACATTTCTGGATCCTGATCATGCCTTGGAAATTAAGGTATTTCTAGGATAACTCTCTTGGAGAAGGAAATGGCAACCCAATCCAGTGTTCTTGCCTGGAAATTCCCAGGGATGGGGGAGACTGGTGGGCTGCCGTCTATGGGGTCGCACAGTTGGACACGACTGAAGCGACTTAGCAGCAGTAGCAGCAGGATAACTCTCTAACCCATAGCCAACATTAGAGTGACCACCTCTCAGTCCCTACTTCTTTGGCTTGATGTCCTAAAAATATTAAATTCACGAACCCTAAATAGAACTTCAGAGATACCAAAGATTAAACTACAATCAGAACATTTTAAGTAAATATTCAGTTCAGTTCAGTTCAGTTCAGTCGCTCAGTCGTGTCCGACTCTCCGCGACCCCATGAATCACAGCACGCCAGGCCTCCCTGTCCATCACCAACTCCCGGAGTTCACTCAAACTCGCGTCCACAGAGTCGGTGATACCATCCAGCCATCTCATTCTCCGTCGTCCCCTTTTCCTCCCGCCCCCAACATTTCCCAGCATCACAGTCTTTTCCAGTGAGTCAACTCGTCGCATGAGGTGGCCAAAGTATTGCAGTTTCAGCTTTAGCATCAGTCCCTCCAATGAACATCCAGGATTGATCTCCTCTAGAATGGACTGGTTGGATCTCCTTGCAGTATAAGGGACTCTCAAGAGTCTTCTCCAACACCACAGTTCAAAAGCATTGATGCTTCGGCGGTCAGCCTTCTTCACAGTCCAACTCTCACATCCATACATGACCACGGGAAAAACCATTGCCTTGACTAGACGGACCTTGGTTGGCAAAGTAATGTCTCTGCTTTTTAATATACTATCAAGGTTGGTCATAACTTTCCTTCCAAGGAGCAAGCGTCTTTTAATTTCATGGCTGCAATCAGCATCTGCAGTGATTTTGGAGCCCAAAAAAACAAAGTCTGACACTGTTTCCACTGTTTTTCCATCTATTTCCCATGAAGTGATGGGACCAGATGCCATGATCTTTGTTTTCTGAATGTTGAGCTTCAAGCCAACCTTTTCACTCTCCTCTTTCACTTTCATCAAGACTCTTTTGAGTTCCTCTTCACTTTCTGCCATAAGGGTGGTGTCATCTGCATATCTGAGGTTATTGATATTTCTCCCAGCAATCTTGATTCCAGCTTGTGCTTCTTCCAGCCCAGCGTTCCTCATGATGTACTCTGCATATAAGTTAAATAAGCAAGGTGACAATATACAGCCTTGACGTACACCTTTTCCTATTTGGAACCAGTCTGTTGTTCCATGTCCAGTTCTAACAGTTGCTTCCTGACCTGCATACAGGTTTCTCAAGAGGCAGGTCAGGTGGTCTGGGATTCCCATCTCTTTCAGAATGTTCCACAGTTTATGGTGATCCACACAGTCAAAGGCTTTGGCATAGTCAATAAAGCAGAAATAGATGCTCTTCTGGAACTCTCTTGCTTTCTCCATGATCCAGCGGATGTTGGCAATTTGATCTCTGGTGCCTCTGCCTTTTCTAAAACCTGCTTGAACATCTGAGAGTTCACGGTTTACATACTGCAATACCCAGTTGTGGATGTGACCAGTGATAGAAGCAAGGTCCGGTGCTGTAAAGAGCAGTATTGCATAGGAACCTGGAATGTTAGGTCCATGAATCAAGGCAAATTGGAAGTGGTCAAACAGGAGATGGCAAGAGTGAACGTTGACATTCTAGGAATTAGTGAATTAAAATGGACTGGAATGGGTGAATTTAACTCAGACAACCATTATATCTACTACTGTGGGCAGGAATCCCTTAGAAGAAATGGAGTAGCCATCATGGTCAACAAAAGAGTCCGAAATGCAGTACTTGGATGCAATCTTAAAAATGACAGGATGATTTCTGTTCGTTTCCAAGGCAAACCAAAATATTACAGTAATCCAGGCCTATGCCCCAACGAGTAATGCTGAAGAAGCCGAAGTTAATTGGTTCTATGAAGACCTACAAGACCTTTTAGAACTAACACCCAAAAAAAAGTAAATATTACAATATATTTATTTGAAAGTTGATCATTCATGTACAGAATTAAATTTCCCATTTACAGTTTAAGCAACTAGAAAAAATTCTGGCCTTTCAGAAAGCCAAGATCTCTCTATTCAACTATTTTAGCAATAATGTAAAAGAACTAAAAATGTAAGAAAAATATACCTTTAAAAACAAGAAATATCATTCCAAAGACATCATTTAAATTTTTTGATTAAGTGTGATCACTTAATCTTTTATAGTTATATTCCTACCCTAGAATTTAGTCAAATTGTTTTTATAAGGGTGTTTTCAGATATTAGATCTTAACAATGAAATAAAATCTCAAGGAATGATTTAAGCAAAGTTTTACAATCTTTTATGAAAGTACTTAAATATCTGAGATGTAAATCCATGTCTTATCTTTCATCTTTGGAATTAATTCTCCCCCTAAATATTACATTTATCTTTAAAAAGATGTAGGATTATGCTACAAGAGTTTTCTTCAATATATGTATTAAAAACACACTTCTGTTTGAATCTATTCAGAGATATAAAATCTATATCACAAGGTTAAAATTATATACACATGATGGAAAAAAGGAAGTTACGAATAAGACCATTACAGGGTAGTGTATGTAATTGTGGAAATACCTTTTAAATTCCTTATTGAATGCATGCTTAGTTGCTTAGTCAAGTCCAGCTCTTTGTGACCCCATGGACTGTTGCCTACCAGACTCCTCTGTCCAAGGGATTTCCCAGGCAAGAATACGGAGTGGTTTGCCATTTCCTTGTCCAGAGGATCCTCCCAACCAAGGGATCTTGCATCTCCTGTCTCTCCTGCATTGGCAGATGGATTCTCTACCTGCTGAGCCATGTGGGAGGCTCCCCTTCCTATTGAATAACCACTCTTAAAATGCCAAATGGTCCGCCTTGATTGAAATGCTGTTTATGTTATTGGTTTGGGTCTCATACTTGAATTCCTGAGCTTAGAACTCGGTATAGAACATAATCTTGATGCAACTTTGACATCAGGAGGGGTGTCACTGCTGACATTAGGAGGGATGATGGAGCACTCTCAGCCCCTCCAGTCTGCCTGACACAGCACAAAGCTGAAGACCACTGTGAAAAAACTGAGTCTTGCAGTATCTTCTTCCTATAGGCCTTAGCTCACACAGAGCCTAAAATCAGATTATATTCGTTGCAATTGGACAAACCTCTAACATGCACTGAATATAATTCCATTTGGTAAGGGCTCTTCTGAGATAAAAACAAGACCAAAAAGAAGCCCACCAAGATCCCTTTTTAAAAAGCTGAGTTGAAAGACATTTTGTGGGTACCCTTAAAGAATAAAAGTTGGAATGAGGGCAACTCCAGCCCCCAAGCCATCACCTGGGCCATATTGCTATACCAGTGTCTCAGCTCTGCTGGACTGGGGCAAGGTGGACACATTGCAGTGCATGACGAACTCAGGTCCTTTCTGACAAGACCACTGAGCTTAGTTACGGTTTCAGCTTTGATGTTACTTACATGTTGGATCACTAACCCCAGACAGGTAACCGCACTGCTTGTTTTACAGGCCAGTGATCATGAGATAAATGTTTGTGATTTCAGGGCCCTAACGACTAGGAGAAATCTTTGCTGACAGCCTATTGACAGGAATGTGGAGTAGGAAATAGCAACCCACTGCAGTATTCTTGCCTGGAGAATCTCATGGACAGAGAAGTCTGGTGAGCTACAGTCCATGGGGTTGCAAAAAGTCAGACACGACTGAGCACACACAGAGGCATGATAGGAATGACTTTAGACACTATCGCTAATCACCTCATCACCGTAGACCGATATTGCAGTCTGAATTTTTAATGAAATTCTCAGCTACCACTTCTAGCTGGATGTCAACATTTTAAAACATTTTCTAGACAATAACAATTATTGCTATACGATGAAAGTATTAAATATAAAGAATACAGTACCTATTTTCTTTCCTATCCGCATATGTGCAACCTGTGAGGCAGAAAGATCCAGCTGCCAATCCCAAGTGAAGACTCCTACCATATGAGAGACAGCAAAACTCATGACACTGCCAATCACCAGAAGTAGGAGCCTGCAAACTGGCCCCCTGAATCTTCTACAGGTTCAGAGGGACCAGGGTGGACTCGACACGCAAAGCATTGGTCAGAACCATGCTTCACCGACAGAAAATGCAACAAGATCAGCATTTAATGGCCAACTGTTGTTGTTCAGTCACTAAGCTGTGTCCAATTCTTTGTGACCCCATGGACTACAGAACTCCAGGCTTCTCTGTCCTTCACTATCTCCCAGAGGTTTCTCAAACTCGTATCTACTGAGTCGGTGATGCCATCCGACCTTCTTATCCTCTGTCACCCCCTTCTCCTCCTGCCCTCAATCTTTCCCAGTATCAGGGTCTTTTCCAGCAGGCACATAAAAAGATGCTCAACATCACTAATAATTGGACTTAGTCGCTCAGTTGTGTTCAACTCTTTCTGACCTCATGGACTATAGCCAGGATCCTCTATTCATGGGATTCTCCAAGCAAGAATACTGAATTGGGTTGCCATGCCCTCCTCCGGGGATCTTTCTGACCCAGGGATCAAATCGGCATCTCTTATGTCTCTTGCATTGGCAGGTGGATTCTTTACCACTAGTGCCACCTGGAAAGCCCCATCACTAATTATTAGACAAATACAAATCAAAACAACAATGCAGTACCACTTCATATTGATCAGAATGGCCATCATTAAAAACTCTACAAATAACTGATGCCAGAGAGGGTGTGAAGAAAAGGCAACTCTCCTGCACTGTTGGTAGGAATGTAAGTTGGTGTAGTCACTATGGAAAACAATACAGAGATTCCACAGAAAATGAAAACAATAAAATTACCATTCCTGGGCATACATCTGGAGAAAACCATAATTCAAAAAGATATTTCTACCCCTGTGTTTATAGCAGCACTATTTCCAATAGCCGAGACATGGAGGCAACCTAAATATCCATCAGCAGATAATGGATAAAGAAGATATTGTACACATACACAATGGAATATTACTCAGTCATAAAATGAACGAAATTATGTATTTGCAGCTACATGGATGCAACTAGAGACTGTGATACTAAGTGAAGTAAGTCAGAAAGAGAAAGACAGATACCATATAATATCACTTACATGTGA
The DNA here is from genome assembly GCF_049115385.1 of Moschus berezovskii. Taxonomy (NCBI): domain Eukaryota; kingdom Metazoa; phylum Chordata; class Mammalia; order Artiodactyla; family Moschidae; genus Moschus; species Moschus berezovskii. The sequence continues at coordinate 26,837,902 of NC_142485.1, read as the reverse complement.
AATCTAAAATGTGGCACAAATAAACCTATCTATAAAACAGAAACAGAATCACAGACATGGCTTGGGGAAGGGATGCAGTGGGAGGTTGGAGTTAGCAGGTGTAAGCTACTATGTATAGAATGGGTCAACAACAAGGTCCTATTATATAGCACAGGGAAACTATCTTCAAGATCATATGATAAACCATAATGGAAAAGAATAAAAAATGTGTATACCTATATAACTGAAGGACTTTGCTCTACAGAAGTTAACACAACATTGTAAATTAACTATAGTTCAACTAAAAAAAAAACAAAAACAAAAAGATCAGCATGTGTAGTACGTTCCCATCTCCACGGCCACAGTCTTTCTTGATGAGCCGTCATGGAAGCTGGACTAAACACAGCCCTCTCCTGCTATAAGCAAGACCCATTTCCTTCCCAGGTGTGTGGAGGGTGGGAAGCAGATACACTGGTGGGCTGATCAGGTGCCATATGAGTATACAGTTAACAACATAAGAAAGTTTACTGTGTACCCAGAAGGGAAGAAAAGGTTTTCCTAGTATGGAAGAAGAATATGGGACCAAACAGCAGCTCAGCCCTTAGCTTCCATATGGCGGATGCGTCATTGCCAGGGCACTGGATATCCATACAGTGAAATAGCATTTGTCCAAAAAAGAAATACTACACTAATTGATGCTACATATCCTAAGTGAAAGAAGCAAAACAAAGGCCACAAACTGTATGATTTATATTTACATTAAATGTCCAGAATAGGCAAATTCACAGAGACAGAAAGATTAGTGTTATGAGGAACCTGGATGGGGGAGATTATGGAAAATGATGACTACTAAATACAGGGTTTCTTTCTGGGACAATGAAAATATCCCGGATTTAGTGGTGATGGCTGAACAACATTAATATACAAAACCAAGTAAGCTGTCAACTTTTAAAGGGTAAATTTAATAATATGTGAATTGTGTGCTGTGTACTAAGTCGCTTCGATCATGTCCGATTCTGTGCTACCCTGTAGACTGTAGCCTGCCAGATCCCTCTGTCTATGGGATGCTCCAGGCAAGAATACTGAAGTTGCCATGCCCTCCTCCAGGGGATCATCCTGACTCAGGGATCTAAACAGGTCTCTCAAGTCTCTTGCATTCGAAGACAGGTTCTTTACCACTAGTGACACTTGGGAAGTCCCAGTATGTGGATTATACCATATAATAATGCTTACCTTTTTTAAAAGTGGGGTTAAAGTAATAAAAATATGAGCATATACTATGCACCAGTCACTATGCTAATACTGATGTCACATCGATGGCCTTATTTAATTTGAAGATAACCTCAAGTAAATCCAAACTGTTTTCATCTCCATTTTATAGGTTTGAGAGAGACTGAAAACATTTCCCAAAGCTGATCAGCGAGCAAAAAGCAGAGTCGGGACTGCGTTTCTGGCATCTGACCCTGAATCCATGCTCTTGACACCACGCACCACCTCCAGCAGCTTACCCGTGGGAAGGTCTGAAACACGGTGGGTGATTATTTTTGTGCCTCTGTGTGTTCTAGCCCTGGTAGTAAATAAGAAGAGTAAAGCTGCCAGGTGTTCAGCGGCAGTTCCTTTTCTGCTTGGCTTAAAATAACTGAGGGAAGACGTTATCAGACAAGTCAACGCTTTAAAAGTGCTAAACTTTTCCATAAACACCTGGAGTTAGAGGTAGCAGTAGAAAAACAGGCCAGCAAGAATCATGAGGTTAGGCCCCTTCCAAGGTAAACATACCTTAAAATATAGAGAAGTCCAAACCAAAACAAGTCAGCCTGCTGACAGTAGCTTATTATTTTTTTCAACTGGAATATTTTAAGGATTCTTTCCTTTGTAAGCAGGCCCAAAATAAAACGGTGTACAAAAATTTTAGAAAACCTTCCTTCCAATCATAATCATTTATAATCCAGAAGGAAAAATGGAACAAAATAGCATTTACTGCACATGGAACGCAGCAATAATCAGAAATAATTATGAAAGGAAGAAAACTGTATATTATGAACTCAATAATATAAAATTTAAGATGAAAAATAGAACAGACAACATGTAATTGTATTTTAAACCATGTTCAAACATGCATTCTTGTTGAATCTGATAAGCTTAGTTTGGTCCTACACAAAATCCCAGAGTCATTTATTTGTATAATAGTTTACAAAGTTGTGTTTGTATGCATAAGCCCACACTAAATATCTCATTAAAAATGGAAACTGCAAAGACTACAGGTTGGGATAGAGAAATGAATAGAAGAATCTTAAGCTACTCATTTGGCAGTAAGCCCTGAGCTGTTACTTGGTCAATGAGCAGTTGTGTGCCAGGCAATCAACAATTTTCTGGGCATCTATTATCATGTCATTAACAAAATTTCAATTACTATACTTGGAAATTTTTTGTTTGTCTGTTTCCAGCTCCAGCTACAAATGTAATTTAAGTTTCTAGAGTCCCCTTGGAAGATTATGAGTGAGAAATACTATTATCTTGGTCTAATGGTAGTGACTAGGCCCACTATTTCCTTCATTGACAAAATTCAGATTAATGACTTTGCAATTTTGTATTTCTTTAGCTTGTGTATAAAATATAAGTATCATGGTAACTGTACCTTATAATGCATTTTTAATGTGTTTATAGTGGACGTTTCCAATTCTCTTATTCCTGCTACCATGCTTAAATATCTCTCCATCTACTGCCAAATGTGTTGATTCTTTTATTCTTTCTTTAGTAATCCAGATATTCTAAACTGCTTCCATGCCACTTTGGCACAATCCAGGTAAACAGAATCCTAGGTATATTTCTGTTCCTGGCAGAGATCCTGGAAAGCAATGTTATTTGTTCTTTATTCTAAACGAGCTAGTCTTACCTCAAATCCTCATTATCAACAAGTATTTATAAGTATATACTGTGTGCTTTTGATTTTAATTAGGTCCCATTTGTTTATTTTTGCTTTTATTTCCAATATTCTGGGAGGTGGGTCTTGGAGGATCCTACGGTGATTTATGTCAGAGAGTGTTTTGCCTACATTCTCCTCTAGGAGTTTTATAGAATCTGGTCTTACATTTAGCTCTCTAATCCATTTTGAGTTTATTTTGGTGTATGGTGTTAGGAAGTGTTCTAGTTTCATTCTTTTACAAGTGGCTGACCAGTTTTCCCAGCACCACTTGTTAAAGAGACTGTCTTTTCTCCATTTTATATTCTTGCCTCCTTTGTCAAAGATAAGGTGTCCATAGGTGTGTGGATTTATCTCTGGGCTTTCTATTTTCTTCCAATGATCTATATTTCTGTTTATGCCAGTACCATACTGTCTTGATGACTGTGGCTTTATAGTAGAGCCTGAAGTCCGGCAGGTTAATTCCCCCAGTTCCATTCTTCTTCCTCAAGATTGCTTTGGCTATTCGAGGATTTTTGTATTTCCATACAAATTGTGAGATTATTTGTTCTAGCTCTGTGAAAAATATCATTGGTAGTTTGATAGGGATTGCATTGAATGTATAAATTACTTTGGGTAGTATACTCATTTTTACAATATTTATTCTTCCAATCCACAAACACGGTATATTTCTCCATCTATTAGTGTCCTCTTTGATTACTTTCACGAGTGTTTTATAGTTTTCTATGTAGAAGTCTTTTGTTTCCTTAGGTAGATATATTCCTAAGTATTTAATTCTTTTCGTTGCAACAGTGAATGGAATAGTTTCCTTAATTTCTCTTTCTATTTTCTCATTATTAGTGTATAGGAATGCAAGTGATTTCTGTGTGTTGATTTTATATCCTGCAACTTTACTATATTCTTTGATTAGCTCTAGTAGTTTTCTGGTAGAGTCTTTAGGGTTTTCTGTGTAGAGGATCATGTCATCGGCGAACAGTGAAAGTTTTACTTCTTCTTTTCAATTTGGATTCCTTTTATGTCTTTTTCTGCTCTGATTGCTGTGGCCAAAACTTCCAGAACTATGTTGAATAGTAGTGGTGAGAGTGGGCACCCTTGTGTTGTTCCTGACTTTAGGGGAAATGCTTTCAGTTTTTCACCATTGAGGATAATGTTTGCTGTGGGTTTGTCATATATAGCTTTTATTATGTTGAGGTATGTCCCTTCTATTCCCACTTTCTGGAGAGTTTTTATCATAAATGGATATTGAATTTTGTCGAAGACTTTCTCTGCATCTATTGAGATAATCATATGATTTTTATGTTTCAGTTTGTTAATGTGGTATATTACGTTGATTGATTTGCGGATATTGAAGAATCCTTGCATTCCTGGGATAAAGCCCACTTGGTCATGATGTATGATCTTCTTAATGTCTTGTTGGATTCTGATTGCTAGAATTTTGTTAAGGACTTTTGCATCTATGTTCATCAGTGATATTGGCCTGTAGTTTTCTTTTTTTGTGGGATCTTTACCAGGTTTTGGGATTAGGGTGATGGTGGCCTCATAGAATGAGTTTGGAAGTTTCCCTTCCTCAGCAATTTTCTGGAAGAGTTTGAGTAGAATAGATGTTAGCTCTTCTCTAAATTTTTGGTAGAATTCGGCTGTGAAGCCGTCTGGACCTGGGCTTTTGTTTGCTGGAAGATTTCTGATTACAGCCTCTCGTTCTGTGCTTGTGATGGGTCTGTTCAGATTTTCTATTTCTTCCTGGTTCAGTTTTGGAAAGTTGTACTTTTCTAGGAATTTGTCCATTTCTTCCAGGTTATTCATTTTATTGCCATATAATTGCTAATAGTGTTCTCTAATAATCCTTTGTATTTCTGTGTTGTCAGTTGTGATCTCTCCATTTTCATTTCTAATTTTATTGATTTGGTTCTTCTCCCTTTGTTTCTTGATGAGTCTGGCTAGTGGTTTGTCAATTTTATTCACCTTCTCAAAGAACCAGCTTTTGGCTTTGTTGATTTTTGCTATGGTCTCTTTTGTTTCTTTTGCATTTATCTCTGCCCTAATTTTTATGATTTCTTTCCTTCTACTGACCCTGGGGTTCTTCATTTCTTCCTTTTCTAGTTGCTTTAGATGTAGAGTTAGGTTATTTAGTTGACTTTTTTCTTGTTTCTTGAGGTGTGCCTGTATTGCTATGAACTTCCCCCTTAGCACTGCTTTTACAGTGTCCCAGAGGTTTTGGGTTGTTGTGTTTTCATTTTCATTCATTTCTATGCATATTTTGATTTCTCTTTTGATTTCTTCTATGATTTGTTCATTATTCAGCAGCATGTTGTTCAGTCTCCATATGTTGGCATTTTTAATAGTTTTTATCCTGTAATTGAGAGCTAATCTTACTGCATTGTGGTCAGAAAAGATGCTTGGAATGATTTCAATTTTTTCGAATTTACCAAGACTAGATTTATGGCCCAGGATGTGATCTATCCTGGAGAAGTTTCCATGCGCGCTTGAGAAAAAGGTGAAATTCATTGTTTTGGGGTGAAATGTCCTATAGAGATCTATTAGGTCTAACTAGTCTATTGTATCATTTAAAGTTTGTGTTTCCTTGTTAATTTTCTGTTTAGTTGATCTATCCATAGATGTAAGTGGGGTATTAAAATCTCCTACTATTATTGCATTGTTGTTAATTTCCCCTTTCATACTTGTTAGTAATTGTCTTACATATTGCAGTGCTCCTATGTTGGGTGCATAAATATTTATAATTGTTATATCTTCTTCTTGGATTGATCCTTTGATTATTATGTAGTTTCCTTCTTTGTCTCTTTTCACAGCCTTTGTTTTAAAGTCTATTTTATCTGATATGAGTATTGCTACTCCTGCTTTCTTTTGGTCTCTATTAGAATGGAATATCTTTTTCCGGCCCTTCACTTGCAGTCTGTATGTGTCCCTCGTTTTGAGGTGGGTCTCTTGTAGCACTGTTTATAATAGCCAGGACATGGAAGCAACCTAGATGTCCATCTGCAGACGAATGGATAAGAAAGCTTTGGTACATATACACAATGGAGTATTACTCAGCCATTAAAAAGAATACGTTTGAATCAGTTCTAATGAGGTGGATGAAACTGGAGCCTATTATACAGAGTGAAGTAAGCCAGAAAGAAAAACACCAATACAGTATACTAACGCATATATATGGAATATAGAAAGATGCAAATAATAATCCTCTATACGAGACAGCAAAAGAGACACAGATGTATAGAACAGTCTTTGGGAGTCTGTGGGAGAGGGTGAGGGTGGGATGATTTGGGAGAATGGCATTTGAAACATATATATTATCATATGTGAAATGAATCACCAGTTCAGGGTCGATGCATGTTACAGGATGCTCAGGCCTGGTATGTGGGGATGACCCAGAGGGAGGATAGGGGAGGAGGGAGGTGGGAGGGGGGTTCAGGAAGGGGAACTCATGTACACCCGGGGCGGATTCATGTCAATGTATGGCAAAACCAACCAATATAATATTGTAAAATAATTAGCCTCCAATTAAAAAAAAAGAAAAATAAATAAATAAAGATCACGATTTGCAAGAAAAAAAAAAGCATATACTGTGTGCAAAAAGTTACATAGTGCTAAGTCTTGGTAAAATTTCTAACATGTATTTTTTCAGTTCAGTTCAGTTCAGTCGCTCAGTCATGTCCGACTCTTTGTGACCCCATGAATCACAGCACGCCAGACCTCCCTGTCCATCACTAACTCCTGGAGTTCACTCAAACTCATGTCCATCGAGTCGGTGATGCCATCCAGCCATCTCATTTTCTGTCGTCCCCTTCTCCTCCCGCCCCCAATCCTTCGCAGCTTCAGAGTCTTTTCCAGTGAGTCAACTCATCACATGAGGTGGCCAAAGTATTGCAGTTTCAGCTTTAGCATCAGTCCTTCCAATGAACACCCAGGACTGATCTCCTCTAGAATGGACTGGCTGGATCTCCTTGCAGTCCAAGGGACTCTCAAGAGCCTTCTCCAGCACCACAGTTCAAAATCATCAATTCTTCAGCGATCAACTTCTTCACAGTCCAACTCTCATATCCATACATGACCTTTTTAGGGACACATAATAGTGTGCATTCTTTCTACCATCTCATACTGTTCCAGAGGATAGAGTCTTAGGGAAGAGCTATGTTTAGGAGACAAAAGGAAGCAGCTCATTGGATAGAAGACTGTTCAGTGGGTATGATGTTATGGAGATCTAGAGAAGACAGAGTTACAAGGTGGTGGAACTGGAAAATAGTGCTAGACAATGCAAAGAGAGTAAGGAGAATGAGAAGTGATAAAAGGTCCCCAGATTTGGTGAACAAATGGTTGCCAGGGAATGTAGACAACTGAAGGGAGTCTTGCCTGGAAAAATAAAGGTGCATCCTTGGAGAAAGACCTTAGCTTCCCATGCCCCTGCCACGGTATTGATGGAGAAACCCTACTGCAGTCAATTCAATACAAGCAGTATCTGATGGTCACCGCCTATGGCTAATCAGGGAAGCTGAAGCCCTTATTCTCAAGGAGATTACAAGTCAACTAGGGAGACAAGATTTTAGACATGAAAAAAATAGAGAACACACAGACTGAGGGGAACTAACTAAGGCACTGGTTTCTTCCCCTTCATGTGTGCCTTTGTCCTGCTACCCTTCTGCTCCCAGTCAGGAGAGGACACACAGAATTAACTTGCGGCACCAATCTCAGGCTGAGGTGCCCTTTGTCAGAAAAGCAGTCAGCTGCCACAGTGCCAGAAATGTCATTATCTTCAGATCATCGGTTCCTTCGACCAAGAATTTAAAAGAAAAAAATAAAATGAATACCATTGACATTCCTTCATTTCCTCCATATATTTCCCAAGTCTTTGTTACTCCATAAAATAAAAAAATAATCACTAGCCAGATTTTTGAGATAACTGTTTTGATTTAAAAATTTTATATCAACGCATGCACCTATGATTGATTAATCTATGGCAGAAGAGGCAAGACTACATGAGGTTTCAAAGACAGTCTTTTCAACAAACAGTGGTTGAAAAACTGGACAACTACATGTAAAGAAAAAAATGAAATTAGATCATTCTTTCACACCATACACAAAAATAAGCTCAGGATGAATTAAAGACCACACTATAAAACATAAGAAAACATAGGCAGAATACTCTCTGACATATATTGAAGCAATATCTTTTTTGATCTGTCTCCCAGAATAATGGAAGTAAAAACAAAAATAAACAAATAGAACCTACTTACACTCAAAAGCTTTTGCACAGCAAAGGAAGCAAAACAAACAAAACAAAAAGATATTCCACAGATTGGGAGAAAATATTTGCATATTTGTTGATGTGACCAACAAAGGATTAGTCTCCAAAATTTACAAACAACTCACAGGGCTTCCTGCCAGTGCAGGAGGCATAAGAGACACAGGTTCAGTCCCTGGGTTGGGAAGATCCCCTGGAGAAGGGCATGGCAATCCACTCTACTTTTCTTGCCTGGAGAATCCCATGGACAGAGGAGCCTGGTGGGCTACAGTCCATGGGGTCACAAACAGTGGGACATGACTGAAGCAACTTAGCATACATATGAGGTTTAATACCATTAAAACAAACAGCCCACTCAAAAAATGAGCAAAAATCTAAATAGACATTTCTCCAAAGAAGACATACAGAAGGCCAAGAGGCACATGACAATGTGTTCAACATCACTAGTTATTAGAGAAATGCAAATCAAAACTACAATGAGATATCATCTCACACGAGCTAGAATGGCTATCATCAAAATATTCAGAAACAGTAAATGCTGGAGAGGATGGGGAGAGAAGGAAACCCTCCTTCACTATCGGTAGGAATGTAAATAGTACAAGCACTATGGAGAACAGCATGGAGATTCTTAAAAATTAAAATAGAGCTACTATATGTCCTTGCAAGCCCACTCCTGGGCATATCAGTTCAGTTCAGTTCAGTCGCTCAGTCACGTCCGACTCTTTGCGACCCCATGAAACACAGCACGCCAGGCCTCCCTGTCCATCACCAACTCCCAGAGTTCACTCAAACTCATGTCCATCGAGTCAGTGATGCCATCCAGCCATCTCATTCTCTGTTGTCCCCGTCTCCTCCCACCCCCAATCCCTCCCAGCATCAGAGTCTTTTCCAGTGAGTCAACTCGTCACATGAGGTGGCCAGAGTACTGGAGTTTCAGCTTTAGCATCAGTCCTTCCAATGAACACCCAGGATTGATCTCCTCTAGAATGGACTGGTTGGATCTCCTTGCAGTCCAAGGGACTCTCAAGAGTCTTCTCCAGCACCACAGTTCAAAAGCATCAATTCTTCGGCGATCAGCTTTCTTCACAGTCCAACTCTCACATCCATACATGACCACGGGAAAAACCATAGCCTTGACTAGATGGACCTTGGTTGGCAAAGTAATGTCTCTGCTTTTTAATATGCTATCTAGGTTGGTCATAACTTTCCTTCCAAGGAGTAAGCGTCTTTTAATTTCATGGCTGCCCCTGGGCATATATCTGTTTACAAGAGCCAAGACAGGGAAGCAACCTAAATGTCCATTGACAAAGAAATGGATAAAGAAGATGTGGCACATAGATACAGTGGAATATTAGTCAGCCAACAAAAGAGAAAGAAATAATGCCATTTGCAGCAACATGGACGGACCTAGAGAGTATCATACTGAGTGAAGTCAGACAGAGAAGGAAAAAGTATATGGCATCCCTTATATGTGGAATCTAAAAATAAACGATACAAATGAACTTACAAAACAGAGAGACTCACGTACTTAGAGAATGAATTCATGTCATAGAAGGAAGGAAGGGGGGAAGGGATAGTTAGGGAGTCTGGGATCAACATGCACACATTGCTATATTTGAAATGGATAACCCACAAGGACTTACTGTCTATCACAGGATAGACATGCTCAATGTTATGTGGCAGCCTGGATGGGAGGGGTGTTTGGGGGAGAACAGATACATGTATATGTATGGTGGAGTCCCTCCACTGTTCACCTGAAACTATCACAGCATTGCTTGTTAATTAGCTATATCCCAATACAAAATAAAAAGTTAAAAAAATTAAAATTTATGCATATCAAGATTTCTGCTACTGAATATATCTATTTTGTACATGTATGAATAGCTTTTAATTCAAAAGTTTCAGACACTACTGAAAACTCCTGAAAAGATTAGAGCTTTTGCTACTGACCCCGAGTGTACTTTGAAATATCTGTATGATTTGAAGTTTTGCATTCAAAAGTCTCCAGCAATATTAGAAAATATCTATTATGCAAATATCAGAAGTAGCATTATAACCATAATGATTAACAATTCACTAGGAAAATAATTCTTCATTCTTCATAAAAAGATGTAATAGAACTCTTAACTACCATATAGCTTCCCCATCAAAAAAAATCAATAATTTTTATAGTACTTACACTTAATTCTCTGAAGTATTCTCAAAGTTGGACAGTGACATTACTCCACAAAGAGCCATGCTCTGTGCCACTGTTTGTTTTATCTGTAAATGATCTGGATATGCATAATAAGCTAGTGTCTTATGAACCTGCAACAACAGGGATCTCAATGTTCTACCGCCTGCAGTCTGAATAACCTTTGAGGAAAGCTATGCCATCCTCTAGGTTGAAATGGTAGGTTTAAGTTTTTCTCCTTATTACTCAATAACCACCTGGTAACCTGCAGAACGCTGGGCTGAATGAAGCACAAGCTGGAATCAAGATTGCTGGGAGAAATATCAATAACCTCAGATATGCAGATGACACCACCCTTATGGCAAAAAGTGAAGCGGAACTAAAAAGCCTCTTGATGAAAGTGAAAGAGGAGAGTGAAAAAGTTGGCTTAAAGCTCAACATTCAGAAAACAAAGATCATGGCATCTGGTCCCATCACTTCATGGGAAATAGATGGGGTAACAGTGGAAACAGTGTCAGACTTTATTTTTGGGGCTCCAAAATCACTGCAGATGCTGATTGCAGCCAGGAAATTAAAAGACGCTTTCTCCTTGGAAGAAAAGTTATGACCAACCCAGATAGCATATTAAAAAGCAGAGACATTACTTTGCCAACCAAGGTGTGTCTAGTCAAGGCTATGGTTTTTCCAGTGGTCATGTATGGATGTGAGAGTTGGACTGTGAAGAAAGCTGATCGCCGAAGAATTGGTGCTTTCGAACTGTGATGTTGGAGAAGACTCTTGAGAGACCCTTGGACTGCAAGGAGATCCAACCAGTCCATCCTAAAGGAGATCAGTCCTGGGTATTCATTGAAAGGACTGATGCTGAAGCTGAAACTCTAATACTTTGGCCACTTCATACGATGAGTTGACTCACTGGAAAAGACTCTGATACTGGGAGGGATTAGGGGCAGGAGGAGAAGGGGATGACAGAGAATGAGATGGCTGGATGGTATCACCGACTCGATGGACATGAGTTTGAGTGAACTCGGGGAGTTGGTGATGGACAGGGAAGCCTGGCATGCTGTGATTCATGGGGTCGCAAAGAGTCGGACAGGACTGAGCGATTGAACTGAACTGAACTGAACCTCCAGAAAAATGTCAAATATATCTAAAAGAAGGGGTTTGTTACTTCTAGAATGACCATGTGCCTTTCCCAGGTGACAGCTGGTAGGAGCTTTATCCAACCATTTTGAGCGATTTAAGAATACAAGAGAAGGCTGCGTTACTGTTTGAACTGCAATCATTGGCCAGCGTCAGTGGTTTCTAAATCGCGTCACTACACTTCATAACATCCAGGGAGTTCTGTTGAACACCATTCAGGAAAAGATATTAGAGATTAAAGAGCAGACGACAGCAGAGAGTTGGTTCTCTAAAAGAACAGTAGCAGCATCTCCTGAAATGAAAGATCTAATCTGATAGCAATCACAGAAGAACCCAGCAAGCAGAGTGCCACACACCCCTCAGGAAATTAAAGCCTCACACGGAATCCTTTATCCACAATGCTTAGAGATCTCTCCTGGAGGGATTAAAAAGTCCTTGAAGCAGTGATCCTATGAGACACTGAAAGGCAGTGGAGTATTGTAGGATTGCTCTCCACAGTACACCAAGTACCAGCAAGGATGTGAGCTCAGGTGCTCAGAAATTGCTGGTGGAAATGCAAACTGGAAAATGGTTTGGAAGTTTGTCTAACAAAGTTAAACATACATTTATCCTAAGGGCCAGAAAATTTACTCCTAGATGTTCATCCAGAAGTTAACACTTATGTACACACAAAAATCCACCTGTGAATATTTATAGAAACTTTATTCATAATACCCAAAATCAGAAACCAAATTACTGTCTTTTAATAGGTTAACATATTTTATTGTTAACCATACACTGTTTGTAGATGCCCTTTATGAGACTGAAGATGTTCCTTTATATTCTTAGCTTGTTGAGAGTTTTTGTAAGGAATGCGGGTTAAGCTTTTCTGCATCTAATGACATGATTGTATGGTTTTATTTCTTTTGTACATTGATACGACAAATTACAGTTTGATTTTCAGTTGTTAAATTAATCCTTCATGTCCAAAATGAAACATGCTTTGTTATGATCTATTATCCATACTATGTGTCACTGGGTTTTACTTAATAAAACTGTCCTGATAAGTTTTTTGTTTATGCTCAAGAAAGATCATGTAACAGCCTATAGCTGACTTATCTTGAAATGTCTTCCTGTGGTTTTGGTAACAGGGTAATTATGCTGTCATAAAGCGAACTGGAAAATATCCCTTCCTTTTCCCTTTCCAGAGAAAGCTTCTACAGAATTTATATTATTTTTAAAGAATTCATCAGTGAAATCATTTATACATGGAGCTTTCATTTTTGGAAAGTTTTAAACTATAGCTCAAATAATGTATTCTTTAACACACATAGACTATTTGGATTATTTTTTCCTCATGAGATTTTGTACTTTATAACTTTCAAGGAATTTGTCCAGTTTATCTAGGGACATAAGGACATAAAACATTTCCTAATATTTCTCATACTTTAAAATCCTCAGAATCTGTCAAGGTGTTTCCCCTCCCTACTTTTTTTTTTTTATTCTTGATATTGATAATCTGTATCTTCTCTCTCTCTCTTTTGGCCTGACTATAAGCTTATTAATTAACTTTATCTCAAAAAACTGTATTTTATTGATTCTGTCTGTTGATTTTCTGCTTTCAATTTCATTAATTTATGCTTGCATCTTTACTGCTTCCTTCCTTCTTGTTTATTTTGGTTTCAACCTACTTCCTTTTAGTAACTGTTTAATGTGGAAGCTTAGATAACTGATACCTGGCTTTTCTCCTTTTCTAATCAAGTATTTGATGCTATGCATTTCACTCTAAGCACTACTTTAACAGCATCTCATACATTTTGAAATATTGTCAGTTTTCATTCAACTTAGTTATTTCTAATGTTGTGTTTTTCACCAAATGGGCTATTTACAAGTATAAGCTTTAATTTTTAAATATTTTCAGATTTTTCACAAATATTTCTACTACTAGTCTATATTTTAATTCTACAAGGTCTAGGAAGTACAGTTTGATTGCAATTTATAAAATTTAATATGACTTATTTTTTGGCCCAGACTATGCTCTGTCTTGGCAAATGATCCATGTGATCTTAAAAAGAATGTGAATTATTCTGCTATTGTGATATCTATAATTGCAATTAGTATTTTCCAGGGTTTCGACACCCTTACTAAGTTGCTACTAGCTATCTTAATTACTTAGAGAGAAGTATTGAAGATCCTTACCATAACTGTGACTATTATCTACAAATTAACTGTAATTGGTTATTTTTCTTTAATTTCTAAGAGCTTAAACTTTATATATTTTGAAGCTGTGTTGTTAGCTGTGTACACATTTACTATCATGATGGGCTTCTTCATGAAATGACCCTTTAGCCCTATAAGGTACAATATATGATGTTTACTGCCCTGAAATCTACTTTCTTCTGATTACTGTCTGGTATACTTTTTTCCACACTTTCACCTTAAACCTGTTTGTACTTGACATATTTTTGATCAGTAACTTTCTATTTCTGTATCATGGTATTCTTCACTGTTAAAGATATATCAGCTGTTCTGCCTGCCTCTTAGGGTTACTGTAAAGGTTAGATGAGATAATTTATATGAAAGAAGTTATGCAAGCCCTAAGTATGATCATTATTTTAAGAATTTATAGGTCTTAATAAAAAAGTATTTCAGGAATTTAAATTTATTGGATGCATAAAGAATGTGCAAAGTGGACTAGGTTAGAGGGTGAGAATCTTATTTGGAGACATTTCAGTAATTTAGTCATTAAGTGATGAGAGTGTTTAACAGCTTTGAGTCTATTTAAGTCATTCCCTTGATAATACTTCCTCATATTTTTAACATATCTTTGTTTGATGACATGATTTTGCTGCACATCACCTTCAGTAGATTTTGTAAAAGTAAGAAAGCCATTTCACAACAAACTGCGGAATATTCTTAAAGAGATGGGAAGGAGACCACCTGACCTGCCTCCTGAGAAATCTCTACACAGGTCAAGAAGCAACAGTTAGAACTGGACATGGAACAACAGACTGTTTCCAAATCAGGAAAGGAGTGCATCAAAGCTATATATTGTCACCCTGCTTATTTAACTTATATGCAGAGTACAGCACGAGAAATGCCGGGCTGGATGAAGCACAAGCTGGAAACAAGATTGCCAGGAGAAATATCAATAACCTCAGATATGCAGATGACACCATCCTTATGGCAGAAAGTGAAGAGGAACAAAAGAGCCTCTTGATGAAAGTGAAAGAGAAGAGTGGAAAAGTTGGCTTAAAATTCAACATTCCAAAAACTAAGATCATGGCACCCAGTCCCATCACTTCATGACAAATGGATGGGGAAAAAATGGAAACAGTGACTGACCTTATTTCTTGGGCTCCAGAATCACTGTGGACAGTGACTGCAGCTATGAAATTAAAAGAATCTTGCTCCTTGGAAGAAAAGCAATGACAAACCTAAACAGTATATTAAAAATAAGAGACATTATTTTGCCAACAAAGGTCCATCTATTCAAAGCTATGATTTTTCCAGTAGTCATGTGTGGGTGTGAGAGCTGGATAATAAAAAAGGCTGAGCACTGAAGAATTGATGCCTCCAAACTGTGGTGTTGGAGAAGACTACTCAAAGTCCCTTGGACAGCAAAGAGATCAAACCAGTCTCTACTAAAGGAAATTAACCTGAGTATGCATTGGAAGGATTGATGTTTAAGTTGAAGCTCCAATACTTTGGCCACCTGATATGAAGAGCCAATTCATTGGAAAAGACCCTGATGCTGGGAATGATTGAAGCCAGGAGAAGGAGATGACAGAGGATGTGATCATTGGATGGTATCACTGACTTAATGGACATCACTTTCAGCAAACCACGGGAGATGGTGAAGGACAGGGAAGCCTGGCGTGCTGCAGTCCATGGGTCACGAAGAGTCACACATGACTAAGAAACTAAACAACAAATATTCACAAAAATGCACTGGATAGATGAATCATGCTTCCACCTACCTTGCTATGCTTTTATTCATATTCAGTTCAATTCAGTCGCTCAGTCGTGTCCAACTCTTTGCAACCCCATGAATCATAGCACGCCAGGCCTCCCTGTCCGTCACCAACTCCCCGAGTTCACTCAAACTCATGTCCATCAAGTCGGTGATGCCATCCAGCCATCTCATTCTCTGTCGTCCCCTTCTCCTCCTACCCCCAATCCTTCCCAGCATCAGAGTCTTTTCCAGTGAGTCAATTCGTCGCATGAGGTGGCCAAAATATTGGAGTTTCAGCTTCAGCATCAGTCCTTCCAATGAACATCCAGGATTGATCTCCTTTAAAATGAACTGGTTGGATCTCCTTGCAGTCCAAGGGACACTCAAGAGTCTTCTCCAGCACCACAGTTCAAAAGCATCAATTCTTCGGTGATCAGCTTTCTTCAGAGTCCAACTCTCACATCCATACATGGTCACTGGAAAAACCATAGCCTTGACTAGACGGACCTTGGTTGGCAAAGTAATGTCTCTGCTTTTTAATATACTATCTAGTTGGTCATAACTTTCCTTCCAAGGAGTAAGTGTCTTTTAATTTCATGGCTGCAATCAGCATCTGCAGTGACTTTGAAGCCCAGAAAAATAAAGACTGACACTGTTTCCACTGTTACCCCATCTATTTCCCATGAAGTGATGGGACCAGATGCCATGATCTTTGTTTTCTGAATGTTGAGCTTCAAGCCAACCTTTTCACTCTCCTCTTTCACTTTCATCAAGAGGCTTTTGAGTTCCTCTTCACTTTCTGCCATAAAGGTAGTGTCATCTGCATATCTGAGGTTATTGATGTTTCTCCCTGCAATCTTCATTCCAGCTTGTGCTTCTTCCAGCCCAGCGTTCCTCATGATGTACTCTGCATATAAGTTAAATAAGCAGGGTGACAATACACAACCTTGACGTACTCCTTTTCCTATTTGGAACCAGTCTGTTGTTCCATTTCCAGTTCTAACAGTTGCTTCCTGACCTGCATACATGTTTCTCATTACAAGCATTAAATGGGCTTCCCTGGTGGCTCAGCTGGTAATGAATCTGCCTGCAATGCAGGAGACCTGGGTTCAATCCTTGGGTTGGGAAGATCCCCTGGAGGAGGAAACAGCTACCCACTCTAGTATTCTGGCCTGGAAAATTCCATAGGCTGTATAGTCCGTGGGTTTCAAAGAGTCAGACATGACTGAGCAACTTTCACCATCACAAGCATTAAATAGGTAACAAAGGCACACATCCTGCACTCCATTATACTAAGTCTATTAGTGTGGGAAGAAGACATGAGGGAAAGGGTATCCTACACGACTTTCCATATAAAATGTTAGGACGGTGAAATTTATGCTGTGTTTAAATGGTGTCAGTGAAGATAAAATTACACTGTACATGTAGGATCACTGCTCAGTTTGGCCCTTGTTGGGAACTAACTAAATCTTTCTTTCAAAAGGCCATAATAAAAGCTTTCTCTTTATCTTTGTACTTGAAAAGAACATACAATGTATTAAGTGCTCCATAAGAGAGCTATGTAATTCTTGGCATTACAATTTTTTTTTAAAAGAGCAATTTTCAGAGCATGCTAGAGATCAGAAACATTTCCCTAATGTGGAACCTAAAGGACTACTTTGAAGAAAGTCCAAGGGACCAAATTTTTTTTTTAAAGGGCTTTATTTATGTAGAGAGTATTTATCACAGCATCTGTGTATCATGCAAGTATATCTGAAATAAAGACCTCCATGACTGTGGACAGTCTTACATTTTAGTGAAGGCATAGAGAAATATTCAAATACACACCAAAAATGGTTTGTCAACAAGAACAGCTTAGAGACACGATTCACATACCATATAATTACACTTTCTAAAGTATATAATTCAGTGCTTTTTCATGTATTCATGCAACCATCCCTGTTATCTAATTCCAGAACATTTTCATCACCCCAAAATGAAAATGCACACCAAATATTTGCTGTAACTCCTCTCAATTTTCCTCTTCCAAATCTTGTTTACTTCTGTCTCTGGGTTTGCTTCTTCTTGATATTTCATATAAGTAGACTCATAATATGCGTCCTTTTGTTTGGGGCCTCATTCACTTAGAATACTGTATATAAATTTGCCACACTAACAATATCAAGTCTTCCAATTCTTGAATACAGGTATATTCCTTTTTATTCAGATCTTTAATTTCTTTCAATGGTGTTTTGTAGTTGTAAGTATATAAGTCTTGAACTTCTTTCATTAGATTTATTCTTATATATTTTTAAAATGTTATTAGAACTGGAATGTTTTCCTAATTTCATTTTTGGATTGTTCATTGATAGCATACAGAAATATAATTGAATTTTGTATATCAGTTGATATTCTTCATCCTGCTTTATTATCTCTAAGCATTTTGAATTGCTGTCCTTATAATTTTTTATATACAGTATTGTGTCATCTGCAAATAGACATAGCTTTACATTTTCCATTCATTTTAGATGCTTTGTTCTTTTATTTTTTTGGCCTAGTTTTCCTGCATAAAATCTATAGTACAATGTTGAACAGAAATGGCAGTAAATATTTATTTTCCCTAATCTTAGAGGTAAAGCATTCACCATGAAGTATGATGCTAGTAGGACTTTTCAGATTTTTTGTTAGAAACTGAATGTTTGTATCTCCCCAAAATTCATATAATGAAACTCTAACTCCTGATGTGATAGTTTTAAGTGATGTCAGAAATGAAGGAAGAAATAGTTCAACTAAAAATATTTGGAGATTTCAATACTCCCTTCTTAATAATGAATGGAACATCTAGAGAGAAAATCAACATAAAAATAGAAGACTTGAATAAGATTATAAACCAACAGACAATAGTGTTTTTGAATCCTAATTATGGGAAAGCATCGTTTCTAACTTTATTCCTTGATAAATCTGGAGAACTGTGTCCAAATCCGAGAACATCTGAAATGATACACTGGATCAAGTTCCAAAGAGAACAACCTGGAACGAGAGGCGTTATGGAGACAAAAGTTGAAATGATGGCTTAATTTAAAGCACTCAGATGAGAGGACTTAACCAGAAATCTAGCAGATTTCTTCAAATGTTTAAAAGACTACTAGATGGGAAAAAAAAAGACAGTGCTCATACTGTATTAGCACATCAAGCAGAATCGGGGCCAGTAAGATGTTTGTTTAATCATTAACAGCTACAACTCAATTTACAGAATAATATTAAAAGATAAGATATTCAATTCAGGACTTCCCTGGTAGCTCAGCTGGTGAAGAATCTACCTACGCAGGAGACTCCGGTTTGATTCCTGGGTCAGGAAGATCACCTAGAGAAGGGATAGGCTACTCACTCCAGTATTCATGGGCATCCCTGGTGGCTCAGACAGTAAAGAGTCCACCTGCAGTGTGGGAGACCTGGATTCGATCCCTGGGATGGGAAGATCCCCTGGACGACGGCATGTCAGCCCATCCCAGTATTCTTGCCTGGAGAATCCCCATGGATAGAGGAGCCTGGCAGGCTACAGTCCATGGGGTCGCAAACAGTCGGACACAACTGAGCAACTAAGCACAAGATATTCAAAGATGGAAAAGGTACAAGAAACAATGAATACAGTATCCAACCCTTTTAGTAGCAAAGATAGGGCAGAAAGGTACAAGTAGAGGTTTATAAAAAACAATGAAATCTTGATCTACAAATTCTTTCTAACATTGGGATTTTTATTCTATCATTTATTATTTGGTTCTATTATTATATCATCTCCAATACGAGTATTTGACCTTCCATGTACTTTGGATTCTTACTATCTGACCACTAAGATTAGAAGTAGTTGGCCTCAAAGGCTCTAACTCTCCAATTAGAAGTACGTAGCCAAATGTACATGGCAAGCCACTCCAGTACTCTTGCCTGGAAAATCCCATGGATGGAGGAGCCTGGTGGGCTGCAGTCTGTGGGGTGGCTAAGGGTCGGACACGACTGAGCGACTTCACTTTCACTTTTCACTTTCACACATTGGAGAAGGAAATGGCAACCCACTCCAGTGTTCTTGCCTGGAGAATCCCCGGGAAGGGGGAGCCTGGTGGGCTTCCGTCTATGGGGTCACACAGAGTCGGACACGACTGAAGTGACTTAGCAGCAGCAGCAGCAGCAGCCAGATGTACTACAATTATTTATTTAATTAAAAGCATCAGGTGGAGGGGAAAATGACTATTGCTTTATGTGTATCTCAGAGAGTCCCAAAGTTTTAGAGGCAGTATCATACATGCAATTTCAAAAGTGGACCTAGAGAGTAACACAGGTCTCTCCCTTACCAACAGTGTAGTCAGAAATATTTTTACTTCTCACTTTCATTATAACAAAATGTTTTAACATTGGGTGACAATTTTATAACTGAGATTTGTTTGATAAAGTCCTCTGTTGCTTCCTCTGCTCAGAGTTCATGGTTTTATTAAATGGAAGGGAAGTGGAAAAAAAAGAAGGGAAAGTTTGGCTGAGAGTTGGTGATTCTGAGTCATTTTAGAGACTAGAGTATACAATTACGTTTATGGTTATACCCTTATCCCTTTCGGAGGAAATGCTTTTCACAACCACAGTTTTGGCAGACATCTTCTTTTTGTGGGGATCAGAAGTAAAACAAATGTTTATTGTTTGTCTGGCCAGGAAAATTATCATAGCAGAAAATACCTCTTTTCAGTAAATACTGTATTCATGAACTGAAAAAGCATACTGCTCCATTTCCAGCAATGACGCTCTACCAAGTAAAATCTTAGTTGGAGACAACAATGTGGTCACAGATGTAAGACCATTAGAAAAACAAAACTGAAACCAAACACACTAAAACAGTGCAAACACATATAAAGATTCTCCTGTGGTTAGGAGAATGGTGATTTGTGGTGATTTTGTTTATGATACAAACTTCAAGAGAGAAAATTATTTTCTGGAATCCTTGGGTATATTACATTTGTCAAACATTGCTTTAGAATCTATTTATCTATTTATCCATCTATCTATTTAGTTTTAGTATGTGGAAGGTAAAATAAAAATGTTTGGCTAATGCAAAATTTGTTTATCTATCCCTTCAAGAAGTATGAGAAGATAGTAACAAAAAAACAAAACAAAGGTGGATTATTCAGGGTACACTGGCTTTGCTCAGTTGGATTTTTTTTTAAGTTGTCTGACTTCTGACCAGCCTCTATTTAGCAGTGAAAATTTTAAATAGCTGTTGTACGTAGTTAACTTTAAGTAGGGACCTAACTCACATTGTAACACTGTGAAATCTCACAGTTTCAGAAATTTTCATTCACTGATTAAGCATATGTTATAATCTATAATCCTGCATTTTGAGTCATTGTGAGTTGTGAGATTATTTAATAAAAATAAATACACATTTTCTCATTTCAGCCTTTAAAGATTGCAGGGAGTTCCTAACAACAAATAAAATTTCTACCAAGATCGCTAAACTATTGATAGCTTGCATACACACTTGATCATCTTGTCTCTTATTTACATTATAAAGAATTCTTTGAACTAAACTCAGAATTTCATTTTGGAAGCTGATTTAAACTTACTTAATGATGTTAACACCATCAGAAAGCATTCCTTATGGATTCATTATCTTTTGGAATTGTTTTGATCTTGATTGGAAAGGGTTTGGCACTCAGTCTGAAGTGTTATCTGTTATAACGTTAAAATTTTAATATTTTGCAGTTTTATAAAAATTGGCACCACCTGAATGAATTTTTGTTGGAAAAGATGTTGCTGTACGTATTTCATATCATCATCATCCTTCAGTTTTTAAATTTTGGTGATTTTTTTTTCGGTCAAATAAAATTAAAAGAAAAATATAAAAGAGTAATGTGCCACTAAGGCAGTGGCCAAAAATCACTAAGCTGATGAAATGTCTTTAATTAATGTGTGGAAAACAGCAATACGAGTTTCCTATCTCATACATGTAAATTTCTAGCAATTAATGTCAACTAAAAATATATATATATGGGGTTTCCCAGGTGGTACTAGTGATAAAGAATCCCCCTGCCAATGCAGGAGACATAAGAGATGCTGGCTTGATCCCTGTGTCAGGAAGATCCCCTGGAGGAGAGCAAGGCAACCCAATCCAGTATTCTTGCCTGCAGAATCCCATGGAGAGAGGAGACTGGCGGGCTTTATAGTCCATGGGGTCTCAAAGAGTCAGACAGGACTGAAGTGACTTAGCATGCAAGCATGCTACTGAAAGGCAAGGATTTACAAATGTAAATGTTGTCATTCTGCTTACATCTAAAAGAAGGATTTCTTATCTGACTAGGTTGTGACAATATGTATTTGCATTGATTTGTCTCTGCTACATTTTGATGTGAAATGTGCTCAATTGTATTTTGGTCAATATTTTCCAAGAAAACTCTTAACCAGGTGGCAACAAAAAATAAATCTAAAAAACTGTCAAATATTGTTCCCAAACAAAGGTATCTTCTTTAAGCCGAGCTTTGCAGTATAGCTCATTATTGCATGTCCTCTGAATTGATTTTACTCTCGAGTTTCGGAGAACTGTTTTCAATCTACTGTTTACTGTTATTCCTATGCAGATTTGCAATACTGGAAAACAAGCTGCATGATTTACTGTTGTTTACTTGGAGTCCTTTCAAGAAAAAGGTACTGCAATTGATCTTAATAGGGACATGTGTACAGAGAATTTAGCCTGAAGAGTACAACTAAAACTTCTTAGATTGCTTTAATATTGAAAGAGGAAACACAGAGGTGTTTTCTTGTTTATCAATGCCTGCTTTTCATAATACAAGGAAAAGTTAATTGCCAAAAGGCAATTTTTAAAAAGCAATTTACTGCTTCCTTGCTACAGCTTCCTTTTTTGCTTTACTAAGAAAAATAATACAAAGCAGATATGGGATGTAAAGTTAGTGACAGGTTAGGGGAATGAAAAGACAACCACTGAATTATGTAAAAAATATCATACGTGATGCTGATAACTGTTATGCTGTTTTTTCTTCAGCAAATATGTATGAGTATTTTGCAATGAGTTTCACTCAGATATCCCAACAGATTGCCTCAACTTAATTATGTAAGAGATTTTTCTTTTAGGTATAAGTAAAATGAGACATCGGAGAAGGCAATGGCAAGCCACTCCAGTACTCTTGCCTGGAAAATCCCATGGATGGAGGAGCCTGGTAGGCTGCAGTCCGTGGGGTCACTAAGGGTCGGACACGACTGAGTGACTTCACTTTCACTTTTCACTTTCACACATTGGAGAAGGAAATGGCAACCCACTCCAGTGTTCTTGCCTGGAGAATCCCAGGGACAGGGGAGCCTGGTGGGCTTCCGTCTATGGGGTCACACAGAGTCGGACACGACTGAAGTGACTTAGCAGCAGCAGCAGCAGCAACAGCAAAATGAGACATAATACATAACAGTAAAAGAGGATGTAGAGTTTTACTGTTATCTACTAGAGAGTTTCTAAGTTTACAAAATCTTAACTAGCTCATAGTTCAGGAACTTTCTTTTCAATACTTAGCAATGACTCACTTGATCACATATTCTGAACCAAAGATGGGAATGCATGTCCTGATATCTCTTATCATCCTGACCCCGATAAGATATACTATTTAGAAACTTGCTCTGCTGGTAAATGTAGAGCATGAGCAACATGAGTAAAATGACTAAAAATAAAGTCCTGCACAATGATGAGGTGAAAACTGACCCCGTATAGTGGTCTAGTCGGTATCTTCTCTTTGTGCACTATGCCACCATTCAGAAACACACAGATTTCATGCTCTTTGCTTAAGGAGCTAATTTTAACAAGGCATAGGCAGACATGTCTGAAGCAGGTATGAGCTGTACTGACGTTCAGAGGAAGGAAGGAAAGGCTCCTAGAGGTGGTCGTTTTGCAGTGCCACTTGAGTATGTATGGCCATGGATTCCAAAAGTAGCTCTTTGGAGAAAAATCAGCACTGTAAAAGTACTTATCAAATAGATGAGTAAAGCATAAAATTTAAAAAAATTTACAAAAATTAGTGGTTAGACCTTGTTTGTATTTTTTATCTGTAATATAACCAGGTCACTCTTTTTGCTGATCATAACAATTAAGGGGATTATTTTTACCCTTAAGGAATTTGAAGGTGAGGTGATTTGCTTTTGCACCTCAAAACAAATTGTCAACAAAATTAAAGACAAAATATTTGTATTTTAAAATGGTAATCTGGGCTCTACTTTTTCTAAGAGCAGTGTGAAGAAGTCAGGCAATTCTTATCTGTAAGATCTAAAAATAAATATAGACAAAAATAGTGAAACGATCAATTCAGGGTATAGAAAAGTGGCCAAATGCCAGCAACAAAGTGTGAAGTGTTTGTTTATGAAAATCACCTGCTGCATCGAGTAAAATGAACTTTTGCTTTTTCTGAACCAAGGATATTCACATTCGCCCAAACGTAGGCAGTTCAAGAGTTTTGCCAACTGGAGGTGTGGAGGTGGTAAACTTAGTTTGAGGGTAACCAACAGAGCAACTAAACATTATTGTTAGAACGATATTGTTAGAGTGAGGAAGTCTCACTCATAGAGAAAACACATGCCAAAGGGCTGAGAAAATAAGCACAGACTGAACAAGTTCTAAACTGCACATGTGTGGAAATGTGAGGTGGTGGTGGTGGCGATGTAGTTGCTAAGTCATGTCCGACTCTTGCGACCGCATGGACTGTAGCCTATAAGGCTCCTCTGTCCATGGGGGTTCTCCAGGCAAGAATACTGGAGTGGGTTGCCATCTCCTTCTCCATGGGACCTGGTCGTACCGTGAAAAAAGAAACCCTGGAAAGACATGTAATTGTGCTGCATCTTTGAGTGCATTCCTCAGCCTGAGCAACACCGAGGTGGCAGAGTGGAATCCTTTCTGGCTTCGGGTGTCTCAACATAACCTCTGCATAAATAATTGCATAATTATTAAACAACAGAGCTGAATGAAAGACCTCAGGAAAGCAATCAGGAGGAAATTCAAAGAAAAAGTCTGATATGAGATATTCGAGGTTGTACACTGCTTTGCAGTTCAAGGTCAGGCAAGTTACTGGATTATTAAAAGAAAACAAACAAAGCTAAACTAACAACCTTCTGAAGAACAAAACAGAATCTAGCATCACTACCTGGTATTGTCTACAATGCTTAATATTCAAACAAAAAATATAATATACGAAAAGACCAGCCCCCCGGCCCCGACAAAAGTCTATAGAAACTCTGAGTAGGCACAAATTTCAGATTTAGTAGACAACATGTATAACATACAGACTCAAATAACCAAAGGAAGATATGTTGAAATAATAATGAAAAATTGCTAAATGTGAGTACATAGGTAATATCAGTGAGAAAGTGGAAACGATGAAAAAGATATGACAATTCTAAAGATTACAAAGTACAATATCGGAAATAAAAAAAAAAAAAACACTAGAGGACACGACAGAAAATTTGAGATGGAGAAGAATCATTAACCAGGAAGTCAGATGAGTAGAAGTTATTCACTATGAATAATAAATCTTTTTTAAAAAGTAAAACAAGACCATAAGTAATATGTGGAATAATTTTCAACATTCCAATAGAGCAATAACTGAAATTCCCAAAAGATAAAAGAGAGACATCTGGCAGAGAGCGAAATTTAAAATATGACCAAACACTTCCCAAATACTATGAAAATTTTAAATGTGTAGCCTCACAAAACTCAATAAACCCCAAGTAAGATTAAAGTAAAGAAATTCACAGCCAGATGTATACACAAACTATATATGTATGTATAAACTTAAACAGCATAAGCCACAAGTTGTATAAGGGTCTTTGTGTGGGTATGTGTAGCAAGAGTGTGCTTATTTATGTAAGAAAATGGGGTGGCTAAGTACCCCAAACTGCAGTCTTGAATTAACAAAACCCAGGAAGTGCATCAAGAACAGAAAGAATAGGGCTGAGAACATACCTCTAAGAAAGCTCCACATTTAAGGAATAAGTATAGCGAAAGGATTTTTTTTTCCAAGAAACTGAATAGTTTGAGAGATGATATGATCTGATGATCAGTCACAGGAGAAGGTTAAGAGAGGCAAAAAAAAATGTATCCTGAGTTAAGAAGGTTGAAGCTCTGTGAGGCCGAAGTGATGGTATCAATGTGGATGTTGTAAGTTAGCATGAAGATGGAGGGATACAGAATGGGAAAAAATACATGACTCGAGAAACATGACCAGTGAATGGCCACGTAAAGAGGGTGGGTGTCAAAGCTTTAGAAACTTAAAGGCAGAAGAGAAATGGGGGAAGTCCTTATGCTAGTTGTTATATTTTCAGAGTGCTTCAAGCAGGAAGATTCATAAAGGAGAAACCCTGTTAGTACTGTGTGTTGCAGCCCTTAAAATAATAAGAACTTTTCTTATTACAAAATCTTTTATTCTAGCAGCACTACCCACTTTGATATATCTATCAGAGGAAAAGGTGAAGTGTGCCTCCCTGAATATATTCACACAAACTCAGCTTTGAAGCTTCACTTTCTGAAATATATTGGTAAAATCTAGTTCCCTAAGAAACGTTTAACACCACCTTACTAATCAGGGCCCCACCATAACTGTTTGCAGTTATGTGGAATGAAGATTGGATTGTCATCCTTGAAAGCTTTGCTCTTTGGTTGAACCTGAAATGGTTTGCTTGGCCTGTTACTGAGAGACTAAGGGGCTTGGGGCTCCTGAGTTCTAATAAAAAGGTTTTACCCTGGGATGTCTGCAGCCACCTACCCAACCAAGAAGTTATATTTTCTAGATAAGCATTTGCCTTTTTCACTGTGATTTTCATTTGTGCACAGCACAATAATAAATAATCTGTCTCTCAAAGCTACCTAGCCATGGAATTCAAAAGTCATCAAATATCAAATTCTACCTTTGGAACTCTTAAGTACAGACCTGCTGGTTGGCACAGCCCTAATACTCAGAGATAATAGGAAGCTAGAAATTTAAAATACCTTTGCTGAGCTATAAAGCAAAGAATATACAGCAATGCAAGCCCAGCATAAGTCAAACGCGGTAGAATTCTCCAGCAGTAAAAATTCCCAGCCCATTAAAATGACTAATAATATCGCTCTGTATTTATACAGTGTCCTCCTACAAAGAAGCTTAAAATGTTTTACTAACATTTTCTCATTAACTCTACCTTCATCTCCAGGAAATATGTGGTGAGAGTTGTTACTGCTATTTTTTCTTGCTTTACCTGTGGTTAATGGGATTTCTGGCATAGTAAGGCCATAAATTGAAGGCCATTCTGTGGATTGGTGATTGCTGGAGTCCCTTTTGTTTCCTCTTCTTTCCTCTATGGTCAATGTTATAAGTATATGTGCATGTTTTCAGTTGCTCAGTCATGTCTGAGTCTTTGTGACCCCATGGACTGTTGTCCACCAATTTCTTCTGTCCTTGGAATTTTCCAGGCAAGAATACTGAAGTGGGTTGCCATCTCTCACTCCAGGGGTCTTCCCAACCCAGGGATCGAACCCATGTCTCTTGTATCTCCTGGATTGGCAGGGAGATTCTTTACCACTGTGCCACCTGGACATTGCAATAATGTTTAATGTTTAATCCAGGACTTTAGTTCTCTTGTCATAGATGAGAGTGTATCTTTTTGAGTATAACTGGGCTAAGGTTATACACTAAATAATGTACCAATATTATTCATGATAATATTGATAAACTTCTGTTTAAGTTCTCAGCCATTGACTAAATACTTTCGCAATAATTACCTTTTTATTCTGATAGGCAGTGGAGAAAATTGTTACGAAAAATAAGTCATTAATCAGTACAGTTAATCTGTACATTTATGCTTTTGAAGAAATCACAATTCAGGAGAGAAGTCATGAAAAGCACTAAAATTTTCTGAATAAAATTTTACTTAACATATAGGAAACACCTCTTAATAGTCCCGTATAAAAGTGGGGTTGCTAAGAGTTGGACACGACTGAGCAACTTCACTTTCACTTTTCACTTTCACACATTGGAGAAGGAAATGGCAACCCACTCCAGTGTTCTTGCCTGGAGAATCCCAGGGGGAGCCTGGTGGGCTGCCGTTTATGGGGTCGCACAGAGTCGGACACAACTGAAGCGACTTAGCAGCAGCAGTAACAGCATAAGAGTGATGGTATTTCAAATGCAAGTCTTCACATTCTTAGAAGAGATAGGATGGCAGATAATAAACAGGAAATTTCATTGATGACCAAAATAGCTTCGTTAAAAATTGACATTTTAAAGTAACCACATTTGTTTGATTATTTTGATGACTTAAATTCAATTGCCTGAAGCTCACTTTGTTACTGGGTCGTTTAGTTGTGACGATGTATTATCTCTGTGCTTTTGCCACACTGTTCCTTCACTCTGAAATATAATATTAGTTATATCATTTTTTTGAACGCCTGCAAAAATGTAGATTCCTCCTTCCACTGGACATCACTGCACTATGCAAGCGCATATCTACTGTAGCACTCATTACGATTTCTTAAATATGTGTTTATGTACAGTCCTCTTTTATTTTGTGATCTGCTTGAAGGAAAGGGAGCTTTACTTATTAACCAAAGTCCTAGTGTCTGGCATATGATATGCAATCTAAATGTGAAGAATGAATGATCTAATTAACTCTTGCTAATTTCACTCTATCTTACTGCTTTACTCCATTTACTTAATGAATAAGTCTGTAGTTAAATACATGATAAATGAATGAATTAATTAGTGAAGGCATTCAACTGATCAATAAATGTAATAGGCTTAACAGAAAATACTTCAGTAGAATGCTTGACTTTCAGTATCCATGTGTCATTAAGCTGTGTGTAAGCTCAGCTTTAAACCTAGGCCTCTTGGTCCCACAATTAAGTGGCAATTAAGTTGCTATTCGTTTCAACATTTTGTGGGGATTATTATTCATAAATACGTCCATTTATGTTTTCTTATCTTCAAAAAGATGTTGTTTTCTATCTAGAGTATCTACCATTAGTCAAGTTCCTAGTACAATAATTTAAAAATATTCTCTCATCTCTCTCTCTCTCTCTCTCTCATCCCCAGAAAAAGGCAGTTTCATCAGAATTCTAAGTATTTAAACTCATTCTGTGGAGAAGGAAATGGAAACCCACTCCGGTACTCTTGCCTGGACAATCCCATGGACGGAGGAGCCTGGTAGGCTGCAATCCATGGGGTTGCACGGAGTCGGACACGACTGAGCGACTTCACTTTCACTTTTCACCTTCATGCATTGGAGAAGGAAATGGCAACCCACTTTTCTTGCCTGAAGAATCCCAGGGACGGGGGAGCCTGGTGGGCTGCCGTCCTTCAGACATGACTGAAGAGACTGAGCAGCAGCATCAGCAAACTTATTCTGTGTTTTAACACCAGTGGAACATGGTTAACCTCCTACTCTGCCCACGATTAACAAATCTTCACTCACATTCTCTTCTCCATGAGTCTCTACCACTTTTTAATCATCTTTTGGGTTTCTCTGTCACCAGGCTCATCAAGTTGTATACATTACAGATAAACAGCTTTTTGTACCAGCCCTATTTCAATAAAATGGTTTTAAAATATATAAATTTAAAAATTAAATATCTAATCGAATGTCAGGGGACAGAATAAAGGAATAGGGCAAAACCACAACAGCAGATGTGGTGCTAACATCCCATTAGGGAGAAAAAGCCCCCCTAATGGGCAATGGAGAGAAGACCTCAATGAAGTGCAGAAACAGGTGTATGTAAATCTGAAGGAAGAACATTTCAGGCAGAGTGAAAGGCACTGACATGAAGACACACTGGCTCAGTGACTGCAAAAGGTCAGTTGTGAATAGGCCACAATAATTTAAGGGGAGAATGCTAAGAGAAGTTGGCAGAGTTAGATAGTCAGGAATAATATGATGTAAGCTTGCAAGCCACTGTTTGAACTTTGATTTTTATCCACTGAGATATTAATCCATATGTATCATTTGCATCTTACTTCCTTCTTTCTAAATTGTTCCCATGGTTTATCTCAGGTCAATACATGTAGATACAGTGCCTTCACTTTAAATACCATACACTGTGCCATTTTACAAATGCACTGCAATTTTCTATGCCAGTTTCTTACTGATAGACACTTAGGAATCTTATAATTTTCACATTGTCGGGTTGTTAATATTCATTCAGAAAATTTCTGCCTTACAGCCTGGATGGGAGGGGAGTCTGGGGGAGAACGGATAGATGTGTATTTATGGCTGGGTCCCTTTACTGTTCATTATTAATTGGCTATACTCCAATATAAAATATTGAGTTTAAAAAAAGAGAAAGTAACTTTCTGCCTTAAATTAAGAGTTTTGGTTTATTATGACTGACTTTGTGAAATAATTTCTATGACTTGGTTTTGTGGTTTCTAATTAACAATATTTTTGCTTTGCTTTTATGTCTCTTTTTCCTGCCCACCGTTGGATAGAATGCATTTCCTTGATTCCCGTATTGTTTTCTCTGTTTTGAAATTAAAGCAATGTACTTTTAGGTTTATCATTTAACTGCTTAACACCCATGCTTAAATGTAGTTTTTAATGTCCATCTTTTTAAAATTTTTACTAGCGATGTCATCTGATTTCTTCTTAATTCCAGCCAATACCTATCCAGATGTAACAACTTTTATGAGTCAAACACTTAAAACTTTTACAACTATTACAATTAATTTTGTATACAATTACTTTGCATTTTCTTCATCTGGGTTCTTGTCTTCTCTTTTATTGCTGAAGTATATTTTGTAGGAATTTCCAGTGGGCCCTTGTGGGCAGCAACTCAGTCTTTTAAGTCTGAAATTGTCTTTGTTTTCCTCAGGTATTGCACTATCACCTGAATTTTACTGATGCTACCATCTGATCTTTACATCATCTGCTGTGCCCCTTTGTCTCTGATGCTCAGTCTCCGTACCACTGTGTGTCTGTGTGGGCATTTGTTATTATTTGTGCTGTTTGGAACTCACTATGAACCTTCAATCTGATCACTCCTGTCTTTCTTCAATCCTGGAAAAATTTAAAAACTATATCAGAATATCGCCTATCTTCACCATTTTCTCAATCCCCTGCTTCTGCAACTTTTAATAGATAAAGGCTGGAACTTCGCCTGCACTCCTCCATTTTTCAAATTCATTTCCATATATTCTGTTTCTTTCCATCACTGATCTATATTCAGTGATTGTATAGCTATATTCTAATTAAGTCTGCTAATGCTTTATTCATCATTAGATAATCTAATGCTTAAAATGTCTGGTGATTTGATTTTTTAACTTAGAAAATCTATTTTTAATACAGTCTCATTTTTATTTAATGATTTGTTTCCTTTCTCTGAGATCATTTCCAATATACTTGATTTATACTTTCAGAAACTTCATTCTTAGAGTACAAACCTCCTGTTTTTAATCAGTTAGGTCTCACTCCTAGCAGTTTGCTTCCTGGTATCGCTGTAACTTTTTAAGGTGATCTCATGATGGGTTCTCACTTTCTGTAAGAAGTGTCCAGTTGGTAACACTTGTCCTGTTAGGGTTAAAAGCTTTTCAGAGAATCTAGACTAATTGTGTGTTTCTCATGAGAACTGCCTTACCATCAATGTCATGTGAAATCAGAGATAATATTATCACTTGGCACCTGCTTCGTGTTCCAGTTTGTGTTGGTAACATCGCTTCTCTAGGCTAAGGGCACTTTTTCTGGTCTCCATTCCACAGAGGAAGCAGTGCATCTGGATTTTTGGCTTTCTGTATGGGGCTCAGTTTTGTTTTCTACTCAAATAGATTTGAAAACTCACCTCCTGTTCCCTAGATGTTATGCCTATAACTGGTAATATTCACATCAACCGTTACACTGGGCCTTCAGATTCCTCCCAGCAACAGTTATCTGAGTATTTTCCTTTCTTGCTTGCAATGCTTGCTTTGTTTGTATTTTGCATTGCCTTAAAATGAAGCAACAATGTTTTTCCAAAACATAATTTCAGTCCTACTATGTGTGGAAAAACATTATATTTTGAACTCTTGAGCTATATCAACAAGAAAAGCTGCTATCAAGTAGCACAATATTTTTACAGTTTTGGACAGCACCAAAAGAATTATTTGCAAAAATAATATATATATACACATACATATATATATATATATATATACACTAGTAGTAATCATTTTCTGTAGTGAACAAGTTGCAAGAACATCTTGATGGCAAAAAAGAAAATCAAGTATTGTTTTTTACATTCTACAAAGCTAAATGGTTACTGTCAACAGATTTTCCCAAAGAGTGAAAAAAAAATCTTTTTCTTTCATTATATATAACTGCTCTTTAGAAACTTGAAACTTGAGTTTATGGTCCTTTATGACTTGCAGGAATGTACATGAATTTCTTAACACTTAAAATTTTGAAAAACACATTGTTATTGTTTGGAATCCTTAGAGGAAAAAAATAGATTTTATCTACAAATACAAAGAAAGAAAAATCTGAGAATTAATACTTTCTTAAAAAAACTACTAGATGGAGACTTCCTTAGTGGTCTAGGGGTTAAAACTTCACCTTCAATGCAGGGGGTGCAGGCTTGATTCCTGATCAGGGACCTAAGATCCCAGATGCCATGCAGCCAAAAAACCAAAACAAAACAGAAGCAAAACTGTAGCAAATCCAATAAAGAGTTTTTTTAATGGTCCACTTAAAAAGAAAAAGTAAAAAAACTACTAGATGCAATTATCCTGCATTTGTGCTCTATCTGTGCTCCTACCTCACAGGCACCACAAGAGAAACAGTCTCTCTTAAAATTCAGAAGAGCTTTCATCACTCTACTATTTTTATAAATGTTTTCCTGTTTTCTACAGACTGGTTCCAAATAGGAAAAGGAATACGTCAAGGCTGTATATTGTCATCCTGCTTATTTAACTTATATGCAGAGTACATCATGAGAAACGCTGGGCTAGAAGAAGCGCAAACTGGAATCAAGATTGCCGGGAGAAATATCAATAACCTCTGATATGCAGATGACACCACCCTTATGGCAGAAAAGCCTCTTGATGAAAGTGAAAGAGGAGAGTGGAAAAGTTGGCTTAAAGCTCAGCATTCAGAAAACTAAGATCAATGCATCCAGTCCCATCACTTCATGGGAAATAGATGGGGAAATAGTGTCAGACTTTATTTTGGGGGGCTCCAAAATCACTGCAGATGGTGACTGCAGCCATGAAACTAAAAGACACTTACTCCTTGGAAGAAAAGTTATAACCAACCTAGATAGCATATTAAAAAGCAGAGACATTACTTTGCCAACAAAGGTCCAATTAGTCAAGGCTATGGTTTTTCCAGTGGTCCTGTATGGATGTGAGAGTTGGACTGTGAAGAAAGCTGATCGCCGAAGAATTGATGCTTTTGAACTTTGGTGCTGGAGAAGACTCTTGAGAGTCCCTTGGACTGCAAGGAGATCCAGCCAGTCCATTCTAAAGGAGATCAGTCCTGGGTGTTCATTGGAAGGACTGATGAAGCTGAAACTGCAATACTTTGGCCACCTGATGCGAAGAGCTGACTCATTTGAAAAGACCCTGATGCTGGGAAAGACTGAAGGCAGGAGGTGAAGGGGACGACAGGATGAGATGGCTGGATGGCATCACCGACTCGATGGACATGAGTTTGAGTAAACTCCGGGAGTTGGTGATGGACAGGAAGGCCTAGCGTGCTGCAATTCACGGGGTTGCAAAGAGTTGGACACAACTGAGCGACTGAACTGAACTGAAAGTAGTTTGAAGCAAAAGTCTATAAAATTGCAAAATTCTCTATCAAAAAATAAAGAAATAAATAACTTGAGAAGCTGTCAGTGTTGTATAACAGCAGTGGAATACAAGTATCTGTGTGTGCACCCACTTACTTGTTTAGTTGAATCCGACTTTCGTGACCCCATGAACTGTAGCTCACCAGTCTCTTCTGTCCGTGGGATTCCCCAGGCAAGAATACTGGAGTGGGTTGCCAATTCCTCTTCCAGGGGATCTTCCCAATCCAAGGATCTAACCTGGTCTCCGGTATTGCATACGAATTCTTTACCGTCTGAAACACCAGGAAAGCCCAAACTGGTTGGGGATAATTGGTAAACAGAAGTCCTTTTTTACTAAAGACAAGCAAATCTGAGAGACTAACAAGTTTCAAATACTCCTACAACACGTCAAATTAATTTCATGTTCATCAGCTGAATCTTGTGGTTAATTATTGGATCAGACTATCAGCAGAGGTTAAAATGTACATATGTATATTAAGAGAGAGACCTTGGGTAGGTAAATTTTGAATGTGCATACAAGTACATACAGATATTGGGAAAAAAATATGTTTAACTTTTAAGTTTGGACATTAACAAACGATTTTATCAGACAGCCAAAATTCATATTTTGTATGTTCATTGTATGTAAAAAGTGTTTACACTCTTTTTTAAGGATTTTTTGCATTTGGTGTTGTGTATGCCAGACAATGCCATTAGGGGTAGCTTTTTCTGAATTTCTTTTGAGTCTATAACACAATTTTAATTTTCACAGTTTAATATATACACTTGTCAGTAATGCAGAAAGCAAACTGTTGATGTATGGCACTGCAAAGCAGAAAAAGCCAAGCATGACTACTTGGATAGCTATAAAGATGGATCTTCTTTTGTATGTGTGTGTCAGTTGAAATGGAGAGGCACTGTGAAAAATTCAAGATGAAAGCAATGTCACTTTGGATAAATAGGGGCTCCAAAGCCTGCTCAGTAACATAACAGTTCCCCCCAGGGCTGAGAGCCTCAATAATCTAGAGTGGATCTTTTGAATTAATGCCATGAACTATTTGCTCACTGCATAATTGCAGTTAGAGAACTGTTCCTGTAATTGACCAAAGTTATCAGGTTTCATACCTACCTTTACTTACCTTGACAGCTTACAATTGTGATACAAAGCAGCTGCCAGGATTCTGCACTGCCATTAAATGGCAGGGGAAAACTGCAGTGTTCAAATGAGGCCACCAACTGAAAATAAGCCTCAGTTTGTGGATTAAAATGTATTTCAATGGTTTGCACTCTGCTTGGTTTTACAAATTTTATTTTCTATTCATCTAAGTGGAGATTAAAATGATATACTTGGAACTCTTCAAATAAACATAATAATATTATTTTTCAGAATTGCTTTTTTTCTTGAGTTTAATTTTAATTTCAAGAACAGTATCTTAAGTGTTCACCCAAACTGCTTATAGGTTGTCTAACTTTCTGGTGACGAAAAGTGAAAGTGTTACTTGCTCAGTCGGGTCTGACTCTTTGTGACCCCATGGACTGCAGTCCACCAGGCTCCTCTGTCCATGGAATTCTCCAGGCAAGAATACTGGAGTGTGTTGTCATTCCCTTCTCCAGGGGATTTTCCTTTCCCGGGCTCAAACCCAGGTCTCCCGCATTGCAGACAGATTCTTTACCGTCTTAACCAATCGGAAACCCACATTTAGGAAAAAAGTCATTGAATTAATATTTTTGTGCTGACACCAGTTCAGTTCAGTTGCTCAGTCATGTCCAACTCTTTGCGACCTCATGGACTGCAGCACACCAGACCTCTCTGTCCATCACCAACTCCCAGAGTCTACCCATGTCCATTGAGTCAGTGATGCTATCCAACCATCTCATCCTCTGTCGTTGCCTTCTGCTCCGCCCTCAATCTGTCCCAGCATCAGCGTCTTTTCAAATGAGTCAGCTCTTCACGTCAGGTGGCCAAAGTATTGGAGTTTCAGCTTCAACATCAGTCCTTCCAATGAACACCCAGGACTGATCTCCTTTAGGATGGATTAGTTGGATCTCCTTTCAGTCCAAGAGACTCCCAAGAGTCTTCTCCAACACCACAGTTCAAAAGCATCAATTCTTCAGCACTCAGCTTTCTTCACAGTCCAACTCTCAAATCCATACATGACCACTGGAAAAACCATAGCCTTGACTAGATGGACCTTTGTTGGCAAAGTAATGTCTCTGCTTTTTAATATGCTATCTAGGTTAGTCATAACTTTCCTTCCAAGGAGTAAGCATCTTTTAATTTCATGACAGTAATCACCATATGCAGTGATTTTGGAGCCCAGAGTAATAAAGTCAGCCATTGTTTCCACTGTTTCCCCATCTATTTGCCATGAAGTGATGGGACCAGATGCCATGATCTTAGTTTTCTGAATGTTGAGCTTTAAGGCAAATTTGACACCAGTTACAAAGGTAGTAGTGATATGTCTAAGTCAACCTGACAAACATGAAAATGATCTCTTTGTTGGTAATTTGAACAGAATTTTGGAGCAATGTCTCAGGAATGATGTGCAGAAGACCACAGATACATGTGGACTAATGGAGAAATATATCCTGTATTACAAATATTCTCATCAAACATTCAGACACATGGAGAATGTCAATAACTACAGCAAAACCTAAGATTCTCAGGAAGGCATGTAATTACTTCTACTTTTCCTTTTCTATAATTTTTAATAGAGGTTTCCATGGTTATTTATATCTTAAGAAATATAAAAGCTTAATAAACTCCAAGGTACTAATGAATTTATTTGCAAAACTATGTTTTTATTGATATAAGAGAATTACTGTGGTGATAAGAGGTTTTAGTACCTATACAGTATTGACCTTACTGGTCTCCAGTCAGCCAGTTTGGGTCACTTGTTTAAACTTTTACCTTGTGTGCAAAGTCTAATAAGATCAAGATGGGGGGTCTCAGGGCTGTTTTGGACAGTATTTACATTGTCCACCCCATATTTTTTTCTAGCAATATCAACCCAGAGGGAAGATAAGGGGAGGAGGGAGGTGGGAGGGGGCTTCAGGAAGGGGAACTCATGTACACCCAGGGTGGATTCATGTCAATGTATGGCAAAACCAACCAATATAATTAAAAAAAAAAGAAAGAAAGAAAAAAAAAAAAAGAAATCCTTTCCTTTACTTAGTAAGGCTTGCTATAGATAGTTATTTAATACTGGTCATTTATAAAACATATCAAAGTGATATTTATTAGTAAGAGAGAGATATCTTGGCCAATTCTGAAATTGCTGTCAGATAGGAATTGTGTTAAACCTACAATTTACCTCCACAAAGTCCCAACTTGTGTTAAATTTAAGCCACCTACTCAGATCATTTTGTTTTGTAGTATAAAAGCAACCTTGCTGTATCTAAGAAAACATTTTTATGAAAAAAATTAATACTGTACATTTTAAGATTCTAATGCTGGTCTTTAATCACAGAAGCTTTATGAGTTCTAAAATATAAAAAATATAAAATAACTTCCAAAATAATGAATGATAAACCATAGAAAAAGAAAAATATCATCCACAATTATATTCTAATGAATATATTATTTGGAAATTTGTGAAAGGGGAAAAGCCATTGTGCAGTGAACCCTAGAATTTCATCATATTTATTGTTAATCCATTCACTTCAAAAGGAGAAAACAAGAATAGGATTTCCCCTAAGTGAACAACAAAAGAAAGTAAGGCATGAAGAATTTTTGGCTGTCACTAGTGAAAGATTAGTGCTTTTTTGTATTAGAGATCTTGAATTTATCTTATCTGCATGAAACAAAGGAATCTGCCCTTGATTCAAGTTATTCTTTTTCTCCTTTCAAAGTAAGGTATATTAAATAGCAAGTAAATAAACATGTCAAACAAAACCTATTTATTGTCACAGGAAAGGCATTTGGTAGACAGCTTGTCAGAGACTGAAAAATTAACATCGTTTTTGGACTCTTTTTCTTCCCAACAGGTTGATATGTTTAAGACAAATATATAACATAGCCTGGTGTTATTAAAGTATAACTATGGCTGCTACATCTTAAGTTTAACAGAAAGTAGTAAATTTAAAATTTTTTATAGCTTTGACACAAAGTAACTTGATATTTTAACTTTAATTGAATTTTGATCATTTGATAAGGTATGCCTGAATGTTCATTACTCCACAACAGAGAAATTTAGCATTGATCAAAATTGCTACAAGAAGGAAAGATATAGTTGGAGAGCTATTTTCACTCACTATTATTTTTCATTTATTTGACTGCCTAGTCCTGCCCTGTTGTACGACAGTCGCAGAAGGGGAAAATTGGTCTCAGCTTAACTATTGCAAAACATCTCCTGAACTGGAGTTTGGGGAACTTCATCCGAGGATTTGGGAAAAGAACTACCAAATCTGATGTAGCCAATACTCTACAATTAAGCATGGAGCAAACAAAGACATCAGTAAAAAATACCAAGATGAATGAGAAGTAATATAAGAATGTCTGAATTTTTGGCATTACAACAGCTTGAAGAATAATGCCTTAAAATAATATAAATATTAAAGTCCAAAACAAACAAGCAAAATTATTCATCAGTTAGTTGCATAGTATGTATGATATGACCACAAACACATCAAAGTCATAAAGATTCCTGCTCACTGAATGGCAAGATAAATTTACCTTCACATGGTAGAGACTGAATAGCTCATCCCAAATAAAACTCAATAACTATATGGCACAAATCTTTGACCACGACTTCCTCCTGGGTGGTTGGACCACTACTCCCTGATATTTCCCTATGCACAGGAAAGAATCCACCCATGATAACAAAAGTTACCAGCCTCCCTCTCCTAAAGCAAGATGAACATATTCTGTTTTCCACTGTCAGAGATCATTTGGCTACCATTTTTGCGCCCTGTATTGACCTGGAGGGCAATATAATACATATTGAAGCCCTTACTAAATTCATCTAACTAGGTTTAAATGAAAATCAACAAAACTTGGCTTTACCAAACATTAAAATATCTCTAATTAAAAAAAAAATCCTCCAAAATAGGATGACCTTGAAATTATTACTTCTTGCAAGGAGTCACCCTGTGCCATTATCCAAACAAAATGTTCCATGTTCACACATGATGAGTCTAGTAAGGTATCATTGTTATTAAATCCCTTAAAACCTAAATAAACACCCTGAATGATCTTACCCTCAGCTTAGGGGACTTGATAAATTAGCAATTTGGATCATGGGACTCTTGATGAAAAAAAATTGTGACTTATTTTGGGAACCATTATCTTGATCTGTGCTTGCTCTTGATGTGCCTTTATTGCTGCGAAGGTATCTGCCTCCGAAGTAGCCAGATTGTCATGGAATGAGCACCTCCATGCTTGTAAAACCCCTTGATGAATGCCCAGGGCACATTACAAAAGAGGAGGACATCTAAGATGCCTACATCTGGTCACAAAGGATAAAGAGTTGATGGGGGTCATTGATAGGGCATGGCTACCAGCTGACCTGGGAGCAGGACCTGAGCAATCTGGGCTTCTCACCTCCTGCCTTGTCCTTGGAATGTACACTCTGCCCACCATTCCCACAGCGGGAGCTATTTTCACAGACACTGATTAGAGAGACCAGTGTGGTATTTGAACCATCTGGACAGTGTTAAAGGCCCAGTAGAGACCCCTTTCTAAAGTAAAGATTTTGGTGGTAGGTTTGGAAATCTACTCATCTTGTGGCCGCCCAAGATAAGCCTTGTAAGGAAGTTCCTTTTCTGATTAAATCTGCGGCCTACCAATCTAGAGTGGTCTGTCTTTTTCTTAAGTCCTTCCTTGTCTTCTATACAGAGGCTAGTTTCAAATTTCACCCAGGAAAGTCCCAAGTTTGAGAACAATACTTGATTTGAGATCTATGTGCTATTATGATGATTATTAGAAGATGTAAGAGTAGTAAAAGAGCCAGTGCAGGAAATGCAAGAGATGTGGTTCAATCCCTGGTCAGAAAGATCCCCTGGAGAAGGGATGGTAACACACTCCAGTATTCTTGCCTGGAGAGCTCCACGGACAATGGAGCCTGACAGGCTACAGTCCATGGAGTCGCAAAGAGTCGAACATGACTGAAGCAACTTAGCAAGCATGCAGAATAGTAAAAATAATTACAAATTTGGGATAATCAACATGAATATATAAAGTTTAGATTTAGATGTATATGCAGAAAATTTCACCAATTTTAGAAAGAGTTGAAGCCAATTTTTAACCAGTGAGTAATCCTTTTTTGTGACTCAAAAAGCATCATATACTAACAACCAAAGTCACCAGTCAGTTCAAAAACTTCAGTGATTTCTATTTTTCTTAAAAATTAATATAAAGACCTTAACCTGTGTTGTAGTCTTACCTAATTTGGGGAGAAGATAATCGGCCTCCAATAGATACAGTTGATTACTACAGGTTCCCTTTCCCCATCACCACAATCTGGTGATAGGAAATCAAGTCCGAGACTTAATTCCAACACACACACATGCATGCACATGTTAGAAATATGAATCATATTTTATAGACTTTGGCAGTCATTGAGATAGAAAATCTGGATAATGATTTCAAATCACCATTTTTGAAAGGTTGCTCTTATTGCCATGTGAAAGAGAGATTGGAGAGGACAGGGCTGGAAGGAGTGAATCAGAGTTGCTTGAGGGAGGCTTGTAATAAGTCAATGCCAATGAGGATAAAAGGGTGAAAATGGGACCAGATATTTTACTGAATTAACAAGCATTAATAGTATCACTTATAGCAAAGTATGCAAGTGAAGAAAGAGTTGGCAAGTAAAATGAATGTCAGGCCCATGATGTCAGTGTCTGTGCGGCAATATGAGAGAACTGTAAGAAGAACCTCAGATAAGAAAAAGGAATCCACTAATTCCAATTTTTGAAATGCTGTGTGAAGAGTACATGAACTGTCTAAAAGGTAGTTCTATATATAATTCTCAGTTCAGTTCAGTCGCTCAGTCATGTCCAACTCTTTGCGACCCCATGGACTACAGCACGCCAGGCCTCCCTGCCCATCACCAACTCCCAAAGTTTACCCAAACTCATGTCCATTGAGTCGATGACGCCATCTAACCATCTCATCCTCTGTCGTACCCTCCTCCTCCTGCCTTCAATCTTTCCCAACATCAGGGTCTTTTCAAATGAGTCAGCTCTTTGCATCAGGTGGCCAAAATAGTCCCTTATACTGCAAGGAGATCCAACCAGTCCATTCTAAAGGAGATCAATCCTGGGTGTTCATTGGAAGGACTGATGCTAAAGCTGAAACTGCAATACTTTGGCCACCTCATGCGACGAGTTGACTCACTGGAAAAGACTCTGATGCTGGGAAAGGTTGGGGGTGGGAGGAGAAGAGGACGACAGAGAATGAGATGGCTGGATGGCATCACCGACTCTGTGGACATGAGTTTGAGTGTACTCCGGGAGTTGGTGATGGCTAGGGAGGCCTGGCGTGCTGTGATACATGGGGTCGCGGAGAGTCGGACACGACTGAGCGACTGAACTGAACTGAACTGAACTGAGAGCACATGAAAAAATTCTAGATCAAAATATAAATTTGGATTCATTATTACAAAGTAGCAGATGAAAGAACAGACATGAACAAGAGAGCCCGAGTAAAGCAATAAAATAGAAGGAAAAGAAGCCCTAGGCTTCAATCCTTGGAAACAGAATTATTTAAGACATGGGTGGAGAAAAATAAATGTACTAAGGAGATGTGGGAGGCAGTGCTCAGGAAAAAAGAAGAAAACCAAAGGAAATTGAGGGAGTAAGTTGTAAGAGAAAAATGAATTTCAAGATAAAGAATGTTCATATTGTCAATTACTCCCAAAGAGTAAGTAAAAGAAAATGACAAATTCATTGGATAAGGTTTCTAGAAACTCGGAGTTTAC
Organism: Moschus berezovskii; assembly: GCF_049115385.1. Classification (NCBI taxonomy): domain Eukaryota; kingdom Metazoa; phylum Chordata; class Mammalia; order Artiodactyla; family Moschidae; genus Moschus; species Moschus berezovskii. The sequence goes on along the minus strand of NC_142485.1, from coordinate 26,796,816 downwards.
CATAGTGTAAACAGGTTCAGTGAGAACAGAATATAGATCAAATTCCTTACTCAAAGTTGCCTTTATTTTCCAATTAAATAGTAGTATCAAGCCATTTTGTCCCTACTATTATGTCATAATGATTTACCTTAGTTTTCACTCAACTACCTAGGGCTATACCTCATAAAACATTTCCTGAATTATTTTGATCTGGTACATGATTTTCAAGATTGTAAACCTGGGCAAAATCCTAAATGGAAAAGTCATCTTGAAAAAGCATTTTCCTATATATAAAACCCCAAAAGTTTATTTTCCAGGGGAAAAAAAAAATAAGCTCCGTATCCAATATAGTGCTGTTCATATATTTTGTATTTACAAAGGCAGAAAAGGAGGCTATTAGACCCACTACTCTGCAAGTGAACATAAATCCCAGTGCCTCTTGTGGAAAAGAATATTAAATTCTTATATTGCAGGTTTCATAGCCTCAGGGATAGACAGAACGTCTAAGGAGTCAGAAGCTCGGCAGGAGCAAACAGTGGTGGCTTCAAGAACAATTTGGTCTCTGAAAAGGAAACATAGGAGACTACACAATCATAGTCACTGTGTGCTATAGACAATAACTGTCTTTGACTCATCAATAGACTTTGGCTCCTTGAAGCAGACAAACAAACAAAAATTGCCTCTAGCGGTCAAAATTACAAAGCATTAATAGTTCTCTGGCACCCAGAGACCTTAAAATTCAAGACAAGGCAACAATCAACTGTGTACAGTTTTCAGTGATTCTCCCAAGAGCCATCTTGAGGCTTTCAACCAATTTCTACACTGTGCTTGCTGCCCTTGTGATTTTATGCCTCTGGGAAAAAATGACAATATACCATACCAAGCGACTTCTGGATCTGGACTAGATAAATAATTAATCCTAAACTCAGCCAGAAGCCACTACTGCTGGCTTCAGTTGACAAAAAGCAACTATTACCCTGACTCCAGTGCTGAGTACAGAGACCTGGAGAAAGCCCAGGTGTGTCATGATATTTGCAATACGTCTGAGTGACAATCTACTTTTAATAGAGTTTCCTACCTCTTATTTTCCCCAGTGAAATCCTAGTAACCAGGAATAGTCAGAGAGAAGCCACCACTCTTTCTTTTCCCTTTAGTACCCAATAGTACGATTCAGCCAGTTGATGTTATGTATTTTTTATTATTCTTGAAATCAGGAGATCTGTCTGACACATATTAAATGTTCAAGATTGGCAGAAACTCAGAACTCCTTTCTTTAACATCAATTTAAATTGCAGATATCTGTACTTAGCCTCAGAAATTTCATTACATTCACAAAACTGATTTAAAAAAAAAAGGCAGGTCAATGCAAAAGGCCTACTCCACGTATACAAATGAGAATGTATTTTTTTAAACCTCAAAAACAATATCTTGGTCATTTATTTACAATTATTCATTTCCTTCCTATTTTATGCTAAACAAGAGAATGTGCATTAGAAAAATAACCAGAAAAAAAAACAAAACTACTCTTTAGATTAAGAAGAACTATATCTCTTTATGTATATATAGTACAGAAACATCTACACTAAAATTTTCTCTTTTATCCTCCCTAATTTTTCCCAAAGCAATGATTTTCCATTAAGTAAACATGTACAAAAATAGTTCAACTGATTCAAATAACTTACAGGTTCAAATAATGCCTAGAAAGTGAAAGACGTGCATTTAATACCCACTCAGTTAAGGTCACTGATGAAAGCCACAGCAGTCCCTGGAAGCCCCTCGGCTCTATTTCCCTTGGCAGTAAAAAGCGAGAGTATTGGGGCACTGGGTTCAGCAACCTTAGTTTCACTGATAGCCATCCCCATTGAAGGTTTGCCACCATCTTTGAACACTGCTTTGGAAGAGGTCCTTAAAAATAAGGAAATTACCGACTTTATCTCCTCACCAGCATCTGGGATTAACATATGCTTCTCTAATGCTCAACGACAATCTCTTGTATCTCCCCTCTGTACAACTTATGTCTTCAATGTCCTTATGTTTTTATATGCCGGGGCAGGGGGGAGTCAGAAAAGAAAGAAAGAAAAAAAAAAAAGAACTGTCTTACTGAAATTTTGATTCATTTGTCAAAGATCTCTGAGGCAGGTAAATATTAGGGGCCTTGTTATGGTGGAATGGGAAACACTCAGTGGTAGAAAATTCAAAGAGAAAAACAAAAATCAGTAACTCTAAAAAATATCCTAATGCCATGGTGATTAAATGCTTAGACAAGTTTGGGCTCAAATCCTGGCCCTGCCATTTGTAACTTGTATAATCTTGAGTAAAACATGTGGTCTCTTTTTTCCCCAACTTTTTATTAATAACAGAGAGTAGTTATTGTTGGCTTCCATGGATACTGCCACTTAGCTTTTTTTTTTTTTTTTTGCTTCTTTTGTGAAATGGAGATAATAATAGTACTTTCATCCTGGGGTTGTTACGAGAATAAATGAGTTAATATTTATGAAAGGCTTAGAAGAGCATACTACATAGTAAGTACTATGTGCTTGTTAATTATAAATAAACACCTTAGAAAAATTAATCCATGCTTCAGTACTGGTTTAGTATAAGTTGTATGATCTGAAACCTACAACAGGTAATTAAAAATAGCTGAATTCATATATGAGGAAGTAAATAACTCCTCTCTAGTTAAACTAAAACTCAATTTCACAAATGTAGTCCTCACTTTTACACAGAGCCTTTAGGAAAATGTTAAGTAGATTTCTCAGAAATATATTGCAATACGGATAAAATATAGTTTCTTTCTATTGATAAGACCCAGCATTTTCCCTGTTGTAAAATAGTTACACATCTAATATATGTCATTTCAAAGAACCTCTAGGTATTGTTCAAATTTTTTTTTTTCAAAATTTATTTTTAATTGAAGGATAATTGCTCCACAATATTGTGTTGGCCCCCTGCCATGTACAACCATGAATCAGCCACAGGCACACACACACACCAAATTTTTATTGCAATAAAATTTGTATGTTGTTCCTATACAAAAAGTATTAACTTAAAAATAGCAGAGGAACTATATTCAATATTTAGTAGTAACCTATAATGGAAAATAATTTTAAAAGAATATAGATAAATAAATATATATGTATAGCCAAACCAGTTTGCTGCACACCTGAAACTAATGTAATATTGTAAATCAACTACACTTTAATAACCAACTAGGCTTAATAGAACTACAAATCCTCAGATTGGATAAATGTGATTATTGAATTAAAATATATCCTTCATATAAAGGTCATATATGGCAAGTTCACAGCTAACATGACACTCAATGGGAAAAGGCTGAAAACATTTCCTCTAAGATTAAGAATAAGAGAAGCATGCCTGCTCTCATCACTTTTATGCATCATAGTATTGGAAGTTCTAGCCACAGCAATCAGAAAAATTGAAAAAGAAATCTGAATGGGAAAGGAAGAAGTATGACACTATATATAGAAAATCCCAAAGATCCCACCAAAAAACTATGAGAACTCATCAATGAATTCAGTAAAGCTTCAGGAAACTAAATCAATATATGGAAATTTGATGGGTTTCTACACACTAACAGCAAATTATCAGAAAGAGAAATTAAGAAAACAATTTACAGTTGTATCAAAAAGAATAAAATATCTAGGAATAAATCTAGGAGGAGGTAAAAGAGTTATACTTGGCAAACATTAAGACACTGATGAAAGAAATTAAAGTTGGCACAAACAAATGGAAAAATATATATATTGGAAGAATTAACATTGTTAAAATTACCGTTTTACCCAAGAAAATCTACAGATTCTACACAATTCCTAGCAAACAAATTTCCTGACAAATTCCTGACATCTTTCACAGAACTGTCATGTTCATATGATCAATTAACCTGTGACAACGGAGGCAAGAATAAACAGTGGGGAAAAGACAGCCTCTTCAATAGAATAATCAAATGTTATCATACCGTATATAAAAATAAACTCAAAATGGATAAGATACTTAAGTGAAAGGCCTCGAATCACAAAACTTCTAGAAGGAGAATATAAGTAGTAGTCTCTTTGACACTGACCTGAGCAATATATTTTGGATATATCTGCCTAGGCAAGAAAAACAAAAGCAAGGCTAAACAAGTGGGACTACATCAAATTAAAAAGTTTTTTCCCAGGGAAGAACACTAACCAATAAAATGAAAAGACCAGCTATGTGATAGCAGGATAATATTCAACATACACAAAGAACTCTTCCAACTTAATGTCAAAACAAAAACAATTTAAAAATGGACAGAGGGAGTGAATAGACATTTTTCCAAAGAGGATATGAAGACAACCAACAGACACTTGAAAAGATGTTCAGCATCACTAAATATTGGAGAAATGAAAATCAAAGCCAAATAAGATACCACTTTACATCATTCAGAAAGATTAATTATCAAAAAGACAGCATATAACAAGGGTTGGCTTGGATGTAGAAAAATGGGAGCCTAGTGCAGTGTCGGTGGGAATGTAAATTGGTGCAGCCACTACGGGGAACATTATGGAGTGTTCTCAAAAAATTAAAAATGGAACTACCATCAGTTCAGTTCAGTTCAGTTGCTCAGTCATGTCCGACTCTCCGCGACCCCATGAATCATAGCACACCAGGCCTCCCTGTCCATCACCAACTCCCGGAGTTCACTCAAACTCATGTCCACAGAGTCGGTGATGCCATCAGCCATCTCATTCTCAGTCGTCCCCTTCTCCTCCCGCCCCCAACCTTTCCCAGCATCAGAGTCTTTTCCAGTGAGTCAACTTGTCGCATGAGGTGGCCAAAGTATTGCAGTTTCAGCTTTAGCATCAGTCCTTCCAATGAACACCCAGGATTGATCTCCTTTAGAATGGACTGGTTGGGTCTCCTTGCAGTACAAGGGACTCTCAAGAGTCTTCTCCAACACCACAGTTCAAAAGCATCAATTCTTCGGCGATCAGCTCCAGCAATTCCACTTCTGGGTTTTTTCCTGAAGAAAACAAAAAGATACACTCTGAAAGGTACATGCACATTGATGTTCAGTGCAGCATTATTTACAGTAGAAACTATATGGAGGCAATCTAAAAGTCTATTGATAGAGAATAGGTAAAGAGATATTATATATATATATATGACAAAGGTGCAATATGTATGTGTGTATATGTGTATATATATATAGACCACTACACAGTGGAATATCACTCAGCCATAAAAAATGATAAAATCATGCCATTTGAGACAACATGGATGGGCCTAGAGAGTATTATGCTATGTGAAATAAGTCAGACAAAGAAAGACAGATGCCATATTATTTCACTTATATGTGAAATACAAAAAACAAAACAATTGAAGAAACATAAAAAATCAGAACTATTAGATACAGAAAACAAACAACTGGCTACCAGAGGGGAGGTGAGATTAGAAAATGAGTGAAATAGGTGAGGTTGATTAAGAGGTACAAATATCCAGTTACCAAAAAAAAACAAGAATCACAGGGATGAAATGTACAGCATGGAGAATATAGTCAATAATATTGTAATATCTTTGAATGGTGACAGGTGGTAGTTAGACATATCAGGGTAGTCATTTTGTAATAGGCAGAAATAGCTAATCACTATGCTCTTATGCTGCATACCTGGAACTAACATAGTGATGAGGGTAATTATATCTCAACTAAAAATAAACGTGTAGACTCATGGAAAAAATTCATCAAAATTCTATTGTTGGTTGTCTCTGTGGGGAGGATTATAAGTGGTCATTATTTTTTTCTTTATGCTTGTACGTATTTTTAGGTATATGCAATGAATACGTATTGTTTGTAAAATTAGAAAAAAATAAATGTCATAAAATAAAATTTTAAATACAAATATACCTACTAAAGAAAATGTATCTAAAAAAGAAACAGCTGCCATCAGTTAAAGTGGCTCACTACATACAAAAAAGGGGCGTGAGATCAACTTTAAAAAATCTCATTTACCACCATTTCATGGAATTGATTTTCCGTCCTGAGAAATAAAGAAATTTTGTACCTGACCCACCAGAAGACAACATGATTTGACTTTTTTCAAGAAAAATGAAAAAGAAAGCAGAAAATAAATCTTCCATATTGAAAGAACAATGCATAGATTAAAATACAAATTTTAATATTTATTTTCCTTTTTTATTAGTGAACACCTATTATATGATTGCCTTAATTTCTGAGACTGTTTACACTTATTTCCTCATAAATTATGCTTCTATATATCAATCAGTGACATTATACAAGAAAATATTTATATCTGAACATACAAGAGCAGTGTTACATTTAGAGGTACATGCTTAAATGACTGACTATAAACTACCAAGGTGTGAAATTGAGGCAATATTTAATGAACAAACTTGAAAATACAACATATGTTAAGTTTAGAAATAGTTATTACAAAGGGCGATCCTTTGAACTTTTATTTCCACAAATGAAGTTATAACATTTTAACTTTACTGAAAGTCCCCAAAAGCAAAATATTAAAATAAAATTTTTAAAAAAAGCAGCAGCCCATACTTAGTAGATATCCAGTTGTTTTAGATTTGTTATTATGATATTGGAGAAAAATGTTTGAATATTTCAGGGGATGGAATACACTGTCACATAGAATTGTGGTTCTAAAACACTTTTAGATTGTCAGACTAGTGAGAGTTCATGAACATACAGCCTCTGTAGACACCTGGTAGCCTCTAGTCTTCAGTAGGACGTCAAACGTACTAGTCATCTTGAAATTCTTAATAATTTTGGAACAAGGAGTCCCAATTTTCCTTTTGTACTAGATACCATGCTTTATATAGTCTATCCTTAATAGAGGTCTTTAACACCCCAGTTCTTTCACATATTATTGTATGTTCAATGGACACTCATTCCATTTACCCTAAGATCATCTGCAAAGAATCTAAGTAGCAGCACCTCTCTAACCATGTCCTTAAGTGATGGTAAATGGGCCACATGCTTTGGCCTCAATTCCCCTTTTGTCACCTGGGACCTATTTTGATCAATGATATCCTCTTCTTTATCTTTAGACATATCCTCCTCCACATCATTTACTTTCAGCCAAAACCTGCCCAAGTATCTTGCACATTTAGAAAAAAAGATGTATCTTTTATTTTTATCTCCAATTTAGAAACCTACCAGTTTATAGCCAAGAATCTGAATCACAGTATTTTTTTCTTCTTCCTGAAAATAATACAAGCACAGTCAGTTCAGTTCAGTTGCTCAGTCATGTCCGACTCTCCGCGACCCCATGAATCACACCACACCAGGCCTCCCTGTCCATCACCAACTCCCGGAGTTCACTCAAACTCATGTCCACAGTCGGTGATGCCATCCAGCCATTTCATTCTCTGTCGTCCCCTTCTCCTCCCGCCCCCAACCTTTCCTAGCATCAGAGTCTTTTCCAGTGAGTCAACTCGTCGCATGAGGTGGCCAAAGTATTGCAGTTTCAGCTTTAGCATCAGTCCTTCCAATGAACACCCAGGATTGATCTCCTTTAGGATGGACTGGTTGGATCTCCTTGCAGTCCAAGGGACTCTCAAGAGTCTTCTCCAGCACCACAGTTCAAAAGCATCAATTCTTCGGCAATCAGCTTTCTTCACAGTCCAACTCTCACATCCATACATGACCACGGGAAAAACCATAGCCTTGACTAGACAGATCTTTGTTGAAAAAATAATGTCTCTGCTTTTTAATATACTATCAAGGTTGGTCATAACTTTCCTTCCAAGGAGCAAGCGTCTTTTAATTTCATGGCTGCAATCAGCATCTGCAGTGATTTTGGAGCCCAAAAAAATAAAGTCTGACACTGTTTCCACTATTTTTCCATCTACAAGCACAGTAGAACAGTATAAAAAAGACATTAAAATATTTTTTAAATATCTTTCATCATTTGCCATCAAGAGAAAAATGCTATCTAAAAATAGTTTTTAAGAGAAAAGCTATAGCAAAAAATTAAAAAATTTACGTTAAAAAAATATTATTTCTTTTGCCTTTTTCGAAGCATTTATCATGAAAAGTGTGATCCATGAGAAGACCAAAGGAGGTCTTCAAGACTCAGAGGGTCCATGAGGTCAAACTTATGTTTATTACCAGCAGTCGCGCCTTCTTCACAATCATACCCTCAGAGGAATAAAATAACTTTTTATTCCATGCCTTGATGAAGCAGTGATTTCTGTTTATTTTATCAAATCTTGACCTGTAAGCACATTTTTTAAAATATTCAGTGTGATGAAATGAGAAATATGCACAAAGCACTCCAGCACAGTAAAGTAAGCTAGCTGTCTTGAGGAAAAGCATTTGGCCCATTATCTGAGCTGTGAGCAGAACCAAATACTTTTATCATGGAGCTTCATGACTGACAAAAAACTATGTTTATTCAGACTTGAGTATTTGAGAAACTTTTTTTTTTCCCAGAAATGAACATAGTGAAGCCATCACATCAAGGTAAACAGTGGACATACTTGTGGTCAATGATAAAATTTAAACTTTCAATTGAAAAATCAGAATTGTACAAAACACATTCCCACTACAATGAGCTTTACGGCTTCAGAGTAGTTAAAGACTATTCTGATGACACTGCTGGTGATATTAACAAATATGATTTTTGATACTGTATAATTAAATATATTACTTGGGATATATGCATGATTCAATGAAACAATATATACCAAGATCATGCATGGGTAAAAGAGCCAGACTCTAATTCAAAAAACTCACTTTGAAAAATAGTGTAAAGTTATTTTCAGACACTCAAAAGTAAAATCTTTATTATGTGTGTGTGCACTCAGTCACTCTGTCTTGTCCAACCCTTTCCAATCCTGTGGATGTGGCCCGCCAAGCTCCTCTGGTCATGGGATTCTCCAGGCAAGAATACTGGAGAGGGTTGACATCGTCTCCTCCAGGGGATATTTCTGACCCAGGGATCGAACCGTGGATCTCCCATGTCTCCTGCACCGCAGGTGGATTCTCTACCGCTGATCCACTGTGGAAGCTCTTATTATCTATAGATTGGTGTTAAAAATAATTAAGAGAACTTGAATGAAATGGAAGGGGTAAAATAGAGAAAGAAATTATGAAAAATAGGAAAAAGCAAGTTGATTAGCCTAAGTCAGCTTTGAGTGTAAAAAATATTTAGAAAAATAAATTGGTGAGATAAACTCAAGGCCAAAGTAAATTACTTGACTATAATAAGAGAGATAGTAGAAAATAATCATAGCACTATGAATTTTCTTAAGTACGTGGGAAAGCCATAGTAGATATTCACATTATTAAGAAAACTTAATGGTTAGTTTGCATTTTAAAAATATAAGAGCAGGGCTTCTCTGATGGCTCAGTGGTAAAGAACTTGCCTGCCAACGCAGGAGACAGAGCTTTGATCTCTGGTCTGGGAAGATCCCCCATGTCATGGAACAACTAAGCCCGTGCAACACAATTATTGAATCTGCTCTAGAGCCAGGGAGCCACAACTCCTGAGACCATGTGCCACAGCTACTGAAGCCTGAGCTCCCCAAAGCCTATGCTCTGCAAGGAAACCACAGCAGTGAGAAGCCAGCACACGGCAACTAGACAGTAGCCCCCACACTCCACAGCTAGAGAAAAGCCTGCACAGCAACGAAGACCCAGCACAGCCAAAAATAAATAAAGCACTGCCAAAATATATGTAAGAATAATAATAAAAAGAAGATAAATAGAAAGCACAAATTTTATTATAGTAGAGAAGAAAATGAATTAACAAACATCAGATCATTGCAATGCAAGGCACGAAAAAGGAAATGAAGAAGCAAAGAAAAGCAGGGTTATGCAACACAAAATAAACCAAAGCCTCCTAGTAATCATTGTATTAATCTGGATTTTTCCAGAGAAACAGAACAAAATATATATATATATATATATACATATATATGTGTGTGTGTGTATATATATATACCTAGGTGTTGCAATTTGCAGCTTACAGTTTATAAAAGGGGAGACTTAAAATCACTGAAAATGGTATAAAAATAAATTGATACATAACAAGTGTAAGAAGTAGCAGAAACTGGCTTCCTCCTCAGTTCAGAAGATTCATTTCAGAAAAATGGCTGCTAGACAACAGAAAGCACCACGGAAACCATACAAATCTTAAAACCGCCCACTGAATATCTGACCAAAGCATGCTGAAACTAATCAGGCAAACATATTGGGAAGCAAGGAGATTCTCCACTGTCTCAGTCAGCAAACACCTGGTGTCTACAGACCTTTCCATGTTCAAGGGAAAATAATCACACAAAAATAAATACCAACATAAGGCCTGAATAAGAGTCATCTGGTTGACTAACATTTCCAAAAGTCTTGGTCTCAGAATTTATTCTGAAGCTACTAAAAGGTAAGAGACAAAGGCCTTGTCATAAAATATATATTTGAAATTCTGATTTAAATGTTAAATGATTTCTGTATTTCAGGACCTTTTGGTACCTAGAATATGCTGGTATTCATTGTGTATCTACAGCTGATGACTACCTTCTGAGAATCTCTTATGGAATTGATATTTTCAGAGAGACTTTGAGAAATGCTCCTTAGAAATATCTTTGTAATGGAAATATAAGCAACATCTATTATAAAAATATAAAAACAAGCTTTTGAAACTTCAAAATGATGGGGTCAATAGTTAAAAAGAGATCTGTGTTGAGATGAAAATTCGATTGCCCTATAAGTGCATTTATATTCTTCTGAACATTTTAAAAATAATTTTCTTTCCAAAAAATTATTACAAGGCTTACAAAAAGGTAGAATTTTACCTAGTTTACTCTATGAAGCTAGCACAATGCCGGTTCTAAAACCTTAGAAATACAGTAAAGTCACAAATCAATCTAGCTTATAAATACAGAAGCAATTATCTCTACTTAAATACTAGATCTAATTATATGAAACTTTAAATTCTCCTAATCAAAAATATCCTAACTGTAATAAACATCTAAAAATATTTGCAATTACTTGCAAAAGTGTCAATATCCTTAATATTTATGGATAAAATACTGTTCAAATAATCAAAGAAAAACTGAAAAAGAGGAAGGGATATACCATTGGCATGACAACTAAAAGATCCCAAAGTTCATCAAAACTGAAGATTTTTTTCCCCAGTGTTAGAAAATTCTACACAAGCTGATTCTGGAGAATTGTAACACTGGAGTAAATTGGGAGATAAATTTAGGATATTCTCATGTGTTGGCATGGTACCTGAAGCTATAAGACATCACTTAGGCATCTTCTTCATAGAGGTCAAATACTACCTCATACAGCCAAGAAAGAAAAAGGGGGGGGAAAGTTGGTAACTCCACCTCTGGCCAAAGCAAGTAATCAGTGTGTGTATGTGGGAAACGTAATCACGCAGGACTACAGTCTTGGGGAAAAGAATAACAACAATATCAACAAACATAAACATAAATGTCGGGTTTAAAAAAGACACATCAAACAAAAGTCTGAAGCTATTAAGGCAACTGGCAGCTCAGTCTGTGTAAAAGAAATACTGGGTTGGCCAAAATGTTCATTAGATTGCTTTTCTGTAAGACAAAAGATGCAAAAGGGAATTCCTTTGTATGTACATAGAAGACCTGTATAATACCTTTTTCTTAAATCACAGAGAAAGGAAGAAAAATAAAGTTCCAAAATTCCAGATACTCCAAATCCTAGAAACCTACTCTTCCAGAACACCCAGACATTTAAAAGTTAGCACAAGACATCAAAACCATCAATGGCATCCAAGCTGCTATGTCAGTATCCACAGTAGAGGCAAGAGCTGGGTGGCTTAACAGGACAGAAAGACAGAGAAGAACTCTCTTCCTCTTGGTTTGGGAACTGGACAGAAAATTAAGAGAGAAAACATTAATCAACGCAAAATGTCTAAAACAAAATCAAATCCTCAAATTTGTGTGTATGCTATAGGGTATGTGTGTGAGCGTGTATGAAATACACAAAGGAACAAATATATGTAAAGATAAAAAGGATATGAAGAAAATTTCACTTGGGGGAAAGAAAGAAAAAAAAACATCTCAAGAAACAATGGTGATTTTAAGGTAAGAAAAATTTGGACTCAACACAATGAACCAAATCAGTCAGCACACACATAGAAAATATGGAGTTAAACATAAAATTCTTAACTAAAGTCTTCTGAGTGATGGAAATACAAACTTTTAAAATTTCATTTTCTTTTGCATAAATTTTCCCTTTTGAAGTTTCTACAACTAATTTGTTAAGATTCTAACTAAACCAATATTTATTTAAGTTTTCTATATGTGAGGTATTGTAGTAGACATTATGAATACATCAGTAAGCACATTAAATATGTTCTCTGCCCTTCAGGCACTAAATCAATAGAAAGAGATTGTAAGAATGGGTTAGCATAAGAACGGCCATCTGAGAGGCCGGAAAAACCATTTTTACTGAGTATGTGACTTGAGGGAAGAAGAACTAGATAAAACCTGGGAGACAAGTTAATCTTAAGTACCAAGAATGTGGGCGGCTGTGACACTGAAAATTAGGTAAACAGGCCTGATAAGTTTATCTCGTTAAGACACCAGGATAGAGATATGCACAGCTGTGTGTGTGTGTGTGAAAAATTCCTTTGAGTTAGGTAATTTAGAAATACCACGATTTGAAAATGCTATATAATCCCTTGGCTCTGAGTGCTCGGGGTCCTTGTTGAAACCCGCTGCGTCGGGCAGACACTTGGACCCCAGCTCAGTTCAGTTCAGTTCAGTCGCTCAGTTGTGTCCGACTCTCCGCGACCCCATGAATCACAGCACGCCAGGCCTCCCTGTCCATCACCAACTCCCGGAGTACACTCAAACTCATGTCCACAGAGTCGGTGATGCCATCCAGTCATCTCATTCTCCGTCGTCCCCTTCTCCTCCTGCCCCTAACCTTTCCCAGCATCAGAGTCTTTTCCAGTGAGTCAACTCGTCGCATGAGGTGGCCAAAGTATTGCAGTTTCAGCTTTAGCATCAGTCCCTCCAATGAACATCCAGGATTGATCTCCTTTAGAATGGACTGGTTGGATCTCCTTGCAGTATAAGGGACTCTCAAGAGTCTTCTCCAACACCACAGTTCAAAAGCATCGATTCTTCGGCGGTCAGCCTTCTTCACAGTCCAACTCTCACATCCATACATGACCACGGGCAAAACCATTGCCTTGACTAGACGGACCTTGGTTGGCAAAGTAATGTCTCTGCTTTTTAATATACTATCAAGGTTGGTCATAACTTTCCTTCCAAGGAGCAAGCGTCTTTTAATTTCATGGCTGCAATCAGCATCTGCAGTGATTTTGGAGCCCAAAAAAACAAAGTCTGACACTGTTTCCACTGTTTTTCCATCTATTTCCCATGAAGTGATGGGACCAGATGCCATGATCTTTGTTTTCTGAATGTTGAGCTTCAAGCCAACCTTTTCACTCTCCTCTTTCACTTTCATCAAGAGGCTTTTGAGTTCCTCTTCACTTTCTGCCATAAGGGTAGTGTCATCTGCATATCTGAGGTTATTGATATTTCTCCCAGCAATCTTGATTCCAGCTTGTGCTTCTTCCAGCCCAGCGTTCCTCATGATGTACTCTGCATATAAGTTAAATAAGCAAGGTGACAATATACAACCTTGACATACACCTTTTCCTATTTGGAACCAGTCTGTTGTTCCATGTACAGTTCTAACAGTTGCTTCCTGACCTGCATACAGGTTTCTCAAGAGGCAGGTCAGGTGGTCTGGGATTCCCATCTCTTTCAGAATGTTCCACAGTTTATTGTGATCGACACAGTCAAAGGCTTTGGCATAGTCAATGAAGCATAAATAGATGTTTTTCTGAAACTCTCTTGCTTTCTCCATGATCCAGCGGATGTTGGCAATTTGATCTCTGGTGCCTCTGCCTTTTCTAAAACCTGCTTGAACATCTGGGAGTTCACGGTTTACATACTGCTGAAGCCTGGCTTGGAGAATTTTGAGCATGACTTTACTAGCGTGTGAGATGAGTGCAATTGTCCAGTAGTTTGAGCATTCTTTGGCATTGCCTTTCTTTGGGATTGGAATGAAGACTGACCTCTTCCAGTCCTGTGGCCACTGCTGAGTTTTCCAAATCTGCTGGCATATTGAGTGCAGCACTTTCACAGCATCATCTTTCAAGACTTGAAATAGCTCAACTGGAATTCCATCACCTCCACTAGCTTTGTTCGTAGTGATGCTTTCTAAGGCCCACTTGACTTCACATTCCAAGATGTCTGGCTCTAGGTCAGTGATCACATTATCGTGACTATCTTGGTCGTGAAGATCTTTTTTGTACAGTTCTTCTGTGTATTCCTGCCACCTCTTCTTAATATCTTCTGCTTCTGTTAGGTCCATACCATTTCTGTCCTTTATCGAGCCCATCTTTGCATGAAATGTTCCCTTGGAATCTCTAATTTTCTTGAAGAGGTCTCTTGTTTTTCCTATTCTGTTGTTTTCCTCAGCTAGCTGAAAATAAACCTCGCTGTGTATCTTGCATTATCATGAGTGTCCTCTGTTCCTTTGAGGGAAGAGCAACTCCGGACCCTAACAGAGATTACCAAGAATTAGAAAAGCATAATACAGTATGATAAAGTGTTATGATTATATTGACAGATAATTGTAAAAATAAGAGAAAATACAGTACAACTCCTTTAGGAGTTGGCTAGCAGAACACAACTTAGCAGGGAACGGTTTATGTAAAGAAATAACTTATGATAAAGTGAGTGGGCATTTAAGTATTTAAGAAATGAAGAAAGCAAATATAGATTTCCTAAATTGCTGTATTAAAAGATGATATCGAACTTTGTAAACAGGGAAATAGGATATTACCTGTAGGGGAATGTAAGGTTTGGAGAGAAACTTACATTACAGAGATTGTGTGAGAGTTGTATTGATGACGAGAACAAGAGAGAGGGAGGGCGGGAGTGGGAGTGGAGACAGAGAGAGAATGGAGTCTAATAGCATAAGAATTCAGACTCCCTAGCTTTTCCCTACTCGACTGCATTTTCTCATTTTCTAAAGACTATCTCAGTGAAACCCAATGTCCCTTTTCCCTATTCTTGGGTCTCTTCTTGCTGCTATTTTAGTTCATCAGCAAGCCACTCTTTGTGATTTGTCAGTGATCTGGACTACAAAGTATCTCTACAGTCTTTACCTTACTAAATCAAAATGCTAATGCCCCTCTTTATGGCACAGTACTTACTTGTGAAAATTACACATGAACACTGGGGATTCTAAATAAAAAAGCTAATCTCTTGTTTAGTTACATTGCACTTGTAAGATGTGAAAATATTTTGAATGAAGTGTATGTTCTCAAATTAGGTAATGAAAGAAAAAAAATTGGGGAAAGGAATATCTGAGCATTTTCAAAGTACTGTTTTAACAAATATAGTCAAGAAAAAAAAAATTATTTGAAAGCTGTGTCTAGTTTTGAGAGCGAGAAGGAGTTTCTAATAACATCCCAAATCTACAATTTAAAATTCCAAAAGGAAATCTATGAAAGTGTTCACTGTCTGGTGATCTGCAGCGATAGGACTCTGAGTCAGATTCTTGACAAAAAACAATAAGCACACCTTGTATCAAACACACATTTCTCTCCCCTCTGGTTAGTAGGACATAAATACCAGTTGGTTAGATCCAGTCTCAGCTATTCTTTGAGAATGCAGAATGTAAACCAGGATTACATGCATACTTGCAAATCTGCCCCAGGGGAGTGGAGTCATGGCAAGGTGTGTGTCCTACTGTAGGTTCAAGTGTGGTTCCAGTAGCGGGGAATCAGAAAAACAGAGCAGAGAGGCTCTCATTCTGCATTTATTATGTTTTGATGACATTGTATTTTAAATAAAGAGAGAAATGTTTTCTTCTAGAACTATTTCACCCACTTCTACTTGAGTATATCTTAGTCATATACTGAAGCTTTTTCATTGAGTATAAATCTGCAGTAAGTGTACTGTACTAAAAGGTGGTGAAGGAAGGAAGGGAGAAAGAAAGAAGGAAACCTGTCTTACCCTCGTAGAAATTCTTGCATTCAAATACTGTTCATTATGACTCTTTTTATTTAAATAACACCCTTAAGAAATTGTAATTCTGAGATTCTACAATAATTTGCATTTTTGTGGTTAAACCAGTGTGAACTCTTTAAATAATCCATGAAGGACTTCATAACCAAGATGCAAGCGACCAAGTTGTGCTTGATTGTTAAAACAGAGTTTCAGTCGTGGCTTGTGGACTCATAAACTAAGCCTCACAAAAACAGCCCTAATTGAAAGCTTATTTGTGATTCTTGGGGACAGAATGCATTGAACTGGCTTTGCTGTTGCATGAAAACACTCTTCTTACTTCTTCAATAGTCTCTGTCACACATTCATTTCCTATATATGAACATAAAGCTATTTAATAAACCTAATTCTCTGGAAGCTGTTTATGCAGTCATAAAGTCACTGAAATGTGCAAACTCTTCAGTGGAAACTGTCTCCTGGCCTAAGAGGCCTGCTCAATGAGCCATCCCACCTCCCACTGCCCACTCCTCCTCTGCACTTAGCATCTCAGGTCATGCTGACCTTTGGTTGTTTTCCATCCCTTTCTCTCACCCAACACTTCCTCACCTCTTGTTCCTTCTGCCTGAGGGCAGCATGTCTGACTTTTTCTGATTTACTAGACCTCAGCTTACATGTCAGTACTGCAAAGACACTGTCCTTGACATGAGTTTGAGTGAACTCCGGGAGTTGGTGATGGACAGGGAGGCCTGGCGTGCTGTGATTCATGGGGTCGCAAAGAGTCGGACACGACTGAGCCATTGAACTGAACTGAACTGAAGCTTCAAAGAGGTGTTCCCAGGTGACTCAGTGGAAAGGAATCTGCCTGCAGATGAGAAGACATGGGTTCGATCCCTGGTCCAGGAAGATCTCCTGAAGAAGAAATGGCAACCCACTCCAGAATTCTTGCCTGGGAAATCACATGGACAGAGGAAGTTGTTGGGCTACAGTCCGTGGGGTTACAAAAGAGCAACGAAACAACAACAAAGCTTCAAAGAGCTCACAAGAAGAAGTAACTATTCTATTCATTTCCTTCTCCCTGCTTTCTTATTTACTGCATACCTCCCTCTCTAAAATGTGAGCTTGACTGATATCCATGTAATCATCTTAATTATCTTAACTATCTTATTTACCATTTCATCCGGCATACATTACCATATTTGGAGGAGCAGGGTTCACAGAAAATATATTTTAGAATGCTTAGGTCAATGTTCCTACATGAATCAAACTGAACAAAGTGTCTAAGGCTCTTTTAATAGGCTTAAGCAAATGTATCTCCACGGACAGAGGAGACTGGTGGGCTACAGTCTGTTGGGTCGCAAAGAGTCGGACACGACTGAGTGACTGCTGCTGCTGTTGCTGCTGCTAAGTCACTTCAGTCGTGTCCGACTCTGTGTGACTCCATAGATGGAAGCCCACCAGGCTCCCCCTTCCCTGGGATGCTCCAGGCAAGAATACTGGTGACTAAGGACAAGCAAATTTAAATATCTTGATGGTGTCATTGTACACAATTCTGTTAAGAGACAATAATTAACGGTAAAGACGGAAAAGAGGTAATTCGAGTTTATATTATTGGTTTGGTAAATAAAATACTTATGGAAAAGTGTTAAAAGCTATTCCGGATTTCTTCACCATTAAAAAATAAATGAAGGTAAAGTACCGATGTTTTCCCAGCATGTAGGTTTTCTCAGTGCAGTTGGAAAAAGTTTGAAGCTACTCAAAATCTGGCTAGCTGAATTTGCTAGTCTGTATATGTAAAAATTGCACAGGATCTTCATATACCTGTCTTTTTAAAGATGGACTGAAGAAGACTGGAATGACTGAAACTTTCATTCCTATTCCTCTGCATATATATTTTGAATATAGAAACAGTTATACTATAACCTCACGAAATAGATATTTCTGGAATATTGTATTCCATCAGACTTGCTACCTGTTTTAGGTCAATTTTAGCTGCTTTGCATATTAAGAAGAAGTAAGATTTCCTCACCTAGTGATGATTTCGTTCTGTTTAAGATTGTTTATTTCTGAAAGCTCTTTAATTGTAATTATGAGAGGCACAAATGGAGCAGAAGTCTGTAAACTGGCAGGATAGAAAAAGATTCCCATGTAAAAATGAAAATGAGACATTGTTCGCCAGAAAAAGAATAAACAAGAGACAACTAGTGAAAAAAAATTTACGAATGTAAAATAGAACAAAGATGGTTTTGTCTTCCCAGGAAGGTCAATGGTGCTCCAGTTTATAGTAAAATTAAAAAATAAAGATAGATAAAATAAATGACTATGATATTAGGTGACAAGAATTTAATGTAAATTTTAGTATTCTAACTTTAAAAATTAAAAATCAGATAACCGTTGTTGGTATCCCAATCTGTGTTTTGAAATTTTACTGATTTGTGAAATCCAAAAATCTAGGAGCAAAATGATGCTAAAACAGATAGAATACTACATAAATGATAACTGAAGCAGAAGTATTCAAGATTGTATCACGAGAAGATGTCAGATAACATCGCATTCCAGATAACATCCATAACATATGTCATATAACATCCATAACATAGTGAACTTCCAGATGTTCAAGCTGGTTTTAGAAAAGCAGAGGAACCAGAGATCAAATTGCCAATATCCAATGGATCATTGTAAAAGCAAGAGAGTTCCAGAAAAACAACTATTTCTGTTTTACTGACTATGCCATAGCCTTTGAATATGTGGATCACAATAAACTGTGGAAAATTCTGAAAGAGATGGTAATACCAGACCACCTGACCTGCCTCTTGAGAAATCTGTATGCAGGTTAGGAAGCAACAGATAGAACTGGACATGGAACAACAGACTGATTCCAAATAGGAAAAGGAGTACGTCAAGGCTGTATACTGTCACCCTGCTTATTTAACTTATATGCAAAGTACATCATGAGAAACTCTGGGCTGGATGAAGCACAAGGTGGAATCAAGATTGCCGGGAGAAATATCAACAACCTCAGATATGCAAATGACACCATGTTTATGGCAGAAAGTGAAGAACTAAAAAGTCTCTTGATGAAAGTAAAAGAGGAGAGGGAAAAAGTTGGCTTAAAACTCAACATTCAGAAAACTAAGATAATGGCATCATGGCAGATAGATGGGGAAACAGTGGAAACAGTGGCAGACTTTATTTGGGGGGGGGGCTCCAAAATCACTGCAGATGGTGACTGCAACCATGAAATAAAAAGACGCTGGCTCCTTGGAAGAAAAGTTATGACCAACCTAGACAGCATATTAAAAAGCAGAGACATTACTTTGCCAACAAAGGTCCATCTAGTCAAGTCTATGGTTTTTCCAGTGGTCATGTATGGATGTGAGAGTTGGACTATAAAGAAAGCTGAGCACCAAAGAACTGATGCTTTTGAACTGTGGTGTTGGAGAAGACTCTTGAGAGTCCCTTGGATTGCAAGGAGATCCAACCAGTCCATCCTAAAGGAGATCAGTCCTGAATGTTCATTGGAAGGACTGATGTTGAAGCTGAAGCTTCAAAACTTTGGTCACCTGATGCAAAGAGCTGATTCATTTGAAAAGACCCTGATCCTGAGTTAGATTGAGGTCAGGAGGAGAAGGGAACAACAGAGGATGAGATGTTTGGATGGCATCACTGACTCAATGGACATGAGTTGAGTAAACTCTGCGAGTTGGTGATGGACAGGGAGGCCTGGTGTGCTGCAGTCCATAGGGTCGCAAAGAGTTGGACACGACTGAGCGACTGAACTGAACGAACTGAACATCTCATTAACAGATTCCCCAACTATTTAATCATCCTTAAATTTGGTAACAGACTATTAAGTTGAAGTCTGATAACTTGGGAGAGGCACTTTACCCAAGTTTGTTTTCCAAGCATTAAAGTACTGTTGGACTACTGGAGTTAACAATATTGTTGATGGGATTTCCCAGGTAAGAATACTGGGGTGGGTTGCCATTGCTTCCTCCAGGGGTCTTCCTAACCCAGGGGTAGAACTCGCATCTCTGTATCTCTTGCATTGGCAGGCAGATTCTTTACCACTGAGCCACCTGAGAAGCACCCCCAAAAAAAGTACCGTTTTTCATATATTCAAGAAATTTTTGGAAGGGAAATAATATAAACTAGAAATCTGTTACATACTAATAGCTAAAAGACTTCAGATAAAATTGAAGTAATATAAATATAACACTGCTTGAAAGGTGATGTTTCAAAATTGTTTAAACATTTCTCCAAGCCTTACTCATAGATGTAAGACTTCCATAGTTATTAAATATTATTTATACCTTTGCCAATTAATATTCATAGATCGAAGGAGAAAATAGAAAATTAGACTTATAACATGTTCTTGAAAGCTTTAATTTTCATATTTTTAAAGGACACATTTTGTTGAAGAACAAAATTAAAGTTTTGAAAATTTGAATATTTAAAATCAGAATCCCTAAATCAGCCATATTCAGGTGACTTAACAAAAATGTCACTTAAAGAGATTAATCAATGATTTAAAATGCCTAGTTAAAGGAAACAGAGATCTGAGTGAGCTTCTTTGGCATTTAAACAAAGAAAAAAGGGAAAGGAAGGAAGGAAGGAAGGGAGAGAGGGAGGGAAGAAGGACAGAAAGAACTTAATAAAGACACTCTGGAGCAACACTAAGTGAATTTTGGGGAAAAAGAAGTATTTGTTCAAATAAGTGTAAGTATGTGTCTGCATCCACTTGTTTGTGTGAATAATATGTGCTCACTAAAACTTGAAAAATGTTTGACATCATGCTTAAAAATGAATTTTTATTTTCATGCAAATAAAATGAAATAAATTTTTATTATAAAATGAATAAATTTTATTCATTAAAAATAAGAATATTTTATTATAAAGCCATTTCTGCAAGTTTGCCCATTAATGGAAATCAAGTTGTTTTTTGTTTAATAATGGCAGTTATGGAGTGATTGATGATTCCTGAGCAAAGAGATATAAATAAATCAGCAGATTAATAATAAATTTGCAAACTAGAAGTATCAGTCTCATCATGGTGGTAGGGAGAAGAGATGATGACCTAGTTAGGCTAGTCTCCTCCTTTAAGTATGATTTCAAATTTAGACTCAATATGATATAAAAATGAGTTTATTTTACTTGAGATTATAAAAGGAAAGTAATGAGAACAGCCAGTGGGTTTTCAGAATAAATGATACATATAAAAACGTAAGAAAGTATATAGAAGACAATATTAGAATTCAGAAGAGAGATCATGGAAGTCATACATGTGAGTTACACACAAAGAGGTGATCTGAAACTGTGAAAGCTGACAAGGCACTGAGAAGAAAAGTTTATAAGAGGAAGAACAGAGTGATAAGCGACCTCTAAGGAGTATGCATGTTTAGGTGGCAAAAAGAAGAGATGAAATGGGCGGATTCATGTCAATGTGTGGCAGAACCAACTAATATAATATTGTAAAATAATTAGCCTCCAATGAAAAAATAAATTAAAAAAAAAAGAAATTGAACAGTGAGGCATGAAAATCAATAAAGCAAAGTTTCAAGAAGCCAAGACTATCTGGGGCGGGAGGAGACGGGGACAACAGAGAATGAGATGGCTGGATGGCATTACCGACTCTATGGACATGAGTTTGAGTGAACTCTGGGAGATGGTGATGGACAGGGAGGCCTGGCGTGCTGTGATTCATGGGGTCGCAAAGAGTCGGACACGACTGAGCGACTGAAGTGAACTGCACTGAACTGAAGAGAAAATATATACAGCCCAACTCAGCTCTGCTGCTGCTGCTGATGCTAAGTCACTTCAGTCGTGTCCGACTCTGTGTGACCCCATAGACGGAAGCCCACCAGGCTCCCCCATCCCTGGGATTCTCCAGGCAAGAACACTGGAGTGGGTTGCCATTTCCTTCTCCTCTATCCTTAGGTTTATTGCTAATTTAAGTATCACCCTTAGACACTATGACCAGTAATCAAACTGAAATGGGCAACTGCTGATTTATTCTCCAGCTTTTTATGAAGATTATTAATTATACTAGGCACTGGGATCATCTTTCTGATTCCTCCTGAGGGTTCCCTGGTGACTCAGACAGTCAAGAATCTGCCTACAGTGCAGGAGACCCAGGTTAGATCTCTGGGTTGGGAAGATACCCTGGAGAAGGGAATGGCAACCCACTACAGTATTTTTGCCTGAAAAAATCCCATGGACAGAGGAGCCTGGTGGGCTATAGTCCATGGGGTCACGGAGTCGGACACGACTGAGCAACTAACACTTCTGAGTCCTCCAAGGAAAGATATTGGAGTATAACTGCCTTACAATGTTGTTTTAGTTTCTGCTGTCAGTGAAGTGAACCATCTACATATATACATATATCCTCTCCCTCTTAAGCCTCCCTTCCCACTGCCCTCATCCCCTCCCCCCCTTCTTGGTCATCACAGAGCACCAAGCTAAGCTCCCTGTGCTTTATACCATTTTCCCACTAGCTACCTATTTTACACATGGTAGTGTATTATACGCCAAAAGTGAGAGGCCGATGTCGAGAATGAACACGTGGACACAGGTAGGGAAGGAGGCAGTGGACAAATTGGGAGTCCCTTGCATTTTAAAATGTGCCTTAATTAAGAAATGATGACTTGGTTTCTAGCTTGTTTCTAAATAGCTGTACCAATCAACAGTCTTGGAAGAGCAGAGAAGGTAGACAATGTGTACAGACCCAAGGGAGGGCAAGAGTCACTGAAAACATGAGAAAATCCGCCAGGCGGGCAGAACTGCACAGCGCTTTGAGCCCCTGGAAGACAGCTTTCTTCACTCAGTGTCCCACAGCCTGTTTCCCTCTCCCACCATCTGTCTTGGCACTGAGAGCTCTAAGGGCAACTCGTCATCTAACCCCTTTACTCCATGAGCAGAATTCCCAACATTAATTTGATTCCTTTTATTGTCTGTTCCTTGAACGTAAGCCAAACTAGCCATTCACTGCAGGTGGTTATCAGTCAATACTTGCAACTAAGATCCAAACCAGTTTTCCCACAGAAACACATCACATTATTAAAAGCAATGCAGAAAGTGTTTGTTTTTTTTTTAATTCAGGGATGCCGACAAACTTAACATCTAAAAGGAACTCTAAAAAGGTTTCGGAAGATAAATGAGTCTTTAACAGTCCTAATTTCCAAAAGTTAGCTTGAGTCATTCAAATGCTCTCCTTTTTTTCTCCTCAGGGAAAGCATTTACAAGGAATAAGTGGGTTTTTTAATTTTTTAAGAAAAATTTCTGGGTACCTACTCCAGCAACAGATCATGTTTTAGACAATGGGGATAAAGCAATGTGTATGACATAACCTCTACTTAATGGAGCTTACATTCTGGAGCTCTAGAAAGAGAGACAAACACCTACAGATCATTATACATAGTGTTATGTAGAATTTACATATATAAATGCTATGGATAAAATAGAATAGGAAAAGAGATATGGAGTGAATAAAACGGTGGTTCAGGGGGTGTTATTTTCATGAGTAAAAACCTCTTTAAGGAAGCAGCATTTGAAATAAAATATAAACAATGGAAATGAACCAGCTCTCTAAGTATCTTGGAGGGCAATTCTGAACATAGAAGAAGCAACTGAAAGCCCCGAGATAGCACAGAACCCCAAAAATATAAGCTGTCTGTCTGGGTAAAATGTGCAATAGAAGAATGGGAAAGATGATGTTGGGAAGAAGGTAAGGGTGGAAACATTTAGAGCCTGACAGGCCACGCAAAGAAGCGTACATGCTACTTATTTTTCCCTGGTGGCTCAAATGCTAAAGAATCTGCCTGCAATGCAGGAGACCTGGGTGCGATCCTTGGGTAGAGAAGATGCCCAGGAGAAGGGAAAGTCTACCCACTCCAGTCTTCTTGTCTGGAAAATCCCATGGACAGAGGAGCCTGGTGAGATACAGTCCATGGGGTTGCAAAGAGTTGGACACTACTATGTGACTAACACTTTCACTTTTCACTTTTTCAGACAAAGAGAAACCCTTGACCTGTTCTCAACAAAGAAAAGACGCAAATAGACTGCCATATTGAACCTACCCAGGTTCTACATGGTGGCGTCACTGTGGGAGAGCAGGGCTCCCACTAGTCTTGCCACACATCACTGTGAGGAGTGATGGTGCTGCTTTCCCTGAGAAAAAGCCAGGAATGAAAAACACACCTTTATCTTCAATAAGTCAAGAAGTTCTACTGGGAGAAGAATTTTTCTCTAAAAGTAAGCGTTGATTTCCACTGGGCTCCTGATGAGCTCTTTGTTAAGTGAAACATATTTCCTCAACTCTAACTCCTGACCACTTCTCCTCTCGCCATCATTTTATCTAGAAGCAATAACAATGTCCAAAGATGTGCAGTTCTAGCAGGAGTGATAGTGCACACATTCTCGCGCAGGAGAGTTTCAGACTCATTCAGAAATTACAGCCACAGCTTTGGACCAAAGAGAAATGGATATGGCTGCTGCTGCTGCTGCTGCTAAGTCACTTCAGTCGTGTCCGACTCTGTGTGACCCCATAGACGGCAGCCCACCAGGCTCCCCCGTCCCTGGGATTCTCCAGGCAAGAACACTGGAGTGGGTTGCCATTTCCTTCTCCAATTGTGAAAGTGAAAAGTGAAAGTGAAGTCGCTCAGTCGTGTCCGACCCTTAGAGACCCCATGGACTGCAGCCTACCAGGCTCCTCCATCCATGGGATTTTCTAGGCAAGAGTACTGGAGTGGCTTGCCATTGCCTTCTCCGATGGATATGGCAGCTCTCAGCAAACAGTAATAAATCATGCAAGTAAACATGAGCACCAGTAGGTGAATACTAAATATGTGGAAACCAAGCCAACCAACTGCACTAAATTTCTGCTTCTCATCACCTGGCCCATTGAGTCTCTGTGTGTGGGCAAGTATCAGAAAAAATGTTTGGTGCTGCCGTGACAATAAATTTATCAAAGTTAGACTCATTGAACTCTGTGAATTATTTCCCAAAATATAAATCTTGAGCTGGAAAGAGTTGTATTCATCTGAGGCATTTCCATGAAAATAAATTCAATATTACATAAAACAGACAATGGACATAATCAGTGTCTAGGCTGATATGTGATTTTTCATAACTTTCAGATGATACTTATGATATGCAAAAATGCATTCTCTCATTTATCATTATTATACTGGAATGTATTGAACAACCCTGATGCAAATATTGAGTCAGCTACTTGCTCTTTAACACAGTAGTGCAAGGTCATTTCTCCAAAATGAGAGGAAAATTAAAACTCCATGAGAGAGTAACTCTGGAATGTTTCACTGATGTTAAGTTACTATTTAGATTAAAATATCAGTTTCAATGACTATGGTAAAAATTGCAAAGCATTTCTTTATATTTACACTTATCAGACAGATAATGCCAAAGTAGGGACACAATTTCCCCCTTGGCTGTGGTTAGCATGGTACATAGAAAATGTAAGGATAATTTCTCAAGGTTATCAGAGCCGATAGACCTTCTGACTCACTCGTTCTGCAGGGGCACAGATCCAGTTGGCTTGTGGAGATACTGTGAAAGCCTATATGCTAGATGAATGTACCTCTTCTGTTTTTGTTTGCTGGCTAAGCACATAGATCAAAAAGGTGGCATGTCTTTATGAGGCCAAAATTGGGTCCTGTTTCTCATCTTGAATGAGTCAAACTTTATGGTGACAAATAGTCTATAATCGAAGTGGATCAAATCCAAAAGTTTACATTCTCCCAGGTATGTCAAAGTTGAATACGTCTCTGTTGTTACTCAAAACCAAAGAAAATATAGCTTTGGAAAGGTATAGAAACTGAATGTTCTATATAATACCCAGATAGGAACAGCTTTTTGTTTGCCCTCTATGAAATACTTAAATGGAATATGAATTTAAGAATCCATAATGAATGAAATAGTCCTCCATACTGGAGTACATAAAATTATTAATTTACCATGAAAGCCAAAAGTTGAAATGGAATCTATGAAGTATGTTTGCACAAAATGTTAACAAAATGAGAAAAAATTATTTACTAATTTTAAAATGCATGTAATTTCAAGGCACTCAAGAACACTTGAATAAGGCACTTTAAAAAAAACACAGTATTTTTTCTTTATTTTCTTAAAATATATAGGATAAAAAAACATAAGCAGCTATTCCTATGGCACTAGGTATTCAAAAACTTCTTAAAATATGCATGTATGTAGAAGAATGATAACTACATTTTCATTCTAGCTCTTACTTCCTGGAATATCTGTCAATATAGGACACAGTGGAATAACTCCTCTCCAGATGCTTCTTTCTAAAGCAGAAGTTCTTTCTGAACCCAAAGTTCCAAGGTAACTCCAAGTAACTTGTTCAAATGACGACTGAACTTGATACTGCTCACTGTCATTAGAGCTTTGCAGCAAGGAGAAGGGCTCTGTAGTCAGGACTATCTGGATAGAATCCTGGCTCAATCTCTTACAGACTGTGACCTTTGACCAGTTATTTGAACTTTGGTTTCCTCAACTTATTAAAATGCAAACGTTAGTATTAATCACCTTTGAGGACACAACTGTACATGGAACAACAGACTGGTTCCAAATAGGAAAAGGAGTACGTCAAGGCAGGAGATCAATCCTGGGTGTTCATTGGAAGGACTGATGCTAAAGCTGAAACTCCAATACTTCGGCCACCTCATGCGATGAGTTGACTCACTGGAAAAGACTGATGCTGGGAAAGATTGGGGGCGGGAGGAGAAGGGGACGACAGAGAATGAGATGGCTGGATGGCATCACCGACTCTGTGGACATGAGTTTGAGTGAACTCCGGGAGTTGGTGATGGACAGGGAGGCCTGGCGTGCTGTGATTCATGGGGTCGCAAAGAGTCAGACACGACTGAGCGACTGAACTGAACTGAACTGACTGAAGGTTGTATGTTGTCACCCTGCTTATTTAACTTATATGCAGAGTACATCATGAGGAACACTGGGCTGGAAGAAGCACAAGCTGGAATCAAGATTGCTGGGAGAAATATCAATAACCTCAGATATGCAGATGACACCACCCTTATGGCAGAAAGTGAAGAGGAACTCAAAAGCCTCTTGAGGAAAGTGAAAGAGGAGGGTGAAAAGGTTGGCTTGAAGCTCAACATTCAGAAAACAAAGATCATGGCATTGGTCCCATCACTTCATGGCAAATAGATGGGGAAACAGTGGAAACAGTGTCAGACTTTATTTTGGGGGGCTCCAAAATCACTGCGGATGCTGATTGCAGCCATGAAATTAAAAGACGCTTACTCCTTGGAAGGAAAGTTATGACCAACCTAGATAGCATATTAAAAAGCAGAGACGTTACTTTGCCAACCAAGGTCCATCTAGTCAAGGCTATGGTTTTTCCCGTGGTCATGTATGGATGTGAGAGTTGGACTGTGAAGAAAGCTGATAGCCGAAGAATTGATGCTTTTGAACTGTAGTGTTGGAGAAGACTCTTGAGAGTCCCTTGACTGCAAGGAGATCCAACCAGTCCATTCTAAAGGAGATCAGTCCTGAGTGTTCATTGGAAGGACTGATGCTAAAGCTGAAACTCCAATACTTTGGCCACCTCATGCGACGAGTTGACTCACTGGAAAAGACTCTGATGCTGGGAGGGATTGGGGGCGGGAGGAGAAGGGGACGACAGAGAATGAGATGGCTGGATGGCATCATCGACTCTGTGGACATGAGTTTGAGTGAACTCTGGGAGTTGGTGATGGACAGGGAGGCCTGGCGCACTGTGATTCATGGGGTCGCAAGGAGTCAGACACAACTGAGCAACTGAACTGAACTGATGATGATTAAAAGACATAAGACTCACAGAATTGTTTAGTGATGGTGGTGGTAAAAGTGGTCGTGATGGAGGAAAGGAGAAGAGAGTTCAGTCATTCACTAGATACATAAACAATGGATACACAGGTTGGATCCAATTATTGTCGGTCACTCTTGCACACCTATATACATAAAGATACAGTTGACTCTTGAACAACAGGGGTTTGAGCTGTAGGGGCTCACTTATATGCAGGTATTTTTGAAGAAATAACACAATATTACATGATTTGCTAGTAGTTGATTAAATCTCTGAACCCAGAGCCCCTATTTGGAGGTCTGACTATAATGTTATATGTAGATTTTCAACGGTAGAGGGGTTACCATCCGTAACACCCTATTGTTGAAGGGTCAATTGTAAGAATAAAACACACACACCCCCACATACATACAATCATTGGAGATACGTATGTCTCCAATAATATATATTTATTTGTATCATGATATATATATTTTTCAAACTTTCCAACACCCAGGTTGATATCCTGTCTTTGATATCACCGTGTAACTTCCAACATCAAATGAAAAATGTGTAAAGATATGCACGTTTAATTTGATCTCCAGGGGAAACTTGTCAAATATTAATTAATATCACTATCTTTAGATGAAGTAGATACTAAAATGATATTTTGCCATTTCTAGTAGTTTTGTGGTTCTTTGCCTCCTACTTCTTAAAGAAAATACCCATCATCAGAAAGGAACCCCTTCAGATATTCCATCATGAAATATAAAGCCTTGGTTGAATCTATACCTTCTTTTCCCTCCTTCTGTCATAGTTTGCTAGAAGGTGTTTCTTCTATGCACAGTTAATTTCTCTTTCTTGACTCTAGATGCTGCCTTCTCCTACCTTCGCAGTCATTTCAGTTTATATTACATCTATAGCTGCTACTCTATTGTCACACGCTCTCCATAGGCCCCTTCCCATCATCACTGAAATGAAACTTTTTCAGGTCTTCCCCAATATAACAAACACACAAAAAAATAAATGATCTCTTTAAACTAACTCTATTCTTCTAGTTATTACACTGGCTCTCTTCACACTTTCAAGAACAAATTTCTGAAACCAACTTATCTGCAAGCTCTGACTACATGTTCCATCTTGAACTAAGAAATCCTTCCTTCAGTGCAGTTGAGCTCTCACCCCAAGCATCCACCACAAGCCACCTTGCAAAGGACAAAAGACTTTGTGCTGGGAAATCTTAACACAGTTAATAACATACAGCGCTTGTTTTCTCAGGGCTATTTTATGCTGTGCACTGTTCTATTCTTCAGAAAATTCTCTCTTCTACCATACCACGTATGTTATTTTTTCCTCCTCTGTCCTCCATCAATCCTTCTCAATAATTTTTGACGCTTATTATCTATCAACCCATTAAATGTTAATTTTCACATCAGCCATCATCTCTCTAAAAACACATACACACACACAAATATTTACAATTTAAGCTTACTATGTTGTAAGTTTGTACATTCAGTAAATTTCAATACATCCTCACCTGTAGGGAGGTCTCTTAAGTGATTTGAACTCAACATATCCCAAACTGAAATGTTTATTCCCTTCTATCAGATCAATCTCCAACAAAACTCTTTTTTACATTTTTACTTGTGTTCTGCCTCAGAAGTCTTATCACCTAAGAGAAAATCCTGGAAAACATCATCACCACCTCCTCCTGATACCAAGTCAGTTGTCTGATCTTCAGTTTAGTTCAGTCACTTAGTCATGTCCAACTTTTTGCGAGCCCATGGACTGCAGCATGCCAGGCTTCCCTGTCCATCACTAACTCCGGGAGATTGCTCAAATTCACGTCCACTGAGTCAGTGATGCCATCCAACAATCTCATCCTCTGTCATCCCCTTCTTCTCCTGCCCTCAATCCTTCCCAGCATCAGGGTCTTTTCAAATGAGTCAGCCCCTCATCAGGTGGCCAAATACTGGAGTTTCAGCTTCAGAATCGATCCTTCCAATGAATATTCAGGACTTATTTCCTTAAGTTTGATATCCTTGCTGTCCAAGGGAATCTCAAGATTCTTCTCCAACACCACAATTCAAAAGCACCAATTCTTAAGCACTAAGCTTTCTTTATTGTCCAACTCACACATCCATACATGACTACTAGAAAAACCATAGCTTTGACTAAATAGACTTTGTCCGTAAAGTAATGTCTCTGCTTTTTAATATGCTATCTATGTTGGTCATAACCTTCCTTCCAAGGAGTAAGTGTCTTTTAATTTTATGGCTGCAATGACCATATGCAGTGATTTTGGAGCCCAAAAAAACAAAGTCTGGCACCGTTTCTCCATCTATTTCCCATGAAGTGATGGGATCAGATGCCTTGATCTTAGTTTTCTGAATGTTGAGCTTTAAGCCAACTTTTTCACTCTCCTCTTTCACTTTCATCAAGAGACTCTTTAGTTCTTCTTCACTTTTTGCCATAAGGGTGGTGTCATCTGCATATCTGAAGTTATTGATATTTCTCTCTGCAATCTTGATTCCAGCTTGTGCTTAATCCAGTCTGATGTTTCTCATGATATACTCTGCATATAAGTTAAATAAGCAGGGTTACAATATACAGCCTTGATGTACTCCTTTACCAATTTGGAATCATTTTTTTGTTACATGTCTGG
This sequence comes from Moschus berezovskii, assembly GCF_049115385.1. NCBI lineage: Eukaryota > Metazoa > Chordata > Mammalia > Artiodactyla > Moschidae > Moschus > Moschus berezovskii. Next base: position 26,766,319 of record NC_142485.1, on the reverse strand, counting down.
TTCTAACTGTTGCTTCTTGACCTGCATACAGATTTCTCAAGAGGTAGAAGAATTTTCCATAGTTTGTTGTGATCCACATAGTCAAAGGTTTTAGCGTAGTCTATGAAGCAGTAGATATTTTTCTGAAATTCTGTTGCTTTTTCCATAATCCAATAGGTGTTGGCAATTTGGTCACTGGTTCCTCAACCTTTTCTAAATCCAGCTTAAACATCTGGAAGCTCTCAGTTCACATACTGTTGAAGACTAGTTTGGAGAATTTTGAGCATTACTTTGCTAGCATGTGAGACAAGTGCAATTGTGTGGCAGTTTGAACATTCTTTGGCATTGCCTTTCTTTGGGCTTGGAATGAAAACTGAACTTTTCCAGCCCTGTGGCCACTGCTGAGTTTTCCAGATTTGCTGGCATATTGAGTACAGCACTTTCACAGCATTATCTTTTAGGATTTGAAGTAGTTCAGCTGAAATTCTATCACCTGCACTAACTTTGTTCGCAGTAATGCTTCCTAAGGCCCACTTGACTTCACACTCTAGGACGTCTGGTGCTAGGTGGGTGATCACACCATTGTCATTATCTGTGTCATTAAGATCATTTCTATATAGTTCTTCTATTTATATTTGCCACCTCTTCGAATATCTTCTGCTTCTGTTAGGTCCATACCGTTTCTTCCTTTATTATGCCTATCTCTGCATGAAATGTTCCCTTGGTATCTCTAATTTTCTTGAAGAGATCTCTAGTCGTTCCCATTCTATTGTTTTCCTCTTTTTCTTTGCACTGATCACTTAGGAAGGCTTTCTTGTCTCTCCTTGTTATTCTTTGGAACTCTGCATTCAGATGAATATATCTTTCTATTTCTCCTTTGCCTTTTGCTTCTCTTCTTTCTTCAGCCATTTGTAAGATTTCCTCAGACAACCAGTTTTCATTTTTGCACTTATTTTGGGGGGAGATGATTTTGATCACCACCTCCTGTACAAATCAAACCTCCGTCCATAGATCTTCAGGCACTCTATCAGCTCTAATCCCTTGAATCTCTTTGTCTGATCTTCGCAGTTGCAATTGCTACTCAACTCTTTTCTGTCCTAGGTTCTATATTAATCTGGACCTCCATTATTTTCCTTCCACAGCATGCCCAAAATATCTCCTTTCTATTACACATTCTGTACCCTTACAATAGATTTCTCATATTGCAGCCAGTCTCCTTCTTAACACAGCACCGCCCTGTATAAGACTTGAAAGACCCCCATGACTTCTTTATTTTTTTTATTTATTTTATTTATTTATTTATTTATTTTTTTAACCCTTTTTTAAAAAATTTTTTATTGGAGGCAAATTATTTTACAATATTATATTGGTTGGTTTTGCCATACATTGATATGAATTTGCCCCGGGTTTACATAAGTTCCCCCTCCTGAACCCCCCTCCCACCTCCCTCCTCCCTTTATCCTCCCTCTGGGTCATCCCCGCATGCCAGCCCCGAGCATCCTATAACATGCATTGACCCTGAACTAGTGATTCGTTTCACATATGACAACATACGTGTTTCAATGCCATTCTCCCAAATCATCCCACCTTCACCCTCTCCCATAGAGTCCCAAAGACTGTTCTATACATCTGTGTCTCTTTTGCTGTCTCGTATACAGGGTTATCATTTCGATCTTTCTAAATTCCATATATATGTGTTAGTATACTGTATTGGTGTTTTTCTTTCTGGCTTACTTCACTCTGTATAATAGGCTCCAGTTTCATCCACCTCATTAGAACTGATTCAAATGTATTCTTTTTAATGGCTGAATAATACTCCATTGTGTATATGTACCAAAGCTTTCTTATCCATTCGTAAAGACCCCCATGACTTCTGACTGTTGAACTATAACTAAAGGTCCTTGGATAGCTTCCAAAGTCCTCTGCCATCTCAGTTCTACCTACTTCTTCACTCCTCCTTTGTCAATATTTTCCCTGTGCTCTATCCTTCAACAATGTTGAGTTTCTTCATATTCTTCATGTCTGTGCTCTTTTTTTTTTTGCCTCAAGGCCACTTCATCACTAACTGCACCCTCTTAATCATTCTTTCTCTCTTCATCTGGAGAAGGGATTCTCATGTTGGCAAGACTAAGCATAAATGTGACCTCTGCCAAAAGGTCTTCTCTGACCTCTGTTTTTGAAAAAGCTTTCCTTCTGTGTGTGCTTCAGTCCCCACATTATTATATTTACTTGTTGACTGATGATCTTCCTTGCTGGTCTGTCCCCTCCAGTGTTACTTATTTTGTAGGATCATGTCTATTCACTGCTCTATGCTTAGCACTGAGGCAAGGCATGGATAATTTAACCACTGTCAGGAAAATCAAAATGTGAATACAATCATTGTTAAATGAAATGCATTAAAGAAAGCTTCATATGATTAAAAATGAAAATTAAGAAGGTGATTGGATTCTTATATATAATGATTATTAAAATTATGGAGGATTGATAGTGACCAAATCCTTCTAAAAATACCTAGACTGTGAAGAAAGCTGAGAGCCGAAGAATTGATGCTTTTGAACTGTGGTGCTGGAGAAGACTCTTGAGAGTCCCTTGGACTGCAAGGAAATCCAACCAGTCCATTCTAAAGGAGATCAATCCTGGGCGTTCATTGGAAGGACTGATGCTAAAGCTGAAGCTCCAATACTTTGGCCACCTCACGTGACGAGTTGACTCACTGGAAAAGAGTCTGATGCTAGGAGGGATTGGGGGTAGGAGGAGATGGGGACGACAGAGAATGAGATGGCTGGATGGCATCATCAACTCGATGGACATGAGTTTGAGTGAATTCCGGGAGTTGGTGATGGACAGGGAGGCCTGATGTGCTGTGGTTCATGGGTTCGCAAAGAGTCGGACATGACTAAGCGACTGAACTGAACTGAACTGAACTGAATGTCAATAAAAGTATTGTAATTTGGAACTTTGTTAATGTGAAGTAGTTCATTGTTTCCAACATAAATAATTAAGAAGTGACTAACAGTAAAGCAAGAAACAAGCAGAATTTTTTTTTTTTATTGGAGGCTAATTATTGCTTGGTTTTGCCATACATTGACATGAATCTGCCCCGGGTGTACATGAGTTCCCCCTCCTGAACCTCCCTCCTCCCTTTATCCTCCCTCTGGGTCATCCCCGCACACCAGCCCCGAGCATCCTGTAACATGCATCGACCCTGAACTGGCGATTCGTTTCACATATGATAATATACATGTTTCAATGCCATTCTCCCAAAAAATCCCACCCTCACCCTCTCCCACAGAGTCCTAAAGACTGTTCTATACATCTGTGTCTCTTTTGCTGTCTCGTATACAGGGTTATCATTTCCATCTTTCTAAATTCCATGTATATGCGTTAGTATACTATATTGGTGTTTTTCTTTCTGGCTTACTTCACTCTGTATAATAGGCTCCAGTTTCATCCACCTCATTAGAACTGATTCAAATGCATTCTTTTTAATGGCTGAATAATACTCCATGTGTATATGTACCAAAGCTTTCTTATCCATTCGTCTGCAGATGGACATCTAGGTTGCTTCCATGTCCTGGCTATTATAAACAGTGCTGCGATGAACATTGGAGTACATGTGTCTCTTTCAATTCTGGTTTCCTAGGTGTGTATGACCAGGAGTGCGATTGCTGGATCATATGGCAGTTCTATTTCCAGTTTTTTGAGGAATCTCCACACTGTTCTCCATAGTGGCTGTACTAGTTTGCATTCCCACCAACAGTGTAAGAGGGTTCCCTTCTCTCCACACCCTCTCCAGCATTTATTGCATGTAGACTTTTGGATAGCAGCCATTCTGACTGGTGTGAAATGGTATCTCACTGTGGTTTTGATTTGCATTTCTCTGATTATGAGGGATGTTGAGCATTTTTTCTTGTGTTTGTTAGCCATCTTTATGTCTTCTTTGGAGAAATGTCTGTTTAGTTCTTAGGCCCATTTTTTGATTGGGTCACTTATTTTTCTGGAATTGAGCTACAAGAGCTGCTTGTATATTTTGGAGGTTAATCCTTTATCAGTTGTTTCATTTGCTATTATTTTCTCCCATTCTGAAGGCTGTCTTTTCACCTTACTTATAGTTTCCTTTGCTGTGCAGAAGCTTTTGATTTTAATTAGGTCCCATTTGTTTATTTTTGCGTTTATTTCTGATATTCTGGGAGGTGGGTCTTGGAGGATCCTGCTGTGATTTGTCAGAGAGTGTTTTGCCTACATTCTCCTCTAGGTGTTTTATAATTTCTGGTCTTACATTTAGCTCTCTAATCCATTTTGAGTTTATTTTGGTGTATGGTGTTAGGAAGTGTTCTAGTTTCATTCTTTTACAAGTGGCTGACCAGTTTTCCCAGCACCACTTGTAGGAAGCAAGCAGAATTTGATGTGGCATTTTTATGAACCACCTGAAAGGAAGCAACAGTTAGAACTGGACATGGAAATACAGACTGGTTCCAAATAGGAAAAGGAGTACATCAAGGCTGTATATTGTCACTCTGCTTATTTAACTTATATGCAGAGTACATCATGAGGAACGCTGGGCTGGAAGAAGCACAAGTTGGAATCAAGATTGCTGGGAGAAATATCAATAACCTCAGATATGCAGATGACACCACCCTTATGGCAGAAAGTAAAGAAGAACTAAAGAGCCTCTTGATGAAAGTGAAAGAGAAGAGGGAAAAAGTTGGCTTAATGCTCAACATTCAGAAAACTAAGATCATGGCATCCAGTCCCATCACTTCATGGCAAATAGATGGGGAAACAGTGGAAACAGTGTCAGACTTTATTTTGGGGGGGGCTCCAAAATCACTGCAGATGGTAACTGCAGCCATGAAATTAAAAGACGCTTACTTCTTGGAAGGAAAGTGATAACCAACCTAGATAGCATATTGAAAAGCAGAGACATTACTTTGCCAACAAAGTTCTGTCTAGTCAAGGCTATGGTTTTTCCAGTAGTCATGTATGGATGTGAGAGTTGGACTATGAAGAAAGCTGAGGGCTGAAGAATTGATGCTTTTGAACTGTGGTGCTGGAGAAGACTCTTGAGAGTTCTTTGGACCGCAAGGAGATCCAACCAGTCCATCCTAAAGGAGATCAATCCTGGGTGTTCATTGGAAGGACTGATGTTGAAGTTGAAACTCCAATACTTTGGCCACCTGATGCAAAGAGCTGACTCATTGGAAAAGACCCTGATGATGGGAAATATTGAGGGTAGGAAGAGAAGGGGACGATAGAGGATGAGATGGTTGGATGGCATGACTGACACAATGGACATGGGTTTGGGTAGACTCTGGGAGTTGGTGATGGACAGGGAGGCCTGGTGTGCTGCAGTCCATAGGGTCGCAAAGAGTTGGACACGACTGAGTGACTGGACTGGACTGAATTGAACTGAACACCTATGTTAAGAAATGTCCTAAAAAGTAAAACCCATGAAAAGCAGCAATTACTTTTTGTTTGGTGATTTTCAAAATAATTTGTAAATAGCATATTTCAAAATGCTCTCAATTTATTAAACTGTTTGGTCATTGGGTAGAACTTTAATAAATGTCTCTCTGACTGTAGGTTCATTTATAATAATATAAAGTGTGTTGTCTTAGAAATCAACTTTATGCATACAAACTTAGTTTTAAAATTATTAATTTTAAAATATACTCAGCTGTTTCTATGTCTTATAATTTTACTAAAATAAATTTTTTCAGTTTTCAGTCACTTAGAGTTTATATCTTATCTTCAAATATCACACTGTTTATGTTTTCCATCCTAGCATATTTGACCATCATCAGCCTTTTATTGACCTGATTTCCCTATACCTGTGTTCTCTCCACTAGTTGTTAAACTCTGTGTCTAGAAATATGAACCTTTTAAGGCATATATGTTTACACATATACACATACACTCTTACATCTATATAGTAAAATCACACTCCAGAAATGTTGTAACTAAACTAAATCAGTGTATGCAAGTACCCCTTTCCTCAAAACTCTAACACTGGCATCGTTTTTTTCAAAAATGGCCAATTTTTGAAAACTGTAAAAATATAAAAAATGACCTCTTGTCTAGACTCTTACTTCCTTAGTAGTGATAATGAGTTGTTTTCCTATTTCCTGACCATTTGCATTTCTTCTTTTGTGAATTGTCATTTAAGTTTTCTTGCCCATTTGATAACTAGGGCAAATCACCCTTTGCTTTAGTGATTTATAAACATTCTTGACGTATTAAGATGACCGCACCTATTTCATGTTGCAAATATATGCCCCAACTCATGTCAAGCTCTTTTTCTAGTTTACAGTGGTAATTTACTAGAGCAAAACTTCAAAATTTTATATTTCGACAGACTCAGACTTAGGGAACAAATTTATGTTTACTAGGGGGAAGGATTTGGAGAAGGCAATGGCAAGCCACTCCGGTACTCTTGCCTAGAAAATCCCATGGATGGAGGAGCCTGGTAGGCTGCAGTCCGTGGGGTCGCTACGACTGAGCGACTTTACTTTCACTTTTCACTTTCACACATTGGAGAAGGAAATGGCAACCCACTCCAGTGTTCTTGCCTGGAGAATCCCAGGGAAGGGGGAGCCTGGTGGGCTTCCGTCTATGGGGTCACACAGAGTCGGACACGACTGAAGTGACTTAGCAGCAGCAGCAGCAGCAGGGGGAAGGATCAGGGGAAGGGAAAATAGGGAGTTTGGGATGGACAGGTACATGCTGCTGTATTTAAACTGGATAACCAACAAGGACCTACTGTATAACACAGGAAACTCTGCTCAGCGTAATGTGGCAGCCTGGACGGGAGGGGCGTTTGGGGGAGAATGCGTATAGGTATAAGTATGGTCCCTTTGCTGTCCACCTGAAATTATCCCAACATTGCTAATCAGCTATACTCCAATATAAAATAAAAAGTTTTTTTTAATTAGAAAAAAAAAAGAACTATGTGTTTCATCTTTGGAATTTACAGAACAATTTATGTGCATACATGTAACACATATTAACCAAAGTGAACTGATAAAATGTGCTAGTGAAAATGCATTGGTAAAAAGAAACAGTGCAGTCAAACTTTGTAGTAAAATTCATTTTTAAGTTGGAGGTTTCCTGGATTTCAAGAGGTAGAAAACACAGCCTTGAGTCCAAATGTTTATGTGTAGCATCAGAACTGAAGAATACCTCTCCCTATTTTTATGTGGAGAGAATAAACAGTTTAAAAAATATCCTCTAAACAAAACCAGACTCCAAATGTCCATGTCTCTCATATAAAAGTTAGCTTCAGATCAATAAACATTTTATTGAGCATTTAACCATTATATGCACCAGGTGCTGACATAGACCCTAGGGACACATCAGTGAGTAGTATGCAGAAGCAAATACCATAATGGATGGGCAGACCATATTATGACTGCATTCATGTGTTAGCCTTAATTCCCACCAGGGCATTTGACCCTTGGAACTGAAGAACAGAAGCTGGTCTATATTTTTGCCTGGAAAAAATTTAGTATCTACATTTCTCTATCTCTCCACTACCATATATCGCTTCCCTTCCTCTATTTCTCTAAAAAGCTTCATGAAGATTTGATAAACGCTAGGAGAAGGCACTGGCAAGCCACTCCAGTACTCTAGCCTGGAAAATCCCATGGATGGAGGAGCCTGGTAGGCTGCAGTCCGTGGGGTCGCTAAGGGTCGGACACGACTGAGCGACTTCACTTTCACTTTTCACTTTCACACATTGGAGAAGGAAATGGCAACCCACTCCAGTGTTCTTGCCTGGAGAATCCCAGGGACGGGGCAGCCTGGTGGGCTTCCGTCTATGGGGTCACACAGAGTCGGACACGACTGAAGTGACTTAGCAGCAGCAGCAGCAGCAAGTTTATACATATAAAATACATGAGGACATCTGAAGACTGCTATTTGAAGAGTGATTTATCACTTTTACTTACTCCCATATAATTCATATTTAGTACTGCAGATATCTATACATTTTATTTTTCTGCACTTTTGTGGTTATTTAACATAAATAATTTGGTGATTTCATCTCTTCTCAAGTTTCTATGTTCTTATATTTCCACCAATTTTTTTGTGTACTTTTCTTACCAACAGAAACACTTGACCATATCTGAAATTGATATATGGGGCAGTACTTGAGAGAGGTATGTGAAACTCAATTCCTGCTCTTGGTGAGAGGCATCTGCAGGTCTTTGTCAAAATAATTATCAAGACTGCATGGATCCACATAATGTGTTTTAGATTCACCCCACACATAACTCAGCCCAAACCACGATATATGCTGCCAAACACTTAAAAATATATAATACAATGTAGTATCTCATAGTTGTTCATTCAGACATGACCCAAATTTGTTAAGCAAACAAAGTTTACCTGGTTAATGTGGTTGGCCTTTGGGCTACGTTCTAAATGGAGCAGAAACATAAAGACGAATTGCCTCTTGCCATCATAAATCTAAATAAACATATTGGTATAATTGAATCCATCTTTTGACACAGGATTCCAGAATGCTACACTTTTGGTTTTAAATGTTCCTCTGAAAAGGGAATATAATGATGCCTCCCTATCGCTTTCTCCAATCTCCTGGCCTATTCTCAGCAGCAGTAAAATGCATCCCCTTTCAAACTCCCCTCTCGTGTTCCTTCTTCAGCAGATATTCCACAGTAAGTCTGGTTTTTTCACCTATGCCCAGTGTGACTTACCATTTTCACATGGTTCTTTTCACACCTCCTGTCCCCAGAAAATAGCACTCTTGCTTCTCTTCATTCATTTATCCAAATATAATGAGCACCTATTCTAAGTCAGGAATGAAGTTAGGCACAGAGATAGATTGGTGGATAAGGCTTAAATAGTGTTATCCATGGAGTTTTCTTGTGATATGTATACTTCTGTTTCTCAGCACAAACAATCATTGGGAAAAAGTTTACCCAAAAGTGGTACCATCATGGACTGGATAAATTCAGTAAGAACTCCAATAAGAGGTAAGATGAGAGTGCAAAATACTTCAAGGAAACCATTAAAAAAAAAAAAAAAAAGACAACCTACAGAATGAAAGAAGATATGTGCAAATGATGTAACCAACAAGAGATTAACTTCAAAAATATACAAACAGCACATACAGCTCAACATTAAAAAAAAAAAAAACAATCAACAAAATGGGCAGAAGACCTAAATAGACATTTCTCCAAAGAAGACATACAGACAGCCAAAAGGAATGAAAAGATGTTCAGTGTAGCTAATTATTAGAAAAATGTAACTCAACACTGCAATGAGATATCACCACACTTCAGTCAGAATGGCCATCATCAAAAAGACTACAAATAATAAATGCTGGAGAGAATGCAAAGAAAAAGAAGCCCTCCTACACTGTTGGTGGGAATGTAAATTGGTGCAAACACTATGGTGAACAGTATGGAGTTTCCTTAAAAAAACTAAAAATAGAGTTAGCATATGATCCTGCAATCCCATGCCTGGGCATTTATTCAGAGAAAAATATAATTTTTAAAAGATACATGTACCCCAATGTTAAAATTTAAAAGTCAGCTGAATTTTTCTATAATGCAACAAAATATTGGAAAATAAAAAATTAATGTCCTTCATAAAGTATTTAAAAATAATTTCAAGAAAAATCGGGTATCATCACTACAGAAAACTACAAAATATTACTGAAAAATATTAAAGGGTAAACAATCTGAGACACAGCCCATGTTCATAGATTATAAGGTCAATATTGAGATGTTAATTCTTCCCAAATTATTTACAGGTTCAGTATAGCACCAAACATAATTCTAGCAGACATTTTTTGCAGAAATCCACAAGCCAACTCTAAAATTTACATTTAAATGAAAACAAGCAAAAATAAAAATGAAACAGAAAGCAACAAAGTCACAGAACTCGTATTATCTGATTTTTAAGACTAACAATACTATGTGTATTAGCTTACAATCAACAAATAGAACAGAATAGTGAGAATAAAACTAGATCCCAGTCATCTTATTTTACACAAAGGTAAATGGGAAATGGGATTTTTTTCAACAAATGGCAAAAAAAAGTAACAAATGATAAAGTTAAATTTAAACTCTTGTTTCACACCACACACAAAAATTAGTTTGCAGTAGTTTGTGTATACAAATAAGCACAAAAACTACAACCATGAAGCTTTTGGAAAAGAAAAGGAAATCTATTGAAAATTATTAGACAAGCAACAGAGTAGAAGAAAATATTTGCCAAAGATATCTCTAACACAAGGCTTATATCCAGAATTTGTAAAGAATTCCTATATCCAATAATGAAAGAACAATGAGGTGTAAAGTTCCACACAGGTTGCCAGTTTCACACTTTAGAGTTGTCATTCGATCTTAGCAACAACAACAAAATTCTGAACAGACTGGAAAATTGACTGTTCTTTGGAATCCATAATATGGAGAGAACTCAGGGCAAATCACTGCCCTTAAGACTGAAGAGTCATACAGACAAGCAGACAGAGTCGCAGCTCCACTGATCAGAGACCCCGGAGCAGAAAGTGCCAGAGTAGGAACACCTGAACCTTAATGGTGAATTACCCAAGGCTAAGTTAGACAGTAACAAAGGGCAAAATGATAGGATACTGAATGAGGAATTCCCCAGGTCTGTAGGGGCCCAGTATGCTACTGGAGCTCAGTGGAGAAATAACTCTAGAAGGAATGAAGGGATGGAGCAAAAGCAAAACCAATACCCAGTTGTGGATGTGACCAGTGATAGAAGCAAGGTCCGGTGCTGTAAAGAGCAATATTGCATAGGAACCTGGAATGTTAGGTCCATGAATCAAGGCAAATTGGAAGTGGTCAAACAGGAGATGGCAAGAGTGAACATAGACATTCTAGGAATCAGCGAACTAAAATGGACTGGAATGGGTGAATTTAACCCGGATGACCATTATATCTACTACTGTGGGCAGGAATCCCTTAGAAGAAATGGAGTAGCCATCATGGTCAACAAAAGAGTCCGAAATGCAGTACTCGGATGCAATCTTAAAAACGACAGAATGATTTCTGTTCGTTTCCAAGGCAAACCATTCAATATTACAGTAATCCAGGCCTATGCCCCAACCAGTAACGCTGAAGAAGCCGAAGTTGAGCAGTTCTATGAAGACCTACAAGACCTTTTAGAACTAACACCCAAAAAAGATGTCCTTTTCATTATAGGGGACTGGAATGCAAAAGTAGGAAGTCAAGAAACACCTGGAGTAACAGGCAAATTTGGCCTTGGAGCACGGAATGAAGCAGGGCAAAGGCTAATAGAGTTTTGTCAAGAGAATGCACTGGTCATAGCAAACACCCTCTTCCAACAACACAAGAGATGACTCTACACATGGACATCACCAGATGGTCAACACCGAAATCAGATTGATTATATTCTTTGCAACCAAAGATGGAGAAGCTGTATACAGTTAGCGAAAAGAAGACCAGGAGCTGACTGTGGCTCAGATCATGAACTCCTTATTGCGAAGTTCAGACTGAAATTGAAGAAAGTAGGGAAAACCACTAGACCATTCAGATATGACCTCAATCAAATCCCTTATGATTATACAGTGGAAGTGAAAAATAGATTTAAGGGACTAGATCTGATTGATAGAGTGCCTGATGAACTCTGGACGGAGGTTCGTGACATTGTACAGGAGACAGGGACCAAGACCATCCCCATGGAAAAAAAATGCAAAAGAGCGAAATGGCTGTCTGAGGAGGCCTTACAAATAGCTGTGAAAAGAAGAGAGGCGAAAGGCAAAGGAGAAAAGGAAAGATATAAGCATCTGAATGCAGAGTTCCAAAGAATAGCAAGGAGAGATAAGAAAGACTTCCTCAGTGATCCATGCAAAGAAATAGAGGAAAACAACAGAATAGGAAAAACAAGAGACCTCTTCAAGAAAATTAGAGATTCCAAGGGAACATTTCATGCAAAGATGGGCTCAATAAAGGACAGAAATGGTATGGACCTAACAGAAGCAGATAACGTGATCACTGACCTAGAGCCAGACATCATGGAATGTGAAGTCAAGTGGGCCTTAGAAAGCATCACTACGAACAAAGCTAGTGGAGGTGATGGAATTCCAGTTGAGCTATTTCAAGTCTTGAAAGATGATGCTGTGAAAGTGCTGCACTCAATATGCCAGCAGATTTGGAAAACTCAGCAGTGGCCACAGGACTGGAAGAGGTCAGTCTTCATTCCAATCCCAAAGAAAGGCAATGCCAAAGAATGCTCAAACTACCACACGATTGCACTCATCTCACACGCTAGTAAAGTCATGCTCAAAATTCTCCAAGCGAGGCTTCAGCAGTATGTAAACTGTGAACTCCCAGATGTTCAAGCAGGTTTTAGAAAAGGCAGAGGCACCAGAGATCAAATTGCCAACATCCGCTGGATCATGGAGAAAGCAAGAGAGTTTCAGAAAAACATCTATTTCTGCTTCATTGACTATGCCAAAGCCTTTGACTGTGTGCATCACAATAAACTGTGGAACATTCTGAAAGAGATGGGAATCCCAGACCACCTGACCTGCCTCTTGAGAAACCTGTATGCAGGTCAGGAAGCAACAGTTAGAACTGGACATGGAACAACAGACTGGTTCCAAATAGGAAAAGGTGTACGTCAACATTGTATATTGTCACCTTGCTTATTTAACTTATATGCAGAGTACATCATGAGGAACGCTGGGCTGGAAGAAGCACAAGCTGGAATCAAGATTGCTGGGAGAAATATCAATAACCTCAGATATGCAGATGATACTACCCTTATGGCAGAAAGTGAAGAGGAACTCAAAAGCCTCTTGAGGAAAGTGAAAGAGGAGAGTGAAAAGGTTGGCTTGAAGCTCAACATTCAGAAAACAAAGATCATGGCATCTGGTCCCATCACTTCATGGGAAATAGATGGAAAAACAGTGGAAACAGTGTCAGACTTTATTTTTTTGGGCTCCAAAATCACTGCGGATACTGATTGCAGCCATGAAATTAAAAAACGCTTGCTCCTTGGAAGGAAAGTTATGACCAACCTTGATAGTATATTAAAAAGCAGAGACATTACTTTGCCAACCAAGGTCCGTCTAGTCAAGACAATGTTTTTTCCCGTGGTCATGTATGGATGTGAGAGTTGGACTGTGAAGAAAGCTGATCGCCGAAGAATCGGTGCTTTTGAACTGTGGTGTTGGAGAAGACTCTTGAGAGTCCCTTATACTGCAAGGAGATCCAACCAGTCCATTCTAAAGGAGATCAATCCTGGATGTTCATTGGAGGGACTGATGCTAAAGCTGAAACTGCAATACTTTGGCCACCTCATGCGACAAGCTGACTCACTGGAAAAGACTCTGATGCTGGGAAAGGTTGGGGGCGGGAGGAGAAGGGGACGACAGAGAATGAGATGGCTGGATGGCATCACCGACTCTGTGGACTTGAGTTTGAGTGTACTCCGGGAGTTGGTGATGGACAGGGAGGCCTGGTGTGCTGTGATTCATGGGGTCGCGGAGAGTCAGACACGACTGAGCGACTGAACTGAAGTTAGACAAGTCCAAGTTCGAGCATTAAAAACTCGAGGGGGACCCAGTTGTAGGGAGGGTCTACAATATTGTGAGAGTTGCCTCAAGGAACTCGATCAGATTCCCACAGAAAAACCCCACAAACTTCTGGCAAGGGGGAGGGGGACAGAATCATTTTGAAATAGGGAAGACCTCTCTGTGGTTAAAAAGGCTTGCCCATGTTAGGGGAAACTAGTTAACCTAACCTTAACTTGCTGGGGTATGATCAGAGCCTAACTAAGCAGGGAAAGGGAAACCCCCAACTCCAGCAGAGTCTAGCCATCCTGTCCCATGTGAGGCAAAAATAAAACTAAAACTGAAACCTAATCCTGGGACTGTTCCTCACCCAACACCTCACAACAGTAAAGACCTATTTAAACCACATCACTCAAGGTTTATTTAAGCAGTTCCTTTTATTCATATTCAGGAGCATCATATGCAGCTATTAAAGAAATTTACAATGCATGTCAAAAGGAAAAAGAAACAATTTGAAGAGACAGAGCAAGGATCATAATCAGACTTGGCAGGAATGTTGGAATGATAAGATCAGAAATTTTAAACGATGGTCAATAGGCTAAGCAATCTAATGGATAAGCAGACAGCATGCAAGAAGAGAAGGCAATATAAGTAGAGAGGAAAATCCAAGAAAGACTCAAAAAGAGATGCTAGAGATAAACACTGTCACAGAAATGAAGAATGCCTTTGACGGGTTACCAGCAGACTGGTTGTGGCTGAGGAAAGCATCTCTGAACTAGATGATATATAAATAGAATTCATGAAGAGAACAAAGACTGGGGGAAGAAAAACAGAATAGGTTACCCAAGGATTGTGGCACAACTCCAAAAGATATAACCTAAAGTCATGAGACTACCAGAAGGAGAAGAGAGAGAAAAAGAAAGAGAAGAAATATTTAAAACAGTAATAAAAATTTCTCAGAGATCAACAAATGGTGTGGAGCAACTGAACATCTACATAGAAAAAAAATGGGGATAGACACAGACCTTACATCTTTCACAAAAATTAAGTTAATACGGATCAGAGACCTAAATGTAAAACACAAAACTATAAAGTTCCTAGAAGATAACACAGGTGAAAATCTAGATGACCTTGGATATGGCGATGCCTTTTTAGTTATGACACCAAAAGCAGACTCCTAGAAAAAGAAATCATCGATAAGCTAGACTGTATTAAAATAAAACATTTCTGCTCTGCCAAAGATAATGTCAAGAGGAAGGAAAGACATGCCATCAACTGGGAGAAAATATCTTCAAAAGACACATCTGATAAAGGACTGCTATTTAAAATATATAAAGAAATTTAAACACTCAACTGTAGGAAAATAAACAACTTGAATTAAAAGGGAACCAAATACCTTAACAGACACTTCATCAAAGAAGGTATACAGGTAGCAAACAAGAATATGAAATGATGTTCCACAAATATCATCATGGAAATGCAAATTAAAACAATGAGATACCACTATACAACTACTGGAATGACGAAAGTTCAGAACACTAACACCACCAGATGCTGGCAAGGAGGTGAAGCAGAAGGAACTCACTCATTGCTGATGGAAGGCACAATGGTACAACCACTTTGGAAAATAGCAAGGTGGTTTCTTACAAAAATAAACATACTATTAACAGGTGATCCATGAATTTCTCTCCTTTGGATTTACCCAAAGAAGTTTAAAATTTGTGCCCACACAAAAATGTGATCATGAATGTTATTTGCAGCTTTACATGTAACTGTCAAAACTAGGAAGCAACCAAGATGTCCTTCAATTGGTGAAGGGAGAAATAAACTATGGTACAGTGACACAAAAGAATGTGATCCAACACTAAAAAGAAATGAGCTATTAAGCCATGAAAAGACACGGAGGGAACTTAAATGTATACTACTAAGTAAAATCAGCCATCTGACAAGGCTAACAACTGTTTGATTCCTGCTGCATGTCATTTCGAAAAAGGCAAAAATGTGGAGACATAAAAGAACAGTGACTGCCAGGGAGAGAGGGCAGAAGACTGAATAGGCAGAGCACAGAGGACTTTCAGGGCAGTAAAAATATTAAGTGTGATATTATAATGGTGGACATTTATCTAAAGCCACTGAATTTACAACACATAGTATAGAGTGAACACTAAACTACGGACTTAGAATAATCCATATATTGTGTCAGTGTAGATTTACCCTTAGTAAAAAAAAAAAAATAACCACTCCCAGCTGGTGATGTTGATATTGGGGGAGGCTATATACTTCTGTGGGTAAGGAGAAAACGGAAAATCTCTGTACCATCCTCTTAGTTTTGTTGTAAACCTAAAATTACTCTAAAAATAAAGTTTTTAACTTTATAAAAGGACAATCAACCTTATATGAAATATTTTAGCAGATATTCGGAAAAGGATTACAAATAGCCAATATTTACAGGAAAAAGTGTTCAATACTGTTAGCCATAAGGGAAAAGGTGACAAAATTAAATACAATAAGATATATAAGACAGAAAAAATTAATGAGAGACTTTATATTTTGGGCTCCAAAATCACTGCAGATGGTGACTGCAGCCATGAAATTAAAAGACGCTTGCTCCTTGGAAGAAAAGTTAAGACCAACCTAGAAAATATATTAAAAAGCAGAGATGTTACTTTGCCAACAAAGGTCTGTCTAGTCAAAGCAATGGTTTTTCCAGTAGTCATGTATGGATGTGAGAGTTGGACTGTAAAGAAAGCTGAGTGCCGAAGAATTGATGCTTTTGAACTGTGGTGTTGGAGAAGACTCTTGACAGTCCCTTGGACTGCAAGGAGATCCAACCAGTCCATCCTAAAGGAGATCAGTCCTGAATATTCATTGGAAGGACTATTGCGGAAGCTGAAACTCCAATACTTTAACCACTTGATGCAAAGAACTGACCATTGGAAAAGACCTTGATATTAGGAAAGATTGAAGGCAGGAGGAGAAGGGGATGACAAAGAATGAGATGGCTGGATGGCATCAACTCAATGGACATGAGTTTGAGTAAGCTCTGGGAACTGGTGATGGACAGGGAATCCTGGTGTGCTGCAGTCCATGGGGTCGCAAAGAGTTGGACATGACTGAACGACTGAACTGAACTGAACATGTCAAGGATTTATAACAACTAGAACTCTCATATATTGTTAGAATGTAAAATGGCAGCATCACTTTGAAAAAAATTTTATTATAAAACTAACAAACCCCAAGGCTCTGTAATTCCAATTCTAGTTTTCACTAAAAGAAGCAAAAATATATGCCCACAAAAACCTACATAATATATTCATAATTGCCAAAATTTTTCAATCAGTGCTCCATAGCAAATATTGTTTTATAGACCCATATCTGTAAGTTATGGTTCAGTTCAGTTCAGTTCAGTAGCTCAGTCGTGTCCGACTCTTTGCGACCCCATGAATCACAGCACGCCAGGCCTCCCTGTCCATCACCAACTCCTGGAGTTCACTCAAACTCATGTCCATCGAATTGGTGATACCATCCAGCCATCTCATTCTCTGTCGTCCCCTTCTCCTCCCACCCCCAATCCCTCCCAGCATCAGAGTCTTTTCCAGTGAGTCAACTCTTCGCATGAGATGGTCAAAGTATTGGAGTTTCAGCTTTAGCATCAGTCCTTCCAATGAACACCCAGGATTGATCTCCTTTAGAATGGACTGGTTGGCTCTCCTTGCAGTCCAAGGGACTCTCAAGAGTCTTCTCCAGCACCACAGTTCAAAAGCATCAATTCTTCGGCGATCAGCTTCCTTCACAGTCCAACTCTCACATCCATACATGACCACGGGAAAAACCATTGCCTTGACTAGACGGACCTTGGTTGGCAAAGTAATGTCTCTGCTTTATAATATGCTATCTAGGTTGGTCATAACTTTCCTTCCAAGGAGTAAGCGTCTTTTAATTTCATGGCTGCAATCAGTATCCGCAGTGATTTTGGAGCCACAAAAAGTAAAGTCTGATACTGTTTCCACTGTTTCCCCATCTATTTCCCATGAAGTGATGGGACCAGATGCCATGATCTTTGCTTTCTGAATGTTGAGCTTCAAGCCAACCTTTTCACTCTCCTCTTTCACTTTCCTCAAGAGGCTTTTGAGTTCCTCTTCACTTTCTGCCATAAGGGTGGTGTCATCTGCATATCTGAGATTATTGATATTTCTCCCAGCAAGCTTGTTTCCAGCTTGTGCTTCTTCCAGCCCAGCATTCCTCATGATGTACCTTGCATAGAAGTTAAATAAGCAGGGTGACAATATACAACATTGACGTACTCCTTTTCCTATTTGGAACCAGTCTGTTGTTCCATGGCCAGTTCTAACTGTTGCTTCCTGACCTGCAAACAGGTTTCTCAAGAGGCAGGTCAGGTAGTCTGGTATTCCCATCTCTTTCAGAATTTTCCACAGTTTATTGTGATGCACACAGTCAAAGGCTTTGGCATAGTCAATTAAGCAGAAATAGATATTTTTCTGGAGTTATGGTTAACGGAAAAAAATAATGAAGTATTTATATCTAGATTAAGTACTATTTTCTTTATGTTATTAGATAATACATCACAAGTACCTAAAATATAAAAGTATGAAATCCCAATAATTGATGTTATTATTCATTTGTAAAAAGAAATAAATACATATTTTCTACTATTTTCCCTTAATTTCATTAAAACACAATGGAAGAATTTAAGATATTTTTTAAATCATAAATTATACTTTAGAATGTAAAGTGATTGTTAAAGATCACCTAATCTAACCCCTTAATTTGCAAAAACAGAGAACTGATGTTCAAAAAAGTTAAGTGCCTAAGTCATATCGTCATGGGGAAAAAAAGATAAAAACAGAGTAAAGCATATAACAAGGTGTAGAAATTTACAGTAGGAGAAAACCTGAGTTTGACATGTAGAAGGCAGAATATAATAGGTCTTCAAATAGAACCATTTCAGTAAGCTAGAGAGGTACATGGAGCAAGCACATCAGGAGCCCGGCCTGCCAGGCCAGAAAGTTTTGAATTTGGTATTAGGGAAGTGTAGGTCTCAAAGTCTAGAAGAGGAGTGATGAAAACATCCATGGTCAGCGATACAGTGCTTGACCCATCGGTTCAGAGCGGGTACCGACCCTGCTTAAGCATGAGTGATGACTGCTGAATTGCCAACAATGGTGGATAAAAGCACCGTTTAACTTCCCACAGCACCGGGAAGTTAAAATGAGATCATGATGTTTATTTGCACACCTGGTTTGTGCTGTAATCAGTTTCTATTTATCATCTCTTCAACGACCTCTTTGGCAAGTTCTATGCATTATGAATAAAGCAATCAGAACATAAATTAAGTCACTTGGGCTCATCACAGCTTACGAACACATCAATGGGCATAGTGTACTATTCTCACAGTCATCTCATAAGAAAAGCTAAACTAACCAAACTCTTTTTTCAAGGGCCGACTAGAAAAGACTATGCTGTAAACTTCCAGCTCAGTTGCAAGGGAAAGTACTGAGTGGAACTTTATGTGAAGACAGAATGTCTAGTAAGAGTTTCAATATCATGAAACTAGGGGTAAGTTCCAAATTATGGATGATGATTACTAAACCCACAAGCCCCTCTATCAATTCTCTAGCTCACTTCTTGCTTTTGATGTTCAATATCATTATGCTAATTTAGTCTCGAAAATTTTTCTACTGTTTTTGTTATAAATTTCAATTTTAGTCATTTTCATTTTCTTCAACTTAATCCAATTTAATTTTTGCATATGTGAAATCATTCAGAATTCAAAGTCAAAAACCATTGTTTAAATACTTACTCAGAAAAGCCTTAATTGTATTCCAAACTCATCTATTTTGTTTCTAACTATCCATTGTCATTAGTTCCTTGTTTATCATACTAGGTATATGTCTAGTGTCTGTATGTATTCTTTTTTACCCATATATATGAATTCATTTTAATGAAACAAAGTTCCAAAGGAAAATGGCAAGTTAATAGAGTGATAAGAGAGCCAATTTGAGAATTAATTACAGCAATGAAAAAAATATTTAGATAGTGTAGGGCTGCACAAGTTGAAAACACTCACTACATTTTGGTAGAAATAAGGACAACTTTCCTACTATACATAACTCCCCTTAAACACATTTTAAAAAGCTGTATGTATTCTTATTTCTCTTTTTTTATACAATATATATAGCATTCTGCACTCTCTGCTTTGATCACTTACAAATATATTTCAGCATTCAAACTGCTGCTACAGAAACCTTTTTCATTCCCCGAGAGATAGAGAGAGAATGTCGACACTTGATAATATTCCGTTTGGCTCTGTATCCTATATTGATGGACATTAATTTTATCCCCTCATCTTTTGTTTTTTACAAATAATGCCACACAAATGTTGTGCATGTTTTTTTCCTATATGGGGAGGTGAATCTTCCAGCTATATTTATAGAAATGAGAATGCTAAGGCAGGGAGTAAACAGAGGGACAATTTTCTTAGCTAATTCCCCCACACGAGGGTTTTATCAATTTGATCTCCACCTACAATGTATCAGAGTGCCTGATTTTCCACATTCTGCTTAATAGTAAGTTTTCAGAGTTTATAATATTTGCCAATCTGATATGTGAGAAATAATATTCAGTTCTAAAAGTTTTCTAACTATAGAAAATT
Organism: Moschus berezovskii; assembly: GCF_049115385.1. NCBI lineage: Eukaryota > Metazoa > Chordata > Mammalia > Artiodactyla > Moschidae > Moschus > Moschus berezovskii. The sequence continues at coordinate 26,746,136 of NC_142485.1, read as the reverse complement.
AACAAGCATTACAGAAGGAATAATCACTTGCTCTGAATTTTATCATTTTGGAAATGCTCTATTATTTAGAAATAGCTCTTTAGTGTCCTCAATTTGCAGACCAACTTTTAAAATACCAATAACAGGCACTGCAGCATTGCTTCATTTGCCAGCCAGGGAAAGAGCTGAAGAGTTCTCTGTGCTCTCCAAAAAGAAAATTTATAAAGTAAACCATATATGTCATGGGGAATTGAAGAACACTAATAAACTGTTTCTGCCCTAACTGTGCACATGATATGGTTGCATATGATGCACAATAGTCATGCTGTTCCAACTTAAGCATATAAATGCTTCTTTCATTTTTAGAAACAAAATGACTGATTCTCTTCTAAATTAATTGTCAGTCTCTTAAGACTTAACATTGAGTATACCATCCATTGCAATTAACCAAGAAGTAAAAAGATAATGGCTTTTTTCGTGTCATGGAACAATGGGATTTCATCCAGATTTTCTGATTAATTTGGTGCTTTACTTTGTTATTATAGCTCAATTTATGTAGGTTTTCTGTCCATTCCTTGAAGGCACTTTTATCATCCATGAAAATCCAAAATCAAAAGAAAAATATTTCAATATTCATTTTCCCCCACAGGGATACTTGTACTGCTCCACTGCAAGTAACTATTTAGAACAGGCACTTACAATGCTATTGAAATGCCAGAAAGCAAGTGCTATTTTTTCTTACCACTATTTTTTACTTCTTAGGAAATAAATGAAAATTAACTCATATTACTTATTACTGTCACTAATATTGATTATCCAATTATCTAAACAACAAAACAAAGGCAATTCTGTTCTATTATGCTAGAAAATAAATTATCATTAATAATATTCTTGAGAATAAGGGACTATTATAGTCTAGATCATTTTTAAAGTCATAGTGCTTCGGTGTCAAATTATTTTATTTCTTAGTTCTGCAGCTTCATTCTCATTTTTATACTTTTTTTCCTAAAGAGAACCAGGACTAAACAAAAATGTTACCTTCACATCCAGTATTTGAGAAATCAAACTAATAGTGATATATGCTTCATACTAACAGTAATAACTGCATTTATTTGCCGTAAATCCTATTATTAATAAATAAGGTACATTCCAGTAATGTTATAGATCCGAGATAAACGCACTCTAAAGAGATCATAATGTAAACTTGTGTGTTTTAGTCTAAAAGAAAAAGATATCCTAAACAAGGGAAGAGGGGCTGAGTGTTACAATAGACATGTTGTTGCTTTATAGGTTAACTGCTTGTAACAGGTCACAGGCATATGTTACCTACACACATTACCTAAAGTATGTAGGAGAGGTTAATTATTTGTAATAGGTAAAAAGTGGAGGGAAAAAACCTGTGTGGGTGAGGCAAAATTGTTACTCCTAAAGATTATGTGTTGCGTGTGTAATTTCCAAAGATCTGGAGAGAATGGTGATGATAATAAAATATCCAGGTTTAGCTTGGCACAGTCTTGTCTCTTTCAACATCTCTATTTTCCCAGCTGAGTGTTTCCATGCTACACTCATTTGAGCTCTCAGACACAAAGAGAAACTGAAGTGCCTTCCTCCTTCTACCACTTAAAGGCCTGAGGAAGTTGTGTCCCCTGTGCATGAGGTTTTCTTCCGAAGTATCTAGTTCACTAAATTAATCCACACTCATGATTCCAGTCCTCCAAAGGGCTACAAATATATATCATCTTCTAAAATTCAGGTAGCCTCCTCCCCCCCAAAAAAAAAACCTCTCCACCTCCTTTTCGAGACCCTTCACATTTCAGTTTTACCTTATCTTTCAGCTCAGCCCCTCTCACACATTTTCCATCACATAATACTGAAGATACAGCAGGCAACTTTACCTTCTTGGTATATGCCAGGCATTCTTGGGCCTTCTTGTTTTGATTTTAATTCCTTCTGTTTAAAATTCCCCCTTCCACTTTACTGTCTCTCCCCTTGTATCTGGGCATAGCTGTGAGATTAGTTGCAGTCAGTATAACTAGGAATTAGGAGCGTCCCTATGAATTAGGTGGGTCCTTTCAATATGACTAGGCATTTAAGAAGTGGTTGTACCTTCCCTATAGTTTCTAATCTGCTACTAAATAAATTCAGAGATTTGGAGGTCCTAGGAAAGAGCAAAACTACAAAAAGAACAAAACCCAGGTTCCAAAATCAATGCAAGTAGGATAACTACTCAATGGTATGAACACCCTCACTGATCTGTTATATGTGCAATAAAAAAGCATCTATTAGTAAACCAGTCACGTTTTGTAGTTGATTCATTATAACCATTTCAAAACCCAAATATTATATAATATATTCTAAGAAAAGAGGATCATTTACAATTTAAACTGGGCTATGTACCTCTAATATTCAACTTCTATTAATTCAAGAACATTAAAAGTTATTAAATAGACTCTACTATGAGTAATGTACTACACAAATCACCATAGAAACTTCCCAAATGAGAGTCCTTGCATTAAACAAGTTTAAAAATATAATGACAAACTGAGAAGTTAGATTACTTTCTTCTTCCATTTTTAAGGAAAGTATTGGTTATATCAAAAAGAAAATTTTCCCTCAATATAAAATATTTTTAATCTAATAGAGAAATCAATTGCAAGCCACTCCAGTACTCTTGCCTAGAAAATCCCATGGATGGAGGAGCCTGGTAGGCTGCAGTCCGTGGGGTCGCTAAGGGTCGGACACGACTGAGCGAATTCACTTTCACTTTTCACTTTCACACATTGGAGAAGGAAATGGCAACCCACTCCAGTGTTCTTGCCTGGAGAATCCCAGAGACGGGGGAGCCTGGTGGGCTTCCGTCTATGGGGTCGCACAGAGTTGGACACGACTGAAGTGACTTAGCAGAGAAATCAATTAGATAACAAAAGAAAAAAGATAATTGAAACTCTATAACAAGATCTTAACTAAATTTTTTTAGTGAGGAAAACAAAGTTTCTTAGCAACTGAAATAATTCTGTTAAGAGGAAAAATCGGATCTAAAAATAAAAAATTCAATTTACAACAAACCGACACTCAGAGCCTGTGTTCCCTAGAGTAATAATGTATCAATATAAAATTCACAAGACTACTTGAAATTTCAATTATTCATGCCATTTTGGGCCAACAGTTTTCCACAGTCCTGGCTCTATATCATATTAGTATCTTAATGTAATACAGTCAGAATAAAACTGCATTAATTGAGTATACCAAAGACACAATCACCAGATTGGCCCAGGAGTGTGTCTTCACGTGCTGTTATAAGACAGCAGCATCCTTCCTGATTTTCATCCTATGAAACAAATCACTTATGTAATGGCAAGAACCTCTTGTTCTCACTTAGGAACTCTGTACCTTTACATAGAAACCCAGCTCCAGTTAATTAAAACTCTCAGATCTGCCTAAGAATAGCACATCTGCAAATCAAGGGAAGAATCACATACTGCAATGCAGAACAACAAAATCTAATTACAACTCAAAAATTTTCCACTACAGTTTTTCACCTTGTCACAAACTTAACACACATTGTTTAACTTGAACACTTAAGGAAAACACACTGAGGGAAAACATTTTTATAATCCGTTAAAGTGGAACAGACATTTCATCTGTAGTGATACTTCCTCAGTGAATGTTCAGTCTTTCATTTGTTCTTGAATTAAGATTTATTCTTTATCAAAATGATATTCAAGGCCAACTTGGCTCAAATTTGAGTTGTTAAATGAAAGTCTAAAATTGTTTGGAACAGTGATGTCTCTTAATCTGAGAAAGTATTCTTGTTTTGGTTGTAGATAAACCTTGCCATATTCAAATATATCATTTGTAATTCCCAGCTCAATTTCTCTGTATTCTCAATGCCAGCGGCAAAGAGATAATGACCTCTCATCAACACAAAAACTTACATTACTAAGTGACACACCATATTATATCCATATAAAGTTTATCAGTGAAAAAAATCCCATTTTTCTTTGCAGCTGCTAAGTCACTTCAGTCATGTCCAACTCTGTGCAACCCCATAGAAGGCAGCCCACCAGCTAGTGGGTTACTATTATTATATATGTATGTTCTTTTTCTGGTTTTGTTTTGCAAAGTACTTTTAACTATTGGCTTTAATTCTCCCTCGTATTTATATTCAAGTTGCTATTATTGACCCCATGTAAAGTTTAAAAAAATATATAAACATATATAAAACATATATACATGTGTAGGTCATCTGCATTTTCTCTTTGGATAAATGTCTATTCAGTTTTTCTGCCCATTCTTTAATCAGGTTAATTTTTCTTTTATATTGGTTGTATGAGCTGCTTCGTATATGTTGGACATTAATCCTTTACCAGTTATATTATTTGTAAATATTTTCTCCCATTCAGTAGGTTGTCTTTTCATTTTGTCAATGGTCATCCTTGCCGTGCAAAAGTTTCTGAGTTTAATTCTGTTCTGTTCTGTTCAGTCGCTCAGTTGTTTCCGACTCTTTGCGACCCTGTGGACTGTAGCCTACCAGGCTTCTCCATCCATGGGATTCTCCAGGCAATAATACTGGAGTGGGTTACCATTTCCTTCTCCAGGGCTGAGTTTAATTAGGTTCCATTATTTTTGCTTCTATCTACTTTAGGAGACAGATCCAAAAATATACTGCTGCTCAATATGTTAAAGAGTGTTGTGCCTATGTTTTCTTTTAGGAGATTTATAGTAGCTGGACTCAAATTTAGTCTTTAACCCATATTGAGTTTATTTGTGTATATACTGTTAGAGAATTTCTAATTTCATTCTTTTGCATGAGGCTGTCCAGTTTTTCCAGCATCACTTATCAAAGCGATAAGTGATTTTTCTATCATATATTTTTCTTTAGGCACAACATTTTTTTTTACTTTGTGTACGCTGTGAATGTATTATTACCACTGAACTTACACTTAAATATGGTTGACTGTAAATTCTATATTATATGTACTTTACAACAATTAAAAAAAAAAAATGTAAACACCTAGATAGCAGTCCAGCCCAGTGCTAAATCAGACCAGACTTTGCTTTGAGGTCTTGCCCTGTTTGCAGTACTCTTTAGTGTGAACTTCTTGGTGCCGAAGGAGGTGGGAGTTTTGGCTAAAGCCTCTCCCACAGCTGACACATTCATAAGGCTTTTCCCCAGTGTGAACTCTCCAATGTTTAATGAGGCTGGAGTTTTACCGAAAGACTTTGCCACTTTCTCTGCACTCATAAGGTTTCTCTCCAGCGTGGACTCTCTGATGAATCACGAGGGTGGAGCTGTCCATGAAGAATTTCCCACATTTGCTACATTCATGTTTTTTCTCTGGTGTGGACGTTTTGGTGCCAAATGAGGTAGGAGTTGACTGAAGAGTCTACCACATACACTGCACTCATAAGGCCTTTCTCCAGTGTGATTTCTCTGATGCCTAATATAACTTGAGTTGTGCCTAAAGAAAATATATCACATGATTTTCTTTCGGCACAAGTATCGTATGCTTTTCCTATCATACATTTTTGCCTCCTTTATTGTAGGTTAACTAATAAGAAGTACAGGAATTTATTTCTGGGATCTCTATCCCTGTTTCATTGATCTAAGGGTCTTTCTTATGCCAGTACTATACTGTTTTGATTACTGCAGATTGCTGTATCTTTGTAGTATAGTCTGAAGTTAGGGAGCAGGTCCAGCTCTGTTCTCTTTCTCAAGATTGTTTCTTCTTTCTCAAGATTCTTTTGAACATTTGGGGACTTTTCTATTTCCATACAAAATTTTAAATTATTTGTTCTAGTTCTTCTAAAACTGCACTTGATATTTTGATAGGGATTGCACTGAACGTGTAGGTTGCCTTGGTTATTACAGTCATTTTAACAAGATTAATTCTTCCAATCTAAGAATATTTCTTTTTTCCAAAGAAAAAATGCATATGCTAACATGCATATGACAAGATGGTCAACATAACTAATCATCAAGGTAACGCAAATCAAAATCATAATAAGGTATCATCTTATACATGTCAGAATGGCTATCATCAGAAAGAACAAAAATAGAAAATGTTGGCTAGGACATGAAGTAAAGGGAGTCCCATACTTCCTTCTTTTGGTGGGATTATAAATTGGTGTAGCCACTGGGAAAAACAGTAGGGAGGTTCAATGGGAGTGCTATATAAAAATATAATTGATTGGTATATGCTGATCTTTTAACCTGAAACACTGCTGAACCCTCTTTTTGTTTCTGTTTTTCTAATTTTTATTTCATATTGGAATATAGTTGATTAACAATGCTGTGCTAGTTTCAGGTATATGTGCTGAACTCCTTTATTAGTTTTATATGCCCCAATACTAAGGGAAATTCATTCAATTTTTCATCATCAAGAATTATGATAGTTGTAGGGTTTTTTATGTGTTCCTCTTAAGTCAAAGACACTTTTCTTTATTCCTAGTTTTTTGAGATGTTTATTTTCTTTTTTAATCAAGAAAGTGCTGTATTTTGTCAAGTGCTTATTTTGCATCAATGAATGTGGTCATATGACATTTTTTAGCCTATAGATAATGTAGATTTCACTAATTAATTTATTAATGCTGATGCAGACTTGCAACTCTGAAAAAATTCTCTCTTGGATTTGGTACATAATTCTCTTTATATATATCTAAATTGTATTTGTCAGTATGTTATGAATAACTTATGTATCTGTACTGATGAGGGATATTGGCCTTCATTTTCTGGTATTAATTTTTTTCTATTGTTTATATCACGGTAATCTCCTCAGAATTGAGTTTAGAAGAGCTCTTTATATTTCTGTTTTCTAGTTGCTGCTGCTGCTGCTAAGTCACTTCAGTCGTGTCCGACTCTGTGCGACCCCATAGACGGCAGCCCACCAGGCTCCCCCGTCCCTGGGATTCTCCAGGCAAAAACACTGGAGTGGGTTGCCATTTCCTTCTCCAATGCATGAAAGTGAAAAGTGAAAGTGAAGCCGCTCAGTCGTGTCTGACTAGTAGCGACTCCATGGACTGCAGCCCACCAGGCTCCCCCATCCACGGGATTTTCCAGGCAAGAGTACTGGAGTGGCTTGCCATTGCAGATTGTATAAACTTGGTGTTAATTTTGCTTTAAATGTCTATAGACTTCTCTGTGAATCATTTAACAAAGAGATTTTTTGTGAGAGGGAGGGGAGCAGATTTCAACTCAGAATTTAAATTCCTTAAAAATTATAAATCTATTTAAACTATTTCATATTAAGTGAGTTGTGGGCACTTGCACTTTTTGAGAAATCATTCTATTTGATCTCAGTATTCTCTTATTTTCCTTTAAAAATCTGCAAGAGATCTAGTGGTATGTCCTCTTTCATTCTCATATTAATAGTTTCTTTTTTACTTTGTAAGTTCTGCTAGAAGTTTGACAATTTTACTGTTCTCTTCAAATAATCAACTTTTGATTTATTGATTTTCTATAAGTGTGTTGTTGCTTACACTTTCTTCTTATTTTGAGTGTATTTTGCCTTTGATTTTTTTAGTTTGTTGAGTTGGAATCGTAGATTACTGATTTGAGACTTTTCCCTTTTCTAATATGTTCACTTAATGTATGAATTTTCCCCTCAGCACTGCTTTAACTGTGTCCCCAAAATTTTAGTATGTTTTATTTTTATTTGGTTCAATATTTTTTCTTCCCTTATGATATTCTTTTAAATTTATAAATTATTCATAAATTTGTTGTTTAGATTTCAAATGTTTGACAATCTTCCTGTTATATTTATTTATAGTTTGATTCACTTGTAGTCAGAGAATATATTGTGCATGATTTCAATTTTTAAAAGTGTGTTGAAGTTTTTTGTTTTTTTTTAATGACCAAGGACATGGTCTATTTTGGTTTATCACATTGTGTGCACTTGAAAGGAAGTCAATTGTGTCACTGTGAAATAATGTGTTCTGAATGTTGATTATGTCCTGTTTGCTGAAGGAGTTCTTCTATATCCCTGCTGATTTTCTGCCTTGATATTCTATCAACTGAGAGGAGTGTTTGTTTCTCCAATTGCAATGCTTTTGAAAACATACTCTAAAATGATCTCTTTGATTCATCTCATGAAGGTGAATGTTATACGTTAAACCATTACTCTTTCAGAATTTCCTTTTTTTAAATAAACAGAGCAATGCAATGTTTACAAATCTATTTTCCTCTAAATAATTCCTTTTTTATCCTTATACCTATTAATTGTAGCTAACACTCTACTTCAGAGGAGGAAGAGTATAGCAAGACTATTTTTGGCTTTTTCTTTAAAAAAGATTTCAAAAACTCACTGTAAACACATTTTATATGGGAGACAAGGTTTCTCAAATCTCTTTGAAAACTGAATACTAGAACAAGGAAAGACTCAAGAAACAAAAGTGAATTTATAAATAACAGATTAAGAAGAATGTATGGCAAAACAAAAGTCACTTTTCTACCCCAAAGGAAATGAAGATCCTCTGTACTGAGGATAGAGAGAAAAGTCATAAATCCATAGGGTTAGACAAAGTTTTGCATCCCTGATATAGGTTGTATTGTGAGAATTACTGAACTCAGAATCTGGCAAAATATGCCAGACTGGCTAATGAAAGAAACCAAGGATCTGATAAGAAGAATGTATATCTTATTCTATGCCAATATGAAGAGATGACAACTGAATCAAGCAGCCTTCACTTCTCCAAACACTGACATTTCTAGTAAATCTCTCCAAAATGTAAATGGAATTCCAGGAAGAAACTGGAATTGACTGGGTTTACCCAGAAGTACATGGGGTTAAAATTTTAGCCACCAAAACAGAATAGCAATTAATATTATAAATCAAATTGATATAGAACAACAAATCTACATTTTCCCCCAACCTAAAGTGTGTAAGCTGCGAAATGTGGACTCACTGCATCTATATGCATCCACATAGACTAAAAGCATCCTGAATCATGCCAGAGTGCATGTACCCCTCCCATCCCTGACTGAAGGATGTGGTAAGGTTCAGAATTCTAAGATCCATAAAAGAGTAAGAATTAGAAATAGGATGACAGAGGAACTTAAAAAAAGAAAAGAAAACTTATTTGGAAATTTAAAATGTTGAAATGTTAATGATTTGAGATGTATCAAAATTTCCAAAAGCGTTAAAATTAAAATTCTTTCTCCTGTGTTAAAATATGCTTTTTTCAGGGCTTCCAGGACAAAAAGTTCATATACTCCAACCCAGTTCTCAGGACTCTAAAAATATCAATAACTCAGTAGTCTACTCCTCTGTATGGCAAGTATATCTAAGTTATAACTCAAGTTCATATGTGAAAACTCTAATAGGAATAAGCAAAATTGTTTGGTAGAATGAACATCAACAAAAATCAGATATAAACATTTTTATTTAACTTCCAGTTCTATCTCTCAACCAGGTAAAATGGGGAGAAAAATTCCATCATTAGAGTGCTATTGTGAAAGCAGAGCACATAGAACCTGCTTCATAGATGCTAGTTGTTTTTTTTCTTAATCTGATCAATTAGCACTTCTTTGTTAATAAGATTGGATATATGCCCTAGACTTTATTTTGTTAAAACCATCAATACTTGCTCCTCCTATGATAAAACATTATAGTGCCAAATAAATGAGGCTTATATGTGATAGCCTTTTGGATATTAAAAATTATACTATACAAATAAAATACAGCCTTTCTTAGTATATCATGGTTATTACACTCTTGGTTGAATAGAAACCTAAATTTCTCACTAAACACTAAGTACTTAATAAGGAAAATCAATTTCAAAGATAATGAGTTTTATACTAAAATTGGCTCAGAATTAATACATGTGTGTTAGTCACTCAGTCATGTCCAACTCTTTGCAACCCCATGGGGTGTAGCTCACCAGGCTCCTGCGTCTATGTGATTTTCCAGGCAGGAATATTGGAGTGGGTTGCCATTTCCCTCTCCAGGGGACCTTCCTGACCCAGGAATCGAACCTGGGTCTCCTGAATTGCAGGCAGACTTTTTACTGTCTAAGCTACCAGGGAAGCCCAAATATATACATGTATATATGTACATTATGTACATATATATGTACATTAATACTTTAAAATTATAAAGCAGACAAATCACTTTTAACATACAGTTAGGCATTCTTTGAAAATTTCAGAGAGTCAACTTTCTATTCTGAATACACTGTCAATTTTAAATTCTCTCTCTCTCCTTCTCCACGCCCATCCTTTTCCTCAACAATGCTCAATCAGATCTGCACAAACTTTGCCAGGCTGGGGGCTGCAAGAGATCCATAAATATTTATACTATTTAAAGTTTCAGTTTAAAGGTTAAAAAAAATGATCACTATGTGCTTGCACCACTAGGGTGGTTGAATAGATTGTAAATTAAACAGGTGTAGCTCATAGTGCAGCCAGTTACATCATTCCAGCATAATTATAAGCATCTTTGTTTCTCACATTCGGGATCATGATAAGTTGGAAACTTTCAGTTTTTAGGTCATAGAAATAAACATTTTGCAAACACAGAAATTAAATCAATTCTAAAACACTGCTTTTTATTACTTATACTTTATCTGCATAATCTATATGTGTATACACACATAAAAGTATTAAGGTAAGTCTTTGATCTACAATTACAAATTTTGTGTTTCTTTGGCTTGACTATAGCATATCTACCATAAGCTTATTACCTTTTGGAAGTAAGTTGTGTTTGACTCAGTATCACCATCATGAATTTTATTAGAAATTATGTATGGGATTAGGGAAACATCCACTTTCACATTTGTAATACTTTGTGCAGTTCAAGTTAATAACTTTTATTTCTGAAACTTACAACCCCCTAGACATAAGATACACACTCCTATACATTCAAAGATAAGCGAGCAATTAGAATACAGTCTCAAAATCAAGACTTTGACTTTATTCCTTGCTCAGCATCTGTTACTATTCTGACAATTTAATAATTATTTCTATATTATCATTATTTGGTGCTAGACCTGTCGTGGTGTCTCAAATGATTTTACATTTGATCAGAATGATGCATGTTTGAAACCCAGCAACATTTTTTTAAGAAGTGTTAATAGAACTGCTGGGGGTACAACTAACAGTCAAATACTCTATGCTACTTCATAAAGAAAGGCCAGATCCTAAATAGTAACGCTTGCATGTAATTTTGGGGGAGGACTCTGACTTCTCTTGTCTACAGGGAAAAAGAGAAAGATAAAATACAGAGTAAATAATGGGTTTTAAAATAATTACAGATAACTCACAGTTATCCATGCAAATTTGTACTCATTGCCAGAAGCAAGGTTAAGACCGTAAATTAGTAGGGCTGTTGAGGTCTGGTGCAGCCTTTATGCAGACAGCGGGGCCCTGACACCCTCTGTCAGGATGCTCACACACTTGTTTCTTCAACACATGAAAGGAGAAGCATCAGAGAAGGGCTGCCTTTGCTCCTTCATTATCTCTAAGTAGAAAGGTTTTCCCCATTGTCAGTTAGCCAAAGAGGATCTAGGTTTGGTTTTATTCATTCATTCCTAAAATATTTTTCAAGTAGTTACTATACACTGGATGATATTCTAAGTTGTACAGCTATACCAGTCAAAAAAAAGAAAGAAACTCCTGCCCATCCTGGGCTTACTTATAGATATACTTATAAGTATTTACCTATGTTCATCCTGCTTATTTAACGTCTATGCAGAGTACATCCTGTGAAACGCTGGGCTGGATGAAGCACAGCTGGAATCAAGATTGCCAGGAGAAATATCATCAACCTGAGACAGGCACATGTACCACCACAGTGGCAGAAAGCGAAGAGGAACTAAAGAGCCTCTTGATGAAGGTGAAAAAGGAGAGTGAAAAAGATGACTCAAAACTCAACATTCCAAAAACTAAGATCATGGCATCTGGTCCCATCACTTCACGACTTAATGACTGAACAACAACAAAATGCCCATTACCTCATTCTTCAGGCTGTGCTTTTCCGAAACATCTAGTTTTTATTTTAAGACTTCTCCAAAGCAGAAAAAAAAATCACTTTATTAAATAAGTTCTTGAAGTACAGAAAATTAAGTATGATGGGCTTTTAAAAGGGAAGTCTCAGGTTCTTCTCATCTTAGTGAGAGGTACAATGGATGCTCTGGTGATGAGAACCAATAAACCAATATTCTCATTCATAAACCCAAGTTTGAAAAACTGATCAAATGCACAAAATTCTTACCCTTCCTATCTAGAGGGGGCTAAAGGACAATGAAAAACACTGGAAGGGTTAGAATGGTAAAAGAGGCCCAGTTCTCATCTTAAGTGTTCAAACCACATGCACACACATACATACAGTCATCACCACGTGAGGGGATGAATATGTTAAATAGCTGGATTATGACACTTATTTCACCATGTATATGCATATCAGAACATTCTCCACCTTGAATATACACAATTTTTATTTAAGTATACTTGTGGCTCAGCTGGTAAAGAATCTGCCTGCAATGCGGGAGACCTGGGTTCGATCCCGGGGTTGGGAAGATCCCCTGGAGAAGGGAAAGGCTACCCACTTCAGTATTCTGGCCTGGAGAATTCCGTGGACTGTACAGTCCATGGGGTCGCAAAGAGTCGGACACAACTGAGCGACTTTCATTCATTTTCATTTCATTTCATACCTAATAAAGCTATTAAAAAATACAAAAACAATTTTACAGAAAGTCCCAGTTCGTTCAGATGTCTCTGAGACAGAAAGAGCAGCAGAGGTGTTGAGCAAGCACAAGAGAAAATGGCTCAGGGAAGCGGGAGAGCAAAGAGGCCAGAAGCACTTTGGCATGGCCCTCACATAAACGCGTCAACTTTTATTTCACCTTTTCAAATAACTAGAGCAGGATAGTAGGGGGAAAATGAGCAGCTATTTCCTGGCCTTTTAGAAAATGACTCTACTGAAGTCATCCTTGCCCTTTGCTGAAAAGAACCTTATGCAGGCTTTTGCCTGGGGGAAAAGTCATGTACGTTTCCACATGGAGAAAGAGTATTCTTTCATTCTTCAACTGCTACCTTCCTGTATAAAGTAAGGAAATTAGTTACTTGGAATGTTCTTTCTATCATCCCAGGTCGGCTCTGTATGACCCCTTAGCTCACTAAGAGGCATTCAGATAAATATCACCAAAACTCCCCCTTCCCCAAATGCTGCTAGCTATATATAAACTATTTAAAAATAAAATTGAGCCCATTTTTAAAAAAAAAATTGAAATGAAGGTGTCTTCAATGCTTAACTTTATCTTATAAAAACTGAGTAAACTACTTAACAAATCTAGAAATTGTACATACTTAGATAAGCTAAATATTTCAAAAATAAAATTACATAGCTAAAAGAGTTGTATAAGTATATATTTGATTCATATGAGATTTCCATATCAATAAGGCCAAATGATATCACAGTAAGGGAGAAGCTGGCTTTCAAAACTTTACTGAATAATATTCAAATAGTTTTGATGTAATATAATTTTTTGGAGTAAATATTACACAATTCTGTGATAACAATAAGATCATTTGTAATACTGATATAATGGTATAATGGCAAATGACGTTCATGATCTATGTTTTATTATGGGGACTTTTATTTGTTTGCTCAGTAAATATTTTGTCATTCAGTTACTATGACCTTATCACGATGCCACTCAAAGAGAATACAGAGATGAACAAGAAATAGTCTTTGCTCTCAAAAAGTGTAGTCAAGGAAAAATACAACATATATGCAATCAAATATTTAATCCTAATATTAAAATGAGCTGATACTGTATCTATTGTGTTCCCACAATGAAACATTAAAAAATTTGAACACACAGGAATCCACTCAAATTCCAACAGCCTCGGCTGCCTCTTAATTTGTTTTGTTATAGTACTGCCAACATCTGCTGGATCATTGAAAAAGCAAGAGAGTTCCAGAAAAACATCTATTTCTGCTTTATTGACTATGCCAAAGCCTTTGACTGTGTGGATCACAATAAACTGTGGAACATTCTGAAAGAGATGGGAATACCAGACCACCTGACCTGCCTCTTAAGAAACCTGTATGTAGGTCAGGAAGCAACAGTTAGAACTGGACATGAAATAACAGACTGGTTACAAATAGGAAAAGGAATACGTCATGGTTGTATATTGTAACCCTGCTTACTTAAATTATATGCAGAATACATCATGAGAAATGCTGGGCTGGAGGAAGCACAAACTGGAATCAAGATTGCCAGGAGAGATATCAATAACCTCAGATATGCAGATGACACCACCCTTATGGCAGAAAGTGAAGAAGAACTAAAGAGCCTCTTGATGAAAGTGAAACAGGAGAGGCAAAAAGTTGGATTGAAGCTCAACATTCAGAAAACTAAGATCATCGCATCTGGTCCCATCACTTCATGGCAAATAGATGGGAAAACAGGGGAGACAGTGACTGACTATATTTTTGGCTCCAAAATCACTGCAGTTGGTGATTGCAGCCATGAAATTAATTGCAGCTTACTCCTTGGAAGGAAAGTCATAACCAACCTAGACAGCATATTAAAAAGCAGAGACATTACTTTGTCAACAAAGGTCCATCTAGTCAAGGCTATGGTTTTTCCAGTAGTCATGTATAGATGTGAGAGCTGGACTATAAAGAAAGCTGAGCACCGAAGAATTGATGCTTTTGAACTGTGATGTTGGAAAAGACTCTTGAGAGTCCCTTGGACTGCAAGGAGATCCTACCAGTACATCCTAAAGGAGATCAGTCCTGGGTGTTCATTGGAAGGACTGATGCTAAAGCTGAAACTCCAATACTTTGGCCACCTGATGCGAAGAACTGACTCATTTGAAAAGACCCTGATGCTAGGAAATATTGAGGGCAGGAGGAGAAGGGGATGACAGAGGATGAGATGGTTAGATGGCATCACCGACTCAATGGACATGAGTTTGGGTAAATCTTGGGAGTTGGTGTTGGACAGGGAGGCCTGGTGTGCTGCGGCTTATGGGGTTGCAAAGAGTCGGACACGACTGAGTAACTGAACTGAACTGTTCCTTTTCCTTCTAGATTCTATTATAACTTTATATATGTTAGTAATAAGTATGCTTATATTGGTGAAAATATGAATGTATTTTTGTTAATACAATTTATGCTTAAAACAGCTTTGCTGCTGCTGCGTCACTTCAGTCGTGTCCGACTCTGTGTGACCCCATAGACAGAAGCCCACCAGGGTCCCCCATCCCTGGGATTCTCCAGGCAAGAACACTTGAGTGGGTTGCCATTTCCTTCTCCAGTGTGTGAAAGTGAAAAGTGAAAGTGAAGTCGCTCAGTCGTGTCCGACCCTTAGCGACCCCACGGACTGCAGCCTGCCAGGCTCCTCCATCCATGGGATTTTCTAGGCAAGAGTACTGGAGTGGCTTGCCATTGCCTTCTCCGAAAACAGCTTTAGGTTTAACAAAATATTGCACAAAAGTTATAAAGTTCTAATATACTTCATTTCTCCCACTCCTCCTCCCCCAGTTTTCTCTATTACTAACATCTTTTATTAGTGTGGGGCTTCCCTGGTGACTCAGAGGTTAAAGCGTCTGCCTCCAATGCAGGAGACCCAGGTTCGATCCCTGGGTCGGGAAGATCCCCTAGAGAAAGAAATGGTAACCCACTCCAGTATTCTTGCCTGGAGAATCCCATAGACAGAGAAGCCTGGTAGGCTACCATCCACGGGGTCACAAAGAGTCGGAAACGACTGGGTATATTCGTTATAATTGATTAATAAATATTGAAACATTATTATTAACTAAGATCTATAATTTATATCAATTCATTCTTTGTATTGTACAGTTTTATGGGTTTTGACCAATGTACACTGTTGTGTATCCACCATTACATTATCATACAGAAGAATTTCACTTTCCTAAAAATCCTATGTTCTACCTATTTATCCCTTGTTTTTTTTTCTGAACTCATAGCAACAACTGATCTATTCACTGTCTCTAGTTATGCCTTTTCCAGAATTTCATATAGGGTGTAGCCTTACACCACTGGCTTCTTTCACTTAACATAATGCAATAAGTTTCTTCCATATCTGTTTGTGCCTTGATAGTTTATTTCCTCTTATCATTGAATAGTATATGGCCATACTACAGTTCGCTTACCCATTCACCTATTGAAAGGCATCTTAGTTGCTTCCCATTTTTGCCAGTTATAAATAAATCTGCTATAAATATTCATGTGTAGGATTCTGTGTGAACATAAGTTGTTAACTCATTTGGATAAGTACTAAATAGCACACAATACCAAAACAAAATGTCAACAAACACTGGGTTCTGTGGTGATTATTACCATGGAAAATAAGGAGATAAGCAGTGCTATGTAATAGGGCAGTCAGGCAAAACCTCTGATAAGGTAACATTAGAGAGACACATAGGAAGGGAGGAAGTCAATGGACATCTATGGGAAGAGCATTTCCAGCAGAGAATAGTAAATACAGAAGCCCTAAGCACAATAGTGCTTGTTATTTAAGAATGGAAGAAGTCAGAGTCAATGAGTGAGTAAAATAAAGTCGCTCAGTCGTGTCCAACTCTTTGTGACCCCATGAACTGTAGCCCCAGGCTCCTCCATCCATGGGATTTTCCAGGCAAGAGTACTGGAATGGGTTGCCATTTCCTTCTCCAGGGGATCTTCCTGAGCCAGGGATCGAACCCAGGTCTCCCACACTGTCAGCAGACGCTTTACCTTCTGAGCCACCAGGGAAGTCTAATGAGTGAGACGTGGGAATGAAACCTGATAGGTGGTGGTGGCAAATGAAGGTCTAGGTAGGACCTTGGGAGTTTTGGGACTTACTCTGAGATAGTAATTTTGATGAACCTTTAGAAACAGGAAAAAATTAAGAAACTACTGCAATTATTCATATAAAAAGGAATAGTGACTTAGATCATCTTTGTAGGGGTGGAATGCATGAAAAAGGAACAAGTTTTGGTTATGTTTTGAAGGTGTAAGCAATTTGTGACCAATTGCCTAGAGTGAGACAGAAGAGCAGTCAAAGTCACCTATGATTTTATTGTTGTTGCTGTTTGTGGTGAGAACAATTACATGAGACATTTCCTCCTTTGACTTTGCCATTGATGACACAAATTTAAACCACCCAAAAGAATAAAAGCTAGTGCCTACCCTCCTTCCACACACAGATTATCAAAGAGCATCAATTTGAATCTTTCACCACTTGATTCCCTTGCCTTCATTTCTCTATGCTTCTTGGTAAAGCAGAAGCCATTTGAATCCTGATCTATCCTCTTTTATTCTTCTGTACTGTTGGTCATTTAAGAAGTTTACAGTTGACTCAGCTAACACGGTTCTTATTCACAATGGAAGCAAACTGTGTCCTGGACAAGTTAAAACACTTCTACAGGGCAGCACCACTAAAAGCCACACTGAGCCTCTTACTAGTAGTCTTAAAAGTAGCAAGCAGGGCCCTTCCCCAGGACCATTCAGGGGTATTCTTTTCCCAGATAACCTACTTGGCTTATTATTTCCTTTATACTCAGTATCATCCTATCAGGGTGACCACTGTCTATAAAAGTTTGACAACTGAATATAAATTAGCCTAAGTCTCCACCATCCAATCTACATCTCTTTGCCTGCTTATTTTTCTCCATATACCTAACACAATCTAATATATCCTGTTTTGCTTTGTTTCATGTTTGTTTTCTGCCTTTCCCACTAGAACGTGAACTCCATGAGGACAGTCTTTGCTTTGGTTTTGGTACGTCCCAGCACCTAGAATAACCTGACCCAAAATAGGTGCTCACTCAGCAGAACATCTAAGAGAAAGATAAAATATGATGCAAAACGCTGATAACAACAAAAAGATAGTTTAGACAAAACTCATTTTCTTAAATACAAGAGTCCATTTACAGATGTGGAGGATCTATGACAAGCTACATTTGGGAGATGTAAATCTTTCTTTTCACTCCTTTATAGACTTTAAAATACTCATGGTATTTCAAAATGCACAGTTCATAGTGGAAACCAATTGGGAAAAATATAAAAATTTTCTAGGGTTTATGTCTGTAGTAAAATAAATTTTAGAGTACAATCATAATTCTTGTCTCCTGACAACTGCTGCCTATATATAAATCTGCTCTAGAAATGGGCCAAAGGATACATTGTAGTCAACATGAAACTTGATTCAAAATGTTTCATTAAAATGTACTCTGAAATATATTTTATTCTGACTTTTACAGTATATTTTTAAATCTTAGGTGGAAACTACTTGCTAAATCATCTATTATTTTAATGTATAATTAAATAAAAGCTTTAAAAATACAAAAATGATGCATGACATGTGTGCTTTAAAATGGTGTCAAATGAAAGCTTGTATGCCTTGGTTGACATATAATTCAAAGGCTAATATAAACAGTTTTTCAACCCAAAAAATAAAATATTAGCTCTTCAATCTTGATTTTTGGGACCAAAACCATATGTTGCTGGAAGCAAAGTTTTAGTACATACACTTCCAAATTAGAAATATCACTGAGGGAGATTTTGTGACTATGAAATGGATCTATACTGAAATATATAGTTTCAAGAGTAAGAAGAATTACTGTTCAATTGTACTTATGTGAAATGGAAAACAGTTACCCAAAAATTCATTATAATGCTTTGAAGGACTTTGAAAAATAGGCAAGGTAGGAAGGGTTACTCTCCCACAAAAGCAGCAGATGGAGGAAGGCCTGAACACACCCTTCTCTCGAGCTGTGTATTGGGAGGCAGGTACCATATAAGGAGCATGAGTTGTTAGCGGGGAGGATGGGAAGTGCAAACAGGCTCCCAGACCAAAGGTAGAAGCAGGAGAACTATTTTTAAGTTGCCTCAAAGGCCATGTATAGTAGATCTGACTCTTTCCCAGAAAATTCTGATTCTTCAGAAAAAAAATAACAAAATTATTGTTATACCTGATAAAAGAGCCACTGATGGAGCAAATTTTGCATCCATGTTGGCCTTGAAGTGAAAACAGATGGTCTGTATGGTTGCAGAACCAAATAGAAGAGGAAAACCTGATAAGGTATGGTCTGAAATCAAGGTTTGGATTGAGAATTGTGTAAATCAAAATATTTAAGGGGCAGAGAGTCTTTTAAGTGAAACCTGGAATATACTTTGGGATCATTTTAAGGGATCTTGAGCCAAGCTATAATTCCCTGTTACACCTTAGGATGATATTTCACCTTAACACTCTGTGCACAGTGAATTTCCTCCATACCTGCTTAACTATTTGATGCATAGTACAGAGTGGTGATAAACTGGTATGAAAAATTACAGCCTTTAAAACATTCTATGATGAGTAATACAGATTTGATAGAGCAGGGGAGGAAGGACTGAGTTGAAAATTGATGTTTTATATAATGAATCAGTCATATAGACTATTATATGATTTTTTTAGAACAATTAGGTCTTTGGAAATTCTTCACAAAATAAGCAGCAAGAGAATATTTTGGGTGTAAGTGTTAATACAGCCTTGACTGTCTCACAAAGTCTTTAAAAACTGAGCCATTTGTCAAGAAAGAAGAGAGACCTCTTTGAGCTGATTAGGCCCCTGCGCCCTGATTCAATGTTGAGAAGCAATTCTATTGTTAGAGATCAGATTTGTCTCCTATTGAGAAAATAACTATTGAGTCCACCTTGGAGCTACACAATAGCTGAGTCCAATTACATCTGCTGGGAGCCAGTTAGCTACATTCATGACGGCAATAACTGCAGAAAATTTTCAAATGGTTTTTAAAACAAAAATACAATTAAAAATCAAAAGGGCTTGACAAATGTGTAACAGTATGTGTCCACACTGTATTATACAGTGTCGATGCTCTAAAAATCCTCTGTACTCTGCCTATTCATCTCTGCATATGACGCTAACCTCTGGCCACCACTGAATTTTGTACTCTGTCTGTTGTTTTGCCTCTTCCAAAATGTATTATCATTAGAATCATACGATATGTAGCCTTTCATGATTGTCTTCTTTCACGAAGTAATATTCATTTAAGTTTCTTCTGTATCTTTTCATGGCTTGATAGATCATTTCTATCTGAATAATATTCTGCTGCCATTAAACATTTGTCAAAACCAATAGAATGTACCACATCAAGAATGAGCACTAATGACTTCAGGTGATTAATGATGTGTTCATGTAGGTCCATCTTTTATAACAAATGTACCATTTGATGCAGGAGGTTACATGTGTGTGGAGACAGGAATCTGAGAACTCTCTGTATTTTCTACTCAATTTAGCTGTGAACCTAAAACCACTCTTAAAAAATACATTATTTTTCAGTATTTTTAAAATTTTTAAATTGCAATGGGCTATATATTTTTCAAATCACTAGACAGAAAAGAGACAACACAATGTGGAAAACAACGAAAATATAAATGAAATATAGGAAATAAAAGAGACAAGAAAATGAAAGGCATGAAATATAAAACTGGAGTCAAACATTAATTCTGACTAAACATCACAAAATGATATTTGAATTAAAGATTATCACATTATTGATAGGAAACTATATTAGCTCTTTAATCTGTTGTATGTCAACTGGCAAATATTTATATTTAAACTGAAATAAATTTTCAACAAGAATATTTTGGAACATGACAAATGATTCTAAATTCATCTAGTAAATGAATACATAATGAGAATAAATGTTATTAAATAATACCATAGGATATCTAAAATTACTAAAACTTTTAGAAATTAAACAAATTTGAAATGATAAAGAATAAACATATACATGGAAGAAACTAGAAAACACAAAAATAGACCTACGTATAAGAATTTACTGGAAAAACAAGGTAACATTTCAGATCAGTAAAACCAGAATAACTGTTCACTCCTGGTGTTGAATACTGATTAAAGAATACAAAATGAAAGTGAGATCATGATTTCACACTTTATCTGAAATTAACCCCAATGTTAAATATAAAAAATGAAAGAAGAGAAAAAATTAGATGTATTTTTTCTCTTCTTGGAATAGATATCTTTTAAAATTATAGTGTCAAAGAAAAACCATAAAGACTGTATAAAATGTGAAATAATTACACATTATATTACCATATAAAATACCAAAGGCAAACAACTATGGAAAAATTTATATCAAATATGTTAAAGGTTCATTTCTTATAATATGTCTGTTATATAAATTATGCTTTTATTATTAATTGCACTCTGTTAAAACATAGTCCTGTCTCTCCAGCAACATTGACCTGGGAGCAGGTGTAGGATCTGAGCCAAATGAGGCCCCTACTCTGGAACGCTGACCACCAGTCACAAAGGCTGTTGACTAAGTCATGACAATCAGGTCCTCTCATAAGATGTCTCAAACAGCAACTGCAACAAAGATTCAGTCCCTCTCTGGAAGAATTACGAAAGACTTGTTACAGGAACTGTAATTTACTATGTTTCCCAGCACAAAGAGAGCTGATCTGGAAGAATGATGTTGATTGGCCAGGAGGAGTACTTACACATGCACACACACACACACACAATACTGAACGCACCTGCAGTCCTAATTCTTAGAAATTAACCCAGTTTTCAGTGACCCTGGATGGTAAAATACTCTACTGGCATTGGAATAAGTAAAGAAAATATGTATAAATATATGTATATAAACGCAGATCCACAAGTAGCACTGTGAAGTCAAAACTCAGCTAATCAAATCCAGTCTTTCTCATTTTACTGAAAAGCATTCACCATAGTAAATGAAAGAGATTCTTAATCAGGTCAAAAAAACTTTTAAGGAATATGCCCCCTTCATGAAACTGCACTTAAGAAATTTCATTCCCATTGCAAAATATGTCATGATTTTCAATCTCTAACTTGTTATGTGGAGCTGTGAGTGTTACCTGTAAAGGAAACTGAGTTATTTTCCATATATTATTTCTAAAATCTTGGAGGAGGATGGGTGGTTGATCTTCATAATTTCTGATTAGGCTGTATAACTCAAATACTTCACTTTGAATTGAGATTTCTCTTCTGAAGCATGTATACTATCACTGTTAATAATGACTGAAGATATTTATCTCATAAGATCTACATTATTTGCTTTGTAAATAATTGAAATTTAGTTCTTATCATAAAGAAATACAAGGGTAATCCTTCTGACATACAGACATCTGAATGATTTACCAAAGCACTATAATTTTAAATTACACTCAACAAATTAATCTCTACTTCTATATAAAGAATATTTATTTTAAATCATTGCAAATCCTGTGCTTTCAATAAGTTTTGATAGCCATTAATATTTTTATCACATTTCCTCAAAGGTGAGCTACTTACTATTATTATTTTCAGTTAAAAATTCTAAATGTATTCCCCATTTTTCATTACTTTGAAACATAACTCTTGGGATATAATCTTAGCATGAAAAGCATAAAATGAATTGTCTGTCGAACAGTACTCATTTTTCCTGTAATGAAAATTCTGTCTACAATGACATCCATCCTCTGTTACCTGATGGGCACATCCAAGTCAAGCTTTTCTAACATTGTTCGGTGTTATTTATCTTGAACTTGTAATGCCTTCAGGCACCACAAACATTTTGTGTATGTGTGTGTACTTTGTGTCCTTTGTGCAAAAGGCTATAAAATACATACTGACACTAAATTTGTATAAGAATCTGGAGAGGTAGGTAAATGTGCTAGGCTTCTCAAGAACAATGATTTTTTTATGAGGTCTGTTGGAAAGCATGACTGTGGTTTAGTGAGATGCCAGTAAGAAATACTCTAATTTAATTTAGCCATTACTTATTATCTGATTTTGAAAATACTGACAACAGCCCATAAGATAGGACGTTCAGTCTATGTCTGTGAAGACTGTACCACTAGACATTACACTACAAAAAGTTATGTGGTCATTTCCTAAATATATTAAAATATCCACGCCCTTGTTTCCCTACTTGAAATCCTTACAGGGTGATTGTATATGCTGATTTGAATCTTCCCATGAACAAAAATGAATGAATGACTAAGAGAATAAATCGATAAGCAAATACCTCTATAAGATTAATAATGAACTTCAGTTCACATGTGCTACACATTTCTCTAAGCTGTGTTCACTTTTAGATTTGAATATTGTATTTATGATTTGGTATCAGCTTTGAACTCTATGATGCCATAGATTTTTCCAGCATCTGCTAGAACAATTGATTTTGCTGTCAGCATTATGAAGCTACCTGTGACATGTAAATATTTCATTCTCATTTGTACACAAACCAGATAGGAATCACTTGAACTACTTTTTTAACCACCTTAATTGAGATTTTTGTTTCTCATGGGTCTTTTTGAGCTATTTTATAATCCAGTTTGAATTTATAAGTTTGTATTTACTCTGATGGTTACTGATTTTACTAGCTGCCTTATCCATCTCTGTTTGTAGCCTAATTAATGTAAGTTAGAGGGAAGAAGTGGTAGCCAACATGATTCCAGAATACAAATAGGTAACAGCGTAGTAAGTTTTAAAACCACTCACAGAGTATATCTGGTTTGTAGCAGATATGCACAGCTATTCCTCATCCTTCTTTTAATCAATACATTCTATAAATTGGGAGAAAAATTTAAATGTGTGAAAAATAACACTGTCACGCATCAAGAATATATAATTAATATGTCAAACATGCTCTTCGTGGCTGTATCTTTGCGAAATTTAAGGACATTTGGGTGGAAGAAGGAAATGTTTATAATCACAGTGATGGATGTAATCCTGAAGAATAGAGGCAGCATTGTAGTGCTGGAATATTCTACTGTCATAGCTACATGGGAGTATGATTAAATGTGGTCTTCCCCTCAAATTCACTGGGCAATATTCAGTTCACCATCTTTGAGATGGTACTAACCCATTATGACAAGAAGAGAAACTATCAACTTCATTCAGAGTCCTTTCTAAGGAAGCTCCTGTAAGACAGAGACAATGGGTTATTTGCTTTTTATCTCTAGTGTCTAAGACAATATCCAGAACACAACAGATATTCAATCAGACATCACATACAATGCATGTTTCTTTCCAGCAAGCAATAGAAGTCCTACAGTGCGGCTATCATGAGGGTGAGCCAGTGCCCAAATCAGCATTGGAATCTCAACACTATCTTCTGAACACACATCACAACGCTCTGCCCCCCATCCTTGCTGATCGAAGCATGGTCTATAGGAAGATCTCCAGGTGGTTCATGGACACACTCAAGTTAGACACACGCCGCTGCCGGGAGCCAGTGAGGGAAATCCTACCCGTGGCAAAGGTCAACTGGGGAAGAGGCCTAACGGGCAAAGGCTGGTCAGGACTCGAGGAACCCCCTGGACTTACCTGAGCATCTACCCCAAAGAAAACCGGAGTCTGACTGCTTTACTATCTTACGCCTCTTACCAAGTCCTCTAATACTTACGGGGGCTTCCCCCCAACCACCTTTCTCTGAAAACATTAATTCAGAGCTGTAGTTTAAAAGTTCTCCTCGGCTTAATAGGAGTGTTCCAATCCAAGCCCCTCTGATAGCTTTCTAACTTGCATGACAAGTTTGTCCGGGCTCTTACAACTATGAATGTGACTGTTTATAGCCTCCCAGCCATGCAAGGACAGAAAGCCTAATATTCTAAAATACAGAAATCTGTTGAAGAAGTTAAAATCATTAGAATAGTACTAAAAAAGATTTCATTGTTGAATCAATGCTTGCTGCAGTTTCCTCTATCTATTGTATCCTTGGAAATATATTAATCACATATAGAGAATATAAGTAGTAGCCTTTGATTTAACCACATCAGATGTTAAGTTAATAAATTCCTTTCTAGCAGCTCACTGGAGAAGGCAATGGCAAACCACTCCAGTACTCTTGCCTAGAAAATCCCATGGATGGAGGAGCCTGGTAGGCTGCAGTCCGTGGGGTCGCTATGGGTCGGACATGACTGAACGGCTTCACTTTCCCTTTTCACTTTCACATATTGGAGAAGGAAATGGCAACCCACTCCGGTGTTCTTGCCTGGAGAATCCCAGGGACGGGGGAGCCTGGTGGGCTTTCGTCTATGGGGTCGCACAGAGTCGGACACGACTGAAGTGACTTAGCAGCAGCAGCAGCAGCTCACTACACCGGTGCCTTATAGGAATGTAACTTTGTTATGTGTCTAGCACCTAACTTTAGGAAAGTCACCTTAAAAGAAAAGTCTTTTACTTGCTAATTAACCTATTGTCAGGAGAGAGGGCCATAAAACTGTTAGCAGGCCCCCTGGCCAGAAGATGATGTAAACCACCTAAAACTTTTATCACGAGACACACAAAAATAAGCCCTGATCCTGATAAGGGTCAAGACTGCTGACCCCGCGTGATTTTGGCGTGACTCTATACCTCCCTTTCTCTGTTTCTTATGCGCATAACTTAGGGTATAAAAGCAGCACTGGAAAATAAAGTTTTGGGCCTTGCTCACTGAAGCTTGGTCTCCTCGTGTCGTTCTTTCTCTTTTTCCGTCCTTTTCTCTATTCTCCTTTTTCTGGTTGAGATCCTTGGAGCGCTGGGCCCTCTGCGTTTACTTATCTGCCTGGGCTTCTAAGACCCACTCGAGGGGGTGCCCTGGTGGGGTACCTCCAGTGATTCGAGAGGGCGCCTGCGGCCTACATAAACAGAGCAAACCCCGTGCTGGGGTTTTATTGGTTTCCAGCGTAAACCAAGGAATCATCAGCCCCTGTCTCTCTCTTTCTCTCTCTCTCTGACACCGACGCCGTTCATCCCAAGGATACCCTGGGCCATATCGAGGCTGGTCCCCGATACGCCGCCTTACATCATATGTGGCAGGCTCTCTATTACTCACACTCACCAAGGCAGTATGTACTTACATACTTTGAGCATGTAAGTAAGTGGACTCTGAAATCAGTTGGCCCAGGTTTGCGCTTACCTTTCCTTCCTAATAAGTATAGGACTTTGGGGCAACTTTCTTTGCTAGGGTTTATCATATCTAAACTCGAGGTGGGAGTAATAATAGCACTGTCTACAAAATATTGTTTTAACTATTAAATAAAATACTACATGTGACACTTGTGCCATGCACAGTTGACCCTCTGAATCAGTGGGGTCCTCATTTGTGGATTCAACGAACCACGGATGGAAAATACTTTTTTTAAAAATCCAGAAAATTCCTAAGCAAAATTTAGGTT
Source organism: Moschus berezovskii (assembly GCF_049115385.1). Classification (NCBI taxonomy): domain Eukaryota; kingdom Metazoa; phylum Chordata; class Mammalia; order Artiodactyla; family Moschidae; genus Moschus; species Moschus berezovskii. The sequence continues at coordinate 26,720,013 of NC_142485.1, read as the reverse complement.
TTCTGCATGCCAGCAACTGTCTGCACATCATTTACATTATAACTATTTACATGGCATTTACATTGTATTAGGTATTATAAGTCATCTAGAGATGATTTAAAGCATATGGGAGGATACTTACAGATTATCTACAAGTATTAGGCCATTTTATATACAGGACTTAAACATCCTTGAATTTTGGTATCTTCAGGGGATCCTGGAACCATCCCCTATAGATAGATACCCAGGTCTAACTGTACTATTACACAATAAATATTAGTTATTGTAACTTTATGCTAATAAGATATCACGTATACACCCTGATTTTTCTGTGATTATATAATGTTCCCACAATCTCAATTTAAAATCAAGAAACTCTTTTGCCTCTAAGCTGTCAAACAGCATGATAAACCAGAACTATATGAGTGTAATTATATTATTGATTTAGGGAGATAGGAGCTATAGCTCTTTCTTCTTATCTCATTCTTTCATTCCCCACCCCCACCCTTTTTGGTCACTTAATAAACTTGTGAAAAGGGGGAAGGGGAATGTTCTCTTTGCTCATACTTATTCCATTTCTTCCTTGAAATATCCCAAAGTTAGTATCCTTGGGGTTAAGGGCCTCCCTCATGACAATGATTGTGTGGCTTAAGGACCTTGGACTTGAGCTGGATTTGAATTGACCCCTTCACTGTGTCAGGAAGGTACAATGGGTCAATGGCATTTTTCCCTGTAACCCTCAGAATTAGGGCTTTTGTAAGCATAATAAATAGCTTAACAGCACAACAGAATGGGTGCACAACCCAGATGTCTTGGAGTAAAACTATTCTTTCTTCCAGCCCCATTTTTCTTGCCGAGGGGGCCTCCTCTCTTTTCTTTTTCTGTGTTAGGTATCTACACACATATTCATGGTTTTCTGGCTTTTTTATCTTATCATTGACAATGAAGACTTTCTGGGTGGTTATAGGAATCTTCTTTGGGAAGGGTCCCAAAGCCTCCCACTACCAGTGGGGAATGTCAATCAATTTTCCTGGGACCAGAGCACCATCTCTGATTAAGGCATTTTGTCTATGACCCAGGTGGGGCATTTAAGGCCTTGGATGCTAAGCAGTCCACAGGCCTGATGATAAGCCTCAGTGCTAAGGGAAACCCAGGCACACTGGCTAGGGATCTTGCCTGGGAAGAGCAGGTGAGTCTCAAATGCTCCTTCCCACTCCCTTATTTTCTTATCAGTGCTGGGGTCACTGGCCATCATGGATGTGCCACTCAATACCCTTGGGTGTCAGGAGAGCACACAATAGCAGCAAGACATTCAGCGGCACAGGAGAAGGGCTTGGTCACTACCCTTTCCTTTAGTTTTACAAGGCAGTGGGGAGCCTTTCTTAACTCTTGTCTTGGGGGCCTGCAACTGTGTTTTCCACAAGATTTTAGGAGATCAACTGGCCACCTTCCTGAATGATGGCTAGATGATTGCCCCACACAATCAATTTCCAATCACCAGCCAGACACAATATGCTGGAATCTTTATCCTTGAGAACTCTAGTCTAACCATATGCAAGCAGGACTCAAGCCTACCCATTCAGACACTTAGTCTTCACTGCCCCAGCCTCCACTGACAGATCAGCCTCACATCTCACCCTGTACGGGCTTGTCCGGCCCCCTGTCTCAGACCTGTGGTGGGAGTCCCAGAGGTCTCAACACCAACAGTACCTCGTGTCAACTAACAACAGTTCTCACCTTGGGGGCAAGATTTATTAGTTTACTGTAACAAAATACAGCATCTTCAAGGGATGTGCTTAACTTTCAGTGTAGAAAATGCCTTAGACCATCTGTAAATAATGTTTGACCTCCTCTACATTAGATCCTTTTCAGAACTGAAAAATGTATTCTTAATGGCCCTATCATTCTTTATTTTCTATGGAAGCATCAGACCTCATTTAAAGTGAGTGCTAAAAGGTTCTTAGGACAAGCTGGATCCTGAGGCTTGGCATGAGAACCGAGGCTCTGAATCAATGATAAGTTAAACTGTGTATTTCATTATCACCTTACACTTGTCTTTTCATTCAACAAAAATTCCCTCACCTCTGGACATTCCATTTTGCTGACTTAAATAGCAAGAAAATTAGTTTGTTGTTATATTTCCACATACCCTTGAGATTGTTGTTACTTCACAAATATAATAAAGTTTTATATTTAAAACATCAGTTTTACAATGCTATTAATGTCCATTTTCTATACTACCACCATTTCTTAGATTGGGAAAACCCTATTATTTAAACTGTGAGACAACATTGAGATTTGGATGATTATGAAAAGGGACTCTGTCGTAATAATGAGTCTTTAATAAAGTTAAAGAGCTACTGACACTGGATAAAGGTTTAAATATTTAACTGTACGTATGATGTCCGCCTTTTATATGTTTATGATAACATGATGTATATATTTGGCTGGAATTCTGGATCTTGTAATCTTCTATTGACTCCTAAGAGCACCATCAATATAAATTCAGAATAGGGGCATCCTAGGGTAATTTATGTGGCATAGGAACCTTTCTGATATCACAATGAACCAGGCTAAATAAACTGGAACAATGAGGGAATCTTTGGTTTAGGTGCAAGTCCAAATAGTCTTTTCTTGCCTCTTTAAATCAGCACTGTGCACTAAAAATATAACGTGGATCATGCATAAGTTGAAATATTCTAATAGCTATATTAAACAAAAAGCAATATATAAATTAATTTAAACGATATAGTGACATTTGAACAACATGAGTTTGCACCGACTGCATGGGTTCACTTATACAGGATTGTTTTCAGTAAATAATACAGTACTATGAGGTCTGCACTTGGTTGAATCTGTGGATATAGAACAGTGGATACAAACGATGAGCCAATACAGAGGGTAGACTGTAAGTTACATTTAGCAAAATGAGCTAAAATCAACTTAAGAAATGATACAAGCTTGGAAATAAGACAATCAGAAATAATAAGCTCAGGAAGAAAATGATTAGACAAAGGAAGATACAAAATGAGAACCGACAAATTGTAGGAAATAATTTAGAATCAAATTTTATAAAGACTAAATCTGAAAAAGCTCAAGACTGAATAACACTGTAGAAAATTCAGTAAGAAAAATAGGAGGAAAGGATAAAAAGGAAAAAATAAAGACAAGTATATCTGGAGTGCTAAATGCAACACAAAAAATATATTAAAAACTGCCCTGAAATTAGAAGGCTTGAATCTACATATTGAGATACCAAGTAGTTGGAAAGTTTGACCCAGAATACTAATATAACAATTGTATTTTAAAGTTAAGAATGTTTTTCTCATCCAGGCCCTACCAAAATAAACAAATCCACATGATTTATAAAAGTGAAAAAATCCAATTGGCATCAGATTATTGATAACAACATTACATGCTACAAAAAGAATGGACAAACATTTTTTTATTTCTCAAGGAAAGAAAATATGAATCCAGGATTTTTTTTTAATCTAGCCAAATTACCATTGATGTTTTGCCACTAAGAAGAACATGTAAGAACTGAGGGAACATGGCATTCATTAGCCTATTCTAAGGAAACTACTTATCAATGTGCCTCATAAACCATTAAATGGTTAGAGATGTTTCAAGTATAAAAACCCGCGATGAGCACCAAATATATTTAATTATAAAACTCACACTTATAAAAGGTACATAAAAGTGAAAAATAGCGGATTCCTATAAAACAATAAAAAAAAGAACCAAACTCAAAAATGGGCAAAGGACTTAGATATCTCTTAAAGAAATCACACATAGGGCCAATAAGAACAGTAAAAGATGCTCAATAGTATTCATCAGTAGGGAAATGAGAATTCAAAACACAAGATACACTTTCATAACTTCACACCTGATGACTCTAATAAAGCAAACAAACAACAATAACAATGATAGAAAACACAGAATGACAAGTATTGGTCAGGGTGTGGAAACACTGGAGCCCTGGTAATGTCTACATTTTTAGTGGGAATGTAAGATGGTATCAGTCCTTCCAATGAACAGCCAGGATTGATCTCCTTTAGAATGGACTGGTTGGATCTCCTTGCAGTCCAAGGGACTCTCAAGAGTCTTCTCCAGCACCACAGTTCAAAAGCATCAATTTGTCGGCGATCAGCTTTCTTCACAGTCCAACTCTCACATCCATATATGACCACAGGAAAACCATAGCCTTGACTAGACGGACCTTGGTTGGCAAAGTAATGTCTCTGCTTTTTAATATACTATCTAGGTTGGTCATAACTTTCCTTCCAAGGAGTAAGCGTCTTTTAATTTCATGGCTGCAATCAGCATCTGCAGTGATTTTGGAGCCCCAAAAAATAAAGTCTGACACTGTTTCCACTGTTTTTCCATCTATTTCCCATGAAGTGATGGGACCAGATGCCATGATCTTTGTTTTCTGAATGTTGAGCTTCAAGCCAACCTTTTCACTCTCCTCTTTCACTCTCATCAAGAGGTTTTTGAGTTCCTCTTCACTTTCTGCCATAAGGGTGGTGTCATCTGCATATCTGAGGTTATTGATATTTCTCCCAGCAATCTTGATTCCAGCTTGTGCTTCTTCCAGCCCAGCGTTCCTCATGATGTACTCTGCATAGAAGTTAAATAAGCAAGGTGACAATATACAGCCTTGACATACTCCTTTTCCTATTTGGAACTGATGCTAAAGCTGAAACTGCAATACTTTGGCCACCTCATGCGACGAGTTGACTCACTGGAAAAGACTCTGATGCTGGGAAAGGTTGGGGGCTGGAGGAGAAGGGGACGACAGAGAATGAGATGGCTGGATGGCATTACCGACTCGATGGACATGAGTTTGAGTGAACTCCGGGAGTTGGTGATGGACAGGGAGGCCTGGCGTGCTGTGATTCATGGGGTCGCAGAGAGTCGGACATGAATGAGCGACTGAACTGAACTGACTGAACTGAAGATGGTATAGCCTCTGTGGAAAACAGTTTGATGATTGCTTAGAAAGTTAAATTTAGAGTTACCGTATGACCCAGCAATTCTACTCCTAGGTATATACCCAAAAAATAAAAAACAGAGACTCCAAGACATGTCTGTCATTGTTCATTGAAGCATTATTCACAAGGCAAAAAAGTGAGAAAAAAGTGAAGCGTCCATCAACAAATGGATAAATGGGTCTTTTAAGATACGGCATATACATATAGTAGAATATTATTAAACCATAAAAATCAACAAGATCAACAAGATTCTGATGCATGCTTCAAGGGATGGACCTTAAAAACATTACACTAAGTGAAATAAACAAGGAATAAAGGAAAATTATTGTATGATTTCACTTAATATGAAATATTTAGAATAGGCAAATTCATAAAACAGAAAGCAGATTAGAGTTTATCGAGGGTTGGGGAGTAAAAGAAATGAGGAATTATTTTTTTAATGGTTACAAAGTTTCTGTTTGGGATGATGAAAAAACTTTGTAAATAGCCGTGATAGACACAGCATGTCCGTGTACCTAATGTCACTGAATTGTATGGTTAAAATGACACATTTAAAAGTATTTTGAAATATATTATCAAAATAATAAATTAACAAAATACAGAATGGGGAGAGAAAAAGAACTAGAATAAGTTTATGATCACCTTATGGATGTTAGGTTGGCAGGACAATATTATATCTTGCATCTGAAAAATCAAGTACTAGGAGCTTCAGTACACTTAATAATATAAAAACTTTGGTTGGCCCTTTCTTTTATTTCTCACCACTGTCTTCCTTGGCTTTTATGGCCCATTGCCTGGTAGTTGTTCTTAAGAATGTATTCACAACAAGTATACTTTATGAGTTGTTCCTGAGTATCTGAAAATATCTTTATCCTGTTAAACAGAATTAATTGTTTCCTAGTTTCAAAATTCTAGGCTCTAATGGATTGGATTTGCTCTGCTGTCGACTAACATGTATTTTGCTTTATGCCAACTGAATTCTCATTTACTTGTAAATGGATTGTCATTTTTGTTTTGCTTTTCCTCTCCTCTCTGGAAACATTTAGAATCTTCTATTTAAGATTGGCGCATGTGTTCAGTCTTATTCACTTGTTCTTCTCCTTCTCATTTTGAGGTCTCAGTTGTCTGAACACCGGGAATTTCTGTTTTCTTCTTTTTCTTTCTCTTTTTATCTTTTATTATTTCCTTCCCCCTGATGTTCTCTGTCATTTTTTTGCTAAAATTCCTATGAATTAAACATTGAATCTCCAGATTGGTCACCTTAATCCTTTTCTTTTCCTTCCCTTTCCCCCCTGCCTTTTATTTCTTGGACTGAAATTCACAACTCTTTTATTATCTTTTTAGGAAATTATATTTTTAATCTCCAAGAGGCTTTCTTTAACTTTCTGTTGTTTACATGTTTGCACAAAAAATAACACTTTAAAAGTACGAAATATTTTTAAATTTTTCTGAGGACACTACACTGAGAGATTTTTATTTTGTTGAACCTGTGTTCTGCACATTACTCCTGTTTGTGTGGAAAAGACTCATCAATGAGTACGTGCTACTTTAGGGTGATCTGGTATTGCATTGCCTTCCTCCCCACCCCCATCACTAATGTAGTAAAGTGTTACCCTGGAAGCTATAAAACTGATGAGCTTTATTTATTTAAATTAGCTTTTCGGAACTTCACCTCTACATATTCAGATTCATGTGGTTTAAGCCTTCAGCTCAAAGTCTAATTTTAAAAATAATCTTCAAGGGATTCTTAAAATCAGTCAGATTTGAAAACTCCACCCTGAGGTCATAGCATCTCACCCTGAAGAATGGAGGGCTGGGCCACCCTGCTGGAGGGATGCTTTCACTGTGAATAAATAGGTAAGGCATTGAAAACTGTTTGCTTACCAAACATGTCCTCTGGACAGTTTCACGGGTGTCTCCTTTTAGATGATGGCGCTTAATTTTCTTTTGAGTCCACGCTATTTAGAAACTCCCTTCTCATCTGTTAATATGATAAAACTTGTTTCATACAACACTGAGAAGCTAAGTAAATTCCAAGGTTAGGTCAGCAAAAAAGGAAGAAAATTTAGGCTAGCTATTGGTTTAGGCACAAAGATTTCCTGTAGCTCAACAACACTCATGAGAACCATAAGGGCTATGATCTACAGAGGTTGGTTATCACAGTAGTAAGTGTTAATAAAGACCATGCATTTACTTCTTTACGTAAAATAGTGCTGTTCACACCCATCCATCCCTAAACTCTTGTCATGATTTCTTTTTCTTCATAACATTTATTGTCATTTTACAAAGTAGATAATAATTTATTTTTACTGTCTCCTCCCCAACTAGGATATAAACTCTATTGATAGCCTCCCCAACTAGAATTTAAGCAGTATTCAACTTGCAGCTTTGTTTCTTTTCTAGTATTTCCCTAGTATGATAGGCCTCTAATAAATACATATGGAAAGAATAAATTTACCTTCATATCTCATTTATGTTAATGTCTCCTGGAGTCCTAACTAGGAATGATAGGTAGGAAATGGAGTGACTATTGACCATGACCACAATAATTGACTTGGCAGAAGATATACAAATTCTGATCCTAGTCATAAGCATAATATGCAATAATATGAATACCAAGATAAAAGTCAACTGTTAAGGATTCGATTCAGTAAGTTTCTTTGAGATTTTTTCACCTATTACAATATCCATTATGAAGACACAAATCAACTAGCTTATTAACTTCTTAAAGAACTAATGTATACATACACATGATTTTAACTTTGTGATTATATATGTTCATACTAAAGCTAGAACCCATTTGTCTAGAAAGAATCTCAAAAGTGGCTCTATTTTCTTTTTTTATGACTGAATTCTTAAGTTCATTTTGATCGTCACATAAAATAATGGATATTTAGCATTAAGGAACTCACTGCAGAAGTACTGCGGTAGTCTAATGAGATAAGATTGGGAGAAATTAGTGCTTGACAGCGTAAGTTCATTATTGCTGACAACACTGGCAGCTCAGTTTACTATGTACTCTCAGTAAAATTAGTATTTGAAGCCAGGTAAACAGCTGAGAAAGTAAAACTGTTGTCTAATTTTAAAAACCATATATATAGGGCTTTTTTTTTTTAACTAAAAAAAAGTGGGGGGAGATTAAATTATTGGCCTGTTCCATCGTGAGTACAGAAAGCAGACTCTTTAATTCATACACATTTAGTATAGAACAAGGTAAATGCATATAGCTTGAATCTCTGCAGCCACAGTCAGCCATGTTCTAAACTTAATGGACACTTATTCAGTTCAGTTCAGTTCAGTCGCTCAGTCGTGTCCGACTCTTAGCGACCCCATGAACCATAGCACGCCAGGCCTCCCTGTCCATCACCAACTCCCGGAGTTCACTTAAACTCATGTCCATCGAGTCGGTGATGCCATCCAGCCACCTCATTCTCTATCGTCCCCTTCTCCTCCTGCCCCCAATCCCTCCCAGCATCAGAATCTTTTCCAGTGAGTCAACTCATCGCATGAGGTGGCCAAAGTATTGGAATTTCAGCTTTAGCATAAGTCCTTCCAATGAGCACTCAGTCCCTTTTTGTGTTTCTTCCTTTAACCCCCTTCTGGCATGGTTTCTCTCCTTTAATTTCAGACACTTAAAATCCCTCTCTAGCAATCTCAGTGTTTCCTGTCCTAGATAGCTCAAGGTCTAGGCTCTCTCAATGTCCCGGTCAAGAGAAAAAGAATCATTGTAGGAAAGTGACATATAACCGCTGAGTGTGAAACCTGGACTCTGAGGAGACAAAATTTGAAACAGAACTCATAAGGTACAGATTACAGAATGCACTTCACAAAGGTACAGCCCCTACAGTAGCAATTTCACACAGCCAGAAGACTAAACTGGATTCACACAGCCAAATTTTATTTAAAACCCCCAAAAAACAAAGCAAAACAGAAAAGTTTGTCTGTTGAGGTTATGAGCTTCTCAAGAGACACTGGCAGTTAAGAAGCCTCTAAAGTCAAGACTCTGCTACTGGGCATACAATCTGTTAAATTGTCTCTTCAAAATACAAACTACCATCCAAATATCTGTGACCATCTCCACTGCCATATCTCTTGGTCTGAGAAACTACCACTCTCATTTGGCTTTCTGAAGCCAAATAAGTAAATAAACTATCATTTATAGTTTAACAAAGAGTAAAGTCGAAGAGAAGCTCCCTTCATGTTTCCAGTAAGCAAGGAATGAAATCAGCACGGTCAGGGCAGACACCCCTCATGAGTTCAGTTTTAGAGGAGTGAGGTTTCTGGGAGTATTCTGAATGTCTGAGGTCAGCCATCAGCATGATAATTTCTCTGTTTTGTGAACTATATTAGAAAAGTATTAAGCTTCTCCTCCATCTAACAGGCAATCTCCAGCATGATCGCACAACACTGCCATCCAGTTTGCTCATCACAGCCCCTCAATCAGAGCCTGTCCATCACAGGTCTCCATGTACCTGTGCCTGCTTCTTTTAGATCAGATTCTTTTGAAAAATGATTATCTCCTTTGGCTGACATATCGCAAGCATGACTTTCATCTCAATACGCACTACTATTATCTAATATAACATGTTCCTTTCTTTTTGTTAAAAGTTAATGCTTTCTCAATGTTCTGAGACAAAATTCTTCACATCATCCTCCAGAAAATTACTAGGCACTGCCCTAACAATTGTTCTCCCTTTGTAAAGCAGGCATAAGATTTTACAAAATGAATTCTTCACAACAGAAAGTATCTCTAACTCTGACCATAGTTGATCATTTTATAAAAATCAAGATTCATGTCAGATAGCTAAAGGTTGCTCTGTGACATCTAGATAGATAGTTGCTTAACCCCAATCTATGCTTTATCATTTCACTGCCAAAGACTTAAACTTGAAAAGAGATTAAAATACCACTTGTTTTTATATATTCTTTAGTTCTTATTTAAAAACATCAAAATCATGGAGTAAAACAAAGGAGGAAAGCCAACATGATGTAAATGCATTAAAATGGAAAAAAAGTAAAATATTCTTAGCATTTGCTCAAAAACTACAACACTATTATGAAATATTAATACAGTCATGCTGCTGCTGCTGCTGCTGCTAAGTCACTTCAGTCGTGTCCGACTCTGTGTGACCCCATAGACGGAAGCCCACCAGGCTCCCCCGTCCCTGGGATTCTCCAGGCAAGAACACTGGAGTGGGTTGCCATTTCCTTCTCCAATGTGTCAAAGTGAAAAGTGAAAGTGAAGTCGCTCAGTCGTCTCCGACCCTTATGTAACATTTTACAGTCTTAAAAACCTTTTAGAGATGGGCATGCTACTTAAAATAAATCATGGTAAAACAATCAGAGGAAGAAACTAGTTCTGGGACATAGGAAGTGATGCCAATAGTTCAGCAACTTGCTTCAGATAATAAGGAAGCAAAGAGCATCGTTTGTAAAAGCAGTCTGTTAAATACATGCTCAGACTCAATTGTTAAAGAGCAAATGATGAAATGGCAGAGGTTTAACCTACCTATCTGTGTTCACCTCAACTCTCAAAGATCTTTCAATTTTCAAGTTTGGTCTCTCAAACACCTGGCTTATTTTGCTTTATTCAGAATTCAGCAAGCTATTACAATGTTTAAAGATTGTGTTCTGCTTTATTAAACTGAATATATCAGATTAATTAGCTTGATAATACTTTTTACAGACTCGTAATTTCTGGATAGGATCAAAGACATTTGTCTATGCTACCAAAATGTGTGTCTTTCCTAAACACATACTGCATCTTGACAGTTATATATGGTGGGAATGAGGAGAAAGGATTCATGGGTGACCTTAAGAGGCTACTCAAAATCACTTACACTATTTAATTTCTGAGCAAGGTAGGCATCTCATGCTTCATGAGTCCCTCAATGTTTTCCTGGTGATGGATATACCTTTCTTTGCCTGCTATACACTGTGAACTTTGAATGTACACAGGGACTGGAATTCTTTTGCTACCAAACATATTGGAAACCTACAGACATGATTAGACTTGGTAGTTTTATGTGTTTTATCAGCCAGTGACATCATGACATGTGAGAATGTTCTGCAACAAAAGTCAAAATTTCCTAACATTAAGTTTTTCTCAGACAAATCACATGTACTAAATGTCATTTAATCTATACAATGATTTGAATGCAATCCAGACCCAAGGCAGGGAAAAAACATTCCTCCACCACCACGCTTATTACAGCAAGACGTTTGATTCTGAGCAAAGCACTAAGTCAGGATTTGTGAACTATTGAAAGTTAAACAAAATAGTTTGATAGCTAAAAAAAGGGATACGTCCTTTTGTCTTTTCAGTACTATCTCATTTGATGAAGCATCAAACTCCCTACTGGGAAAAACAGACAAAAGCTAGAAAACAGTACCTTTCTTTAAATGTTTGTTTTTATCTGTGAATCACAAAGTAACATGGCAATAAGTAAATGAGTTGAATGATGTATGCAGAGAACAGAGCATTCTACCAAATTGCTTCTTTTAGAGATAAAAACTCTAAGATAAGTGTGTCCAAGAGGATATTAAAGCAAGTCAGCAGAGTTCTTGTGAGACAAATAAGCATTACGCTTCCCAGGGAAGGGCTTTTTATCAAGCCTAGTCATTCAGGTCAAGTATAATCAAGCACATATTAACCCAAAATGCAACTCACAATTTTTCTGTTAACACTGAGTTAATCTTTAAAAAATCACATCCCACAAACAAATTATTTAAAAACCATACTCTGTGGACAATTGCCTAAAAGAACAAGGACCCAGTCCTGACAAATCGGGTCTAATAAAGGAGAATGAAGGCATGATTGGATTCTTTATTTATGAGATATGGCAGAGCAGCTGCATGGCGTATACCATCTCCTAAATGGTTCCGCCTCCAGCAGTTGTCTACAGCAGATGGAAAAAAGACAAGCTCCACTTAATATGTCACAGCATCAGCATGGTCATAAAAGAGTCCTCAGCAATTCTCTTTTGAACAGAAGCCACCTGTTTACTATAAACCTACCTCTTATTTCCCAAACCACAATTTTAATTTGCAACCTGCACCTGAAAGGAGCATACCTTGCAGTTCAAAGCTGCCAGGTTGCAAGTCAATCACAAGCGTTTGAAGAGTCCACATCTCTGGTAGAATTTGAACAGTTTAAAATTTTAATGTGTTCAAAGCTTGCTTCTAAATGATCTAATCTGCCTTCTCCTAGAAAGGGGTTTCATCGTAATTACAATTTCAGTTGGCATTTTATTTGACTTTTGCTTTATAGAACTAAGTTTATTAGAAACAGACTCATTACCTCTTTGGTTATTAGAAACAGATTCATTATGTCTTCTATTTTATCTCAGTAGCAGAGATTGAGGCTGAAAAAGTAAAAGATTTGTCTCTAGCCTGTGACTATTATTTGCCTCAGAAAGAATGAGTGTTTCATCAGGCATCTGGGACCCTTTCCTGTTCATTACAGGAAATCATCAGCGTCTCCAGTTGTCTATGATGGTTTAGCACCGATCGTATATCTCATAGGAGGAAAAGAAAAAAAAATTGCTTAAATAACCGGAGCTAAGTGCATAAATCTAAAATCAAAGGTAACAGACATCATGAGAGCATCAGTTCATATTACAGTGCTATAAATCTATTACAGTAGACACAATCCCTCTCTGAACTAAGACATTTAGCACAGGAATGGAGCAGAAAAAAATCTTATTTGGATGATGAATTCTACAAGAAATTTATGGTATGGTTCAGTTTTTCTATTCCAATTTTGTTAGCAACCTGGGATTAAACCTGGATCCCTTCAGGATCTAATGTACAAATGATTTTTCTTGCCCTTTTTTCATCTTGCCTCAAACTTACCCATCAAATTAATACATTAAATCTGGAGCATGTAAAGGATTCTTTATAGAGCAATATTTATTTTTTTTAAAAAAAGATAGGAAGCTTCATCAGCAGTATTAGAGCATAACATAGATTAATCGGACATTTGTCCAGCTGCCTATTTTTCTTAGGGAAACAAAAACACAAACTTAGGAGGCAACTTATGTTGTGTTCCTGCACCATGTTGTTCTGTCTGCCTATGCTAGATGGTTGGGAAGTTTCATCAGTCACAAATACATAGATCTGCTCTTTGGTTTTGTTTTAAATTGTATAACTATGTTATATTTATTTTTCTTTTATAGAACCAAGTTTCCTGATTTAACCTGAGGAAAAGAGAGCCAGAGAAATCACTGGGATTGTTAAAAGGACGCTGACTGCTTGGTGTGTCAGGCAGTGCTGCTCTGGGTGCTGAGATGGTTATTACTTTGTTCTTCTATACATCATCAAGCAATCCAAGTCACACTTGCCACTCCAGCCTTTCACACTGACGTCACTGGTTTTTACAAATAAGCTACAAATTATGTATTTTAGAAGACAAAGATGGACCAGTAATTAATAGTAAATTATTACAAAGATAATGAAGGACAGGGAAGTCCGGCATGCTGCAGTCCATGGGGTTGGAAAGAGTCGGTCACAATCTAGCAACTGAACAACAATAACACCAAGATCACACATTGGATGCCCAATACCGTTTCTTGCTTAGGCGCCCTCCCAAATTCCTACTACAGATATCCTGAGGTATGCTACTGTAGGCATGCATGACACTCAGAAGACTGTGTTTTGATCTCCAGGATCCAGCAACTTTCTGTTTGACAATCTTTTCACCTTCTCAGCTGAGCAACTCCTAACAGGGAACCACAGCCATCATTTTGCACAAATGGGCTTGTGGTAACTCACTTGTCATCCTTTCACAGCAAGCCCTGGAGTCCTGTTTTCCAGTTTACAAGAAACAGAAGGATCTCATCAGACATATATTCAGGAAAAGTGGAGAAAAATAAAACATTCCTGACATTTTGCTTTTGACCAAATAATGCTAAAGTATTTCTGAATATTGTATCACATAGATTCAAAGAACAGAAGCATAAACCTATTTCCCTTGTGAGAAATAGGCAATCTCTCCCTTGGAAAAAAACATAAAGATTACATTTCTGTTTCTAAAAATTTAATACCATAACATAGGTATGGTAATCAGAAACATCTTCCTAATATATATATAACAAGAGCTCACCATGTGTCATAACATTTCTAAAGAATCTTTCTTCAAAAGGAAGACTTGCTCTAGTGACTGAACAAGCACATGTTTGCTAATACATCTCTCTGGATAACTTCTGATAACAGGAGTGGGATAATTTGCATTTCTCAAATATGAAAATGACATTCTTCTTATTATAACATTTTATTGTCAGATATTTTCAAAATGGTTTACAACTCATTGTCACATCCTCCTTGTATTTGTCACTATTAACATTCCAATCTTAACAGATGAGAAAGCAGAAAATAAAAATGTAACACAGCATTACTCTTGAATAAATTCACTTCTTTTAATTTAAAAGTTTGAATAAGAAATTAGTACATGTTTCAGATTGCTTTTTTTTGTCCCCAATATAATGTTGTTACAAGTTTATGGTAGTGTAAAATTTGCCTTGAAATTTCAAAGAAACATATTTTTAAATTTGCATAATTTACAGAAAAGATTTATTATACACTTTATACAATTGTATAATTCAAAATAAACATATTTTCACTTATTTATTCATGCCCTTTTTGTTTTGAAGAAATTAAATAAGTTTAAAGTACTTTTAGCGTCCACATTCATGCAGTGCTCATCTGAAAAAATAAATTTTATGTAATTCAGTAAAGGTGGTTTTATATTGCATACTTTGTAGAATTAGAGAAGATGGTGAATGTTGCCTCAACAGGCAGACTTCTATACTGCTAGCAACTAAATAGAAAACTAGATTATAAAAGTTCTTATTCTATTCTAAAACTGCATATTAATATATGCATTAACTTTTGACATTAAAAATTTTAAAAACAGAAAATAGCATAGAGCAAAATAAAAGCCCCGTTTCCCTGACTTCCTCTTAGTTAAAGGTCAACAAACTCATAAAGTAGGTATTGTCATCTCATTTTATAGATGAGGAAACAGACACAGATTAGTTCCATAACTTGCCTAGGAGTATCATTGCTTGAGTGGTAGACTCAAACCAGAGCTCTGAGGCCCTGAAATCCACACAATTATGATCACCAAATTTTCAGTGTGCATAAATGGCACCTGCATCTGGCCAAGATGAGGTAAAACATTCCAGATTTTATTCTCCCTCCTGAATCAATTAGAAAGATGGACAAAATATATAAAACAACATTTTTCAAGACACTACACATTAAGCAATGAAGGACAGTGATCCCTGAGAGATTAAAAACAAGATGAGCCCTGCACTTGTCCTAGCTTGGAGGGTGTTTCTAGACTGAAATGTAGGGAAGGGAGTTATTAGCGAAGATCAGCAATGTCACACAGCTGGGGAGACCTAACTGGAAGACTGGAAAGGCAAAGACGGCTAGACTTTACAGGACAAAATATTGGAAAGGAGAAAAATGCATAGACAGAGCTCTAGAGAACTTTGTTAAGTGTGCCTTATACACATAGCCACTTCCTGATGCAGGAAATGCTGGACTGGATGAATTACAAGCTGGATACAAGATTGTCAGGAGAAATATCAACAACCTCAGATATGCAGATGACCACCTTAATGGCAGAAAGTGAAAAGGAACTAAAGAGCCTCTTGATGAAGGTTAAAGAGAAGAATGAAAGAGTTGGCATACAACTCAACAGTCAAAAAACTAAGATCATGGCATCACTTCATGGCAAATAGATGAGGGAAACAGTGTAAACAGTGACAGATTTATTTTCTTGGACTGTAAAATCTCTGCAGATGGTGACTGCAGCCATGATATTAAAAGATGCTTGCTCCTTGGAAGAAAAGCTATGACAAACCTAGACAGCATATTAAAAAGCAGAGACATCACTTTGCCAACAAAGGTCTGTAGAGTCAAAGCTATGGTTTTTCCAGTATTCATGTAAGAGTTGGATAATAAAGAAGGCTGAGTGCCAAAGAATTGATACTTTCAAATTATGGTGCTGGATAAGACTCTTGAGAGTCCCTTAGACATCAAGGAGGTCAAACCAATCAATTCTAAAGGAAATCAGTCCTGAATATTCATTGGAAGGACTGATGTTGAAGCTGAAGCTCCAATATTTTGGCCACCTGATGCAAAGAACTAACTCATTGTAAAAGACCCCAATGCTGGGAAAGATTGAGGGCAGGAGGAGAAGGGGGCAACAGAGGATGAGATGGTTGGATGGCATCACCGACTCAATGGACATGAGTTTGAGCAAACTTTGGGAGATAGTGAAGGACAGGGAAGCCTGGCATGCTGCAGTCCATGTGGTTGCAAAGAGTCGAACATGACTGAGCAACTGAACAACAGCAAGGCTGGAAAGTTTTGTAATTCACTGGACATTGAGTAAGATATTCAGAAGGGTCTTGTTTCGGTAATGGGAAAAAATTGCCCTAGACTAGATGCTAACAAAGCTGAAAAGCAATACAAACTAGGATCCTATTCTTTCTGTGTAAGTGAACTATCTCAGAACAAAGCTAAAATTATCCAGCACACAATAAATGTAAAATTCACAGTGTCTGGTATTCAAGCAAAATTATGAGGCATTAAACAAACAAAAATATACATTCTGAAGACAAAATAAATTGTTCTAAATTGAGTCATAACTGGGATAAACAAACTAGTAGAAACAGATAGGAAAGCTAATCCACACAGCTAACATCATATTTAATGGTGAAACATGAATGCTTTTCCACAAAAATCGGGAATAAAATAAAGGTGTCCACTCTGACCTTTTCTACTCTAGTCTATACACAATCCCAGAGGTTCCTGCCAGGATAATGAAGCAAGAAAAAGAAGGAAAAGGTGTCTAGACTGGAGAGGAAAAAATAAAATGTATCTGCTCCTATGTGTGTGTGTGTGTATTAATTGCTCAGTCGTGTCCAACTCTTTGCGAACCCATGAACTGTAGCCCACCAGGCTTCTCTGTCCATGGAATTCTCCAGGCAGGAATACTGGAGGGGCTTGCCATCATAGAGAAGAAAGCAAGGAGGGGGTCACAGCTGATTTGTTCATGCCAATAATGCTACATGTCTTCACTGTCAAAATCCATCCTGTAGATTATACCAAGGCATCAGTGGCACCGCAGCCTCATTTCTACTGCCTCTGTTGGGTCTAGGAAGCGGCACGAGCTGAAGAAGCTGATGCACTCCCAGCCGCCTGAGTGGCTAAATGGGGTACACCATCTCTGCTGAGGGTGCGATGCTGTGCAGTACCCCCAGCCAGAAGCCATGCTTTTTGTCCCCTGTCCTAGGGACAATGAGCCGCCTGGGAAGCGTCCCCATGAACATTAGACAGATTTTTTACAGTAAAAATAAGCAAAATATTTGCCTCTCTGCTGTTATCCCAGCCAATTCCCAGGTTTGACTCAGTAATTTGCTCCTTGGGGTGTGCTGGACTTTGGAGACAATGAGGGGTGTTTGGATGGCACGTGCGGAGAAATTGCTTTCTCTGGCAGAGCTGCTTCCTCCTGTCAGGCTGCCATAGGATTGGCAGTCAAGTCAAGAACAGTCTTATCAAACAGAGGAAGAGAGCCTGTTTCTGCTGATAAGGGAGGCAAGGTTGGGCTTAGGAACTGAGGGTATTCTGATTCATTTGCATCGTCCCTGATCTTTCCATCCTAGTCATCAGCTTCTTAATCTTTATCAACCATAAACTGGCTTTGATTCTTTTTTTTTTTTCTTTTTCGTTACATACCTCCTTCTGTGCAAATAATATTAAGGAAGGGTCACTGAAACACTGTGATTTTGTCACTATACCTTGATATTTCAAAGTTTTAACATTGCTATTTCCAGTTAGAGATAGCCAACACACTCTGCATTCCTGGCATTCTTTTCTAGTAACATATTTTTTTAAAGGGACTTGTATATTTATTGCCATTTTATCCATGATAATCAATAACTAGAACAGTCAAAATATATATCAAGGAGAGAATAGATAATGTAATTGTGGTGTGAAACATACAATGAAACTCCACTCAGCAATGAAAAGCAAATTACAAATGTGACCAAAGATATGAATAAATATTTGTAATTATTGATTTAGAGGATGATAATGTTGAATGCTGTGAACCTGCTCGTGTTTATTCCCTGTGCACACATTGGGATCCCAATTTGCCACTGCATGTTTCAGCCTACCAGAGTTCCATCCTGTGTCCTGATAACCAAGTTCCACTTCCCAGTGTCTTTGAGGTCTATTACTATACTATGTGGGATTCATTGATGAAAGCAACAGAACAGATTCTTGGTTTTATTTACAAAGTAAATTTAAGAATTCACATTAGTACAAATGATCCCCAATACTTTGGCCACCTGATGTGAAGAACTGACTCACTGGAAAAGACCCTCATGCTGGGAAAGGTTGAAGGCAGGAGGAGAATGGCATGACAGAGGATAAGATGGTTGGATGGCATCACCAACTCAATGGACATGAGTTTGAGCAAGCTCCAGGAGTTGGTGATGGACAGGCAAACCTGGTATGCTGCAGTCCATGGGGTCGCAAAGAGTCAGACATGACTGAGCGACTGAACTGAACTGATCCCCAGGAGGGTACAAGAATCAGTTGATACAAGAATCAGGGAGGGACAATTCCTGAACTGTCCCACTGGCCTAGCTGCAAATGAATCCCTAGTCCTTGGGTCACTGGCATTGCTGCTTCTGGGACATCTGCCTCCATTGTCTCTGAAAACTTTCTCTCTTCCTTGTCTTCTGGCAAGCAGAGTGTCTCCTGGTCTTTCCCTCTCTTCTGAATTCATGTCTCATGTTAGTATAAATACCAGCTGGAAATTAAGCCCTATTTTAGCGTCCTGACTGTGAGGAAGGTTGGGGAATTTGGTTCTTTGGTTCTTCAGAGGTTGACCACGAGGCATTAAAAAATGAGAATGCTGCAAATACAAAAAAGCAATTCAAAGGTGGAAAGCCACACATATGACCTATTGCACTAATCTATTTAACTAACTAACCTGCTTCTACTTCTTGATTTATCGTGTTTATAGTGTCTTTAGGAAAGGCGAATCTGAAGGGGTAGGCAGGCTTCTGGCCAGTGGCCATTATTCGGAACGTGGAGTATAGGAGCATGCTGTTCTCCAGAGCAAGGACTGTGTTTCTGTCAATCTCCTGTCAAATTCCTCAGCCCTGCTGTCTTCACTCACTGTGTTCAGCTTCTCTCACTATTCCCAAAACTCGCTATAGGAACTCTCTCTAGACAAGCATTTCTCCTGTGTCCCAGAGTAGCTCTGGTTTTCAGTCCATGGTCCAGCCCTGCTTCCTGCAGGTCTAGTGTGAAGGGCTAGAATAGAGAAAAGGGATGTTCTCACCAATCAGGTGATCTGAATGCCCTTCTTTAACCCAGTGACCTGACTGTCCATTTTCCCCTCCAGGTCTTTACAGTTTCATCCAGCTTTAACAATTTTATGAATATGTGCTTTTACTCATATAAAACATAGTGTTCTCATGAATTTCTTTTCTTTTTTACAGACCTTTTTCATTTTCTCTTACCAATCTTATTCCCAGTACTTTCCATCTTCCAGAAATATTGTACAACATATCCATTGAAGGCACCGCTTTCTTGCTTTCTTGCATTAGCTCTACAAGTTACTTGTTATTACCCACATTTCAAATAAAACAAAACTGAGGTTAGAAAACTGAAGCAGTTTGCTGATAAGAAATGAATGTCAAGTTTTTAGCTTAATTCTGTTTAACCCCAGATCCCAAGATTTTAACTACCGTGGAAGATATATTCCATTTTATAATACCACGTTGCTCTTAACAAATCATTATTTTCCTTACCATCTCTATTTTGTTCTAAAGATATCTATTTATTTGAAATTGTGAGCATTGTTATGCATTGTTATGATTTGAGATCACCATAACTGGTATTCTACCAATTTAATTGTAGTAGGCACTAAATTCCGGAGAAGGCAATGGCAAGCCACTCCAGTACTCTTGCCTAGAAAATCCCATGGATGGAGGAGCCTGGTAGGCTGCAGTCCGTGGGGTCGCTAAGGGTCGGACACGACTGAGCGACTTCACTTTCACTTTTCACTTTCACACATTGGAGAAGGAAAAGGCAACCCACTCCAGTGTTCTTGCCTGGAGAATCCCAGGGACGGGGGAGCCTGGTGGGCTTCCATCTATGGGGTCACACAGAGTCGGACACAACTGAAGTGACTTAGCAGCAGCAGCAGCAGGCACTAAATTCATTTCTAACTTTGGGTTCATCTGTTTCTCATAAAATGATCCTTCTCAAATGCCAGTTTCACCCTTCTCCTCAGGGTGAAATAAATAATCAGGGCAATTTTCCATTTGAAAAGTTATTCTCCTCTATCATTTTTCTGTTAGACTTTTGAATGTAATAGTCATGAAGTGCATCACCGACTCAATGGACATGAGTTTGAGTGAACTCCGGGAGTTGGTGATGGACAGGGAGGCCTGGCATGCTATGATTCATGGGGTCGCAAAGAGTCGGACACAACTGAGTGACTGAACTGAACTGAACTGAACTGAACAGTTCCCTCCTATCCCAAATTATTAGAAGAAAACACCTTCCTCTCTTACAGCAGGAAAATATTCTGAGTTCAGATTTAACAGATGGGATCACTATAAAGAGAAGGCATCCTCCATTGTTCACTAATAGGAACTCTAATTACTCCATTAAACAGTTACTGAATACTGATATAAGACAGCAGAAAGGAAAATGACACTCTTGGTTTCCTACACCTAGATTATCTATAAGAATGAGTTGGCTTGGAATGAAATTTGTCTTGGGACCTTATGCGTACAACTTAAAGCAGAACATCTTGTCAAGTGGGTGTTAGACTATAAAGCTCTTTAGTCAATGTTTGTATTACTAGATAGACCAAACCACTTAACAGCTTGCACTATAACATATCACAGAGTCATGGAGATAAGAAGGGACTTGAAGAGTGCCCTTCTTAAAGAAGCCTTGAAAGTCAACTGTCCTGAAAAAAGCAAACTATTTATTCAGCCATATTTATTAGGCAAACAAATACATCTCCTGGAAAAGTTGCTTGCAAATTTCTGTCTATTAAGCCTATTACCCCATTTATTTGCATAAACAAATCAACAATGCATGCCTGCAACAACAACAACAAAAATGTCCATAGAACAAAATTAAGGGAATGTGATAAAATAACTTTTAGTAAAAAGAAGCAACAATTTTTGCAAGAAATTGTTTGCTAAGTAAATAAAATACAATAGCATACAGAATTCTAATCTTTAAAATGTCTAATAAACAGCTCCATCGCTAGAGAAATGGAAGCAACTTAAGATGAAAACACTACAATTAATAAACTAATATATGCTTCAGGAAGGAAGTAGAAACCAAAACTTGAAAAACAGAATGGAAAACCAAATAATTAATGCTGCAATATACAGTTCACAGGAAATTTTTAACAGTTTAGAACCACAGATTAATACATACGAACATAATATTAAAACAGTGGAATACTTTTGAATCCTATAAACATCATCAGAACTTTCAAGATTGATATTTTCGGGTTTATAAAGTCAAAGGAGAGGGCGATACTTTAAGATTGCAAGTGACTTTATCCAAAATGGTAAATTATAACTCCTAAATTTAAATGTTTTAAGCATGCTAAAAATAGCCTTCAGAAGTAGCTTATTTATACTGAGAAGTACTAACTTCTTCATTTGAAAGAAAAAAAAAATGCTGCTGGATATAAATATATACTACAGTTTTACCTAAAGGCCTTTCCTAAATTTTCAGCTATCAAAAAATCTCAGTTTCATGCATACTAAATTCATAGCATAGGGCATACTGTCTTACCATGAGCACATTTAGGAATATATGAATGATATCTCAAACGTGTACTTTCAATAGAGTTAATCCAGGTGTGGGAATCATATTTTTGGCTCTTAAATATTCAATATGCTTTAAGATCCATCAAACTTTTAAATCATTGGTTTTAATTTATCTTAAAATGATTATATATTTGCCTCACTTTACTCATCAGTCAAATAGAGTTATTAATGGTAACTACTTCATATGGTACAGATTAAATAAAATGCTTGGAATAGCACTCCAGGGTGCTATTCTCTAATGATGGTGATGACAAAGAGACAAGGATAATTACTAAAGTCCTCCTCCTGCTTGAAGCTGTATCTACAAGTTTAGATATGAGTGCCTAGAACAAGGCTTCTAAATTTAGCAAATAAAAATACAGGATACACAAATTTTTATTTCAGATAAATTTTCAGTAAAAGTATGCTTTAACTGCATTTCAGAAAAACAGTTTTACTAGTACTCACTGGAAGACTCTGATGCTGGGAAGGATTGGGGTGGGAGGAGAAGGTGAAGACAGAGAATGAGATGGCTGGATGGCATCACCGACTCTGTGGACATGAGTCTGAGTGAACTCCAGGAGTTGGTGATGGACAGGGAGGCCTGGCGTGCTGTGATTCATGGGGTCGCAAAGAGTTGGACACAGCTGAGTGACTGAACTGAACTGAATATGTCCCAAATAATGCATGAGACATACTAACAGTAACTATCTAATAGGGCTATGATAAAAATTAAAATGTTCAGAATACCACTCCATAGGTATGAAATATGATAATCATGATAATGAGATGATGATTACTAAAAAATTATTCATTGCTTAAGTGAAATCCAAATTAAACTGGGTGTCCTGTATTTTATCTGGCAACCTAGATCAATAAATTTCAAACCTGTTTAAAATTTTGTTTGGAAAATGGATTTATGGCATTATTGAATTAGTAATTTAAGACATATCAATGAATCTAATTGTATCACTATGTAATCAATCATCTGACAGGTTAGAATATCAATATGGTTATGTTATTCAGTAGGAAATACATATTCCCTAGAATGGACGTTAGATCTTTCACTTAAGAGCAGGGTGATGTTGGCCAACTTAAATAATCATCTACATGACCATTGACATAATCATTTTTGGGAAAAAAAAAAAAGTAAAATCTACAATACCCCTTATCTACGATTAAGAAAAGGAAGAAAATACATAAAATGCTCACTGTAATGGCTGCACCACGGCAGAAATTCAACATTGTGAATTTTTTATCCTTCCCTTCTCAAACATAAAACAGTTTCTGGAAACAGTGCCTGTATTGCTTTTTAAATTTCAGTTGTAATCTGCAAAGGTGATTCTTGCAAAGGTGAAATAGACTGATTAAATGAATTAGATGCTAAAAGGGGAAGAAGAGAGGTCAAAAATAACTCCAAGGTATGTGTAATGAAGTGGGAAAAGAATAGTCACTACCAAAAGTGCGTGATAATTTTAAACATAATAAGTTTGAAATAAGAGTAACTGTTGGGGAAAGCCTCCCAGGTGGTTTCTCAAAACATAGGCCTTATTATCCTAATTCTCTCATCCCATTATCATGACTCATCAAGAAAGGAGCTAATGCACTATAAATGTTTGAAATCCTCTTCATAATATGGGACATCTCAATTAATGTTAGCAATTATTCAATTTAAGTTAGCTTTATTGTTTTATCTTTTCAAATGACCAATTTGAAATTATAAAATCATTCTTGACCCCTTAATATCTCCTAAATGTTGTGTTTTTTTTTCCTGTATATCTGTCTCCTAAAATCTTTTTCTCTAATGTGTTCTGTTCAAGATAGGAAAACACCCAAAGTTTCTCCTTTACCTTTGTCGTATCCACAAAAAGTATTGCCCATATTTATTATCTCTTATTCAGACTCACAGTACATGTGTCTAAACAAATATGTTTACTATTAAAAGGATTACATATATGTATACATATTTATTTATATTTAAAGAAATATACACTTATTATTCAAACTTTAGAAAAATAGAAAAGTAGGAAGAAGAAAATATCACTCATATTCCTGAAGCCATAATATTAATATTCCCAACTAATATCCTGGTGTATATCCCTTCAGTATTTTTGATGTATGAGTGTTATGTAGAGCCCTTCCATAGTTCTGTGGCCACAGTGCATGTTCCAGATTTTAGATCTTATCACGTGATAAACGTTTTTCATGTCAACTGATATTTGTGGTTAGTTGCTAATGTGGGTCTGCAAAATGTGTGCTTATAAAATTAAAGGATGGTAAGCCTGACTGGATTAAATATTTGCAGCAGCCTCTAAAGCCCAAAGGGCCTTATTTGTTAGGTTTAACACACGCAAAAAAAATCTCTCTCTGGAAGCCTCAGTTCAGTTCAGTTCAGTTGCTCAGTCGTGTCCGACTCTTTGTGACCCCATGAATCACAGCACGCCAGGGCTCCCTATCCATCACCAACTCCCAGAGTTCACTCAAACTCATGTCCATCAAGTCGGTGATGCCATCCAGCCATCTTATTCTCTGTCGTCCCCTTCTCCTCCAGCCTCCAATCCTTCCCAGCATCAGAGTCTTCCAGTGAGTCAACTCGTCACATGAGGTGGCCAAAGTATTGGAGCTTCAGCTTTAGCATCAGTCCTTCCAATGAACACCCAGGATTGATCTCCTTTAGAATGGACTGGTTGGGTCTCCTTGCAGTCCAAGGGACTCTCAAGAGTCTTCTCCAACACCACAGTTCAAAAGCATCAATTCTTCGGTGATCAGCTTTCTTCACAGTCCAACTCTCACATCCATACATGACCACGGGAAAAACCATAGCCTTGACTAGACGGACCTTTGTTGGCAAAGTAATGTCTCTGCTTTTTAATATACTATCTAGGTTGGTCATAAATTTCCTTCTTATTGGAGCCCAGAGAGTCAATACAGGCTATGGCTCACTCTTTCCAGAGAAACAGGAATCTACATACTTGCCCGATTTTAGGACTTCCTCAAGATTATCTATTTGAATCAAACTTAATCCTAATCCTGAGTGCACTCCACCTGCCCTATTGACCACTGGAGTTTCACTGGGAATAATTCCCTTGGCAAACTTGTGACGAGCACAAATCAAGGTGTAGGCACCTCCCACCATCCCTCTGCTCTGTGATTTTTTGCAGTTGATACAACTATCCAAATATTGGGCATATAAAGGATAGCCACAAGACATTCCTATCCATTTCTCTTCATCAGTCAATTTCCTTACCAATTTTAAAACCTTATTCAAAGTTTTCCATACCAAAGTTTTCAATACTTTCCTCATTTAAAGTATTCCTTTCCAAGTTAAGTCAAATATTTATTCACTTTTCTTCTCATTATAGTGCTTTTAAAACTGAGAAATGCCAGTTTTATTTATAACCTATTTCAGACTAATAATTATGCAAAATATAACAAAAATAATTAGGAAATTAAAATCTTAAAAATTATAAATAAGAGCCCCATTTTTAAAATATTGAACATAATAGATATAAGAGTATCCTATGAAGTTGTTTTAAAATTTTTAATGCTCATTGTTAATTTTGATACTTATTGCATCAAGAAAAATAACAGTTTATAGACAAGCATGAGTCATGTTCAAGATGGTTTTAGAAAAGGCAGAGGAGCCAGAGATCAAATTGCCAACATCTGTTGGATCATTGAAATAGCAAGAGAGTTCCAGAAAAACATCTATTTCTGCTTCATTGACTATGCCAAAGCCTTTGACTGTGTGGATGACAATAAACTGTGGAACATTCTGAAAGAGATGGGAATACCAGACCACCTGACCTGCCTCTTGAGAAACCTGTATGCAGGTCAGGAAGCAACAGTTAGGACTGGACATGGAACAACAGACTGGTTCCAAATAGGAAAATTAGTACATCAAGGCTGTATATTGTCATCCTGCTTATTTAATTTATATGCAGAGTACATCATGAGAAGCGCTGGGTTAGAGGAAGAACAAGCTGGAATCAAGAGTGCCAGGAGAAATATCAATAACCTCAGATATGCAGATGACACCACTCCTATGGCAGAAAGTGAAGAAGAACTAAAGAGCCTCTTGATGAAAGTGAAAGAGGAGAGTGAAAAGGTTGGCTTAAACCTCAACATTCAGAACACTAAGTTCATGGCATCTCATTCCATCACTTCAAGGCAAATAGATGGGGAAATAGTGGCTGATTTTTCTGGGCTCAAAAATCACTGCAGATGATGACTGCAGCCATGAAATTAAAAGATGTTTACTCCTTGGAAGGAAAGTTATGACCAACCCAGACATCATATTAAAAAGCAGAGACATTACTTTGCCAACAAAGGTCCGTCTAGTCAAGGCTATGGTTTTTCCAGTGGTCATGTATGGATGTGAAGATTGGACTAGAAAGAAAGCTGAACGCAGAAGAATTGATACTTTTGAACTGTGGTGTTGGAGAAGACTCTTGAGAGTCCCTAGGACTGCAAGGAGATCCAACCAGTCCATCCTAAAGGAGATCGGTCCTGGGTGTTCACTGGAAGGACTGATGCTGAAGCTGAAATTCCAATAATTTGGCCACCTCATGCGAAGAGCTGACTCATTGGAAAAGACCCTGATGCTGGGAAAGATTGAAGGCAGGAGGAGAAGGGGACGACAGGGGATGAGATGATTGGATGGCATTACCGACTAAATGGACATGGGTTTGGGTGGACTCTGGGAGTTGGTGATGGACAGGGAGGCCTGGCGTGCTGTGATTCATGGGGTCGCAAAGACTCGGACACGACTGGGCTGCTGAGTCATGTATTTCCCCGTAAGCATCTGCATCTTCTCGCACACACACCATTTTGGGGACCACTAGTGCCGTCCATGGGGTCGCACAGAGTCGGATACGACTGAAGCGTCTTAGCAGCAGCGGCAGCAGTGCTACACGGAACAGCATATGCTGGAGAGTTTCCTTATAATGCTTATTCTTCTGTGTTTCACTGTTTGTCTCATTTCTCTCAAGTGCATGAGCTAATGAAGATAGGAATCTTGTTCTTATATATTCTGTAACCCACAACATATATTAAAATGCACTTCACAGCACATGTCTCAAGCAAATGGTGACTGACAGGTGTCACCATGTCAGAATTAACTGGCTTGCATAGTATTCAGCTAAATGTGGTAAGGTATTTATGTGATATTTTTAAAACATTACTTCAGTAGCTGTCTGAGATTGTGTTTCTTACAAACAGATTCTGGCACACAAAATTGCATATAGAAGATTTCTTGAGCTGTGTGCTTGGTCAATATTTCTATGAGGCAGCAAGGAAGGTAGGATCAGGCAGAGGGAAAAACTGATCCAGTGCTGTGACTACAGAGTCTTGATTGATCCTGCCTTGAACTGTGGGGCTGAAATGGCTCTTAGCAGTCACCCCCAAATGTGGCAGTGATACTGGGCCATTTCAGCCCATCACTGGTCACAGGATGTGAGACAGGAGCCCGTGCAGTGTTTTAGGCCAGTGTCTTATGTTCAAAAGGAGAACTCTGATGTGAGGAGTAGAGTTTACTGGGATAGGAGGCAAGTCCAGAAGCAGAGAGATATTTAGGAGCTATAATAATGATAGCTTAGGACTAAAAGACATGGATCAGCTGCATCATGGTGGAGGTGGTGAGAAGTGACTGGAATCTGTATATATGAAGAAGTTACAACTGAAGGGGTTTATTGATGGGTTAGATGTAAAGTGTCAGATAAAAATAGGAAGTGAATACATTTTGAATGTAAGCTACTGGAAGCAGGGACTGGTCATTCGCTAAAATGGAAAGGACCACAGAAAATGTTTATAAGCTGAGGTGGAGGATGTGTTAAAGAACATATTACATTCAGATACATTAAAGAAGCTTGCTTCCCTGGTGGCTCAGATGGTAAAGAATATGACTGCAATGCAGACCAGGGTTCAATCCCTGAGTTGGAAAGATTCCCTGGAGAAGAGAATGGCAACCCACTCCAGTATTCTTACCTGGAGAATCCCATGGACAGAGGAGACTGACAGGCTATGGTCCATGGGGTCACAAAGAGTCGGACATGACGGAGCAACTAACACTTTCTTTACAGGTAATAGGCAATTGGATACTGACATTTACAATTCAAGAGAGAGAACCCCACTGCATGTACAAACTGAAGAAACAATGAGCAGATTGATACTTTCAAAAATCATGAAATTTAATCTGGTCGCTTAAGAAGTCAATGTAGATAGAGAAACGAATTAAGGAGGAAAAGTTATGACATTTCAAATGACAGAAAACTGAGGATGAATTCACAAACAACTCAAAGAAAAGTAGTCAGTGAGGCAGAAGAACCAAGAGTGATTAGTGTCACAGAAGCTAAGAGAAGAAGTATTTCAGGGAAGGAAGAAGTGATCATCTGTGGCAAATTCTGCTGAAATGTCAAGTAAATTAAGGACTGAAAATTAATCATTGGATTTAACAGTATGGAAATAATGCGTGTTCTTGAAAGAGGAGCATTTTTGAAGTAAATGGGACCAAATACCATCAGTTCAGTTACTCAGTCATGTCTAACTCTTTGCGACCCCATAGACTACAACATGCCAAGCTTCCCTGACTATCACCAACCTCTGGAGCTTACTCAAACTCATGTCCATCAACTCGTTGATGCCATCCAACCATCAGAGGTTGCTCTGTTGCCCCCTTCTCCTCCTGCCCTCAATCTTTCCAAGCATCAGGGTCTTTTCCAATGAGTCAGCTCTTAACATCGGGTGGCCAAAGTATTGGAGTTTCAGCTTCAGCATCAGTTCTTCCAATGAATATTCAGATTTCCTTTAGGATGGACCGGTTTGATCTCCTTGCATTCCAAGGTACTCTCAAGAGTGTTCTCCAACACCACAGTTCAAAACCATCAATTCTTTGGCTCTCAGCCTTCCTTATAGTCCAACACTCACATCCATACGTGACTACTGGAAAAAACCTAGCTTTGACTAAACAGAACTTTGTTGGAAAGGTAATGTCTCTGCTTTTTAATATGCTGTCTAGAGTTGGACTGTGAAGAAAGCTGATCGCCGAAGAATTGATGCTTTTGAACTGTGGTGCTGGAGAAGACTCTTGAGAGTCCCTTGGACTGCAAGGAGATCCAACCAGTCCATACTAAGGGATATCAGTGCTGGGTGTTCATTGGAAGGACTGATGTTGAAGCTGAAACTGCAATACTTTGGCCACCTCATGCGATGAGTTGACTCACTGGAAAAGACTCTGATGCTGGGAGGGATTGGGGGCAGGAAGAGAAGGGGACGACAGAGAATGAGATGGCTGGATGGCATCACCAACTCGATGGACATGAGTTTGAGTGAACTCCGGGAGTTGGTGATGGACAGGGAGGCCTGGAGTGCTGTGATTCATGGGGTCGCAAAGAGTCGGACACGACTGAGCGACTGAACTGAACTGAGGTTGGTCATAGCTTGTCTTCCGAGGAACAACTGTCTTTTAATTTCATGGCTGCAGTTACCATCTGCAGTGATTTTGAAGCCCCCCCAAAATAAAGTCTTTCACTATTTCCATTGTTTCCCCATCTATTTGCCATGAAGTGATGGGACTGGATGTCATAATCTTAGTTTTTGGAATGCTGAGTTTTAAGCCAACTTTTTCACTCTCCTATTTCACTTTCATCAAGAGGCTTTTTAGTTCTTCACTTTCTGCCACAAGGGTGGTGTCATCTGAATTTCTGAGGTTATTGATATGTCTCCCAGCAATCTTGATTCCAGTTTGTATTTCATCCAGAATGGCATTTTGCATGATGTACTCTGCATAGAAGGTAAATAAACAGGTGACAATATATAGCCTTGACATACTCCCTTTCCTATTTGGAACCAGACTGTTGTTCCATGTCCAGTTCTAACTGTTGCTTATTGACCTGCATACAGATTTCTCAGGAGGCAGGTCAGGTGGTCTGGTATTCTCATCTCTTTAAGAATTTTCCACACTTTGTTGTGATCCACACGGTCAAAGGCTTTCTGAAAAGGTAGATACGGACTTCTTTTCCAAAGAAGTCTGTTATTATAAAGAGAATGAGAGAAATAGACCCATAGCTGGGAGAATAAAGTGAAGAGGTGTTCTGTTTTTCTCTTTCTTGGTATAGGTCAAAAAAATTAAAGTATATTTTTTATTTGATGCAGAGAGAGGGAAATTTGAAGATACAGGAGAAAGCAGGAGTAATTGCTAAGTGATCTTACTAGTAATCAGGAAAGTGAAAATTAGAGTTGCAATGAAATACTATTTCACATCAACCAAATTGGCAAAATTTTAAAAATTCTGCTTGCATCAAATGTTGACTCCTGTGCAAGGAATCACCAACTCTCATACATTGATGGTAGGGACTATATATGGTAGTAACCATTTAGGAAAAAAGTTTGAGCATTTAGTTCCAATGCCTTCGTGATTTCACTTTCCAGTAGCTAAGGCAATATTTTTCAAATTTTAATATGCACAGAAGTCGCTGACAGCTTTGTTAAATGCAGATTCTGATTCAGTCAGTCTTGGATGAAATTTGAGAGCCTGAATTTCTGACAAGCTTCCAAGTGATGCTGATGCTGCTTGACAGCAGACATACATTGTGTAAGAAGGTTCCTTAGAAGCTCATGCACATGTACCAGTCAACAGATATAGTGATGCTCATAGAAGCAGTGAAATAACATGACAGCAATCTTACAGTCCATTAAAATAAGAATGGATAATATGTGATGGAATATTCAAAAGAGAGAATCATGTGGTAGTACTATCCCTAACAAGAGAGACTTAAAATGAAAAACAAATCAAAGAAAATCTACAGTATGTTACACTTTATGCCAATTTCATTTCTGAACATAAAAATGTTAGAATTATAGTGGGAGATCACACCCCAAAATACATGAAAATGGTTGCCTCTGAGGAGGAATAGGAATGGATGAGGGACAAGGAATTCGATCTTCGTAACACAAAGGAAAATATGCAAAATATTAAACTGTGTTAATACAGTATGATGAGTACTCATTATTTCTTTTTAATTTTATGGATTTTAAAT
Source organism: Moschus berezovskii (assembly GCF_049115385.1). Lineage (NCBI taxonomy): Eukaryota > Metazoa > Chordata > Mammalia > Artiodactyla > Moschidae > Moschus > Moschus berezovskii. The sequence continues at coordinate 26,689,131 of NC_142485.1, read as the reverse complement.
GCTTAACTCAAACATATAAATATTTTAAAAGAATATCCTTAGAAGGGGAACATCCATGAACAGTTATGGTACCAGCATATTAAAAATAGTGCTGCAAACAGACCTTATATAATTTGGGTGAACAAAGACCAAAAAGGAAAGATATATATCAAACTTTCAGAAATGCAGTGAAAGTGGCAGAAAATTCTATGCTTCATTATAGACAGTCTTGTTTTTTTCTTTTCAAACAATAAACGTGATATTTTAATGAAAGTACTTACAGAAAATGTAAAGCAAAATAAATTCAAGATCAGTAAATTTAAAAAAAGAAAGCAAATTAGCATAAGAATAGTACATCAAGTTAGGAGATGAACAGTTGGCAAATTTTTTAAAGAAAGGTAACCATTATGAACTAATACCCAGTTATTAGTGAAAGTCACTCAGTTGTGTCCAACCCTGCAACCCCATGGACTATACAGTCCATGGAATTCTCCAGGCCAGAATACTGGAGTGGGTAGCCTTTCCCTTCTCCAGGGGATCTTCCCAACCCAGAGATGGAACCCAGGTGTCCTGCATTGCAGGCAGATTCTTTACCAGCAGAGCCACGAGGGAAGCCCAATACTCCATACTCAGTACAATTTAAAACAATTCTATTTCTTCTAAACCAAAATCTCTTACCGCATAATCAGATATAAGATATTTAATTTATCTCAGATCATGTTAAGAGGTATGTCACCTACTTGCCAGCTTCCCTTCTTCCTACTCCTCCTCTTTACCTGACTGTTGGGTCCTAAACTGCATCATGTATCAAGTCATACTTCTTTGTGCCTCTTGTCCTGATTAAGTCACCAAAGGTGAGTCTTTTCCATAATTCAACCCACTTAAATCAGCATAACACCTGATTGAAATTCTTTTGTAAAATCTCTGTCATTTAAAGGAATTGCATCATCATCAGCATAAAAGTCAGAATCCAGGCTGAATCATTTTTCAAAAAAGTCTAAATAGCACTTACTGGCTAGATCAAATTGAACATCATGAAGTCAGCAATCTTACAGCAATTTAGGTCGAGTTCATTCATATAGATCAAAAGCAGGATCCGATGCTGAAAATGACAGAAATGTAAAACAGATTCATTCACCTAAAAATATATTATCTGTTACCATGTCCCAGGGCTATGCTAGACTTGCCAATTAAAAAATAATAATAATAAACCTCAGGTTCATACTTTATCTTTTAATTCGGCACAAACCATTTTCCCAGGACACACTACAGTTTCAAGGAGTTTTTCAGAAATGTTGAGTATGTTTGTGTGTAAGAAAGGGAAAAAGAACTATCCAGGTTAGTATTTTATCCATAGATCCTGACTAAATGGAATACATCAATCTTGTGAAAGAAATTGGTAGTTCCATGGAATGTGCTCTATCACATCTGTGATTCTTTCTTTAACCGTCTTCCACTCAAATGTCTGTTTCACTAACCTTGTCATTGTTCACTTTAGATGCTCCAAATAGAGTTAAACATAGTGGGGACTGAAAATGGTTACTACACAGGTAGTTAAAGTGAGCTTTCAGTTTGGACTTCTGCCTTGATTATCACCATATCACCAGGGTCTCTTAAAACTGAGTTTATCTAAAACTGGATAATAACACAAAAATCTGGAAAAAGCAACAAAAGAATCCTACGCCCAGGAAGCCAGTGAAAAACGTAAAGATGTAGTAAAAGGGCAGATCTTTTCATGGCAATGTATGTTCATCTTTCATCTCATAAATTTATTCCTTATATTAACATATTTGTGAAAATTCTCTATTTCCTTTAATTCTGAAGACATTAAAAATTGTGCGTTAGCAATTTGAGGCAATCTTTGCTAAACCGAACAGTTGGCAAAGGATCACTACTGCTGACTCAGGATCACTAACATCTATTTACCGGAGTCTATTTTGTTATATTACCAGCAAAAATAACCTCAAGTATGCACTGTCACAAAACCTAAAGCAAAAGATAGAAACCAAAAGGAAGAATAAAACTAATCCTTTCTTCATATTTCTAACTTCTTCACAACTCCTTCCCCATGTAAATCAGAAAGGAAAGCAAAAATCACTTTAACATAAAAATATGTAAGCTTTCTTAGTCCTCATAACTGGAATGCCTGGAGAGTGCAGGGCCTCTTTCTATGACCCTCTTCCCTGAATATCAATGTATGGTTCCTGTGACTTTGTGCTTAAAACTCTCTTTTGTCTGTAGATCTAATCACATAGGTTCTCTTGAAAGCTGTTTGTTTAACAAGCCTTCTGTTTCTGCTCAAGTGTTCAGCCTGCACCACTCAGCCACCAAAGCTCACAAAGGATGTTTTCTGAAGCCCCACTCTCACATGCAATTCTACTGGACTCTCCAAAGATTTGCTAAGGGATCGCTCTCAGGATCTTGTGTTTAAGTAGCTTATAGTCTAGAGAGAGAGATAGATGGCCTAAAAGGAGGTAATAGGCTGTACAGTGTGATAAGCACAGTAACTAAAGTTTATATGGTAAAATGGTCAAGAAGGATGTAAGTGATCAGGGAAATTTTTCTCAGCAAAATCGCCATCAAATCTTAGTATTGAAAGAAAAATAAGCCTCTGTCAAGGGGTCAGGAAAGAAGAGTTCTTTCAAGAAGAGGAAATAATACTGTTTTTGTTTTTATTTTCCATTGCATAGAAGTGTAAATCAATATAAATGAATGAGGACCTAAGAGTCTAAAGTGGAAAAACTGGGGACTAGAGACTAGAATGTGATATGAAAAAGTAAATACAATCAAGATTGGACTTTATTCTTTTGAGCTGGGGTCAGTAAACTGTGGTTGGTGGCTAAATCTGGCCCACCACCTATTTATTTTTCTAATAAAGTTTTATTGGCACAGAGACACACGTGTTCATTTACCTGTTGTCTTTAGCTGCTTTCAAGTAGTTTGACAGTAACCTGAAAAGTTAAAATATTACTATCTGGCCCTTTACAGACAAGGTTTGCCAACACCTGATTAGGTAGTGGGGATTCAGTGAAATATTTTAAGCAGTAGTAATAAGAACAGATTTTTGTTTTAGCCATTTAATCAGCAGATGGTTGAGGACACAGAGGGAGGAAGATCACTGAAGAAAAGCAGAACTCACGAGAATCTAAACTCAGGCAGTGACTACAATGAATGCAGAGGGTAGGAAATAAAACAAATTCATGTTTGAAAGATACACTAGTCAGGGCTCTACAAAGTGTTAGGCGTGAAGAATTACGAATCTAAGATTTTTTGACTATCTGAGACAGGGGAAGGGGAACAGAATAAAGGGGCAAATTCAGATAAGACAAAGCTCAGATAACAAGAAAAGGTCAGAGATGAGGTCCGTTAGCTCCTTTGTGTCAGAGAATACCACTTTTATCTTTTTTAAAAACAACATCCAACATACTTTCTTGTTCTTGTTACAAACAGTAACATAGAACATGTTTAATAAAATTGTTAAAAAAAAAAAAGAGAGAGAGAGAGAAAACAAAATAAAGCTATAAAAGGTAGCCCTGACACAGTTGTAACACTTTAATAGTTTGTTTCCTGTTCACAAGATCACAGGCCCTCTACCAAATAAGAACCTTATTCTTTATTTCACAAAGCTCACGAAGGATAGATATTTTCAGATTTCATTTTTACAAACAGCATTCTGACTACATTGCTGGATAAATGTGCTATTGTGTACATATTCATAATTCTTTCCTTAAGATAAATTCCTTTATACACAATTGCTGGGTCAAAGAGAACACATGTTTTTTTAAAGTGTTTTCTTTTTCTTATTTTACAAGTGTCTTGTAATCATTTATTTGCAGGTTATAGAAATCCGGATAAAACCATGCCAGAAGAAAGAGAATATATTAATGAAAGAACTTAGATTCTCACGACAGAAATAGAGCTGTGCCACCTGAGATATGCACTGGAAAATTGCAAGTTGCATAAAACGACTCTTGTTCCTTCTCTTGTCCCTGTTTTCTCTCCTCCTGGGGTGGGGCTCTTTCTTTTATACCCTCCAAGCTACTACCTCTTGATTTTAATCACTAACCAGTTCTTCCTTGGCTCACCCACTTGGTTACGTGTAATTCATCATAGATATCCAATACAATAACGTCACTGTTTAAATAATCTTATGTGTGTGTGCATGCTAAGTCACTCAGTCCTGTCCGACTCTGCGACCTCATGGGTCAGAGCCCACCAGGTTCCTTTGTCCATGGGATTCTCCAGGCTTGAATACTGGAGTGGGTTGCCATGCCCTCCTCCAGAGAAACAATCTTATAGTTCTACTTGATTCCAATTTCAGACGGTCTAAAATGAAATCATCAAAAGACCAAAACAAATCTATTTGATTCCACTGAGATCATCTAATCATTTCTGGCAGTGGGTCCTTAATCACTTGTAAGATCCTCAAATCCCTTCTTCAAGGCCTCTGAATTGGATAGATCTTAGGGTGAGGGATATAATTACAGGCTTCTCTACCATAGAAAGCATTCAATACTTATTATTAGAAGTAGAAATAATGTCATGAAATGACATGTAATTTTATCAATTAGAGATAAGCACAGTTTCCATTTTCATTATCTCCTGGATATATTTTCTACACTTAAAAAAAAGAATCAGGAGTATTTTTCCAGGTCAAGTATTAAAGCCCTAAACAATAATTATTTTTAGAAATTGTCACCACTGTCATCCTGATAGATGAAAAATGATAACATTTTCATTTCTTTTTAAACAATCATTCAAATGGTTGTGGACCACTTGAACTTTCCTTTTACTGAGAATGTTATACAAATAACTTTGCAATTTATTTGTACAATGTTTTCCTTTGGATAGTAAGAATTGCACTATATATTAGCTTAAATGTTTTCTTTAGTATTTGCACTTTAAAATTGTTTAACATAGAATTGTTTTCTTGTTTGTTTTGTTTGATGTAGAGTGGGAAAGTCCTTTATATATGTAGTCAAATCTGTGAATCTAATCATGTACAGTTTCAGCCTTTGTCAGGATTTGGTGATGCATTTAGAAAAGCTTACTCCAGTTATAAGTATCAATATGTATTTGTCATGTTAAATTTATTTGCAGTACTTAGTGACCACATTTTGTATACTGAAATCTTATTTGTAATTTGTTTGGGTGTTGTATGTGAGGGAGGGCTATAAAGTTTTTATTTCAGATAAATATCTTAATGAATTTAATAAACTCTCACTTATCTAATTTAAAATTCAAAAATTAATGTATACTGTTTCAGCCCCAGGGTGTATATAGCTAGTATGTTGTCGTTTCCATCTTTATAAGTAGAAAAAGCTGAAACAAGTCAGTGACTTCCTTGGACCAATCAAAGGTGCTGAATTTGTAGGACAAATCATCACCCAAAACCTAGAGAGTCACATTTCAGAGTTTACAACAATGAAGATCTACTAGCCTAAAGCAGAAACTGCTTGAGCCATAAACTGGTAGGAACACTTGAATTTAATTTTGAAAAATGGTTGGAGGCTGAGCGTGGACCAGCTTGAGAGGGAGAAACTCGTCGGACCACAGTCCAAGCTCCTCTATCCCCATATTCATAGGGTGTCTTTCGAGGATCCTTATCAGATTCTCACCATGTGGATGTGCAAAAGATCTCATAGCTTGGCAAGGAAGACAGAACAGTAACAATTGTGAAATATGCCACAGCCTCATCTATGAAAAGGCCTATTTTCCAGGTGAAATAACTTTTTGCCTAGTCTCAATTCTGAAATCTTATCCCAACTGGGAGAATGAAACTACTACTCACTCCAGCCATCTCTAATCTTTCTCTCATCTATGTGGAGACAAACAAACAAAAACAAGGTTATAACTATGATTAACAAGGCTCAAAGCTTCAAAGCACAGATTGGGAAACCTGCAGTTAGGGAAAGGAGGAGGGAAAAAGGGAATAAAAGGTATACCATTTATGAAGGTCACAATCCAAGGACTTGGTCAACTAAAGACTAGAATTTGTCTGGAAAATTATAGAACTCTCCTCTTCTATACCTTTAAGAGGCCTCTGGTACAGGAAAGGTGGATTATAGTTGGAAGGTGCATGACACAGAATTTTTTGAGGAGGAGCTATGTACCAAAACCCAAAATCAAGAAGGGAGAGAAAACCAAGAATGCAGGAAGAATGTGATGGCTTTATACCTATAGCTACAATAATTAGAAACACAGCCAAACTCCTAGCCTGATTAATGTAAACCCTTAAACTAAAAGCCCATTTATCTTAGTTCCAGACACAACATGTCTGGCTTTCAGCAACAACAGTAAAAAAAATTACAAAGCATGCCAGGAAAATACACAATCTGAAGAGACTAAGCAATATAAGAATCAGATTTGGATATGATACATATTTGGGTTTATTGTAACTGAGGTTAATATGGTAAGGATTCTAAAGTAAAAACTAGACTGTATTCAAAAATACGGGGTAACATTAGCAGAGAGATGAAAACTCTAAGAATGAAATGAAAGTCTAGAAATCACAAACAAAATAATTGAAATGAAGAATGTCTTAAACTTATTAGTAGATTCAGCATGGCCACAGAAAGAACCTGTGAACTTCAAGATATTTAAATAGAAGCTATTCACACTGAAACTCAAAGAATATAAGGGATAATAAAGCCTGCAGTGCATGGGGTCACAAAGAGTCAGACATGACTTAGTGACTGAACAACGAAGCCAGAACAGAATATCCAACAAATGTGGGACAATATCACAAAATGCAACATGTATGTAGTTGGAATGTTAGAAGGAACATAGACAATGGAGCAAAAGAAATACTAGCCAGAAATATTCCAAAATTTATGATAGATACAGAACCACAAATACAATCAAGTAGCCAAGCCACTCCAGTACTGTTGCCTAGAAAATCCCATGGATGGAGGAGCCTGGTAGGCTGCAGTCCGTGGGGTCGCTAAGGGTCGGACACGACTGAGCGACTTCACTTTCACTTTTCACTTTCACACATTGGAGAAGGAAATGGCAACCCACTCCAGTGTTCTTGCCTGGAGAATCCCAGGGAAGGGGGAGCCTGGTGGGCTTCCGTCTATGGGGTCACATAGAGTCGGACACGACTGAAGTGACTTAGCAGCAGCAGCAGCAGCAGCAGCATAGAGAATACCAAGCAGGTTAAATTACAAAATAACCATACCAAGGCAGATCACTTTCAAACTTCAGAAAACTAGAAACAGAGAAAATCTTGGGGGAAAAAAAAAGGGGGGGTAGACAGGGTAAAAAAAAGGCAAAACAAAAAAAACTAATCTCTGGAGGATAAAGGAAAAGAACTACAGCAGACTTCCCACCAGAAAACAAGCAAACAAGAAGAGAATGTAATGAAATATTTAAAATGTTGAAATAAAAATGCCACAACATAAGTAGTCTACATCTAGTGTAATTATTCTTCAAAAGTGAAGGAAAAACAAAGCCTTTCTTGGATAAACAAAAACTAAGGAAACCCCTTGCCAGCAGTCCTATCCAGTAAGAAATGTTAAGTTTTCCAGTCAGAAGGAAAATAAAATAGTTCAGAGTTTTGGATCTACATAAAGAAAGAAAAGTACTAAATAAGGACTAGATGAAGGTAAAATACAACTTTTAGTTTTTATATTCTTAATTAATTTTTTTTTAATTTTATTTATTTATTTTTTTGCATTACAATAGTTTAATATGAACAATCAGAACTAATTAACAGTATAACAATATTTTACAACTGAAATAATTAAAATAAACTATAAAATTACTACATAAAACAGGTCTGATCTAGCTTATTTACTTTCTATAATCTCTTCAGTGCTGCAAAACCATTTATTTCTTTTTTTTTTCATGTTTTAATAAACACTTCGTCTTTTTGTATTGCTTTTTTTTTTCATCACAATAATAGAAATATAACATCATATATCACTGTAAAACACATTTTCACATAAATGCTGATAAGCACAAAATATTTTTCATCATTTACATTTTAACTGTAATAATATATGGCAGAATTAATGATTTGTTTAAAACAATAATGATAGTAGTTTCCTGGATGATTATAACATCCATAGAAGGGAAATAAATGACAGCAAAGTCACAAGAGACGGGGCTGGATGAGAAATCAGGATACTGTAATAAGGCACGACATGTGAAGCAGTAGTTTTCTTTAAAGTAAACTGGGATTAGATAAAAATAAATATTGCAAATTCTAGGGCTTCCCTGGTGGCTCAGAGGTTAACGCGTCTGCCTCCAATGCGGGAGACCCGGGTTCGATCCCTGGGTCGGAAAGATCCCCTGGAGAAGGAAATGGTAACCCACTCCAGTATTCTTGCCTGGAGAATCCCATGGATGGAGAAGCCTGGTAGGCTATAGTCCCCGGAGTCGCAAAGAGTCGGACACGACTGAGTGACTGAACAGAACAGAAGGAAACAACTAAAATATTTTTAGAGAGGTATAACCAAAAAGTTAAGAAAGAAGCTAAAATATAATCAAATTAAGTGGTCAGTTAAAACCACAAAAAGCAGAAAGAGGGAAAATTTATATTTAAAAATGTCTTCTATATACTTGGACTTGTCTCTGAACTTTCCATTCTGTTTTTCTGTTTGTATATGAATTTGCTACACTAAGAGAAAACTGATTTTTATTATACTTGCATTCATCTTATTGAATAATTCAGAGAAAAATGGTATTTTGGCCATGCTGAATTTTCCTTTGTCTCATTTAGTAAAGTCATATTTCACTTCATTTTGTGCTCAGTTACTTTCTTAGGATTTCTGTTTTTATTGCTGCCGTACAATAGTTTTAGTTGACCTTTATGGTTTTTAACTAATTACGTTAATATTATGTTTTCAAGCAATTCATGTCAACGTTTCCTAAGTTTTTTATTTGAGCGTATGTTTTACGTACTAAGCAATTATATTTAATCTTCTAATTAGAGACAATACTAATAATATTTTTTTTCTTTTTCTAGAAAGGTAGTCACGTTCCACAAATAAAATCAATTTGGCTTTCTAATATTTAAATTTACTTTCAAAAAGTCACATTTCCTAAAATTTGTTATATATAAGGTAGCTTTTAGTTATTCTTATCTAATAACTAAATTTAAACAGACTATTTCAATGGTTTCCTGTTAAATATTGGCTTGCTATTGTTAACTAAAAAATCTTCAGTACAGGTACTACTTTAGGCTCTGCTGATTCAACCAGCCAGACAAGATACTTGATTTAGTAGCATTTGCAGTCTAATGTAATGAGTTACTCAATTATAGTAAATTAAGTAAAATAAATAAACAATTATATAAGTATTATAACCCATGAATCAAAGAAATAACTATTTTCAGATTTACCATCATATATTATGTTTTGTTTTAGTTGTTAAGTTCTGTCTGACTTTTGTGACCCCATGTACTATAGCCCACCAGGCTCCTCTGTCTATGAAATTTCCATTATTTTGAGATTATGGGATTTCATGGAAAATAATGGAAATAATTTTTATTTATTATAATATTTATTATAGTATGCCTAAAAAGTAACACCATTTAATTTATATATATGTTATTGTAAGACATATTCTGATTTCAAAAATATAAAAATATTTTAAAACTTTGGGTTTAGAATCAGTAAAAATAATTAATTAAATAGAACAAATGGATTTAACAAACGAGAAACATTATCTAGTGGAAAGAATTATTTAGATAATTAAAATAGAATGGTGATTTATGTTTGTTGCATAGTTTTCAAAGACTGGTAGTCAGAAAAGTCTTTTTTGTTCAGGTGAGATTTAATCAGAGATTCAGAAGAGACCAGAGATATGAATACTCCAGGCAATAACAATGTCTAGTGAAAAGACTTCAAGAGAGAAACAAGTCTGCCATTGTAAGAAACAGAAAGGTTTATTACCCCTGTAGCAGATAGTAAGAGAATGGAAGAATATTGCCAGGAGAGATCAGAGTGCAAACAGGATCCAGGTCTCATGTGATTGCTTTCTCAGACAGTTTACATTTATTCTAAGAGCTAGGAAAAGCTGATGAAAGGTTTTAAAAAGTAGATAGTCTGAATTATTTTATTTTTTATAAAGATAATCTAAGCAAAAATGAATTTGGTTGAATAAGAATAGAGAATAGGAGTGTAGTTAGGATGCTGTGCTGGTAGCCTACATGGCTTTTATATGGTCATATTGTTTTTCTTCTTCAGTTTAAAGTTACATAACATTATGGTTTTCATCATTTATTTAAAAAATTGAGAAACTGGTTTAAAGAATTGAATGAAAGAACTACAAAAGACTCTAAATAGCTAAAACCATCTTAAGAAAGGAGAACAAAGCTAGAGGCATCACACACCTTGATTTCAAACTACATTAAAAAGTTATAGTAATTAAAACAGTACAGTATCATCATATAAGCAAACACATAGATCAATGGAACAGAATAGAGAACCCAGAAATAAACCCAGGCATACATTATCAATTAATGTATCAAAGAAGTCAAGAATATGCAATGGGGAAAGAACAGTCTTTTCAATAAATGGTTTTGGGTCAACTGCATGCACAGCCATGTGCAAAAGAATGAAATTAGACCACCATCTTCCACCATACACAAAAATAAACTCAAAATGGATTAAAGACTTGAATGTAAGATGTGAAGTCATAAAACTCCTAGAAGGAAGTATAGGCACTAAACTCCTTGAATCTTGGAATGATTATTTTATTTTTGATATTAAAGCAAAAGCAACAAAAGAAAAAAAATAAATAACAGAAATGGGACTACACCAAACTGAAAAGCTTCTGCACAGCAAAGGAGACTATCAACAAAATGGAAAAAGCAATCTAAAGAATGGAAGAAAATACATGCAAATCATATATCTGATAAGGGTTTAATATCCAAAATACATAAAGACTCATATAACTCAAAAGTCTGATTAGAAAATAAGCAGATGATGTAAATAGTTTCCAAAGAAGATATGCAGATCACCAACAGACACATAAAAGGATATTCAACATCACAAAACATTAGGGAAATGAAAATCAAAACCGTGGTATCACCTCACATCTGGTAAAATGACTGTAGTCAAAAAGATAAGAAATAACAAATGCTGGTGAGGATGTGGGAAAAAAAAAAAAGGAAGCCTTGTGCATTGCCGGTGAGAATGCAACATGGTGCAGCCAGTATAAAAAAAAATGAAAACAGGAACTCAAAAAGACATCCACACTTGCATGTTCATTGTAGTATTATTTACAATAGCCAAAACATGAAAACAACCTGAGTATTCACTGATGGATGAATGTATAAAGAAGATGTGCTGTACCTAAAATATAAAATGTGTGCTTAGATTCTATATTACTAATAAGAGGCACAAGGTCATATCTATGTGATAATAAACTGAAAATATTTAGTACCAAATAAGTCGAGGAACTGGAAGACTGGACACAAGAGTAAAAGTACTGGTTCATGGTCAAGGGGTGATCATGCTAACCAAAAGGCAGAGCCAACATTTCTGGCAAGTAAGAGCCAATGGTTCGGCAAATCCTTGCAAAGCAGACTACCTATGTTTTATTCTTTTGGTCTACTTAATTAAAAACATGAGCTGGATGTTTCCGTTAACTCATATCAAATTATCATTTGGATGTGAGATCAAATATGTAATGCACTTAGAATAGTATCTGGCATGTAGTAAAAGACCAATACATAGTATTATTATTATATTGTCAACAATGCTTGTCAAATGAAAGAAAATGGAAAATAATGCTATGTAAAGTCTTTTCCTCACCATGAAAGTATTCTTGTTGTTGCACTGAAGAGAAAGCAATAATCATTCCTTTCCTGGGTTTGTTTCCTGTTGGCTTCTGGAATCTGTGATTAGAGAATTACTGCAAACCCATGATGACAAGCCTGGTCATCGTAAGTATAACAGATGTCAGGAAATTCAGTTCACCCCATATTCTGTTCTTTTTGTGATGTCTTAGATATAGTTCTTATTTTTTTAGATGAGTACTAGAAATTTTAGAATTCAGTTAAAATATTACTCATATACACTGGTCAAAGTTGTAAACTGAATAACTGTTCTATAAGGGAATTTTGCAAAACTTTAAACTTTTGCAAACTGTTTGAACTAATAATTTTCCTTCTTGGAAACATACATGTTATTTATTGTGACAAAAGCAAAAATAATAGAAGAATTGAAATACCCATTGATAAAGCAATAGTTAAATTATGGCAATAACATATATACATTAGTTTAAAATAATGTGGCATAAGACTATTGATGCAGAAAAGAGATTCTTAACCTGTTAAAAACTTTAAATGCTATTATTAAAAACTAATGTGATCCCATGTTTTTTTTAAATATAAAAATGAGAGTCATTGACAGAGAAATACTGCAATTACATGTACAAAATTCTAATAGTACTTATGTCTGCTAGTGTTAGAGGTATTTTTTTTTCCTTTTACTCTATGTGCATTTTCTAAGTTTTTATAAATGTATGCCTTGTTTTTCTTAGAAAATAGCAGATTCTTTATTCCATCTAGAATGTAACAACATAGTTACAACATTAAAACTTAGTTTACCAATGTCATTGCATACTAACAAGCATTAAAAAGTAATACAAGAAAAGAAAAATACATTAAAATTAATTAAAATACACAATTTACATTTGATCAGATTCAGTCAAATAGTTAAGACATATTTTTGTGGGGTTAGGAATGAAAATAACATTTATACTCATTGCAGAGAAGATAGATTTATAGCTCTGGTACCATTATCATCATCATCAATTAACACTCATTGAATCAATTCTCTATGGATCTAAACCTATTTCTCAGAAATAGGGCACATCTGGAAATAAAAGTCACTTCTTCAGGGTTCAAGAGGACTTACTTAGGAATCTGCTGTTTCAGAACATTACACAGAATCTAGTCTCCTGAAAGAGTTAATGTGGTTTCCAGAACAGGTCAGCATATTAAATAGTGTCAACAGAAAACGGCTGGATTATAAAACATAATCCCTGAACAACTGCACTGGGAACAGCCTGGTTCAAATGATATATTACCTTTAAAAAACTGCTGCAGACGCTCTATGGCTGATGAGACCTCTGTCCCAAGACACCACCTCTTTCAGAACACCTGACTAGCTAGGTACCAAGCAAAATTTAAGACATGTCAGTTGAGATCCAAAGTAAATAATGTGCCATAAAAAATAAACAAAAATCAAGTTTAAGTGAAACTTTAAAAAAGGTTTCAAATTATTCATTCAAAAAATAGTTTTACTCTCAAAATGTATATAGGTACATAGATGAGTTTTGTGGGCTTTGGAGGCATGTCTTCTTTCAAACGGTCATTTTATTCACAATAGTTTTTAGTTTAAATTATCTGGAGATTTAATGAAATCTCCCCGGTTGAATACAAAATGGGTTTCATTCCCAAAGAATAATATATTGACTATATTTCTAAAAAGGGAAAAAACACCTTCCAAATATTCTATTGCAAATATACAATGGAACATATTAGTTAAGAATGTTTTCTAATAATTTGTACATGTGTAATCTATAAAATTGTCAAATCACTATATTATACACCTCAAGCTAATATATTATTGTATGTCAACTATACTTCAATTAAAATTAAAATAATAAAATAAATTTAAAACACCCTCAAACAAACAAAAAAGAATACAAAGTCTAAAATCAAACTGCTTGGGGTCAAATCCCAATTCTACCAATTATTTAACAAATCTATACTTCAGGTTCTTTAACTGTAAAATAGGCATAATCATTAACTATAACACCTACACAAAGGTATACTATGAGGATTGAGTTAGCGCATATAATAGCATTTAGAAAAGTGTTGGGAACTTAACAATTCAATAAACATTTATTATTATTTGTTTGCTATAGTATGTAGTCTTGAAAGCAAAGTAAGTCCTGTTTTCATTGCCATCCTGAATAACTTTCGCTAGAGAGGGTTCAGTGTCTCGTATCAGCTAACATGGGGTCTTTGATGAAGTACCACAGTGCTTTTTCCTAGATGTCTCCCATTAGCAATTTTCTCTTCATTCCAACAAAGCCCAAGTCATACTTTTGAAATCTACACATCACTAAGCATAGAAAGAAAGGAATATGTTGCATAATAACCTCAAGATTCAAAGTAATCATATCAATTATGTTAGAAAACTGAACTATAAATACTCTGACAGAATGTCACATGAATAAAAATGATGTCCCACAATTGGGATCATAAAAGTCAAATGTGTAAGTACAAGATAAGGAATATCTAGGTCTAAAAATTTAGACCTAACATTCTTTTCTTTCATTCTATTAATGTGATGTAGCACACTGATTGAGCGAATCATTTCTATCTTACTTCCCATGTAATGACGGAAAAATAAATTTTTTTAAAAAAAGAAAAACTCAAGAAATAAGAAAAAAATATAAAAGGTCTGAAGAATTCCTAAAGAAAGGAAATGTACTGAGCCAACTATGAGGAAAAATAATAGCCAAAAGAAATCATAAACAATAAAAATCTGGAAAAAAATGTTATTGATTTAAGAGAGATTTGCAAGGAGTTCAGAGCTGAGACTGCACAGATTAGAAACTGCTCTGGGATAGTTATCAGGAATGATTAATATCATAACCAACAGAAGCTCCTGCACCCTACCAGTCCCTCTACCATCTTCCCCTTTTACTGAGCAGAAGTAAAGAAGAACATATGCTCCTGAGAAAGCAGATGAGAGGTTCCCTGAGCAAGACAACAAAATGTACCAGTTAGCTACATCGGGGAACTCCTTCACCCCTATCAGCCCTCAGACACTTTGATGCCTCACTGGCAGTCATTCATATCCTATTCTTGTAAACTGAGTGGCCTGATGGACAGGGCTTTTTCAAAGCAAGAGATGAACTGAGCATCAGAATTGAAACAGCACTTTAGTGAACAGTGTGTCAAAACCAAAGTAAACCCAACTCAAAACACACCAAACCCAAGGAACTAACACCCATGGGAACCTAACTAAAAAGTATAATAATGAAAGAGTCTTAGAGAATATTGTATATACATGAAAAAAAACACCTGTAGATCTCAGAAATTTTAAAAATCTGTCAACATAATGGATGGGCTAAAAGAATAAAATTATTCAATTGAAAAACTCGTTAGTTGATATATTAAAAAAGACTTTTCTAGTAAACTATCCAAAAAGACTAAGTATGGCACCTGCTCATGGTAAAAGGAATGATTTGACTGAAAAGAAAGGAGCCTACAAGGTAAAGTAAATAAGTAACACATATCAATTTCTCCAACAAAAATAGCTTAATAACAGGTAGACCTGGTTTACTCAGGAGGAAGTAACAAAGTGTTTGTATATTATTTTACGGATAAAAGACATAAAGGACCATCCAGGCTCTTTGCATATTATTTGAAGTGAAATATTCACCAGCTAGCACTAGATCAACTTTCAGTAAGAGACAGGAACATATTTCCCCTATTAAAATTCAGGAATTAAAAGTAGAAAGGAAAAACCTGTTAGCCTCTGTTAGCTATATAATACCTAGAAGTAGGTACTCAATAATATTATTTAGAATGAATGGATGAACTAGTTCTAATAACCTTCTAATATATAAAGACAGGGTTGTTATATGTGGCTTCATAGCACATAAGGAAAAATGTTTAATTAAAGTATACAGCATTTTGCTTTCAAGATCATCTCCACCACAAACCAGCTATGAGATCCTGAGTGCATAATTAATTCCCTTATTTCCTTGCATTGATAATTGTCTTGCTTCCCTTACCCAGTTCAAATTAGATGTTCAGAGGAACTATGTGTTGGCAATTTAAGTAAAAGGGATACTTCCCAATAATATGAATCTTTCTAGAACAATAACATAATTGTTATGCAATTCTCTCCTTTTAAATAGTTCAACAACACGATAGAAGTTTTTAGAGGACTTTCTTCCACCAGTGGTGAGTAAACAAGTTAACAAGTGCTGACTCTCCAAATATTACACTGGTGCCATGTAAAGCCACATGCATTATGAGATCTCCTTGCCTCCTAACCTAAACATTTGAGTGCGCTGCCACAGTCCACCTGGCATGTGCAGTCAGTGCGGATCAAGGGTAACCTACAGGATTAAAAAGAAAGAATGAATGAAGTGGGAGAGGGGAATTTAACTAACAGCAGCCGATTCAGTGTGCCTGGACCGCAGAGAAGCTGAGGGAAGCTCAGGAAAGAGTACAGCTCCCAGTGGAATCCAACAAGTGGTTCAAATTTAGGTTTCTATTAATCCTTCATTTACTCTCTAAATGCTAAGGAAGGAAATTAATCACTTATTTTAGCTAAAGATTAGAAAATCAACAGCTACTGAAAAGAAAATGAATGCAGTTAGATCACTAGGTAATTTCTTTAATCCCAATGTAAACATACAAACTATTCCATCTAATTTCTCATAGAAAATATACCTTTGGCTACAAAATAATCAAATTTGAAATATAAGGTAAATGAACTTTGTACTCAAGTGGAATTAAAAGAGCACACAAAAGGCTTGTTTTGTATAGAATGAAACTTACTTTGTATGAAAGTACATCGAATTCTAGTTAGTAATTCTAAGGAAGGTGGTAACATCTATTCACTGAATTTTGGTAAGTTTTACAGTATACAAAGATGCTGACTTACAGAGGTGAGTAATAAGGTAATGAATATCTCTTCCAGCCATGTGTAAAAAGTTACACGATATTATCCCAAGGACTAAACACCCCACTAAGCACTTTATATATATTTATTTATCTTCACAAGAATCCTAGGAAGTAATTGCTATGATTATCTTCATTTCAAAAATGAAAAAAAACAAGGCACACAGAAATTTTACACTAAAAAAATCCAAAATAAGCAGCTGTAAAAGATGTAAAGTCTGAATTCCAACGATAAACTGAGATATTAACTTCTGCATCGTATTTTGCCTCATGCATTATATAAACCTATATCCCTAGTCACATTCACACTGTAAGTCACCAAGGAGAATGTTTACTGAGGCAGGAAGAGTTAAGACTCTAAGAACAGATGATCCAACAGTGACTCTCTCTGAACTAAGTAGACCAAATATAAATAAGGCTATTAGTGAGACCACTGTGGGTGCAACAGGATTAGGCTGAGATTAGGATCCAAGCACTGACATGTTGAACAGAAGACTTGGGTGGACAATTTTCAAAAATTATCTGAAATTCATGTAGCTGTAAAAGATTACATTTTCAGCATATTTTAATACTGAAAATTTTAAATCAATGGTTAACTTATGCATTTAATCACAAAAGAAAGTACTATATAAAATTAATATTTATAAATAAGTTTTAAGAGCCAGAAATTTTGTCCTGCTCTTTTCTCTTTAATTTTCATTATTACAGAATAGTATTTTTATATAATGTTCTTATGCTTCAGTTCAGTTCAGTTCAGTTCAGTCGCTCAGTCATGTCCGACTCTCCGCAACCCCATGAATCACAGCACGCCAGGCCTCCCTGTCCATCACCAACTCCCGGAGTTCACTCAAACTCATGTCCACAGAGTCGGTGATGCCATCCAGCCATCTCATTCTCTGTCGTCCCCTTCTCCTCCCACCCCCAACCCTTCCCAGCATCAGAGTCTTTTCCAGTGAGTCAACTCGTCGCATGAGGTGGCCAAAGTATTGCAGTTTCAGCTTTAGCATCAGTCCTTCCAATGAACACCCAGGATTGATCTCCTTTAGAATGGACTGGTTGGATCTCCTTGCGGTAAAAGGGACTCTCAAGAGTCTTCTCCAACACCACAGTTCAAAAGCATCAATTCTTCGGCGATCAGCTTTCTTCACAGTCCAACTGTCACATCCATACATGACCACGGGAAAAACCATAGCCTTGACTAGATGGACCTTTGTTGGCAAAGTAATGTCTCTGCTTTTTAATATATTATCAAGGTTGATCATATTGATTACTCAATTACATTTTTCAATGTTCTAAATATACATTGAAATTTGCTATCCTTATGTTATATGACCATAAGTTTCCAAGTGTTTAAATTTCTTCAAGACTGAATTTTCATCACAATAATTATTAGAACCCAGTTGAAAAAAATATATATTTAGATTTTAAAAATCAGTTTTCATTGCAAATGTATCTCTTTACAAGATGGGTAGGGCTGGTTTGGTTAGTTTTTCAGTTGGGTCATATTATCTGTGGTTATTACTGTTAGAATGAGAATTCAGCATCAATTTTATTCCTTTCATTGTTATTAAGTGTAATCTCTGAAAACCTTGTTCACATAAATAAGTAGACAGGAACTGAGAGTTTGGTTATAGCAACTCCACTCAATTTTTAAAAATCCTTCTGTATTATATATACAAAATTTCACAGTCATTCATTATTTAAGAAAAAGTCATTGCTAATAATCTAGCAGGTTCCCCTGCAGAGCAAAGAAGAGGGGAACTACCTGACTTGTGAAAAGTATTTTTACCAAGTCATCAGAGCCATGCACTCTCTCACCACTAACAACAACATTTCAAATCCTCCCTTTATATCCATCAGTATCCTTGGGTCACATGTTTGGAAAGATTCCATGTGAGGAGAGATGCTCTCCTATTGTGAAAGAGAAAATGGGGGCGGCAGGGGAAGAGTAGCTCTTTCATCTCAGGGATAGTCTCAAGGAAGATCAATTTTAAGAAAGATTAAAACAAAGTTAGAATCTGGAAATCGTTTCCCTTCATACCACCCAAGTCTAGTACCTCTTGGGACGTCATTGTTTACCCTCCGGATACACATGGTCCAGTAGAGAGCCCACTGGTCTAATACGCAAAGGAATGTTTAGACAGAAATACATTAATGTGTACATTTATGAGTATGTTATGACTGTGGATTTTGGAGTGTGTGGGGTGAGTTATTTCACCAACCAGCCTCAGTTTCATCTTCTGTAAAAATGGAAATAGCTTTTCTGAGTTCTAATGAGAATTAGATATAATGTGTGCCAAGAGCCTGGCACCATGCTTGATAAAAACCAGACATTCACCGAACATTAATTTTATCCATTTTCCTACAGCATTTTGTGCCGTGGCTCTCACTATCTGGAGTCCTTTTCCCTTGAATCATCTCAGGCTTGACTTCTTATTATCACTCTGTTATAAGCTTAAACATCTTCCTCTGACTTTCCTGAAAATCCAGTCAAAAGTAACCCTCTAACCCCTTGCTATCACATTTCTACTTTCTTTCTATCATAGCTTTTATTGATACCTGATATTTTATTGGGTTGTTTGTTATGTCTTATTTGTTTGTTTACTTTTATTGTTTGTTTTCACCGACTGGAAATTAAGCTCTGTGAGAGCAGGAACTTATTGCATCTCTAGGTGCTGTCCCTTACACAGTGTCTGGCACAAACTTTGTTTGCTCTAAATGATTGTTTACTAAATAAATGAGTTGATCTATTATTTTGCTAGGACTGCTACAACAAAGTCGTTGTTCAGTTGCTCAGTCGTGTCCAACTCTGTGACCTCATGGACTGCAGCACGCCAGGCTTCCCTGTCCTTCACCATCTCCTGGAGTCTGCTCAAACTCTTGTCCATTGAGTCAGTGATAATATTCAACCATTTCCACCTCTGTCATCCCCTTCTCCTACCTTCAGTCTGTCCCAGAATCAGGGTCTTTCCCAATGAGCCAGCACTTTGCATCAGGCGGTCAAAGTATTGGAGCTTCAGCATCAGTCCTCCCAATGAATATTCAGGGTTGATTTCCTTTAGGATTTACTGGTTTGATCTCCTTGCAGTCCAAGAGACTTTAAAGAGTCTTCTCCAGCGCCACAGTTGGAAGTCATCAATTCTTTGGTGCTCATAACAAAGTAGCACAGACCATGCAGCTTAGAGAACAGAAATCTATTTTCTCACTGCTTTGGAGACTATAAGTTCAAGATCAATGTGTTGGCAGGTTTGGTTACTTCTGAAGCCTCTCTCCTTGCACTGAAGACATCACCTTCTCTCTGTGTCTTGATGTGGTTGTCCTGTGGTCTGTGTTGCTCCATCCTAATCTTCTCTTCTCATATAGACACCAGTCAGATTGGAATAGGGCCCACTAATCTGACCTCCTTTACCTAAGTTATCTCTGTAAAGATCCTATCTCCAAACAGTGTCACATTCAGAGATACTGGACTTCCACATAGGAATTTGGGAGGGGTACAATTCAGCCTATAATGGTGAGTGACTACTCTGAGTTTCAGGTTCTAACCTAAAGCAGCCAGACATAATCCTAATGACTAATTTCAAGAATCTTTACTAACTAATAATAGCTCGATGATGTCTGGAAAAAACCTAGTAGGCAAAGTACAGCCTCCAAAGTACAGGCTGAACACAGGCTATATTATGTCTACATAAAGTCCTGTAAGACTTTCCTGGTAGCTCGGTGGTAAAGAATCTGACTGCCAAGAAGGAGACCTGGGTTCGATCCCTGGATCAGGAAGATCCCCTGGAGAAGAAAATGGTAACCCGCTCCAGTGTTCTTGCCTGGGAAATCCCATGGACAGAGAAGCCCACCAGCCTACACAGGCCATGGGGACACAAAGGGTCAAACACGACTCAGTGACTCAACAGCAACAAAGTCCTGTAAATATGTTAATATCAGCATTATCCATACTAGCTAGAAATAGGACACAACTGAAATGTCCACCTACCAGTGAATGGATTAATAAACTGTGCTGTATCTATACATAACGGAATGATATTCAGCAACAAAAAGGAATGACTGATATACAAAACATGGATGAAACTAGAAAGCAAGATGTTATGTGACAGAAGCCAGACAGACTGTATACTAAATAGAAAGATACACACAACGTTCTAGAAAAAGTGAAACTTTAGAGACATAAAGCAGATGAGTAGGTTGTCAGGGACTTGGGGTAGAGAAGAAAATTAACTTCAAAAGAATTCAAGTGAACTTTATAGAGTGATGAGAAAGTTCTAAATCTTGACTGTGCTTGGGATTGTACGATTATATATATTTGTCACAGCCCATCAACTACAATTCTTAAAATGAGTAAATTTTGTTATATGTAAACCATATCTCAAGGCAACTGATTTCTCAAAAACTGCAGCACATCAAGAGTACTTGGAAATCCATGTGTTCATCAGAAAGATCACTATAGGATTTTTGAAAATATCTTTTGCACATATATTTTGGGAAGAAAACAAACATGCACACACATACATGTTTACAGTAACTAGGCAAAGAAGAATGCAGATTTCATTTTTAAAGTCCTAGAGAGAGCGAAAGGGGCAGAGAGCACTGTCAGTGAGGATGAACCTGGCATTTTCCCTAACACCCTATGGGATAATGCCCCATCCATTTCCTCTTGTTTTAATCCCCAAATCCCAAAACCTTCCCTGAGCAGTCAGTGAACCTATTGGAGGGACCCCTCCAAGCCCTTATTACTCATTTTTACTGACTGGGAACAGACTTAAAGATTTTTATACACTTTTCTATCCCATATCATTTAAAACTTTCCCATTGAAGTTCAGTTCAGTGCTTCCCCCAAACAATAAAAAATACTGATGCGGTAGATAAAGTGGCACTCAATGGAAATTAAGGCAATGTGAAGGGTTTAGAACACTTAAGCTCCAGTTGTTAAAAAAAGAAAGGGAGAATTCAGGGTGGGAGGGGAAGTATTGTCTAGAAGAATTTATTCCATAGAGGACAGATGGAGAGGATATTTGTGTTTAATTAAAATGTTCTGCAAAAGTTAACACTTACAGTGGCAAAGAAACACCCCCAGGTTCCTGGCAAATGACAGGAACACTTTATCCTGAATCCTCAGCAGGAATTCAGACCTAGGGATTTTGAACCCATCTGGAGCTGGAGTTCTCTCTTTGAAATAAGGCAAGCCAGGAAAGGACCCTGAGGAGACTTCCACGCCTCCACCCAAACATTCATGCAACCCTAATCCCCCAAAGTTTCATGTTCTGATTAATTAGAGATACCAGGTTTTCATAATCACTGACTGCTCTTTCTTTGGGGGGCTGGTTTGCTTTAACGATGCCTGACATTTCATCCAGTACACTCTGAGCTTTTTTCCAGCTATAAAAACTAACAGCCTCTCTCCCTGACAGCAAAGAAGGTTTATTCGCTCCTGTCAAATAGATGAACAGTTATAGCTCTCCTCCATACTCACTTACAGCACAATAGTTGGAGCATCAAGAATAATTATATCAAATGGCCATGGAAACGGATTCACAGGATGTGCAGGTGAACGCCGGCTTCAAACTTGACACACTCTTGTGTCTTGTGTTGCTTCCAGCGGCGAAAAGGGCTTCTCGAAACTTCCCTCTGCTCCTTGTTTGAGTGTGGAAAGCTGCCAGGAAGGGTCTTTCAAAAAGCTGTGATCTAAGGGACCCTCCCCCACCCTGGGCTTGTAGTACTTGCCCAGGAAGTGGCCTCTTCACTGCTTCAGTGGAGGCGACTTATCCAGACAGGAGCACGGCCATGAGGGGAAGGGGCATCTGGAGTCTGGGGCCAGCACGGAGTTGTTGAGATCAGCAGGCAGAAATGCGGATAATGGCACAAGCAGCTACCCAGGGGAGTCTGAGTGAGAAAAAGGATTAATGACCTCTGAGACTTGTTCTTTTTCCACTCTTTTCCTGAAATGCCAAACCGTGGAGCCAGTTATCAATCAAGGAAGTGAAATATATCAGAGGATGGATTCGGTTTGCTACAATGACAGCCAGCTCCACTTTTGAATACGCTTTGAAAACAATTTTTACTGTGCAATGCTGGAGAAAGCCAACAAATAATAAACCTGTCACGGCAATCACCAAGTGCTCGTAAATACAAAAGTCTCTGCCGAGCAGCTGTAAAGGGGAGCCGTTCCCAAGCTTAAAAAGTTGTCAGTGCTTAATAATTGCATCTGATATCATTCTCGTTTAGGGCTGAGTCTGGGGCGAGGAGCTTCCACGCTGTCAAGGCGGGAGCTTCCGGTCCCCGCTGGTTAGGAGTTCAGAATGGACACGGCCATTGGATGCAGGCCCCACAGTTCTCTGAGCTCTGTTTATTTTCCCAGCTGTGCTACAGTCATTCACCAATAGTTTCATCTCTTCATTGAATTCAGAAGACCATACTCAAGTGTGCATATCATGCATTTCTCGTGACAAAGTCTCAAAGGCAATAGAAATCCGTTCAATGGACGTCATAGGCTCCCTGGGCGCTCTGCTGCTTCTTCTCAGTCCTGTGGGCCTCCGCGTGGCCCACCTGTACTTTCTCATCTCTTCTCCCAAAGGAGCTCTTGTTCCTGAACACTTTGTCCCTGGATGTCCTGCTCTCTGCTCCTCTTTAAAGGGATCAAACCAGAACTTGACCCAAAAAAGAAAATTCTCATACAAACCCTAACTTGAGAGAAAGGAAGTCTCTATTAGAGAGCAGAGTGCTGAGCGGACATTTTCAACAATATCTTGTCGCTTTAGAGGGATTTGGCCGAGAGACAAACTCTGTGGCCAGACGCTTCAAAGGGGGACCGGAAGCTGCCTGCTGAGTGCCCCAAGGGTTCACTGTGAACGGGAAGAAGTTGCTTCCACTGAGCAAAGCGCCGTCTCTAATCAACAGAGAGTTGCTAGGTGTTGGGAAGGCTCCCATTTCTTGAGAAAAGGCAGGTCACACATCTTTTGATGTTGAAACTAATAAGTTACCAGATTTGGAAGTGACAGCTGCAAGCACAGCTCCCTCAGGAAGGCAGAGGGGAGACGGTTTGTTAAATGAGCTTTCTGCTTCTGTGTAAAACTTCCCGTAGCTGGGCGGGATAATGCTGCAGAGGTACACGTAGCCGCTTGCTGGTTTCTTTCCTGTGATGCTAATGCAGATCAGCTCCCGTGTTCCTGGGGAGCATCCACCTCCCTTCTTGAGCCTTTGTTTGTGGTTATTTCTTAGAAGACCCGCCTCTCCTGCCTCCCTCTTAACAGAGCAATTTACATGGAAAGGTGGAGTGGAGACTGGTTAGTGTGGTCAAGCAGCCATTTCCAAAATGGCTTTCTGGGGTTAAGAATAGATAAATCCTACCAAAAAAGACAAGGAATTAACAGTCCATGGCTTCCCATCTGGTAACATAAAAACAAGATCCTCCCAGACCCAAGTGACTCCCCATAGAGACTAACTGCTAACATAACAGGATACCCTAATGGTTGCTTGTCCTCATTTTACCATTTGACCATTTTCAGTGAATCATTCAACAAAGGACTACTCAATACCACCACCAATAAAACGTGTTTCGCTGAGAGAAAAATGATGCTGCTTTGCCCAGGCTTTCCATGGAAACACTGGCTTCTACACTCTACTAGAATATTCATCTCATTAGACAATATGTAAAATAAGGACTTACCTGAGGGTCCAGTAGTTAAGACTTTGCCTTTCAAGGCAGCGGGTGCAGGTTCAATCCCTGGTTGGGGAGTGAAGATCCCACATGCCTCATGGCCAAAAAGTCAAAACATAAAACAGAAGCAGTATTGTAACAAATTCAATAAAGACTTTTTAAATGGACTATATAAAAAAAAATCTTAAAAAAGAAAATGTGTAAAATAGATGTATCAGTTCAGTTCAGTGGCTCAGTTGTGTCCAACTCTTTGCGACCCATGAATCACAGCATGCCAGGCCTCCCTGTGCAGCACCAACTCCCGGAGTTCACTCAAACTCATATCCATCGAGTTGGTGATGCCATCCAGTCATCTCATCCTCTGCTGTCCCCTTCTCCTCCTGCCTCCAATCCCTCCCAGCATCAGAGTCTTTTCCAGTGAGTCAACTCTTCGCATGAGGTGGCCAAAGTATTGGAGTTTCAGCTTTAGCATCAGTCCTTCCAATGAACACCCAGGACTCATCTCCTTTAGGATGGACTGGTTGGATCTCCTTGCTGTTATACCAAAACCAGTTTTCCCCATCACTACATCAAAATAATCAACAAATATTTCTAAGTTGATTTTGTCAGTTGCTGAAGACAAAAATTATTTGGAGTCATACTTGAACTTTCTTTAATCAGTCTAAACCTCAGCCAACTCCACATACAGATTATATATTGCATTTGACCAGTTGTCACAATTCTACCAGTTCTACTTGGCCATCTTTTGACTATAGCATTTTTAGTAATCTTCCTGCTTCTGTCTCCCCTGCTTTAGTTCATTCTCCACAAAATAGAGATGTTGGTAAAACACAGCCATATCATGAGAATTATCTGCTCAAGCACTACAAAGCATTACCCTGTTTATTCCAGAGATTGGAAATTTTTTTTTTCCTGAAAAGGGTTAGGTAATAAATAACTTAGATTTTTTTTGAGGGCCATATGATTGATCTCATGACTACTCAGTTTGCTAATATAGCATGAAAGCAGCCAGAGATAATGCATACATGAATGTGTGTGGCAGTGTTATAATAAAACTTTGCCCTTGGTTATTGATCCCTGGTATAGAAGACCATAGATAATCTGGCTTCAGGATCTCTGTGCTAATAATCTTAATAACTCCACTTTGTTTGCAGTGGTCTCCTGTTTCAGAAATGTGCCAAATACAACTCCATCTCAGGTCCTTTGCACTTGCTATATTTTCTTAAAATGTAACTTGTATACATATTGCTGCATAATAAATTATACTAAGACTTAGGCTTTAAACAACAGAGACATTTATTATCTTTCATGATTCTGTGTGTAGGCTGTGCTCAAGCTGGGCATTTCTTCTACACGTGACATCTGCTAGAGCTGTCATCACATAGACGCTCAACTGAGTGGCAACATCTAAGAAGGTTATTCTCCTGCAAGCAGCTGACACTGGCTGATATGTGGGCACTCCACTCGAGCTAATTCTCCTCCACAAAGTCTCTTCATGGGACCAGAGTTTCTTACAATATGGTGGCTTGGTTACAAAAGGGGAATGTTCCAGGAATACGAAAGTGGAAGCTCCAGATCTCCTAAATTCCATCTATGGACCTTACACAGCATCACTTTTTATTTTTTATAGCTCAGTGGTCAAAGCAGGTCATAGAACAGATCCAAACACAAGAGGGAAAAAAACAGACTTCATCTTTCAGTTGGTGCCGTACCACAGAATTATCAGCCATCCTCATTCTATTAACAATGTCCTTCTTTGCTTGTACTTTTTCTCAGGTCTTTATCCAAATGTCACCTCTTCAGAGAGGCCAGTTCTGGCCCTGCACCCAAAACACTTTCTATTTTAACATTATTTTAATTTTTCTTATTAAAATTGTTCATTGTATATCTTATATGGTGATTTCCTTGTTTGCTCTTTCCCTATGACTAGAAAGATGCATGTTCATTGTTTGTTCACTATTCTCTTACTGCTTCCTAAAATAATTCCTGACACAGAAGAAGGCGTTCAGTGTTTTGCAAAATGAATGAATGAGTGCCAACTCTGCACTATGCACTGTGCCAGCCACTGAGGATAAAACGATTTGACATAATTCATACAGATAATGTTTCTGCTCTTAAAAAACTCATAGCCTGAAACTGTTGATGAGACCTCTCTCAATTCCAATAATGTGACGAAGAATCACAAAATTGTGTAATTTACTAGCAAAATTTACAGTGCTCCAAAATGAAAAGAGAATATTAAATATTTAACCAAGTGAGAATATGTTGGTCTCCTCTCCTCCATCAGAGGTAGGGGTTTCCAGGAACCTGTGAGGAGAGGACTTCTAAAATCATTTCCAAGTTCAACAGCGAAAAGTGTCAAGACTGATTGCTGTTTTCTGCCAAGGGTGCTGAAGGGGATATTTACCAGATGGTTTTTATTTAGGTTTAAATACTGGAATTAAGTATTAAGAAAGGTACTGATGAGAAATGGCTTCCAAATATCTTTAAAATACAAAGTATGATCTATTTTTTATTTCTTTACATGTTTTACAATTTGCTCTGATATCTATACTCTGAAGGATGTCAGGGAGAAAGTAGCAAGACTGAGGAAACATATTAGACCATTTTGATTATTAACATTAATATTTGAGATAACTCCATTTACTAAGTAGGGAAGCTCATACAGAATGATATGAAACAATAGCAATCACTAGCAAAATTCACTAAAACCTAAATATCCTATCATTCACCTCTCAATTCAGGAATTTCTTGACATTCAGAGTAACAGACACTTGTTCATTTTGTATACGTGTTTTGGAATGTTAGAATAAGATGAAATAGAGGTGTATAATGAAGAAATGATGTTTGCCTTCAGGATTCAATTGTGTTTCAGTGTCTACCTTAGACCTTAAGCCACTGTTGCTGAGAGAGAAACTACCAAATAATTATTATAACCCCGGCAATGTTGCTGCAATCTTTTAAATGGGTCAGAAATATAGCCTTGGAGGGCCTAGTCTATATCTTTCAAGAAAAGAGAAAAATAATCTATATGAGAAAACTAGGCCAGAACTGCTAAGGGACTTTCCCAAGGTCAGAGCGCTGCTATGCAGTGAAACCAGAATTTGCCCCTTTCTCCTAAATTTAAGACAAATCTTCTCTACCTCTTCTTTGAAAATCCCCGCCAACTTACTCAGGAATCTTAAATTTTATGAACCAGGAGATAAACTATCTCTTGTTCTCACCTGTTTCTATATGGCCCAGAGCTAAGAAATTGGCTTTACATTTTCAAAAGATTAGAAAAAATTTAATATTCATGATGTGTGAAAATTATATAAAATTCAAATGTCAGCATCTGTAAATAAAATTTGACTGGAAAATATCCATACTCAATCATTTTTGTATTGTCTGTGTTGCTTTAGGCATAATGTCAGAGTTAATAGTTGGGGGCAGAGACCGTATAACCTGTAACCCTGAAACACTTACCATCTGGTGCTTAACAGAAAACGTCTGTCATCTCCTAGCATAGATAATGCCTTTTCTTTCTCTTATATTCAACTTATCCTTCTAACAAGCTATTTACCTACTGTTATTGAACATATTCCGGAGAAGGCAACGGCAAGCCACTCCAGTACTCTTGCCTAGAAAATCCCATGGATGGAGCAGCCTGGTAGGCTGCAGTCCATGGGGTTGCTACGAGTCAGACACTTTCACTTTTCACTTTCACACATTGGAGAAGGAAATGGCAACCCACTCCAGTGTTCTTGCCTGGAGAATCCCAGAGACAGGGGAGCCTGGTGGGCTGCCGTCTATGGGGTCACACAGAGTCGGACACGACTGAAGTGACTTAGTAGCAGCATTGAACATATTCAGGTTATTTCAATGTTTTAAAAAAGCAAATAAAATGAGACCTACTCTACCATTTGTTCCGACCACCAGCCTTACTCTCTCCTCATGGCCAAATTTGTCTGGAGGGTTTTCAATATTAGTCTCTCACTCATGTATCAACTCACACCAAATTGTTTCTAGGGACTATCACATTAACAAATACACTTTCAATAGTGTCATCACAGATTACAAATATAGCAGTGATTCTATACTACTGACCATTCTTTCATTCTGAAGCAAGTTCCTTTCATCGCTTCTTTGTGGAAAAATGTCTGCTTTTCCTCCAGATTATCTAGATACTCTTTATTTGTCTGTTGTTTGAACCCATTCTCCTCTGAGCAGAATTTATCCAATACAAGTGTGATTACTCAGGATCTCGAGTCTTTATTTCCCCATCTCTGCACTCCCTACATGATTCTTATATACTCAACAGTTTCAGTTCCTACCTATAAACAAATAACTCACAACTTTATATCTTCAGTTCAGACATAATTTTTTTGCCTCAGACTCATAAATCCTACCTGCTTTCACCTCTTAGGTGTCTGAAATGAGCCTTGACGTATTCACAATCAAATCCTGATCCTTCTGCATGCACCCACTCCTCTTTCATGTTGTATTAGTTGCATAAGTCGTGCCTGACTCTTCGCGACCCCATGGACTGTAGCCCACCAGGCTCCTCTGTCCGTGGGATTTCCCAGTCAAGAATACTGGAGTGGGTTGCCATTTCCTTCTCCAGGGGATCTTCAAGACCCCTGGGTCTCCTGCTTTGCATGCAGGTTCTTTCCCATTTGAGCTGCCCTCTAATTTCAGACCTTGGCACCATCACTCACACAACTCCTTAGCCCTAGAAACCTTACTATCAGTACTTGAAACCATCTCTCCCTGACTTCTCACATCCAGTCTGTCCAATCCTAAACCCTTCTGGAATCCATCTACTTCTCCCCATTTCTCACTAGTCCCTAAGTACAAACCAGCAGAACCTGTCACCTAATCTACCTCAGGGCCCCCTCACTGCTCTCAGGTCCCACTCAGGTCCCTTCAGCCTACTGTCTACTTTGCAGCCAAAGTGACCTTTGATTTGGCACCAGGACAAAAGTTTCCAGGAGGGAATGAAAAAGATGGGATATTGACAAGATAAAAAGTTGGCCTCTGCAATAAACTATGAGGAAAATAAATTTTCAATCTAGCAAACTATAAGTAACCAAAATATTATTTATATTCTTAATGCTTCTATGAGTAATTCCCATTTTGAGTATTATTTATTTGCAAGATTTTTCTTGTTGATTATTGTTACCTGATGTTTCCCTTTTTAGAGGAGCTTTATAGGGCAGCTTTGACTCTGTTGAGCCTCTCAAATTTATCTTTTCTTTTATTGCATTAATACCTGGTATGTATTAGTTGCTTTCTTTTCTTTATGATTATTCTGCTTATTTTGCTAACTTCTTAAACTGGCTGTATACTTGTATGCTCATTGCTTTTCCTTTTTATGTAAAGTCTACTACATTTAAGGCCTCAGTGGATAATGTTTTCCATATCCCATAGGTTTTAGGATGTAATGATGTTGTTTTTAAATGCCATGTACTCAGTGAGTGATGTGAACACATTGTAAATTTCAGTTTTCTAATAAAAATTTTTTAAAATAAAAAAATAAAATGACAAATATCCCAACGAATGAAAAAAAAGTAACCAAAATATTACTATTGTTTGATGAGAGGAAAAAAAGACATTTTAGAGATTCTAAACTTGTATATTTTAGCCTTCCAAACATTTTGATATAAAAAAATTTACTAATGGTTTCTTCTAAGAATATAGAAAAAAAAATTCCAAGAGAGAAGGATACATAGACACCCCAACCAATAGAACTGACTTAGATGCACAGCACCATCCAGGATGTCCACACATGAACAAACTCAGGATGCCTGTTAAGGACCTTCAAAAAGACAGTGAGGTTTTTAAAAACCAATTCTGTGCTCAAGAAACAGGATGATGTTTGACAGTGTGAAGGTGCATTATTATTTTGCAAAATAAGAAGGAAAAATGTGATGGGAAAATGCCAGGAAAAGTCACAGTAAAACACTACCAAAAAGAGATGGTCCTCAAGAAAGAAAATAAAATGTCATAAGATCTTTAGAAATTGGCTAAGTGTAAAAAATGGCAAATTTTAAGAGGTGGTGGATAGTGGAAAGGCATTGAGGGATGTTAAATTCTAAATTTACAAAGTGGGTGTACTGCTTAAAGCTGCTGGATAAATAGAAACTTAAATATATTTAGTTTAATTATAAATATATTAAAATTATAAAGATATCAAATGGAGAGAATTGACTAATCTATCAAATAACAGCAGGAGAAGGAAGAGATGAGGATGTGAGTGGGGGTTCGAGTAAGTGAGGTAAGCTTGTCATCTGTCATAATAGAGATCTCCTGTTACAGATAGCTTTTAGTTGATATAACAACAAATCAAGGTAGAAAATTATTTGAGATATAAATGTGACCACCAGGAGAAAATAAAATAGATGAGCTCTGTGGAGTGGAATAGGAGCTAGGTGGAAGAACTTTGCCTTTTGTATTCTGAACTCCTTGAAATATTTATTTACTAAGTGAGTATATTAGTTGTGTAATAAAAGGAAGATAATTTTGAAAAGTAACCTGAAGTTTGAAACCACTCAAATATTAAAATTGAGAAGGGCAAAACTAAAAGTACTGAGAAATACCAACAGAACCCTCACAAAAATAGAGCAACTAAAAACAATTTAGAGAGAAATTTATCTTCTTAGATGTAAAACACCGTGACCTTACTGCCAAACAAATATGAACATTACTGTATCTCTCATAAAATAAATAACAAGAGAAACTTATTAAACTCAAAATATCACACATATACTGGAGTTGGAAATATACAGAATTCCAAAGGCATCTGCTGTTTCATACCAAGCAATGACAAGAACAACAGAACAGTCAAATTGCCTGCAGCAGACTTCTAACTGTAATAGTATGAGGTGAGAAAACTTAAGGATACATATTCTTTACTTATGTCATCTCCATACATTAGAGTTCAGTGTGAAAGTGCTCCCTCTGTCGGTAAAACACTGCCTAGCAGCACAACGTGCAATGTGTATCTGCAATATTTAGCATCAGCAAGGCATTCCGCAGATTCCAGCAGAATGAACCATTCTTCCCACAAGCTTTAAATCACCATTTTTTTCAATCTTATGTTCTCATGATTATCTTACACCTTTAACAGCTGAGAAGGCCTAAATGCACAATAATTGCATTTAATTATTAGAATAGCTTTTTAAAATGCCAAGTGTCTATTATGGAATTTGAGGGATATTTGATGCAAAACTGAACATACCCTCCATCATCATTTTCTTTTTGCAGTTAGCTTATTTCAATATGCCCAGTAGTGACAAATCCATTTTCATATAAACACAACCAAAGAATCCAATATTCAAAAGGCCACCCAAGGAACGGTCTAAAAATCACACCAGGTACACAAATTGCTTCTCTCTTATCCCTGACAGACTGCGTGCACAGTTCCAATGACTGGGAAATCACTTCAAAACACAGCCAGACTTGCTACTATCAAAAAAGGCAGAAAGTAACAAGTATTAGTGAGGATGCAGAGAGACTGAAACACTTGTGCACTCTTCATGGGAATGTAAAATGGTACAGCCCCTGTGATAGTTACTCAGAAAATTAAAATAGAATTAACATATTACCTGGGTATATATCCCAAAAGAATTGAAAACAAAGTCCTAAAGAGACATTTGTACAATCACCTTCACAGCAACATTATTCACAATAGCTAAAATGTGAAAACAATCCAAAAGTACATTGACAGATGAATGAATAAGCAAAATGTGGTATATACATAAAATGGAATATTATTCAGCCTTTAAAAAGAAGGACATTCTGACATATGCTACAGCATGGACGAATCTTGAGGACATTATGTTAAATGAAATAAACCAATCCAAAAAAGACAAATAGTGTATGGTTATATTTATATAAAAATTTATGGGAGTCAAAATTACAGAGGCAGAAAGAATGGAGGTTGCCAGAGGCTGGGGGAGGAAGGAATGAATGGGGAGATATTTAACAGATTTAATGGGTAGAATTTCAGTTTCACAAGATGAAAAGAGCTGTCTTCATAGCTCTTTCACAGATGATGGTGACGGCTACATATTATGAATGTATTTAATACCACTGAACAGTGCATCTAAAAATGGTTGAAATGGTAAATTTTATGCTGTAGTTTATCACAATAAAATTATAAAACCAGCCTGATTTATTCTTGTCAAGCACTAGTTATTAAAACATTCTATCTTATACTGAGTTGAAAACTTGCTCCACTTTTATCCCACTAGTAGTGATGAGATCTGA
This sequence comes from Moschus berezovskii, assembly GCF_049115385.1. Lineage (NCBI taxonomy): Eukaryota > Metazoa > Chordata > Mammalia > Artiodactyla > Moschidae > Moschus > Moschus berezovskii. The sequence continues at coordinate 26,656,570 of NC_142485.1, read as the reverse complement.
ACTTTAAAGAAACACAGACTTTTTTCTTGCACATCACAGTTCAAACATTCAAATTTAGCCACACCATATTGAAGGCTCTATTCAAAGTAGTTAAAAAGCTAATTTTATAATTTTGGTTCAGGACATAATTTTGAAATCAGATGGACTAGAGTTCAAGTTCTATTAATATATCTACCAATTACTAAGTATAAGTATGAGGTTAGGGGCAAGTGTTTAACCCTCTTAAGCGCATAATGTATACAAATAATAGTAGTAAATGGCCTGTTTAGTTGTAAGATAATGCACACATAAGGCACTGATAAATAACTGATTTGAGTCATTTATTATTTTTGTAAGATTAATATTTCACAGGGTGGTATGAGGACCAACTGATACAACCCACAGAAAAACATTTTGCCAATTCTAAAGCATTATACGATAGTAGTTGCTATTTCTCACAATGTTTGGTCCTTCAGATATAATGGTCAATGTAAAATAATATTAACTTTGTTTCACTCTTGAAATAAGCATAACAAGCTGCTAGATATGCTGCTTTTTAAAGATGTGTTTTAGTGACTTGTAACCAGGCATCAGTTCTAAAAGAAACTTTGAAAAACATTTTATCCTTAACATCTATTAAAACTGTGATGAAGCTGAACCAGACAGAATTGAACATTCAAGATAAATTTTTCATGGAGCAACAAACAATTCTGGACTATTCAATAACACAACTGTAGAACAAAAAAAGCAGTGCCGTTATTTTGAGGAATGAATGTTATTATTTTGAATGTCGACTCATGAACTTTATGATTTTCGACATCAAGCATGCCATTTTGTGTCTTGTCTTGAAACTGAATAGGCTAGCCACAGTCCGTCGACACTGGAATAATCCAGAGGCCAGGAAATTGCAACTTTCACCACAACTAAGAATCAACTTAAAGAAAGAGCAGGCAAGCAGAAATTTACCACAACACATTTTATCAAAACACAGTGAAGTTTTTAAAAAATTAGTATTAAAGAACTAATGTGTTAAAAGAAATATAGGATTCCATGAATCACCTGGGAAATTCACAGGAACTACAAGTGCTTATTAGGAAGGAGGAAAGAAATAGATAAATGAAAGGGAAATACAGTGCTTTATGGAATAAATCTACATACAAAATGAAATCCCTTGTACTTTCTAAGTCATAAAAATATAAACCCGTCTTAAATAAGAATTACACTTTTGTAGTTTTACATTTAAGAATTTATTAATACTCTATGAGAGTATTCACTTTTTGAGGCTTAAATATTTGTTTCCAAATCTGCAATAAAGCATACCAAAAAGGAAAACTATCAAACATAAACACACACAATCAACTCTCTTCTTATGGAGTTTATACTACAAAAGCTTCTGACTAATGAAATGATACCAGAAGTGTTCAGTGACTAACTTAATATCCCTGGCATCATTTACTATGTATTGATACAGACAATGTATTGATATAGGCCAATGTTTGAATGTGTATTGACATAGGCCAATGTTTGGGTCACTGGCAATCAATAATGTCATTTTTTGAAAGTTCAGAAAATCTCTGCATACGTGCTCAGTCATGTCTGACTCTACAACCCCATGGAGTGTAGCCCGCCAACCTCCTCTGCCCATAGAATTTTCCAGGCAAGAATACTGGAGTGGGCTGCCATTTCCTACTCCAGGGGATCTTCCTGACCCAGGGACGGAACCTGCATCTCTGACATCTCCTCATTGGCAGGCAGATTCTTTACCATGGCGCTCCTTGGGAAGCCTAATAGCATACCAACTTCAGAACAATTGGGAGAATATTAGAAAACAAAATCATAATTTAGACATTATTACTTATGTTAGTCATATTTTTACAACCTCTTTTTATTTTATTTTTATTTATTTATTTATTTTATCGGAGGCTAATTACTTTACAATATTATATTGGTTGGTTTTTCCATACATTGTCATGAATCCACCCCGGGTGTACATGTGCTCCCCTTCTTGAACCCCTCTCCCACCTCCCTCCTCCCCATATCCTACAACCTCTTTTTAAAAATTGAGTTGTCTAGTGGACCTTCCTGATGGCTCTGATGGTAAAGAGTCTGCCTGCAATGCAGGAGACCTGGGTTCAATCCCTGGATCGGGAAGATCCCCTGGAGGAAATGGCGACCCACTCCAGTATGCTTGCATGGGAAATCCCATGGACAGAGGAGCCTGGCGGGTTACAGTCCATGGAGTCACAGAGTCAGACGTGCCTGAGCAAGTTTCACTTGTAGAGTAAGTGGTTAAAGACAATGGGCGTTTCACTTGTAGAGTAAGTGGTTAAAGACAATGGGCCTATGGAATAGATCCTCCTGGAGGTGGCTTCATTATATGAGATATTTTACTTTGGAAGAATTTTGCTTCAGTATATCAGAATAAAGTAAGCCATATATGGTAAACTAGAACTTCATCCTAAATTAAAGATGTGTCATGTCTAATTTATGAGCTATGTTTATTATTATGTATAATTGTTGTTTCTTTTAGGCAGGCAGAAAAGAAAATAACTGGAAAATGATACTTGAAAGCATGCATACTTTATGAGAAAAATTTTAATAATAAAAATTAGATACCATTTATTGAGCACTTAATATTACACGGACTCGACGGACATGAGTTTGAGCAAGCTCCGGGAGTTGGTGATGGACAGGGAGCCCTGGCGTGCTGTAGTCCATGGGGTTGCAAAGAGTCGGAGACGACTGAGTGACTGAACTCAACTGATTTATCTCATTTAATATCCCCCCAAAACTATCTAAAAGAGTTACTTTTACTGACTCCTTGTTACAGATGACAGAAAAGGATATTAAAAAAGTAAGGTAATTTTTTTCAAATTCAAATAGTGGTAAATAGCTGAGTTAGGATTAAAATCCAGACCTATCCTGAAGCAAAATGCAGATCCACAACTGTTATAATGCAGACCAGTGATTTTCAAAAGCGAGTTGTAACTGCAAAAGCAAAGGCAGCAAAAGTAAAAATAAACAAATGGAAATACAAAAAGCTAAAAACTGCACAGAAATGGAAACCATCAATGGACTGAAAAGGTAATGTATGGGACAAGAGAAAAGACTGCAAATCACCCATCTGATAAGGGGTTAATACCAAAATACACAGGGAACTCATACAACCCAGTATCAAAACCCCACAAAATTAAATAGATACAGGACTCAAGCTGACATTTTCCCAGAAAAGATCACAAATCAAAACAACACAGAGATATCACCTCGTACCTGTTTAGATCAAGTACCAGAAACAAGGGAGACAGTAAACACTGGTGCTGATGCAGAGAAAAGGGAGCCCTTGCACACTGTTGGTAAAAATGTAAACTGGTATATACACTATGGGAAAATCATGGAGATCCCTCAAGATATTAATCACAGAACGACCAAATTATCCAACAATTCCACATCTGGATATCTATACAAAGGTAATGAAATCACTATCCTGAAGAAACATCTGTTCTTCCAAGTTTAAAGGAACATCATCAACAATAATGGAGGAAACAAGTTAACCTCCATCAGTAGATGAATGGATAAAAAGGAAATTATATATAATGGAATGTTATTTACCTTTGAATATGAAGAAAAACCTGTTATTTCTGACAACACAGATGAAACTGGAAGGCATTATGCTGAGTCAGACAAAAATACTACATGGTATTGCTTATATGTGGAATTTTAAAACAGAACATCAAACTCATAGAATGAAGAAAAGTCATTGATAGGTGCTGTATGGCAGGGGAAATAGAGGTTCATTAAAAGGTATAAGCTTTCAGTTTTAAGACGATGAACCAGGTCTCCGTTCCGTTCTGTCGCTCAGTCGTGTCCGACTCTATGCGACCCCATGGACTGTAGCCTACCAGGCTTCTCCGTCCATGAGATTCTCCAGGCAAGAATACTGGAGTGGGTTACCGTTTCCTTCTCCAGGGTCTAAGTTCCTGCAAATAACACGATGACTATAGTTGATAACACTGTGTTATAATTGAAATTTGCTATGAGAATAAATCTTAAAGAATCCCACCAAAAAGGAAATAAACATGTGAGGTGATGGGTTCACTAATTAACTCTTTGAGGGGACTCCTCTCACAGTATATATGTGTATCAAAACATCATAGTGTTTGTACACTTTAAATATCTTACAACTTGGTCAATTATACCTTGGTAGAGCTGGGGGGAAATGAGCTGTAAATCAACTTAGTTACTAACGACCAATATTTATTTAAAAACATGAAATAGAGTAGAATCAAAGAGAAAACTATCAGAACGCATTGCAGGAGATAAATAGTTTTGAAAAGTGTATTTCAGAAGATGGTTGATAACATTTGATAGATAGAGATAAGAGGTAGGTTGGTAGGTAGGTAGGTAGAGATAAGAAGTAGGTAGGTAGGTCGGTGGCCTTCCAAGGCGGCCACAGAGAGTCTGACATGACTGAGCAACTGAGCACACACATGCAGGTAAGCAGGTAGGTAGGGAGGTAGATAGACGGATTCACACCGCAGACTGGAGGTCATGTAAAGGCATCTTCTACTTTAGAAACACTGTCAAAAATTAGGTGATACAATAGTAAAAGGTGACCGTGTACCAGCAACAGGCAGTAATCCATTACAGTCTTTCAAACATTAAATGAAATAATGGATAGCAACTGTGAAATAGTGAGTGTTCAATAAGCTCATGATTGGTCTTGTCAGTAAAAACATAAGCATTTTTAGTATCTTTACCCTCATCATCCATAAAAGAGCAAGGGCTGCCTGCATCTTAGAATTTTACTAGCCTTAAGGCTCTTTCAATTTTATCTAATCTAATAGTTTCTAAGACTTAAACTCCACTGCACAAAACAGATAAACGCAGACTGGATGAAGTGAGGTAAGGTTCTGGCCTCTGAGCTCAGCTTGCCATTTCTGATCATCCAAGAATCAGTCTCAGGCTCACTTAGTGAGTTCTTCCCTGACTACCCAGGCTAGTCCCATTTTAACTGTTTCCACATTACCACTGGTAACAAATGTTGGGTCTTTGAAAGCAGAACCTAATTTCTTGTTCACCGAGTAGAACTGTGCCTGAAATGTAATAAATTATCAATAAATATGCGTTGAATACATATAGTCTATCAATGCAAGGAGACGTGGTTTCAATCCCAAAGTTGGGAAGATCCCCCCGGGTAGGAAATAGCGACCTGCTCCAGTATTCTTTCCTGAAGCATTCTACGGACAGAGGACCCTGGCGGGCTATGGTCCACAGAGTAGCAAAGAGTCAAGAGTCAGATATGACTTAGTGACTGAGCACACACACCACGAAGTCAGTGAAACTGACTTGAGTGCCCACCCAATCAGATCCTGAGTCCTTGTTCTGAGTCATCCTAATCCCCACTAAGAGATCATCAATATTATTTAAATAATCAATATTATTTAAAGGTGTCTGCTGTTATGTGTACTAGAATTTTAGGAGGAGGTTACCTCTGAAAGGTCCTGTAGCCAGAATTCAGGAAGGGTTGGCTGGGGACAGTCAGGCAGAATCACAATTACCTGCAGAGCATCACTCACTAACAAGGACTAAATTTCTGACTTTCCCTCTCCTTCTTGCCCAGTATTCTCTCCGTTGTATTGATAGTGAATCTGTGTTGTGCGTCAGAACTAGGAGTGGGAACACAGAAAGGGGATTTTAAGAAAAAGCTCTCATGAAAATAGAACTCTTTGTATTACATGAAGTATAAAGTTGTATATAAACAAATATTGCTTGATCTGTACATAAATCCCTTAAGCATAAGCATGTTTTTCTTATATTCACAAGGAATGTCTATTAACCAAGCAGCTGAAGAATCCCAATGCAGCTTGTAGAATTTATTCAGATTCAGAAATGATGCTTCTTCACATTTCCCAGCAAAAACAACTTTAGGTTTTTAAAAAGGACCCTTTTATAATTTTCTTTTTTTAAGAAAATGGTGAGCCAGAATTTAATCCTTTACTCTTGGGAAGGATATTTGGGCTAAGGGAACATTCAATTTCTTCATTTAGAGACAGTCTTTCACTCCCCTCTTACTATGATCATCCAGTTTTAAAAGATGGCCTAACCTCTGAATGGAATATGCAAAGGTAGAATGCATGGGAAGATGAGCGTCTCATAGGGGACAGAATAAAGAAGACAAAAGGTCATTCAGAAAAGTGACCCTTTAACCCTTAGGAGTCAGGCTTCAGGTGATCAGAGTGACACCTGTGAAACAGCTTCTGCTCCTCAGGGCAGAGCCATAAAATCCTGCTCTAAAGAGAAGTGTCTTGACTCTAGCTTATGAATCATCCACCCCACCATTTCACATGATGTACTCTGCATATAAGTTAAATAAGCAGGGTGACAATATACAGCATTGTTATATTCCTTTCCCAGTGTTGAACCAATCGGTTGTTCCATGCCCAGTTCTAACTGGAATCAAGATTGCCAGGAAATGTCAACAACCTCAGATATGCAGATTATACCACTTTAATGTCAGAAAGTGAAGAGGAACTGAAGAGCATCTTGATAAGGGTGAAAGAGGAGAGAGAAAAAAACTGGCTTGAAATTCAACATTCAAAAAACTAAGATCATAGCATCTGGTCCCATCACTTCATGGAAAATAGAGGAAAAAGGGGAAGCAGTGACAGATTTTCTTTTCTTTGGCTCCAAAATCACTGCGGATGGTGACTGCAGTCACAAAATTAAAAGATGCTTGCTGCTTGGAAGGGCTTCCTGATAGCTCAGTTGGTAAAGAATCCGCCTGCAATGCAGGAGACCCCAGTTCCAACCCTGGGTCAGGAAGATCCCCTGGAGAAGGGATAGGCTACCCACTCCAGTATTCTGGCCTTGAGAATTCCATGGACTGTATAGTCCATGGGGTCACAAAGAGTCGGACACAACTGAGCGACTTTCACTTTGCTCCTTGGAAGGAAAGTTATGACAAACCTAGACAGCATAAGAGAGATCACTTTGGCTGACAAAATCTAAGCTATGGTTTTCCCAGTAGTCATGTATGGATGTGAGAGTTGGACCACAAAGAAAGCTGAGCACTGAAGAATTAATGCTTTCAAACTGTGGTGCTGAAGAAGACTCTTGAGAGTCCTGTGGACTGCAAGGATATCAAACCAGTCAATCCCAATGGAAATCAACCCTGAATATTCACTTGAAGGACTGATGCTGAAGCTCTAATACTTTGGCCACCTGATGTAAAGAGCCAACTAACTGGAAAAGACCCTGATGCTGGGAAAGATCAAAGGCAAAATTTGAAGGGGGCAGCAGAGGATGAGGTGCATAGATAGCATCACCAACTCAGTGGGCATGAATCTGAGTAAACTCTGGGAGATAGTAGAGGACAGAGGACCCTGGATTCAGCAGTTCATGGGATCAGAGTCGGAACAACTTCGCAACTGAACAACAGTAAAAAGAAGTGTCACAAACATTTTACACAGACAAGCAGACCCTATTTTTGATTTTTTTCTTTCCTACCTCTTTTCTCTCTTATCATCTTAATTTCTATACTAGACTTATCCTCCTTTCTTTTCATTCTGAATTTAAATAGTCACTTAAACATCTGTAATGAAGGGTCCCCCAACCCTGGAGCCATGTGTCATTTCATTCCTAGCTGAAATATATGCTGTTGTTTAGACATGACCCTACTATTCAATTTTTACAGATCCTTTTTTTTTTTATCAAGCTTATAATAATGGGTTCCATCCTAGGATAAGCAAATAATTTGTCAGAGAGCATACTTTATTCCTCCAAGGAGCATAAACTCTTCCAAGCAAATGGGATCTCATTAACTAACTTAACTGAGAACACATATGCTTAATGGCACTAGGCACTTCAAATGGCAAGGTGCCAATTCTGGATTCCAAAAGAATCTAAGAAACAGCACATCAGAGTCTCCGCCAAATTTAAACCACATACACTATAAAATAAAGTAAGAACACAGAAAGCAATAGCTATGACATTTTAGCTAGTATGACGGTTGATTTTCTATCAACTTAACTAGGCCATGGAGTGCCCAGATATTTGGTCAAATTTTATCCTTGATGTTTCTGTGAGGATTTTTTGGATGAGATTAACACTTAAAAAGATAGACTGAGCAAAGCAGATTGCTCTACATAATGGGGGTGGGCCTCATCCAATCAGTTGAAGGCCTGAATAGATAAAAATATTGACCCTTACCTGAGTAAGAGAGAATTCTCCTGCTTGCTGGCCTTCAAACTAGGACATGACCTTTTCCTGATTCCTAGCTCTAAGATATCAGGTCTTTCTCAGTCACCAGATCACTGATTCACCCTGAAGACTGTGGGACTTGTCATACTTCATTATCATGCAAGGCAATTACTTATAATAAGTCTCTTGATTTTTTATTGTTATTGACGTGTATATGTAATATAATATATGTTTACATACATGCATGTGTGTTTGAGTCACTTCAGCCATGTCTGACTTTGTGCAAACCCCTGGACTGTAGCCCACTAGGCTCTTCTGTCCATGGGATTCTCCAGGCAAGAATACTGGAGAGGGTTGCCATGCTCTCCTCCTAATATATATAAATACACAAATACACATATATGTACATGTATTTATAAATTGGCTCTGTTTCTCTGGTGAACCCTAATCAACACAGAGAGACAAAGTAAGCTATATTACAAAACACAAATCTTTAAATTCTTTTTAGATTTTCGAAAGATGGGGTCAATTTAACCTTGTTAGTCAGTTTTGGTAAAGTTTCTGGATCGTCCTCTTTTTATAATACCCCCTTCAACTTTTAACAGGTAATAGTTTAATATTCAGATATTACAGTTTTTAAAGGAAAAGTGAATATTCTCCCAGTCAATACAATGTCATTTTCTCACTCATAGAATTTTAGTTGGAGTGAACTTGAAAGAGAAGCTGATCCACAGCTTTAGTCTTTAGAAGAGAAAAGCAAAAGGGGCACCAAAAAGGTGAATATGTTGTCCAGGCAGTACAGATCATCAGAGGTGATGCTCAGACTCAAATGCAATATTTTAATTCAAATCAGGATTGTGCTACCACTTTGCATAGTTTGATGTTTGATACAGCCAAATAAAGTTTACAGACCCATCTGAACTCTACCCCATTTCAGAGTTCCATGGCCATAAATGGAAGGAGAAAAATAAAATTTGAAGAGAAATTCTCCCTTGGAACTTTTCAAATCCTCTCTCACGTCTTTGTCTCTGAAGCTGGTTGGAATTTATTTGTAATATTTTATTACCTAGTGCATCAAGGCTTTTTCAAATTCTAGCTCACAAATGTGAAGACACTGGATTACTGTGAGTAATGATTCATTTACTTCACCGCCTCCTTTGCCCTTTTTCATTTGGGGGGATTGATTTCCTTTCTCCATATAATCTCACTTGTCACTATTCATGACTTTAGAATTGACCCTCTCTTCTCTCTGTACTTTCCTTTATGGGCCAAACTCTTCTTTTAAACAACTGAAATGCCCATTAGTAAAAATTTTTGAAGATGGCATTTATGAAAATACTTGCTTTGGATTATTTTTTACTAACATAAAGTACTGTACTTCACACATCTATGAAGAAATATCAAATTAACACCAGTGTTAAAAAATGTAGTGAAACAAATTCATCAGGTGTCCAACTCTAGTCATATCTTATCACATACACAGTCCAGCAACAAACTTAATCTTTAGCTCGGTTTTCCGACAGAAGAAATGAGAACTTTGCCACCCAGTTTCTAAGATGAAGTCTAAGTTAATAAATTAAAAAATAAAACCTTAATGTCCCCAAAAGATTTATAGGACAATGAGACTTCTAAAATGCCAGCAAACTTGGAGAGACACTGCTTTCTACCCTAATATGAAGGTTGAGTCTTCCTGAACCTGAGTTTGATTGAAATAAACTCCCTCAGGTGCAAGTAAATTTTGGTGCTTATAAAATTTGCTTATGTTCAAATATTATCAGTGAGTATTGTTGCAAACTAAAGATATAAGGTCTGGGAATATAAAGGCAGAGCCAAGCGTGAACCAAATTTCTGGGTTGGGCAAGCCCCTATCATGCGCAAATAGTGACACGGGTTTTGTGTTCCTGTTGCAGACTTCAGGCAACAAGGAAAACTACACAGATTCGCTGCCTTAGCTGTGATCACTGTCTTCTCTTTCTAATTTATCAGGTTACTTTTTCTGGTATGGGAGTTCCGGGTTTTTTCTGAAGAAGAATTCTAGTTCCTAGCATCTACTGTCTTTGATTATTAAATAATTGAACAAATTTCTCTGTTTTTTTTTCCCTTGGCATGAAGATGAGGTACAACAGAACGATAAAAACCTAGGAAAAGCCACAGAGATCGTATTTTTTTTTTCAATTGTCTCATGCAGAGACATTAACTGTCAAAAGCATAATATTCTTCCAAGTAAGAGTTCATCTGCGCAAAATAATGAAGGATTTTTCAAAATCTTATTTTCCAAGCCTTAAGTGACTTGAAGGCCATTACCTAAAGGAAATTAGAACTATCAGGAACTATAAGAATTGTGGAAGCTTGGAAAGTACAAAATACTGCAGATTGGTAATTCTTTTCAGACTGGACACTCAGTCTTTCGGCAAAATACCTTCCTGTATTTCTGAGGTCAGCCTTTGTTCTGTTAAGACCTTTGTGTAAGTCACTCAGTTGACTCTTTGCAACCCTATGGACTATACAGTCCATAGAATTCTCCAGGCCAGAATACTGGAATGGGGAGCCTTTCCTTTCTCCAGGGGGTCTTCCCAACCCAGGGATCGAACTCAGGTCTCTCACATTCCAGGCAGATTCTTTACTAGCTGAGCCACAAGGGAAGCCCAAGAATACCCTGATCTGGCTGAATCAGGTCTACCCACATTATGAAGGGCAATCTGGTTTACTCTAAATTCACTGATTTAAATGCTAGTCCCATCCAAAAAAACACATTCACAGAAACAACCAAAATAATGTTTAACCAGATATGTGGGCTCCATGGTCTAGTCAAGTTGGCACGTAAAATTAGCTATCATACTGACTTCTATAATGCACAAAAGAGTTCCCTGCAAGACTAAACTGGCTCAAAGTGTCAATAGAGTGACCTTAAGAAACCCTGGGATAGAAAAGTGAATATTAGAATGAGCATTGCATAAACAACAAAGTCCGTAACAGAAAACAATAGAATTTAGGCACCTTGAAGGAAAACTGTTGCTACACTCTCTTTTCAAGTCACTCCCACAAAGGTCTCAATAGAAGTGCTCAGAGAATAGCAAGTAATCAAGAAGTGTCATGATTGACAATAAATGGACTCCATGACTGGGAAAATGAAAGATGACTGGGAAAATGAAAGATGAAATAATGCTAATATAAGTTTATTTGGTTTTATAATATTCCATGGGAGAAATTTTTTCTTGGTCTTGAGTTTAACATACTAATATTAGAAGTGACTATTGAAATAACAGACTAAGGTTATTTTCACCCTTTCAGCCGATGCCACTTTATAATGTGATTTTTTTTTAATCATTGTTTATCAGTTTGAGAATCTACTATTGCCTTAAAGTTAAATTAGGGGCTTTATATTTGGAAAAAGAATATTTTGGCCAAATATGTGTATTGTCGCTCAATCATATATGACTTTTTTGCATCCCCATGTCTGGACTTTTAGCCCACCAGGTTCCTCTGTCCATGGAATTTTCCAAGTAGAATACTGGAGTGGATCGCCATTTCCTCCTCCAGGGGATCTTCCAGACTCAAGGATCCACCTGCGACTCCCGTGTCTCCTACTTGGCAGGCAGATTCTTTCCACTAGTGCCACCCGGGAAACCTTGTATCTTTGTGAAAACCAGATATTTTAAAAACTTAAGAATTTGCATTCTTACAAATGAGAAAGATTCATCTTTAAAAGGACTTGGTTTTAGCTTTCAGAACTTAAAAAATTTAAAAAAATAAACTAGTACAAGCATGAGTTGGTGCTATCTATTTGGTTTTCTCCCATATAGCATTGCTTTATAATGACTTTAAAAGGAGTGTATCTATTATTCTAAAAATTTATAGTCTTGAATATCTTCCTCTATACAAAAATTGAATAGCCCTTTCTGACCATTTTCAGCAGATACAAATTGATTATTTTATGTAACCAAAGTCCTTTGACTAGGAAAATATGTTGTGCTGCCTTCTCCATACAGTTTTTCATAATTCATCCTGATCAAAGCAGTAAGCAGAGCTGGGAGTGTGATGAGGCCACAGAGGCTTCACAAAGTAATCAGTGAAGTACCAATGACACATCAAAATAGTTGCAAGGCTACCTGTGGTGATTTATAGTCACCATCACTTCACTTCACGTTATCAAAAATAGATTCTCTCCTTTTTTTCCTGAGTATTAAGCACTTGTTTCTAGGTATTTAACTGACCCCTGAGTTCTGCAGTTGTGTAATTTTCAGTCACAGAGAAACAGAATGTTTACTTTCTTTAAGGACTTGCTGCCTATATCTTCAGCTGTTATTTCCTACTAAATACATACAGTTCAACACGATAACCCTCACATTCTGCCCTGAGTCACTTATATCCTTAAAGACAAGTCCTAATTTCAGGTAATATTCCTCAGACTGGTTAGTCATGCCTAAAGGTTCTTTGGACTGAGCAGAGTGAGATGACCATGGTTAGCATTTCCATATTTTTCTAATAATCAAAATTTAAAAATTGCAAAAAGTGCATTGCTTTGCTTATAAATTTCAAGTCATGTACTTTTAGTTAAAAATAAAAATGACATTAAAAAAGCTACTTTATTTGGATCAGTGGGGTTTTTGTAAAAACAACCTTGACCGCTTACCATTGATGTAAACTTAAAAGGCAGGGAAGCAAAATAGTGTAGATTTATATTTGACTGAAGGTCAAAGGACACTTTGCGTCAGTGTCAATGACAGCAATGGTTAAGACCAATCACCTCAATCAACTACAGACCAGAAGGAAATTTCTCAAGCTCTGAAACACAACAAAATCGAAGTATGTGAATCTGTTGTTTCAGAGCTGGCATTTTGTCATATCAATGTTCTCCACCTGAAAAATTTCTCTTCTGGAAATGTTTGCTTTTATTTGTAAGATTATTGTTGTTTAGTTGCTAAGTCATGTCCAACTCTTTTGTGACCCCATGGACTGTAGCCACAACAGGTTCCTCTGTCCATGGAATTCTCCGGGAAAGAATGCTGGAGTAGGTTGCCATTTCCTTATCCAGGGGATCCTCCCAATCCAGGGATCGAACACACGTCTCCTGCATGGCAAGCAGGTTTTTTACCACTGAGCCACTGGGGAAGCTCCCTAAGAAATCTAATGGTATAGTAGTTGTATTATTCAAAGTCAGACGCAACAAAGTAGAAGCAAAATCTATACCTTTTTGGAGTTGAATTGTGTTATTTTAATAAACCTATTTGGGAATAGTTTTTAGATTTACAGAAAGGTTGCAAAGATGGTACAGAGAGTTCTTGTATACTCTGTACTTAGTGCCCCTATAATGAACATATTTTATTGCTATGGTTTATCATTCAAAACAAGAAATTGAGGTTGGTGCATTCATTAGTTTCCTAAGGTGTTTGTAACAATTTGCTACAACCATGGTAGCTTAAAACAACAGACATTTATTCTCTCAGTTCTGGAGGCCAGAAATCCAAAATCAAGCGGTCCCCAGGGCCATACTTCCTCTGAAAACTTTACAGGGAATTTTGCTCTTGGCTTCTCCTAGTTTCTAGTAGCTGTTCGGATTCCTTGGATTTCTGACTCCAATCTCCAGTCCCTGCTTCCATGATCACACTGCCTTCTCCCCTTCTGTGTCTCTCTGTGTTTCCTTTGTCATTGGAATTAGAACCTACCAGATAATGTGGAGTGATCTTAAGATCCTTAATTATGTTTACAGAGATACTTTTTCCAAAGAAGGTAACATACACAGGCTCCAGGGGTAAGGCTGGGGACATCTCTTAAGAAGCAGCCACCATTCATCCCACTATATTATATATCACTAACTAAACTTCAAAGAATTGTTTCATCAATGCTATTTTCCTACTCCGGGATCCAGTGCAGAGCCCCACACAATGTGTTTAGTTGCCACATCTCCCCCATCTCCTTGTGTCTGTGACACTTCCCTGGACTTGTCTTGTTTCTCACGACCTGAAGAGTCATGAGGTGTATTGGCCAGCTATCCCATAAACCATCCCCTTCGCTCCAATCTGGGTTTGTCTGAAGTCTTTCTCATGATTAGACTGGGTTGACAGATTTGGGGAGAAAAACACTTCAGAGATGAAACGCTTTTCTCATCACATCGTATCAGGAGTACATGACATCCACATGGCATCACTGGGAGTGTGAAATTTTAGTACTTGTTTAAGGTAGTTTTTGCTAGGTTTTCCCACTCCAGCATTACTTTTTTTCCTTCCCCTATTCTTTTCTATGGAATTGAGTCACTAGATCTAGCCCATGGTGGGTAGAGGGATGGGGGCAGGGAGCAGGGATTAAGCTTCACCTTTTAAAAAGCAAAATAACTACCTACATTATTTGGTATTTTTCTGCAACTTCTCCCCCATTTATTTTTAATCATTTATTCATATCAGTACAGATGCATATATATTAAATTCATACTTTGGGTTACAATCCAATATTAATGTTATCTGTTTTGTCCCTTAAATCAGGGGTCCCCAACCTCTGGGATCGAATGCCTGATGATCTCAGGTAGAGCTGATGTAATAATAATAGACACAAATGTACAATAAATGTAATTCACTTGAATCATCCCAAAACCATCCCCTGCTCCCAGTCAGAGGAAAAAATATCTTCCACGAAACCAGTCCCTGCTGCCAAAAAGGTTGGGGGCCGCTGCCTTAATTTGTCCATCTGTGGCCATTGGGAATTCTCTCAGATTGGCTCCTGTGTTCTTTTGATAGGCCCCCATTCTTTCGGGGTATTTTGAACACGACTTTACTCTCTGATACTACCAGCTATCCCAGGCTTAATCTTGTATTTTGTGGTTTACTTTTTAAAGCCAAATAAATTATTGAATATTCAAGAGTTTGGTTGTCTATCTGGAATGAGGAAGGGCACTTGCCTTTTAATTCCCCTTGGACTCTAGTAAGTAAAAACAGCAGCACAGTTTCATAAAGTGATGAGGAGACAAACAGCCAAGTTAAAGAGTTATGTGAGATAAGTAACTGCTTTTCTAACAATAAAATGCTCATGCCTCAAGCAGAAGACAGGGATGCAACACTGAATTCTCATAACGGAGTGAGGAAGCTTTGACTCCAGCACAGCCTCAGCTGAGAGCATCAGTCCCCTCATGGTGCAAACCTCGCTTGGCTGTAGGCCTAGTGCTCCCTTCTCCCTGGGTGTTAACTTTCTTTCCTCAGTGTTTGTAAATGCAGCGATGCCTCTCTCTCATAAAATCACCAACTGAATAATACATTGTTTTCGGGTAAGAGTTTTGGCCCTGGAGACCCCAGAAAATTTTAGAGTAGCTACAGGTCTTGTACCCCAAAAATGTGAAATAGAGCTGCCTGCGGAAGTCTAAGAGAACACACTTGGAATAAATAGCACTATGCAGGATTCCAACTTGTGTATTTGTTTCTATTCTCCCTAGAGGAGGAAACTGAAGATATAGTTCCCTGATCATTGCTGCCCTTTCTTGGAGGCAGGCTATACTTACAAAATACTGCTTGGTTAACAGCACAATCAAAGAGGCCACAATTAAGGTATCATAAAGCAATAAGGGTAACTCCAATGACATATGACACTTGACCATTTTGAAAACACACACACACATGCATATACACACACATACGTGTGTGTGTTTGTGTGTGTGTTTGTGTGTGTGTGCATATATATACATATATCACCAAATAGCTTGGCCAGATGGGCAAGGAAACTATCCAGTATATTATCTCCACCCCAGGGAAGAGAAAACCTGCAGGAAGACAGGCTGGATGTCTTGGTGCAATCATAGTTATTTACTTACAGAGCACAAGGATTCAGGAACGTCAACTGAATCATTTTACATTAACAACATATGAATAGAAATTCACAAAATGTGCTATGTATCTAAAATGCTCTTTAATGTTATTACGGAACATATGAGGTTAATTCCAATGAGAAATCTAAAAACAGCTACTAGTAGTCAGCCTTTCCTCTAAACACAAGTTGCATTTATATGAC
This sequence comes from Moschus berezovskii, assembly GCF_049115385.1. NCBI lineage: Eukaryota > Metazoa > Chordata > Mammalia > Artiodactyla > Moschidae > Moschus > Moschus berezovskii. The sequence goes on along the minus strand of NC_142485.1, from coordinate 26,640,400 downwards.
CCAATGTACTTACAGCCTAATTAACCCAACAGTTTTCCAAAATTCAGTCCAGCATACATCCTTAAAACACCATCTCAAGGAAGTTATGTGTTATTAATGCCAAGGTGGGAAAATATGGTGTTTCTTCCTTTAAAATAAGACATTATTTCACCAATATACATTTTAGAAGATACGAATTGTAAGATTTTTCAATGGAGAGATATGACATGTGCCTTTTGTTTTTTGGCATGGAACATTTTTTTAAATAATGTGTTTTGCCTTGTTATCTCCACAAAAGCACTTAGCAACCTTTCACATTTTCAACATCATTTCTTGACAAGACAAAGAGAATTGTAATATGTGGGTGGCACTCTGAAATAATAATCAGAGGATTGTCATAAAAAAGAACATCATGTCAGCTGTTAGAATGTTCGCCAACTTTTTCTCTGAGAATCAGAAGAAACGCCTTCATGATTATTTATGATATAGAGAGATTTTACTTTTGATATCCAAATGAAGTCGTTAATTCTAAAGGGTAAGTCTTCACCACTAATGGAGTCACTTTTAAAAGCGTAAAGGAAGGAGGAAATTAAGCAGTCAACTTATTTAGGATTTGTTTCCTCTGCTTGTCACATTAGTCTTCTTTAATCTTCTCTTCAGGACAACCATGATCTAAAACATCCCTGAATATGAATTGCAGGTAATTCTGAAGAATCAATCTATTTTGATGTTTGGTTTTTAGGGGCAGCTAGGAAATTACTATCACCAAAACTGTTAATTAAAGCTAAAACTGACAATTATTCCATTTCCTTTCCTCATCAAAGTGTGGGTGAATGCTTTATTCTCTTTGGGTTTTCAGAAGATAAAAGCAACAGCACATAAATCTGACTTCACTTCTTTCACTACTGACATAGACAAAGTATAAGTGTTGCCATGATACATCTTCCTGCTTCCTTTTACTTCTCATCTATCTAAGTCTTTATATTTAAAATTGGATTCAAGTAGACAATAGTTGGGTCTTTTTTTTTTTTTTCCTTCTGGTATTCTGTCCTTTCATTGGTATATTTAGGCCAGTCAAATTTAAAGTTAGTATTGATATAATTGGGTAAATATCTACTATGTTTGAAACTGTTCTACGCTTTCATTTGTTCTTTTTGTTTCCCCTCTTTTTCTTTGTTGTGTGTATGCTCAGTCAACGTCCAACTCTTTGTGACCCCATGGACTGTAGCCCGCCAGGCTCCTCTGTCCACAGGTTTCCCAGGCAAGAATACCGGAGTGGGTTGCCATTTCCTTCTTCAGAGGATCTTCCTGACCCAGGGATGGAACCCACATCTACATCAGCAGGTGAATTCTCTAACACTGAGATAAACACTGGGAAGTCCCCTTTGCTGCCTTCTCTCATTTTAAGTGGGCACAGTATATGATTTCATCTTACCTCCTCTCCTGGCATATCAATTATACTTTTTTAAAGATTTCAGTGGTTTCCTTAGAATAATACATTTTTAATTAAACTATTAATTTTAAATGCCACTTAGGTACCTTGTAATAGAATATTCCCCCACCAATCCCCTTTTATCCCTTATGACATTGCTATTGCAATGGACTGAGTTGTATCTCCTTGAAATTCCTATGTTGAAGCCCCAACCCCCAATGTGATAGTACTTGGAGACAGTGCCGTTGGGTGATAGATTTAGAAGTCACGGCATCTTCTGGATCTCAAGATGGGGAGAAAAGGAAGAGCAGAAAAGACCGGAGCACCCTTTTTTTCTCAACCACTTGAGGACACTGCAAGAAGGGAGCTGTCTGCAAGCAGGAAGACGGCCCTCAACCAGAAACTAAACTGCACTGCACCACTTTCTTAAACTTACCAGCCTCTAGAAGGTGAGAAAAAAACATCCATTGTTTAAGGCACCCGGTCTAAGCAGACTAATACACTATCATTTATTTCCCTTAACTATACAATCACCGACTCAATGCACATGAGTTTGAGTGAACTCCGGGAGTTGGTGATGGACAGGGAGGCCTGGCATGCTGCAGTCCATGAGGTCGCAGAGAGTCAGACACGACTGAGCGACTGAACTGAACTGAAACAATCACAATGTTGCTATTATTATTACTTTAAAAATGCTCTCTTTTAGATGGATTAAGAATAAGAAAAGTAAAAGACTTTTGCCTTTACTTCTCCAATGCTCTTCCTTGGCTTATGGAGATTCGAGTTTCTGACCTATACCACTTTTCTTCTTCCTGTAAACTACTTGGAACCTTTCTTTCAAAGCACATCATCTTTGGCAAGAGAAATGTTCCCTGGTTTTGGTTTCAGTGTATTCTGCAGTCTTTTCTATTAAACATCTGATTGGACTGAATTTCTGAGGGTCCCACAGACTGTTCAACTGAAAGGAGCAGTGGTCAGTTCACTGAATTTTCCCTCAACAATTCCCCTGGAAGCTATACATCTCTTTCATCTGGACTTGAATTCTCAGAGGGGGTTCCTGCGATTGGAAAGTTGAAATAAATAAGGCTTTAAGAGGTGAAAAACGCAATCAACCAAACAAAAGCAAACAAAAAAATATCATCTGGCGACAAATATGCCAAGTTTTTGTTTTAGAAAGTCTTTATTTTTCCTCCATTTTTGAAGGATAATTTCTCCTGATGGGGTATTTTTGATTGGTAGATTTTTATTTTTTTCATTGATCTCTTCACTCCACTCTCTTCTTGCTTGTATGATTTCTGTTGTGAATTCTTATCCTTGCTCCTTCCTAAGTGAAATATTCTTCCATCTCTGGCTGCTTGCAAGATTTTCTTTTTGTTTTCTTCAGTTTGAATGTGATATCCCTCCGTGCAGATTTTTTTTAATATTTATCCTTCTGGGTGTCTCTGAGGTAACCAGATTTGTGATTTGTTGTCTATCATTAATTTTGAAAAGTTCTCAGCCATCATGGCTTCAGTATTTCTTCTGCTCTGTTCTTTTTTCCCCTTCTGGTAATCCTGCTGCTGCTAAGTCACTTCAGTCGTGTCCGACTCTGTGCGACCCCATAGATGGCAGCCCACCAGGCTCCGCCGTCCCTGGGATTCTCCAGGCAAGATCACTGGAGTGGGTTGCCATTTCCTTCTCCAATGTGTGAAAGTGAAAAGTGAAAGTGAAGTCGCTCAGTTGTGTCCAACTAGCGACCCCATGGACTGCAGCCTACCAGGCTCCTCTGCCCATGTGATCTTCTAGGCAAGAGTATTGGACTGGCTTGCCATTGCCTTCTCCATCTGGTAGTCCTAGTGGATGTGTATTATACCTGCTGTAACTGTCCCACAGTTTTTTATATTCTCATTTTTTAATCGCTTTTCTGTTTTTAGAACAATTCTACTGACATACATTCAGAGTCACTAATTCTTTCCTTACCTGCACCTTGTCTGCTCATCAGTACATCAAACACATTCTTTATTTCTGTTGCCATATTTTTTATTTCTAGAATTTCTTTTTGATTATTTCTTAGTTTGCGCTTCTCTGCTGACATTATCCACCTGTTTTCACATGTTGTCTATTTTTTTAATTAGTGCCCTTAACATGCTAATCATAATTGTTTTACATTCCCTGTCTACTAATTCCAAAATGTGTCATTCTAAATCTGATTCGTATGTTTACTTTGTCTCTTCAGATTGCTTTTATTTGGCATGCCTTGTAATTTTTTTAATTGGAAGAAATGAATTTTTAATTAACAGTGATTGGCCTTTAGTGTGAGGATTTACAGTAGTATGGCTAGGAGTTGAGCTATGTTTAATGTTTGCGATAGCGATGGATGCCAGAGACTTCAAATTACTCTAATGCCTTTTGCGTGTGCTATAGCTGCCTTTGCGGAGAAGGCAATGGCAAGCCACTCCAGTCTCTTGCCTAGAAAATCCCATGGATGGAGGAGCCCGGTAGGCTTCAGTCCGTCGGGTCGCTAAGGGTCGGACACGACTGAGAGACTTCACTTTCACTTTTCACTTTCACACATTGGAGAAGGAAATGGCAGCCCGCTCCGGTGTTCTTGCCTGGAGAATCCCAGGGACAGGGGAGCCTGGTGGGCTTCCGTCTATGGGGTCACACAGAGTCGGACACGACTGAAGTGACTTAGCAGCAGCAGCAGCATAGCTGCCTTTGTGTTTCCTTAAGGACTCCTCAGACAGAACCTGTCTTTCAGCCCTTTAATCTGTAATCCACTATTACTTTACTGGAGTCCTGTGTGCAGGTGTGGAGGGTGTGAAGCGTTCTAGAATCTCATGGTTAAATCTCAGTGATTTAGCTGGCGTCTGTTCCTGACCATCACAGATGTTTCTTAGCTTTCCCTCCCTTTCTCAGTGGCAGTACGTGAAGTCTAGAGGGGGCTGGAGCCGAGGTATCTTTTCTTCCCCTAGATTCTGGACCTTTGCTACAGAGAAGGCTCCACGCATCTTTTGAAAGGATTACTCTTTGCCTCTCCCCAGAGCCATACGAGGCTCCCTCTAAGCCTCGAGTCGTGAGATCCTAGTGGGGTTCTATGCACCTGGAGTGTCGGGGCTCCCAAAGATTAGGGTCCCCAGGAGTGATTCACTCTCACATCATTCCACTCTCCCCCACTGTGCTGTGCTGCGTCGCTCCGTCCTGTCTGACTCTTTGCAACCCCACGGACTGTAGCCCGCCAGGCTCCTCTGTCCATGGGGATTCTCCAGGCTAGAATACTGGAGTGGGTTGCCCATTCCAGGAGATCTTCCTAACCCAGGAATCGAACCTAGGTCTCCCGCATTGCAATACCTGAATTCTATACAGATTCTTTACCATCTGAGCCTAGCACCTTAGACACATTACCAAGTAAGCGTTCCTGCAAGTTTTTGCCTCCTACTGCCTCTGCTCCAAGAAAGTTGGTCTTGGCTGTGATTCTATGTACCTGCCTGTGATTCTTTGTATTGACTGTCTCTCCAGATTTCAGGATGGTGGTTTGCCTCAGGTCTCTGCTAGATACAAGAAAAGTTGCTAATGTTCAGTTTATTAGGCTTCCTGCTTCATGGACAGAGTGATAACTACCAAACTCTTTATGTAATAGGAAGTCTCTAGATTTAGCACTAGAACATTTGTACTCAGTAATTTCCTCACTCAGGACAGTCCCTGAAATGTATCATTCTCTTATTGAAGACCAAAGGGATACAGGGCTAATACAGTGAGAGAGCCAAGTCTTCTACATTTAGGCAGCCCTAGCTTTAAATCCTTGAAGACAGACATTTAGCCATTCTCTTATATCAAGGGGAATTATTTCAACTGATGAATTCATCTGAACAACTTGTTTCAGAAATTACTAGTAGCCATTAATAGAAATCTGGACTACTGGCAAATCAAATGTCAACTGAATTATTCTTCACAGTATACTATAGAATGGATTTTAGGAAACTTGACGGCCTAGATGTTACCTATACTATATTTGTATACAATATGTGTGTGTGTGTGTGTTCTCCTCTTTAGTAATTTCAGATCCATTTTTCACTTTTCTCTACTCTCCTGTATGCCCTGGGAACCTGATTCATGTAGATAAAATCAAAATGATGCCTTGTTTTCTGGCTTCTGGTTGTATTCATCAAAGGCTAAGAACTCAGGTGGAGGGAAAGGAATGACATTGAGACATTAGTTCTCTCAATTCATCTCCTAAGTGTCACCTCCAATTGAATACAGCTCTCAGAGTTCACAGTTCCCTCCCATCATTGACCTTTCCATATGACTCTCCCTTTTAGCATTTTCAACTATTTCCCCTTGCTGCCCCTTCATGTCTGGGGCTATAAAATCCAACTACTTCTTGTCTGACTTCCAGGTAAATTTTCAGTATTTGAGGCAGAAAAATACACAACCCAGGATATATTTGCACAGTAACACCATCCACACAGTTCCTGTAATTTCTCCCCACTTGTTTTCAGTAGCATATTAGTTTGTCTAAAGGAAAGAAGGCTTTGTGTCTTGGCAGCTTCAAAAGTAACATTTATATAGAAAAGATAATTGCCTAGTTAAACACCTCACATTTCCAAGCCAGAACTAGCAACTCTGCTCTTGTTTCCAGGAGGCAATCAATGCTATCAGCCTTTTATTTGCTGAAAATTCCTTCCAAATTCTAGCAGTGTAATCAGACCTACTTTAGATGTTACTGTGAATTTGGCATTTATTTTTATATTAATAGATATTCTACTGGAAAGTTAGGAGAGGATGTTAGGCAGTTTTTTAAAACCATATTTAAAAAACCATTTAAGCGGCAACAACAAAATACATTTAAAAGATGAATGCTAAATTAGTACGGGCTTCCCAGGAGGCACTATTGGTAAAGAATCTGCCTGCCAATGCAGGAGATATAAGAGACACAGGTTTGATTACTGAGTCAGGAGATCCTCTGGAAGAGGAAATAGCAACCCATCCCAGTATTCTTGCCTGGAGAAGTCCATGGACAGAGGAGCCTGGAGGGCTATAATCCACGTGGTTGCAAAGAGTCATACATGACTGATTGTGCACACAAACACTCACACATTAAACACCATCTATTATTAAATATTTATTACTAAATAAACCAAAATCATCTTACCCTCCCACATGAAGCTCAACAGAGAATGATGCTAACCACTTATCTGTGCTCTACATTGAGCTAAACTACATGGGAACCCATGAACATCCCTAATCTCTGACCACGTTTTGCTGCCTTCCATTAGGATTCCCTAAGCTTCAGCTCCACCTACTGAAATTCTATATTCAAGGATTATCATGAATAGCAACTTCTATATGAATTATATTCTACCTTTGAGAAGACAATCTTTATCCCTCTTTTGAACAATTATCATATATCATTTATTTCTCGCATTGCCTTTCCATAGTACACACGCACAGTCAACTCTCACTATTTGCTATAGTGATGTAAGTTCTACAAAGATGCTATAAACACTGAAATTAACAAATACTGAGTTTTCTGGAGAAATACAGGGTTAATGACAATGACAGCAAGTCACTGGTCACAACATTTTTGTCATCCTTTTGATTGACACATAACCTTTTCTATTATGTTTCTGTTTAAACACCTTATTTAACATATATTTTGATTTATTAACATTGAGCTTATACTCAACACCACGAGAGCTTCATATCTAAATAAAGATCATCTATCACACAGTAGTTTCTCCATAAGGCATATCACAGCCTCCTTGCACTTAGAAACACTTAATAACCTTACAGCACAACACTTGGGGACCATTTAAAACAATTAAGCCACCATCAAAAAGCACAAAAATACAAAAAATACAGTATGAAATGGATTCACTTTTTTACAGAATAAAAGCTAACACAAGAAGGCAGAGTGTCTCCGTGTTCAACCTCAGCTGGGAACGTATGTATCAAGCTACTCAAACATCACTACACACATCTGCAAATGACTACCAAACACTACAAGTACTGATTTTGGTACTACAGATACATTTTAGTGATCAGGCAAATTTGCAAATACGAAATCTGCAAATAATGAGGGTAGACATGTGTGTTTATTAGGCACATATGTGTATAAAGGAGAAGACTCTCAATATGGAAAGAAAGATAAAAAGTAAACTGATGCTTACAAAGTGGTATAAAATATGCAGGAGGAAAGTTCATGTTACTATGAGGTCTCATAGTGAGGGTATCTGGTGAAGCCTCAAGGCTCAGGAAAGGTTCCTGGAAAAAAATAGCCCATGAGCTGCATTCAGGACAATTACAACAGAAATCTTAACTGCCAAGTTCCATGTCATCTAGTACAGTGCCTGGGTACATTCGTTGTAAGTAAACAATAAGGATAAATCTTTGGTTATCAAGTTCCACTTAGGTTATTTAGAAACAGAAGAGAAAAAAATATTTCGCTTAGCTCTGGATATACAATTGCTCCTAAAATGTCAGAACCCCATTTCAGTCACTGTAATCACCGGAGCATGGTGCTTTCCTATGGCACAGACATCACACATGATGTCATCACGTATGGGTAAATGCGGACCAGCGGAGCTCCAACAAGACTGACAGCAGCCAAAATCCAAGGAGCTCGTCTGTCACGCAGAAGGAAAGTAGAGTGAGGAGGGGTCAGGAGAGAACAAGAGGATCATCAGTTGTGGCATCCTAAAATCGAGGTCGAAGCTTCACAGTGAAGGGAGGGGTAGGTATTTGAACGAGTCCAGGAAGTAAGAAGAATGGAAAGCGTCCATTGGATATCACAGCTGGAAGGTCGCTGTAGACCTTTGCAGGACCAATTCCAGGGTAGAACTGGAGGCACAAGCCAGATTGCAAAGCACTGAAGAGCCAAATTAACGTTGTTTGTGTGATTTGTTCTCCAACTCCAGTTACACTGGCCATTTTCAGCTTTTCAAACATGTCAGGCTGCCTCTGGATAAAGGTCTTAATGTTCTCTGCCTTTTCTTGATCTGCTGATTCCTTCTTAGATTTAATCGTCTCAGATGTTACTTCCTCTGCAATATCTTCCCTGAACACGACCAGCCACGCACCATACTGGATCTTCCTGCACACATTCTCATTACACCCTACCACTGATTCTCATTTCCACGTCTACATGATTATTTGAATAATGCCTGCTTCCACTTCCCACCACTAGATAAAGATTGGAACCATGTGTTGCTTCCCTGACAAGGGAATCCCCAGCACCTAATGGCATTCCTAGTAGGTGACTTTTACTCAACTAATAACTATTGACATATTCCATATAAGACTAAAAATTCATTGAATATATTCACTCATTGTTTCTCTGCCAAGCCTTGTACATACAAATGCCCATTAAATATGTTCAAGATATCAAACAGTAGTTAAAGTGAAATGAAAAAAAAATAGAATATACTTAGAAAGTTACATGGTATCTAGAATCTTCCCAAAATTCTGCATGTCTGTTTTGTTCATCACTACATCCCCATTGCCTAGCACGATAATTTTTGTTGTTGAATTAATAAACATATTATTGAATGAATGTAAAGTTACAATGAATCATAATCCAATCTACACCAAAAAACAGCAGCTTCTATGATGATTCTAAAAGGCAAGATCATTCAAAGGAAATTCTGACTTTTACTGTAACCTATAGAATGAGGTTGGAATTGAAATGATTCATTCCAATCCCAAAGAAAGGGAATGCCAAAGAATGCTCAAACTACCTCACAATTGCACTCATCTCACACGCTAGTAAAGTCATGCTCAAAATTCTCCAAGCCAGGCTTCAGCAATACGTGAACCGTGAACTTCCAGATGTTCAAGCAGGTTTTAGAAAAGGCAGAGGCACCAGAGATCAAATTGCCAACATCCGCTGGATCATGGAGAAAGAAAGAGAGTTCCAAGGAAACATCTATTTCTGCTTCATTGACTATGCCAAAGCCTTTGACTGTCTGGATCACAATAAACTGTGGAAAATTCTGAACGAGATGGGAATACCAGACCACCTGACCTGCCTCTTGAGAAACCTGTATGCAGGTCAGGAAGCAACAGTTAGAACTGTACATGGAACAACAGACTGGTTCCAAATAGGAAAAGGAGTACATCAAGGTTGTATATTGTCACCCTGCTTATTTAACTTCTATGCAGAGTACATCATGAGGAACGCTGGGTTGGAAGAAGCACAAGCTGGAAACAAGATTGCCAGGAGAAATATCAATAACCTCAGATATGCAGATGACACCACCCTTATGGCAGAAAGTGAAGAGGAACGCAAAAGCCTCTTGATGAAAGTGAAAGAGGAGAGTGAAAAGGTTGACTTGAAGCTCAACATTCAGAAAACAAAGATCATGGCATCTGGTCCCATCACTTCATGGGAAATAGATGGGGAAACAGTGGAAACAGTGTCAGACTTTATTTTTGGGGGCTCCAAAATCACTGCAGATGCTGATTGCAGCCAGAAAATTAAAAGACGCTTGCTCCTTGGAAGGAAAGTTATGACCAACCTAGATAGCATATTAAAAAGCAGAGACATTACTTTGCCAACCAAGGTCCATCTAGTCAAGGCTATGGTTTTTCCCATGGTCATGTATGGATGTGAGAGTTGGACTGTGAAGAAAGCTGATCACCGAAGAATTGATGCTTTTGAACTGTGATGCTGGAGAAGACTCTTGAGAGTCTTTTGGACTGCAAGGAGATCCAACCAGTCCATTCTAAAGGAGATCAATCCTGGGTGTTCATTGGAAGGACTGAGGCTAAAGCTGAAACTCCAATACTTTGGCCACCTCATGTGATGAGTTGACTCATTAGAAAAGACTCTGATGCTGGGAAAGATTGGGGGCGGGAGGAGAAGGGGACGACAGAGAATGAGATGGCTGGATGGCATCACCGACTCGATGGACATGAGTTTGAGTGAATTCTGGGAGTTAGTGATGGACAGGGAGGCCTGGCGTGCTGTGATTCATGGGGTCGCGAAGAGCGGACACGACTGAGCGACTGAACTGAACTGAACTGAACTGATAGAATGAGGAAGAAAATCAATAGGTACTTACAGAAATTTGGGTGGCAGGAATTTCCTGGCAGTGTTGTGGTTAGAACACTGCATTTTCACTGCTGAGGGCCTGGGTTCTGTCCATGGTTGGGTAAATGGTCAAGAAAAAGGAAAAATACTTTCTAATAAGTTCAGATTCAGTTATGAACAATAAATGCAAGAGTTGTACATTATTAAGAACACATATGGAAAAAGTTATGACTATCATTAAGATATGCTAAAGCCAGAGAAAAGGAAAAATATAAAGAACAAAATGTAGAAGAGTAAAGGATTTTAGATCACACATATATGGAGCTGTAAGAAACATAAAATAGTTTAAAGTCATGCATTAGCACACAGAGCTTCAGTTCATCACCACCAGTAGCCACTAAATGCAAATTCAAAGCACAATAAGATATTACTACATGCCCACTAGAAAGGCTAAAAGAATAACACTGACATCAGAAAGCACTGGTTAAACTATGGAGCAACTGAAACTCCTATATATGGTGGAAATGTAAGACAGTAAAATCACTTTAGAAACCATTTGTCAGTTTCTTTAAAAAAAAATTACATTAACTTACATTATGACCCACCTTACAGCTGAGCATTTATATAAGAGAAATCCAAATTTATATCTACAAAATGATTTTTACTTGAAAGTTCACACACCTTTATTTATAGTGGCCTGAAACTGAAAACAGCTCAAATCACCATCAGTAGGTCAGCAGATAAACAAATTATGGCATGCAATGAAATAAACCTCAAAAAATAAAACAAATGGATTGTATATACATTCCACAGCATGGATATGCCTCAAAAATATTTAAGTGAAAGAAGCTAGAATAAAAGACTACATGCTGTATGATTCCATTTATATGAAGTTCTGGAAAAGGTAAAACTAAGTTATTGTAATAGATCCGTGTTGCCTGGGGTGATTTTATGAACAAAGCTATATATATATATAAGTTTACAAACTTATCATTAAGCAAGGGCAAAAAAAATGTTTTTGAGTGATAGAAATGTTCTATAGCTAACGTGATGGTGGATACAGGAAATATACATTAGTTCAGTTCAGTTCAGTTCAGTTCAATTCAGTCGCTCAGTCGTGTCCGACTCTCCGCGACCCCATGAACCACAGCACGCCAGGCCTCCCTGTCCATCACCAACTCCCGGAGTTCACTCAAACTCATGTCCACAGAGTCGGTGATGCCATCCAGCCATCTCATTCTCCGTTGTCCCCTTCTCCTCCCGCCCCCAACCTTTCCCAGCATCAGAGTCTTTTCCAGAGAGTCAACTCGTCGCATGAGGTGGCCAAAGTATTGCAGTTTCAGCTTTAGCATCAGTCCCTCCAATGAACATCCAGGATTGATCTCCTTTAGAATGGACTGGTTGGATCTCCTTGCAGTATAAGGGACTCTCAAGAGTCTTCTCCAACACCACAGTTCAAAAGCATCGATTCTTCAGCGATCAGCCTTCTTCACAGTCCAACTCTCACATCCATACATGACCACGGGAAAAACTATAGCCTTGACTAGATGGACCTTGGTTGGCAAAGTAATGTCTCTGCTTTTTAATATACTATCAAGGTTGGTCATAACTTTCCTTCCAAGGAGCAAGCGTCTTTTAATTTCATGGCTGCAATCAGCATCTGCAGTTTTAGTTAAATTTATTTCACTGTATATTTTAAATGAGTGCATTAAAAAATGAAATCACTACACTGCACACTTGAAACTAAGACAATTTTGTAAATCAACTATCAGTTCAGCTCAGTCGCTCAGTCGTCTCCGACTTTTTGCGACCCCATGAGTCACAGCACGCCAGGCCTCCCTGTCCATTACCAACTCCCGGAGTTCACTCAAACTCATATCCATCGAGTCGGTGATGCCAACCAGCCATCTCATTCTCTGTCGTCCCCTTCTCCTCCCGCCCTCAATCCTTCCCAGCATCAGAGTCTTTTTCAGTGAGTCAACTCGTCGCGTGAGGTGGCCAAAGTATTGGAGTTTCAGCGTTAGCGTCAGTCCTTCCAATGAACACCCAGGATTGATCTCCTTTAGAATGGACTAGTTGGATCTCCTTGCAGTCCAAGGGACTCTCAAGAGTCTTCTCCAGCACCACTCTGCTTCAACTTTAAAAAACAGTATTAAAAAGTAATTTAACAACTGCTGCTGCTGCTGCTGCTGCTAAGTCGCTTCAGTTGTGTCCAAAGTAAGTGATAAAATAGCCCAGGATTCTGGCAGAGATAGCTAAAAAAACAAAGGGTGCATTAACTTTACTGTATGAAAACTATATCCCAAGGAAATTTTTTTAATTTTATTTTTTAAATTTATCATTTAATACATTTTAAAATGTATTCAATTTTTAAAATATATTTACATATCACTGTTGATGCGATTTTCATGTAAGTTTTTCCACATTTAATTTTAGTATTTTAATTTTTTTTAATTTATATAATTTTAAAGGCTACTTTGCATTTACAGTTATTACAAAATATTGGCTGTATTTCCCTGTGTTGTGCAACACATCCTTGAGCCTATCTTACACCCAAGGGTTTGTACGTCTCACTCTCCCACACCTACACTGTTCCTCCCTGTTCTCACTGGTAACAACCGGTGAGTCTACATTTTTGTTATATTCATTATTTTGCTGTATTTTTAAATTCCATGTGTTAGTGATATTATCAGTATCTGTCTTTCTCTGATTTATACTTAGTACAAGGCCCTCCAAATCCTCCTATAGTGTTGCAAATGGCAAGACTTCATTTTTTATGACTGAGTAGTATTCCATTACATGTATGTGTGTGTGTGTATACATTCATATACACATCTTCTTTATCCATTCATCTGTTGATGGACATGTAGGTTGCTCCCACATTAGGCAACTCTAAATAATGTCCTTGGGTGCATGTATTTTAAATCACGTATTAACTGAAAATGGAGAGAAAAGAGAAACCCTCACACTCTATTTTGTTTCTATTCTTATTATTAAGGGACATTTAATATATTTAACATCGATGGAAAAGTTCTACAAGAGGACTGCACAAAAGTATCTAGTTCTTCTAAAGGAATTCAAGTTTTTAAACACAGAAATTACATCCCATGTATTTCGGGGTCAAAAATTTTCCAAAAGCAGAATCCATTTGACTAATTTAAGCCATTCTATGGACTGAATTTTGTGCCCCCCAAATTCTTGCGCTGAAGCCCTAACCTCTAATGTGACTATTTCAACATGAAGCCTTTATATTTAGAAGTAATTAAGGTCATGAGTATGGCCCTGATCCAACACAATTAGTGTCCTTATAAGAAGAGACACCAGAGAACTTGCTCCCTTTCTTTGCCACATGAGGATGCAGCAAGGTGTCCATCTGCAGGCCAGTTCGAGACCTCTTCCCAGATAGAAACCCTGCTGGAACTTCAGTTGGAACCTCCCAGGCTCCAAAACTATGAGAAAATAGATTTCTGCTGTTTAAGCTACCTAGTGTATAACATTTTGTTACAGCTGACGGCTAACAGAATCTCTGGAAGGGCAAGGAAACCAATTTTGGTTGCCCTTCATGGGCTTCTCAGGAGGCGCTTGTGGTAAAGAACCCGTCTGACCAAGCAGGAGACCCAAGAGACACGAGTTTGATCCCCAGGTCAGGAAGATCCACTGGAGGGAGTCACAGAAACCCACTCCAGTATTCTTGACAGAGGAGCCTGGCAGGCAACCATCCATCAGATTGCAAAGAGTTGGACTGAATTGACTTAACACACATGATTCTGCCACTTAAACCTCTACCAGAGTATCCCAGAGAAACAAAATCTCTCCAGCACGCTGCCCCCGTGTGGCCACTGCCTCAGTTACATCCTTTAATTCTTTCAAGTCTCCCATGGGGGTATCTGCCTGGCAGAGCCCAGATGGGCCAGCGCACAGAATCCACCCCACCAATGTACCCAGAGCCCTGTTGGTAAGACTTCTGAGCTGCTTTCAGAGCACTTCAAGCAGTTCTTCAAGGAAAAACTGAAGAAAAACTGAAAATATTCTATAGCTGAAAAGGGGACCAAAGAATCACAGACCAGACCAGTGAGCCAGATGTTCTTTTGCCAAATTTCAAAGAAGCCTGTTAAAAAGATAATTTTTGAGCCTTTAATGGAAAAGTATAATACTCACTGAGGACAGTTTTATTAACAACTAGATTTCTGAAAATGGTATGACTGATCTCAATGACATTGAAGATTCTCCCATATTATAAATTGCACAGAATTAGGACCTGCGACAAGTCCAAAAAGGAAAGTTTTTCATTGAATTATAGCATCCTAAAAAGAAACTTCTAGATACCTGCAGGAAGAAATATTTTTTTTAATATGAACACACACTCATCTTGTCAAGTTTGCAAATGACAGGGTACAGAAGCATAGGTTAGAGATCGCCTCTGATATTAAATCTTCTTCCTGCTACTTTAACTCGTAAACTTCACTGTCGCTCCACTACCCCCACACCCTCCACCTTGAAACATGTTAAGAGTGCTGGGAGGAAAAGATCACTTCCACAATATATCTGTTTGATCTCAGCCAATTCATTTCACCTCTGTGGACCTCTGGCTTGTCATCTGAACACAAGGGTCATTTCCAAGGACATTTCAGCTCTCAATCCCCATGATTCTTATGAAACCCCTTGGGCTTGGCAACATTTTTGTTTTTCCTGAGAAAGCAGTTTTAATCTCTGCTTACCTATGAGTTTTATGAGGCCATCCTACTGATATGTTACTGAGCATTTGGAAATTGTTGATTACAAAGGACAAATAATAAAGTATCTTGACCAAAACATCTTTGCTCAAGACCCCAACTCACAGAACTGTGCCTCTTAGTATACTCAGGGAATGATTTAAAAACAAAAATCAAGCAAAAAACCTGGAGAAAGGACAAAGAATGAGGGAGATTAAAAATTGTGTTTGGATTCTTCTAGTGAATAGCATACACCTGGAACATTTTAACAATAAAAATCATCTTTAAATTATGTTGTATGCTCACATCCCTGTGATTGAAACACCAGAGAAGGCTTAAACTGAAATGTATCTAATGAGAATGGAAGAAATTCTGGTAATGTCTCAGGTTGTGTCCATGGCTGGCGTGAGAAAGTGTCACCATCCAATTTTCCCTTCTTTCTCACTACAATCCTCATCACAATAAATGCTGTCTTGATATGTAATGAAAGTGCATACTCCACTGACATACTGAGCTCTCTGCAATTAGATCCACTGGCTATTTTTATTACTTCATTTTACAGCTTTCCAAAAAACCAACTCAACTATGACAGGTGGAGTTCTGAAACCAGTACAGTGGTAGATCATATGGGAAGCCGCATTAACCATGAGTAATTTACATCTTGATAAACCACAGGTAAACAACAACAATTAGAAAATTTTATTAGGGGTGATAAAGTGAGAACAAAGTTTTTTTTAGTTTCAGTTCCGTTTCACAGCAAATCTTGAGGGTCTAGTAAACACAATCCCCTTTAATCATCTCTGCATGAGCACAGTCATGCTAGTTTCAAAGCTAACAAACATCTATCGTCTACTTTGTTGAAATGATGTATTTTATTCTCAGACTCATTGTGAGATGTTGATAAACCTCATATTCATAACCCAATAGAGTCTAGACACTAAGAGGAAATTAATCAGAACAAGTAGAAATGCTGAATTCTCAATTTCAATTCCAAAATTAAAACCACTTCCCCACAGTTTATATTCTGTATATTTGTATACTTTTGGGCGAAATATTTTATACAGTAGTACCCCTCTTAGCCTTGGGGGACACATTTCAAGACTCCAGCAAATGCTTAAAACTATGGACTGTATAAAACCATATATGGTCTATGTTTATTGTTATGCATACACACCTATGATAGAGCTTAATTTATAAATCAGGTACAATAAGAGATTAACAATAATAAGCAATAATAATATAGATTATAATATCCTGTAATAAAAGTTATTTGAATGTGTGTATCTGAGCAGGACCCTGTGAGGCCTTCCCAGGAGAGAACTCACCCACGTCCTCCGCCTGCCTTTTGCTACAGAGAAACTTTACTCAAAGAATGAAATTAATCAGATGAATGAGAAAATGCAAAAAGAAAGGAAAACAGTCAAGCAAGTCAAAATACTACTACTTTAGCCATTAAAATCAAGGACCTTTAGCTCTTCTTCAAGGACTAGAGAATACGCTCAGCCATATCCTTTGAACTGTTTTGCAGATACTGAAACCCACACCAGGTGGGAAAAGTTAACTGTATCTGCCCACAAGCAGGCAGATCCATGTTGGCTGGAACCAGGTTGATGGTGTTGACTCCTGACCACCAACCAATCAGAAGAATGTGCACCAGCTGATGTCGCATTGCTTGTTGAACATTTTAAGACAGGGCACTACCCGCTGCAGGACAGGACACACAGTCGTGACTGAAGTAGCCCGCTGTGGCCCCCCTTTGCCTGGCAAAGCAGTCAAGCTATTTCTTTCTACTTCACCCAAAACCCTTGTCTCTGTGTTTTTGTTCAGCACCAGTGAACAGAGGCTGAGTTTCAGCAATTCACAGTCTCTCTCAAAATGCTTTATCTTACAAGTGTAATGCTTTTTTCATCTTAATTAAGCAGTTATATACCTTGCAGTCTCAGACCATGTGAGGTTTCTTCACGCGAGATTTCATCATCCTACTCAGAAGGCGCACACGCGTGAGTTGTTCTTTTCTGATGGAATAGACCAGGGTTGACTGTGGGTAACTGAAATTGGACAAAGGGGTGCTGCTGGAAAACAAGTGAAGATCCCTGTGCAAAGACTGACAAAAGTCTCTCTTAAGACCACTTGGTTTCTCAGATTCTCAAAAGGAAGAAATAGTGGATATCATTTAATAACAGAATTTCTAGGCTTAGGGCTATGCGTTTGTGAGGAACCCCAATTCATATCTCCATGGACCAAAAGGGCCCCTTTCCCACCATGTGAAGCAGTGGGAGGTGAGACCTCAGCTTAAACACCAAGTATGTTCTCTGATCCAGCATAAAAAAGGCCCTTGAAATCCTTTTCCCCAGAATGCCGCACATGTTGGTGCAAGGTCTCTCGTTTAGCAAAGCACACTCAAACTGTGGAGTCCCTCGCTGCATGACCTGCTCTTCCTATTCTGCTGAGGCCAAAATATGTCAAATGGACAGATGGCTCTGCCAGAGACAGTCAGATGTCACAGCAAGAAAATTAAAGCCAGGCCCTGTCATAAAAACACAGCTATGGGTCTGTCAGATGCACCAGCAAAACCGGTCTCGTTCACAGCTGCACTCCCTCCTGGCATTTCAACGTTGGCCAAATGTTGATTCGAAGCATAACTGACTCAGAAATCTTGCAGGCAACCTCTGCTTCAGCCGACACAGCCGACTGCTTTTGGGTAAGTGGTGTTTGTCAACCCCCAGTCTGAATTGCTGATCATAAAACATGAGATAATGAACCACAATTAGCTCCAGAAGAGAAGTTCCAGTCGTCTGATTTCGTCTTTTCCTGTTTTTTTTTTTTTTTTTCTTTTCGTCCCTCGGGAAAAATAGGAATTCTTTACTTCATCTTTCATCATGTTTTAGTATTTTCGTAGGGGAAAGGGTCTATAGTTTCTAAACTGGTTTGGTTTTCAGGTAGAATTAGAATTCTAGTATTATCATTAATAGTGTGGTTCTGCAAGTTAATTTATGATGGTTAAGAATTCCCCACTGAAGAAAATAAAGATCAGATACATAAGAACAGAGCCAGGTATTCAAGGGAGCTGTACCGTCTGGAGCACTTCCTTCTTAGGTGTTTCTGGTTTGCCTTTGTCTTGGGGTATCTAATGTCTGTCTGACGTCCTCTGAAGGCTTACGGGTGAGCTCTGGATGGATTCTAAGGTTTCTGCATAAATCTCGGAATTCTTCATTTCCTCTGCGTAGATATTCCAAAGAGCAGATGGCTTGGAAATTACTGTATCACAAAGTAAGATAAAAGAGAAATGACCTTTTTTTGCTCAATTACTAGTCATCATTTGATGCCAGCTGATTTAAAAGTAGCAAAATGGTTGCCATCTACCTTGGGTCATAACTCAGTTTCCAGACAAATCATATATTGCCTGAGAAGTAAAACCTACATTGATACTCCTGTATATGAGACTAGGTTTTCTAGAAAGAAAAGAAATGACCAGTTTTTTAAGTATCATTTTAACTATTTCTACCTTTTGCTTCAGACCAAAAGGTTAATTTTGATTCAGTCTTCCAGACCATTGAAAAATTGTGTTCATAATTATTGTTTATTCTTCCTCTTTTTTATATATAAATCCTAACCCCTAGTTTTAGTAAGGCTTGGTTATTTATTAAGTAATCAACTGCTAGTATGGAAAAAGATTGGCCCTTACAGTCTGAAACTATGAATGTACGATAATTTGCTAGAATTTAGTATGAACACAAGTATATGCCTGTCAAATTAAACAGTGATTAAATTACTGTAGGGTTGTAATAGGAAATAAAAAACATACTTCAAGTATCTCTCAGAGTCCATTCTTCCAAGAATAATTCCCTTTAATTAATTGGTTAGGTGTTTACTTAAGTCATTTCTTTAAATCTTAGGGCAGAAGTAACCATCTATGTTTTATCTGCTTTCCCAAATGCAAGTTGATTTGAACTGAAAATTTAAAGATGAAATAAAGCTGTCAAACCAATTTTATGATAATTTGCAATTAACAAATTAAATGAATACTACAGAACTTTGCGGAGAAGGCAATGGCAAGCCACTCCAGTACTCTTGCCTAGAAAATCCCATGGATGGAGGAGCCTGGTAGGCTGCAGTCCGTGGGATCACTAACGGTCAGACACAACTGAGCAACTTCACTTTCACTTTTCACTTTCACACATTGGAGAAGGAAATGGCAACCCACTTCAGTGTTCTTGCCTGGAGAATCCCAGGGACGGGGGAGCCTGGTGGGCTTCCGTCTAAGGGGTCGCACAGAGTCGGACACGACTGAAGTGACTCAGCAGCAGCAACAGAACTTTGAGGTTCAGCTATTACTGGGAATTGTATTACTCATATATTTGCTGATTTTCCTTTTGTTTCTAATCTTTGTCTTTTTTTTCAGCCTGTTGAAGTAAAACTAAAAATCTGTTTTGAAAACTTGCTGCGAATTTAAAGCTATCAAACAGTGTCTCTTTTCTCTACACTTTTCCTTTTAATTCTCTCAAGGCATCAAGGTAATTATTCATTTGACCTTGAAGTTTTGACAAATTTTATTTGTTATGAGTCCATGAAATCAAGATCCAGAAAAATGGTCATTACCCTTACATTACATTCAAGCACATTATAGAAACAGAAGTGATGGTAAATATAATACACCAAAAGTTATGGGCTTTCTACTGAAGGGGCTCAGACAGCATCAGGTAAAGCACAGGAAGGGAAAAGAACCTTGAAGTGGGCATAGATGCAAAGAAAATATGTGAATGTGAGTTCTGATCTATGGAAGGGGAAGGAACTAGCAAGGACATAATCTGATTTTATAGCCTGAGCATTTAAGGTATGGAAGACAAAGCAGAACTGTGATTTGTAGCTACCACAAAGCATACCTTTGCTGCTAATATCTGGCATCTTAACTGCCTTACTTGGAAAACATTTTCTGTACTTCAGATTTGTTATATTTCCATGTTATTGACAATTGAGTAGATTGTCTCTTAACCTAGTAAGAAAATGCTCTAATGTTTTTTTAGTGAGCTGTTGAAGAAGTAACAAAGTGTTTTTAGTTCTCTGGTTTATTTAACAGAGTAAATGATTAAAATATTCATGGCAGAAGTTGCTGTATAACACAGGGAGTTCTGTGACAACCTAGAAGCGTGGGATGGTTGGAGGGAGGTTCAAGAGGGAGGGAACATAGATATGCTTATGGTTGATTCATGTTGTAGGGCAGAAACCAACACAACACTGTAAAACTATTATCCTCCAATTAAAAATAAATTTTAAAAATTCACCTTATAAAGTATGGAAACCAATAGAATTCCAATCACCCTAGGAAATTTGCGTGGTGTTCTCTGTAGTTTTAGTTCATGTGTGTGTCCAACTCTTTGTGACCCCATGGACTGTAACCCACCAGGTTTATCTGCCCATGGGATTTCCCAGGCAAGAATACTGGAGGGCCTTTCCATTTCTTTCTCCAGGAGATCTTCCTGACCCAGGGATTGTACCCGTGGCTCCTGCATTGGCAGGTGGATTCTTTACCACTGAGCCACCTAAAAAGCCCTCTGTGTAGTTTCCAAACATACACACACACACACACACACACAGTGTTCCCTGATGAGATCCAAGGGGTCCAATTTGAAAATAACTCTACTAAATGATCTCTCAAGATGTCTTCCAGCCACTAATACTTTTTCCTAAGGTACTACTAAGGCTGAAAAAATAATACTGTCCATTTTTAAGATTAAAGGACAGTACTTGGTGCTGGAGAAGACTCTTGAGAGTCCCTTGGACAGCAAGGAGATTCAACCAGTCAGTCCTAGAGGAAATCAACCCTGAATATTCATCGGAAGGACTGATGCTAAAGCTCCAATACTTTGGCCACCTGATGCAAAGAGCTAATTTATTGGAAAAGACCCTGATGCTGGGAAAGATTGAGGGTAGGAGGAGAAGGGGGCAACAGAGGATGAGACGGTTGGATGGTATCACCGACTCAATGGACATGAGTTTGAGCAAACTCCAGGAAATAGTGAAGGACAGGGAAGCCTGACAAGCAATCCAAGAGGTCACAAAAAGTTGGACACAACTTAGCGACTGAACAATAAAAGCTTTTCAAGTGTCATTTTATTCTGTCATTGTCAATGTTAGTTTCCTCTATGAAGGCACAATCCAATGGTCCACACTCTGGAGTCAGACTGCCTGATTCTAAAACTTAACTGGATGTTTACTAACTGGTTGCCCTTGAAGAAATTACTTAACATGTCTGAGCCTGTTTGTCCTCATGGATAAAGTGGTTTAATAAATGTAATACCTTTTTAAAATTTTTGTTTTAAATATGTTAATACATACAGAAACTTTAAAATAGAGCCTGGCATATAGTAAACACTCAATAAGTGTAGCTAGTATTATTCAGTTCAATAAACCAAGTACCTAAAATGAACAAGGCACTAAGAGTTTTAGGCAGTAAAGAGAATCAATAGTACAAAATCCTAACCCACACAAAATTTTCAACATTCCTAGAAAACCCATGTGAGGACTTAACTGATAAGCACTTACAGAGCTGAAGAAGAGTTTCTAAGTCTTACGAGGCTCAAGACACTCAAAATATCCATTAATTTATTTTTACCAAACTGAAAGAGAAGAAGACAGATACAAGATGCTAAATGTAATTCCGGAGTCCATTTCACTAATAATGACAGGCACGAGCTGAACTGCTCCTGGGCTGTGGGCTCTGGTACACCAGAATATAGAGTGGGAGCCTTCTACATTCTCCCCACAAACCTGTCCACAGGACCTGTATGAGCCCACAGAGATGCTGTCAGCCTGCTGCACCAAAGCACAGAGCAAGAAAAAGAAAAACAAACGGGTCCTGCCTGCAAAGTGTGGTTTAGCTGGTAAGAATGCAAAGTAGTGCAGTCACTTTAGAAGAGTTTTTGGTGCTTTCTTAAAAAAAAAAAAAAATGAGTGTACTCTTACCACACATTTCATCAATCACACTCAGCAATAAAGTCATAATTTTTAAAAAATGAAAAAAGATGAATGATTAAATAACAAGTGTTTTTATATATACAATGGAATATTATTCAATCTTTTTTAAAAAAAGGAAATCCTGCCACTTACAACAACATGAATGAACCTGGAAAACATTATGCTAAGGAAAATAGTAAAATAAGCCAGACAGAGAAAGATAAACACTGTACAATCTCACTTATATGTCTAATCTAAAAAAAGGCAAGCTCATAGAACCAGACAGTAAGTATAACAGTGGTTGCCAGGGACGGGGGGAGGGGAGGAGTGGTGGTAGAGAGAAGTTGGTTAAAAACTATAATTTATCAGTTATAAGATCAATAACTTCTGGGGATCTAATATACCATGCAGTAACTGTAGTTAATGATATTGTTAATTCAATATATGTTGATGATAAAGTTAATTCAAGTATACTTGAAGTATACTTCAAGTTTGCTAAGAGCAAATCTGAAATACTCTTACCATGCATAGAAATGTAAGTATGTGAAGTGATGGAGATGTTTATTAACATAAGTGCAATTATTTCATACTGTATATGCATATTAAATTATCACATTGTACACTCTAAATATATTTAGTTTTCATTTGTCAGTTGTACATCATTAAGATGGGTTGGGGGAGAAAAGGGAATTTTACCATCTCAGCCCTGCCCATTAGAGAACCATGGCTAATAAATGTTGAGCTGTCATTAACCTCCCCAGGTTGATCAGTCCATCTCCCAAGAATGGGAGCAAGTAAGGAGACTGGTTCTCAAGAGGGTCAGACAGGACCACTGGGGGAAAGAAAGGGTTTAAATAAAGAGAGTGCTTTGGGTTCATACAATCACAGGGAAGCCACACTGTCCTGCAAGTCAGTCTTGAACAGTGAAGAATCGTCAAGCTCAAGGGGCCTCCAATAGGAAACAGTAGAAAGGCGACAGGAACAACTTCTCAACACTTCCACTATGGACTAAAGGTAATGATGGCAAGTCCTTTCCCTGTGACCTCAGGTGGGAAGTAGGGAGAGGAAAAGAAACATCCTCCATGCCGCCTCTAATGCACACACGTACCAAAAGTGGCTTGCTGCTGGCATCACAGAGCTCTCCCAAGGAAAATGTCAGCTACCTAGAAGCACCAGTTGCTTTTATAAATGCTGATATGAAGAGACAGAGGATATAGCATGGAAGAGGAATAGCAACAGAAAACAGTTTAGAAAGGGTGGATGAGGAATAATGTGTACGCAGGTGCCAGAGCTGGAGAAGCACAGGGTTCCTGGGTCAGAATCCCTGGGGGGTTGGGGTTGGTGGGGTTAACCATGTGATGTTGAAACCCAGGCTGTAGGTAATGGAGGGCCACTGATCTCTTTGGCTTGGAGAAAGTACATGCTCAGAGAGACAACAGATAAAATGGATTCAACAGGTAACAGCACAGTTTGGAAGTTTACCCTAGCTGTCTCAGCAGAAGGTATCACAGCCCTTCTTCCTTGTCTACCAGTCCATATCTCCTGCATTCTGCAAGACTCAGAGCAATACAATTCTTCACAGTCGTTAGCATATAAGTACATAATCTGTCTTATGATTACTGTGACCAGATTACTCTGAAATTACTCTCAACCTGAATCATAGAGCTGAATCAAACCTTGGCAGCTATTTGGGCCAACCCTCTCATTTCTCATTGGAGGGATTTGAAGAGAGAAAGTTGAAGGCATTTTTAACAAGATCATACAAATAGCTAATAACTTCATATGTAATTACTTCTCTAAATTAGTTAAATTCCTTGAAAATACATCTATGTCTTGGGGTTCTAATATGTGGTCATTCAATCTTTTTAAATACCAGTTAATCCTGTACTTGGAAAGTGACCTATCTTCATGGGAATAATGTGTTGCCCATACTGAATGTCGGTGAACGGCATCTAGTTTTTTAAAACAGGACTCCAGCTCATTGTCAAAACCAATCCATACAGAAAATTCTAAATTCTGTGAAAATGTTTGTAGACACTTCCTAAGAAGGCTAACTAGATTTTCAGTTACGTAACAAAAAAAGTCAATCTTTTTCTAATCACAAGAATTTGGGACATCAAGAGAATATTTCCCACAAATATAGAACATATTGTATAGAAAAAAAATTTGTGAACAGCAATCATGGAGCTAGGATATTAAATCTAAGATATTTGGTTCTATTTGCAATACTTGTATTAGTGATGAACTACCATTTCTACCCTGGGTGTAAGATTTCAGCACTTCTTTCTTTCTGGGGACTTTGTATTACTAGTACTTAACTTCAAGAGGTCAGTTCTTAGAATAAAAATATAGCAATGAAATCTTGAGCCAATTTTGCAGAGCTTCTGGGAGATTTGCATACCTACAAGTAACCAATATTACAGCTTCTTCTAATTGCCAGATTATACCTTCTGCTGAATAACCACACCTCTTCAAGAGCAATCACTATAAGCAATAACAGTCACCTTAGATGGTGACTTTTAGATAAAGCTTAAATAGAAAGTTTCATTAATTGAGCACACAGTGTGCTTTAAATATGTGTTTTGGTTTTATTCTACTTCCAAAGTGACCTCTAATCAAGCCTTAATAAATGCCTCTAAAATGTTAATTGTTTGATGCCTGAATGCATTTAACTGGCTGTCAGCATGGGTTGGCAGACAGAGACAAAATATTTAGATGTTTTTACCTAAGCTATAGAAGAAAACCTCTCTTGCTCCTTCAATGTTTATAAATTCTACATTTTGGTTTGAAGATATCTTAGAATAACAATATCATTATTTTTTCTGTTTATCCTGATTTGGGCTTCCCAGGTGGCTCAGTGGTGAAGCATCCACCTGCCAATGCAGGAGGTGCAAGAGACTCAGGTTCGACCACTGGGTCGGGAAGATACCCTAGAGAAGGAAATGGCGACCCACTCCAGTATTCTTGCATGGAAAATCCCACGGACAGAGGAGCCTGGTGGGCTATAGTCCATGAGGGTGCAAAGAGTCGGACACAACTGAGCTCGCATGCTTTCATCCTGATTTAACTATTCAGAGGCAATATTTTGTATATTCCATAACTTTTCCTCAGTTCTAACGATAGAGACGATAATTCCTCACTTCTGGAGGTCTTACAAGAATGGTGAAAACTTCTACCCAAATCCCAGCTGAGAAAAAAGAGAGGAGGAACATTGCTCCTCTTTCTCAAACTTACTACCTTCCCCAAGGAAACAGGAGTGACTCATTACTGCTGCCGCTGCTGCTAAGTCACTTCAGTCGTGTCCGACTCTGTGTGACCCCATAGGCGGAAGCCCACCAGGCTCCCCCTTCCCTGGGATTCTCCAGGCAAGAACACTGGAGTGGGTTGCCATTTCCTTCTCCTAGGGCCCTAGACAAGAAACTGGGTTTTCTTTTTTCTCAAATTACCTTGCTCAAAGGAGGAACTCTCACTAATTGAAAAAAAAAAAAAAAAAATGCTTGCTAAAACATAGTAACTTTTAATTGTTACACTATCTGCCCTTTCTCAGAAGCAAGATTGAAAGAGCTAAGTGAGTGACCCTGGAAGGCCAAACACAACACAAAACTAACACAGGCTCATACAGAAAACTGCATATGACATTGCCTCTGCTCAGATAGCAAAGACACCTTAAATTCACAGGTACAAAAGTGAACTCTTAGTCACACCATCTTTCAGAAAAGTCCCTTCCTTCATGTTCCCCAGCTCAGGAAATAGCACCACAAACTACCAAGCAGTGGTAGACTTCTCTGCCCCTGATGCCATATACTGAAAGTAGGCATGGACTCCAGACCACATACATCTTAAATGTAGCTACCAGTCCAGATTAGTCAGCATATACAGATATCTTGATCTCCATCTATATAATTTCTCTTTCCTTATTATTTTCCTTCTCCTTTGCATTTTAAAATTTATAAATAGAAGAATTATAATACAGTGAATTAAATAACAACTTTACAAGGAAAACTAAGGTACCAAATTAAAGATCTACTTTAATTGTAAGACGTTTCAATCTAAAAATGTTAAAGTGTAAGGGCAAAAGGAGCCTGGAAAATTCAATAGATGGAAACTATCTACCAGTTATATGTTTCCTTATCTATGAATGAAAGAAATATGTAATTAGTAATAAATATTCATCGTCTTAGGAAAGGTTGTATTTGAATTTTGTTACAATATATTGACCTCCTGGGTGGCTCAGTGGTAAAGAATCTGCCTGCCAATGCAAGAGCTGCAGAGATGTGGGTTCAATCCTTGGATACGGAATATCTCCTAAAGGAGGAAATAGCAAATACTCTCCAGTATTCTTGCCTGGAAAATTCCATAGATAGAGGAGTTTTGTGGGCTACAGTCATGGGGTCACAGAGTCAGACACGGCTAATGACTAAGCACAGCACCATAAAGAAGTAAAGAAATGGACCATAAAGAAAGAATGCCAAAGAACTGGTGCTTTTGAACTGTGGTCTTGGAGAAGACTCTTGAGAGTCCCTTGGACTGCAAGAAGATCAAACCAGTCAATCCTAAAGGAATTCAGTCCTGAATATTTATTGGAAGGACTGATGCTAAAGCTAAAGCTCCAATACGTTGGCCACCTGATGAGGAGAACTGACTCATTGGAAAAGACCCTGATGCTGAGAAAGATTGAAGGCAGGAGGAGAAAGGGACAACAGAGGATGAGATAGTTGGGTGGCATCACCAACTCAATGGACATGAGTTTGAGCAAGCTCCAGGAGGCGGTGATGGACAGGGAGGCCTGGTGTGCTGCAGTTCGTGGGGTCACAAATAGACACGACTGAGCGACTGAACTGAAGCACAGCACAATATCTTACTGTAATAATAGAACCTTCTACTACTGAAGTCACATGGTTTCCAGAATTAGCTTTCTCCTAGCCCCATCAGGCATGACTAAAACTTTGACCACTGTTGCATCCTTCCTTTTTTGCTGACACAACTGGGCCCACCAAGCTTCAGTTCAGTTCAGTTCAGTTGCTCAGCCGTGTCCAACTCTTTGTGACCCCATGAGTCACAGCACACCAGGCCTCCCTGTCCATCACCAACTCCCGGAGTTCACTCAACCTCATGTCCATCGAGTCGGTGATGCCATCCAGCCATCTCATCCTCTGTCATCCCCATCGCCTCCTGCCCCCAATCCCTCCCAGCATCAGAGTCTTTTCCTATGAGTCAACTCCACCAAGCTTAGATAAAGGCTTTCTGTCTATCATAGTCTTCACTGTCATCCCAGTCTACTGGGAACAAGTATCTTAGGGCAGAGAAGGAATTCACCAGTAAAAAGCAAAAGATGAAGCACAAGCTGTCCTTGAATTATGAAGAAAAGGTAATACTGGGTCAGGACCAAACCCTGAAATCATAAAAGACTAGGAGATGTGACCACTGTGGGGAAAAGGCCTCAATCTTTCACAGTCAAGTTTTCAATTTTCAGCCACATACTAAGACAGACTGCAAAGGCTTTGTATTAATATGATTGCTGCTGCTGCTAAGTCACTTCAGTCGTGTCCGACTCTGTGCGACCCCATAGACGGAAGCCCACCAGGCTCCCCCATCCCTGGGATCCTCCCGGCAAGAACACTGGAGTGGGTTGCCATTTCCTTCTCCAATGTGTGAAAGTGAAAAGTGGAAGTGAACTCGCTCAGTCGTGTCCGACCCTTAGCGACCCCACGGACTGCAGCCTACCAGGCTCCTCCATCCATGGGATTTTCCAGGCAAGAGTACTGGAGTGGCTTGCCATTGCCTTCTCCGAATATGATTGCTAGATGGGAATAAAAGGCTGTCCAAGAGTCAAGCTTACAAATTTATCTTGCAAGAAGAGTTGTAACAGTCTAGGAGGCTCTGGTGTTATATAAGAATACATATTCTGAAAGAACCTATTTATTTAAAAGGTAAATTTGTATCCTTCAGAAAAGGATTTAAGATATCTAATGATTATAATTAGCTTCAGGAACAAACGGAATGAAATATAAAATTGTTAGTTAATGATCCCATAATAAATAGATTATGGTCAGTCCCAGGAAAACCTATAACCTGCCTAGAACAGAACTCAAAAATATATTTTCTGTACAGACAATGAGTCAAGCTTGTTTCTTTTCCTTGAGTAGATTATGTGTGCAGTAAAAAATAAAGAGTAATGCTATCCTGAATTAGCCTGTAGTTTGTGTCACTATCTTTATGTTACACGACCTCTTTACTTCGCAAATGATTCAATAAATAGACTGATCTGTGGTGGTGGTTGGCGCATGTCTTAGAGGTAAGTACCAGAATACAGTTTTCCTTCATTAATGAGCAATCAGAGGCCACTATATCCATTTATCCTTTATTCATTTATTCAAAAATTGAATGCCTACTATGTGCTATGCACTGCTACTGGGGCCAAGGATACAGTAGTAAATAAAAAGGAAGCTTGGTTTTCTGATGCATTTTTGGCTTCAAGATCTCGATTTCAGGAAGCTGATAGTTAAGGTTCTGAAACATTCTGACAAAATTAGGGCATACAAATAATAAAGAAAAAAAATATCTTGAAAATGAGAAGCAGGCAGGATTTCTTCTCTCATGCTTTCTTAAAAAAAAAAAAACTAAGAAAAGGGAAAGGTCAGGGAAAAAAAAGAAATAGCAGCCTTTTCAGGAAAAAAGCCTATTCTGAGATACATTTTATATGAAATCAATAGTCTCAATCAAAACACTACCCATGAAGAGAATAGTTCAGGATCAGTCTGAACACTGAGAAATTTAGTATTTGAAACATAGTTAGGATTAAGAATACTGATTTTAATGAGTTGAGAACTATTTTCTTCAATCAAATTTTCTAGAACAATAAGCAATGGTCTATCAACAGCCAGGAGGTGAGTTGTTATTAAAATGTTAAGTTAGCTGAAATCCAGGGAGTTTTAATTGCCATTCCTGCAGAGAAAAATGTCAAAGAGAAAATCATCAAGTTACTCAGAGGTTGTGGGGGTTGTAATACATGATTAGAACACAAGCTTGTCCATCAAATTCACCCTGTGCCCAGAGTGAGTATGTTGCCCTCATGGATAGCTATGCCAAGCTTGCTGCTCACAGGCACTGCTTTCAACATCAGCTAAATTTAAGAACTGCAAACTAAGAAAATAGATGTGGACAATAAGTCCTCCATTTTAAATCAAACAACAGTTATCACGCCGTTTTGTGAGGGCACAGATGGTAGTAGTTAACAGATTTCTCCATAATCATTAAAATGAAGGCAAGGAGCCAGATTGCACTAATTGAAGAAAAACATACTTGCCAAAACATAGTAACTTTTAATTGTTGCACTATCTACCCTTTCTCCGAAGCAAGATTGAAAGAACTGAGTGACTTTGGAAAGCCAAGCCCAAGGCAGAGCTGACACAGACTCATACAAGAACCTGCATATGACATTGCCTCTATTCAGCTGGCAGTGACACCTTAAATTCACATGTACAGAAGTGAACTCTTGTTCGCACCACCTTTCACACAAGTCCATCTTCAGTGTTGCCCAGCTCAGGCAATAGCACCATAAACTACCAACCTCCTGAACGACCATTCTGGCCGTCAAGTGCAGTTCCTCACATTCTCTTGCACCTGGCACCTAACCCATCACTCACCCAATATCAAATTCTACCGGATCTATGATGAGAAAACATTTTGAATCAATGCTTTTCTTGTCCCTACCATAGCTTATTTCACCAGCAGAAGAAAGAGTAATCATTCTTGGATGGAGATACCATCGTATGGAGATGCTACAATTATTTTATGCACAATAAGTGGCATTCGATTTAAAAAATACTAGGAAAGACCAGAAACAGGAGTTTACAGCTAAAATCTAATAAAATAAAAAACAAAGAAATAGACCTACATTTAAATGAGATGTTGGGTTTAAACTATGAAAAATCTAAAATAACTGTAATTATTATGTGTGGAAAATAGAGGACAAGTTGATGGAAATAAAAGATGAATTTCTTCAGATTGTAGGAGTCACTAATAAAGAACACAATATAAATTCTAGAACTGACATATTAATACCATAACTAATATGAGATCCCTAATAAATCAGTTCACACATTTGATATAGAAGAAAACAGAACTAGAAAACTAAAACACTGGTCATTATAAACTAAACAGAGGAAAAAAAAGGAATAAAAAGTATAGAACCACGTGTAAGAGATGGATAAGAAACTATAGGGGGAGAAGGAATAAAAATATAGAACCAAGTATAAGAGAGAAGAAACTGAACAAAATTCCAGAGGAGGAGAAAAAGAATCAGGAAAATGGCAATATTTCAAGACACATTGGCCAAGAATTTTCTAAACCTGAAAAAAAAAACATCAGCTCACAGATACAAGAAGCACATGCAGGATAATTTCAAAGGCAAATACACCTAGACAGATCACACTAAAGTGGCTAAAATGAGGGGAAGAGTAGTGCATTGTAAACAACAAAAGGAAAAATACTTAATTCTCAGTGGAGAAAAATAAGACTGGAGCTGCCTTCTCCATAGATGTTACTAGAAGGCAAAAGAGAACAGAAAGCTTTCTTTGAAATGCTTTGTACCAAATAACTGCCTATTTAGTATTCATTGTCCAGTTAAAAAAAAAAATGTTTCTTAAGTTTAAAAGTGAAATGGAGATGATTTCAGGCACACACACACACACACAAATTGCATGTATACACCTAGAAGTAATTCATCTGTGTTTAACCTGCACTGAGATAATGTTAATAAAGTGAGTCAGTTTGTTAAGGCTAGAGAAAAATGATCCTGCGGGGAAACACAGAAATTCATTTCAAAGAAAGCATTCTGAGTAATCAGTTTCATTCTTTTACTATTGCATTTCCATATATATTAGGCTGTGAATTATAAATCCTTATTCTTTTAGTGGTTACTATAGAGTTAAAACAGACATCCTTGGCTTGTTACGATCAATTATTAATTAGTGCTTCTACCACTTTTCAGACAAGTTTAGGTTCTTAAAGTTCTTTATTGCAGTCCACTACATTCTCCCACTTTGTGTGATTTTGTCATTCAAATTGATGCTACAAGTACCTCACAATATCAGAATATATTAAATATTCCCATAATGCTTAATTAGCATTGTTTGATACAGTCAACATGCTTTCATTTATATTTATACACATTTTTACAATTTTTCTTGCTCCCTTCCCTCATTCATTTTTGCTTTTTCTGTTGGGGAAATTTCCTCTTTGTTTGAAGAGCGTCCTTTTAATGCCAGTCTACTAAACGATCCCCTGGAGACAGATATGGCAACTCACTCCAGTATTCTTGCCTGGGAAATCCCGTGGACAAAGAATCCTGGTGGGCTACAATCCATGGGGTCACAGAATCAGACACAACTTAACAACTAAACAGCTAGTAACAAAATCCCTTTGTTTTTGCTTCTCTGAAACTGTATTCATTTTGCTCACATTTTGGGGGATTATTTTGCCAGGAATAGAATTCTAGGTTGACAGATGTTCTCTTTTATCTCTTTAAAATGATATCCATTTTCATTTCTTTTGAAAAATCAGTCAGTCTTATTGTTCTTTTGATGATACTACTTTTATTCTCTGATGGCTTATTAAATTTTTCTTGCCTTTGCTTTTCAGTACTAAGGAGTAATTTTTATTAGTGTTTATTTTGTTTGAGGTTTATAGAATTTCTGGAATCTGTGGCTAAGATTTCCTTTCATCAATTCTGAAAATTCCCAGGCATTCTCTCTTTAAACACTGTTCCAGTTACATTCTCTCCCTCCCGCCTCTGCAATTCCAACTATATATATATATATTTATTTATTTATTTATTTATTTATTTCATATTCTCTTACCATTTCATATATCTCCTTGCAAGCATCTCTACTTCCATCCTTTCTTCTCTCCATGCTTCAATCTGGATTTTTTTTTTTTTTACAAACCTATCTTCTAGTTCACTATTTCTCTCTTTAGCTGTGTCAATAGGTGTTAAATACATCTCTGGTGTTCTTAATTTCAATTATTGTGTTTTTCAGTTATAGAATTTCTTTTAAAAAAAAATTTTAGTCTTTATTGAATTTGTTACAATATCACTCTGTTTTATGTTTTTTGTTTTTTTTCTAGGCCCTAAGGCATGTGGAATCTTAGTTCCCCAGCCAGGGATCAAACCCACAGCCCCTACATTGGAAGGTAGTCTTAACCTCTGGACTCATGAGGGAAGTCTCAATTACAGAATTGCTATTTGATCCATTTTATTGATTTGTGTTCTCATGTGAAATTCTCCATCTTATTTCCTATTTTCTTAAACATGTTGATCACAGTTACTTTAAAATTCATATCTGATAATGTCAGTATCTTAATCACCTTTGGATATAGTACTATATTTTTATCTTACCCTGTTCATTGAGGTGTGCTAATTTTTATTGAATGTGGACATTCTACATGAGAAACTTATAGAGGCTTTGAATATTTTCCACCCAAGAGGATTTGCCCTGTCATCTAGCCAACAGCTGATGTAAAACACGTACAACAATCACATCAACTTCATCATATACAGAGCATGCTGTCTTAAGATAAGATTTCAGTCTTTAATATGTGTGTGTGTTAGTCGCTCAGTCCTGTCTGACTCTTTTGCAACCCCATGGACAGTAGCCCACCAGGCTCCTCGGTCCATGGGATTCCCCAGACAAGAATACTGGAGTGGGTTGCCATTTCCTTCTCCTCAGTCTTTAATGGAGTCCCACGAAAAGTCCCAACCAAGAAGTTCCCAAATTTCAATTTAACTTTCCTCAACACCATGAGGCTGCAAAAACTCTATTCATATTCAATTGCTTTATGATTGACTCTTCGTATTTCTGCCCTATACATAGTAAGAATTCAGCAAAAGCCTCAGTGGAAAAAACAAGTATCTAACTTACTTCTCTGTGCTCCTTTCTCTCAGAGTTCTTGGCCTCTCTATTTCTGGCTAATTTGACAGTCTCAAACTCCAGCTTTTATTTCTTCCTTTTAATTAATTTCCATGAGATTGCTTCAGTTCAGTTCAGTTCAGTCACTCAGTCATGTCCGACTCTTTGCGACCCCATGAATTGCAGCACGCCAGGCCTCCCTGTCCATCACCAACTCCTGGAGTTTACCCAAACTCATGTCAATCGAGTCGGTGATGCCATCCAGCCATCTCATCCCCTGTCATCCCCTTCTCCTTCTGCCCCTAATCCCTCCCAACATCAGGGTCCTTTCTAATGAGTCAACTCTTCGCATGAGGTGGCCAAAGTATTGGAGTTTCAGCTTCAGCATCAGTCCTTCCAATGAACACCCAGGATTGATCTCCCTTAGAATGGACTGGTTGGATCTCCTTGCAGTCCAAGGGACTCTCAAGAGTCTTCTCCAACA
Source organism: Moschus berezovskii (assembly GCF_049115385.1). NCBI lineage: Eukaryota > Metazoa > Chordata > Mammalia > Artiodactyla > Moschidae > Moschus > Moschus berezovskii. Next base: position 26,606,919 of record NC_142485.1, on the reverse strand, counting down.
CCACAGTTCAAAAGCATCAATTCTTTGGCACTCAGCTTTCTTCACAGTCCAACTCTCACATCCATACATGACTACTGGAAAAACCATAGCCTTGACTAGATGGACCTTTGTTGGCAAAGTAATGTCTCTGCTTTTTAATATGCTGTCTAGGTTGGTCATAACTTTCCTTCCAAGGAGTAAGCGTCTTTTAATTTCATGGCTGCAATCACCATCTGCAGTGATTTTAGAGACCCCCAAAATAAAAGGAGTACGTCAAGGCTGTATATTATCACCCTGCTTATTTAACTTATATGCAGAGTACATCATGAGAATTGCTGGGCTAGAAGAAGCACAAGCTGGAATCAAGATTGCTGGGAGAAATATCAATAACCTCAGATATACAGATGACACCACCCTTATGGCAGAAAGTGAAGAGGAACTAAAAAGCCTCTTGATGAAAGTGAAAGAGGAGAGTGACAAAGTTGGCTTAAAGCTCAACATTCAGAAAACTAGGATCATGGCATCTGGTCCCATCACTTCGTGGGAAATAGATGGGGAAACAGTGGAAACAGTGTCAGATAAAAACGCTAAATTGTCTATTTCGCAGCTTCCCTCATGGATCAGCTAGTAAAGAATGCGTCTGCAATACAGGAGACCTGGGTTCGATACCTGGGTTAGGAAGATACCCTGGCGAAGGGAAAGACTACCCACTCCCTATTCTGGCCTGGAGAATTCCATGGACTGTCTAGTCCATGGGGTCACAATGAGTCGGACACAACTGAGCGACTTTCTCACTGCTTCTCAACAGCCACCTTCTTCAGGACTCTTAGCCCTTCCAGCTCTCCTCCCCTCCTCCCTTCACTCCCTCTCAGATCCCTTCTCTGTTCCTATCAGCAAATGACGTAAAGGGTAAAAGAAGCACACGGAATGCTAACTTCACACTCAAAGAGCTCTAGTTTGTCTGGATCCTACTCCTCAAAGCCTGGCTGTCTCAGAGGCACTCTGGTGCCTTTCAAAGAGATGGAGTTTTAAAATGTATTCAGATTTTCCAGTTGTTCTCAGAAGGGCCTTTGATATGCTCCGTGTTACTCTATCATAGCTAAAAATGAAGGCCTCTATCATATTCAAATTTTGCTTTATTTGTGAAAACAGACTTTCCTTGAGTGGATAGCAGTACCAAAAACAAATGAACAAGTTTGTTCTTCTTCCCTACCATCCTCTTTTATTTTTTCTTAATTTATTTTTATTGGAGGCTAATTATTTTACAATATTATATTGGTTGGTTTTGCCATACATTGACATGAATCCACCCCGGGTGTACTTGAGTTCCCCCTCCTGAGCGCCCCCCCACCTCCCTCCTCCCTTTATCCTCCCTCTGGGTCATCCCCGCAGTAAAAACACAATATTTTCACTATATAAGTAAAAAAAAAATTCTTACATGCTACCTTATTTGAGAAAACTTACATATAATTTTGTTCTTTTGAAACGTGGATCTCAGTGGAATCAGAGACAAGATCAAACCTCCTGCCTCTGTCTCCCTCCCGGAAAAGTGCCACACATGTACCCCCATCCCCCATGATAAGTATCCGCTAAATTTCACTACAGCAAATTTCAACTTACCTTGCCATTATTTTGTTTAAATTTCAATTTACCTTGCCAAAATTTACCTTTTCTGATTAGAATTAAATATTGCTATGCAGGATAATACATTTTTGTTATCAGAGTGACTTTACCTATTCCTTGGGCTTCCCGGGAGGCTCAGTCAGTAAAGAATCTGTCTGCAATGCAGGAGACCCAGGTTCAATCCCTGGGTCGGGAAGAGCCCCTGGATTAGGAAATGGCACCCACTCCAGTATTCTTACCTGGGAAATTCCAAGGACAGAGGAGGGCTGCAGTCCTTGGGGTCACAAAAGAGTTAAACACGACTTAGCGGCTGAACCACCACCACCACCCAGTCCTTGCTTCCAGCAAAACTAAGTATGCTGCTGCTGCTAAGTCGCGTCAGTCGTGTCCGACTCTGTGCGACCCCATAGACGGCATATTTGCTAGCTAAAGGTCCTCCTACCAATAAAAATTGGCAGGAATCATCCATGTTTCATTTAGAAGTGGGCAATCTGCCTAGTTCATTCTCAGACCAAACAGAGGGCTTGAAGTACAAATGAATTTCTTCCAGAACTAGAGTGAAAGAAGGCTTAGGCATAAGAATTTCTAACCTTAAACACAGAAATAAAAAGAACACATCTGTATTTATACTATGTTTCATGAGAAAGGTAGGTTATTGTTTCTGGGCAACCAGTCTATTCTTGTCTATATTTACATACATAAATTGTTTTTCCCCAACAGATCTGTTACTGAGTAGTTTTGTGAAAATCAAAACACATTTCCAGTTATCCAAATGAGAATTCTGTTTAAATGAACCAGGGGTTAAATCATTTTCAAATTGAAAGAAGATTTCAAATTACTTTTCAGACATACAGATGGCCAATTATATATCAGATATTAGTCATTAGTTCTGGACTTTCCTTGACTCTTCCTTTCCCTGTCATTAGGATTTAATCCAAGGGTTTGAAAGTATTAATTCCTTGTTAATACATTGATCCAAGGCTGATGGATAACTCTCCATGGGAACTTTTTTTGCAAGTCTTTCTCACTAAATTACACCTTGCCACAAGATCCTAGCAGATAAGTTATCATTGAAACTTCCAAAATGAATAGCCAGACTTGACTTCTCTGTATTTCTAGTAACCAATCTGCCATCATTCCAGGCAGTGCACAGAGTACCAAATTTAAGAGCATCAGGATTTCCCCCATGCTTCAGTAAGCAAAATACTAGACTTTAACACTGTACACGAATTATCCCACTGGGTTGCCTTTCTCTGGACAACCCACCTAACTTGGTCAGTATGAATTCAAGAGTGCATAGTATAACAATGGGACCAGTGCAGGACAGAAAGCCTGAGAGGTCAGATCTAAGTCTTGGCTCTGTCATTATAAACTGTGAGGTCATGGGATGCTTCTTAATCACCTGACCTCAGTTTCCTTACTACCAAAATAAGGACTCACACGTGTTTTATAGTTTTTGAGAATCTATGTTTCTATCTATATAAAAATTATAGTTTTTTTAATCTATTTTTTAAAAATCTATGTGGATCTACTTATAAGCTCTAAGTAATGTGAAAGATGGGCTTCTCTAATGGCTCAGTGGTAAACTATCTGCCTGCCAATGCCTACCAATGTAGGAGCCTCACCTTTGATCCGAGTCAGAAAGATCCCCTGGAGAAGGAAATGGCAACCCACTCCAGTATTCTTGCCTATATAATCCCAAGGACAGAGGAGCCTGATGGGCTACAGTCCATGGGAGTCGCAAAGAGTCAGACAGGACTTAGTGACTAAAGCAACAACAATGTAAAAGGTGAAGAATGGTATTTATTATATTATTATAATTATAATTATTATGTCTATAGGCTTAACATAAAAATACAGCTAGTTATCTCAAAGAATTATATAGTAGAACTATGTCTATGCTACGGCCAGTCACCCATTTCTTTCAAGAAATATGCTCTGTGAACTAGTTCACTGCAATAAAATAATTCAATCGCTACAAGCTTTAGAGAAGGTAAATTTCTATTTATAAGCCTAATTTAAATCTTGCTGTATTTAAATTGTGCTTAACTGTATCCCAGGAAATAGCCACTCTGAAAAGAGGTGGGTGTTCATTAGGGAAACAAAGCTGCATTCATTGCACCATCACTCTTACACTGATTTCTTATCTGTCTTTAAAGTTGTGTTCCAAGGAGGTCAACATGGTGAAAATGTGTTAGAAAGTGAGAACTGAATAAACTAGGTTCTATGACCCAAACCATGCCTCTAAAAGTGATTAAGGTACCTCGTATTCACAAAATAAACTCTGGGGTCAAAAACTAGTACTAAACCACCTGCTTTAGCTGAAGACTGAATGATTTCTTCTCTCAAAGCAAAAAAGATTCTTTCTTTTCTTTCTTCCTTCCTCTCTTTTTCTTTCTTCCTTCCTCTCTTTTTCTTTTTTCAACAATTCTATTTCTTAAAGCCATTCTCAACTCCCAAAAGGCCAAATGCTGTCCCTAACAGGAGTCTGAGTTTGCACAAGGGACTCCCTCTGTGTCAATGACAGTCAGCAGATTCCAGGATACCTCCCACTATTGGTTAAAACATGTGTGGAGATGTAGGTTCATTCACACCACACATCAAACCCCTCCAGTGTGTGAGAAAATGTGAAAGTAGAAGCGTGTCTAAGAATAACAAAAGTATTGCTACAAGTTGGAATTGCCAAAAAAAAAAAAAATGAAATGGTATCAGAGCCTGGTCTACTTGACCTTGCCCAGGGCTGCAGATGTCATCAACATCAGATCATAGATTGTTAATCATAGGTCAGCAATATGTTACATAAGAGAAGCTGCTTAGTATCTTTGAGTCTTGGTTGCCATCTCAGTAAGTTTCTGAAATCTGTTCCATGTGTATAACACTCGATATGCTTTATCTTATCTGGTATCCTTCTATCTATTTAGGTTTCATTAGAGTCAAACATATATGTTGGTATATATTCTTAACTGTCAATTGTTACCAAATAAAAGTAGTAAGTATTAAGAGTATGGATGGGGAAAGCTTACCAGATATTAAAATACTAATGAAATGATCAGTTTGTTATCTACTTTGGTTTAACTAAGATATAAAGAATAGTGTCTATAACTGAATAGATACTGGATAAATATTTGCCAAATCAATCAGTGTATTTATCAATGAGAAAATACTGTCTGGTCAAAATACTTCAGGAGTAATTAAGAATGGCACCCCATTAATAAAAAATTAAGCAACAGGTTAGTTCATATAGTGGCTCTTCAACAGTGAGTCCACAGACACTATTACCCATATTCATAGCCACAGGAAAACTCTCTGATACCTTTAAAATACTCCTTGTTGTCTGTGGTAGAAATATTCACATGCTCACTTTATATAAGTTTCAATATATAGCCACCATGGTGGTATAATATTAGGGATTAAAGAACTCGGAGTCTTTTCCTTTCCCTGTCCCCTGTAGCTTTGGAAACTGCTGGTTAAATATTTCAGTGACTTTTAGTAAAGGCAAAGGCTTTGATTACACAGGCAAAAAAATAAAATTTAAGATATTACTAATATAAATATTGTAGAATTAATTCTATAACTCATTAGTTACTAAAATAAGGGTATTTATTTAAATTATAATATGGGAAATATGTTCTGCTCCAGATTTAAACATTAGCAAATAAGTTTCTTTAATAAAAATTTTCAAAGGTATAAAGCATAGGGACTTCCCTGGCAGTCCAGGGGTCAAGACTTTGCCTTTCAATGTAGCAGAGAGCTGGTTCAACCCCTGGTCATAGAGTTAAGCTCCCATATGCCATGGGGACAAAAAAGCCAAAACGTAAAAAGAGAAGCAATATTGTAACAAAGTCAATAAAGACTTTTTTAAAAAGGTATAAATCATATAGAAAAAGAATTTGTTTTGCATTGCTGAAGTTGCAAACAGCAAAGCTGGACTAAAGCCTGCCAGGTTCCTCTGTCCATGAAATTCTCCAGACAAGAATACTGGAGTGGGTAGCTGTTCCCTTCTCCAGGGGATCTTCCTAAGCCAGGGATTGAATCTGGGTCCACATTGCAGGCGGATTCTTTACCAACTGAGCTACCAGGGAAGCCCCCCAAATATTTCACTAGTAGAGGAAAGCAAGAAATAAGCACTTAAGGGTCTCTCTGGTGGCCCAGTGGTTAAGAATCCACCTTGCAATCCTGGGGACGTGAGTTCCATCCCTGATCCAGGAAGATCCCATATGCCACGGAGTGACTAAGCCCCTGTGCCACAACTACTGTGTTCATGGTCTAGAGCCTGTGAATTGCAACTACCAAGCGCGCGTGTACCCTACAGTCCACGCTCCGTAAGGAGAGAAGCCACTGCAATGAGAAGCCTGTGCACCATAAGGGAGAGAAACCCCCGCTGGCCACAACTAGAGAAAGCCTGCGAAGACCCTGAGCAGCCGAAAATAAATAAGTAAATAAGCAAATAAAATTTAAAAAAATGAAATGAGCACCGAACTTTTTAGTAAATGATAGGAAGGAGGCTGCCAAAGGCAATAGTGATGAGGAGAAGGAGACAAGTTGTAGCATCATGAATCTCCAAAACAAAATGTGAAGAAATTACTCCCTACAATAAAATGAACACTTTTAAAAATAAGAATTACCATTTTGGACTCCTTCTATGAAATCTCATTAATAGTCACAACGGGGCCCAGAAATATCAAGCACCTCTTGAGAAAGTTAATTCTTAGATAAGGAGTTTGGGGCCCTTGAGGAGGAGGAGAAAGGGATCCAGGGCTCTCGAGGAAGAGAAAGGGACAAATATTTTTTTCCTAAATTGTTTTGTCTTAGTCACATAAGACATTTTTTCTTAAACTCTGAGTTGTTATAACCATCTTTAACTTTCCTTAAGCCCAGAGCTAATGATTACACAACAAAACCACTCATCTTGCTCAAGGGTATGTTTTTCCTTATGCTTCCAGTCGCTCAGCTCAGTCGTATCTGACTCTTTGCGACCTGCGACCCCATGGACTGCAGCACGCCAGGCTACCTTGTTCATCACCAACTCCCAGAGCTTGCTCAAACTCACGTTCATTGCGTCAGTGAGGCAATCCAGCCATCTCATCCTCTGTCATCCCCTTCTCCTCCCGCCTTCAATTTTTCCCAGCATCAGGGTCTTTTCCAATGAGTCAGCTCTTCACATCAGGTGGCCAAAGTATTGAAGTTTCAGCTTCAACATCAGTCCTTCCAATGAATATTCAGGACTGTTTCCTTTAGGATTGACTGGTTGGATCTCCTTGCCTTCCAAGGGATCAAGTGTATAAGACCGTGATAAGACTATCAAGTGGGGCACTCTCCATCCCCCTTCTGATGTTTTTGTCAGAAGCTTTCTCTGTCCTTAATCACTGTAATAAAACTTCTGCCACACAAAAGCTCTGAGTGATCAAGCCCAGTCCTTGGTCCCGAAGCTAAATCTTCTTTGTAGATCACAAATCCAACATGGTTCACCATAAGCTATCGCTCTTCTACAAGGCCATTCAACAAAAGATCGGAAGGACTAGGTTTGTTTTGCTTTTTTTAAGGACTAGGTTTTTGTAATGACAAAGCCCAGTGAGATTCAGTCAAACCATCCTCTTTCTCTCATCCTTGAATGAGCACTGAGGGATTTGGCTTTGTTTTGAATTGTATTATCTTAGTTTGGAGGGCTTCCCCGATGACTCAGCAGGTAAAGAGTCCACCTGCAATGCAGGAGACACAGGTTCAATTCCTGGTTTGGGAAGATCCCCTGGAGAAGGAAATGGCAATCCACTCCAGTACTCTTGCCTGAAAAGTCAAATGGACAGAGGAGCCTGGTACAGTCCATGGGGTCGCAAAGAGTCAGGCACGACTGAATGACTGAGCATGCAAACACACATGTTTTAGTTTGGGGATTAATAGAATACACCAAGCCTCTTCTCTTGCTATTTTTGGCATTTCCAATAATATTTTTCTGATTATTAAAAACCTATACTAGAAAAAATAAGCAAAATTTGTGCAACAGAAATAAAAATGGAAATGCCACTATGCAGGTATAATCAAAGTGTACATTTCAGTATCTGTTTTCTTTTTAGGTATATGTATGTATGTACCAGTTAATGTGTTTTTATACATATATGTATATATCTCTATATCCTTAAGATGTTGTGACCTTTTTACTTGAATTTTCCTTTGCCATTACATTTTGTAATAACAGGATTTCTAATCACTGTCTTCTACTTTTTGGTTACACTACCATTTCTTGCACCATTATCCTTTTGTTGGACCTTTATTTTGTTTCCAACTTTGTTTACATTAATTTATTCTGTTATTTCTTCACCTAGAAGTTAGCAACTGAACTATTTAATCTACGAAAATATTTTTGAAAAAAACTCTCTTCATAGAAAACTTAAAGGTGGGAAATATTTGTTATTTTCTCACAACTCAGGGTTGTGAGTTTGATGAAAAGGCACTTATATATTTTTAAGCTCAGATACAATCAGACAAGTTTTTCCAACTCAAATATGTCATTTTCATTTCTTCAGTAATGCCTCTTATTGTTTCTCTTTGGATGCTGCTGTTTCCTTTCATACACTTTCAAGTGAGTCAGCTAAACAAAGTAATCACATATTGAGATGAAAGGTGGTAAAAGCAACCCAAAAAAAAATACTTGTAAAACCTGCTATACAGTTTTGGCGTATCTGACACCCAAAAAGGAACAAAGCTAAACACTGTAGCTTTAAAAGGATATATGATGGTGTACTGTCCAAACATTTATAATCATCAAAAACATCCTATGATTTTGAAACGAAAGCAGAAAGAGAAGATAAATGCAAATAATTTCACCAGCCTTGCATGTCTTAAGCTAAATTAGCCTTTTTCTTAAGAAGAAAAAAAATCAATTTAAGATAACCAGGAGGATTTCATTTTTATCATAGGACAAGGAATTAATAGGACCCAAATCAGTGAGACCATTTAAATATATATATATATATATATATACACACATATACACATATTTGACATATAACAGTACTGAGCTACCAAAAAAATTCAAATATAATGAATAGTAATTTTACCAAATGATTAGCCAGAAATTACCATTCATTGTAGGTCCTAATGGTTAAAACATCTTTCAGGTTTCCATTTTTGACCCTGGTACATATCTGAGACACAGAGAAAAGAGACTAGAATCATTAGAAGAAGATGGAATTGAGAGAAAGAGTTTGAACAGGATACAAAATAGGAAGCACAACTGATTAAATATTGATGTATCAATGTCATTTGATGAACACTGGACATTCAAAGAAAAAAAACAGTCATGAGACCTTCAAAGTCACTCAAATATTCCATCTCATTTGCAAATTTTAAAAGCACAGATCCTTTAAAAAGGAGCTATCTTTTAAAAATTAGAGGGACTTCCCTGGTGGTCCAGTGGCTAATTCCCAGGGCAGGGAGCCTGGGTTCTGTCCCTGGTCAGAAACCTATATCCCACATGCCACAACTAAAGACCCCATGTGCCACAGCTAAGACCTGCCACAGCCAAATAAATAGACATTAAAATAAAAACAAGAATAAAAACCAGAGGGCCAATACCTAAATGAACACCAAGGAACTATACAAACTGAATGACCGATGTGACACCCTATTTCATATTTTGCTTTGAGTGCTCAGAGTGCCAAGAAGACCCACACTTGCAAAGGAAAGATTTCTAAGGCTAAGTTTGGAGAACTTGATATTTCAGTTCAGTTCAGCTCAGTCCTCAGTTGTGTCTGACTCTGTAACCCTATGGAATGCAGCAGGCCAGGCTTCCCTGTCCATCACCAGCTCCCAGAGCTTACTTAAACTCAAGTCCATTGAGTCGGTGATGCCATCCAACCATCTCATCCTCTGTCATCCTCTTCTCCTCCCGCCTTCAATCTTTCCCAGCATCAGGGTCTTTTCCAATGAGTCAGTTCTTCGTATCAGATGGCCAAAGTAATGCAGCTTCAGCTTCAGCATCAGTCCTTCCAATGAATACTGAGGACTGATTTCCTTTGGGATGGACCGGTTGAATCTCCTTACAGTCCAAGGGACTCTCAGGAGTCTTCTTCAAGACCCCAGTTCAAAAGCATCAATTCTTCGGCTTTTGGAGAATTTGATATTTAAAGAACTATTATAATATGTATCCATTTTGGGGGGAGTTCTATGATTTACTTCTGGGACATTTTTATACCAAACTGTTGGTTGTTCTTCTGTCTTTTGCAAATAAGACATATGATTTTCCTCCTTCCTTCTTCCCATTTCTCTTTTCTCTTCTCTCCTATGGCCTTCTTCTTCCTCTTCCTCTCCTCATTTTCTCTTTATCCTCCTTCTCCACTTCCTCTGCCTTCTCTTCCTCTCTCTCTCTTTTTCCCTGAAAACAAAATTGTACCAGAAGTGTCTATATTGGTATGGAAAGGTTATGTTAAAGGAAGATATTGGCTGACAGCTGCAGATTCTGACAAAATCCTTTAGGGTGGGCTTGAAATTGGCTTGGGCATTATACTGCTCCAATGTAAGAAAGCACAAATAAAAGGTTTCCTTTCTGGGCAAGACTATTGGTGAGAACGGTGCCTCAGCAATACCAGATCGTGCCATTCAGACTCTTCTGAAGAAGAACAGGGGTGATAAACAGGAGGATTTACACTCACTTGTATTGGAAGTTTGCCTATTTTTTTCCTTTGCTAATGATGCTATTTTCAATGTAAAATCACCGTGAACATTAGGATGGATTTTATGCAAATAGCATTCAAGATGAGACATTGTTTTTATTACCTAACTTCAGAATTCATTATTCAGAGGAAAGAAAATGCAAATTGATTGCAAATGAATCTGCCAATTAAACTGAGAAAATATTTTTTAAATATTCCCTTGGTGACCAGGCATATGTTGGTTTTTTGTTTCTGTTTTTTTCTATTTATCCAGATTCTAAACACAATAGAGGCCACCTTATAGAGAAGCACTAGGAAATTGTACATAGGAAAGAAACAGAAGGTAAAGTTAAGGGTCTTAAAATCAATCTATTTCTTTCAGGAATTAGTGATTTCCTTAATGAACAAGTTGAAAAGAAATGTTAACTCATTTAGAGTGAGTTAACACGGTTACCGGTATTTTGTATAGAACAATATTACATATTTTAAATTCAGAATATAAGGCAAAGCTATGATATTCACAATGAAAATCAAATCACTGTTCAAAATTTAGCTGGATTTCTGCTTGGGGCATTACTAAAATATCTCTTCATCTGGATGCAGCTGTCACTCATTTTCAAGTGTGTTTCTGGGATGAACACTTTTGGCTTCTTAATTCTAGGTCAATAGTGGAAATGTTAGCACAAGGAAAGTTAATACTGATTTTCTCACCTTAGACTAACAAGATTTCTGGATTGCATTGGCAAACAACTCAACAGAAATTTAGAAAGGATATTTTTAAGAGCAGGAAATCCCTTGTCAGGGAGGAAAAAAACTGTAGGCAGACAATTCTCGTGTCCAATGACTTCTACATTAAAAACAAATGTTTCATACTATTGAAATCATTTCATTACCCAGCTCATTCCTCTTATCTGGAGGTAATTTTTAACAGATTTCAGTCTACTTTGCAGACACAAATTTCCAGCCACTCTCCTTCATGCCCCAAGAGGCTATTTCATAAGCAAGCTAACATCAATTCAAACAGATTCATTTTTTCCATCACTTTACACCCTAGAAAACTGATACAGACTTCCCCAGATGAAGTTTAATACAGAACATAGGTTTATGAAGTGTGGAACCTCATTTCAAATGTATACATAATAATACATTGATACAGATTTTGGAAACATTTTCAAGGAATACAAATGTGCTGGGCCCAAGGCTTAAATGGTCCTTTTCACTGAAATAAAGCACATAAAAGATTTCAGAAGGCCAGAAAACTTTAAAATTTAGTGCCTTTTTCTTGAGATGTCCCAGAATGTTCTAGTTTAGAGAATAAATGGTATATCCAGCATGCAAATGGGTAGTATAAGCAATTCATTATATTAAACAAATTTGACAATTGAGGACCTGATTATGAATTTTAAAGCCTGAATGTCTAGAATAAAGGTGCATGAGTCAAAACCATGATGACAATAAATAACATATAATACTCTATGAACAATAAAATGTCCCCCAAAGTTAAGAATGTGATTAGTGTCAGTGAATAAAAATGCCTTCAGGGACGTGGCCACTCAAATTCTTTATCCTGTCTGAGAAACATCATTAAGGCTTGTGATGTAATAAATAGAACTGTCTCATACTTTATATCTTTCTTAAAAACTTGGAGCTATACCCTCAATCACACCCAGCCTCTGTCTGGATATGATATCTGTTATCATACCCTTCCTCCATAAATTTACATTTTATCCTGAGTAATGAATGAGCTCCATAATTGAACTAGACTATGCAAAAGTAGTACATCTTTTTATGTAGCCCTACACTGCCTTTCTGTTTGATGGTTTCTCACACTTCAAGGCACGCATCCCACCTCATTCATTCAACAAGTGTTTATTGGGTGGTTATTTCACACTAGGGGTTGAGACACAGAATTGAAAAGAAAATCACTTTGCCCTTCAGAAGCTAATAACCAAGAAATCCAGAATTAGGTTTAAAAAGAGAAGGGGATTATATGCAACCCTCCTCCATGCCTTCCATAATGTTTATTTATGTCAACTGTAATCATTTCATGCTGATTTATATACATAATTCCTTTTCACAGAGACACGTCTAAGAAGAAAACTGCCAGGCTCCTCTGTCCATGAGGATTCTCCAGGCCAGAATGCTGGAGTGGGTTGCCATTTCCTCCTCTCCTTGGGAAGAGAATCTCTCCAACCCAGGGATTGAACCTGGGTCTCCTACAACACAGACAGTCTCTTCCACTGCAGGTGGATTCTTTACTGACTGAGCCACCAGGGAAGCCTCTCTCTCCCCTTAACTTATTCTTAATTTATACTTTTCCATCTCTTTAATTTCTAACTCCAGAAGCTCACTCAATCTAAATCTCATTTAATCCCCTATATCTTCAATCTGTTTTAAAAGTAACTTCCTTTACTTTTTTCTCTGAAGACACTGTTTCTTATGCATCTTTAGAAATGAAATAGGTGTCTTCCTCAGCCTCATTGCTGCTTCTGAATTTTTCTCCTCCCCTTATCCCTATAAACACTGAGATTTGAATCTCACGTGATTGGACTAAACAAGCCAGTACCCCTCTAACACTTGAGTCACTGCCCCATTCTGAAAGAGGCTAACTGCTCCCTTGACCTCCAGTTCACCACACATCCTGGTTTTCCCTCTAGTTCAATGGCCACTTCTCATCCTCCTGTGTTGATCTGCACCATTTGTGACCTCCAAACACTGGAGGTCCTCGGGTCTTAGTCTTCAGATCCAGGTCATCATAATAGCCTTCCAAAGATCCTTCTCAAATGGTTCTGTCTAAATAAAAAGTGATTAAATCCTTTCTGTAGCCTGAGCAAAGTTAAAGTCATCTTGTAGCACTGCCCTTGAATTCTCCGTTGTCGTGCTCATCCCACTCATCAGCAAATCTACTTCCTAAACACTGAGTTCCATCTCTAAGATGTACTATTTTTCCCACTTTAAGAGTCTCTCTGAGATTGGCATATGACTTAAAATCAATGGCAGGTCATATTTTAATTGGTGGTTCTAATGTAGAATGTAAACTGTATCATTTCTTTCTTGGTTCAAATTTACATTAAGGCATGTTTCTACCCTGCCTAGGGCTTCCCTGGTTGCTCAGATGGTAAAGAATCTGTCTGCAATGCAGGAGACCTGAGTTCTATCCCTGGGTCGGAACAATCCCCAGGAGAAGAGAATGGCAACCCACTCCAGTATTCTTGCCTGGAGAATTCCATGGACAGAGGAGCTTCATGGGCTACAGTCCAAGGGGTCACAAAGAGTCGAACATGACTGAGTATTAGTTGTAATACTTTACTTCTAAAGCCTAAAGCCTTTCAGTGGGTTCTGTTTCATACTAGATACAAGTCACTACAATAACTAGAAAGGGCCTATAACTGTAGATCTCCTCACAACTGTAATCTCCTCTGAATTAATTTTCCCCTCTTTCTGTCTGTTCAGCCCTCTTGGGCTCTGGGTCTTCCCATCTCAGGTACTTAGCATTTAGTGTTCCCTCAGCTTGGAATGCTTTTCTTTCAGGTATTACACACGTGTCAGTCTCTCATATCCTTCAGACCTTTCACCAAATATCACCTTCTCAAGTCAAGCCTGCCCTTCCTGCTGTGTTCAAATTGCAACATCCTTCCTCCCAACATTCCCTATTGGCCTTCCTTGTAGTATTTTTCACAATAGCATTTATTACTTTATGATGTATTACAAAGAACAAAACTTTCTTTTTATTTTTTACTCTTTCATTCATTTCTATATCTTCAGTGCTAGATCTGTACCAGGCCCAAATGTGGTGCTCAATACTTAGTTATTAAATGAACGAATATATAACAAGGATGTACTTTCTCTTTCATAAAATTAGACCCAAGTACAGTATATGAGGAACGCTGGGCTGGAAGAAGCACAAGCTGGAATCAAGATTGCTGGGAGAAATATCAATAACCTCAGATATGCAGATGATACTACCCTTATGGCAGAAAGTGAAGAGGAACTCAAAAGCCTCTTGATGAAAGTGAAAGAGGAGAGTGAAAAGGTTGGCTTGAAGCTCAACATTCAGAAAACAAAGATCATGGCATCTGGTCCCATCACTTCATGGGAAATAGATGGAAAAACAGTGGAAACAGTGTCAGACTTTATTTTTTGGGCTCCAAAATCACTGCAGATGCTGATTGCAGCCATGAAATTAAAAGACGCTTGCTCCTTGGAAGGAAAGTTATGACCAACCTTGATAGTATATTAAAAAGCAGAGACATTACTTTGCCAACAAAGGTCCGTCTAGTCAAGGCAATGGTTTTTCCCGTGGTCATGTATGGATGTGAGAGTTGGACTGTGAAGAAAGCTGATCGCCGAAGAATCGATGCTTTTGAACTGTGGTGCTGGAGAAGACTCTTGAGAGTCCCTTGGTCTGCAAGGAGATCCAACCAGTCCATTCTAAAGGAGATCAATCTTGGGTGTTCATTGGAGGGACTGAAACTGCAATACTTTGGCCACCTCATGCGATGAGTTGACTCACTGGAAAAGACTCTGATGCTGGGAAAGGTTGGGGGCGGGAGGAGAAGGGGACGACGGAGAATGAGATGGCTGGATGCCATCACCGACTCTGTGGACATGAGTTTGAGTGTACTCCCGGAGTTGGTGATGGACAGGGAGGCCTGGCGTGCTGTGATTCATGGGGTCGCGGAGAGTCGGACACGACTGAGCGACTGAACTGAACTGAACTGAACTGAACAGTATATGTCTACTCTTTTTCAGTAGTAATTTGAACAACATACATGTTCTTGTCTCTGATATGAATTAAACTTAAATATTTTCATTTAATGTCTATTAACTGAAGCATAACTATTATTAGAAATGGTATTTATTGAGCACTGTTTATATACTATTATATACTATCATTATGCTAAATGTTTCTATGTATTATTTGATATAATTTTCATTACAAGCCTATGAATTAGGTGATATTAGCTTTATTTTACAAATTAGAAAATCAATTCTCAGAGAAATTATCATTGTCTTAAGGTCTCCTAATAGTACAGTGCTACAGAGCTATGATCCGAATTAAAATAGTCTGATGCCAAAGTTCATTACCCTGCCTCTGAAGGCCAAATGTGGAAAATACAGAGGAAATCACACTGGTTGCATTTGCTATCCTTATTTAGATTTACACATTTTCACTGCTTATCACAGGCCTTTTATTCAGAGGCATCATTGGGCATGGATTCTTTGAATTCTCTCATCATCGACCCTGTGATTCCTTTTAAGAAACAATACATGTGTATGTATCATTTACCTATGTAGAAGACGAGATGGGATCCAACATCATTTATGATCTTTTGTAAATAGTTTTTTGAGATACGTGTTTGGAATTGAGGGTGAGGTGACTTTCCAGAGAAAAGACATGAGTTATGTGGTGGGAAAGTAGAATTACTTAACAAAAATTCAAACTATTTTAGGGAGGAGAAAGGAGTAACGTACATGTAGGCAGGAGATCTGTGCTTGCCTGTTCTTGGCTTATTTCAGAGGAAATTGAGGGTTCATTAGAGATCAGTACGGACCCCTGTTTATTTCATTCAGGTGCAGCTTCCAGAAGAAGGGGAAGTTTACATTTACTCTGCATTTTCATTATTGTTTGAATATTTGGTGGCCTTCAGAGAGTAGTGAGGAAACCAGAACAGGAAAAATCATAGCAAGAATTTTAGCGTCAGTACTGAAATCTCTCATCTGGGTTTGGTGCTGCAATGAGAAGTTAGCTCCATCAGGGACTTCAGATATATGAATAAACTGGATATCTGAAAGCTAGGGGTTTTTTTGTTTTTTTTTAGTTTAGTTTATGTAGCAGTATTAAAACATGGACCTAAATTTCCAGACACACCTCCTGTCAAGAAGTGGGTATGTGTCCTCTCCCCTGAATCTGAGCTATCTGCTTGGTTAATAGAATAGTGTACAACCAGTGATGACTCAGACATCTTCACTTCCATTTTTTTAAATTGGGGTTTAGTTACTCTATAATGTTGTGTTGGCTTTTGCTGTACAATAACGTGTATCAGCTATGTGTATACATATATCACCTCCCTCTAGGACCTTCCTCCCACCCTCCTCCATTCCATGCATCTAGGTCATCGCAGAGCACGGAGCTGAGCTTCCTGTGCTATACAAACTGCTTTCTATTAGCTGTTTTACACACAGTAGTGCATCTACATCAATCCTAATCTCCCAGTTTGTTCCACCCTCACCTTCCCTGATTCTGTCCACGTATCTGTTCTCTTCATCTGCATCTCTATTCCTGCCTTGAAAATAGTTTCATCCATACCATTTTTCTAGATTCTACATATATATGTTAATACATGACACCTGTTTTTCTCTTTCTGACTTACTTCACTCTGTATGACAAGCTCCAGTTCCATCCACGTCTCTACAAATGACTCATTCTCAGAACCAAGCCACCATGCAGTGAGAGAAAGCCCCAGTGGTCTGTGTGTGGGAAAACATGTGAAGAGAAACAGAGACCATATCCCAGAGCCAAACTGAGCTTCCAGCAACCAGCCATCCCAAACTTGCCAGTTACATGGGCGCCATATTGGAAATGAACGCTCCAGTACCCTGTCAATATGTTCCAACAGATGATACTTAGAACAAAGACAAACTTGCCTTACCAGTTCTGTCCATATTACAAATTTATGAATAGTATAAACGATTGCTGTAGTTCGGAGTGGATTGCAGCCATTGTTTTACTCCTACCTAATTAAGCTTTTGATATACAATCTTAAAATACTGCAAATTATTGCAAAAGTGACATTTTTAACCTTTGCTGTGCCTCTCCACCTCACTGCTTTCCAAAGTAGGATCTATAAAGTGAAAGAGCCAAAATAAGGGAACCAAGTCTGATACTTGGTTCAGACTCAATAATCCACAAACTGGATAATCTATATTGTGTCATAGAGATATAAGGTATAATTATCCTGAAAGCTGGTGTGTGAAGAATTAACAGCAGACATTACAGCACTGCACATGCTTCAGAGAGCATACATTTTCTGGGAATACTTAGAATCAAAGTTGTATTCTTCAAGTTGCCAAACTACCTCCTAGAATCAGTACAGTATATTCCAGTCATTGAAATTCAAACTATCAACAGGCTAAAGTCTTAACTATTACCAGATCATAGAGCTAAAGCTTTGATTCATGTAAAATATACTAAACCATGCCAGTCATCAAGCTGCATGCTCCCCCACTTATCTCTGGTATGTAATTTTCTTAGAGTGTTCTATCAGCTCACAAAATCTTTGCTTGCAGGGAGAAATGTTCTCCTTTTTGCCTTGATATTTTTCTGTCATAAACCTGAAATATAGGTACAGCATAAATATTTTCCAAACCAAGATTATTCTATTTTTCAATTTGGAAATAAAGTTTTGTTTTGACAGAAACTTGACTCTGATAACCATTCTGTCACCCAGGAACATTTGCTCATTATTTTTCAAATAGTAATGATCACAAATGACTAAATGACTTCAAAATAGAAATTCCCTTTAGAAAACGTCATCCTAAGAAACACTCAAATTTCAAAATAAAGTACTCAGGATGGTCTATTATTTCCTTCAAGACACTAGGTGGTGAAAACAAACTTACGGTTACCAAAGGGGAGAGGAGGGGAAGGGATTAATTAGGAGTGTGAGATTAACAATCATGTACTACTGTATATAAAACAGATAACCAGCAAGGATCTGCTATACAGCACAGGGCACTATACTTAATGTTTTATAATAACCTATAAGAGGAAAGGATCTGAAAAAAATAGCTATATATGTACGTATAACTGAATCACTTTGTTGTACACCTAAACCTAACACAATATTTAAATCATCTATATTTCATTTTAAAAAAAGAAAAAGGTAGGGAAAAAACGCATTTAAAGAAAAGATACTAGGTAGAGAAGGGTTAGTGACAGCAATAAAAGTAGTAGTAATAATAAAAAAGTTAATGATTTATTCGCAGATATAACAAGTAAATATTTAAAAGGTATAAATATTAATTTTAAAATAACTCACATACAAGCTCATTGAGTATTTTCAAATAAAGGTGATAATCAATATATAGAAGGCCACATTGAAAGTGACTATATTTATGAATTCCCATAAGCCAATTGGGCTTCCCGGGAGGCTCAGTGGTAAAGAATTCACCTGCCAATGCAGAAGACACACAAGACAAGGGTTCAATCCCTGAGTCTGGAAGATGCCCTGGAGTAGGAA
Organism: Moschus berezovskii; assembly: GCF_049115385.1. Taxonomy (NCBI): domain Eukaryota; kingdom Metazoa; phylum Chordata; class Mammalia; order Artiodactyla; family Moschidae; genus Moschus; species Moschus berezovskii. Next base: position 26,588,426 of record NC_142485.1, on the reverse strand, counting down.
ATGGCAACCCAGTCCATTATTTTTGCCTGGAAAATTCTACAGACAGTGGAGTTTAGTGGGCTACAGTTCATGGGGTCACAAAGAGTTGGACATGACTGAATGAACACACACGTAAGCCAATTACACTTTATTCCTAAGAATATATACAAAACCCTCAAAGTCTGAGGGTTTAACCACTTCTGACCCTACTAGTCTAAAGACCAGCAAGTACTAATAAAAAAACATGACTTAATACACGAAATCTCTGGGAATTAATAAAATAGTGAAAGTTACTATGGTCCCATCTACATTACTTTTTGAATCCTTATTGAGGGACTATGCATATTTTAAAAAATGATGCCCAACTTATATCTCATTTTCCTCAAGTTTTCATGAAATATGCATCTTTAATTCATTCTATATTACAAATTGCTTTAGCTATTTTTTAAAGATTTCTATGTTCAAAACAATAATATTTGAGAATATATGATTCAGCACCTTTCATGACGGGGCAGCTGGAAAAATAAAAGATGATTGATGAAGTGTTGAAGTCCATTTAAGTCATGGGTAGATATGTTACCTCTTGGGATAAGTGGCATTACCACCTTTCTCATATGTATGCATAGTCACAAGTACACATGTTAGCAACTAACAACATATGTAAAAAAAAATGAATGAATGTCCTTTGGGTGTTATTAAGAAAAGAAATCCATTAAGTCATAAAGCATAAAATAATTAAATCTATAATTTTCAAACCTGTAAGACATAATTCTAGCTAATATTATTTATAGTGAAACTTAATTGGAGAAGTCATTTATCAAAAACAGATTTTGAATGTGTATCAAAAATGTATGTAAATACATAATATGTATCAGATACAAAAGCATATACACATGCTTACTTTAAAAATAGTTTTAATGAAAATAAAATCAGTGGTGCCACTTATAGTTGTTAATTGTTTAGTTTCTTATTTTTTTATAACTTGGTTATCTAGTTGATTTTTATTTTCCTTGATATCATTCACTGGAGTCAAATTTTACTATATAATTTCCCTTCTTAAAAACAACGCTAGCTCAGTTTTTTTCCTTTGTAGACCTGCAGTTTCTGAATATTTCATATTCCCAATGCATTATTCTTTGTACAAAGCCCACAGCAACTATTACTGTAATAGAGCATGCTATCAGCAGAAACTTGACAGACAATATGAAATGTGGGCAAAATAATACAGGCCTTGGAATCAGAAAGAACAGAATTGAATTCCAGTTTTCCCTCTATTAGCTGTGAGATCTTGAGAATATTCAATCTCTAATCTCTTCTTCTTCATCTCTAAAATGAGCCTCAAACACATACTCTGGAAGTTCTAAAAATAATTAAATGTAATAAGTTTGCTTAAATATGAACTTGGAGCTCAGCACATGATACTTGATGAATACATTTAATGGCTACCATTTTGATAAATACGGTATTAATACTATTCTAGTGGAGAATCCCAGGGATGGCAGAACCTAGCGGGCTGCCGTCTACGGGGTTTCACAGAGTCGGACATGACTGCTCCGACTTAGCAGCAGCAGCAGCAGCAGTACTATTATTAACAATAGCAGTATCATGTCGATTAAGAACATAGATTCTGAAGGAAGAGTGCCTCTGTTCAAATCCTGGATCATCTACTTACTAACTGTGCAAGCTTGGGAAAGTTACTTTTTTATTTATAAAATGAGAACAACAATGATAAAATCTATTTTATAGATTTGATTTGAGGACTAAGTGAATTAACAAAAGAAAATTATAAAAATTATTACATGTTATTGCTGTTCAGTCGCTAAGTCGTGTCCAACTCCTTCTAACTCCACGGACTGCAGCAGGCCAAATTTATTCCATTCCTCTGTCTTCCACTATCTCCTGGAGTTTGCTCAAGTTCATGTCCATTGAGTTGCTGATGTTATCCAACCATCTCATCTTCTGCCACCCCCTTCTCCTTTTGCCTTCTCCTTCTCCTTTTGCCTTCAATCTTTCTGGCATCAGGGTCTTTCCCAGTAAGCTGTCTCTTCCCATCAGGTGGCCAAACTATTGGAGCTTCAGATTCAGCATCAGCCCTTCCAACGAATATTAAGGATTGATTTCCTTTAGGGCTGACTGGTTCTATCTCCTTGTAATCCAAGGGACTCTCAAGAGTTCTCTAGCACCATAATTGAAAAACTGAAGAAAACAATTCTTCAGCTCAGTCTTCTTTATGGTCCAGCTCCCATATCTGTATATGACTCTCGGAAAAACCATAGCTTTGACTATACAGACCTTTGTCAGCAAAGCAATGTCTCTGCTTTTTAATACATTGTCTAGGTTTGTCATAGCTATCCTTCTAAGGAGTAAGTGTCTTTTAATTTCATGGCTGCAGTCACCATCAGCAGTGATTTTGGAGCCCAAGGAAATGTTTATTACATATTAATCATTAATAAGTGTTTTCTATTATTATTAACTAAGGGTATTTTAATTATCATATTGATCTTAAAGGAAATCAATCCTGAATATTCATTGGAAGGACTGATGCTGAAGCTGAAACTCCAATACTTTGGCCACCTGATGAGAAGAACTGACCCATTTGAAAAGACCCTGATGCTGGGAAAGATTGAAGACAGGAGGAAAAGGGGACAACAGAGGATGAGATGGTTGGATGGCATCACTGACTCATTGGACATGAGTTTGAGTAGGCTCTGGGAGTTGGTCATGGACAGGGAAGTCTGGCATGCCACAGTCCATGGGGTTGCAAAGAGTAGTTGGACACGACTGAGCAACTGAACTGAACTGAACTGAACTGAAGGGTATTTTAATTGTCATATTATAGATTGCTAATATACTGACTAGGCTTAAATGCCAACTTTTCTTTCCCCTTACTTAGTGGGTAACTTTGGACGATATATTTCTGTAGCTCAATTTTATTATGTGCAAAATGAATACAATGATAAACCTCAGAGGGCTTGAGATATACATATGACAAACCTAGACTGTATTAAAAAGCAGAGATATTACTTTGCCAACAAAGGTCCGTATAGTCAAAACTATATGGTTTATTCAGTAGTTATGTATTGATGTGAGAGTTAGACCATAAAGAAGGCTGAGGATTGATACTTTTAAACTGTGGTGTTAGAAAAGAATCTTGAGAGTCCCTTGGACTGCAAGAAGATCCAACCAGTCAGTCCTAAAGGAAATCAGTCCTGAATATTCATTGGAAGGCCTGATGCTTAAGCTGAAACTCCAACCCTTTGGCCACCTGATGCAAAGAGCAGACTCACTAGAAAAGACCCTCATGCTGGGAAAGATTGAAGGCAGGAGGAGAAGGGGATGATAGAGGATGAGACGGTTGGATGGCATCACCAACTCAATGGACTTGAGTTTGGGCAAGTTCCATGAGAGAGTGAAGGACAGGGAAGCCTGGCATGTTGCAGTCCATGGGCTCACAGAGTTGGACACAACAGAGCGACTGAACAATAAAATACATATATATGCATACCTAAAGGTATATACATATATACATATATATTGATATATGTATGCATATTTTTATATTTCATATACCTATATATCTTGGGCAACTTCTAACAATAAGAGATTACATAAATGTTAGCTAGTATTCTGAAAATAAAGACATACATTTATCAGTAAAAATATTATTAAAACCATAATTATATATCAAACCCCTACTACAAACTTAAAAAATTAATTAGTTAATTAATGATAATTATAGCAATAAAGTAGATAATTTGGCCCCTGAAGCAGGACCTTAGCATCCATATTTTTATCCACAGGTAAATGCATTAGATATTAAAATATGGATTTACGTCCAAATAATTCCTTATGTTCAGTAGCATATCTTTCCCCAGATTCTTGACAGGTATTAATTAAGAGCACAGGACAAAAATGATTTCTTTAGACTTAGCCCACATTTAAATTCTGGTTGATTAGAGTGCTGACAATTTAATCCTCCTCTGCAGGTTGTATGGAAATCCAGTGCAAACCTTAGGATTAGAAAGCCAGATTAACTGATTGTCTGTGCTAACCACAAACCCCTGTCCTCTGGGAAAATTTATCTCCTGGTTGTGAGAAATACCATATGCCTAAATAGCCATTAGCATAAGAAATATCCCATCAGATTTTATTAACCCTGTGAGATTCTGGAAGGCCTTTCTTAACATCAATGAAAACCATGGTGCCAGTCTTTATGACACAACTCTGAACCAGAAAGTAAATAATAAGTAGGTAAAAACCTTAACCCTGGAAGTCAAATCAAAATGCTCATTCCAGTGGGATGGAATGCTGGAAGCCAACCACCATGCCTGGACTCCCCTGTTGAATTCAGTCTGAAAATTCCACGCACTCAAATCTGGAAATGGGTGTTTCTTCCATTGCTTTCTGTGAGTAAAATGTTTAATCTTTCTTTCTTTGGCTTTATAACTTTTCACTTAGAGGAAATCTAAGCTGTTTCAGAAACAGTTATTTCTGATAACAAGAACCGAAAATAGACCTACTCTGAATTTCTGGAGCATTGTTATCACCTGGAGTATAGATTATAGTTGTAGGCACTTTTAAATATGTGTTCCTCCTTTTACATGTGAGCCAGAGTCTATCATGTAATTGCTTTACTATAGCAATTGCTAAATGCATAATATTTGCTGCTCAGATCTAAGGTTTTTATGTTTTATTCTATAATATTAATTATTATAATAACATAAATTTCTTAAGCCTAATACGTAATCATCAAGAAGAATGTATTGCAACTACTAAATATCCCAATGTATTTCTTTCAAAACTAATCCAATTACCTTATTTTTAACCACTTGATAAATTTCCTGATTTCATTTTGATCTAAAAAGTTCTCTTCAAGCATACAAAACTAAGTACGTGCTTGAAAGCTTCTATTTTGAAGTACAGTTTTCTAGGGATTTTTAAATGCTGAATAATGATGGACAATACAAAATAAAAACATCTCAGCCTAAGAGACTAAGAAACCAAAATGACTTCTCTTATGTTTACAAAGACAATACAATCAGATATCATCATGTCCAAAAGCATCAGCAAGAATTCTGAGTTATAAGATTTTAAAAGCATAACTGTCCCAAATCCAGATATGATAATACTGATAGTTCAGACAGGTGAGAGGCAGATGAAAGGAATAGATAGAGGACAGAGAAAGAGAGAGAGAGATAAAGTGATGGTTAACTAGATTTACTGACAAGTTGCACCACAGAACAGACTCTCAGGACCATTGGAGCTTTACAGGTCACCCTTATATGTGCAAAAATGGGCACGGAGAAGGCTTCCTCATAAGATCCCTGGGTTTCTAGGAGGGTTACAAATACCAAGATGATACAAATTGGCTCTGGGTTTTCCAATTCATGTGAGTTCACATTTCTATATGGGAAATAGTAAGTGATAAGAGACAGAAGTAGTCCCTTTTGAAAACCTAGTTTTCCCATTGAAATTATTTGAATGAAGCTGAAGAACTAACTTGTATTGAGCATCCAGGTTAACATTAAATCTGGAAAACTACTGGTAAGATTTGGAGTCTGAAGCCAGGTACCCGAAGCAGGCCAATGAGTGATCTGAGTAGAGAAGCTGGCCATGAGAAACCAGGCAAGGAAGAAAATTCCATGGGGAGCCTGAAAATATCATATCTGCGCATTTTTGCAAATCTCAAAATACAAGATATTTGCCGAGGGGCCCTATAAGGCCAAGGAAAACGATATGCTCAGTCATGTCTGTCTTTCTTTTGACCCCTGGACTGTAGCCCGCCAGGCTCCTCTGTCCATGGATTTCCCAGGCAAGAATATTGGAGTAGGTTGCCATTTCCTCTTCCAGGGGATCTTCCTGATGTAGGGATCGAACCGGAGTCTCCTGCATTGGCAGGCGGATTCTTTACCACTAGTGCCACCTGGGAAAACTATGCTGCTCAATAAAGTGAAGCCAGTTCTTAGGGCGAGAGGGCAGGAGAAGCAGAAAATGGTCATTGTTACTTCAAAATCACAGAAACCTATCGGTTGCCATTGTAATAGGAGTTTTCTTATGTGGAATTTCAAGAAAACCGAGAGTAGAAATTACTCGTTTGTATGCAGGGCTAGGACTTGTCCCTCTGTGATTCTACAGCACCACATGCATCTGGCATCGGGTTTAGAGTTTTATGCAGGAGGAATGGTCTATTTTCGAGAAATGATCCCTCACTTTTATATAGCACTTTAGAGTTTATAAAGATCATTTACATTCATGATTATATGTTGTGGTAGACAGCAGTTTTAACAATAGCCCTAAGATGATTGGATTGCAAATGGAAGAAAATCCAGCTCAAGTAAATAGAAAGTTATGTAATTATGCCAGAAACAGGGAGTTTCTAATTTCAGGCAGAGGCAGCTTCTAATGCTCAATAATGGCACCAGGATATAGTCCCTCTGTCTCTCTGTCTGTCTCTTGTGTCTCCACTGTGTTTACTCTGTTACCTGATCCCTGTGTGATAGCAAGCAAGGTCACCAATAGTGTGGGCTACCAACCTTCCTACTTAATAAACCTACCTTGGAAGTATAAGAAAACACCTTCTTCCTGAGAACTACAGTAAGAGTCCAAGGTGTGGTCAGGCCGGGGTTGTGAATCCATCCCCAACCCATCTCTGTGGCCAGGGCTAGGTGGATTTCCTGTTGGTCAAGAGTGGAGGTCAGCTCCCCCCAACCCACAGGGACTGAAAATGAGAAAGACTTGACCCCTGAAAAGCAAAGAAGGGATGCTGGGCAGGCAGTAGAACAGATGTCCACTATAAAATTAAAACAATTTTTTTCACACACGAGGTTAAGAGGCTTGATCAATATTACACAGAAAACCTAGGTTTTTGACTGGCTAAGACGATGACTAATTCCAAACCCATTCACCAGCCTACTGCTAGTGAAGAAGCTAAGTACCTGCTTCTCTGTCGTCTCTTGGAACCAGGCATAGCTTCTCGCACTTCTGGTCAATACAGATAAGCTGAAGATTGCTGGGCTCTTCTGGGGAAACGTTTATATTCTTGATACCAGGGGCGCAAAATAGGGGACATCCTGTCCCCTTCCTCCTGCCTTTACTGAAGACATGAGACCTGGAGGTGCAGCATCACAAACTCAGTTATGAAGAAAGGAATCAAGCCAATACACTTGAAACAGAATATAAATCTAGAAGAAAGCTGGGTTTTATTTAGTAGCATCATCAAGGCACTCCTAACCCTGAATTGCCAGTCTAAACTTCTTGTGATAGATCATTAAATGATTTTATTGGCATTTTAGGCCACTTTTAGGTGAAACTCTGATTTTGTTTGTTTTTAGTAAAAGCATTCCCAATATATATTAATACCGATCAGTTCAGTTCAGTCCATCAGTCGTGTCCGACTCTTTGCAACCCCATGAATCACAGCACGCCAGGCCTCCCTGTCCATCACCAACTCCCGGAGTTCACTCATACTCACCTCCATCGAGTCGGTGATGCCATCCAGCCATCTCATTCTCTGTCGTCCCCTTCTCCTCCTGCCCCCAATCCCTCCCAGCATCAGAGTCTTTTCCAGTGAGTCAACTCTTCGCATGAGGTGGCCAAAGTATTGGAGTTTCAGCTTTAGCATCAGTCCTTCCAATGAACACCCAGGATTGATCTCCTTTAGAATGGACTGGTTGGATCTCCTTGCAGTATAAGGGACTCTCAAGAGTCTTCTCCAGCACCACAGTTCAAAAGCATCAATTCTTCAGTGATCAGCTTTCTTCACAGTCCAACTCTCACATCCATACATGACCACTGGAAAAACCATAGCCTTGACTAGACGGACCTTTGTTGGCAAAGTAATGTCTCTGCTTTTTAATATGCTGTCAATGTTGATCATAACTTTCCTTCCAAGGAGCAAGCGTCTTTTAATTTCATGGCTGCAATCAGCATCTGCAGTGATTTTGGAGCCCAAAGAAATAAAGTCTGACACTGTTTCCACTGTTTCCCCATCTATTTCCCACGAAGTGATGGGACCAGATGCCATGATCTTTGTTTTCTGAATGTTGAGCTTCAAGCCAACTTTTTCACTCTCCTCTTTCACTTTCATCAAGAGGCTTTTGAGTTCCTCTTCACTTTCTGCCATAAGGGTGGTGTCATCTGCATATCTGAGGTTATTGATATTTCTCCCGGCAATCTTGATTCCAGCTTGTGCTTCTTCCAACCCAGTGTTTCTCATGATGTACTCTGCATAGAAGTTAAATAAGCAAGGTGACAATATACAACCTTGACGTACTCCTTTTCCTATTTGGAACCAGTCTGTTGTTCCATGTCCAGTTCTAACTGTTGCTTCCTGACCTGCATACAGGTTTCTCAAGAGGCAGGTCAGGTGGTCTGGTATTCCCATCTCTTTCAGAATGTTCCACAGTTTATTGTGATCCACACAGTCAAAGGCTTTGGCATAGTCAATGAAGCAGAAATAGATGTTTTTCTGGAACTCTCTTGCTATTTCGATGATCCAACGGATGTTGGCAATTTGATCTCTGGTTCCTCAGCCTTTTCTAAAACCAGCTTGAACATCTGGAATTTCATGGTTCACGTATTGCTGAAGCCTGGCTTGGAGAATTTTGAGCATGACTTTACTAGCGTGTGAGATAAGTGCAATAAATACTGAAAGCTGATCTATAATTAAGAAACTGATACCTAGGGTCTCATAGAAATTGTGTCTTTCTATACGTTAGAGACTTAAAATCTTTCAGGGTTCCAAGTTCTTAGATGAACTCTCACAGTAACTCCCATGGACTAACTGTATTACCTGCCTTAAATGCTTATTGTGAAGATGAAATTGCATTTTTTTAGAATGCCTTATAAACCATGGAGATCTTTACAAAAGAAAAGCGGTCTTATTACAAGAACCATCTGTAACATCTTTCAATTTAAGAGCATATTAGAGAATATAAAAAATCATTTGTGGCTACCTAAATTAAACAATGTTTGATAACATCAAGAAATTCCTTGTGGTGATTTAATTCCAAGAATTTTAGATAGAATTTATATGCACCAGGAAATCGTTAGTCACTTCAATTTTACCTCACATATTTTTTAATGCTTTAATGTGAATAAATATTTAAATAAAAACAAGAAAAAGGCACAACAGGGTGACCAACCCTATATTTCCCAGGACTGTACCAGTGTTAGCACCAGAAGTCTCATATCCTGGAAATCTTTGATTCCCTGTTGGTTGCTCCCACTACGACCTTACTAATTTTATCTTTCAGTCTTTTCAGTTACGTTGACTTTCACTGTTTCTAATGTTAAAGGTCTAATAATTTCATTTACAGGCATATCTCCCTTTATTGCTTTTCATTTTATTACTCTTCACAGGCATTTCATTTTTAACTATTGAAGGTCCATGGCAACTCTGCGTTGAGGAAGTCTGTTGGTACCATTTTTTCCAACAGCATTTGCTCATTTTGTCTCTCTGTTCACATTTTAGTAATTCTTGGAATATTTCAAATCCTCCACTATAAAAAAGGTTACAACCCACAGAAGGTACAATGCACAGGTAATACATTTTTTAGCAATAAAACTATTTGTAATTAAGGTAGGAAACAGTGTCAGACTTTGTTTTTTTGGGCTCCAAAATCACTGCAGATGCTGATTGCAGCCATGAAATTAAAAGACGCTTGCTCCTTGGAAGGAAAGTTATGACCAACCTTGATAGTATATTAAAAAGCAGAGACATTACTTTGCCGACCAAGGTCCGTCTAGTCAAGGCAATGGTTTTTCCCGTGGTCATGTATGGATGTGAGAGTTGGACTGTGAAGAAAGCTGATCGCCGAAGAATCGATGCTTTTGAACTGTGGTGTTGGAGAAGACTCTTGAGAGTCCCTTATACTGCAAGGAGATCCAACCAGTCCATTCTAAAGGAGATCAATCCTGGATGTTCATTGGAGGGACTGATGCTAAAGCTGAAACTCCAATACTTTGGCCACCTCATGAGACGAGTTGACTCACTGGAAAAGACTCTGATGCTGGGAAAGGTTGGGGGCGGGAGGAGAAGGGGACGACGGAGAATGAGATGGCTGGATGCCATCACCGACTCTGTGGACATGAGTTTGAGTGTACTCCGGGAGTTGGTGATGGACAGGGAGGCCTGGCGTGCTGTGATTCATGGGGTCGCGGAGAGTCGGACACGACTGAGCGACTGAACTGAACTGAACTGAACTGAACATTGTTTTTAAGACATAATACTATTGTATACTTAATAGATTATAATGTAGTGTAAACATAACTTTTAAATGTGCTGGGAAACTTGCATTATTGAAAGATATTTGCATTAGTGTGGTGTCTAGAACTGAACCCTAACAATCTCTGTGGTATGTTCCCATTCATTCACTCAACAAGCATCTGTGAGGCAGTTCACCAATATGTCAGGCTCCACGGAGTTCACAACCCTGGTGGTGAGAATTGACCTCAACTCTAATTGAATCACTATAATACCACTTCAGACTGACCCTAGCAAATTTGTTTACTAACATCTATGGGGTTATATATCTATTTTCTCCAGCAATAGGCAGTAGGTAGGAACTTTTTCTTTTTTAACCAGGTCAAAAATTAAAGACAAGTTGCAGACCAATCCTGCTACAAATTCAAACATTTAAAAGCAAAGGGGCTTCAAAACATTCATGCACTTAAAGAAAAATTCAGTGAGGTCCTGCTATCTGCCATAGCCATTCTGAGAAGTACTTGAAATGGAAGGTTTACTCTAAGAGAATCACAGTTACATTCTAATGACAAGATTGGCTAAGCTTTAAGTTAGATTAGGCAGAACAGTCCTGACAGGAGTGGGGTGAAAAGACCAAACCAGCACTGAAAACTTTGACTCAGTACAACCCTGCTGAATTTGCCAGGTTCCAGTACTTCATTCACAAAGGGATAGCAAAGTCCATAAATCTTTTTCTAGCTAGCTATTTATCTTGGGAACTGTACATTTAAACAAAGAAAAAAACACTATTTTGATTATTCTCTATGCTAATGAACAAATCCTCTGCTGTGGCATTAGAGTGATACTTGAACTACTTGCCATAGATACCACTAGAGCGTGAAATTCTTACTAAAGTCTTTCAAATACAAACTAAAGTCTTTAGTTTGTCTTTATCAAATACAAAGAATTTATCAAATACAAACTAAATACTAAAGTCTTTCAAATACAAATAGTGTAATACAAATACACTAGAATATGAAATGAATTTAATGCAGACACACACGAGGGAGAGATGTAAAATACTATGATATTTTGAAATATAATATCTTGTAACAAATATGATATCTAGAGGTTATTTCTTTTAAAAATATAGAGGTAATATATGTGTTACCAAACAAAATAGTTAGGTGTCTCAAGGACTTGACAAGGTGACCCGTGAGTGAGGTCTTAAAAGACAAACAATGAGTTTGCAAAATTAAGGGAGGAAAAGTGATTTTAGGCAGACAAGATAGCACTGGGCAAAAGTGTCTATTTGAAAGAGCTTGATACCGTGGGAAACAAGGGTGTTTTGAATAAGTTAAGAATCTCAAGAGTGATATATTCTCATTCAGATATGTGCTGAAAAGAAGATTGAAGTAACCAAGATGGTGGCAGGATTTGCAGGTCACACTACGCATTTTGGACGATCCACTCTAACTTCTGGGATGATAATGGAGTTTTTTAGACAGTAGAGTGACTTGCTTAATTAGCAATGAGAAGAATGGATAGAAGAGGGAAGAGGGGTCAGAAAAACCAATGAAAAGCAAGGAATGATGTAGATTCGAACTTAGATCTCTCTCAAAATTTATTCACCAATTTAACACCCAGTTCAGTTCAGTTCAATCTCTTAGTCATGTCCAACTTTTTGCGACCCCATGAACTGCAACACACCAGGCTTCCCAGTCCATCACCAACTCCCAGAGCTTACTCAAACTCATGTCTGTTGAGTCAGTGATGCCTTATCCTCTGTCGTCCCCTTCTTCTCCTGCCTTCAATCTTTCCCAGCATCAGGGTCTTTTCAAATGATCCAGTTCTTCACATCAGGAGGCCAAAGTATTGGAGTTTCAGCTTCAGCATCAGTCCTTCCAATGAATATTCAGGACTGATTTCCTTTAGGACTGACTGGTTGGATCTCCTTGCAGTCCAAGGGACTCTCAAGAGTCTTCTCCAACACCACAGTTCAAAGCATCAATTCGTTGGCACTCAGCTTTCTTTATGGTTCAACTCTCACATCCATACATGACTACTGGAAAAACCATAGGTTTGACCTTTGTTGGCAAAGTAATGTGTCTGCTTTCTAATATGCTGTCTAGGTTGGTCATAGCTTTTCTTCCAAGGAGCAACCATCTTTTAATTTCATGGCTGCAATTACCATCTGCAGTAATTTTGGAGACCAAAAAAATAAAGTCTCTCACTGTTTCCATTGTTTCCCCATCTATTTGCCATGAAGTGGCAAATTCAACACCCAACACAGTATTAGTTGAGCCTATATTAGGCACCGTGAGCCTGTACTAGGAACCCTGATCTAGCTGGACACTGAGCCTATACTAGGCACCATGAGCTAAGTAAACACTGAAAAACAGTACTGGTAGAGTCAAAACCTCAGCTTTCACAAACATAATGACCACATCCCTGTTTGCATAAAACAGCTGTTTAGTATAACTGTAAATAAAAAACAATGCACTGCCAAAGTATCCCAGATTATATAATACATCATATATTCATCTAACTCACAGAGATTCAGTTCTGGAAACCAGGAGAAAGCCATCACACAAATTATTAAAAGCACATCTAAATTAGTATAGTATATTTAATGAGGATATGTGCTCTAGAAATAAAGTAGGGCAAGAGCCTAGAATGTGTGTGTGTGTGAGAGAGAGAGAGACAGTTTTAACGAGGTGAATGTGGATGGTGGCATTCAAAAGAGTGAGCCAGAGCAATCGGAGGGCAGAGTTCCAGGCACAGGGAACAGTTATGCAGAGCCTCTGAACAGAAGCAGGCCTGGTATGTTTGCAGGACAGGGAGGCCTGCATGGCCAGATCACTATGAGGAAAGGGGAGGATAATAGGATAAGAACAGAGAACTAGTGAGACATAAGATTGTTTCAGCCCTTGAGCCAGACAAGAAATACAGACTCATGTAACTTTCAAATTAGAAAGCCCATCAGAGACGCTCAACTAATACCCACAGAGGAGATGATGAGAAATCTAAAAACCTCTGAATGAAGCTAGTTTATACTTACAGGGTTGTGTTTTTTTAATTGAATTGTTGTATGTTTTACTTTAAAAGTATTATATCTTATGTTTCCCATAATCATTAAAATGAAATCTTTTTAATTAAAATTTAAGGTAATTAATTGCCATGATTTCCCTGAAAACTCATATATATGAAATATGCTTGGCCTTCAGTTCAGTTCAGTTCAGTTCAGTCACTCAGTCGTGTCCGACTCTTTGTGACCCCATGAATCACAGCACGCCAAGCCTCCCTGTCCATCATCAACTCCCGGAGTTCACTCAAATTCATGTCCATCGAGTCGGTGATGCCATCTAGCCATTTCATTCTCTGTCGTCCCCATCTCCTCCCACCCCCAATTCCTCCCAGCATCAGAGTCTTTTCCAGTGAGTCAACTCTTCGCATGAGGTGGCCAAAGTATTGGAGTTTCAGCTTTAGCATCAGTCCTTCCAATGAACACCCAGGATTCATCTCCTTTAGAATGGACTGGTTGGATCTCCTTGCAGTCCAAGGAACTTTCAAGAGTCTTCTCCAGCACCACAGTTCAAAAGCATCAATTCTTCGGTGATCAGCTTTCTTCACAGTCCAACTCTCACATCCATACATGATCACTGGAAAAACCATAGCTTTGACTAGATGGACCTTTGTTGGCAAAGTAATGTCTCTGCTTTTTAGTATGCTGTCTAGGTTGGTCATAACTTTCCTTCCAAGGAGTAAGCGTCTTTTAATTTCATGGCTGTAATCAGAAGCATCACTGACTCTGTGGACATGAGTTTGAGTGTACTCCAGGAGTTGGTGATAGACAGGGAGGCCTGGCGTGCTGTGATTCATGGGGTCGCAGAGAATCGGACACGACTGAGTGACTGAACTGAACTGAACTGAACTGAATCAGAATCTCCCAGAGAAGGCAATGGAAAGCCACTCCAGTACTCTTGCCTAGAAAATCCCATGGATGGAGAAGCCTGGTAGGCTGTAGTCCATGGGGTCGCTAAGGGTCGGACATGACTGAGCGACTTCACTTTCACACATTGGAGAAGGAAATGGCAACCCACTCCAGTGTTCTTGCCTAGAGAATCCCAGGGACGGGGGAGCCTGGTGGGCTGCCATCAGTGGGGTCACACAGAGTCAGACACGACTGAAGTGACTTGGCAGCAGCAGCAGCAGCAATCAGCATCTGCAGTGATTTTGCCTTATCCATTAAGAAAAAGGTCGACTTTGCCTGGGTGTATGCTCCAAACATAAGCCACAAGAAGGGGGTGAATCTGCTAAGTCAAGAAAGAAAGGGTTCAACAAGCAGTGCAGCCTGGAAGGAGAAAGCAGCCACCAGGCTCAAAATGTTTTGGGAACTGGTTGTAAAAAACAAATCATGTGACAGCCTTGAGCTCAGTATTGCTGATAACCTCTTGTCATATTACCGATCGACACTCTGTGTCTCAAAAGACAATTACCTTTTAGTCAACTTCCCATTTCACAAAAGCACCCCTTTCAAAAACTCCACATTGCAAATATTTTTTTAGTAATCTCATATGTTGTACAAGTATCTCCTGCCTCCTCGCTGGGTCTGAAATGCAATTTGTGCCTGACCGAGCCCCTCCGAACTGCATTTTCACTGATAATCTTTCTCTGCTCTTCTCCCTTCCCACTTCATTCTGTAGAGCCTGCCTATGTGGGGCTATGTCCTTTCCATCTGAGTTTTCCACTGTGACCCTCACTGGTGCAGAAGAAGATATGGTTATCAAAGCTAATGAGAGGTTTGAAAAGACTGAAATCCACTTCTAGTTGCAGGGCCAATTAATGCCAAGTTCAAATATTCATTCTAAGTAATTTGACAATCTGGACTTTCCTCTTGTCTTTTCTCTCCTCTGTTTTCATCCCAGCCATAGAGAGCAGCAGGATTTGCATCTTGCCTGGATCTGCTTGTTCCTTTGCTCAGGATGTCTTTCTGCCGATTCTCTGGGGTACTTCTCATTCACTGTTTAACAGGCCAGCTCTGCCACACATGTACCCGAGCCCCTGCAACCATTGGTATTGTCTTTCTCTATCTTCACAGTCCACATTATACATCTATGATAGAATTTGCCATATGTTATATACTTTTATTTTTAATTATGGTAAAATGCACAACATAAAGTTTATCAGCTTGACCATCTTTAAGGGTACAGTTTAAATTATGTTACCTATTAAAACAATACATTCATATATATTCATACCCAAGAATTAATGCTTTCAAACTGTAGTGCTGGGGAAGACTCCTCAAGATTCTCAAAGTCCCTTGGACAATGAGGAGATCAAACCAATGAATTCTAGGGGAAATCAGCCCTTAATATTCATTGGAAGGACTGATGCTGAAGCTTAAACTCCAATACTCTGGCCACCTGATGCAAAGAACTGACATATTTGAAAAGACCCTGATGCTGGGAAAGATTGAAGGCCAAAAGAGAAGAGGGCAGCAGAGTAGAGATGGTTAGATAGCATCACCGAGTCAATGGACATGAATTTGGGCAAACTCTGGCAGATAGTGGAGGACAGAGAAGCCTGGCATGCCACAGTGCATGGGGTCACAAGGATTCGGACATGACTTACTGCTGAACAACAACACATTCACATTGTTGTGCAACAAATCTTCAGAACTTTTTCATCTTGCAAAATTAAAATTATACACCCATTAAATAATTCTCCCGATTTCCCCTCACCCACCCAGCAACATCCATTCTATTCTTTGTTTCTTCAAATTTGACTAGTTCAGATACTTCATATAAGTCAAATAATGTAGTACTTGTCTTTTTCTAACTGGCTTATTAACTTAGCATAAGGTAGCTCAGAGGTTAAAGCGTCCGCCTCCAATACGGGAGACCCGGGTTCGATCCCTGGGTCGGGAAGATCCCCTGGAGAAGGAAATGGTAACCCACTCCAGTATTCTTGCCTGGAGAATCCCATGGACGGAGAAACCCGGTAGGCTACAGTCCATGGGGTCGCAAAAAGTCGGACACGACTGAGCGACTAAATGGAACGGAAAGGAATATCCTCAAGGCTCATCTATCCTCAAGGTTCATCCAAATGGCAGCATGTATCAGAATTTCATTCTTCTTGAATATTTCATTGTATGTATGTAATATTTTGTTTATTATTCATCCATCAATGAACACTTAGGTGGCTTCTACATTTTGGCTATTATATGATGCTGCTATGAAACACGAGTATACAAATATCTCTTTGAGACCTTGGAAAACATCCAAAATTGGAATTTCTGTATCACATGGATCCAATTTTTTAAGGAACCATCATACTGTTTTCCATAGTGGCTACATCTTTTACATTCCCATCAACAGCACACAAGGATTCCAGTTTTCTGACATCTTGACCAGCACTTTCATTTGCTGGCTTTTCTGACAGTAGTCATCCTCATGGGTGTGCAGTGACTGTCAGACACTATTTTAATTTTCTGTTGTCTAGCACTGACTTTCTTCCAGAGAGAGAACTAAACCTTTTCATCTGTATGTTGCTAATGTTTAATCATGAGTCTAGAACATAATATGTCCTTTAAAAAAGAGCCCATTCAAAGAATAAATGTTATAAAACCTCAGATAAGCCTTAGGCTTCTTTAGCAACAGAAGGGCAGGTGACTCACTGCACCCTTTCCTCCAGTGGGTCAAGGAGTAGAGAGTTCATTGCTGGAAGCTGCAGTAGCAGTGGTAAAAAACAAGAGGTGGCAAATTAGTTCCATGTCCCTTTAATTAGAAAAAAAAATGGCAGATTGGGATGACAGCAAGGAGCTGACACAAGACTCAGAGACAGCACTGAGCATTTTTAATTCGAAGAAAAGCCGATCTGCCCATTATCTTCAGTCCCTAAACTGGCAGGGTTCACCATCTCTACTCCCCTGAGGAACACTTGAGGAACACACGTGAGTGTAAGTGTATGTAAGTGTGTGTGTCTGTGTGTGTGTGTGTGTGTGTGTGCCCAGTCATGTCCAACTCTTTGCAACCCTATGGACTGTAGCCCACCAGGATCCTCAGTCCATGGGATTCTTCAGTCAAGAATACTGGAGTGGGTTGCCATTTCCTATTCCAAGGTATCTTCCTGTCCCAGGGGTCAAATCTGTATCTCCTGAATTGGTGAGCAGATTCTTTAACCCTTGGCCATGGGGGTCACTGGTTACCTAGGAAGGGGGTTTTCTGTGTTCCTGGCCCCCTCTCTCAATACATAGAGAGATTCTATACAGGTACTTCTAATTAGGTTTTAGGATCCAAACAATCCTGGAACACAGCCCACTGGCAAACTGGAGAATGCCATAGAGTTTATCATAATTTTACACATGACAAAACCAAGAATCTTTATGAATATAAACAATGGCACAAGATCAAAGATTATATCCCAAAGGTCTGATCTGCTCTTTGTGGAGCTTGGCCTTGTGAACTTTATCAGCAATTTAAAGATGCATTTTGCATACTTCATTGTCAAGCTGTTAATATATTCCTTTCCTGGCAGCTCGGTTTTTCCAAGAGAGCCCAATCCCTTGTTTTATATTCCTTCTGTTACTTCTTATTAAAGAATCAGTAGTTTTCTGTTGCCCAACGTTCCACACTTTCAAAGTACAGGCCTTCCTAGGTAGTATATTCCTTAAATAATTACAGGTCTCTTTTAAAATAAACTCTTCCCAATTTGTTACCAGTCTATATTTTTACCGGCTTTTGGTTCTGCCTTTAGAGTTGTTTCAGCAACGCTAATTATAAAGAAAAAGATAAGGTCAGATTGTTTTTCTTCCCCATTCATAGAAGCTCAGAAAATGAATTGTAGCATTTTTCTTTCTTATTTGTACAGGTATTGATGTGTTCATTGTGGCAACGTCTTCACAGATAATAAAAACGACATCCTTTTTTGTAGATGTGCTAATTATCTCTTCTTGATCAAGAAAAAAACACTGAATCAGCTTCCAACTACAGAGTTTCATTTACATCCATATTTCATGCTGGCAAGGAGCCTGGACTATTTTGTGCTACTTCGTATTTTGGCTAAGAAATAAAAATATTCTGGAAAATTATTATTAAGAAATGCTTATGGGAGAAAATAATAGCAAATGAAGCAACTGATAAAGGATTAATCTCCAAATTATACAAGCAGCTCCTGCAGCTTAATTCCAGAAAACTAAGTGACCCAATCAAAAAATGGGCCAAAGAACTAAACAGACATTTCTCCAGAGAAGACATAAAGATGGCTAACAAACACATGAAAAAATGCTCAACATCCCTCATCATCAGAGAAATGCAAATCAAAACCACAATGAGATACCATTTCACACCAGTCAGAATGGCTGCTATCCAAAAGTCTACATGCAATAAATGCTGGAGAGGGTGTGGAGAGAAGGGAACCCTCTTACATTGTTGGTGGGAATGCAAACTAGTACAGCCACTATGGAGAACAGTGTGGAGATTCCTCAGAAAACTGGAAATAGAACTGCCATATGATCCAGCAATCGCACTCCTGGGCATACACACCGAGGAAACCAGAATTGAAAGAGACACATGTACTCCAATGTTCATTGCAGCACTGTTTATAATAGCCAGGACATGGAAGCAACCTAGATGTCCATCTGCAGATGAATGGATAAGAAAGCTTTGGTACATATACACAATGGAGTATTTCTCAGCCATCAAAAAGAATGCATTTGAATCAGTTTTAATGAGGTGGATGAAATTGGAGCCAATTATACAGAGTGAAGTAAGCCAGAAAGAAGAACATCAATACTGTATATTAACGCATATATATGGAATTTAGAAAAATGGTAACCTGAACCCTGTATAAGAGACTGCAAAAGAGACATAGGCATTTAGAACAGTCTTTGGGACTCTGTGGGAGAGGGTGAAGGTGGAATGATTGGGGAGAATGGAATTGTAGCATGTATATTATCATAAGTGACCAGTCCAGGTTCGACACATAAATTTTCCTCTGTTCAAAAAAAAAAAAAAAAAAGAGTACTGGAGTGGCTTGCCATTGTATAATCTTATTCAAAGACACTATCCTCCATTACAGTTGTGTATGTGTGTGTATGTTTATAGATGCATAGATAAAAGTCTGTAAAATACGCTCCACATTTGCTAACTGCTGTTATCAGCAAGGAGGGAGGCATGGTGTGTATATTTGGGGAAGGGATTGGGATATTTGAGGGGAGCTTTTGTTATCATACTGTACACATGTTGTATTTATTGGCATTTAAAAAATAAAACATTTTTCTGTAAAAAAAAATAAAATAAAATAAAATAAAAAAGAAAGAAATGCTTAAAATAACTAATGTATATGATTGATTGTGTGAGATCACCACCAGTTAGGCTATAATACTGATGTAAATGCAAAGAAATGGTGAGGAAACTAAACAACAAACAGGATGAATGGTTTGCAACATCCAGCTTGAGCCACGAGGATTAATTCAATCAATTTTGAACATGCAGAAATAACTTTGCTATTTGTACAAACTTTCCTGTTTGTACCAGGAAGAAGCAACCTGCATATTTTTAAGACATAAAAGCTATATTATCCCCTGGCAACAGAAAGAGGCCAACATATTCATGATGGCCCATTCACTTATTTCTTTTCACTTGTTCAGCCTTAAGACCAAAATTGTTTGTGATTGTAGATTAGGCTTCCCAAATTCTATACCTCTGATTATAGTTCTTTGTTATTTTCTGAAAGCCTATTTAGTTGTGAAATTGGATGTAAAATCATATTCTTGGCAGAAAAAAAAAATCCTGATCCTTAACCTTAATTTACATATTTGAACCTCAAAGAAATTAGTACGACTTATGTTTATAAAATAATACCTTTAGTACCATGAAATGTTACAACGTAAAAACCAAAATTATTCACTATCAAAAGAGAGAAAATGAGAGAGAAATAGAACTTTTCTCTTATGTTTTGTTTTAGTAGGAACCAGATTTTTAATTCCAACCAAAAGACATTTTCTAATAAACAGATAAAACTGGCTTGCCCTTAATTCTAATGCACAGAAGTCATAAGCTAAGTAATCTACATAGTTCTCATTTTCTTTCTATCCCAAACTTAACAGTGCAGACATACTGACTTCCATAAAATGTTGATGAGCTATTTAATAGGAGCCCAGTGCAAGACCAGAGGTTGTTTAGCCCATTTCTCCAGGTTGGCCTGGATATATCGGTGCTCCCAGGTTAAAAAATGATGAATGGCTTCCCAGGGACTCAATGGTCCACCTGCCAATGCAGGGGACACAGCTTCCACCCCTGGGTCGGGAAGATCCCCTGGAGAAGGAAATGGCAACCCATTCCAGTATTCTTACCTGAAGAATCCCATGGACAGAGGACCCTGGTGGGCTATAGTCCATGGGGTGGCAAAGACTCAGACACAACTGAGCGACTAAACAACAACAGATGTAAAAGTAAGATATGGAGCTAGAATGAAAATTTAAACCTTTTGCTTCCCAGTTTAGAGTTCTTTTTACCAGAATACTATAGCTCTGTGACTTTTGGACAAGGCTTTTACCTTTTCTGAGTCTCTATGTCATCATTAAATTTAATGTTTTAACACTACCCAAGCCTACTCAGAAAGCTGATCGCCGAAGAATCGATGCTTTTGAACTGTGGTGCTGGAGAAGACTCTTGAGAGTCCCTTATACTGCAAGGAGATCCAACCAGTCTATTCTAAAGGAGATCAATCCTGGATGTTCATTGGAGGGACTGATACTAAAGCTGAAACTGCAATACTTTGGCCACCTCATGCGACGAGTTGACTCACTGGAAAAGACTCTGATGCTGGGAAAGGTTGGGGGCGGGAGGAGAAGGGGACGACGGAGAATGAGATGGCTGGATGGCATCACCGACTCTGTGGACATGAGTTTGAGTGAACTCCGGGATTTGGTGATGGACAGGGAGGCCTGGCATGCTGTGATTCATGGGGTCGCGGAGAGTCGGACACGACTGAGCGACTGAACTGAACTGAACTGAACTGAAGCCTACTCAATGAGCTGTTTTGACACAACACATTCACATAACAGTAAAATATAAAATATACATATAAGATATTCTGTCCTTGAAAAATAATAAAAATTGAAATATCAAAACATTATGAAGGTGTCACTCATACGGACTACTCTGTCACCTGCTAGCAGTAACTTGTGAAAACCTCCTGAGAAGAAAAGTGACAGATTCATTGATGTGCCTTTTCAGATACATGCACCTGGCTTGTGTTCTGGCTGTGGAATCTCTGACAAGAACTTGTGACAGCCTCAATTCTAGAGCCAGTCACTGCTGCCAGTACAAACCAGAAGCATGTCCTGTGGTGGGCTGCACCCCTGCCCTCACATCAACCATGAACTACACCTGATAGCACCCACCTGATACCTGCACCAGCCACCTCTTCTCTCCCCATCAGGGTTTCCAGTTGATTCTAAAACACAAGATACCACAGAACTTTCTCAACATCCGTATATCTGGAACCCAAAAGTGAGGGAGAGGATGCCCCATGGGGTGAAATTTGACCAATGGAAGGCAGCTACAAGCAGGTAAGTTCTGCTGCTTTCTGTTTTTGCATGGACTGTTCGGAGAGGCAGCCCCTCCTGCAGCTTTGCTGATGACATCCTATGTGACATGGCTGCGACCAACTCAGTAACAACCCCCTTATATTTTTATTCCCTCTTTCTCAGCCTGACTCACCTTTCCCCTAATGTTTACTTCCTTGGGTTGCACCCATACTGAACCATGGCCCCAATATTTGTCTCAAGCACTATTTTCTAAGAAACCTAGGCAGAGATCCTATCTAATTAGGAATTAGAAAAAAGATTAATTACAAATGAAGGGCACAGTTGAATATAGAAATTATGAATGTACGTTCAGTCAGTCAGTAGAGTTATATGATGCTTTTCCCCAGCACCCCAGGAATAAAAGTAGATAAAATAAGGAGTTAGGTCCATTTGTCTATTTAACCAATTGAGTTTCCCCTAAGTGTGATTACCATTAGGGATTAAAAACAAAAATCCATTGGGTTCTAGTCATTTCTTCTTTAGAAATTAACTTTATACGGCGAAATTAAAGTTGAGATAATCCAAGACACAGGTGAAATAGTATTTGTGAAGAGTGAAGAGGGAAGTAAATAATACATTAGAAGATAAGGACGGGTGAGGAAACTGAAGGTTCAAATGAGATCAGAAAACAAGCCAGTCAGGAGGGGGAAAACAGACAGCAAAAGGCAGTGGAAAAAAATGTCAGGACACATTTCAGATATTAAGCCACTCTGTGTGACAGCAAGTCCCAAGTATAAATCTAAGAGAGAGTGGTGGTTACAGAGCATGAACGAAGACTGTAAAATGAGAGGACTCTAAAGAACTGAGGCAGAAGTGCTGGGTGCTTCATCAGTGTGAACTGAAAGCATGTAAGGTAAACCAGAAGATGATATATCCCACCTTAGTCTTTGTTCTTCCCTAAATTTGACCTGATGGACATGAATTTGAGCAAACTCCGGGAGACAGTGAAGGACAGGGGAGCCTGGCATGCTGCTGTTCATAGGGTTGCAAAGAGTCAGACACAACTGAGCGACTGAACAGCAACAACAAATTTGGCTAAGATAGGAAGAAGCTGCAATTAAGAGGGGAAGATGCTGAGCTCATCAACTGCTCAATTAAAATAACCATCAGTCCAATAAGGGATGAGAAAGATTTCACAGGTCTTTTCTGGATGTAAATATCTTTGCCATCACCATGCTGCTAAGCCAATTCCCATGGTAAGAAATGCTGCTGCTGCTAAGTCACTTCAGTCGTGTCCGACCCTGTGCGACCCCATAGATGGAAGCCCACCGGGATCCCCCGTCCCTGGGATTCTCCAGGCAAGAACACTGGAGTGGGTTGCCATTTCCTTCTCCAAAGAAGTGCTACAAATAGGAAAAATAGCAAGCAGGACTGAGAGAAAGGAAGGAAGAAATGATTAGGAAACAGGATAGGAAGCTCTCCCAAATGCAACACACACAGCTGTGGTGGGGAGGTGAATCAGCGTGGGAGGATGCAGGCAGCGGCTGTAGAAATGCTGTGTCCACAGGTGAAGAGAAATGTAGGTGATGAAATCTCCCAATACGGAAATGGGTGGGCTTTCCCATTCTCTGACTAAATCACACCAGGAATTCAGTACCATTCAGGGTTAATGTTAATGCTTTCTTTTATGCCATTTCCTTCTGTAAGCAATGCCAGATCCCTCTAACTGAGAGATACTCGACCTTATTAGAAGATTCTAGAGTGCTCATAATAATAACCCTGCTGTAGCTTACCTCTGGGCCACACAGTCCTGTGCTACTCCTAAGAGCCTCCCAGCATCACCTCTTCCCCACCTAGTAGAGCTGCTGATGAAAAGCCCTTGCAAGGATCCAGAATGGAGAAGAGAGGCAGAGGCCATCTGAACCTGTCTCTGGACACAGCAGGCAAATATGCAGGCACGCAGAAAACAGGTTTTTGTGGTGGCCTCCAGGTGCGCTTGTGAAAATCACTTTCCTAAATGTTGGAGAAAAAATACAATGAGCAGCATTCCTTTCTTGAATCGGTGACCCCTTGGTTCTCTAAAAGCTTAGAGTGATCCAAGAGTTCATATACATTGCCCTGGCCTCCTCTTTCCCAGTATCTCATGAAGTTTGAAAGCATTAAGTTCCCTGAATTAAATACCATCCTGTTTGAAAAGTCTGGAGCAATTTCTGGTTTGTGAACAGAACCCTAGCCCCCTAACTGATAACATTTTTTTCCTTCTCTGTAATACCCATCATAACATGGAAATTGGTTATATTTTTAGTGCAACAGTAAGTTTTTAATACTTTATTTTTTCATAAGCTTTAGGTTTTCTTTTACTACTTCCAATGAAAGTGTCAGAGTAAACATAAAAATATCTCTGAAATATTATAAAGTTCATATTATCAGAGCTTATCAATATGGTACTCTTGCTATTACAAAATGAAATGAATTAATAATATATTTCCTTGGAGTAAATCCAACTTTATAAGTTTTGAACCTGATTTTTTTCCATGTGTAACTTAATAGAAGCCATAAAATTCCAGAACAGTTTGCTCCATAATAGGTGAAAGGAAAGAATTTAATAACTGCTCTGGCATAAAAGAAATACTTTCCACCTCTTTTTAAGGAACACTGTTGGATTCAGGAAATAACTACTTAGTCACTTGATTATGGCTATAGTAGAAACTGTTAATTAATATTATAATAATGTTTGCAATTTAAGGCATAATTTTAATTCACTTTCATTACTTAAGTGGAAAATTGCCAAATTATCCTTTAAATATTTTTTTACCTTTCTATTACAAAAATGTTCTTATCATTATTATAATTTCTGATTTTTAAGAAGGAAGAGCAGTAGTTTATAAGAGTTTATAAGTTCATAAGCATTTTTAAAGCTACAGAACAGACAAATCAGTTTACCCAGTTAAACAAGTGCAGAGGAAGATGTGACTCATGCCCACATAAAGATCCCATGGACAGCAGCCCACCAGGCTAACTAATAATCATTCCACTTTTCTATGAACACAGTAAGAAAAACTTAAAGAACAAAGTTGGCCAATGGGAGTTGGGGGAACTGAGATAACCCACATTTCCATGAGAAACTAGAGATGGGACAGATGAGACAAAGCACACTGACCTGCCATGGATGCAGCAGCCTGGAAACTGTTCCAGCCGGTTCTATGAAAAATTTCAAGATTCTACACTGAGGAAAAGAGCGATTTTTGTGACTAGTTTTGTAGGCAAGGCTGTATTTGTGAAAGTCTAAAAATTATCTCAAGCTAATATCAGAAAGAAAGGAGAAGAACTAAATCACATAAGCACAGACACTTGCAGAGAAGTTTCACCGTTCCTCTGTGTGGCCACCTTTTCCATTTAAAACAACAGTCGCTGTGAAAGTACTGCTGTCTCCCTGCTACTAGAATCAATGAACCATCTTCAGAATGTAGAATGGGCTACCAGATCAAGTGACCAAAATTAGATTACTGAGTTTGGGGGTCACTAAAGACTCTAGTGATCAAAAACTTAAGGCAAGCCTGAGGCAGAACACTTTCTATTTTATTAATTCCATTATGAATCAAATTGTATATTTCCCACGCAGATAATTTTAAACATCCAAGAATACACTATTGTGGCTAAAGAATCTGAAAAAGAATAAAAATATCCTGTCGCAGGAGAATAGTGGGATGGCATCATCAACTCAATGGACTTGAATTTGAGCAAGCTACAGGAGATAATGAAGGATGGGGAAACCTGGCGTGCTGCAGCTCATCGGTTGCAAATAGTTAGACATGACTTAGCGACTGAACAACAAGAAGTAGAAAAAAGAAAAGGCAATTAGAGAAAGTTACACAGATTCTTAATGGGCTCAACCACATGAAAGATATTCACTCTTCTAAATGATTAAAGGCATTAACTTAATAGCTACTATCATGAAGATAGAAGAAATTTTAAGAAACCCTATATCAAAGGATATGGGGATTTTTCCTCTCTTCAGTTCAGTTCGGTTCAGTTGCTCAGTCGTGTCCGACTCTCCACAACCCCATGAATCACAGCACGCCAGGCCTCCCTGTCCATCACCAACTCCCGGGGTTCACTCAAACTCATGTCCACAGAGTCGGTGATGCCATCCAGCCATCTCATTCTCTGTCATCCCCTTCTCCTCCTGCCCCCAATCCTTCCCAGCATCAGAGTCTTTTCCAGTGAGTCAACTTGTTGCATGAGGTGGCCAAAGTACTGGAGTTTCAGCTTTAGCATCAGTCCTTCCAATGAACACCCAGGATCGATCTCCTCTAGAATGGACTGGTTGGATCTCCTGGCAGTCCAAGGGACTCTCAAGAGTCTTCTCCAGCACCACAGTTCAAAAGCATCAATTCTTCGGCGATCAGCTTTCTTCACAGTCCGACTCTCACATCCATACATGACCACGGGAAAAACCATAGCCTTGACTAGACGGACCTTGGTTGGCAAAGTAATGTCTCTGCTTTTTAATATACTATCTAGGTTGGTCATAACTTTCCTTCCAAGGAGTAAGCGTCTTTTAATTTCATGGCTGCAGTCAGCATCTGCAGTGATTTTGGAGCCCAAAAAAATAAAGTCTGACACTGTTTCCACTGTTTCCCCATCTATTTCCCATGAAGTGATGGGACCAGATGCCATGATCTTTGTTTTCTGAATGTTGAGCTTCAAGCCAACCTTTTCACTCTCCTTTTCTTACCTCTGTTTAAATATGAATATAAGCCACAAAAAATATACTATCAGAGTTTCATTTATTTATATTTAATTTAATGATCTCTTTTTTGCACATGGGTTTTACTTTTAAGATTCCTATAAAGGTAGGAATTTTTTTTTTAATTGAATTACAGGTGGCTCAGTTGCTAAATAATCTGCCTGCAATGTGGGAGTCCTGGGTTCAGTCCCTGGGTTGGGAAGATCCACTGGAGAAGGGATCAGCTACCCACTCCAGTATTCTGGCCTGGAAAATTCCACAGACAGAGAAGATTGGCAGACAAAAAGAGAGTCAGACATGACTGAGTGACTTTCACTTTCCCTATAGCCAGCCCAGCATTCCATAAAGATGGGTATTGAGAAAACACATCTGAGGTGTGCATGTACATTCGGTTGTATCCAACTCTTTGTGACCCCATAGACTATAGATCAGGAGGTTCCTCCGTCCATGGGATTTCCCAGGCAAGAATATCAGAGTGGGTTGCCATTTCCTACTCAAGGGGATCTTCCTGACCCAGGGATCAAACCCAAGTCTTTTGTGCCTCCTGCACTGGCAGGCAGATTCTTTACCACTTGCACCATCTAGGAAATCCCATGATTTGATAGTAACCAATAATGGGGCTTCCCTGGTGGCTCAGACAGTAAAGAATCTGCCTGCAACTTAGGTGACCCAGGTTTGATCCCTGGGTCAGGAAGATACCCTGGAGGAGGGAATGGCAACCCCACTCCACTGTCAGATGCCTAGAGAATGCCTAGAGAATCCCATGGACAGAGGAGCCTGGCAGGCTACAGTCCATGGGGTCACAAAGAGTCGAACAAGACTGAGAGACTAACATTCTCACTTTCACTTTCAATAATATTAACTTATGAGATTTATGGTAAGATTTAACACTTTAGTCTCCCTTATCTTCAGCCCCCAGTTTTATACCCTAGCTTGACTTCTCTTCCTCAACACCTATTTCAATAAATGTTAAATAAATAGATGAAAAAATGAATAACGGAGTTTATATCTTCAAATCTCATCCTATCCAGGCACCTCTCCTTGAAGACCACTATTTATTTCTACATTTAATCTGATGTTCTAAAATAATTTTTACTGCAGTACCCAAGGATATCATACAGAAGTCCACTATCTATCAAAAAATACATTATACTTCTCCGTAGTATCTTATACTAACTATACCTAAACTTAGACCTCTCAAGACATCACAGCACACTTCATTACATATTTTTTCATCTGATTAGTTTATAGTAAATCACAAAGCCATGGTGGGATTTTTTCCCTCACAACTTCTAGATCTGAAGTATAAAAAATTAGGATTCTACTACGTGGAATTATATTAATACTTTCTATTGTTAGTTCAACTAGCCTTTCCTCAGAAAGATTGACAATAAGTTGAGTACACCTCTTTTCTATTAGATGTTTAACTGCCAAAACTGCTCAGTTTCTGTATCTAAAATTCTTACTAGATGCTATTCCATTTTGATTAGATTCTTCCATTCCAGTAGACTGCATTAATTTAGACTATGAGATAGTTACTACTATCTGAAAGATACAGATAAGAGCAAATACATAATTAACCTCTATAAACTAACATAACAGATAGGCCATATATCTAGACTGACAGAGCAAGTAAAGGACTTCAAAGACAGATATGGAAAGGAAAAGTCAGATAATGCATACTTACAAATGTTATTTACAAATCATTCAAAAATATCCCTCTCACTAAATAAGTCACAGGATATAGTTTTGTTCTAAAACCAATCTAAGACAAGGTCATAACATCCATATAAAAGAGTTGTACCAAACCACCATGATTCACCACACATCTTTAGAAGGCTGAGAATGAAAATGATAAAGAGAATTAATTCCTGATTTACATAGTCTGCTAATAAAGTGGCAAGGTCTTATGGAACAAACACAACAGCTGCAAATTATGTAATTATGTATCTGTATGCAAATTTGCAGACATCACATAAATGCTGGAACACTATTTGCAATGCTAATTAGGGGGCTTTTATTGCTGCTGCATAATTCCTACATGTGACTTGGTTCCAGATGTCATTGTAGCTTGTGAAACCTTTATTGTCAGGTTAGCTGAGGTAGCACACATTAACACTACTAATAAAAACTCTATTTATAATTAAATTACTTGCAGTGACTCAGTGATTTTTCATCTTCCTGTCCATCTTTTTTACTCATACAGTATGTAGATTGAGTTTTGGGCCAAAGGGGATTTTTCAGTAGCTACATTCTCATACAAGTGGTTAATCTGTTTAATCTCCTCCATATAAACTAAGTTCAAGTGTCTAATAAACATGGAAAAGTTCACATAACAGACTGAAACCAATATGGGTCTTAAGGCAGATGCCATAAGGTTTTATTTTAGGTTTTACAGCTGTAAGAAGAATAACTTCACTTGCTACATTCTACTATCAGTATTTTAATAGCCTGAAGAATTATTATTTCTTTTTTAACAGTACAAAATGTTTTGAAAATCATACAATGGGAAATTGCCGCACTTCTAATTCATAGAGAAGGAAAAAAGACATTAAGAAAAAATGTATACTGAGCACCTAATATGTGCATAGCATTGCAGGTGCTCCAAGGAAGGAACATATAATACCTGAACCCTCAAATAGCTCAAAAATAGTTGGGAAGGTAAGACAGAAAAAGATTTAAGACATACACCATATATAAAAATAGATAGCCAGTGGGAATTTGCTGTATGATGTAGGGAGTTCAAACCGCTGCTCGGTGACAATCCAGAGTCGTGGGAATGAGTGGGAGGTGGGAGGGAGGTTCAAGAGGAAGGGGACATATGTACACCTATGGCTGATTCCTGTTGATGCATCCAACACAGTATTGAAAAGCAGCACAATGTTGTAAAGCAATTATTCTCCAATTAAAAACTGGACATGGGGACATGAGTAAAACTATGGCTGATTCATGCTGACCTTTGGTAGAAATCAATGTAATACTGTAAAGCTATTATTCTTCAATTAAAAATAAATAAAAAATTGTAAAATACATACTTTCAAAAAAAACACTAAAAGATGATTTAAAGTCTAATACAAGAATGTGAGACCTGATCGTCGACCTGGAACTAAAACAGAGAAATGAAATCAGAAATAACGCTCTTAACGATTTGCTGTTGTTGTCTTGACTGAAGTGTAATTGACCTACAACACTAAATCAGTTCCAGTGATTAGCTATTTCTATACATTACAAAATGATCACCATAATATGTCTAGTCATTATGTCACCATACACGGATATTAGAATATAATTGACGATCATTCCTCATGCTGTGCATTTCACTACTGTGATTCATTTATTTTGTAACTTGAAGTTTGTACCTCTTAATCGTCCTTCCCTATTTCACTCATTTCTCCATCCCCTCCTCTCAGGCAACCACCTGTTTGTTCTCTGTATCTATGAGTCTATTCTCCTTTCTGTCTGGTATTTGGTTTTGTTTTTTGGATTCCACATGTAAGTAAGACAATAAGGTAATTGTTTTTCTCACTCTGACATCTCACTAAGCATAATACCCTCTAGGTCCAACCATGTTGCAAATGGCAAGATTTCTTTATATTTTTGTGACTGAGTAGTATTTCACTGTGTATATATATATCACATCGTTTTTATTCGCTCATCCATTAATAGACACAGGTTGTTTCCATATCTTGGCTATTGTAAATAATGCTGTAATGAACAGAGGGGTGCATATATCTTTTTGAATTAGTGTTTTCATTTTCTTTGCATAAACACCCAACAGTGGAATGACTGGATCATATGATAGTTCCATTCTTAATTTCTTGAGCAACTCCATAATGTTTTCCACAGAAAAGTCAAAGTGTTAGTTGCTTAGTCATATCCAACTCTTTGTGACCCCATGGAGTGTAGCCTGCCAGGCTCCTTTGTCCATGGAATTCTCCAGGCAAGAATACTGAAGCGGGTAGCCATTCCCTTCTCCAGGACATCTTCCCAACCCAGGGACTGAACCTAGATCTCCTGAATTGCAGGCAGATTCTTTACCATTTGAGCCAAACTTGGAGGGCTGCACCAATTTACATTCTCACCAACAGTGGACAAGACTTCCAATTTTCTCCACATTCTCTACAACATGTTATTTCTTGTCTTTTCAGTGATAGCCATTCTAACTCATTGTGGCTCTGATTTGCAATCCCCTGAAGATTAGTGATATGGAGCATCTTCTCATGTGCCTGTTGGGCATATATGTGTCTTCTTTGGGAAAATGTCCATTCAGCTCCTCTGCCCAGTTTTTACTCCCGTTATTTGTTTTCTTCTTGTTGACTTGTTTGTATGAGTTCTTTAAACATTTTGGATATTAACATCTGAAAAGATATATGATTTGCCAATATCTGCTTCCACTCAACAAGCTGCCTTTTGGTTTTGAGATCATTTCCTTCATTATGCAGAAGCTTTGTAGTTAAATGCAGTGTCATTTATTTTTGTTTTTGTTTCCCTTGGCTTGGGAGTTGGAATTACAAAATCATTGCTAAGACTGACATTACAGATTGTTTCTTCGGGAATTTTATGTTTTTAGGTTTTAACAGGGGTGACTGTATGTATTCTCTTTGGGAGAGCAACATTCTAATTCTTGGTAAGAGAGGTGGGGTTTAATACTGATGGAATGTGTAAGAATGAAAATTTGGGATATCATTCTTTGGCTTTATATATACATTGCTGGAGAAGTTGCAGGTCCAGATGTTGCCACCCAAAGGTAGAGCTGGATGAGAGTCTACATAAGAGCTTGACATCTGCACTGTGAAGTTGGGAGCATATGTGAATATTAAGATGAGCATTCATCTCTCAGCCAGAGAACAAACCAAAGGATTTCAATGGAATATGTTAGAAGATACATGAAAGAAAAGATGGAGTCATTTTCCATCACAGTTCCCCATGGCACTGTGAATGCTTAGAAAAGATAATTAGCAGTTCCACGGCTCCACATGAAAGCAAAAGGATACTAAAGAAGAAATTACTCTAGTGCTCTGGTTAATGAGGCCTCGAATTCAAGGACAGCCTCTTTGAAAACTCAGCAGTGGCCACAGGAATGGAAAAGGTCAGTTTTCATTCCAATCCCAAAGAAGGGCAATGCCAAAGAATGTTCAGACTATTGCACGATTGCCCTCATTTTGCATGCTAGCGCAGTCAAGCTGAAAATCCTCCAAAATAGGCTTTGACAGTACATGACCTGAGAACTTCCAGATGTTCAAGCTGGATTTAGAAAAAGCAGAGGAACCAGAGACCAAATTCCCAATATCTGTTGGATCATAGAAAAAGCAAGAGAATTCCAGAAATATTCTGCTTTATTGACTATGCTAAAGTCTTTGGCTGTGTGGATCACAACAAACTGTGGAAAATTCTTAAAGAGAAGGGAATAACAGACTACCTTTCCAGTCTCCTGGAAAAAAAAAAAAAAGGACAAGAAGCAACAGTTAGAATTGGACATGGAACAATAGACTGGTTCCAAATTGGGAAAGGTGTATGTCAAGCTGTATATTGCCAGGTTGCTTATTTAACTTATATGCAGAGTACATCATATGAAATGCTGGGCTGAATGAATCACAAGCTGGAATCAAGATTGCTGGGAGAAAGTTCAATAACCTCAGATATGCCGATGACACCACCCTTATGGCAGAAAGTGAAGAGGAACTAAAAAGCCTCTTGATGAAGGTCAAAGAGAGTGAAAAAGCTGGCTTAACATTCAACATTCAAAAAACGAAGATCATGGCATCTGTCCCCATCACGTAATGGCAAATAGATGAGGAAAAAATGGAAACAGTGACAGACTTTCATCTTCTTGGGCTCCAAAATCATTGCAGATGGTGACTGCAGCCATGAAAGTAAAAGATGCTTGCTCCTTGGAAGAAAACCTATGACATAGACAGCCTATTAAAAAGCCGAGACATCACTTTGCCAACAAAGGTCTGTAGAGTCAATGCTATGGTTTTTCCAGTAGTCATGTATGGATGTAAGAGTTGGACCATAAAGAAAGCTGAGCACAGAAGAATTGATGTTTTTGAACTGCACTGTTGGAGAAAACTCTTGAGAGTCCCTTGGACTACTAGGAGATCAAACCAGTCAATCTTAAAGGAAATCAGCCCTAAATATCCATTGGAAACACTGATGTTGAAGCAGAAGCTCCAATACTTTAGCCACCAGATGCGAAGTGCTGCCTTATTGGAAAAGACCCTGATACTGCAAAAAACTGAAGGCAGGAAGAGAGGGGAAAGAGAGAGGATGAGATGGTTGGATGGCATCATTGACTCAATGGACATGAGTTTGAGCAAACTCTGGGAGATGGTGAAGAACAGGGAAACCTGGCGTGCTGCAGTCCATGGGTTTACAAAGAGTCAGACATGACTGAGCTACTGAACAACAGCAAAACCAAGGACAGGGACTTGGGTACCTGAATCACTTTTAGTGTCAAATGAAAACTAGATACTCTTTCCTTAGTGAGAATGGGAACCAAGTTAAAGTTGAATGATGACCAGAGATAAACATTAATGTCTACCTATGTAGACATCTTGACATCAACAAAACCATCAGCATCAGAAAAAAAAGAGACCAAACCAGATTTTAAAGGTTAGCTCCTCTGCATTGCCATGCACTCATTATGTAAGTACATCTTTTGATTGCATCATGCATCCTCCTTCCTGTCCCTGTTCCAACATCAAAGGAGCTATCCCTGGAAAGAAAGGTTGGAGGTATCTCAAAGCCAGATCATAACAGTCTCCAGCTACATACACACACACACACACACACGTACTCATAAGGAGACAAAATCAAAGCTCTAGTTGCAAGAGGGGTGAATTTTAACTTGTATATGAGTATGAAGGGAAGAAGGTATTTAATATGCAACATTGTAAAGTATTGAAAAAATAAATTTTGCTTTATGCCCCAATAATATGAGAGTCAAGAATACTGAGATATCCTAATTTTATATCTTCTACTGTTTTAAAAAATACGTTTTTTTATTTATCTGACTGCACCAGATCTTAAGTTCTGGCACGTGGGAGCTTTAGCTATGGCATGTGAACTCTTTGCTGTGGCCTGTGGGATCCAGTTCCCTGACCAGAGACTGAACCCAGACCTCCTGCATTGGAAGTGTGGAGTCTTAGCCACTGGGCCACTATGGAAGTCCTGATTTGTAGTCTTTTCTAAACCAACTTCATCACTGCCTTTCAAATGGCCTACATTCAAGCAAGGCAGCAATGTCTCAAGCTTAGAAAATAAGAAAAATCTATGAAAACTAAAGATCAGTATACTTTTAAAAACAAAAGTATTGAAATACACTTCACACACCATATGTTTCATCCATTTAAAGCTCTCTCTGGTTTTGTCTGATGCTGATGCTAATGGCTTTTGTTCATACTTAGATGTCTACACAGGCGGGATTCATGTTCTTCTCTGGCCTGTGTTCAACTTCAACTTGGCCATATCTCACTGAGGAAAGGGTAGCCTAGGTTTGCTTTGTAACAACAGTGGTTTGTGTCCCCCAAGTCTCTGGGTTTGGAACCTCATTACTTTGCAGCTCTAGAGAAACAAACAACTCAATGTCTTTTATTATTCTCAAAAAGTTGTACAATCATCACTGCAATCATTTTAGAACATTTTTATCACCCCATAAAGAAACCTATGCACATTAACAGTCATCTCTACTTGCCCCAATTCACCATCTTCAACCTAGAGCTCTAAACAACCACTAATCTACTTTCTTTCTCTATAAATTTGTCCATTCTGAACATTTCATACAAATGAAATCATATGAGTTTTTATTTCTTGTTTCTTTCCCTTACTATATTGTTTTTAAGGTTCATACATATTGCAGCATATATCAATATTTTATTCTTTTTATGTTGACAATATTTCAATGCATGGATAAATCATATTTTACTTATCTATTTATC
Organism: Moschus berezovskii; assembly: GCF_049115385.1. Taxonomy (NCBI): domain Eukaryota; kingdom Metazoa; phylum Chordata; class Mammalia; order Artiodactyla; family Moschidae; genus Moschus; species Moschus berezovskii. The sequence goes on along the minus strand of NC_142485.1, from coordinate 26,554,038 downwards.
AGTTAATAGACATTTGAGTTATTTCTACTTCCTGACTATTATGAACAATGATAATATCAATATTAATGTACCAGTCTTTATGTGGATATCCATTTTTATCTCTTGTGTAGATATTTAGGGATAGGATTGCTCAGAGAAGGCAATGGCACCCCACTCCAGTACTCTTGCCTGGAAAATCCCATGGACGGAGGAGGCTGGTAGAGTCGGACACGACTGAGCGACTTCACTTTCACTTTCACTTTTCACTTTCATGCATTGGAGAAGGAAATGGCAACCCACTCCAGTGTTCTTGCTTGGAGAATCCCTGGGGTGGGGGGCCTGGTGGGCTGCCGTCTATGGGGTTGCACAGAGTCGGACACGACTGAAGCAACTTGGCAGCAGCAGCAGCAGGGTTGCTAGTTCATATGATAACTCTGCTCTTAACATTTTAAAAAACTGCTAAGCTGCTTTTCAAAGTAGTTGTACAATTTTTGCCATCCCATCGGCAATGTACATAGATTTCAATTTCTCCAGTCCTCATCAATAATTTTTACTTTTCAACTATAGCCATCCTACTAGGTATGAACTGATATCTCATTATAATTTTAATTTGTATTGCCCTAATGACTAATGATCAAGCATCTTTTCATGTGCTTATTTGTGATTTGTATTCATTTTTTGAAAAAATATCTACTAGATCTTTTGCTCATTTTAAATGGATTTATTTGTCCAGTTTACCTATTTAGCAAGTTATCAAGTGCTAAATCAATTTCCTGTTAGGTAATCTTTCTTTTCTTACCTGTGCTTTTGGTGTTATATCTAGGGAAATGCTGTAACTCAAAGTCAAAAAAAAATTACTCCTCTGCTTTTTCTAAGAGTTTCATGGATTGAGCTCTTACATTTAGGTCTCTGATTTTTTTTTTCTTTTTTGTATGATGTAAGTTAGTGACCCAGTTTTATTCACTTGCATATTGACATCTATTTGCACCAGCATCATTTGTTAAAAAGATCAAAAATGAATGTGTTAATGACTCAGTCATGTCTGACTCTTTGTGACCCCCGTGGACCAAAACCCGCCAGGCTCCTCTGTCCATGGGATTCTCCAGGCAAGAATACTGGAGTGGGTTGCCATGCCCTTCTCCGGGGGATCTTTCCAACCCAGGGATCTAACCTGCGTCTCTTATGTCTCCTGCATTGGCAGGCAGGTTCTTTATCACTAGCACTGCCTGGGAAGCCTTTGAAAAAATTACTCTTTCCCAAAAGAAGCATCTTAGAACCCTTGTCAAAAATCAGTGCACCACAAATGTAAATTATTTCTGTACTCCCAATTCTATTCTATCTAACTATTCCTTTATGCCAGCAATATACTATTCTAGATAAGATAGCTGGGAGTAAGCTTCAAAATCAGGAAATGTAAGTAATCAAATCTTTTCTTCTTTTTAAATATCTTTTGGCCATCTGAGTCCCTTGCATTTCCATATGAATTTGAAGATTTTTTTTCTCAATATCTGCAAAAAATTCAGATGGGATTTTGACAGGGTATGTATTAAACCTGTAGATTAATTTGGGGTGTGTTCATCTAAGATAATATTAAGTTGCTCAATCCATAAACTTGGAATATCCGGTTTATTTAGGTTTTCTTTATTTTTTTCCAACAATATTCTGTAGTTTTCAGTGTTGAAGACTTGCAACCTTTTGTTAAATTTATTCCTAAGTATTTATCCTTTTTGATGCTAAGCAGAATTGTTTTCATTGTTTAATTTTCAGATTGTTTGTTACAAGTATATAGAAATAAAATTTATTTATTATTTCAGCTGTGTATCTTGCAACAATGCTACACTCACATATTAGTTCTAGTAGCTTTTTAGTGGATTCTTTATGGTTTTCTATATATAAAATTATGTCATCTATAAATAGGAATAGTTTTACTTCTTCCTTTCTAATTTGATGCCCTTTATCTCTCTCTCTCCCCTGCTCCACCACCCCAATTGCCCTGGGTAAAGCTTTCAGTACAATGTTGCAAAAATGTGTAGATGTCCATGTCTTCTGATCTTGTAGGTGGAAAGCAGCCAGTCTTTCAACTATTAGGTATGAGGGGTGCTTGGGTGTTTTTCATAGATGCTCTTTATCAAATCTTTTGCATTCAAAAGAGCCATAGTTTTCTTTCCTTATAATTTTTGTCTAGTTTCAGTGTATAGAGTAAATCTGGTCTCACAGAATTAATTGGGAAGTGTTCAGTTCTCTTCTTTTTTATTAAAGAGAGTGTGGTTTCTATATTAATTCTTTTCAAAATGTTTTACAGACCTCATTGATGCCATCTGGACCTACGCTTTTTTCATAATAAGGTTTTAAATCACTAACTAAGTCATTTTACTAGTTATGTATTTAGATTTTTCATTTCTTCTTGAGTTAGTTTTAGTCATCATAGAAATTGGTCCATTTTCTCCAAGTTATACAGTATTTTGGCACTAAGTTGTTTACTGTATTCTCTTATAATCATTTTTATTTCTGTAAGGTTGGTAGTGATTCATTCCTGATTTTATTAAGTTGAATTTTCTCTTTTTTTATTAATCAATATTTCTTTGTGTGAAATCCTGTTCCTATCTAGTATTCTTTCATATCTACTACCTTTTTAATTTTTCTCCAGGCAAGTTTGTTATCAATGAGTTCTCTCAATTTCCATTTATTTGGAAATATCTTTAATTCTCCTTCATTTTAAAAATATTATTTTGCTGAATATAGACACCTCAGTTGATATTTTTTTTTCTTTCAGCATTTTGAATATGCCATCCTATTGTTTATATCCCCCATGGTTTCTGATGAGAAGTCAGCATTTAATCTTAGTGAAAATCCCTTATATATCATGAATCATTTTTTTTCCTGACATTTTTTCTCTCTCCTCTTCTTCTGGAACACCTGTTATTTTGATATGCTTGATGGAGTCCCATGGTTGTCTGAAGGTGTTTATTTTTCTTCATTCTTCTTTCTTTCTGTTCCTCAAATTAGGCAATTTCAACTGAACTATCTTCACGTTTTCTGACGCTTTTGATTGACATTTCACATAAGCTGCTGAGCTGCTCTAGTGAATTTACTATTTCAGTGATTGCAATTTTCAAATCCAATTTTTTTTTACCTTTTCTCTTTATTGATATTCTTTCCTAGTTGAGACACTGTTACCATACTTAGTTTTAATCCTTTAGAAATGATTTCTTTTGATTCATTAAACATATTATGAAACCTATAAAAAATTCAATCCCTAATGATGGCGTGATCACTCACCTGGAACCAGACATCTTGGAATGTGAAGTCAAGTGGGCCTTAGAGAGCATCACGACCAACAAAGCTAGTGGAGGTGATGGAATTCCAATTGAGCTATTTCAAATCCTGAAAGATGATGCTGTGAAAGTGCTGCACTCAATATGCCAGCAAATTTGGAAAACTCAGCAATGGCCACAGGACTGGAAAAGGTCAGTCTTCATTCCAATCCCAAAGAAAGGCAATGCCAAAGAATGCTCAAACTACTGCACAATTGCACTCATCTCACACGTTAGTAAAGTCATGCGCAAAATTCTCCAAACTAGGCTTCAGCAATATGTGAATCGTGAACTTCCAGATGTTCAAGCAGGTTTTAAAAAGGCAGAGGCACCAGAGATCAAATTGCCAACATCCACTGGATTATGGAGAAAGCAAGAGAGTTCCAGAAAAACTCTATTTCTATCTATTTCTGCTTCATTGACTATGCCAAGGCCTTTGACTGTGTGGATCACAATAAACGGTGGAAAATTCTGAAAGAGATGGGAATATCAGACCACCTGACCTGCCTCTTGAGAAACCTGTATACAGGTCAGGAAGCAACAGTTAGAACTGGACATGGAACAACAGACTGGTTCCAAATAGGAAAAGGAGTACGTCAAGGTTGTATATTGTCACCCTGCTTATTTAACTTATATGCAGAATACATCATGAGGAATGCTGGGCTGGAAGAAGCACAAGCTGGAATCAAGATTGCCAGGAGAAATATCAATAATTATCAATGACACCACCCTTATGGCAGAAAGTGAAGAGGAACTCAAAGGCCTCTTGATGAAAGTGAAAGAGGAGAGTGAAAAGGTTGGCTTGAAGCTCAACATTCAGAAAACAAAGATCATGGCATCTGGTCCCATCACTTCTTGGGAAATAGATGGGGAAACAGTAGAAACCATGTCAGATTTTATTTTTTGGGGCTCCAAAATCACTGCGGATGCTGATTGCAGCCATGAAATTAAAAGACGCTTGCTCCTTGGAAGGAAAGTTATGACCAGCCTAGATAGCATATTAAAGAGCAGAGATATTACTTTGCCAACCAAGGTCCGTCTAGTCAAGGCTATGGTTTTTCCCGTGGTCATGTATGGATGTGAGAGTCGGACTGTGAAGAAAGCTGATCGCCGAAGAATTGATGCTTTTGAACTGTGGTGCTGGAGAAGACTCTTGAGAGTCCCTTGGACTGCAAGGAGATCCAACCAGTCCATTCTAGAGGAGATCAATCCTGGGTGTTCATTGGAAGGACTGATGCTAAAGCTGAAACTCCAATACTTTGGCCACCTCATGCGACAAGTTGACTCACTGGAAAAGACTCTGATGCTGGGAGGGATTGAGGGCAGGAGGAGATGGGGATGACAGAGAATGAGGTGGCTGGATGGCATCACCGACTCGATGGAGGTGAGTTTGAGTGAACTCCGGGAGTTGGTGATGGACAGGGAGGCCTGGCGTGCTGTGGTTCATGGGGTCGCTAAGAGTCGGACATAACTGAGCGACTGAACTGAACTGAACTGAACTGAATTATTAAATATTGATTCAGTGCTTGAAAAGTGAAAATGAAAGTCACTCAGTCATGTCTGACTCTTTGTGACCCCATTACTGCAGCCTGCCAGGCTCTTCTGTCCATGGAAATCTCCAGGTTAAAATACTGAAGTGGGTAACCATTCCCTTCTCCAGGGGATCTTCCCAACCCAGGGATCAAACCTGGGTTTGATCAAATGCTCTCTTGCATTGCAGGAGGATTCTTTACCATCTGAGCCACCAGGGAAGCCCAAGAATACTGGAGTGGGTAGCCTTAACCAAGACTAGTATCATTATTATAAAAAATAGTGAACTCACTCATGATTGTACAATTGGAAAGCCATATGCTGTCTATATTAGAGATAGTTCAGTTCAGTCACTCAGTCATGTCCAACTCTTTGCGACCCCATGAATCACAGCACGCCAGGCCTCCCTGTCCATCACCAACTCCCAGACTTCACTCAAACTCATGTCCATCGAGTCGCTGATGCCATCCAGCCATCTCATTCTCTGTTGTCCCCTTCTCCTCCTGCCCCCAATCCCTCCCAGCATCAGAGTCTTTGAGCGAGTCAACTCTTTGCATGAGGTGGCCAAAGTATTGGAGTTTCAGCTTCACCCTTCAATAACTCTAATATATTTGCCCCTCACTTCTTTTTGCCTACATACATAACGAGTTACTGAAATGTCAACTAAGATTTTTAAGATGTTTATTTAAACCACATGGAAGTGAGTGATTCCATCTTTGTCCTCCAATATATTCTTTGATTATGCCTTTCAAAAGGTTTACTACTGCTTAGTTCTAAGCTAGTAAAGATAAAATTGCCATTGTTATTGTTTAGTTGCTAATTGCTATTTAGTGAAGGGGACGACAGAGAATGAGACGGCTGGGTGGCATCACCGACTCTGTGGACATGAGTTTGAGTGAACTCCGGGAGTTGGTGATGGACAGGGAGGCCTGGCGTGCTGTGATTCATGGGGTCGCGGAGAGTCGGACACAGCTCAGCGACTGAACTGAACTGAACTGTTGTTTAGAATGCCCCACTCTTTTGTGATCCCATGGACTGTACCCTGCAATGTTCCTTTATCCATAGGATTTCCTAGGCAAGAATATTGGAGTAGATTGCTGTTTCCTTCTCTAGGGAATCTTCCAAACCCAGGGGTCAAACTCACGTCTCCTGCATTGGCAGGCGGATTCTTTACCACTGAGCCAACAGGGAAGCTCAAAGATAAAATATGAGACATCAATACTTGAAGAAGAAGGAAAATAAGCAATAGAGATATCGGTGCATTATAAAAATTGAATCACTTAGCAACTTAAAGGATTATCTGAGAAAATTGTATATTTTAGATAGATTGATCGATCACCCTTGTCTTCTCTCACTTTGACATCTTATCTTACACAAGTCTCAGACAACTTCTTAATAGAAGAAATAAATCCTGAGTGAGGACAAAGTAATATTGTTCTGTGTATACTGTCTCTGTCAAACGTCATAGTATTATTTGTGAGAGGGTGTCATTATGGTTTTCTATGATGCTGCACTCACAAGATTAAGTTGTCTCCTGAGTACATTAAATGAACCTTCAAAAACTCCATATAGATAACCATGATTTTATTTACATTTTTTAAAATTCTACAGCTGTTTCAACCTCTTTATGAAGTAAGTGAAAGTCGCTCAGTTGTGTCCGACTCTTTGAGACCCCATGGACTACACAGTTCACGGAATTCTCCAAGCCAGAATACTGGGGTGTGTAGCCTTTCCCTTCTCCAGGGGATCTTCCCAACCCAGAGATCAAACCCAGGTCTCCTGCATTGCCAGTGGATTCTTTACAACCTGAGCCACAAGGGAAGCCCAGGAATATTGGATTGGGTAGCCTATCCCGTCTCCAGCGGATCTTCCTGACCCAGCAATCAAACCAGGGTCTCCTGCATTGCAAGAGGATACCAACTGAGCTGTCAGGGAAGCCCAAAATTCCATTTAATTTTAACCTAAAAGAATTCACAGTTCTTTTAAACATTAAATTCCAATATGTCTCAAATATGGCTTCACATAATAACTACGAGTAAGGGAGAGGATTACTTATTTCAATCCTGAGCTAAATCCTCAAGGTACAACCTTATCTTTAACCATTAAAAACCATTAAAAAAAGATCACTGAAGCTATATACTAGTAGGCTTAGGGAATTGCCAGGTTATCCAACTTTCCCATTCCAATCTCATTTCTACTCAGTTTCCATATTACAGTCTTTGTAACTATTATATACCTCTTACCATTCCTTTTAGAATGATGACTCCTGTGGGTGATGTACCAGCTATTTTGCTTGCTTATTGATTTAGAACTGCCTTTTAGATTACCTACTAGGCTCCACTTTCAGCAGTTATGGTCTAGGAATAGCACCACGTTCTACTCTAACGTTTTGTGTATGCTGTTGCCATGTTAGCTTTCTTAAAGTGGTTTTAAATCTATCACATATCTTCTCAGAAAGCTTCAATAATCCACCATTTCTTGCTGTACCAAACCAGACCCTTTATGCCTTTTAAAGAGTTCAGATTCATGGTTGGCCTCCAGTAATCCAACCTACGGCTCACTCTAATAACTCACATTACCCAAAGCAGATAAAATGATCTTCCATTATCCTCTCCTAACGGTAATACTATTCTTCATTTATGGTCCAGCTTAAAATAATCCTTTCTTTGTTACTCTATAAATAATGTTGGTAATATCATTGTTGTTGGCATGGATACTTGGGTAGAGTTTTATCTACCAGTGATGGATAAATACAGTGACTATAAAATTTATTGTCCAAACCAGGATACTTTAGAAAGTGAAGAGATTGCAATTAATGATACACCTAGACAAGAAGCACAAACCAGAATGCTTTAGGCAATCTAGTACTGTTACAAGCCGTCACTTTATAAGACAATTTTCATATACAATTTTAAGAATAATATTGAACTTCTGTAAATCAGAAAATTATTTACCAAATTATAACTCTACTTTGGGCTGAGATTTAATTACCAAGGAAAAGGAAAAGCTGTTATAATCTTAAAAACTTAAAGAAATGCAAACCTGGTTTTAAAAATAGCTATTTCTCAGACCATATGTTTCCTGTCTGGCTCACCACAATAAGTCTTTTAAGTGAAAGCGAAAGTCACTCAGTCGTGTACAACTCTTTGCGAGTCCATGGGCCATACAGCCCATGGAATTCTCCAGGCCAGACTACTGGAGTGGGTAGCCGTTCCCTTTTCCAGGGGATCTTCCCAACCCAGGGATCAAACCCAGGTCTCCCGCATTGCAGGCGGATTCTTTACCAGCTGAGCCACAGGGGAAGCCCAAGAATACTGGAGTGGGTAGCCTATCCATTTTCCAGTGGATTGTCCCAGCCCAGGAATAGAACCAGGGTCTCCTGCAATGCAGGTGGATTCTTTACCAGCTGAGCCATCAGGGAAGCCCTGGTCTTTTAAGTAGGTAGACAAATTAAATATATCAGCAATTTCTATGTTAATTTGGACATGGTTGGCAGGTTTTAAAAAATTTTTTTATAAACTACTGGGAAAGTTGTGCTACCTTTATTCTCATCTTATAAAATTTAGCTGCCCAGAGAAGTTCTTCAAAGTTTGTCTCATGACCAAAGTTAAATTAGCCAAATGTTAATATAAATTTATAAACTCTTAAAGGTTAATTCAATTAATCAAAATTAATCCAGTCTATTTGGTCTGTTTAAGTTTTTAAAAACTGATAGAAATCTCTCCTTAATTGGTATTGGGATGTTAGGCACTGTTACTCGAAACAATTCTTTTAGTTTGTTTCAATCACATGGTAATGCTTGAATGGCTTCCTTTTCCAAAGCCACTCATCTCAGAGAAATCAGGAGAAAGAAGGAAAGGCTTCACGTGAGGCACCTACCAGAGTGTTTCTGTGAAAAAGACATAGTAAAGGAACACAGTACTATACAGCCAGTGATGAGAGCCCAAGAAGGAAGACTGCACCTCTTTAAGGAGAATCAGAAGAAAGACCAAGAAAGAAGTGATGGCCTTTGTTATGGTGTCAATGGCCCCTCCAATAAAAACCACATCAATAATAATAAGAGTGTTAAAACCAGTCAATCCTAAAGGTAAACAACCCTGAATATTCACTGGAAACACTGATGCTGAAGCTCCAATATTTTGGCCACCTGATGCGAAGAGTTGACTCATTAGAAAAGACCCTGATGCTCGGAAAGATTGAAGGCGGGAGGAGAAGGGGACGACAGAGGATGAGATGGTTGGATGGCATCACCGACTCGATGGAGGTGAGTTTGAGTGAACTCCGGGAGTTGGTGATGGACAGGGAGGCCTGGCGTGCTGCAGTCCATGGGGTCACAAAGAGCTGGACACGACTGAGCAATTGAACAACTATATCAGATAATACTAAACCTTCAGAGTTTCTTTACACCATACCTAATTATCATCTGAAATTCTGCTTTATCAATTCAGTACCTGGAGACTATCTTTATCAACAGCTATTTTAATAAGCTGATGGACATGAGTTACTGAGAATACCACAGAACACCTGTTTACACAGCTCTTTATAAACAGTGTACATGATTACATGCCCTTAAGCTTATTCAGTCCCTACCCAGAAGGGATATATTTTGCAGAATTTATATGACTCTGATGTAAAACTAGTTTAAGATGTTTTATAAATAGCCTGAGAGTTTCTTTTACTGTTACTCAGGCACTGTGCAGTATCTGTATTTCTGTAATGTGCTCTGTTCTCACTGCCTTTCATGTTCTAACAGAAAGCAAATTTTCCCTGTTGTGGATGAAATGATCAGGTGAGAAACACTGTCAATTTTGCATGAAAGGATGGAAAATGTTTTAAAAGGTTTAGCTTTTAAAAGCCAGTGCTTTATATTCCTCTGGCATGTTGCACGAATTTTCAGGCATCCCCAGAGGAGAGGCGTTTACCTGGAGCCTCTTCATGCAGATTCATTTTCATTGAATGCAGCCGAGCAGAGACACCATCAGTTCTTTTTGCCAACACCTTGGCTTCATTACAAAGGAGCCGAATCACAAACCTCAAATGCCTCAAAGAGCAGACGCCACTTTCTCAAGGCAATCACTTTCTTTCTTTGCTCCCAGCAAAGTTAACTGCAATGATACAACGTTCTATGAAATTCAACCAGCACCTACCTTCTGGACTCAAGTGTCTTACCTTGGGGTTTGAAAATCTTGACTTTGGTCTTACCTCTTAGTTAGAGACTGAAGAAATTAACAACCAGAAAGGGAGCCAGGATGGCGATCACTATTGGAGCACACTCCCCACTACCTCCCCCATCCTTTTCTAAATTCATGCTGATCTAAGAAAGAGTCAAAGTAATCATTATCAGAATTTACTTTGTGTAATGGCCTTGGGAACGGTGAGAGTCTTAGGAAGGGATCTGCATATCTGTTCTTGAGCGCTGGAAGAACTGAGCAGTACCGCCACGTTCTTTAGACCCCTGAGGTTGCCAACTATGAGCTGAATGTCATGGGTCCAACCGTGTCACAACCTAGGGATGTGGTGGCCAGAGGAGCAGGAGGGGAACCCCTGTTGAGGGGAGTGTGGTTCCATCAGGGTAGGATGCAAGGATCTGTGGAGAGCAAAGGGCCGACCTGGTACTCAGCACGCACCCCCACTCCAGAGGACTGCATACAGGATTCTTAGATGGCCCACTCGCTGGAAGTTGGGGCTCTTGACAGCTCTGCAGAGAGAGTTGATGGTAACCCAGGCACCAACCATGGCTCAGTGAGATGCCAGGGACTAGGACCAAAATATTCACACTTCAGCACACTGCCCTGTCTGAGAGCAATGGTGCTTTTGGGCACTGCCTTCCAGTATGAAGAGAATAATCTGCAAGAGCCACTGGCCAATAGGCAACATAGGATGAAAGAACCCACATTAGCAAAGCATGTTCTCATAAATACTCAGACGTTCAGAACAGGATTCAGCAGCAAGCTCTTCTGAGGGTTTCAGGACCCTGATCTACTGTGATTTGCTGACTCCAGTCCCCGCTCCCTTGTGCTGCTGAACGCTGCTCCACCGGAGGTATCTGTCCCCGAAGAAGCTTAGAAATGAAAGCCACAGGCTGCTTTTGAGACTAACCCTAACTCTAAGAAAAGAAAAATGAAATGGTGGTGCCTCTTCCACCATCATTCAACATCCCAGCCTCTGCAGCCTTCCGTGGTCCATTCATTACTGAGCACCCATTCGCTGCCAGGCAGTGAAAGTAAAAAAGTGAAAGTGAAAGTTGCTCAGTCGTGTCCGACCCTTTGCGACCCCATTGACTATACAGTCCACGGAATTCTCTAGGCCAGAATACTGGAGTGGGTAGCCTTTCCCTTCTCCAGCGGATCTTCCCAACCCGGGGCTCGAACCTGGAACCCCTGCACTGGAGGTAGGTTCTCACCGTCTGAGCCACCCGGGAAGCCCTTATACAGCTCTGAGATAGAGAAAAACACTGGGGCTTGCACAGAGTGGTCAGAGGAGGTCTCTCTGAGGAGTTGAGATTTAAGCTGAGCCTAGAAACATGAGAAACAACCAGCCCTTGGAAAAGTGTGTGTGTGTGTGTGTGTGTGTGTGTGTGTGTGAGTGCGCGTGAGAGAGAAGGATGTGGTGGGGTGTGACAGAGGTGTGATGGTGTACAGTATTTCCTACAGCGAAAAGAGTTCCGTTCAGAAAGGAAAACTGTCCCTGCACAGCAGAACTAGAGAGATGGTGAAAGATGAAGATGAGGAGGTTGACAGGGCTCATATCATCGTACTCATGACAGTCTGGGAGAGAAATTTGTTCTACTCTAGGTATAAATTGTTATGCCCTGAGTCCGGTCCCCCCATATTGGTAGAATAAGACACTCGCAGCAATGCAAAAGCAAGAATGAGGTTTATTCCTAGCTCGAGCTAGGGCTCATGCCTCCTCCAGCGCAGTGGAGCGCGGACAAGAGCCCCGAGCCCAGGTCACAGCGGTTTTTATAGTCTTAGATTACATAAGCACCTATTTTTGTTCCAAAGATCAAACTGGCAGAAGCTCATTGGCCAGTTTATGCTCATGCGGGGTTTTTCTGGGGGATTTCCCTTTTTCCTCTGATTGGCCTGATTTTTAGCACCGACCGGACTTTTCTAGGGAGGAGTTTCTTAATTTTGGCGCCGGCGGGATCTTCTTAGGGAGGAGTTTCTGTGAACTTAGCCTCCACCCTGTCTCCAGGAAATTGAAACTTAGGCCTAAGCAAGGTCTCAGGCCTATCCCGGCTACTCAGATGTTAGGGCTCCTAACAAAAGACCACTGAAGGGTTTTAATCAGGGGAGGAACAGGATTAGGATAAATATTCGCTTAATAAAGGAGGACAGGAAGGAATGAGTGGATTCATCTCCTCCCAACCCCACAGTTTTCCAATCTGTACCGCCTAAGTCCTCTCTCTTGCCACTCCCTCTTCTCAGCATTACTGTCTTTTCATCACCACTCTATGCAGTGCGAAAGCCAACCCATTTTTCTCCCTTATAACTCACTTCTTTTCACATTCAGACCTCACTGGGGGAGAAGAGGCATGTGCCAACATAGAGCTGCCCATTGAAATATATGGAGACACACTGAATTGCTTGCTGACTTTTGCATTTTAAAAAAAAAAAGATGTTCCACAATTTGCTCCCTCTCAGCAGCTGGCCTCCTCCTTAGTCGTGGGAACACTTATCTACCAGAATGGAAATTCCATGGGAGCAGGGCCTGCATCTTCTCTACTTCAGTTCTGTGTGCAAATACGTTACCTAGTTCTGCAAACTCAGCAGAAGTGTCCAATCTGCGCTCTGTGCCTGCCACCAGGCAAGCTCACAGCCTCCAGAAATTTCCTAACACCTCTCTTAGGAAAGAGAAACAAATCTTCTTCTTATAGCTGTTTTTAATTGGTAAATAAAATTGAAGACCACCAATGACTTTTGTGGGCCTCCCAAATAGCACAGTGGTAAAGAATCCACCTGCCAATGCAGGAGACTCAAGAGAGACATGGGTTCTATCCCTGGGTGGGGAGGAAATGGCAACCCATCCCAGTATTCTTGCCTAGAGAATTCCATGGTCAGAGGAGCCTAGTGGGCTACAGTCCATGGGGTCACAAAGAGTCAGACACGACTGAGCACACATGACTGAAGAGGCACACACACACAAACACACACAATGGCCTTTGTAAGTACCAAATTTTCCTAGAGAAGCATTGGGGAGGACCAATGTCACCTAAGAAAAATACCTTCCCTCTCCCTCAGGGGAAAGGTTCAAATCTATCCAGAGCATTTCTGGCTTCAAGATTTTTTTTTTGACCCAAGTTTGTTTCACAAGATTGGCATGGAAATCTCAACTGACTATAACCTTTCTGCATTTTTAAAGCATCAAAGGTCTGACCTTGTCTTTCCACAGCCCGAGGGAAAGCCTTATGGCTTCCATCTAAAACAGTTCTTCAGGCAGTGTGTATTTTGCATAAGTTAAATGGTTAATGGGATGCTCAAGGGTTGTATAACGTTCTGCTTTTGTTTGTCTTCTCTTTATCCTTTTTTCTATCTTCTCTAGGTGATTCATCAGGCATACTTCTTGAACCAGCTGTGAAAGATTAAGAAACGTTATTTGCATTCAAGGGAAGAATTCTCAGGCAAGGAACAATCTGCCTGTTGAATACATTCATGTAAATATAACAAATGTTTTAAAGCTGAGCAAAATGAAAGCAAGGGGCACATGGGAGAAAAAAAAGAAAAACTACCTCTCAGCACAAACCATGCAGAACTTTGATCATTACTTCAAATGAGACTAGATCTCACCATGTGTGACAAGGCTCTGGATCCAGGATTTCTGCAGCTCCGAGAAAAGTTCAAGCAGCACCAAGCCTTCCCCCTTCTGCTTTCAACCAGGACAATGATAAATATAATCATCATTAATAATCTTAAAGTATAAGGCATGATTCTAACAATTAAAGACCACATTAATTGGGTGTCAAGCACTAACTATACCTGTCAAACAATGAGTATACTAGGTTCTTTATAAACATGATCTTAACTTTCCAATAGCCCTACGAATCTTTATAATGGCTTCCCAGGTGGCTCAGTAGCAAAGAATCCAACTGCCAATGCAGGAGTCTCAGGTTCGATCCCTGGGTAAAGAAGATCTCCTGGAGAAGGAAATGGAAACCCACTCCAGTATTCTTGCCTGGAGAATCCGATGAACAGAGGAGCCTGGCAGGTTACAATCTATGAGGTCGTAAAAGGGTCAGACATAACCTAGTTACTAAATACTCACGTGTTTTCAACAAACGAACAATCTGAGATTCAGAAAGGATAAGTGATTTGCCCAACAGTCATCTTGCAAACTAGGGTATGTTGACCAATTAAATTTCTCCAGAACTTAATTATTTGTTGTTGTAAGGCAGGTTTTAGAAAAGGCAGAGGCAGCAGAGATCAAATTGCCAACATCCTCTGGATCATGGAGAAAGCAAGAGAGTTCCAGAAGAGCATCTATTTCTGCTTCATTGACTATGCCAAAGCCTTTGACTGTGTGGATCACAGTAAACTGTGGAGAATTCTGAAAGAGATGGGAATACCAGACCACCTGACCTGCCTCTTGAGAAACCTGTATGCAGGTCAGGAAGCAACAGTCAGAACTGGACATAGAACAACAGACTGGTTCCAAATAGGAAAAGGAGTATATCAAGGCTGTATATTGTCACCTTGCTTATTTAATTTATATGCAGAGTACATCATGAGGAACGCTGGGCTGGAAGAAGCACAAGCTGGAATCAAGATTGCCAGGAGAAATATCAATAATCTCAGATATGCAGATGACACTACCCTTATGGCAGAAAGTGAAGAGGAACTCAAAAGCCTCTTGATGAAAGTGAAAGAGGAGAGTGAAAAGTTTGGCTTGAAGCTCAACATTCAGAAAACGAAGATCATGGCATCTGGTCCCATCACTTCATGGGAAATAGATGGAAAAACAGTGGAAACAGTGTCAGACTATTTTTTGGGGCTCCAAAATCACTGCAGATGCTGATTGCAGCCAGGAAATTAAAAGACGCTTACTCCTTGGAAGGAAAGTTATGACCAACCTAGATAGCATATTAAAAAGCAGAGACATTACTTTGCCAACCAAGGTCCGTCTAGTCAAGGCTATGGTTTTTCCCGTGGTCATGTATGGATGTGAGAGTTGGACTGTGAAGAAAGCTGATCGCCGAAGAATTGATGCTTTTGAACTGTGGTGTTGGAGAAGACTCTTGAGAGTTCCTTGTACCGCAAGGAGATCCAACCAGTCCATTCTAAGGGAGATCGATCCTGGGTGTTCATTGGAAGGACTGATGCTAAAGCTGAGACTGCAATACTTTGGCCACCTCATGCGATGAGTTGACTCACTGGAAAAGACTCTGATGCTGGGAAGGGTTAGGGGCGGGAGGAGACGGGGACGACCGAGGATGAGATGGCTGGATGGCATCACCGACTCTGTGGACTTGAGTCTGAGTGAACTCCGGGAGTTGGTGATGGACAGGGAGGCCTGGCGTGCTGTGATTCATGGGGTCGCGGAGAGTCGGACACGACTGAGCAACTGAACTGAACTGAACTGAAGTTTTTTTGTGTTTTTCATCTGAAAAATGCAGAGTCAGAATAGGTGATCTCTAAGGTATTTTTTGGAGAAGGCAATGGCACCCCACTCCAGTACTCTTGCCTGGAAAATCCCATGGATGGAGGAGCCTGGTAGGCTGCAGTCCGTGGGGTCGCTAAGGGTCGGACACGACTGAGGGACTTCACTTTCACTTTTCACTTATTGGAGAAGGAAATGGCAACCCACTCCAGTGTTCCTGCCTGGAGAATCCCAGGGACGGGGGAGCCTGGTTGGCTGCCGTCTATGGGGTCGCACAGAGTCGGACACGACTGAAGTGACTTAGCAGCAGCAAGGTATTTTTTAACTCTATCGTTATTTGGTTTGGCAGGTTCTTTCAGCCCTACAAGGTGAGTTGTCTCTCTGCCATTTGAGTTCTAGCAAACCAGTTCTGCTGCCCCATTCACTGGGCAAATAAGAAAGAAAGGAAAATAAAGCACGTATCATGGAGATTTCTTTAAACTATGACTTCTGGTAGCATAACATCTCGGCTTCCCTGGTGGCTCAGACAGTAAAGAATCTGTCTGCAAGGCAGGAGACCCACATTCGATCCCTGGATCAGGAAGATCCCCTGGAGTAAGGGAATGGCACCTCACTCCAGTATTCTTGCCTGGAGAATTCCATGGACAGAGGAGCCTGATGGGCTACTGTCCATGGGGTCACAAAGAGTCACACACAGCTGAGCAACTAACAGACACACACACACAGCATAGCATCTAGGACGGTCAGTCTTGAGCGCTGGCTACAATATCAGCTGGTGTTTGACTTCGGTCAACTTGCTTATTCTTAATTTTCCACTTCTTTCAACACTGACTCTGTCCCAAATAATCAAAATCAGACACAGACCAGAAAAAAAAAAAAAAAAATCATTTACTCTGCCTTTCTAGTTCCCTCCTCCTTGCTTTGCTTTCCAAGGGAATCTATAAACCACATGTGGACATCTTTGTTCTCAAAGCCTAACTTTAAAGAAAATTACAGAAAGGAATATACAATTTGGCAAATTTTACTGATCAAGTAGAATTTTTGAATGATCTTTGAAATTTACTTGAAAGGTTATATAAATGTGAGGTTACAAATGCAAGGATGCGGGGAAACGAGTTCAGCTCCAGACTTTAAGAGGACTGTAGAGCATTCTGACCTGCTTTCCACTCATAAGCAGCTTTAGGAGAAAAAAGCAATTCACCAAAGAACAAAGAACAATGATGAAGTGTTGACTTTTTTTATACGTGTAAAAGTAGGAATAAACTATTTGAAATAATGGAGAAAAGGAAGGCTACACACTCCAGTATTCTGGCCTGAAGAATTTCATAGACTGTATAGCCCATGGGGTCGCAAAGAGTCAGACAGGACTGAGCGAATTTCACTTAAATATTAGGTTTTTAAATTTATTTTGTTGTGTGTTTTGTTATGTTTATGGAAGAACTTAGATGCCACACGGAAGTAAATTATCATGCAAATCCCACAAACTCCCATGGAAGAGAAAATTTTTATTTTCTTGAAATTGAGAATAATTCACAGTCTCAAAGATTGCAGATTAATCTTTGATTTGCTGAAAGCTTCTTCCGTAACATCAGAAGAACTTTATGTCCTACAGCTTTGGGTTCAGACTTGCGGTTGAGTTTTGTTTGCCAGAGTTCAGAATTGGGTCAGGGTAGAATCAAAGCCCAGTTCCTGCTTAGTAACCTTAGCTTTCTCCCATGAACTCCGTGCCCTCTGCCTGTCCCTTCCACCACAGTTTTTCTTTCCCATGAAAGCAATCTGCCTAAATAGCTACCAACTGATTACTTTATACTGTAGAAATACAGCTGAATGGCACAAATAATTCAAGAAGTATATTAAGTCTCTTGAATGGAAACTAATTTTAAGGTATTCTAAAAGTTTTAAGCTTTGTTCCTAGGTATTTTAATAAACCTTAGAATTCCAGTTCAGAAGCTTGTATCTTTTTTAGTTGGAAATCACTTCAAACTTAAAGAAATGCTACAAGATATTAGAAAGGACCCTAATGCTGGGAAACATTGAAGGCAGGAGGAGAAGGAGATGACAGAGGACAAGATGGTTGGATGGCATCACTGACATGAGTCTGAGCAAGCTCCAGAAGATGGTGAAGGACAGGGAAGCCTAGTGTGCTACAGTCCATGGGGTCACAAAGAGTCAGACGTGACTGAGAGACTGAACATGATCTTACTGTCACCCTGTCTCTGGTAAAACTAACTCTAAGTGAAGTCAACTCAGAGGAAAGCACAAACAAGAGAGGGAGAAAAATTACTAGTGGTATTTTAAAGTCATATTTAAAGTTTATCCCTGGATTTATCAGTTACATGAGCCAATATATCTTTTTAATTAAAAAAGGGTGTTCTTTGTAAGAATAAAAATAGTACAAAGAACACTCTTTAGTGAGCAAGCACTTTTAGTAAGATTTGTATATTATTAACATTTTACCCCATAACTTCTTTA
The DNA here is from genome assembly GCF_049115385.1 of Moschus berezovskii. NCBI lineage: Eukaryota > Metazoa > Chordata > Mammalia > Artiodactyla > Moschidae > Moschus > Moschus berezovskii. Next base: position 26,536,147 of record NC_142485.1, on the reverse strand, counting down.
TTGGTTACTTTCTCTGTCCCTTTCTCTCTAAAGAAGATATGCAAATGGCGAACAGTACATTGAAAGGTGCTCAATGCAAAGGGAAGTGCAAATCACATCTGTTAGAAAAGCTGTTAGCAAAAACCATGGGATTAATGCTGTAGAGCATAAGGAAAAAATTTTCTGTAGAGCATATTTACATTCCCACTCTTGTTGGTGGGACTGTAAATTGGTGCAGCCAGTATGGAAAACAGTATGGAGGTTCCTCAAACAATTAAAAATAGAACTACCATACGACCAAGCATTTTCACTTCTGAACATATACGTGAATAAAACGAAATCAATATCTTGAACAGATATCTGTACCCAGATGTTCACTGCAGCATTATTTACAGTAACCCAAGATACACAAACAAACTAAGTGACCATCAGCAGATGAATAATTATTGAAGACATGGTGTGTGTGCATATATATATATATATACACACACACAGAGACAATGAATATTATTCAGCTACAGAAAGAAGGCAGTCTCGCCATTGGTGACAACACAGATGAAACTTGAGGGCACTGTACTAGGTGAAATAAGTCAGACAGAGAAAGACAAATGCTGAATGATCTCACTGACATGTGGAATCTAAAAACATCAAACTCATAGATACAGAGAGTAGATTGGTGGTTGCCAGGGAGAGGGTAGGGAAAAGTTGGTCAGTGGTCCAAACTTTCAGCTATAAAATGAATAAGTTCTGGGGAATCTAATGTACAGCATTATAATTATAGTTTACCATGCAATAGCAACAACTTTATTGGGTACTTAAGAGTCCCTTGTACTGCAAGGAGATCCAACCAGTCCATTCTAAAGGAGATCAATCCTGGGTGTTCATTGGAAGGACTGATGCTAAAGCTGAAACTCCAATACTTTGGCCACCTCATGCAACGAGTTGACTCACTGGAAAAGACTCTGATGCTAGGAAAGGTTGGGAGAAGGAGGAGAAGAGGACGACAGAGAATGAGATGGCTGGATTGTATCACCGACTCTGTGGACATGAGTTTGAGTGAACTCCGGGAGTTGGTGATGGACAGGGAGGCCTGGCGTGCTGTGATTCATGGGGTAGCAAAGAGTCGGACACGACTGAGCGACTGAGCGACTGAACTGAACTGAACTGAACTGAAAAGTTGCTAAGACAGTAGATCTTAAAAGTTCTCACCACCTCCCAAAAATGACAACTAAGTGAGATGATATATATGTTGCTGCTGCTGCTGCTAAGTCGCTTCAGTCGTGTCCGACTCTGTGCGACCCCATAGAGGGCAGCCCGCCAGGCTCCCCCGTGCCTGGGAGTCTCCAGGCAAGAACTCTGGAGTGGGCTGCCATTTCCTTCTCCAATGCATGAAAGTGAAAAGTGAAAGTGAAGTCCCTCAGTCGTGTCCAACTCTTAGCGACCCCATGTACTGCAGCCTACCAGACTGCTCCATCCATGGGATTTTCCAGGCAAGAGTACTGGAGTGGGGTGCCATTGCATTCTCCGATATATATGTTAACTAATTTTATTGTGATAATCATTTATTAAATATTCGTGTATATCAAATCATCACCTTGTACACTTTAAACTTACACAATGTTACATGAAAAAATTTTAATTTTACTTCATGAGATTAAGTGAAGATAATGTCATAGATAACATATCTGGATTAACAAATCTTTGTTCTTCATGGGATGAGGAATTTACACTTCATTTTGGAAATAAAATCGCAGTTCCATAAGACAGTTTTATATTTGGACTCCTAATTATTAATTTCAATATTTCTTCAATTGAATTCCCTCTGTTCAGTCATTAAGAGTAATGATTCCTCTCCCCACGTAATCTCTAAATCATTTAAATTAATTCTTTGGAGAAAAAAATCTTCCATAAAAGTGATAAGGGTCCCCCATACATGAAACTATAAAGGACTTTCTAACTAGGGGTAAAGCATGCACACACATTTGAAACCACTTTATATTAGTGTTCTAATTATCTTGGCTACTAACCACACTGACCCAAATAATCTATAAATATAGTGTAGACAGACAAGCATTATATTTAATTTAAAGCATAGTTTAAAGTAATCTATTGAGGGAAAAAAGGAAGTCTAGAATCTGGACAGGTTAGCATTATCTTCAAGTCATCAAACTAGGAAACAACAAAAAGTTAAAGAAAACTTTATTGAGGGCAATTTGTACCTTTCTCTCCAATTCCAGGAAAAAGATCCTTCATCAACTTTGGTTTAGCATCTGAAAAATGGCTTTTGACTTATCTTGTAAATTTCAATGATATGGGCCATCTGCTCTATGAGATAGCACCAAGGTGGTGATTTATTCCAGTGCCTTTATCATATGAATAAAACAAACTCAGATTTGCATCAAAAAGCAAAACCAAAATTAATTATACAGTGAGATGAATAAAAACACAAATTTTCCAACATCTTAATGAAGTAGAGGTAGGCCTCCACTGATTACATTTCAAATCAGATTCAAGTCAGATTAACTAGGGTTTTTATAACTGACACGAAATTAAAACAAAAAGGTAAAAAAAGTTCTAATGAGATTCTCCAACAGAATAAAGTATCTGTCAATATATGCCAGAATCACTAAGTTAAAACTGGATGCAAATAGTCAAATAAAAATCAAGTCATTTTAAAAGTACCAAATAATCTGGGAATAAGCTGAAAACTCTGATCAAAACATTGGGTGCCACTCTGAAAAGGAAATAGGGAGAGAGAGAAAAGAAAGAAAGAAAAAGAACTTTAACTGAAAGGAGAGATTGTTTTATATTTTTCTGAACATCCAAGGAAATTACGGTTTTGTTTCTTTAACTTGAAATGCTTCATATTGTCAGATTCTCCAACTATCTGCAAATTTAATACAATCAAGTCACAAGAAATACATGTTTGGAAATTTCTCCTAAATTTTGGAAGTCAACAGACTAAATGAAGTAAATTTAGTCCCTTCATCCTGTCTTTTCTCCCTGTTTATCTCTAGTACTAACTCTGTTTCTCCAGATCAAAGAAACAAGTATCTCCAGGAACACGAAGGTGAATTATTGATCCAGTGCTAACCTCATAAAGGGAGTCTCTAGGTAGTTTCTAGACCATCTAATTAAAAAATCACTTTTGGTTGAAGTTCAATTACCTCAGACTTTCAAGATTTAATATATTTTCTTTAGTATAAGAAGATGATGGCTGATACATTAAGAGGTCATCGGTTTTTGAGTTGCAGATGGATATACACACCTAAGTTGTTTTCATGAAATATTACTTAATTTGGGGAAATGGCAATCTCAGTAGTATATTAACCAGGCCTTGTGAACAACAATGTTCTCAGCATCTTAGTTTTCTTCAGTTAAAATAATACCTAATTTCTAAACTTTGTTCACATTCAGATTTAGAAGATGGAATGGTGCTGAACTCACAGTAAATATTTATACATATTTCCTTAATTTCAATATCTTTGTCTCTTTGTTACTTTATTAATCTTGTACAAAGCTGGAAAAAGAATACATTCTCTTTAAAAATAGATAAGCAGGTTTGAGAGAAAAGTTTAAGACTAGTCTTTAGCTCTTTTAGATTTTAGAACAAAAACTAGCCTAAACAAGAGGCCATGGAATTATTATTATTTGCGGTCGTTGCTGTTTTTCTTAAGGGGGGGTAATCACGGCTGAGACCCAAAACTAAAAACCAAAGTCACTAATGGCCCCACAGTCAGAGTTCAAATTCTGCCAACAGTTTGCCTAATTTACTGAGCAATGCCTGCTCAGAATGGCCCCAACAACAACCACCATTGTACAGTCAATAAAGATGAAGACATGAACTTGTCGCTGAAACTTGTCATTAGAATAAAGTGCTTGTGGAGAAATTCTTCACCTTCTTCCACCACAGGGACTGAGCATCAACTGCGAAAACAGTGATGCAGCCAAGAAGAGGAAACTGGCATCTTATTCTCTGGCTACACGTCGCCTAGCCAGGGTATTTGCCAGTCATCTCTGTGTTAGAATCTGAGACTCGATGGGGATGACAGGACAATGTGAGTACTCTGAGAAAGACTGAGCCATACTAAGTAGCTGGGTTTGAGGATTCGTGCCAACATTTCACTCAAGACATTCCTTTAGATAAAGGATTCCGGCACCAAGATGATAGTGGTGTGTAGGGAGAGGTAAAATAAGAGCAGCAGAATATGCCGAGGTGGAGGGGGGCACAGAGAAGGTCAGACAGAAGGTCCTCCTCCCCAGGTGGCCTCTGGAGAGTCCATACACATGTCCCAGTGCGAGAACCAGCTTTTAGGTTCCTTCTACCCATGTGCCCCAAAGCCCAAACAATCCCACTGAGACAGGAGAAGAGCTATAACCAGCCCACGGGAAGACTGCATCCTTCTTGGTTAATTAAGACGTTTTCCATTTGCCTCCTCCCTACACTGCCCTCAAACACACTGAAGGAGCAGAGCTATCACCACAAAGGGGAGAAAGGGAACGTAAGAAAGAGCAAATGAAATCGCCCTTCCCCCAGACATATAACCTGACAATAGTCACAGACAGGTCTCACTGCACTCGAAAGAAGAGGTATTTCTACAGTGGAATATCACACATGAATCTTGAAATGCATGTGTAGCTGTAAAGGATCAAAAATAGGACAAAAAGTTAGGACAGTCTTAAAGAACAAGAATAAAAAAGAACTGTGGTACCCATCTCACACTGTGCACAAAGATTAATTTGAGATGGATTAGAAACATAAATGTGAAATGCTAAACAATAAATCTTCTAGAATTAGATTGCTTGTCAAGGTGCCTTGCAGGGCTGCAGCAAACTCAAATGCCATCAGATATTTTACATTGGTGAGAGAAACAGTAATACAAACTTCTGCCAGACCCTTCACCAACTACTGACTCAAGGTACTCACATTCTCAGTATTACATTGGGCTACATTTTATTCCACCATACCTTTGCAAAACCAGGTGCTCAGTGGTAGCTATTGGGACTTCCCTGGTGGTCCAATGGCTAAGACTCTGTGTTCCCAATGCAGGGGAGCTAGGTTCAATCCCTGGTCAGGGAACTAGATCCCACATGCTGCAGCTAAGAGTTTGCATGCCACAACTAAGACTCAGCATAGCCGAATAAATAAATAATATATAAAAAAAGAACAACAACAAACATAAGTCCTGTGTGAAAATTAACATGGACAAAGTATGAAGGTTTTGGTGTCCAATAAGTTTCCAAGATCTGAGGAGTGCTGAACGGTAATAGGCGTACACCCCACTAGTAAAGAATTAGGGTATTGAAGAATAAAATAGAAATACTATTTTTCTTTTAGTTAATTTATATCATTGCTTCAAACATACACTATGATTTAGGACATGGGCTTCCCAGGTGGTGTGGTGGTCAAGAATCCACCTGCCAATGCAAGAGACACAGGAGATGCAGGTTTAATATCTGGGTCAGGGAAGATCCCCTGGGGAAGGAAATGGCAACCCACTCCAGTATTCTTGCCTGAGGAACCCCATGGACAGAAGAGCCTGGCAGGCTGCAGTCCACAGGATCATAAAGAGTCAGATACCACTGAGCAACTGAGCACACCACACACACACACATGTGATTTGGAACATAAATCTTTATTGTTTGGTGCATGAATGCTCAGTCAGTAAGTCATGTCTGACTCTTTGCGACCCTATGGACAGCAGCCTGCCAGGCTCCTCTGTCCATGAGATTTCCCATGCAAGACTGGGTTGTCATTTCCTCCTACAGGGGATCTTCCCAACCCAGGGATCGAACCTGTGTCTCCTATGTCTCCTGCATTGGCAGGAGGGTTCTTTACCAATGAACCACCTGGGAAGCTCTAAGTTGTTTGGACCTACCTTTTTAATAAACAGAATTGTTAGGTGTTTCTTTTGGCCTAGGAGCTCTCTGAAAAAATTACAAACATATTAAAGGTTTGATAAACTAAGAAAGTTTGGGAAAATCTGTTATAGAAGAAAACATAGGGGGAAATATTCACGCCCTTGTGTTAGTCACTCAGTTGTGTCCGACTCTTTGCAATCCCATGAACTATAGCCCGCCAGGCTTCTCTGTCCATGGAATTCTCCAGGCAAGATTATTCAACATGGCACAGTTCATAGAAGTTATTTATAGACAAATATTCCATACTTAGATCCCTCATTATTTGATATTCTTTGAAACACAGGTCAATAAGCACAGTATAGCATGGTGCCCAAAGTATGGGTTCTTGGGTTCTAACTGCCAACTTATTATCTCTGTAACCCTGATAAGTTACCTAGTTTCTCTTTAAAACCAAGATGTCATCTGTCATACTGTTGCTGCTGCTAAGTCACTTCAGTCGTGTCCGACTCTGTGTGACCCCATAGACGGAAGCCCACCAGGCTCCCCCGTCCCTGGGATTCTCATCATACTGGATTGTTGAAAAAAAAAATTTTTTTTAAATTAAAGGGGATAATGTGTGTCTGTCTGACAGTCAGCACTAAATAAACAATATATTTTATCATTATTTTTGTTTCTCTTCCACAAATCCCTGATAAACTTGACAATACTTTTGTATCCATTTATGAAATGTAGCAGTATCACAATTTTGTTTATTCTGAATGAGATAGCTTTAAAATAAGAAACCAGATGGAAGTTGGGAAGAAAAAAGGGAAGTAGCATTGAATGGATGAGGACGAACAAAAAAGAGTAAAGATATCTGGAACACAGCTTTGAAAAAGGCAAAATTATGTGGGAGCATGATAATCCTATTTCTTAAAACAGCACATCAGTATCTGTGTGCAGGAGGGTCAGAAGGGTATTACAATGGAACTCAAGCAATACAACCTTATCTATTTGAGACAATGGTAGAGAAATAGCTACTCAATTGGACCAACATTATTCATCTCAAAAGTCCTAGTTATTTTATGTCTCTGAAGCCAAGACGGTGCCAGACAAGTAAAGAGGGCAGAAGTCATCATCTCAGAATTATGGAATCACTATGGCGATGAATAGCCGACTAGAGAGGAAAAATTTAACTCGGTGTACATCATGTCTGTATCAAAGTAAAATTAATTCCAGTCACGTTTCTGAAACTACATAAGGAGAGTCTGAAAATTCTCTAGTGATTGTTGGATAATAAATGGAAGTCAATCATACTGTACCCATTAATTTAATATGTGTGAAATGTTTTCACAATCACTCTGCTACTTTATTGGTTTTCATAACTGAAAAATTACTCATAGTTTCACTCAAGACCTTAGGCTCTCAACCATGTTTTGTGCTCATACTGTTTTAAGTTTCTCTATTGGGAATTCTTTCACCATATGATTATTTCTAAATGTTGATTCTCAAGAAAAGAGACATAATACTATAGCAAAATATTATCTTGAGCCAATACCTGCAACCCTAAGATTTCTAAGTCTACCCAAAGGTCTGCAAAGGTTTTAATTCCCTATTTTTTGTGTTGAAATAATGAACTTGATTATCCTTTTTCTTTTAACTTGTTCATCAGCAAGACTTAATTTTTTTTCCAAAGATGAGCTGGTTTTCAAGGCCAAAATCCCAAGTGTCTGTCAGCCTTAGGTGACATAAACATTTTAGAGAGGCTTTCTTCATTGTTTGAAGTAGAATTTTATGAGAAGTAATGATGAATACAATTGACTCTTACTGATGGGCAGTGAAAACATTGCCCTTTCAAATTTCCCCTCTTGGTACCTCTAAACCTGGCCCCTGGTCATATTCAGCCCTTAAGATCATATCCAGTTGGAATTGACCTCTAAGGCAAAAAATGGAGAAATTAAAAGGTAAAAGATCTAGGAGACATTTGACACATCCCTCATGGACCCTAAAATAAAATTAAATAAAAAAAAACAAAAACAAAGAAACCTAAGAGAACCGGCTCCCTGGGAAAGAATGTGAAGGGTGTTTGACATTGCCCAGGATGGCACAGCTGAGATGAATACACTTGCTGTTCTGAAACAGGCAACGTGGGACTGCAACCCCAGCTGTGATAATAGGGGCCCACTGACCCGTGACTCCCTCTTGACTAAATTGCAGGCCTTGAATCTAATCATTATGTTAACAAGAGGTGTTGAGACCCTGAAAGGAAGGCAAGTCTGGAAAAGAGACACAGCAATATGCTCAAGTCAAGCTCTAACCTAAAATCCACAAATACGTGTCATCCCACCTGCTATTTGTTTCTGCGATAGCCGTCATCCAGTGATCTAGGGATGATAAAGAGAGGCAGCAGCTTTTACAAGAACTAATAACGTGTGGTGTGAAATTGTGTGTGTTGCTGAAAGGCCATACTCCCGTGTCGCATTACTTCCATCTCTTTAGGAGGTACTCCGTGAACTTCAACACAAACCTGAGAAACACACCGGTTCAGCAAGCTCACAGCAGGCGGCTTTCTACTCTTTTCTACTTGAAACAGGAAAAATGATTCTGATGCATTCCTTAAATCTTGAGCAATATCACACACTGAGAACTATGACCTACTAAATACAATGTATTCTCCTAGAAGCAGGCCCTAGGTCTATTAAATGTGCTCAGGAAAATCTCTTGCTTTGTCAGTGTCCCCAGAGGGTCTCAAGAACTTACCAGGAAGAGCAGCTCCCTCTGGGACGTGAAACTGGGAGACTGAAAAACTGGGAAACAGCAGACAGAGAAAACTTCTGCTCTGCACTTTTTTGCACCATATGGATACTTTTCCACATGTGTAGATTACCTTGTATTAGGCCAGAGTCTGCTGATTAGAATACCTTCAGTTCAGTTCAGGTCAGTCACTCAGTCGTGTCCAACTCTTTGCGACCCCATGAACTGCAGCATGCCAGGCCACCCTGTCCATCACCAACTCCCAGAGTCCGCCCAAACCCATGTCTATTGAGTCGGTGATGCCATCCAACCATCTCATCCTCTGTCATCCCCTTCTCCTCCTGCCCTCAATCTTTCCCAGCAGAGGGTCTTTTCAAATGAGTCAGCTCTTGGCATCAGGTGGCCAAAGTATTGGAGTTTCAGCTTCAACATCAATCCTTCCAGTGAACACCCAGGACTGATCTCATTTAGGATGGACTGGTTGGATCTCCTTGCAGTCCAAGGGACTCTCAAGAGTCTTCTCCAACACCATAGTTCAAAAGCATCAATTTAGCGTTCAGCCTTCTTTATAGTCCAACTCTCACATCCATACATGACCACTGGAAAAACCATAACCTTGACTAGGTGGACCTTTGTTGGCAAAGTAATGTCTCTGCTTTTTAATATGCTGTCTAGGTTGGTCATAACTTTCCTTCCAAAGAGTAATCGTCTTTTAATTTCATGGCTGAAGTCACCATACGCAGTGATTTTGGAACCCAGAAATATAAACTCAGCCATTGTTTCCACTATTTACCCATATTTGCTATGAAGTGATGGGACCAGATGCCATGATCTTAGTTTTCTGAATGTTGAGCTTCAAGCCAACATTTTCACTCTCCTCTTTCACTTTCATCAAGAGACTCTTTAGTTCTTCTTCACTTTCTGCCATAAGGGTGGTGTCATCTGCATATCTGAGGTTATTGATATTTCTCCCGGCAATCTTGATTCCAGCTTGTGCTTCCTCCAGCCCAGCGTTCCTCATGATGTACTCTGCATATAAGTTAAATAAGCTGGGTGACAATATACAGCCTTGATGTACTCCTTTTCCTATTTGGAACCAGTCTGTTTTTCCATGTCCAGTTCTAACTGTTGCTTCCTGACCTGCATACAGGTTTCTCAAGAGGCAGGTCAGGTGGTCTGGGATTCCCATCTCTTGAAGAATGTTCCACAGTTTATTGTGATCCACACAGTCAAAAGCTTTGGCATAGTCAATGAAGCAGAAATAGATGTTTTTCTGGAACTCTCTTGCTTTTTCGATGACCCAGTGGATGTTGGCAATTTGATCTCTGGTTCCTCTGCCTTTTCTAAAACTTGCTTGAACATCTGGAAGTTCATGTTTCACATATTGCTGAAGCCTGGCTTGGAGAATTTTAATCATTACTTTACTATCGTGTGAGAGGAGTGCAATTGTGCGGTAGTTTGAGGATTCTTTGGCATTGCCTTTCTTTGGGATTGGAATGAAAACTGACCTTTTCCAGTCCTGTGGCCACTGCTGAGTTTTCCAAATTTGCTGGCATATTGAGTGCAGCACTTTCACAGCATCATCTTTCAGGATTTGAAATGGCTCAACTGGAATCCCATCACCTCCACTAGCTTTGTTTGTAGTGATGCTTCCTATGGCCCACTTGACTTCACATTCCAGGATGTCTGGCTCTAGGTGAGCGATCACACCATTGTGATTATCTGGGTTGTGAAGATCTTTTTTGTACAGTTCTTCTGTGTATTCTTGCCACCTCTTCTTAATATCTTCTGCTTCTGTTAGGTCCCTAACATTTCTGTCCTTTATTGAGCCCATCTTTACATGAAATTTTCCCTTGGTATCTCTAATTTTCTTGAAGATATCTCTAGTCTTTCCCGTTCTATTGTTTTCCTCTATTTCTTTGCATTGATTGCTGAGGAAGGCTTTCTTATCTCTCCTTGCTATACTTTGGGACTCTGCATTCAAATGGATATATCTTTTCTTCCTTTGCTTTTCGCTTCCCTTCTTTTCACAGCTATTTGTAAGGCCTCCTTGGACAGCCATTTTGCTTTTTTCCATTTCATTTTCTTGGGGATGGTCTTGATTCCTGTCTCCTGTACAATGTCACGTACCTCCATCCATAGTTCATCAGGCACTCTATCAGATCTAGTCCCTTAAATCTATTTCTCACTCCTACTGTATAGTCATAAGTGACTTGATTTAGGTCATACCTGAATGGTCTAGTGGTTTTCTCCAGTCTTCAATTTGGCAGTAAGGAGTTCATGATCTGAGCCACAGTCAACTCCTGGTCTTGTTTTTGCTGACTGTATAGAGCTTCTCCATCTTTGACTGCAAAGAATATAATCAATCTGATTTCAGTGTCGACCATCTGGTGATGTCCACGTGTAGAGTCTTGTCTTGTGTTGTTGGAAGAGGGTGTTTGCTATGACAAGTGCGTTCTCTTGGCAAAACTCTATTAGCCTTTGCCCTGCTTCATTCTGTATACTCCAAGGCCAAAATGGCCTTTTACTCCAGGTGTTTCTTGACTTCCTACTTTTGCATTCCAGTCCCCTACAATGAAAAGGACATGTTTTTTGAGTGTTAGTTCTAGAAGGTGTTGTAGGTCTTCATAGAACTGTTCAGCTTCTTCAGCATTACTGGTCGGGGCATAGAGTTGGATTACCATGATATTGAATGGTTTGTCTTGGAAACGAACAGAGATCATTCTGTCGTTTTTGAGATTGCATGCAAGTACTGGATATTGTACTCTTTTGTTCACTATGATGACTACTCCATTTCTTCTAGGGGATTCCTGCCCACAGTAGTAGATATAATGGTCATCTGAGTTAAATTCACCCATTCCAGTCCATCTTAGTTCACTGATTCCTAGAATGTCGATATTTGCTCTTGTCATATCCTGTTTGACCACTTCCAATTTGCCTTGATTCGTGGACCTGACATTACCTTACATATATTACATATTCTGTAGGAGCCTGGTAGGCTGCAGTCCATGGGGTCGCTAAGGGTCGGACACAACTGAACAACTTCACTTTCATTTTTCACTTTCACACATTGGAGAAGAAAATGGCAACATACTCCAGTGTTCTTGCCTGGAGAATCCCAGGGACGGGGGAGCCTGGTGGGCTTCCATCTATAGAGTCGCACAGAGTCGGACACAACTGAAGTGACTTAGCAGCAGCAGCAGCAGGGTTAGAAATCTTTTCACATATATCAGTTCTCCCATTTGAGACTTTGTGAGTTGCAAGAGTTTGTACTCTAGGTCATTGTAACAATAGGGATACTTTTTAATTGATTTTTTAAAATTGGAACATAATTGCTTTACAAGGTTGTGTTGGTTTCTGCCAATGTGAATCAGTCGTTATATATACATACATACATATATATATAGTAATGTAAAATACATATATACATATCCCTTCTCTCTCGAGTCTCCCTCCCACCCCACTCTCCATCCCACCCCCTAGGTCAGCACAGAGCTGGGCTCTCAATGGGGAGATTTAAAACAAACATTTTTATAGATTTCCAATAAGTAAATATATAAGTCAGACTAAAATGCAAGGTTTCAGACACTATTCCAATCCTTATTCTATGACACCATATGACCTTCAAGGAAGGGTGGGGTGGGGAATGAGAAGAGAAAGTCAAATGATTTCCCTCAGAGAAAGGTAGTCAGGATCATCAAATATCAATAAACCAACCAAGGTGATACCCCTAAGGCTACTTCAAAATCTATTTCAAAGTCCATAAATTATTAGGTAATAAAATACTTCTTCCCCTTATATTTCAGTTCAGTTCAGTTCAGTCGCTCAGTCGTGTCCGACTCTCCGCGACCCCATGAATCACAGCACGCCAGGCCTCCCTGTCCATCACCAACTCCCGGAATTCACTCAAACCCATGTCCACAGAGTCGGTGATGCCATCCAGCCATCTCATTCTCCGTCGTCCCCTTCTCCTCCCGCCCCCAACCTTTCCCAGCATCAGAGTCTTTTCCAGTGAGTCAACTCGTCGCATGAGGTGGCCAAAGTATTGCAGTTTCAGCTTTAGCATCAGTCCCTCCAATGAACATCCAGGATTGATCTCCTCTAGAATGGACTGGTTGGATCTCCTTGCAGTATAAGGGACTCTCAAGAGTCTTCTCCAACACCACAGTTCAAAAGCATCGATTCTTCGGCGGTCAGCCTTCTTCACAGTCCAACTCTCACATCCATACATGACCACGGGAAAAACCATTGCCTTGACTAGACGGACCTTGGTTGGCAAAGTAATGTCTCTGCTTTTTAATATACTATCAAGGTTGGTCATAACTTTCCTTCCAAGGAGCAAGCGTCTTTTAATTTCATGGCTGCAATCAGCATCTGCAGTGATTTTGGAGCCCAAAAAAACAAAGTCTGACACTGTTTCCACTGTTTCCCCTTATATTTAGTTCAGCATAATAAGCACAAATAACAATATACATTTTAATTGTCTGAGAATAACTAGGAAGAAATTTCCCTCCTATCATTCAAGGACCAAATAATTTTCCTAAAGTGCAAACTAATCTGAAAACTTTCTGGAAAAATTTCCTTATACTTAAATAATTTTAAAAATATATTTTGAAAATGATGACCTCTAAGCATCAGTTATTAACAAAGCCTGATATCCTCTTTAGTTATTGTCATGGTTAAGGAAGCAACACTAACACAAAAGCTACAAATACAAAAGATAATAACTAAAGACATATAAGTGCTGGTCTACATAGTAAAGAGGAACGGCCATGAGTGAGGATTATATAAGCATCCCAGAAACACTGACCACATGAAGCCCAAATGCCCTGATTATCAGGCCTCAAGATACAATAACCTGATTTCCTTCCATTTCTTTCTCCAGTCCTTCAGTGTAATTTATATGGCTTATTAACACTGATGGTTTTAACCCTAGGAGTAAGACTCAGATTCTAGTTTCAGTTCTAGTTCTTATATTGAAGCGCTTACTATAGACTTGAGATCAAGCCAAGTGCTAAACAGTCTTACAACTTCACGCCTTGTTTAAAGCCAGCTGTGGGAAAAGACTCCAGGGGGAGCAGGTCAAACCTACCTGTGCAGTTAGAGAAACCACTCAAGACAAAAGCCAGGGCAGAAATGTGTTTAGGTGTACCACACACACCTGAACTTGATTTTAAACAACTATCTTCTATCCCTTAATAAGCTTCTCTACAGTCCCACTCAGAGAAGGCAATGGCAAGCCACTCCAGTACTCTTGCCTAGAAAATCCCATGGATGGAGGAGCCTGGTAGGCTGCAGTCGGTGGGGATGCTAAGGGTCGGACACGACTGAGCGACTTCACTTTCACTTTTCACTTTCACACGTTAGAGAAGGAAATGGCAGCCCGCTCCAGTGTTCTTGCCTGGAGAATCCCAGGGACAGGGGGGCCTGATGGGCTTCCGTCTATGGGGTCACACAGAGTCGGACACGACTGAAGTGATTTAGCAGCAGCAGCAGCACAGTCCCACTAGGAGAATTTAGTGCCAGGAAACCCACCACACTTGGGCATTCTGAGAGGAGGACTTTCTGTCTTGTTCACTGTTACATCCTTAGCAACCAACCTAGGACTTTATACATTAGAGACATACAGTGTTTCTTGAGTAAATGTTCTTGGCTGAAATTAACATTTGAGGTAAGAATTAAAGACTCTGCCTGCCACGCAGGAGACTCGGGTTCAATTTCAATTGGGAAGATCCCCTGGAGAAGGAAATGGCAACCCACTCCAGCATTCTTGCCTGGAAAATTCCAGGGACAGAGGAACCTGGCAGGCTACGGTCCATGGGGTCACAAAGAGTCAGACATGACTGAGTGACTAATATTTTTCACTTATTTGGTGGTGGCTTAGTTGCTAAGTTATGTCCAACTCTTTCAACCCATGGACTGTAGCCCGCCAGGCTACTCTGTCCATGGGATTCCCAGGCAAGAATACTGGAGTGGGTTGCCATTTCCTTCTCCAGGGGATTGTTCCAACCAGGGATTGAAACCAGGTCTCCTGCATTGCAAGCAGATTTGTTACCACATCTACGAGCTACGAGGGAAGCCCTGGTTCACTTATTTAAAGGGAACCAAATATATACACTTGATATATTTTAAATTGTTGAGATACAGAATGGGTAAAATAATGATATTTTACAATTGAATGGGTGTCATAAATTTTTTGTATATAATAACTGATTTTGCCCTTATCACAGACAAATCATATATGATTTGTCTCCCAAAACTGGTCGCCCTCAAAATGTCATCCCAGACATGAAAACAAACTATTTAACTTCATATTTGGCTTTTCCCCTCAAACTGCCTGGCCTTTCCACTAAAAATAGTTCAGTGTTGAATACTATAGTCATTTAATCTGAATATTACTTTGAAATGCCGTGGTTTTTAAAAATGGTATCTAGACTTTCTTTATCATGTCAGTAATGATTAACATCCTGAAGAAGTTGAGTGAAAAAAGGCTAAGGAAAGGGTTATTGTTTGTAACATACTAATAGGTTTTTAAAACCACCATAGACTATGAAGATGATAAAATACTAAATGTTTGGAAGCATGCTTATCTTTATACCAAATATTGGAGGGGCACATTTGAATGTAAGAGCTGTCCCCGACATTCTAGCACCTACAAGAGGGGGACTCTCTTGTAACTCACCTGTCTGAACCATATAAGCCGCTGCATGAAAACCAGTCATTCCCTTCACTCCCTTTAAATCATCCAAGAGAATACACCAAACTCAACCATCGGTACTTATTTCACACTGGACATTGCGGGAATGAACATACAAGGAACTAAGGGGCCTTGCTTCCTAGGAGTCTCCTATCAGGGCATGTAACATAAGATAAATCATAGCGAAGGATTTCTCCAAGGTTTCCTGCTGAGAGAAACATGACCTTTTCAAGTGTAAACTGATGGATTGAACAGGGGAAGCAATATGTAGATTTTTTAAAAAAACAAGGCTGACAAAAAACCAATGACCGATCTCCCGAAGTTAGCCAGAATACCTCACACATGTCCTTCGTCATGAAGCAAAAGGGAAAGTTTACACCTGTCCAAAACACACGAACTTCTTAACCAAGAAATGAAGTTAAAACCAAGCTTACTCTCAGGAAATGTTATGTGGGCCAGTTCCTACTTGTCGCTTCAGAAGTCCTCAGGGTTCCCAGAAAAGTCGGTGGCCAGGTGTTGGCCGCACACAGCTTGTCTGCTCCAGCCGGGGCCTCCAGACTGGCTGTAGACTAGTAAGGCGTCTTTCAAGTCCATGTGAAGGGAAAGTGCAAATCCCTTTAGACAGCTCTCCGTGGTGTGAATTTATGCAGCCTCGTGTAGACTATGACTTTTATAATAGTCACTTAGCTTCATGCATACATCCCAGATTTCATTTGATGCTGGCCCTGAAAGAGCCTGGTACTTGGAAAGAAATGGTCCAAATTCTTTAGTCATCGCCTGACTGCAAATTTACTCTCTTATTGTCCAGAGGACAGTCTGAAAACATGAAGAGTTTATTACTCCAAAGAAAATAAACAGTCACCAAGGCCCATCTGCCCTAATTTTTTATTCTTACACAGTTAATGCAATTTTTGGTGGCTTATTTTTTTAACGTCTCCAAGGGATCCAATCCTAGCTTTCTTTCTGCTGCATTCCAATCACACTGGCAATGAGAGCCAGACATTCCAAATAGACCCCAGACAGGAACTGGGGACAGGGGCAGGGGGAGGGGGTGCCAGGCATGGCACTGCTGAGGCATCCTCTCTGCTAGATGTCTGAGCCACGCCATTTCTACTCAGAAATGCCTGTCTCAATGCTCAGGTGCAATGAGGCCACCCAGTGACAAAGTTCCTGCTCTTCTGGGAATCTTGCTGCTACTGCTGCTGCTGCTGCTGCTGCAATAGAAAGAGCACCTGTGGGTGGTCCTCAGTTCTGACTCTGAGAACAGGACCCGGCCTCCACTGCTTTGGATGGACTTGGATCTCCAGGCCCCTGGGGCTTCGTTTTCCCTACACGTGCGCTCACTCTAGATAATGTGCTAGCGTGTGTCCTCAGCTGCTCAGTCGTGTCTGACTCTTTGTGACCCCAATGGACTATAACCCTCCAGGCTCCTCTGTCCATGGGATTCTCCAGGCAAGAATACTGGAGTGGGTTGCCATTTCCTCCTTCAGGAGATCTTCCTGACCCAGGGATGGAACCCACTTCTCCTGCAGCTCCTGGATCGGCAGGGGGGTTCTCTACCACTGAGGCACCTGGGAAGCCCGATCCTCTCTCAGGCCAAGCAGATTCGCCAGGTCCTGGCCTGTTGGCCCTCGGACTCAGTTTGTGCCCCTCTCTCTCTCTTCGCAGGCTTTGCTCTGTATCCCAGCACGTGACTCCTGCCAGCTGTGTTTCTGGGGCTCAGCTGGTTCAGAAGCTGCTTACCTCTGACTGGATTCATCAATTGGGAAACCCAGACAGGAGACTGAGGTGTAAAAGGAAAGGGAATCTAGGGTATTTATCCTCGTGCAGTACCGCCAGCAGCTGCAGGGTATCCTCCACAGTGAACACAACGCGAGAGAAAAAAAAAAAAATCTTGCATTCTGGATCTCCTCTTGGATTGCCAAGAAATCTTCTTCTTTGACACATGAATGCCCAATATATTTGCATTTCTCCCAGTCAGCTTTTAAAGATTCGCCCACAAAGATTTAACATCTGAAGAAAAAAAGGAAAAATATGAAATTCCAAGTCACTGAGAACACTGCGACTAGGCAAGGCAAGAGTCATGAAAGCACCTCCAGCAACCTCCTCCTTTCTAAGGACACTCAGACTCCAGACGGCGCTCTTTAGAAGGTCCAGGAGCCACGGGCATGATCACCCAGCGCATTTCCAGAAAGAACAGACCTCTGAGAGCCAGATCGAGAAACATGCTTTTAAACAAGGCCCAGATGATGCTTCTGAACACTAAAACCCGAGAGTGACTTCACATCTCACTAAAGTCAAAAGCAGCAGACAAGTAAGCAAGGATCAGGTCTTTCTTTTTTCTTTCCACTTTCTGCACCACACTAACTCCTACAGAACAATGTACTGCCTTGGAAAAAGTGGGGGAAAGTATATGTATCTTGGTACAAGCATGAAATATTGTATAGGTCTTCTTTTCACCCATCTTAAAGGGAAAAGAACAAAAAGTAAAAGAAGTAAAATGTGATGCTGGCCCCAAAGAGGGACATCCATGGGGTCTCAAGGAGTCAGACATGACTTAGCAACTGAACAACAACAACAAAATACTAGGAATATTCTTACATGCTCCAAAATCACATGCATATTTAGAGTCATTACTTAGAAATCATTGAAAAAGAAAAACTCATTCTTTTCTAGGACTTCTTTTTAGAAAGGTTAGAGAAAGCTTTCTGTTATTTTTGCTTTCAACTTACACAATTCTAAATCAGATGAAATAGTGTCCTACTTACGGGAGACTTTTATTTTCATGGTGTTCTCCTTTCAATTGTTATAATAAATATAGCTACCTACAATCAGCATGCTTCAAAACTGGATGGAACCATGGCCTGTATTATGCTTCAAAAAAAAATTGGCTTCTGGAAGAAATGTAGTTATTATGAACACAATCCACTCGAATCTAAGGTAGCAGTGACAGGCAGAAGACGGCATATATAGCACCTCTAGAGTAGCCCTGCTAAAGTGGTGTACATTTCAAAATAGAAATCAAATATGCCTCAGAACTGGAGTCTTAATATTTTCTGAGTTATCAAAAAGGCTTTCATCTGACATAGGACCACAGATAAATCAACTTGGGGTTGAATACTGTTTCTGCCATGAAATAGCTATGCAAGCCACCTATTCTTCCTAATCTAATTCTTATTTTCTCATCTTTAAGATGAAGTCTTAAAATTTAAGGATAATTCCAACTTGAAAGTACATCATGCCATGCAACAGAGAGGCAACACATCAACCAGAATCCTGCCCCAAATCATATTTTATCATGTACATTCTGTAAAGTTGCAAATATTAACTCAAATGACCTTCCTGTCATTGACAACAAAATAATTTCAGGTTAATATTTGTACGGTGTGATAAATTAGAGAATACCCAGTCCATGCCATGAAGTTTGGCTGGTGTTAAAGAGGAAGAAGATTTTCCTGGTGGTTCAGCTGGTAAAAAATCCTCCTGCAATGGAGAAGACCTGGGTTCAATCACTGGGTCAGGAAGATCCTACAAAACAGAAGCAGAACTTATGGCCATCCGGGAGAAAAATGAGGGGAAGGGATAATTAGGGTGTCAGGGATGGATGGGTACACACTGCTATATTGAAAATGGATAACCCACAAGGACCTCCTGCAGAGCACGGGGAACTCTGCTCAAGGTGATGTGGCAGCCTGGATGGGAAGGTGTTTGGGGGAAATGGACACATGTGTATGTATGGCTCAGTTGCTCTGTTGTGCACCGGAAGCTATCACAATGCTGTTAATCAGCTATATTCCAATACAAAATAAAAGAATTTAAAAAAAGCTATTGTTTAACTGTTGTTTTATTTGCACTCAGGCTTAATAAATTTTGGAACAAATTAGTCAAAAAAAGAGGACAATTTATGCTTAAGCTTACTATTAAGATAAATACATGTAAGAGCAACTGCACGTCAACAATCACAAAGACACGAATAAGGATGAGATCCTGTCCTTGGCTTATAGTTTATTAAGGGAATTTAAAAGTTGAGAAGACTCTGTTCTGCCCTGTAAACTAAAAGCCACCTAGCAGTTGAGAAATTGGAAACCACAAAGCTTAGGAAGAAAAATGAATGCTTTGAAGCATAAATTTTTCCATTAAATTATGCCAATAAACTTAGAGCCTTGAAAGTTACTAAACTCAAATATTTTTTAAAAAAGGAAGAAAATGCTCTTTGTCTACCTTCAAAATAAAACTGGAAATTGGAAGAACAGAATAACAAGATTTTTTTTAATGCTACAAAGATAAACTGATCAATTTTATGTTCACTGAACATCAATCAGTATGAACTGAATATAAATTTATCAATGTAGGAGATAATGTTTCCAATTTTTCAACTAAAAAAAAAAGAAATATAGGCATGTCTGCAATTAGATCTTCCCTAAGGTTTCCAGTGGAGAAGGAAATGGCAACCCACTCCAATGTTCTTCCCTGGAGAATCCCAGGGACGAGGGAGCCTGGTGGTCTACCGTCTATGGGGTTGCACAGAGTCAGACACGACTGAAGCAACTTAGCAGCAGCAGCAAGGTTTCCAGATGAATACTTGTTCTTCCACTGGTTGAGTAAGAACACCAAAGATGAATTAAGGTTGTTACATTAAATCAAAGTAAGAACAACTCCCAAGATTTAAAAGCCACAGAAAGGTGCTGAGCTCAACTGTTCCTATTTCATACTAGTTATAGTTAGTGGTAGTAGAAGAGCATGTATAATTTAAGGTTGAGTTAAAGTACAGAATGCTATGTTATTGCAGACAAATCAGTATATTATTAGTCCCTACTAAGTCAGGGCATGTACAGAATGGAATAAAGTGAATTTATTGCAGTGACTCTACTGTTCTCTTCATTTCTTTCCTCCCTCCCTAATGCTTTTTATTTTTCTCTTTCTCCCTTTGAATAAAGTCAAGCCTTTGATAGGATTCAATAGACAATGTATGGATTAACTGTCATGATTCTTGGGTTCTAAAACAGTTTTGCCAGTAACTGACAAAGTAACTATCTGATCATTTAATTTCACTCTAAATGATAGCAGCTGAAAAGATTCTTTAAATATCTGTTGATTCTACATTTATAACATACTATTGTCCAATTTTATTTCAAGGAAGGATAAAACAGTAGAGAATAAATATAAATCAAAGTGAAATAAAGAAAGAACCTTAAAAACTGGGGACATAATCCTAGTACTATCTTCAAAAGATTCTTAAGTCTAGGTTTGGTTGTATACAAATTCACTATGTAGGTTCCCCTTATGAGACTTTCTTATCTCATAATGGAAATATTGATTTCACTGTGACCTCTGTCTCTCTTGGCTTTTAGAACTCTGGAGATCAATAATCAGGAAAAGCCACAGAATCACATCATATGAACAGGACTGCTTAAGATCCTTGGATCCAGTGACCTCCCAGTGATGTGGAAGAGGGCGTGCCCTCCGCTATAGCTAAGGGATGAGGCAATTTCTAAGTGCTATTTTCCACCCAAATATCACATTCTTCCCACCTCCTGTCATCACCCTCCCCGTGCCTGTGCAATTTATGCAAACGTCAGCACCCTAAAACAAACCTCTCTTTCCAAGCTTCCATACTTCTCTCTTCAGCCCACGCATGCTGTCTCACTCACCTCGTGCTCAAAACCCTTTTCCTCCTCCTCACACTCCCTAACTCAACAGCCAGCACCAGTTCTTTCCCGAGCTCCAGTCGTCTGCCCTCTTCATGCCTTTTCTCCTCAATAGATACTTACACAGAAGTTACATTGAGAGCTGCGTGTACTAGAAAAAAAAATACCTACATTAGCTGACATTTTAGTAAGGATACACTGGGAATGTGCAGTCAATGAAGGATAGTCTGAAAAGAGGAAGCCATGGAAACTGGTCAGCAGAAATATTCCAGTTTTGGAAAACATGTCAGAAAAGACATCATACATGAGATGGGATTTCTAAAACGGCCAACTCAAATTGTTGGCCATGTTTGGATGAAACACTCCTTTCATAACACCAGGATCTACAGTATCTGAGATATCCATGATCTCTCTTTGTGACCCTTCATTATCGTCATGTCCAGGGAACTTCAAAGAGGCTCTGCTCTGAACTGCATTATCTGCCCTGGTGGTGGTTTAGTCACTAAGCTGTGTCTGACTCTTGCGACACCAGGGACTGCAGTCTGCCAGGTGTCCTCTGTCCATGGGATTCCCAGTCAAGAATACTGCAGTGGGTTGCCATTTCCTTCTCCAGAGGATCTTCCCGACCCAGGGACTGAACCCAGGCTTCCTGCATCTCAGGTGGATTCTTTAATGACAGAGCTCCCAGGGAAGTCCTATCTTCCTAGAAGGTGTGGCAAAGAGCCAACTTCTGAAGTTGTGGGACAGACAGAATTTCCTTCGGTTTGGCGTTGCTTGTTGGGTTTGTCACTGGTTGCGTTTTTTAATACTTTATCACATTTGTAATTGGAAAACATACCCATACTGGTAGCTTCAAAAGGACACCAACTAACTTAGAAGCACATCTGGTTGGCCCACTTCTCAAATCACAATGAGAGTAAAATAGAAAAGACAATATGCCTTACTGTTGCCTGGAGTGATGTAAGCCATTATTCGTAGCAGTAAATCCTTTTTAAGACAGAAATGAAAAATGTAAAATACCTAAAGCATTCTTAACAGCAAGAAAGCTAACAAAATAGTTTTTGTTTCAATACTTATGAACTCTCTCTAATCACAGGAGGAAGCATTACGATCATACAGCAAAATAATCTGGGCAGAAAGCGTACAGTCCAGCTCCTTTGTAAATACTGCAATTAGAGGAAGGTGATGGGAACACTTCTTTGCCTCAAATGTACTAAATCAGTTAATTCTTAATTAGTCACAATCATAATATACACACAAACACACATTTATCTTCTATAATGAGGCTTCTTAAATGAGGTTTTATTTTTTAATCACAGTTTGGTTAATTGAAGAAAGAAACAGTTTTCTCCTATAGGATAAGTGCTCAGAAGCGGAATTTATGTTTTCTGCTAGATGGGTTATTTCCTCAAATGGAACATTCTTGATTAAGGAGCCTAGACACCACAGTTCATGCTGAAGGCAGGAAATTGGGCTTCAGAACATAATGAGAATGGGTTCCTTCTGCAGCTCTTCACATGCTCATTACAAACTTCCTTGAGAGACTAGATTCCTATTGTGGAATTGTCAATGCCTGTTATCATCTTTGTCACAAGCGTGAGGTATTCAAATTTTAATGCCTAATAAGAACCGACATAACATCCTGTACTGTCACTATTTTATACTCTGGACAAGAAACATACTACGGTCTGTCAGAATATCCCACGGGTTACAGAGCTATAAACAGAGGAGGACTGGAATACTAGCCAATCAGATCAGCAGGTAGGACATTTAAAAATCCTAAAGGGAGGAGGGAGGTGGGAGGGGGGTTCAGGAGGGGGAACTTATGTAAACCTGGGGCAAATTCCTATCAATGTATGGCAAAACCAACCAATATAATATTGTAAAATAATTTGCCTCCAATAAAAAATAAATTAATTACCAAAAAAAAATCCACACGTCATTTTGCATGTGGGAGCATGTTGTTCATTGCTAAGTCATGTCTGACTCTTTGCGACCCCATGGACTGCAGCATGCCAGGCCTCACTGTCCGTCACTACCTCCAAGAGTTTGCTCAAGTTTATGTCCATCGAGTCTTGGAACATAATGGCTAATAACATGCTGATAATGTACTTGTAACAAATGAGAGCAATGAACGTTGCACCTCAGGACACATTTATAACCAAAACACATTTTAAATTCTGGAAGAATATCACCCATAACCCCTAGAGTAAGAAGGAGTGACACTGTCTTGATCCTCAGAGCTGAACATAGCCAACAGTACACTAACGGCATAATCTAAGGAAACAAACAAAACCAAAAAACAACCACTTTTTAAAAAAGAAACCAGATGCACCATGTACAACTATTTTCTTCCCAGAGATATGAGTTATTTTTCATCTTAAAGTTCAAAAATTGAGTGCCCCTGGGACTTCCCTGGTGGCCCAGTTGTTGAGAATCTGCCTTTCAATGTAGGGAACATGGGTTCAATCCCTGCTTGGGGAACTAGGATCCCACAACCCACGGGGCAACTAAGCATGAACAGTGCAATGAGAATCAAAACAGATAAAAAAAAAAAAAAATCCATCGGAAGAACAGCAAAAATGGACAAAAAAAAATTTTTTTTTAATTGAGGGCCCAATGCTGACTCCACTAATTAGCTTTTGAGTCTCTATTTCCTCTTCCATGACATGGATAATAGTATCTGCTTTGTATACCTAAGAGGATTTTGGCAAGAATTAAATGAAATGATGTGTCTGCAGACGCTTTGATGAGTACAGGGTTTTACAAACATGACATGATCAATACAATATGAATTATCTTTAAATTAAGCACACACTAAGTCAAGCCGCACTTTTGGAGACTGTTATAAAATTCCTAGCCGAGGCCTCCAATTTCAATTTGTTCACTGGCAGTGTACAAAACCGCAGGGCGGTGAGGGGCAGGTAGCCCACAATAAAAGGCTTGACTCCTTCCTGCAGGCATGTTCAGCTCTGTTCCCAATCCTGCGGAGCACGGGCTGAGAGCCCTTCTTATATTCCCCATGAGTTTCCCTTCAAAGAACCTCTTCTTGGACACGGTTGAAAAATGTGCAGGCTAAGGAAGATAATGCAAATAGGGCAGCATTGTCACTTACCACCCTAGCCAGCACTGGCGTTGGAAAAATGAGAAAGCTTCTGACATACTGAAACTTAGCAGCAGCATTCTCACTGGGGTGAGAACAATATTTTTAATCCTGCCTGGAAAGATCAAATTAAATCAGTGGCGAGCACTGCCTGTCCAGCGCTATGTCACTGACTCTGGATGAGAAGCCTACAGAAGTCTGCAGCGCCTGACTTTGTAACCCATGTCTTTCTATAGAAATTCAGGGAGCAGGAATAAAGCATTCCTATATACAGATTAACCTCAAGACAGTGAGGCGGTGTCAGAGGATGGGTGGGGACCAAAGACACACATTTTGCCTGACTTTTAGGTTTAGCCAGTCATCAAATTTCACAGCTGAGCTTAAGACATGACGCAGTCAAGAGGTTTGACTTTTCTTCTCTCCAGCAAGGCAACACATCTGTATATTTCAGTGCATAAGGCTATGTATTTTAGTGATTGTATACTTAAAGCAGATCCTATCAATCAATAATGTGAAATGATGGCTGTATCCATTAAAAGTTCTTTTTAATGACAATTAAAACTTGAGGGCAGTGGTCTTCAAACTTTAGTGTGCATAAGAAACATCTGGAAAGCGTAAAAAATGCAGATTCTAGGAGTCTGCCTGCAGAGTCTCACTGAACAGATCTAAAATGAAACCCCAGAAATTGCATTTTTTTAACAAGCACCCCAGGTGAAACTTATTCTACAGTCTTTCAATCTTAATGTGATTTTTATAATCCCAATTGCATTTAAATCCTTTGAAAGAAAAGAAGAAAAAAATGGAAGGAGAAGGACAGCCCAAAATGCATCTTGACAGTTTTGTAGACGGTATTACTCTGACTTTTAGAGACTGTAAATCAAAATTTTATGGCATATTAATTCATATATGAATTTTTTTAAATCAAAAAAATGAAAGATGTGTTCCCAGAAAATTATTCAGCTCCCCCAAAGCAAATATCTTTCATATGAGATATTTTAAGGAGCTTAGTTTTATATGTTCAAGTTAATAGTCTTAACCACAGTATTTAATTTAAGCTTAAGGCTTTAAGTTTTTGCATAACTTTGGAAGTATTCAAAACTGAAGTATAAAAGTAATGCTTCTAATTCAAGATGCTCAAACAGCCACAGCATATTCAATAGGCAGTGAAATATTAGGTCAACGTTTCTCCAAATACAAAGCTCAATGCTTGTCCTTACAATATCCACAGTTTTTCTTTTAAAGTCTAAGTCTTCATCTACTAACTTTCCATAATGATAGAATTAAGTATAGCAAATTTAATTAGACCAGTGGTATATAGCATACAGCAATCACTCTTTTCAAACTAACCTTAATAGGTTTCTTCTTTGGAAGAAATACTAAATTCTCCAGTCCTAAACAACTGAAAACCTTGGTCTGGTTTGTCTTTGTCCTTTGTAGCTGAAATTGGGTTCTATTTCCTACAGTCATTAACAGGGCTGGTTTCAAAGGTGTGTGACATGTACAATCACATAGAGCCCAGCACTTGGCTTAATGCTTTACTGTCACTGTCTTGAAATTCTTCATATTTTTTTTAACAAGCTGACTCACTGTTTCATTTGTCCTCATCGTTGTTGTTCAGCCACTAAGCCACGTTCAGCTCTTTAGGACCCCACAAACTGAAGCACTCCTGGCTTCCTTGCCTTTCACTCAAACTTGTGTCCATCGAGTCAGTGATGCCATCCAACCATCTCATCCTCTGTCACCCGCTTCTCCTCCTGCCCTCAGTCTTTCCCAGCATCAGGGTCTTTTTCAATGAGTCAGCTCTTCACATCAAGTGGGCAGAGTATTGGAGCTTTAGCTTCAGCATCAGTCCTCCCAGTGAAGGACTTCCAATGCTTTGAATGAAGCATCAGTTCTTCATTTGTCATGGGCCCAGCAATTACGTATTTATTCCTACTCCTTAATAATATTTAGGTGTAACATTTGGTATTTCTTTCAAGAAACATTACCAGCATTGATATCCTGCTTGGGTGTGCCCACAATCTACAAATGTATTTGTTCACTGTACTATGTGTTGTATTAGTCACTCAGTCATGTCCAACTCTTTGCAACCCCATGGACTGTCGCCTGCCAGGCTCCTCTGTGCATGGGATTCTCCAGGCAAGAATACTAGAATGGGTCACCATTTTCTTCTCCAGGGGATCTTCCCAACCCAGGGATCAAACCTGCACCTCCCCCATTGCAGGCAGATTCTTTACCATCTGAGCCACCAGGGAAGCCCTTCACTGTAATAAAGTTATTACCAACAACTAGACTACAGAAAGGAATAAAGATGCAGTCTCTCTCCACACAGCATTCCAAATGCACTAGTGGGACTAATCATCTATGTTAGATAGCACGCAATAAATATTCCCCATGCATTGTCTTCATGAATAGACAGTCACAACTTCCCATGCATTTATTTATAAACTAACAGAGACACTGCACCTATTATTCTAGATACAAGGAGATTGGCAGTATGTCTAAAAGGCAAGCAATATCAAGTACTTCACATCATGGAAAACAACAGAATTGTTCACTATTTAACTGATGGTGGATGAGTCAGGTAGACAGCTACAGTGGCTCACAAGGTCCAAAGTACTCCTCAATAACACTGGAAGATAATTCGTGATGACATAAATAGTTTCCTCTTCTTCCCCTGATCATGGATACTGGTTTCTCTGTCAACTGGATTCAAGAAAAAAACTGTTCCATATATACATATACCGATAATCTCTGCATAAACTTTGGAAGAAAAAGCACAGATGAAATCTCTCTGGAACCTGTGAAGGCCACAGAATGCAGGTCAGCAACAGTGATTCTTGATGCTTCATTTTAAAAATTAAAAAGTACTGAGCTACAGGGTGGTTATGGATGTGCTTCAAGACATAAATGGCTATTAATGGACCTCACAGGAGTTTATTAGCCTGGGAGTTAAGGGTTGAAGGACACTATACACATACTAGGGCTTCCCAGGTGACACATGTGCTAAAGAACCCACCTGCCAATGCAGGAAACATAAGATATGCGGGTTCAATTCCTGGGTCAGGAAGATCCCTTGGTGGAGGGCATGGCAACCAACTCCAGTATTCTTACCTGGAGAATCCGATGGACAGAGAAGTCTGGCAGTATACAGTCCATAGAGTTGCAGAGTCAGACACAAATGAGGTGACCTGGCATGCATGCACACCCCTAGAGTATTCAGCAGAATACTGATTAGTGCATTCATGCAAGGAAATTACATGACTTAAGAGAAAAGAACGACCCAAAAGAATCTGAGCGGTGGAGAAACAGACATATAGAACAGACATGGACACGTGGGGAGGTGAAGAGGGAGAGAGTGACATGTGTGGAGAGAGTAACATGGAAACTTCCATTATCGTATGTAAATTAGATAGCCAATAGGAATTTGCTGTATGGCTCAGGGAACTCAAACAGGGGCTCTGTGACAATCTAGAGGGGTGGGATCAGAGGAAGATGGGAGGAGGGAGGGGACGTGGGTGTACCTACAGCTGATTCTTGCTGATGTATGGCAGAAAACCACAAAATTCTGTAAAGCAATTATCCTCCAATTAAAAAAACATGATTCAAGGGAAAATCATTGGGAACACTGTCTTTTCCTACCAACTAGAATAGAAAACTCATGACTTATAGATAATTAGGAAACTGAGAGGGTCGTGTCTCAGTAACTGATGTCGATTATCCCTAAACTAAGCATTGCTCTGTTCTCACATAACAAGTCTTGAAAGCATGATCTGAAAAGAATACACTTTTTTTAAACTAACTGTGTCCCAGGACAAAGTTCAAAAGTATTAATAAAATTATTCAGCACCCTAAAAGATCAAATTTACATCTAAAATTCAATCAAAAATCACCAGGTAGGCAAAGAAACACAAAAATCCATCTTATAATGAAGACAAAAATCAAATTAATTGAAACTAACCCAGAAGTTATGTAGATGTTATAATTACTAGGAAAGAACATTGACACAGTTATTATCTTTTCATTCCATATGTTTAAAAAGTTGAGTAGAGCCATGAGAGCTACTTAAAAGGCCAAAATTGAACTTCTAGGCATAAAAAAAGCTGCACTTTTTAAGGTTAAAAAATACACCAGAAGGGAACAACAGCAGATTAGATACTGCAGAAGAAAACAGTAGCAAACCTGAAAGCAGGTCAATAAGAATTATCCACAATGCACAGAGGAACAAAGATAAGGGTGACAGCAGATTTCTCACTGAAAAGTGCAAGTGAGAAGTCTATGGAGCAAAAATCTTGAAAATACTGAAAAATCTTGAAAATAGACTGAAAAAAATCAACCTAAACTCCTCTGTTCGGTAAAAGTATCCTTTACAAATGAAGGTAAATTATAGTTTTCCAGACACATGAAAGCAGAAATAATTCGTTAGCAGCATACCACACTATAAGAAAAGCTACAGATGATTAATCAATGCAAATTGTTATATCAAAGTACTCCTCAAGACCAACTGAATTAATGATTTTACTTTCCTCCTAAATGAAATAATCCCAGTAGGCTGATTTTGGTTTTGTTCTGTTATGTTTTAGTTCATGTGCTTAATTTTACAATTGTGTCTTTTTCATGCTTTCAACTATCAATTCTCATAATTATTGTGTTTTTCTTTAAACAGTCTTAATTTGCTGCTTCTTCTCAGTGGACTCAGAACCTAGATAGGAAAGTGTATTAGAATTGTGAATAAATGAAGCTAAAATAGCCTGATCAGCTTTGTTTTTGTTGAAATTCTCAAGGGAGTCTCAAGAGTCTTCTCCAGAACCACAGTTTGAAAGCATGAATTCTTCGACACTCAGCTTTCTTTATGGTCCAGCTCTCACATCCACATGTGACTACTGGAAAAACCATAGCTTTGCCTAAATGGACCTTTGTCAGCAAAGTGATGTCTCTGCTTTTTAAAATGCTGTCTAGGTTTGTCATAGCTTTTCTTCTGAGGAACAAGCATCTTGTAATTTCGTGGCTACAGTCACTGTCCATAGTGATTTTGGAGCCCAAGAAAATAAAATCATCTGCTTTAAGTCATCAATTTTGTATGATATAACTATTCACTCAGAAGCTTCTTCCTCCAGCTTTATTCCTTTAAAAAAACATAATAGAAAAATAATAAGGAAAACTATTACATATTGAATATCCCCTGTGTGTTAGTCATTATTTTACATCCTTTGCAAATATTATTTTTAATTTTTCCATAGCCTTCAAAACCTTCATAATTGGCTTCTAAAATAGATAAAATTATTAGTGAAGAGGTGGAATGATAAAGTACTTTAGAAGATTAGCTTCAAATCCAGATATTCCAAGATATGCTGGAGACTCAGGTTTGATACCTGGGTCAGGAAAACCCGCTGGAGAAGGAAATGGCAACCCATTTGAGTATTGTCTGGAAAATTCCAGGGACAGAGGAGCCTGGTGGGCTACAGTCCATGGATCACAAAGAGTCAGACACAACTGAGCAACTGAGCACACACACACAAATTCCAAGATAAAATTGCAGCTCTTCACTTCTGGCACTATATTTGTAGAGAAATCACTTAGCCCCACATTCTTCATCTAGTCAATTTCAAAGATCATGCTCTTGCTACTACATTACCTATCCCTGTAGTTACTAGAAGCACAGTATGCATAGGGCATTTGAATATATATGAGAACATATACATGAGAAGAATATATATTTAAAATATAAGTAAATAGATTTCTAGTATATGTTTAAGTATATATGTTTATAATGTAGTTATCTAATGTTCATAAAATAAACAACAACACTAAAATTCATCACCACACATCTATTCTTGCTACTTTGATCTTACTCTACCAAATGAAGGAAATAAAAATTTCAAGCACATACTCTCAGATATCTCAGGGATAACTAGATTGACTACCTACCTCTAATAATCTCCCAAGAATAGCAAGTGCCATAGTTTCCTTAAGGGAACCCAAAGTCTGCCAAGAAAATCGGAAAGGAAAATTGGGCCCTGTAGCATGATAGATGGGTTAGATTCAGCCTGTCACTGCACGGTATGCTGCCAGAATAATTTGCAAGGACAGTGACTTAGCAATCAACCATAACTCAAGAAACACAACCAGCAGTCACACAGCTGAAATAACCCCTATTTAGGTCTGATCCTCAAGACAGTGAAGGTTGCACTGCTCACTGTTGAAGGCACATTAATTCTCTCAATGTTCATTCAGCATTTTACTGGCAGCAATTTGTAGAAATGTCACTTCATTTATGCTTTTCAGATATGTATTGAATTTAGAGATGGCTTCTTTTCCAAATGATCAATGAACTCCAACTGTAAGGGTCTCTGAGTCAGAATAGGAAGCCTCATGTACCCAGGTAGATCTAACCTTTCCTTTGATTTCACTTGGACCTCAGATTAATGTTTCATCACTGACACTGCTGCTCATGACTAATTTATACTCTGTGGGATTATTATGACATTCCACTCGGGGTAGCATCTCTGAAATTTAAAGAATGAAGAGTGGTGAATTATCTGTGAATATGGGCCAGAATTAATCATTTCAAAGCAGAATGGGAATATATGTAATAGACTGCAGGCCAGGGGCCAAGTCAACACCAGAGGCCATCTCCTCGCACTTGGTATAGTGACCAGTCAATCATCTGGCACTTTATTCTCATCATCCTGCCTGCACCCCACTTTCTCTCTTTCTCTGACTTTCTGTCTCTCTATTCAACTGTCCTCATTTATTCCTCTTTTTCTTATCTTTTCTCTTTTTCTCCATTTCCTTTGCCCCATTTCTCTTTTCTTTTCCTTCATCCTTTACACCACCCATTATACAATATAAAATTCAAGTCTAGTTGTTATACCCATTGAATTATGTTTTACAGTCCTACTCTACTAAAATTGGACAGTTTTTCATTGATTTTTGCCCAAGCTGAGCCAAAAACAAGCCTTGTATTAGGGATTCACAAATCTGAAATTCACTTTTGAATTATCTATGTTTTGTAATAGCATGAAAGAATGTTTTCCTTTTCTTCTGAGAAGCTGATTAAAAATAGGAAAGAAGAAAATCAAATGTGAAGCCAAGTAGTTAAATACAACTTGATTATATCAAGTAGCCTTTGATCATGTAAAAATTCCAACAAAGACTTTGAAAATGAAGTTCCATTATTTAGCCCTAAAAGGGTATTTTGAGGAAGCATAGAAATACCCAAGGCTATGCCCTTATACTGCAAGGAGATCCAACCAGTCCATTCTAAAGGAGATCAATCCTGGATGTTCATTGGAAGGACTGATGCTAAAGCTGAAACTGCAATACTTTGGCCACCTCATGCGACGAGTTGACTCACTGGAAAAGACTCTGATGCTGGGAAAGGTTGAGGGTGGGAGGAGAAGGGGACGACAGAGAATGAGATGGCTGGATGGCATCACCGACTCTGTGGACATGAGTTTGAGTGAACTCCGGGAGTTGGTGATGGACAGAGAGGCCTGGCGTGCTGTGATTCATGGGGTCGCGGAGAGTCGGACACGACTGAGCGACTGAACTGAACTGAACTGAACTGATGTATGTTTCTATGTATTTCTTACATGGAAGTTGCCAGAGGACAGAGAAGCAAAATTCATGATGTTTGATGAGGATTTCAAGAACTTTGAAGAGTGTCTTACTAGAAACAGGGAGCAAATTACTTAGAAACTCAAGAAAAATGTCAGCAAGTGAAAAAAAGGAACATGGATGAAGCATAACAGCTAGCTACAGCTGCAATAACCTTAAATCAATCAACAAACATATACTTAAGGTCTACTCCATACCAAACCCTCTGCCAGGTGTTAAAACATACAGACTGCACATGTTGTAGTGGGGAGGAAAAGAAATTTAAAAAGTGAAATGTGACTTAGAGGTAGGAAGAGGGTGCCATGGAAACACGGCCCTCTAATTCAGAGATGTTGTGATGGCTTCCTAAAGAAGGTGGAATCTCTCCAAGTTTCAGAGGGGATTAGGAGGTGGAGAAGGAGGATGAGAACATGTTTTAAGCATAAGGAGAATCTGGTTCAAACACAAGGAGACGGGAAAGAACAGATTGCTGAAGACAGTCAAATGTAGCATGTGACATCAGAAATTTAGATCCCACAATTTTTAAATGTATGAAATTAAGTGAGCTATTTCACTCTTTTCCATTTTCATTTTCCAATCTGTTTAAGAGACTGATAGTGAAGATACAATGGGAGCTCTCGAATTTGCTCACCATAGAATCTAGCACAAAGTATGCCATATAAGTGTTCCATGTAATTGCAATTTATCTAATCTAGTACATGAAAGATAGTAAAACACATCATTATTTTATGCAACTCAAAGAAATATTAACTGCAATTAATACTAAGCTATAATCAATTCTAAGATTCATCCTAATTTCAAAAAAACCCTAAAATGTGAGGGAAAAAATTGTGCCTTTTAGAATACACGAAATATAGTTAGTTTATTCCCCTGACTCCATTCTGTATATTGAAACTGAAAAAACCCAAGATAAGACCATTATCAACTGTCAAAATGGATGTGAAGATTTAAACAAAGTATACCAGGAAGACACATTTGATTTTGTAGTTAACTCTTCATGATAACAGCGCATGTGTTTATTTGTCATTCTGGGTATTTATCCAAAGAACACAAAAACACTAATTCAAAAAGATGTGTACACCCATATGTTCATTGCAGTATTGTTTACAGCAGCCAAGATGTAGAAACAACCAAAGTGTCCATGGATAGATACGTAGATAAAGAAGAGGCGGTACATGTACACGAAGGACTACTACTCAGCCTTTAAAGAGAATGAAATCCTGCAATCTGTGACAACATGGAAGGACCCTGAAAGTATCATACTAAGGGAAATAAGTCAGACAGGGAAATACAAGTACCATGATTTCACTCATAGGTGGCATCTAATAAACCAAGTCAAACAAACAAATCAAAGCAAATACAGACTCACAGGTACAGAGAACAGACTGATGGTTACCGGGGGAAAGGGGTTTAGGGATGGGTAAAACGGCTGGCATGCTGTGATTCATGGGGTCGCAAAGAATCGGACACGACTGAGCGACTGAACTGAACTGAACTAAAAACAGGTGAAGGGGGTGAGTTGTATGGTGATGACTGGAAACTAGATTTATGATGGAGATAACTTTGTAGTATATACAGATGTCAAATTATAATGCTGTACACCTCAAACTTATTTAAAAAAAGATTAAAGTCAGCTAGACATACTACACTATTTCTTTATATTTTCAGGTTGGATCACACAATCCTTCAGTTCTTATGTCAAGTGAAATATACTTATTTTCATATGAAATATATAACTGTGTGCTTCAGATTTAATAAAATAAAATTCTGATCTCTTATTTTCTAGAGTATCTCGAACACCGTTAGTGTTTGTAATTTTGGTCAGCAGATTTACAAAACGGGTGGCTTTTAAATTTTTTAAATTTTAAAAAAGTTTAAATTAAAAAAAATCAATATCATATCAATCAATAATTATTGAATCTTTGTTGCTGTAATACATCAAATATGTTAGCAGCTGCATTTCTTCCTGTAGCCATTCCAATTGTTACCTGGCTTTCTTTCATAATATGCTTTCCTGGTGGCTCAGACAGTAAACAATCTGCCTACAATGCAGGAGACCAGAGTTCAATCCCTGGGTCAGGAAGATCCCCTTGAGGAGGGCATGACTACCCACTCCAGTATTCTTGCCTGGAGAATTCCGTGGACAGAGTAGCCTGACAAGCTATAGTCCATGGGATCTCAAAAAGTCAGACACAATTGAGTGACTAACAATTCACTTCACCTCTATTTTTCATAAAAGCAATGGATAGTTGGTCAGTATATTAAGTCCCATGGACCAAACAGAAGGAAGTGTAGCCTAAGAAATAAAATAAAAATTGTCCACTCACAATTCATTTCTATTTGCACGATTAGATGTCATTCTAACCCCTGTTTATAGAACTGCTGAACTACCGCTTACTGATTTTTAAAGAATATTTAAATATTAGCCCACGTTCCTCTCAAGTTAGCATTTCCAAGCAATCTCAACCTTGTCCAGCTATAAGCTCAAAGGCCTTTTGAAAAACAGCACTGCCAAAGTTACTATGACAAAAATGCTATTTTTCAAAACAAATGAGAAGCATGAAAGGGAAATAGGATTTCTTAAATATTTCCTTAAAAATGCTAATGAGAAAAGCTACTGGTGATGTGCTCTTAATTATTAACAAAGAATGTCAGGGGAAAACACTAAGTTACTTCTCAGACTTAAGTTATTTACTAGAGAAAAAAACTGTAAGAAAGATGTGAGGCAAACTTGATGGCTGAACCAGATTCTAGAATTCTTTACCCAGTAGAGCAACCACTAAGCTACTGAGGCTCTGATATACTTGAATGTGGCCTCTTCAAATTAACATGTGCTTTCAGTGTAAAACACACAGTGGGTTTCAAAGATTTGATACAAAAAAGAATATTTTTATACTTATTTCAGCAAAAATTTTTTATTGTGCTTGCATGTTCATATAAAAATATTTTCAATGCATTGGGTTAAATAAAATATATTACTAAAATTGGTTGTACATGTTCTTTTTACTTGTTTTAATGTAGCTACTGGAGAAATCTTAAGTTACATACAGGCTCACATTTTTCTCTCACATATTTCTATGCAGAGGGCTCTTGCAGAGGTGGCCCTGTGTAGAAGGCACAGACAAGCTGCCTGGGAGTTCTCCAAAGCAATGGTGAGAGGTACAGAGCTTTTTATTTAGCTCGCATGACCTCACTCCCCAACGAGTCTATGTAAAGCAAAGTACCGAATGGATGTGCAATGCGTTTTTGTGAGGAAAAACCTACCCAGTTTACTGTGCGTGTTCTGTGCTTGGCTCCTCTTTGTGACCCCATGGACTGTCACCCACCAGGCTCCTCTGTCCATGGATTTTCCAGGCAAGAATATTGAAGTGGGATGCCACTTCCTACTCCAGGGGATCTTCCTGACCCAGATTCAAACCCACGTCTCTTGCATCTCCTGTCCTGGCAGGTGGACGCGTAACCACAAATGCCACCTGGGAAGCCCCAGTGTGCATATAAAAATGCATTTTAAAAAATCTCAGGAGACCTCTGCGTGCACTGTCAACAAAAACCATCTACAAGAATTTTGCTCCTCCAAATATACAGTCATCCTACAAACCTTCAGTTTTTTTTGTTTCTTTCCTAGTTCTTTACTGGCCTTCTGAAGCATAATCCAGGGTGTCAAAACAGTCTTGAGCTTGGATGCCTTTCAAAGATGTAAGAAACATTCATTTTAAAACACATTAGGTAGTTTCTGCCAACTTGAGATTTTGCCAAATCAGGAAAGAGTGTGGTCCATGTCTTGGTGACAAGTTTAGAGGTGTCAGTGGCATTTGGCCAGGTGCCATTGCAATTCATTTAATATTTCCTGTGCCTTGGGAACCTACCATTCCACAAGGCTCTTCATCACCAGATTCCACAAGGTGGTCACCCATGTGGTAGGTGACTTCCTAATATTCACACTGACAAGTGTGAGGTGGAAAGGAAGAAGACACTCGAGTCGCGGGACTGAGAGTTCAAAGTCACAACCAGCATTGGTTCCTCGGGCCTTTCCCAGGACCCCAGTTTCCCTGCGGACAGGAATGAGCTAGAGTGCGCAGAAGCCCTGAGCCCTGACCACACATCAGAACCATCTGAGGACCTCTCAAAACACACCAGTCCCCAAGGCTCTGCTCTTGGGGATCCCAATTTAAACTATAAACTTTTTCTGTCTGTGAGGCCCCAACATGGATAATCTTTAAACCTTAACAACAACAATGCAGATGCCTAGACCCTACTTTAGAAATTCCAATAGGGAGCATCTGTTTACAATATTGTAAGGGCTCAGTTGTGTCCAACTCTTCGGGATTCCCTGGACTGTAGACCGCCAGGCTCTGTCCATGGGATTCTCTAGGCAAGAATACCCTTTTAGGAGAAGGTAGCCATTCCCTTCTCCACATATCAAACCTGGGTCTCCTGCATTGCAGGCAGATTCTTTACCGACTGAGCCACCAGGGAAGACTGTGAAGCCTGCATCAGAGTTAAAACACAGATTGCTAGACCAACACTGCAGGAGGTCTGGGATGTGGTCCACAGCTGGCATTAAGACTATGCCCAGGAGATGCTGATGCCTGTGGCCCGTGGTCCATATTTTGAGGACGGCTCAGGAATGCATAGCCTTCTCTGCCTCTTTCATCTAGTCCTTCTTCTGTGACAAGGAGTGACTGATCTCACCATAGAGTTTGGGAGAAGAAACAAGACACAGCAGAGAAACTTCCTCTCCCTTTCTCCCCCGATGTGGAGCCAGGAGAGAGATGATATATCAGGGGAGGCTATCTGCTCACACATAAGGATACCCCCTGGCTTTGTATTTTGTTCTGTTTTGTTTGGGGAAGGAGAGTTCAGTTTAGGGAAAGTATTAGCGGAGCCAAAGTCATTCCCCAACATGATTAGAATTTTTTAAATATATAACATATTTTAAAATGTTGGTCTCCATTCTTCTGTCTTCTGCATATATGTCTCATTATATTCTGAACTCCACAGGGAAAAATGAGTGTCATGTATTAGCCTCCTAAAATGCCAGCATAATTCCCCTTTTGTAAGGGTTCCTCTTCTTAGCCCTTTGAAAGCCTTATAAACAATTTCACTGACTGGTAAACAGGGCTGTAAAATCTGAGGCTAAAACATGGCCCTGTTCAATGGGATCAATTCTTTGAAGGAGGGAGAAGATAGACATGGCACACCCACAATAAACAGTTACTAAGATGTATGGGTGAGCTCAACGTTGCTCCACTCCACAAGTCTCACCTTATTTAGCTTTAATTTTCTACCACTACCGTAAAAAAATATATAAGAGAGACACCCAGACCAGCAAGTAAGAATCATCAAATCAAACAAATAGTTACTGAGAAATAATAATGTGCCTCTGCTGTGTGCCAGATGCTGTCCTAACTGCCTGCTATGCATTGTCTCCCACTATACAACTCTCTGCACAAATATTAGTAGGTAAGGAAATGTAAGGCATGACTGTGTTAATACCGAGCCAAAATAAGACTGAGGTTATTATATTCATGTGCTGGTCTG
Organism: Moschus berezovskii; assembly: GCF_049115385.1. NCBI lineage: Eukaryota > Metazoa > Chordata > Mammalia > Artiodactyla > Moschidae > Moschus > Moschus berezovskii. The sequence continues at coordinate 26,498,964 of NC_142485.1, read as the reverse complement.
TCTGGGTGGAAAGCTGATATGTGCCCACTGTATGCATGTAGTTGCAGACAATACCTTTTCAAGGGCTGTGAAAGATCCAAAGAAATAAAATATGTCATATCCATTCCCTGAGCTCAAAAAGCATGTGGCCTAGTTATGGAGTTAAAAGCACATGTAATGTATATGTTTCAAGACTAGTCTCTCAAATCAGCCCACTCTCTCTTTCTCCCACTGAGTCCAAAACTCTGTTCTTTACATCTGTGTCTCCTTTGTTACCATGCATAAAATAGATAACCAGCGCAAGTTTGATGTATGATGCAGGGCACCCAAAGCCAGTACTCTGTAACAATCTGGAAGGATGGGGTGGGGACAGAGGTGGGAGGAGGGGTTCAGGATGGAGGGAACACATATATACCAATGGCTGATTCATACTGATGTATAGCAAAAACCATCACAATATTGTAATTATCCTCCAATTAAAACAAATAAATTTAAAATAAATTTTTAAAAACAGTACGTGTACATGAGGACCTAGGGGGATGGTATGGGGTGGGGTTGGAGGGAGGCTTGAAAGGGAGGAGATACATGTATACATATGGCTGATTCACTCCGTTGTACAGCAGAAGCTAACACCATACTGGAAAGCAATTATAATCCAATTAAAAATAATTTTTAAAATATATGTACAAACAAACAACAAAAAATCTAAAGATTAATAAAATATGAATGGGGTTCCAATCTAGAAAGTGTTTTAAAAACAGGAGCGTGACAGGAAGAAAACCAAATGCACTAATATTCAGACAAAATGAAAGCACCTCAGAGAGAGAGAATTGAATGGAATCGCTAGAATCAAATGTAACTCAGAGAAAACACAACTGGGAAAATCATAAAGCAGAATCAGCAATAAAGGCCATCTTGCAATTCAGTAAAAAGAAGGAGCAGTGAGCTTGGAAAAAACAGAAATGGATTAAGGGGATCAAGATTGAATCCCGTTTGGTCAACTATGAACTATGTGATCCTGGTAATTCATTTTACATGTCTGGCCCACTGTTTCCTGATAAAATTAGGAAATCAAACTAGATTGGGGCTTCTGCAAATTCACTTAATGGGACCATAAGCACAAAAGGAAAAATGTATCTTTATTTTCTTTAACTGAAATTTATAGCACTTCCTCTGATTATGAATATGAGGGCTACCACAATAGTATTAACAATATTTGTGATCCAAAATATAAATTATGGATATTTTCATATTACAGTACAGTTTTACAGATACTGCAAAATATTTATGATCATCAGCTCTTCAAATTTATAGTAATCATCAAACTCACAGAGATTTCTTATTATTTAATGCATTAATAAGGAGGCACATATATTCTTGTATCACAACATCCTTTAAAATGTTTTGATAAGCAGATTGAACATAATTCATTATTTTATAATCATATGCATGCTAGCTGATGCTTTTTAAAAGGTTTTCCTGAGACAGGGCTTTACCAGACTGTCAAAGGGCCCCCGGAGTTTGACAGCGTCTAAAGGTTATTCCCAATAACTTGGTAGAATTCTAAATCTGTTGGCTCAGAACCAGAGATGCCTCACTGGCTGGGACATGCATCAAAGACAAGCAATAGCAGGTCATGAGGTACAACTAGGAAATGGCGAGAGAGAACAGAACAAGATGGAGCTACTCAGATCATCAGTCAGAAATACTTAGCCAGCAAATGTACCAGGCAGCCAGACTTGACACACACTAGGGAACAGCCCACATTCTCAGGAAGGGACAAGTGTACAGTCACCCTGACGCCAGTGAGACAGCAGGCTATCCTAGCCACTCTCCAAGCCCTTTACCACGGCTCCTGTTCAGAATACAGAGAGAAGCCTTTCAGCCACAGGTGAAAGAACTGCAGAAGGGGATGCTCAGAACAAATACGCTGATAGAGCAGCACGTTACATGGCTTTTCCGGAATAAGACCTGCACTTGAAACAGAGAGGAAGGAAAAATTAATGGCCCTTCATGTGAGTTTGATCTTAGAAAAGTGGTCATCAGATAATGTTATTGAGGGGAAAGGGTGACAGAAATTAGCATTCATTGAGCACCGAAGTGCCAAGCTTCTAGGTGAGTATTTTATGGGCAACGCTGAATCTGGTAGCAGTAGCCAACAATGTGGCAAATAGAAGTAGAGGCTCACAGAGTCACATTTTCAGAGCTAGAAGTGTCCTCAGACATCATCCCTCCAAGCTCCTCACTTTGCACCCGAGAAAACTGAGGCCAACAGAGGAGCAGGAACAGACCAGAGACTCTACATTCTTTTCTGCCTCCTCATCTAACCTCTTCCCACATGAAGCCTCCCACATAAGCAATCATGTGTGTGTGTATTCTCTAAGGAATTAAGCTCTTTATTGAAATATACAGTGAACCTGTATGCCTCGGTCTGCAAATTAATGTGTGCAGAAAACTGAGTTAAGAAGAGTTGCTTTTGTTTTAAAATTCTTTTTTGAGATGCTAATTCTATTGGATTTGAGAAAAATTAGTTATCAGTCAATTTGCTTCTCCTTCTTTCCTGAAACAATATCTAAGTTCCAGGGAACCACAGTAGAGGGGAAGCAGCTGGTCTGAGATGTCAGCTATGTAGTCCAGCATCAGATGAGATGTTTGTCATCATGTTGGGGAATTCCATCCCATATATGATTGTACCACTGGTCACACATTTCTGTCCATGTTTCTCCTGGTTCGTGCAACTGTTGGCTACTTCTGTGTCATAGACACAGGATCCACTCTTACATTTCGGCGCCACCAATATCATGGAAAGCTTCGTGATTCTATGTCACTGCCCAGACTCTGCAGCCATCGCCTCGCCACCTCTTCGTGGCTCTCTCCGTGTGGATGACCTCCCTGCTCTTAGGTTCACAAAGCTTTCTGAGAATTTGCAGAACACCCAGACCTGTTCCTGGGATCTAGAAAGTAAGCTTTCTCTCTCTGGAGCTACCATTCTAACAGCGTCCTAATTGTCTGCATCCAGAGGAATTTCTAGTCTTAGGGGTAAAAGAGAAACAATCCCTTTCTCCTCTTGGTTTACCTGAAGTTCTGTCTGGCTGCCTAACGTCACAGATATTTAGAAATTAAATCAAAGGAAACCAACTTCCTTACATTTTCACCCTGTGATATCCTGTCACTGGGAGCACAGACCACAGGCTCACAATCAACAAGGATGAGGAGGAAAACGTAGGGAAATAAATGACGAAGTGTGTTCATTTCTGCTGTGGTTTATCACCAAAGATTAAGTCAATGGAAAATAAGGAGGGAGTAAAAGAGACCCATTAGGAGGGGCATTTGTAATTCACTAAGCTATGAAAAATAGCACTTTCTCTTTTTTGTAGCTATACTGAATAACATGATGCAGTAATATTTTAAACAAACATAAACAGTTTATTGGGCTGGTCTCAGTGGTAAAGAATCCACCCATCAATGGACGAGACGGAGATGCAGGAGAGGCAGGCATGATCCTTGGGTCTGGAAGATCCCCTGGAGGAGGGCATGGCAACCCACTCCAGTATTCTTGCCTGGAGAATCCCATGGACAGAGGAACTTGGCGGGCTACGGTCCATGGGGTCATAAAGAGTCAGACACAACTGAAGTGACTGAGCATGCAGCAAACAGTTCATCCTTAATATCATACCAGAGCTTATTTCTCCGACTTATTTTCTGAACTTTTACCACCTCTTTCTGTTTGAGGGTGCCTCGCCTGCAGGCCCAGCTACTCTTACTGACTCAACCTTTAGGAGGCCAAAGGTATTGATCTGTCCATTCGGTAACGTACTTAGGCATCAGAAATTCTCTTATAACAACACAGAATATCACTTAATTTAACTCCTGCTCACCTCAATCACAAGAGAGTCATATTTTCAACAATCAGAAATTATTATAAACAAACTTTTGAATCTTTGAGTTTATTCAAAAAGTACTATAATAAATTGAACTGAATTTAAATTCCCCTTTTGTCGTCATATAAACATTAATGAGCTGCTAGTCTTGGGGGTGTTTAATATATCTTTGTTGATTAGCTTATTTACAAAGGGGAGAACTGGAGTTTTCTGACTATACTTTCTAGAATTTTGCAAATAATTTAAAATATGATCTTCATGTGTGCCTGGAGGCCAAAGCAGGTTTTGCAGAGGCAAATTGAAAGCATGCTTAAAAGACTTGTCTTGTTCCTACACATAACCTCTCACCAAGTCGTGTCCGACTCATGCAAACCATGGACTGTAGTCTGCCAGGCTCCTCTGCCCAGGAGATTCTCCAGGCAAGAATACTGGAGTGGGTTGCCATTCCCATCTCCAGGGGATCCTCCCAACCCAGGAATCAAACCCAGGTCTCCTGAATCGCAGGCAGATTCTTTACTGACTGAGCTATGAGGGAAGTCCCTGGAAGATGGTGCCACCCTGACAATTTGAAAGGAACAACAAATTTTCAACTAACTCCACATTTATCTTGACAAACCCTTTGGGCATATTTTATAAAAGTGAAACTTGCATGTTCCATGGCATTTTGTTTCCAGGCAAGGATTTTTGTGGTACTAATTATGAACTAATTACGCGGTCCTCAGAGAGCCTGGAAACCTGCCCAAAGTTAGAGGGGCAGAGTTTGAAGCAAAGTTTGGTTCACGCAGTTCCTACTCCTTCTGACTATTGGATTCTTATTTATTGCAGCAGATTTATCATGTGCTAGATAATTTCACATTCATGGCTTTTCTAGTGCTCAATTTATCAAGGAGAGCGGAGCCACATCCTCCTGTATTTTATCGCAAGTACCATCAGGGTAAGAACGACAGGTTCTCTTTCCCCTGCAGTGACTCTGCCGCTAAATCATAATTCATAACGATGCATCTTTCCTGGGTTCAATTTTTAACGTTGTTTCCCTTTTTGGAATGCTTACATAACAGGAGGAAAGAGGGCATTATATATGAGCTGCATCCGTATCACTCCTGTGTTCTCTATGAGAGGATAAAACCAGATAGCTGAATAATACTCGGTGATTTCAGCGACTCACTTTGGACATTTTTTTTTTTTTTTGGAAGTCGTGCACTTTTTCATCATCAAAGACAAGAAAAATGAGGATAAAGGTGATGAGGGCTGAAGTCATGACTTTCACTTTCCTTTTAAGTTTAAACCGTGAGGTGGCTAGTGATACTGCACATTGATTACACGGTCCACGGGCAGTTAGAATGGGGACCATATGGATTAGTGAAGGATCATTATCCATCAGCAAATGAAGCTCCCTTTTTATGCTTGTCCTCATGCTGTGAATGGGCTTCCCAGGTGGTGCAGTTGATAAAGAGTCCGCCTGCCAATGTAGGAGACACAAGAAACATAGGTTCGATCCTTGGGTAGGGAAGATCCCCTGGAGAGGGAAATGGCAACCCAGTGTAGGGTTCTTGCCTGGGGAATTCGAAGGACAGAGGAGGCTGGCAGGCCCCAGTCCATGGGGTGGCAAAGAGCGGGACACGACTGAGCGCACACGTACCCATGCTGTGAATACAGTTATTAATAAAATCCATTTTACTTTAGACAAGAACAACAGATCCTCTCATTTTTTTCTGGAAAATAACACTTGTTCTTTCTTAATACTTTTCTCTCTGAAACCCTCACTTACTTGTAGAAGGTTTACCTGTGCAAGGTGAGCCCAGGATGTAGTTAACTTCTGTATGGAACTTTAACTTTGATGATTGCCAGTTTCATTTCCGTGAAAGTTACTGTAGATTTTCCAAACAAAGACATTTTCAATAAGGGTGAATATTAGAGAACAATGATCTTTCCAAAAAAGCTCAAAGTATCTCCTTCAGATGATCTTCTAGTGAATACCAGATGGCCATGTGCCAAGAGTCAGAAGTCAGGGGAACCACACCTGCTGAGTGACTTTCAACAAAGCACTTCACGTCTCTAGGCCTCTGGTGCCTCATCTGTAAATTGAGGACAATTCTTGCTTCCAATTGTATGATTCCTTGACTAAGAATTTTCTAGTCTTTACTCTACTTTGTTGCAAAAGCAAAAATATTGTGCTATCTGCTTGGATTTAGCGACTCATTTTGATTAATATAAACTGTGACTGTCAGAACCTCCATTCCAAAATCTTTGTCAAATTCATCTGGTCTCCTTTTGTCTATATTTTACAAATATAGATCTATAATATTTGGACAACAGGACTACATTCTTTCAAAACTTCAGAGGTTTAAATAAGATGAGAGTATTGTATCCTCAAGTGTTGTGATGGGTCAGCCCTCAGAATAATTGCATAAACATAGTGACTCGTTATTAGTCTGGCAAAGCTTTCAGCAGAGTATTCGAAAGTTAATAGCTGTTTGGAAACATTTTAGAAATCAGTTATTATCTTCTCACTCTGAGTTAAATTCTTGTTTCACTCTAATGGTACCCTAAATTGCTCATTGAAACCAAATTGAATCCTGAGGTTAAAATAAACTTGATGTTACTATGTTATATAAGAAAAAATTATAATAAAGACTAGATGACTTTAGGATCATCCAATAGGTCATGGGTTAATTTTTCAAGGAAAAAAAAAAAGTCCAACAGATTAAATTAACCTATCAGATTCACTTTCATTGGAAAAAGAAAAACTTGATCTAGAACAACTCAATGTTTTCAAGCAACTTAATGAATAAATTAGATCAATAAAACGTTGAAATCAATTCCGCAAAATGCCCCTAAAACATGATTTGGGTAGGAAAATGCTTGATATCCACTCAGTAAATGTTAGCTCTCAGCAATACGATTATTAGAGAGTCTGAGGCACTGCTTTCACAATGGAGAAAGTTTTACCACTGACAAATAGTCAATAACCACAGTTCTTATTTCTTGTCTGTTCTGCCTTGAGAAGGATTTACTGGTGAGAAATATACTCCCCTTCCTCACAAACATTAATGAGGTGTAGTGTTCTGGATTTTGTGGTGGTTGTTCTAGTTCGGTTTTTTATTTTTTATTATTTTTTGACAAATACGCTAGCTACTCAATCCCCAAACAAGTGTTCTTTTAAAGCCAATGGTGTCTGCCTTCCCATTTAAAACCAAAACCAATTTTAAGTGTTACACTATATATCATAGTATCCTCACATGGAAATATGTTCCTGTTGCCTCATCTGAGTTTGCACCCAAAACAGGAGATAAAGGGAGTGCAGGGCTCAATAAAATTATGCATTTACTGTAATTAATCTATGTAAAACATTGTAAGGATGCATGTGTGATATAGCCATGTGTGTATACATATCCATACGCATAAATATGAATTCAATTTTTAAAAATTATATGCTTAAGAGATGGGAAGGCAGATTATTTTTATCATTTGCTTTGAGGAATATATATGACTCCTACAAGCAGTGTAAACAACAAACTTAAGTATCTCTGGTGATGGTTAAACAATATGAATGTACTAAATACCATCTCACTGAATTGTACACTTAAAAATTGTTAAGATAGTAAGTTTTATATGTGTCTTACTATAATAAAAATGTTAATAATAAAGTATGTCTAATCTATTAAGAGGGCTTCCCTGGCAGCTCAGCTGGTAAAGAATCTGCCTTCAATGCAGAGACCCCAGTTTAATTCCTGGGTCGGGAAGATCTGCTGGAGAAGGGATAGACTACCCACTCCAGGACTCTTGGGCTTCCCTGGTGGCTCGGATGGTAAAGAATCTGCCTGCAATGCAAGACACGTGGGTTCAATCCCAGGGTTGGGAAGATCCCCTGGAAAAGGGACCGGCTACCCACTCCAGTATTCTGGCCTGGAGAATTCCACAGACTGTAGTTCATTGGTCTCAAAGAGTCGGACACGACTAAGTGACTTTCACTTTCACTCTAGGAAGCAAGAACAAGTAATAATCACCATTCAAGGGCAAGTACAATTCCCACAAGACCTTCTACCCCTTGTACACCTATTATCCCTGGATCCCAAATTGGGGTCTAGAGAGGACAAGACCAGAAGCTCAGTTTGCTCTATGGTACTCCCAGGGAATGGATGAAAGTAAGATATTCCCAGCTCGAATCTGGCTACAAGACCATTTTGGAAGAGTGTGTGTTGCTGAGAGAGTACAGTCTCTAGCTGCAAATTCAAAATATTTTTATGTGATAAATTTTGTGGGAATGTGGAGGTGGGTCACCTAAAGACATGTATGTTACCCAGAATTATTCGCAGTTCATATATGACTATTCTCTCTACAAATTTGTGGTTGCATTATGCATATTGTTAAGGTCTCCTCTTCTCGCTGTGCACACTTTCAATGACATTAAATATTCTTTTAAGTAGTAATTTTACAGCCACCTCCAGATGTATCGTATTACTTAACAAATCCCTTACGCTTAATCCTTTAGATTATTTCCAGTTTTTCTCCATTATAAATAGGATTTCCATGAGCATTGCTATTCAAGTACCTTTTTTTACCCACTCTGTGGGCAATGGCATTCTCCTACTTTTTAAATTTTTTTATTAATAATTTTTATTTTTTTAGAGCATGTTTGAGTTCATAGTAAAATTCAACGGAAAGCACAGTTCCCATTTAACCCGTCCCCACTCATGCACAGCGCCCCCTACTGTCAGCATTCCACACTGCAGTGGTGTATTTGTTAACAATTCATGAACCTACACTGACTGACTCATCATTTTTATTCAAAGTCCATGGTTTTATATTAATGTTTAGTCTTAGAACATATTTTTTATATCAAAATACATCATCCTTAAGATAAATCCCTTGAAGTGTAATCGTTGAGAATCAAAGGATATGAACATGAGACAAAATACACCCATATTTTGAGTGGCAGTTTCTCACCAAGTTTAAACCTGAGACATCTTCCAGTGCGGCACAAAAATTTGCAGTCCAACATATATGGATTCAAACCCCAGCTCTGGACTTCCTATCATGCTGTCTTTTTGTGCAACTTGATCTCTAAACTTCAGTTCCTTCACATGAAAAATGGGGATAATCACCGCCACTTCAGATGATCATTGTGAGAACTAAATGAAATCATGTGTTTAACCTGCTTAGCACAGCTCCTAGTATCAACAGCTATTTTTGCCAAGAATTTGTTCGACGTCAAGGTTGGACACTGAGTCAAAGTTCTGAAAGTCAGAGTTCTTTCCTGACATTTTAATAAGACACACCACACACAGAGTACCTCTCTCCTCTCGAGAACACCCACTGTGATCTCAGAGATCATCGGTGAAGATCCAGGCCATCCAATTACATGACTGCATGACCAGCCTTCCTGCATAACCCACAGTATGTTGAATGGGATGAGTTGATCCCAGTTCATCCTTACCTCCTCATCCTGGCCAGGATTTGCTGTGGGTGATACACTTCCTCCCTCCACCGACTTTGAGCCTAGCCATGTGACTTGTCTCTGCCACCGGACGTGAGCAGATGTAAAGTCTATCACGCCTGCTCAGAAGTTCCCGATGAGCTCATGATGTTTGACTCAGCTTCCTGGGTTCCTTCCTGGGCCGTGAAGAAAAGCCTGCCCCTGTGTGGATCCTCTTCGACCTGCACTCTGGACACGAAAGGCATGAGGGTCGGACCTGAGCTCCACTGCAGCCAACCCACACACCAACCTGGGACAAATTAATCTGGGTCAGCCACAAGATTTGGGGGTCCTGGCTGGCTAATACCCATGGTTGTTCATTTCTACCAATGGAGGCACGCTTGACGGCAGAACAGAGAGATCGAGGGGGAGGAAGGTGCCTCTTGAGGGGGCATATTTGTTCTGAGACATTTACTAAAAATACAGTCACCACAGTGACCCAGCCTTCCTTTCCTCATAATAAAGGCAAGGTACCGCAGAGTGTTAGCAAAGAGAATATGGTTGGGAAACCGGAGCCAAAGCCCCAAGGTGGCCAGGCTGGTAATGGAAGTTGGCCTTGTCTCAGGTTATTTCTCTCCAGCAGTGATTTACAAGGTGATAAAGAACTTCAAGCCACAAAAGGTACTTAGGCTGTTAAAAACCAGCTTTTTATGATCCCTTGTTCTTTATAGAACATGTTGTTTCATTAATCAAATGCTTATTCTATTACAAGTCCCAAACCTTTAAGATGGTGGGACATTTCATTTTTATTGCTCTGGAGTGGCATTAAAATCCACATGTTCCCTAGCAGGGCACTGGTGAATGCTTAGTGTGTGGGATCTTTGCATCTTCTGTTCTCTTTGATCCTATTTTGTATTAGTATTTTGGACTTCAAAAAAAATTTTTTTTTTTTGGTATATGCTTCATGTCAGTACTGGAATAAATGCTGAGAAAATTAGCTAAAACCCTTTTTGTTCCATAGCCATGTCTAGAACTAGTCACTGATGTCATAATCAAGCACACGGGCTTCCGTGGCCTGAGCTTCAGCTAGCTCTGTCTTATCCTCAACCGGTAAAATCAGATGCTCCCATCCAATCGGCCAGGAGCAAAGCCTGTTTGAGTCTTTCTCTCTCTTGTCAGATGTGGGTTTTATCCTGGAATTTCTTGTTGTGCATTTTCATGACTAAAGTGATTAATCTTTTTCCAGTTTTCATTTTTAGATTGTTCTGAGTAATATATTAAAAAGCAGAGACATTACTTTGCCAACAAAGGTCCATCTAGTCAAGGCTATGGTTTTTCCCGTGGTCATGTATGGATGTGAGAGTTGGACTGTGAAGAAAGCTGATCGCCGAAGAATTGATGCTTTTGAACTGTGGTGTTGGAGAAGACTCTTGAGAGTCCCTTGTACCGCAAGGAGATCCAACCAGTCCATTCTAAGGGAGGTTGATCCTGGGTGTTCATTGGAAGGACTGATGCTAAAGCTGAAACTCCAATACTTTGGCCACCTCATGCGACGAGTTGACTCACTGGAAAAAGACTCTGATGCTGGGAAAGGTTGGGGGCGGGAGGAGAAGAGGACGACCGAGAATGAGATGGCTGGATGGCATCACTGACTCTGTGGACATGAGTTTGAGTGAACTCCGGGAGTTGGTGATGGACAGGGAGGCCTGGCGTGCTGTGATTCATGAGGTCGCGGAGAGTCAGAGACGACTGAGTGACTGAACTGAACTGAGTAATAAATACATTACACCTATCCATTTATCATTTGTAATCATTTTATAACAGCCACTCAAATCATTCCTTAGATGAAATATGTATTAGATAAGTATAAAGATAAACTGATAGAGACATAGATCAACTAATATGAACAACATTTTTTCAGGGAATTATAATGAATATATATATTTCAGAGCCTTTAGAAGGTATTTCCAGACAAATGCAACTCCTGTCTTAAAATTGCCTAGACTATAAAAGAAGAGATTCAAAAAAAATTTTTAAAGAAATGGCAGGCTCCAAGCTGCTGTTTATCAACAGCATTTGATAAACAGATCTTATTGAGAGAAAGGAAGAAAGGAAGGAAGTGCAGAGGGAGGGAGGGTGGAAGAAAGGACTAGTAATCTCCGTCAGAAACTGGGAACAGAGGAACAACACTGAGAAGCAAAGAATCCCTCCCAGTTCCATCCCAGTGGGACTGGGAATCCACCTCTGATGAAGGTGTTGGCAGGGCCATGCTCCCTCTGAAGACTCAGTAATTTTCAGTGTGTCTTTACTGGTTTCTTCCTGTGACTTCAAACAGGCAAAGATCTCCCACACTGGGGGGAAAAATGTGTAATGAGTCATCTCTCCCCCTCATATTTGCTGTTTCCTTTTACAACAAAACTTTTAATGTTTACAAATCTCAGTTTGCTCCATACTCTGCTGGAGGTGGTTTCTTGAAGCTGGCAAGGCATCATGAATCCTACATCTACTGCTTCCTTATGTTCCTTTCCTTTGATCTCTTTATAAAATTTGACTCTAATGACTCCTTCCTTCTTAAAAACCTTTGCCCTGATAATAATTTCTCCTCCTATCCATCACACCATTCCTGTTCAGTCTGCTTCTCTGGCTCTCTCCCTCCACCATCTATCATGGCATCGAGTCCCAAAGACCATTTTGTCTCCTCCTCTCTCCCTTTGAGTGCTCACTGGTTTTCATGTTAAATATGGGGGTGATCCTAAAGCACCTGTCTCTAACACAGACCTCATGCAGATGTTTCATCCCCTACAGTAAATTTCCTTTGGGATGGGCAAGTGCATCTGTTTCCCCTCCATCTGCTGCTCCCCATTTACTGTGCCCTTCTTATCAGACCGATCAAAGTACCTTCCTTTCTAGTCCAAGTTCCTGAGTCTTAATCCAGCCCCGCCTCACCACCCACATGGATTATTACAGTTGATTCTCCTTAGGTGGCCTGTGCCCAATCTCTGCCTTCTCTGCTCTGCCATGAAGACCAGGGGCTTTGAACCAACCATGGGCTTAGAATCAACTGTGGCAGGTATGATGATTTAGTTTTAAAGCCTATGCCTGGTCTCTACACGTATAGTAGGTCTTAGGTAGGGCCCCAAATTTTATATTTAAAAAAAACAGGTTATATTAATTTCCCAGGTCTATGGTAATGAAGTATCATAAACTCGGTGGCTTAGAACAACTGAAGTGTTTTCTTGTTTCACACTTCTGGAGGCTGGAGGTCTACTGGCGGGGCTGTGTTCCCTCTAAAGGCACGACGGAGAGCTCTCTTCCAGACCTCTCTCCCAGCTTCTAGTAGCCTCAGGCGTTCCTTGCTTGAGACGTCCATCTTTTCCCTATGTCTTCGCACCTTCCTCTGTGTGTGTCTGTCTCTGAGTCCAGATTTCCCCTTTTCAGAGGGACATCCATTATACTGAACTAAGGTCCATTCTAATGGCCTCCTTTTAACTTGATTACTTCTGTAAAGAACCTATTTCCAAATAACATCACATTCTGAGGTACTGAGGTTAGGATTTCAGTACATCATTCTTTGTGCTGTGTTCAGTCGCTTCAGCTGTGTCCAGCTCCTTCCGACCCTATGGACTGTAACCCACCAGGTTCCTCTGTACGTGATTCTCTAGGCAAGGACACTGGAGTGGGTAGCTGTTTCCTTCTCCAGAGGATCTTCCCGACCCAGGGATCGAATCTACATCTCTTACGTCTCCTACTTTGGCAGGTGGGTCTTTACCACTAGTGTCACCTGGGAAGCCCTATCTTTCTTTGGGAGGACACAATGCATAGCATAAGTAATCTCTACCACACCATAAATTTGTAAGCCACTGATATAGATCAAGGGTCACCACATTACAGTCATCCTTCAGTATTCACAGGGGAATGGTTTCAGGACCCCCTCCTGACTACCAAAATCTGTGGTTACTCAAGTCTTTCAAGTAAAATGTCATAACACATGCATAATAATATTTGCGTAATGTTTGTACATATAATATTTGCATAGTCTCTGACACATCCTCCCATTCACTTGAAATCACCTCTAGATAATTTATAAAACTTCTTAACACAATGCAAATGCTACGTATTTGTGTTTGGGGACTTCCTGGAATTTTTTTTTTTCAAATATTTTTGATCCTCAGTTGGTTGAACACAGAGATGTAGAACCTATAGTTACAGAGGGCTGACTGGACATCCCACCAGCCAAAAGTCCTGCCTATTTTTAGAAATAAAGTTTTATAGGGACACAGCCACACATATTTAATTATATTTTATCTCTGGCTGTCCTCATGCTATAACAGCAGAGTTAGTATTTGTAAATGAGGCCCCAGAGCCTAAAATAGATGGAGAAAAAGCTTGCAGGTCCTGGCCCCACACCACTGCTATCCAAAGTGAGGGCAGGTAACACTGATGGAAGTGGAGATTTCTTTATGTGGCTTCCCAGGTAGCTCAGCTTTAAAGAATCCATCTGCAATGCAGGAGATCCCGGTTCGATTCCTGGGCCAGGAAGATCCCCTGGAGAAGGGACAGGCTACCCACTCCAATATTCTTGGGTTTTCCTGGTGGCTCAGACAGTAAAGGACCCACTTACAATGATGCAGACTTGGGTTCAATACCTGGATTGGGAAGATCCCCTGGAGGAGGGCATGACAACCCACTTCAGTATTCTTGCCTGGAAAATGGTCGCAAAGTCTCTGACACGACTGAGTGGCTAAGCACAGTACAGCACAGCACATATGGAACTAAATATCTAGTCATACAGTGAGACATGTATTTCCTTCTTATTTTCTTTCTATTTTTATGGTTCATGAAGGAGAGGATTTGTTTTGTTGCAGATCGTTATAGAATCTGTTTTTGACTAAAAGAGAATAGACTTCAGACTTAGAAATGTGAACAGAAAACAGTACCTACCTAGAATTCAACATGTTTTTCTTGGATTTATTTATTTTTTATGTTTGTTTCACTTAATAACAAGTAGTATTTGTTTTTCATGTATAGTAGTGATATAATTTCCTTTGAAAATAGACTAATTAAATAGAAGAATAATATAAGGAACAAGATGAAGTAATATGTAGAAAAAAATTCCAAAGGTATTCACTAATGGCTAGTTTTCAAAACACTGCCCCTGTCTAGTGTCACATCATTTGCATGATGTCTCTCCCCTGCTCTAACTTCTTCACTGGGTTTCCTCCTCACTCTAATATTCAAGGCCATCTGCACTCTGTTCCCACCCAATGCCTACAATTTTGGCCAACCACTGCCTGCTCTGGATATAAACCAGCCATGGGCCAGGCTCCCTGGCCTCTCCTCTCTCCACTGATCACATAACTGCCCTTTCATCTGTGAGTCAATTCAAATACTTTCCTCATAATTTAATACCATTTTTCCCATGTCTTGCTGTCTTCTCTTTGTCTTGACCAAGCCACATCCTATCCACTTTTCACCAGTGAGCTCAAGTCCTACTCACCGGATAACAATGTGACCAATGGTGTGACTTTCTGCAGATCTCTAACTATACTTCACTGTCTGTTTGATACAAACTGGCTTTGATTAATTCACTAGATATTTACAGACCACCTGCAAATATGAACCTTGTCCTAAATGCTGTAAGAATATAATAGTCAACACGACATATGAGCCCTGCCAAGGACTAGGCTTTTAGTCCTTGGAGGAGGAAAGTGAAAGTCACTCAGTCTTGTCTGTCTCTTTGTGACCCATGGACTGTAGCCCGCCAGGCTCCTCTATCCATTAGACTCTCCAGACAAGAATACTGCAGTGGGTTGCCATTCCCTTCTCTAGGGGATATTCCTGACCCGGGAATTGAACCTAGGTCTCCTGCATTGCAGGCAGACACTTTACCATTTGAGACACCAGAGGAGCCCTTGGAGGAGGAGGGACAAACAAAGCCCTGTGGGGATTAAATGATTGAGTATCCTGAAAGGGAAGGTGCCAGGAATGGGAGCCAACAGCAGGGAGGTCTTACTTATTTGAGAAAGCTAGATCAGCCTCCTCAAGGAAGTGAGAGCCAAAGGATGAACTGCAGTCAGCTTGGTGAATGAGGAGAATGGGGGAAAGGGGAGAGGGCTGGGGTAGAGGCGGGGAGAGGGGTTGAGGGGAGAATGGCAGAAGAGGTGAAAGCCAAATCTCAAGGACAGGAGATGAGAGAGAACACGGAGGTTTAAGGAGCTGTAGGAAGGACATGGCGAAAGGGGGGAGAGGTTACAGCGAGTAATGATAACTGCGGAGAGGGAAGCAACTTCTGCAAGGTTACGTACTTCTTGTAATGTTGAACCCTGGAGTTTACGGAGATGCTCCCGTGGGTTTAAGCCAGGCAGTGGTGTGGTCTTGTCTTATTTTGGAAAATGCACTCTAACCTCAGTGCACAGAAAGGATTGAAGAGAGACAGGAGGAAGGCCAGCGCGGAGTCCATTGCATCGACTGAAGGATGTGGCCATCTCGAGGGGCAGTGGCTTTGGAAATAGAGATGGCGATGGAGAGACATTCAGAGAGAACCCACAGCACTTAGGCTGGAAGTGTGGAGCGAGGGAGAAGGAAAGATCTCAGAAGTCCCTGGACTTCGTCTGGGTGGATGGTGATGTTATTTACTAAGACAGGAAACACAAAAAGGAGGAATGGAAACCGCCTGGGAGGGTCGGAGGGAGGCCTGGGAAGGGGATGAGAGACTGTGAAAAGCATTTTAAAACTTTAAGCCCTTTAAGCCCCAAGAGACTGTGACCCCCACGTGGTGGTGGCACCCTGGGGGCGGTCCTGGGAACCGCCCACATCACAGGGCTTTGAGGAAAGCTCAGGACAGGCACACTGGTTTTGCATAGAATTTTAGGGAAGTCACAGACTCCTGGGCCCTAATAAGTGCTCTGGTGGATAACAATAGAACCTGCAGGATTAGATGAGATAATCCAGGAAGAGAATAGGGCAGATAACTTAAGGCAGAGGCCTAAGGAACCTCAGCACCTAAGAGACACTTCCCATAGAGGAAGAAGAAGCAGCAGATTGAAAAAAAATAGCCTAAGAAATGGAAGGAAAACTTTTTTTTTTAAAGGCAGCATCTGAACCAAGGTGTTTTCAACTCAGTATCATTCTGCCCGTTCATTCTAAATAAGACATCTGTAGGTTCTCGAGAGGTGAGGGCCTGTACTTCTTTTGTAATCCTGGTATCTAGTAACTGATTTTCATTTGGCAAACAACTCATACACACTGCTTGTGCTCTGTCGTTAAGTCATGTCCGACCCTTCGCCACCCCATGGACTGTAGCCCACTAGGCTCCTCTGTCCATGGGATTTCCCAGGCAAGAATACTACAGTGGGTTACTATTTCCTTCTCCAGGGAATCTTCCTGAGCAAGGGATCAAACCTGCAAATCTCCTGCCTTCGCAGGCAGAATCTTTACCACTGATACACAGTACCTTGAACTAAATTCACAAATAAGGAATTAGTAGGCTGAGCTTGCTATTACTTCAAAATAGTAAAGCAACTAATCAAGTAACCTATGGAATAAACACTATGTGGAAACCATGGGGTGGTCTATCTAAAGGGGCCTGGAATGTAATCTCTCCTAAACACATGCTTGTGACGTGCGCACGAAGCCACTCGTGGAATGATATGAGCTGCATTTATTCTAGCAAAGACTGATACCACCCAGAACACTCAGTGCGAACAGTCACCGGGCCAGGAATCAGGAGAACTCGGTGCCAGTCCCCATCCTGCCAGTCAGTAACTGGATTAACGTGGGCAGGCCTCTTCACTTCCCTGGGTCTGAGGTTAAAGTTCTAAGTCTGGTATCATCCACTCTGCGCCTTTAACGCTGAACATTAGCGATTCTGCAGATGTTGGGACAGATGAATGCTGATGGCAAATGATCTATAAATTCTATTTGACAGTGCACCCCTTACACACTGCAGAACAAAAGCAATTGTTACCAAACTTTGCAAAGCTGCCAGCATGTTATTAGGTATACAAAAGATGGATTCTTTCTTTTCCTGAGAAGTGTTTCTTCTGATTATTTTGGCCGCTGAGTAATTTCTAAGAGTGGGTGACGGTGATTAATTGCCAAATGGTTCTAATCTATTATCTAACACCCCTCTGCTATGAACGGAAACAGGGAAATGAGTAAATTCCTTGCTGATCTATACCTAGCATAAATAATAATTAATTTTCTTTATAAGCCTAAGATTTCTGACTATGTTGAGAGAATAAGCAAGAAAATAAAACACGACCTTAACAACAAGCAGATGGCGTTCCCCTTTCTGTGATTATGTACACTTTTGAAGTTTTACAGAATCCACACAACACTCATGCTTTCAATTATTTTTCCAGCTAACAGAGGCAGACACCAAATGCACTTTTTCCTTTTTAACTGATTGCTCTTCCAGTCCAGTTCATGGGCCTGAGTTGGAAATGCACCTCCATGAAGGAAAGAGAAATAAACTTTAGCAACCTCTTGAATTGGCATCCCCAGAAATATTTGACTAAATTTAAATCATCATGTGGCTAGGTCTCCACTCCCACTTTCTTTATTTTAGGGAAATATAGGGAAAGAGAACTCAAAGAGACTGGATCCAATTAAAGCAACTTTGTCTTTTCTCTATATATTGGAAAAATTTACTACACTGGTAAATATTAAGTACACATGGACTTTTCTTTTGTTTCTTCCTTGTTATCTTCTTGGCTATATCTTTTCAGTCCAAACCAAGAGAACATTTACAGATAGAGATGGGGCATGCTTATTATCCTTGCCCAAAGCATTCTAAATTTTGCATATTATCTGCTGAGGTCTTTCTGAAAGTGGAGAAAAAGAAAATAATAATACTATAATTTGAAATATGTATAAACTCCAAAGAGGTTAGTAAGAAAAATGTCAATTAGGTTCATTTACTTGTTCATTCAAGAAAATATTTATGAAGTACTTCCTATGTCCTGGCACTCTTCTAAGGACAGAGCTAACATCTCAAGAGCTTGGGCTCATATGTCAGGTTGTTACCCTCTGCACTAATGCTATGTTTTAGGGTGTATGACTTGACTAATTGTGCTTTCATGAAGTATGCATAATTAGATTCTTCTGGGGTGTTTTTTCTATTAAAATGTAGTTAATTTACAATATTACATTAGTTTCAGGTATACAACATAGTAATTCAATGTTTTTACAGGCTATACTCCATTCATAGCTATTATAAAATATTGGCTCTATTCTCTGTGCTATACAATATGTCCTTGTACATTATTTATTTTATATATAATAGTTTGTACCTCTTAATGATTCTTTTGGAGGTGACTGAAAATTCCATTTGGAAATCTCAATTAAGCAACGCATGACAAATGCATGTCAAGACTTCTGTAAATTTTACATTTAACTATTGAGGCCTGTGACATACAGGTGTTTCTGAGTACCTGGCCTGGGAGTCTCTGCAAGCCAGTCCCTTGTCCTTCATTTAGGTACATTCCATCACCCTGCACAGCTCCTGGTCCAAAAGGTTTTCTACACATGAAGTTATCAACACTTAATATTTTGTATTATGACTCCACAGCTGTCAGCTACTTTAAAGTAGCTTGAAATAGTGAAGTTCCAAACAATTAAAGAATAAGAGTTTCCCTCTTTTTTTAAGCCATGCCATATGAAGAAAGCATATTTGTATGGCTGTGGTAGGGGCCTCTCAGAGAGGACCTCACCTTGTGGATGTGTGTGGTGGGGGTTGAGGGGTGAGGGTCATCTTGATGTAGGAGATAGACAGGCTCCAGATTAGACTTTACAACTGGCCTCCTGTTTACATTTCATGGGGCATGAAGAAGGGTACTTCAGGCTGGGTTCTTACTGGTTAGCATTTTCTGAGACAAGAGATAGGTGGGCTCCAGTTAAGGCATGGACTATCAGCCTCCTTTTTGCCCTCCAAAATGGAAGTAGCAATAGGATAAATAGCCAGTCCTTATCTCTTGTAACCCCTCAGGTAATAATCATGGCAGAAGTCAAGGTAATAGTCATGGTAAGGACAAAGAGGCACAAAATCCTGTTTGAGTAAAAGATTAAGGGATCTCCCTCCCCGCTCTTTTGGGACAAGGGAGGCACTACACATGTGCAGAAAGGCTTCTTGTAGGTTAAAATTCAGGGGAAAACACCAGACCATGATGAGTATTGCTCTTCCCAGAAGCCTTCACTTCGAGATCCGTCGTGGCTGAGGGGTGCATGCGCACCCACCGGAGTGTCCTAGGGTAGGTCAGGAAAAAGAAGCCAAATATTTGGCCCAAAGGAAAGACAAAGACCTGGAAGAACTGCCCTGTATAAATGACTTAACCACCTCTTTACTACACTCCTCCTCACTAGGGGGGACACCCACGCTCTCTCTCTGGGTATGCCTCTCTGCCTTGCTTCTGTCTTAACCAAACTCTTACACTGTTGGTGGGAATGAAAACTAGTACAGCCACTATGGAGAACAGTGTGGAGATTCCTCAGAAAACTGGAAATAGAACTGCCATATGATCCAGCAATCGCACTTCTGGGCATACACACCGAGGAAACCAGAACTGAAAGAGACACATGTACTCCAATGTTCATTGCAGCACTATTTATAATAGCCAGGACGTGAAAGCAACCTAGATGTCCATCTGCAGACGAATGGATAAGAAAGCTTTGGTACATATACACAATGGAGTATTACTCAGCCATTAAAAAGAATGCATTTGAATCAGTTCTAATGAGGTGGATGAAACTGGAGCCTATTATACAGAGTGAAGTAAGCCAGAAAGAAAAGCACCAATATAGTATACTAACGCATATATATGGAATTTAGAAAGATGGCAATGATAACCCTGTATCAGTCAGTCAGTCAGTCAGTCAGTCAGTTCAGTCGCTCAGTCGTGTCCGACTCTCCGCGACCCCATGAATCACAGCACGCCAGGCCTCCCTGTCCATCACCAACTCCCGGAGTTCACTCAAACTCATGTCCACAGAATCGGTGATGCCATCCAGCCATCTCATTCTCCGTCGTCCCCTTCTCCTCCCGCCCCCAACCTTTCCCAGCATCAGAGTCTTTTCCAGTGAGTCAACTCGTCGCATGAGGTGGCCAAAGTATTGGAGTTTCAGCTTTAGCATCAGTCCCTCCAATGAACATCCAGGATTGATCTCCTTTAGAATGGACTGGTTGGATCTCCTTGCAGTATAAGGGACTCTCAAGAGTCTTCTCCAACACCACAGTTCAAAAGCATCGATTCTTCGGCGATCAGCTTTCTTCACAGCAAAAGAGACACAGATGTATAGAACTGTCTTTGGGACTCTGTGGGAGAGGGTGAGGGTGGGATGATTTGGGAGAATGGCATTGAAACATGTATATTATCATATGTGAAACGAATCACCAGTCCAGGTTCAACGCATGATACAGGATGCTCGGGGCTGGTGCACAGGGATGACCCAAAGGGAGGATAAGAGGAAGAGGGAGGTGGGAGAGGGGTTCAGGAAGGGGAACATATGTACACCCGGGGCAGATTCATGTCAACGTATGGCAAAACCAACCAATATAATATTGTAAAATAATTAGCCTCCAATAAAAAAGAAAAAAAAAACTGTTTCTCTATGCTCTCCCATTTCTTGTTGGGCTGTTGTCTCTAACAAACTTTGTACCTGCATTTACAGTTTCAGCCTCTGTGATCAATGCATTTTTCACCACGGGGCAAAGACCCGGGAAAAAATAGCTTCTAGCCTCTAGCCCTTGCTGCTCCAGTGGCTAGGATTCCTGGTTCTCATCCAGGCTACCCAGGTTCAGTTCCTGGGCAGGAAATTAAGATCTCACTTCACGCCACCGCTGCCTGCCTCGCTGAGATCAGTCTGTGACACAGAAGTCACCCAGAGGGGGCTTCTCAAAGTGCACACACCCAGATCTAGTATCGGTCTTTCTGACCGGAGCTCAGGTGAGAAAGCAGATGGATTTTCAGGAGGGTCGAGTCCCTCTGTGTAATCTTCTATGGTATGAAACCCTTACAACACATGGATTTTAAGATGTGTGGGAAAAGCTAGGATGCAATCCAGAATTAAGAGGCCTTCACTAGAAGGAGAAGACTTCTTTCAGTCTTTGTATTTCAGACACCCTTTTCTTTAGGCAAAAAGTCACCCAGGGAACAATGGGAAGCTGGACCCTGATCTCCCATCTAATTTTCAAATTGATGATTTAATTGAGTGCTTCCTGCACGGATGTAGAGAAGTCTCCTGATTCATTAGCATTAATGGAATGAGCAGCCATTAATTAGAGAGAGATTAGTTTAAACAAAAAGGGATTAAATTTAGATTCACTTATTATCCTTTCCATTGTTAGTACTATGGAACCCTGGTGTGGGGGGATAAGGACAAGAGACTTGGTGATTGGGCAGAATATGAATCAATTAACAGATATGTTATATGCCTGCTCTGTGCAAGAATCACTATGTATAAGATGATATAAAGATAAAACATGATAGAACAGAGACTAAGAAAGAGACACACAGTCATTTTTACATTTACATTTTTCTTCCTTTGTTATAGAATTTTGTTTTTTTTTCTTTAAACCTCTCCCTTCAGACATAGAGCTTATCTAGAAACAATTTTTTTCCTGCCCTAAAATCATTAAATTCTCTGGAGACAGCTTGAAAAGTATCAATATTAGATTTTCCCCAATTGAAATTATTTGCATACAGCATAGCAGAATGGTTCCCAATCCTATTAGACTAGGGCCCTCTTTAAAAAATGTAACACCCCACTGATTACCCTGAAATGAAATCCTCTGATAATATAATCTACCTGGAACCTAATTTACTAAAAATAAAACACTTTAAATTTGTTGTCTTTTAAAAAACATCAAACATTAGTAGTATGATAGTAAACAGAGGTGGTTTCCAAACTTAAAAAATTAATATAATGCCATTATATTAATATATAAAAGAAATAAAAGCAAGTAAAGAAAAAATGCATTTTAGGCATAAATAGTATGTATTTCATTTTCTTGATATTTTTTTCCTTTAATAAGGTAATTCTCAGATATCTCATCCTAAAATGATGAAGAATTTTAAAAGAAGTACTTTCATGTATTCGAAACTAGGAAATCAGATGATTGCAGTTTCTTCACCAGTAATTCCTAACCTTTGCTGGGACAGACCCCTATGATCACCTGAAAGGTCTTTTCCCAGGAAAAACATACAAATGCACAAAAGGACTTGTACACAAACATTTCCTACATTTGATGACCCCAGAAATCATCTGTGATCCTGATTGAGACCCTCTGATAGTCCAATGATGAAACGTTTCAGCATCATTTTCAAATGCAAATATTCACTATCTACCTCTGAATGCCAGTTGTCTGATGAGTAAATTCTATACTTACTCAGGCATGTAACTATCAAGGTTTAGTTTATGATTTAATAATGTCTCTACATAAGCAAAACCTTAAAGAATCATCTACTGGCCACATTTTTTAAAGCCAATATAGAACATGACAATTACATGAGCATAGCAAGATACAGTAAATCCTTCTCATCCTGGTTCACTTCATGCAAAATTTGAGTTGAAACAGACTTATTTTGTATCTTTCCCTCAAGTGTGAAAATTTCAGATAAACACATGTGAGTCCCTCCAAATTGCCACCGTATCCTATTACTGAACAGCTTTCCAGGAGGAAGAGAACTCTCATCACCCATCTTGGCCTTCCCTCTCCCTATCACCACTCATCTATTTTGTTATACACCTTTAATTTTCAATTTACAGCATTGCGTTTCATCATATGTTCATCTTTAACTAGCACGTACACAGGGCTTAACACATGCCAGGAACTGTTTCAAGCACTTTACCGATACTAGAAGCAAAAATGTTAGTCGTTCAGTCATCTCCAACTCTTTGCAACCCAATGGACTGTAGCCCACCAGGCTCCTCTGTCCATGGGATTCTCCAGGCAAGAATGCTAAAGTGGGTTGCCATTCCCTCCTCCAGGAAATGTTTTCAACTCAGGGATCAAACTTGCATTTCTTACGTCTCCTGCATTGGCTGGCAGGTTCTTTACTACTAGCACCACTCAGGAAGCCCTAAATGGCAGCTTCAGTTCAGTTCAGTTCAGTTCAGTCGCTCAGTCGTGTCCGACTCTCCGCGACCCCATGAATCACAGCACGCCAGGCCTCCCTGTCCATCACCAACTCCCGAAGTTCACTCAAACTCATGTCCACAGAGTCGGTGATGCCATCCAGCCATCCCATTCTCCGTCGTCCCCTTCTCCTCCCGCCCCCAACCTTTCCCAGCATCAGAGTCTTTTCCAGTGAGTCAACTCGTCGCATGAGGTGGCCAAAGTATTGCAGTTTCAGCTTTAGCATCAGTCCCTCCAATGAACATCCAGGATTGATCTCCTTTAGAATGGACTGGTTGGATCTCCTTGCAGTATAAGGGACTCTCAAGAGTCTTCTCCAACACCACAGTTCAAAAGCATCGATTCTTCGGCGGTCAGCCTTCTTCACAGTCCAACTCTCACATCCATACATGACCACGGGAAAAACCATTGCCTTGACTAGACGGACCTTGGTTGGCAAAGTAATGTCTCTGCTTTTTAATATACTATCAAGGTTGGTCATAACTTTCCTTCCAAGGAGCAAGCGTCTTTTAATTTCATGGCTGCAATCAGCATCTGCAGTGATTTTGGAGCCCAAAAAAACAAAGTCTGACACTGTTTCCACTGTTTTTCCATCTATTTCCCATGAAGTGATGGGACCAGATGCCATGATCTTTGTTTTCTGAATGTTGAGCTTCAAGCCAACCTTTTCACTCTCCTCTTTCACTTTCATCAAGAGGCTTTTGAGTTCCTCTTCACTTTCTGCCATAAGGGTAGTGTCATCTGCATATCTGAGGTTATTGATATTTCTCCCAGCAATCTTGATTCCAGCTTGTGCTTCTTCCAGCCCAGCGTTCCTCATGATGTACTCTGCATATAAGTTAAATAAGCAAGGTGACAATATACAACCTTGACGTACACCTTTTCCTATTTGGAACCAGTCTGTTGTTCCATGTCCAGTTCTAACTGTTGCTTCCTGACCTGCATACAGGTTTCTCAAGAGGCAGGTCAGGTGGTCTGGGATTCCCATCTCTTTCAGAATGTTCCACAGTTTATTGTGATCGACACAGTCAAAGGCTTTGGCATAGTCAATAAAGCAGAAATAGATGTTTTTCTGAAACTCTCTTGCTTTCTCCATGATCCAGCGGATGTTGGCAATTTGATCTCTGGTGCCTCTGCCTTTTCTAAAACCTGCTTGAACATCTGGGAGTTCACGGTTTACATACTGCTGAAGCCTGGCTTGGAGAACTTTGAGCATGACTTTACTAGCGTGTGAGATGAGTGCAATTGTGCGGTAGTTTGAGCATTCTTTGGCATTGCCTTTCTTTGGGATTGGAATGAAGACTGACCTCTTCCAGTCCTGTGGCCACTGCTGAGTTTTCCAAATCTGCTGGCATATTGAGTGTAGCACTTTCACAGCAGCTTACTGATTGCCAATCTCCTACACAGCATTCCTCTCTCCACCTTAAATTAAGAAAACCATAAAGTCCATAAGGAGAAAAAAACACAACCATATATAATCCATGCCTTTGACATAACGAAGAAGCCAATTGTTTTGATCTTTAAATGGGTCAATCAGAATCTCAGTCAATGCCATGGTCATTCATGAAAAAAGAATCAAGCAAAGTGACAAACTTAGACAAAGCACAGACAATGTGACAATGTCACCCTCAAAAGGAGAAACTCCAACATCAAATGACAAAATACACAACAGCACTAGAGACAAGCACTGGTGCTTGCATCCCTGGTGGCTTAGATGGTAAAGAATGTATCTGGAATTGCATGAGACCTGGGTTTGAGCCTTGGGTCAGGAAGATCCCCTGGAGAAGGAAATGGCAACCCACTCCGATATTTTTGCCTGGAGAATTCCTTGGACAGAGGAGCCTGGTGGGCTACAGTTCATGGTGTCGCAAAGAGTCGGGTAAAACAACTAACACTTCAAAAACTTGTAGGTCCAAATGTGGCAGTCTAGAATTGCACCTACAGGGATAATCAGATACAAGGAAAAGAGGTAGTGAAGGAAAGAAGAAAATAAAGGAAAATTGAGTACTCTGAGGAAACAAAACAGAGAGAAGAAATACCTAACCTTCCCCTATTCCTCAAAATTGTCTATTAAAACTGGACAGAAGAGTACAAAACTGACAGAAAAGAGTGTACTGAACTATAAAACCTTCAGGTAAAACTTAAAGGATCTGAAAAAACCAACCACCTCCATTTAAAATTACTGTAAAAAAAATACAAAAGGTGCAATACACCTAACATAGTATTAATCATTAAGTGTACAATTTAGTGGCATTAATTATGTTCATAATGTTACACAACTATTACCACAATCTATTTCCAGAACTTTTTCATCACCCCAAACAAACTCTGTACCCATTACCTCTGACTAGGGAAAGATTTCTAACTCTTATTTAAATCCAGAAGCAATGAAATACTTCTGATTGCTTAACAATAAAATTTGTATGACAAAATCAAAAGATAAATATATGAGGATAAAATATTAGTTACATAATCACAGATAAAGTATTAATCCTCCTAATGTACAAAGAATTTTTCAAACTAGGATAAAATGACCTGAAATTCTATAAAATGCGCAAAAGTCAAGAAAAGGTAATTTTCAAAGATATAAAAAAATAGTTATGAAAGCATATGGAGATGGAAAGATTTTTCAACCTCCCTCATAAGACAAAGTAAAACAAATACAGAAAGACAGCCTCTAAGACCACAAAAGGGATTCCGGAACAGGAAAGAGATCTTCTTAGAATAATACTGATGGAGAAGGGGCAGGCCACTTGGGAGTGCCATTTATCCAGGGTCTGAGAATGTAAGTGGCTGGGGCTTCCCTGGTGGATCAGATTGTAGAGAATCTGCCTGAAATGCAGGAGACCTGGGTTCAATCCTTGGGTCAGGAAGATCCCCTGGAGAAGGAAATGACAACCCACTCCAATATTCTTGCCTAGAGAATTCCACAGAAAGAGGAGCTTAACGGGCTATAGTCCATGGGATTGCAAAGAGCTGGACACGACTGAGCAACTGACATTTTTTCGCTTGAGAATATAAAGGCTGACTAACATCACCAGTATCAGGGAGTCAAAAGAAAAGCAATCAATTTATCATTGTAATTCTCACAAATAACATGTTCTGGATTTCCTATTATTTAACCCCTGTTAACAAAAATAATTGTGAGCTGCTTTGTAGGTGGTAGGGTAGAGGGGTATGAAAAAAATATATGAGTGTACATGCACTGAAATATTTTTTAATTAAATGTTGCACTTTTTGAACAGTTTTAGGTCCACAGCAAAATTGAAAGTCCAGGCATTTCCCATATACCTCTGCTCCCACACATGTATCCTCTCTCTTATCAACGTCCCCCCACAGGATACATTTGTTACAGTTGATTAACCTACCATGACACATCCTTTTAACTCAAATTCCATAATTTGCATTAGACTTGACTCAGTGCTGTGCAGTCTATGGGTCTGGCCAATTGTACAATGATATGTTTCTATCATTATAATACCAGAGTATTCTCACCGCCCTAAAAATCCTCTCCACTCTGTCTTTCCATCCCTCCCTCCCCACAACCTCAGGCAAACATTGATCTTTTTACTCTCTTCATAGTTTTGCCTTTTTCAGAATCAGCTGGAATTAGTATGTAGCCACCATAGACTGACTTCCTTAACTTATGCATTTATGCTTCCTCTGTGTCTTTTCATGGCTTGATAGCTTATTTCACTTTAGTGTTGAATAGTATTCCATTGTCTGACTCGATTACAGTTTATTTAACAATTCACCTACTGAAGGATATGGTGGTTGTTTCTAAATTTGGGCAATTATGAAAAATGCTTCTGTAAACATCTGTGTGCAGACTTTTGTGTGAACATAAGTTTTCAATGACTTTGTTTTTCAATACCAAGGAGAATGATTCCTGGATTGCATGGTATGAGCATGTCTAGTTTTATGAGAAATTTCCTAGGTCTCATCCACAGTGGCTGTTAGCATTTTACATTCCCATCAGTAATGGATATTAGTTTCTGTTACTCCACATCCCCCACAGCAGTTGAGGGTGGTGTCAGTGTTGTGGATTTGGGGGATTCTAACTAGACAGGAAGGGCAGCCTTGAGATACCCCTCGTCCAAGGTAAGGTGTAGCAGCTGCGCTCTGCTGGAGCAGCCGTGAAGAGACACCCCATGACCAAGGTAAGAAAAACCCAAATAAGACGGTAGGTATTGCGAGGGGGCATCAGAGGGCAGACACACTGAAATCATAATCACAGAAAACTAGTCAATCTGATCACACAGACCTCAGCCCTGTCTAACTCAATGAAACTAAGCCATGCCATGTGGGGCCACCCAAGACGTGTGGGTCATGGTGGAGAGGTCTGACAGAATGTGGTCCACTGGAGAAGGGAATGGCAAACCACTTCAGTATACTTGCCTTGAGAACCCCATGAACAGTATCAAAAGGCAAAATGATAGGATACTGAATGAGGAATTCCCCAGGTCGGTAGGTGCCCAGTATGCTACTGGAGATCAGTGGGGAAAATAACTCCAGAAAGAATGAAGGGATGGAGCCAAAGCAAAACAAATACCCAGTTGTGGATGTGACTGGTGATAGAAGCAAGGTCCGGTGCTGCAAAGAGCAATATTGGATAGGAACCTGGAATGTTAGGTCCATGAATCAAGGCAAATTGGAAGTGGTCAAACAGGAGATGTCAAGAGTGAATGTAGACATTCTAGGAATCAGTGAATTAAAATGGACTGGAATGGGTGAATTTAACTCAGATGACCATTATATCTACTACTGTGGGCAGGAATCCCTTAGAAGAAATGGAGTAGCCATCATGGTCAACAAAAGAGTCCGAAATGCAGTACTTGGATGCAATCTTAAAAACGACAGAATGATTTCTGTTCGTTTCCAAGGCAAAGCATTCAATATTACAGTAATCCAAGCCTATGCCCCAACCAGTAACGCTGAAGAAGCTGACGTTGAACAGTTCTATGAAGACCTACAAGACCTTTTAGAACTAACACCCAAAAAAGATGTCCTTTTCATTATAGAAGACTGGAATGCAAAAGTAGAAAGTCAAGAAACACCTGGAATAACAGGCACATTTGGCCTTGGAGCAGGAATGAAGCAGGGCAAAGGCTAGCAGAGTTTTGCCAAGAGAACACACTGGTCATAGCAAACACCCTCTTCCAACAACACAAGAGAAGACTCTACACATGGACATCACCAGATGGTCAACACCAAAATCAGACTGATTATATTCTTTGCAGCCAAAGATGGAGAAGTTCTATACCGTTAGCAAAAACAAGACCAGGAGCTGACTGTGGCTCAGATCATGAACTCCTTATTGCCAAAATCAGACTTAAATTGAAGAAAATAGGGAAAAGCACTCGACCATTCAGATATGACCTAAATCAAATCCCTTATGATTACACAGTGGAAGGGAGAAATAGACTTAAGGGACTAGATCTGATAGATAGAGTGCCTGATGAACTCTGGACGGAGGTTCGTGACATTGTACAGGAGACAGGGACCAAGACCATCCCCATGGAAAAGAAATGCAAAAAAGCAAAATGGCTGTCTGAGGAGGCCTTACAAATAGCTGCGAAAAGAAGAGAAGCCAAAAGCAAAGGAGAAAAGGAAAGATATAAGCATCTGAATGCAGAATTCCAAAGAATAGCAAGGAGAGATAAGAAAACCTTCCTCAGCAATCAGTGCAAAGAAATGGAGGAAAACAACAGAATGGGATAAACAAGAGATCTCTTCAAGAAGATTAGAGATACCAAGGGAGATTTTCATGCAAAGATGGGCTCGATAAAGGACAGAAATGGTGTGGACCTAACAGAAGCAGAAGATATTAAGAAGAGGTGGCAAGAATACACAGAAGAACTGTACAAAAAAGATCTTCACGACCAAGATAGTCACGATAACATGATCACTGACTTAAAGCCAGACATCTTGGAATGTGAAGTCAAGTGAGCCTTAGAAAGCATCACTACGAACAAAGCTAGTCGAGGTGATGGAATTCCAGTGGAGCTATTTCAAATCCTGAAAGATGATGCTGTGAAAGTGCTACACTCAATATGCCAGCAAATTTGGAAAACTCAGCAGTGGCCACAGGACTGGAAAAGGTCAGTCTTCATCCCAATCCCAAAGAAAGGGAATGCCAAAGAATCCTCAAACTACCACACAATTGCACTCATCTCACACGCTAGTAAAGTCATGCTCAAAATTCTCCAAGCCAGGCTTCAGCAATATGTGAACCGTGAACTTCCAGATGTTCAAGCAAGTTTTAGAAAAGGCAGAGGAACCAGACCAAATTGCCAACATCTGCTGGATCCTGGAGAAAGCAAGAGAGTTCCAGAAAAACATCTATTTCTGCTTCATTGACAATGCCAAAGCCTTTGACTGTGTGGATCACAATAAACTGTGGAAAATTCTGAAAGAGATGGGAATACTAGACCACCTGACCTGCCTCTTGAGAAACCTGTATGCAGGTCAGGAAGCTACAGTTAGAACTGGACATGGAAAAACAGACTGGTTCCAAATAGGAAAAGGAGTACGTCAAGGTTGTATATTGTCACCCTGCTTATTTAACTTATATGCAGAGTACATCATGAGGAACGCTGGGCTGGAAGAAGCACAAGCTGGAATCAAGATTGCTGGGAGAAATATCAATAACCATAAGCAACCTCAGATATGCAGATGACCCCACCCTTATGGCAGAAAGTGAAGAGGAACTCAAAAGCCTCTTGATGAAAGTGAAAGAGGAGAGTGAAAAGGTTGGCTTGAAGCTCAACATTCAGAAAACGAAGATCATGGCATCTGGTCCCATCACTTCTTGGGAAATAGATGGGGAAACAGTGGAAACAGTGTCAGACTTTATTTTTTGGGGCTCCAAAATCACTGCAGATGCTGATTGCAGCCACGAAATTAAAAGACGCTTGCTCCTTGGAAGGAAAGTTATGACCAACCTTGATAGTATATTAAAGAGCAGAGACATTACTTTGCCAACCAAGGTCCGTCTAGTCAAGGCTATGGTTTTTCCCGTGGTCATGTATGGATGTGAGAGTTGGACTGTGAAGAAAGCTGATCGCCGAAGAATTGATGCTTTTGAACTGTGGTGCTGGAGAAGACTCTTGAGAATCCCTTGGACTGCAAGGAGATCCAACCAGTCCATTCTGAAGATTGATCCTGGATGTTCATTGGAAGGATTGATGCTAAATCTGAAACTCCAATACTTTGGCCACCTCATGCAATGAGTTGACTCACTGGAAAAGACTCTGATGCTGGGAAGGATTGGGGGCTGGAGGAGAAGGGGAAGACAGAGAATGAGATGGCTGGATGGCATCACTGACTCAATGGACATGAGTTTGAGTGAACTCCGGAAGTTGGTGATGGACAGGGAGGCCTGGCGTGTTGTGATTCATGGGTTTGCAAAGAGTCGGTCACGACTGAGCGACTTAACTGAACTGAACTGAACCTGACAGGGTATTAAAAACCAGAGACATCACTTTGCCAACAAAGATCCTTAGAGTCAAAACTATGGTTTTTCAGCAGTCATATATGGATGTGAGAGTTGGACTATAAAGCAAGCTGAGTGCCAAAGAATTTATGCTTTTGAACTGTGGTGCTGGAGAAGACTCTTGAGAGTCCCTCGGACTGCATGGAGATCCAACCAGTCCATCCAAAGGGAAATCAATCATGAGTATTCATTGGAAAGACTGATGCTGAAGCTGAAACTCCAATACTTTGGCCACTTGATGAGAAAAGCTAACTCACTGGAAAAGACCCTGATGTTGGGAAAGATTGAGGTCGAGAGAAGGGGGCAACAGATGATGGGTTGGCTAGATAGCATTATTGACTCCATGGATATGAATTTGAGCAAACTCCAGGAGACAGTGAAGGACAGGGAAGCCTGGCGTGCTGTAGTCCATGGGGTTGCAAAGAGTCAGACAGGACTTAGCTACTGAACAACGACATGGGCTCACGTTGTGCCGGGATGGAGTGGAATGGTTGGTTTGGTCTGGGCTCAGCCCGGACAGCTCAGCCTCTCTCTCCACGTAGTTTTTCATGAATGGGCTTCTTAACATGGCGGCAGCAATAGTCTAAGAAAGAGAGCACAAAAACTGCAAGGTCTCAGGGGCTTTGGATTACTGTTCCATATTCTGTTGGTCAAAGCAAGTCACAGGGTCAGCACAGTCAGGTGATGGGGAAATGATTACATCTCTCAATAAAGCTGCAAAGTCATGTGACCGTATTTTTCAGTCTAACACAATTGATGAGATTCTGAATGTACTAGCACAAAATGAAACTTAAATAAATACTGATGTTTTGTTATTATTATAATTAATACTAAAACCATTAAATTTACGTTTATTAATTTTATTTCCCACCATCAGTAAAGCCTTTAAATAAATGAATATCTGCCCACCATAACATCTCCAACATCTTTCCTCCAAATCATGAAAACAATGAATTCAGCAAAGCATTCACTCTGTTTATAACCTGAGGTTCTTTTTTTTTTTTTTTGGCCAAGTCATGCAGCATGCAGGATCCTTGTTCCCTGACCAGGGGCTGAATCCTAACCCCCTGCAATGGAAGTGTGGAATCTTGACCACTGGACCTCCAGGGAAATCCCCATCTTGCTTATATCTTGATCAACATTTAAAGCCCCCAACCAAGATCTATAAATTTTTTTGACCTCTCTCTTGTTCAGTGTTTTAGTTCTCATAGAAAACAATGTTAAGAGTTTCCTCTTTTTATATAGATTAAATCAGCCAGTTTCTTTACACACCTAAAGATCAAAGAACTGATCAATATATGGTTTCCACTAGAGATAACCCAGTTATGGAAAATCAATACTTTAAAATGTTTCAACTACCATTTAAAACCCTGCCTTGTATAGTAAACAGACTGCAGGGAGTCCACCTGTCACACACCATCCAGAAAAGAGGCATAAATCCACATTCAGAAATACGTGAAAGCTTTGGCTTTGCATAGACCGTATTTGACAGACATTTATCAAGCTCACAGTAAACATCAGGCCTTTTCTCTGGCCTCAAAATGTGAGCAAGACCATCAAAACAACTGCACAGCTTTTATACCGAGCCAACTCTCCCTTCCTCCAGGCCAGTTCTCAGCTGAAGGCAGTTTTGCCCATAGGGGACATTTAGTAATGTCTAAAGATATTTTACATGTCACAGCAGGGGAAATACTACTAGCATCTAGTGGGTAAAGGCCAGGGATCTGCCAAACATCCTATGATGCACAGAACAGCCCCCACGATGGAGAATTTATCAATCAGCTCAAGATGTCAACAATGCTGAGACAGAACCCCTGTCCTAGCCGTGTCCTTAAAAAAAACCAGATCTGCTAACTGCATCAGGGTGCAGAGTGGTGTATAGGAGCTGGATTCCATCACCAGCTCAGGAGAGCCAATCATGTGTTCCTTGTCCTGTCTCCATTTTTAGGGACATGATACTGGTAACTTGAAATGAATCATGATGCGAGTATGCACATGAGGAAAACTGGCAAATGCTACAAATGAGAGCCTCTTTCCAGAAAGCTAACTGTTAAACATTTATCAATACAACACTGGGTGCAGCCCTACCCCATTGGAGCAACAGCCTGTGCTCAGTCCCTAAGTAGTGTCAGACTCTTTTACAACCCCATGGACTTGATGGGGCCCACCAGGCTTCTCTGTCCATGGGATTCTCCAGGCAAGAATACTGGAGTGGGTTGCCCTTTTCTTCTCTAAGGGATCTTTTTGACCCAGGGATCGAACCCGCGTCTCTTGCATCTCCTGCATTGATGAGCAGATTCTTTAACCACTGCACCACCTGGGAAGCCATAGTCTAGCGGAGTCTAATTTCTGCTCTGCTGGAGGTCTCTAACTTCTTGGGCAAAAGAAGTAGCTCGTTAGCAACATGCTGCTGATGACACAGGATGACCAACAGTGTGTTATCCAGTGACTTAGGCAATCAAAGTGAAAGGTACTCTTTCTATGGAATTGTATTTATTGCCTAAAACCCCCACGTCACACACACGTACACAGAGACACATGACATGTTAGTGTACATGCATGCTGACCTCTTACTGACGTGGTACAGTAACCAGCAGATCTTACACAGAAGAGAAGGTTTCGGCCTTTCCCCAGGTAAGAGTTGGGGACAGAGGAGCAGCAACAGAGGAGCCTGCGCCCCTCACAACTTTGTGGAGCAGAGCCACTGCATCAGCTCAGATTTAAACAAGAGAGAAACAAGTTACCTGTTTAACCCATTGCTATTTTAAAATTTTTTCAAAAGAAATCAACCTTTGAGATGACATGGATGGACCTTGAAGGCATTATGCCAAGTCAAGCCAGACAGGAAAATATAAATAAATACTGTATGATCTCTCTTAGATGGTAAAGAATCTGCTTGCAATGCAGAACACCCAGGTTCTATCACTGGGTTGGGAAGATCCCTTAAAGAAGGGCATGGCAACCCACTCCAGTATTCTTGCACAGAGAATCCCATGGACAGAGAAGCCTGGAGGGTTACAGTCCATGGGGTGGCAAAGAGTCAGACACGACTGGACGACTTAACACTTCACTTTCACATACTTAAAAAAAAAAAACCATAGAAAAAGAGATCAGATTTGTGGTTACCAGAGGCAAGGGGAGAGGAGGGGGAATTGGAGGAGGGGGTTGAGAGGTATAAACTCCAGTTGTACGATAAATAAGTACCATCGATGCAATGTACAAAACGATGACTATAGTGATGCTGTAAAATATATTTGAAAGTTGCTGAATGAGTGAATCCTAAAAGTTCTCATCACAAGGGGAAGGAAAACCACGTTTTAAAATCTATAGGAGATGATGGATATTAACTAAATTTGTGTGATAATCATTTCACAATATGTGTAAATCAAGTTATTAGGCTGGGCAATTTAAATTTATAGGGTTGTATGTCAATTTTCTAAAGGAAAAAAGCCAAACTTTCATATTCACTAATAGAATAAGCACCAATTGGGGGTTGGGGGAGGAAAGCTTCAATAGTGTTTTTTAATAGCACATTAGCCTTCCCCGAAAGAAATATTAATAATATAAAAAATTATCAATATTTATTAGTTATATCACTATTTATGTGAATTTTCAAGCCTAGAGTTTGAAAGAATTGTTTTCTTGATGTTAGGTATAAAGATGGAAAGGCAAAACTATTGTGTTGGCCAAAAAGTTTGTCCTGTAAGATATAATGGAAACACCCAAAGGGACTCTTTTGGCCTAACCAATATTTTAATGTAAATAAAATATGGGAAAACTCACTTTTTAATATTCATATATATTTGATGCCAGGCTTCCCTGGAGGCTCAGCTAGTAAAGAATCTGCCTGAAGTGTGGGAGACCTGGGTTCAATCCCTGGGTTGGGAAGACCCCCCTGGAGAAGGGAATGGCTATCTACTCCAGTATTCTGGCCTGGAGAATTCCATAGACTGTATAGTCAATGGGGTCACAAAGAGTCAGACACGACTGAGTGACTTTCACTTCATTTCACTTATATCTGATACAAAACTAAAGAACGGAAATCTGTACAAACCCTTGAACTTCTTATAACCCCCACCCAAGACCATTATGGACCAGTCTCCAAAGTTAAGTTGCACAATTATAATACCAGGATACCTTAGAGCCTTAAAGGCGTGCGTGAGTGTGCGCGTGCCCACGTGCGCGCACGTGCTCTGTCATGTCTGACTCTGCAACCCCATGGACTGTAACCCCCCAGGCTCCTCTGTCTGTGGACTTTTTCCAGGCAAGAACACCGGAGTGGATTGCCATTTCCTTCTCCAGGGTATCTTCCTGACCCAAGGATTGAACCCACATCTCTTGTGTCTCCCGCTTTGGCAGGCAGATTCTTTACCACTAGCACCACCAGACTTTAGAAAATATCTCAGGAAGAGTCCCATGGACACACAGAGAGTATAAACTGCCTCTCCTGGGAGAAGACACAAGACTAGGGTAAGCCAGCTTCAGCTCAGTCGGTTATCATGTATTACCATCACCCCTGCTTCAAAAAGCCACCCTAGAGAGGGGCAGCTTCATAGACCTCTTCCACCTCAGAATTCTGAGCGGAGCACTTGATGTTCATCTACACAGCCAGCCTGCAAAGCTCCTGAACCAGTTCTGTGTCTCAGACCAGGGGTCCCCAACCTCTAGGATCTAATGCCGGATGATCTAGGTGGAGCTGATGTAATAACATAAAATGCATAATAAAGGTAATGCATTTGAATCATCCTGAAACCACTCTCCCCACACCAGTCCATGGAAAATTTGTCTTCCGTGAAACCAGTCCCTGGTGCCAAAAAGGTTGGGGGTCACTGGGGAATTGAGACTTTTGTCAACAGAAAGGGAGCCCAGAGCCAGCAAAGAGACTCTATGTTCTTTCCCTGTCTTTCTAGCTCATTTTTCTTCTTTCTATAACTAGAAGAGGGAGAAAAGGCAAAGAGACCTTTTGGAAAAGCTACAGAATTTGTCTAAGTCCACACCTTACGTATCTTGGAAGCAAAACTGTTAGGTTATAAAGGAAAGGTGGGTTTCCCTGGTGGCTCAGATGGTAAAGAATCTGCCTGCAATGCAGGAGACCTGGGTTCAATCCCTAAGTCAGGAAGATCCCCAGGAAAGGGAATGGCTACCCACTCCAGTATTCTCACCTAGAGAATTCATGAACAGAGGAGCCTGGCAGGCTACAGCCCATAGGGGTCACCAAGAGTTAGACATGACTTAGCAACTAACACTAACACTCACCACCTACAGGAAAGCAAAGAAACCTTATTTAGAATTTTAAATTTTAAACCCCAGGTAGCCAATGTCCAGAAAGTGGATATCTGGAGATTCAAAACAGAAAATAAATCAAGGTGATTTAGGACCAGTCAATACATTCCACCCAGAAAAGAAAAAAAAAAAATACTCTATTTTATTAAATATATATCCACAAGCATAATGAAGTTGTTATGCCAGTTATAGTTAAACTTCCACTCTTCAGCCTCGATCTCAAGAGGAAATGTGATCTTTGGAATAGGTCCCATTCTTCCTTTCTGCCGTAACAGATTTGGAAGAGAGGGACTAATGAGAACCTCGCCTTTCTCTGATGCTGAGTCCAGCATGACATCCCCCAAATGGTATGCTCATGCCCTAATCCCCAAAGCCCATAAATGTTACCTAATTAGGAAAAGGAGTCTTTGCAGATATAATTAAGCAAGAATTTTGAGATGACAGCATCCTGACTTATGCGGGTGGCCCTAAATCAAATGACAGCATGCTTATAAGAGACACACATAAAAAGGGAGGCAATGAGATTACAGGTAAAGGTTAGAGTGATACAGTCACAAACCTAGGAATGTCTGAAACCACCAGAAGATGGAAAAGGCAGCAATAATTATCCTCTAGAGCCTTTAGAGGGAGTGCAGTCCTGCTAACACTTAGATTTTAGACCTATAGGACTGTGAGAGAATAAACTGCTCTTGTTTTAAGCCACTATGTTAGTGGTGACTTGTGCCACCACAAGAAACTAACATAGTAGTGCAAGCTGTATAAATAATCTGAGAACGAAGGCCATAGTGCCAAGGTGATGTGCTAAGATCCAGCAGTATTTGTCTTTCTCATCTGTGAACAGGGATAATGAAGACAATGTTAGCCAAGGTTCAAGACAACACCTGACACCAGATCCTCCATAAGTAATATCCACTGTAGGGGCAATGATTTCTGCTCTGGATTCAGGAGCAGGAGAATAATTCATTCTCTTCTTTTTTCCTTTTTGTCTGTCCATGCCACCACCCCCCAAAAAAATAACCTATTCTTTTAAGTAGCTATTGAAATAGTATTTCATTGATTGAATAAAGCAGGAAGACTTAAAATAGGTTGTCGTGCGATTCTGAAGTCCTCTCAAAGTCATTTATCAGAGATATGAATTAAGTCTCATGCTAGGAATTTATTATAACATCCAAAGAAGTACACAAAACTTTATGGGGAAAGTGACTGTCACAGCAATATTTATAGCATTAATAGAAAAGATACGTAAAATGAACTAAATAACCAACACTGAGGATTGATTAAATACATTTTAGCAGAGCCACACAAAAAGATTCTGTGCAGTCACTAAAAAAATATGTTCTTAGTGATATTTTGTTGACAAGTAATATACTGTTGAGTCTAAAATCATTACAAAATATTATGAACAGTTTTTTTCCTCACCTTCTTTGAAACACACTGATAGAAATGTCTACATGATTACCTAAAATATCAATAGTAGCTCTCTGGGTTTAAATTATAAGTGGTTTTTATTTATTTATTTATGCTTGTAATGTTTCAATAATAAAAATAGATTACTTATACAATTTGAAAAGTATTTTAAAGATAAACTTCATAGAAAAATACAGACACATGAACCACTGTGAATTTTATCAAAAGCTTTTCTATTCATTGATGCCAATAAATTATTTGATTTTTTTATCATTTTTCCTCTGGGCAACTCCAAATATCTTTCTGGCTTTATTATCCCCTTATTAAAATAGAGGGAACTCTACATGTTTGCAGTTCATTAAGAGCTCTGGTTGAGAAGTCTGTTGCCAATTCTCTAAATACATTGGAATAAAATAATCAAAAACAGTTAATAGGCAAAAGCATCCTCAGGATTTTTTAAGGGGGACCAAAAATTTTCCCCCAAAAAAAGACATTAAAAAAATTTCCTGTAAAAAAAGTCATACTGTATGACTCAAATTAAGCGTAAGATTTGCAATAAGACTCACCAGATTATATCATTAAATGAAACCTGTCATGATTTCCCATTGTCAGATGCATCAGAGGATTATATTGTTACTGCCATTGTTCTATATGTTTAAAGGGTTAATATAATTGAAGTTCAATCTCCAAGCTTATGAAAACTTAGCAAATATAAATAACTTAAGCATTCATACTACCTGAACTCACACAAGAGTAAACAAAATACAATTGAGTGATTTCACTTTGCTTTTTTGCATTATTACAAATAAGTCCTTAGGATAAAATTTTGAAAGTTGACAAATAACTGACAATTTGGGAAACTTTTTGTTGCGTAGCTTCATACAAAACAAATTATTGAGGAAAGAGTCATAATAAATTAATGTATTGAAGTAGGTCTAGACTCAATAAAATTACATTAAAATCTCATTTCATTCTATTAAAAATTCAATAAAATGATGCTAATTAAATGAGGCAATCGGTAAGAACAAGGAAATTTACTTGATGTTTCATCCATTCTCCCTCATTGTGTTAGGTTTCATTTTTAATAGCCTGTTGACAGTGATTCTCTCCTGACAGCACCAGAGCTAGAATCATGAGTCAGCTTTGAAATCAACATGGAAAATAAAGTAGTCCTCAAATTGCCATTTACCACATCTGTCTCTCCAGATAATTGAATTCTCATTGAAAATACATCATTGAAGATGTACTAGAAATAGCAGGAAAGAGAAGGAAGTCAGTAAGTGGAAGTACTAAAAATATAGACTAAAGAACAGCATGATACATAAGAAAATAATTTAGAAAGTTGTACTTGCTGTAATTTCTAATTCATTTCCACTTGGAGATGAGCCCCCAAAAGACTAATCCATTCCTATTTTTATTTATGCACCGCAGGCTTCAGTTTAAAGAGGTGTGGTGTGCTTGCTGGGCCTGCTGATTTTAAGTGTCGTAGCCTAGGGCTTAGTCTATGGAAACACCCTGATAATGGATCCAACCACACTTCTGAACAGTCCACCCACCAAGTCTCAGCTGGCTTAGCCCATTATAAAAACTCATAATCATTCTGCATATGGGATCAGAATGTAGCAGCTTCTGAGGTGCTGGCAAAGAGCAATTTTATTTAGCTAATCTCTAACTAACCCAGAGGAAGTGTCATGGCAGATAGTATTGGAGTCTTCTTTCCAGTCTTTTGTTATGTTGGACTCATAGACTCAATGAGGGATTAAGCCTCATTGATCTTGCCCCGGATTTTGAGTATGCTTTCCCCAACTCTTCATAACTCCAGGCCCTTTGTAAGACCAGCCCTAACCAACTATTGTACTTTCTTTAATGGCTATTCTAAACAATCAAATTCCAGGGTAACTAAGGAACAAGAACTAGCTCAGACTTTCATTACCGAGGAATTTGCCCAATAAAACTGAAGAGAACAGTGGAATACTTGTAGACCATCTTAATTATCTTCTGATGAGAATTATGAATCAGGAAGATCTGAGCATGTGGAGAAATACTCTTAGTTATAATGAGATTTTACCAAACTGAAATGTTAAGAGAATGGACTGTGAAAATGCCACATCTTTCTTTAACACCCACACTCAACAAGCTTGTTGCATACAGGGTATCATGCAAACACTGGGTTGAAGATGAAATTCAAACCTCAGTTCTTTTACATGCCCAAAGTCTGCAAAAAGAACTTGCCCAGATTAATAACTGCAACCATTTCCTTTCAAAAATCATAGGGCTTGTGAATTATAGATGTAACTCTGTACGTCCCTACTGCCACAGAGAAGAAAAGAGAAGGAATGTCTTCTCCCTTTTATTACCCCACTTCTCTCTTTTTAACTTAAAAAAAAAGATAAATATGGTTTGCAAAGTCACAGATCTCAGCATTGCCCATACTTTGTGCAGGAAATCAGAGGAAAATTGAAGATAATTATTTCTCCAATTTGTTCTCTCTCTCCACATACATACATACATATATGTGTGTATGTATGCACTTAAATATATAAATACACATGTATACATATATACATACATATTCCACATACACACACATATATATATATGCACAAAAGAAAACTACTTAGCCATAAAAAGAATACAATTTTGCCATTTGCAACAGCATGGATGGACCTTGAGGGTATCATGTTCAGTAAAAGTTAGACCGAGAAAGACAATAAGCGTACAATATCACTTATATGTGAAATCTAAAGATAAAAGGAATGAACACAAAAACAGACTCACAGATACAGAGAACAAGCTAGTGGTTATCAGTGGAGGATTCATAAGCACAAATTACTATGCATAAAGTAAGCAGTCTATAAGGATATACAGTACAGCACAGGGAAAGATGGCCATTATCGCATAAATAATTTTAAATGTGATATATAAAATACTAAATTATTAAGCTTTGCACCTGGAACTAATGTAATATTGTAAATAAACTCTACCTGAATTTTAAAAATAGACTCTGAGAGTGACTTCTCTAGTGGTCCACTGATTAGGACTTCAACTTTCAATTCAGGGGGATGTTGGTTCAATCCCTGGTCGGGCAGCTAAGATCTCACATGCCTCATGGCCAAAAAAACCAAAACATAAAATAGGAGCAATGTTGTAACAGTTCAATAAAGGTTTTTAAAATGGTCCACATGAAAAGAAAAAAAAAAACTTAAAACGCTAAAATTAATTTAGAAAAGACTGAAGAACGAAACCTCATTACAAGATAAAAGGACACCAGAGTTACTGAAGTAAGAGGCAGCAGTCTTACCGTGAGGAGAGGGAGATACAGCTTTTGGGGGGCCATGAGCATCTTTTGGTGGTCTGAGGAAGCCAATATAACCTTTCTTAGAACAACGTTTATAAACATGTAGAACAAAACACATAGGAGTAAGATGAGACCCAATTACTTGAAAATACAGTTTTCACTATGAACCATTGATTAGTGGTCCCTGGACTCCAGGTAAATCACTCCTACCTGGAGTTCAAGGCCAAATTATGAGATAGCTTCCAAGCTAAGGAATGAAAAGGTGGTGGTAAAGAATGAAGCAGTTTAGGACTGGGAGGTCACCACGGTTACCCACTGCAACCTATTTAAAAAGGAAGCCATTCGGTGGGAAGACAGCAGCTGATGGTTTAAGCCAGTGCCAAGACTGAAAAAATGAAGACTCCGAATTCAAGCTAAGGACATCAGAAGTGGGCTTTACTAGACTGGGACAGATGCTGATCTCTCCTCCTCAGAGGGTTGTTCTACTTTAGAATTTGGAACTCGCGTCTTCTGTGATTAGAGTTAACCATGTATGTGACTTGATTCATTCACCCCTCTCCCTCGCTGCAGAAGTTCAGTCTTTCGGTGAGATGTTTAACGAGCAGCTCAGAAAATTGCTTTTTGACATCGATCACCTGCTTCTGAGGAACACAGCCTCATTTAGACTCTGGATTTGAAAGAAATTCAAATGCTCTAAGTCCATGCACATCCACCGAGGACAACCATGGGGATCTCACTGTTTGGATCTGCAGCAGAGAACGCAATGGACTCCTAGCCTTGCCTCTGCAGCGCCTAACTCAGTCTCATTGCAGAGTGCTCCAGGACTCAGACAAACGGTGTTAGTTTCTGGGGGTATCTGGGGGGCAAGTTTGTTTCCTCTGGGGAGCCACAACTGATTCTGTCTTTGAGGAAACTTGAGTTACCAAGACTTTAAAGCTGGCTCCTAGGGGACAGGGTTAGGGCTTCTGGACAACAATATTGAGGATGAACAGCCAGCACTAAATAGGGACTTGAAAGAGGTGAGAATCTGTCCCCTCTAGTCACTGCAGCTCATGAAGAAGTATGTAGCCACACCCGCTTAGAACAAACCCTAGTCAAGAAAGAGACCTGCTCAAAATACCAGACTGAGTACTCAAGGAGCTTCCCTGGTGGCTCAGACGGTGAAGAATCTGCCTACAATGCAGTACTGCCTTGTTCAAAGCACATTCGACTATTACCCCTAGGTCATTGCATTGTGTAAACTCTGACCACTACTATCAATTGTTCCTTGCTGCTGCTGCTAAGTCACTTCAGTCATGTCCGACTCTGTGTGACCCCATAGACGGAAGCCCACCAGGCTGCCCCGTCCCTGGGATTCTCCAGGCAAGAACACTGGAGTGGGTTGCCATTTCCTTCTCCAATGTGTGCAAGTGAAAAGTCAAAGTGAAGTCGCTCAGTCATGTCCGACCCATAGCGATCCCATGGACTGCAGCCTCCCAGGCTCCTCCATCCATGGGATTTTCTAGGCAAGAGTACTGGAGTGGCTTGCCATTGCCTTCTCCACAATTGTTCCTTACGCAGGTACAAATTGCTAATTGCAGTTAACTGTGGTTTCATATGGATATTACAGATCTTTCTCTTTTGTAATTTTATTATTGTCATTATTATCATTATTCAGTGAGAAAGTGAAAGTTGCTCAGTCATGTCTCTTTGCAACGCCATGGACTGTGTAGCCCACCAAGCTCCTTGGTCCATGGAATTCTCCAGGCAAGGATACTGGCGTGGGTAACCATTCCCTTCTCGAGGGGATCTTCCCGACCTAGGGATTGAACGCAGGTCTCCTGCATTATAGGCAGATTCTTTATTCTCTGAGCCACCAGGGAAGCCCATTGTTATCACTGTCGTCATTATTTGGTAGGAGGGACATGTTAAAGGCATGCACCAAGATGCAAACAATATTTCAAAAACACTAGCATCCTTCCTAATATATTTCTAAGGAGAGTAAACGCCAATAAGCTACCTACTCCCTGCTGAGATGACGCTCTTAAATGTCATTGTTCGATTCCTGGAGATAATATTAGAAAGCACATAGAGTGCATCCAATTTAGCAACCCACAACTGGAACAGGAAATTTATTGAGAAATCAATCAGCCAAATTCCAAATGGACAGTCAGCAAGCTAAAGGAAGGGTATAAAGCTTAGACTACAGTGACAGCAAAATAGGTCCTAACCTTTTCAACTGTATCTGGGAAAAGAGGTCCTGAAGTTTCTGTGGAAAATTGAATGTGTGTTTATTGTTTATTTGAAAAAGATGGTATATGGAACAAAAATCTCCTAACTGCCCAGGAGTGCACAAATTAGATGCTTGCTCTCACCCTGGTGTTACAATGTAGTGATTACATTCCTTCATTAAGGTTATGCTGCTATATACCAAGGACTACTATATACTGAGTCACCCAAGGCATGGATCTTCCTCAGCGTTGGAATGATTTCAGAAACCTCATAGGAAAAAAATCACATTAATGAAGATGAGCTTCATCTTAAACGATGAAAAGAGACAAGTTTCTATACAAATTGTGACCTATTAATGGCTAATTCAGAATTTATCTCTGCAGAGCCATTTCCTGACGTGCCCCCTCCAACAACAACAAAAAAAAAGAGGTAAGAAAGAAATTAGACAGTGATTCAGCTTGGGATTTAATATTCAAGAACCTAACAAATACACTTGGTGAAAATCCAGCCTTATTTTACCATCCTGACTTTGACAAAGTGTTCCTGGTTCAAACAGATGACTCTGACATTAGGCTGGAGGCACTGCTGTCTCTGATAATGAAAGAACAGAAACAACCCGTAATGTGCACATTCAAGAAACTTCTAAAAGGCAAAACTCTCTAACTTTCTATTTCAAGGAAAGCCCTGTTTTCTAAAAAGCTGATCTATTCAATAGGCTTGTTGAAATTTTATTCTTGAATAAAATTTAAAAGGAAGAAAGGCAACACTTGTATTTAAGCAATATTTTGTTGGAAAGTTTAAACAGAATTATAATAATGTTGGTGAGATACAAGTGTTTAACACAGTATAATGAATAAGATTTGTTTACAAAGTAAGCAAATATTATGCAAGGAAATAT
Organism: Moschus berezovskii; assembly: GCF_049115385.1. Taxonomy (NCBI): domain Eukaryota; kingdom Metazoa; phylum Chordata; class Mammalia; order Artiodactyla; family Moschidae; genus Moschus; species Moschus berezovskii. The sequence continues at coordinate 26,454,962 of NC_142485.1, read as the reverse complement.
CAGTTCAGTTCAATTCAGTTCAGTCGCTCAGTCGTGTCCAACTCTTTGCGACCCCATGAATCACAGCACGCCAGGCCTCCCTGTCCATCACCAATTCCCGGAATTCACTCAAACTCATGTCCATCGAGTCGGTGATGCCATACAGCCATCTCATTCTCTGTCGTCCCCTTCTCCTCCTGCCCCCATCCCTCCCAGCATCAGAGTCTTTTCCAGTGAGTCAACTCGTCGCATGAGGTGGCCAAAGTATTGGAGTTTCAGCTTTAGCATCAGTCCTTCCAATGAACACCCAGGACTGATCTCCTTTAGAATGGACTGGTTGGATCTCCTTGCAGTCCAAGGGACTCTCAAGAGTCTTCTCCAGCACCACAGTTCAAAAGCATCAATTCTTCGGCGATCAGCTTTCTTCACAGTCCAACTCTCACATCCATACATGACCACTGGAAAAACCATAGCCTTGAATAGACGGACCTTGGTTGGCAAAATAATGTCTCTGCTTTTTAATATGCTGTCTAGGTTGGTCATAACTTTCCTTCCAAGGAGTAAGTGTCTTTTAATTTAATGGCTGCAATCAGCATCCACAGTGATTTTGGAGCCCCCAAAAATAAAGTCTGACACTGTTTCCCCTGTTTCCCCATCTATTTCCCATGAAGTGATGGGACCAGATGCCATGATCTTAGTTTTCTGAATGTTGAGCTTCAAGCCAACCTTTTCACTCTCCTCTATCACTTTCATCAAGAGGCTTTTTAGTTCCTCTTCACTTTCATAAGGGTGGTATCATCTGCATATCTGAGGTTATATATAACTTTAAAAGAGTCCCTAAACTCTAAGGACATTTTTAACATAATGCAATATACATAGTTTCATTTAGTTAGACAATCCCAAAGAAAGGCAATGCCAAAGAATGCTCAAACTACTGCAAAATTGCACTCATCTCACACGCTAGTAAAGTCATGCTCAAAATTCTTCAAGCCAGGCTTCAGCAATACGTGAAATGTGAACTTCCAGATGGTCAAGCTGGTTTTAGAAGAGGCAGAGGAACCAGAGATCAAATTGCCAACATCCGATGGATCATCGAAAAACCAAGAGAGTTCCAGAAAAACAACTATTTCTGCTTTATTGACTATGCCAAAGCCTATGACTGTGTGGATCACAATAAATTGTGGAGCATTCTGAAAGAGATGGGAATCCCAGACCACCTGACCTGCCTCTTGAGAAACCTGTATGCAGGTCAGGAAGCAACAGTTAGAACTGGACATGGAACAACAGACTGGTTCCAAATAGGAAAAGGAGTACGTCAAGGTTGTATACTGTCACCCTGCTTATTTAACTTATATGCAGAGTATATCATGAGGAACGCTGGGCTGGAAAAGCACAAGCTGGAATTAAGATTGCCGGGAGAAATATCAATAACCTCAGATATTCAGATGACACCACCCTTATGGCAGAAAGTGAAGAGAAACTAAAGAGCCTCTTGATGAAAGTGAAAGAGGAGAGTGAAAAAGTTGGCTTAAAGCTCAACATTCAGAAAAGTAAGATCATGGCATCTGGTCCCATCACTTCATGGGAAATAGATGGGGAAACAGTGGAAACAATGTCAGACTTTATTTTGGGAGGCTCCAAAATCACTGCAGATGGTGACTGCACCCATGAAATTAAAAGACACTTACTCCTTGGAAGGAAAGTTATGACCAACCTAGATAGCATATTAAAAAGCAGAGACATTACTTTGCCAACAAAGATCCATCTAGTCAAGGCTATGGTTTTTCCCGTGGTCATGTATGGATGTGAGAGGTGGACTGTAAAGAAAGCTGATCGCTGAAGAATTGATGTTTTTGAACTGTGGTGCTGGAGAAGACCCTTGAGAGTCCCTTGGACTGCAAGGAGATCCAACCAGTCCATTCTAAAGGAGATCAGTCCTGGGTGTTCATTGGAAGGACTGATGCTAAAGCTGAAACTCCAATACTTTGGCCACCTCATGCGACGAGTTGACTCACTGGAAAAGATTCTGATGCTGGGAGGGATAGGGGGCAGGAGGAGACGGGGACGACAGAGAATGAGATGGCTGAATGGCATCACCAACTTAATGGACATGAGTTTGAATGAACTCCGGGAATTGGTGATGGACAGGGAGGCCTGGCGTGCTGCGATTCAGGTGTAGCAAAGAGTCGGAGATGACTGAGCGACTGAACTGAACTGACTGAATATACATAAACATTTAGTTGGTTTTCAAACTGGAGGAGACATTTATTGACATACAAACATACCTAAATTTTAAGTTTTGCTATTTTGCTTTCTATTTTGTCATTTGGGCTCTTTTCTTTTACCTCTAAAATGTGCTCTTCTTTATCTCCAGAACATTTTTATAATATATTGCTTTATTAACTTTCAGAGTTTGTAAAAATTGTCTTGTATTTTTAAGTTTTAAACATTCCCTTTATAATCTGTTGTGATCATTCATTAGCTCTCCTCTTATAGCCCATTCCCCTTGAATAGGTCAGCTGAAAAGTTTACACATACTAATTCTTTTGTTCAATCAGCCACACTCTAATTCCAACAGTGGGAGTGGGAGAAATATATGGAGACCATGGATGCCCAAACACTATCCATTAAAGCCATTCTTAGTAATTGACTTAATGAAGGTGTTTTGCAATATTTGTGACAAATATCAATTTTATATACTCTGACACTTTACAAATCAAAAGAAATGAATCCATTATACATGATTTTGAAGGTAAGGGCATTTCTGATGGAATTTGAAATTATTAAGGAATCTCAAGGGCATTAAGCCTGAAAATAAAACCATTAGATCTTCTAAACGAATGGAGCCAATATTGGGAGATCATATATATGTAGAGTTTGTCCTTCCCCTGAAATTGGAAACATACCACCAAGAGGAAGCAATAACACTGCAGTCAAATATTCAAAGTCCAATGTTTACTCACATTGATTATTTTTAACATTTTGAAGTATCATTTTTGTACCTCCATCTGAAAGTAGTTATAAGACTGGAATTCCGGGGTTATGTTCACTCTGGTATTTTATGAAAACGATATTTTTCCTACTTATATTGGGAGGGGAGCAAAATGAAAAAAATATTATGACAGGGATAACTTTCAAATTAACAGTCTGCATTTCTGTCCTAACTCTCACTAGCTGGAAAACATAAACTTTCACTGTAGGATTACCGGCTGGTAAATACAACATAGAAGGAAACGAAAATTCTCCTTCAGACTTAAATTGAGTTTTTACCTTGCTTCTCTTTTCTCATCTGTGAACTCAGAAAATGAGATACCATCAGTTTAAAAGGAAAAGCCTAAAGTTATTTCTGACCCCTTAAATCTCTGACTTAATTCATTTCTGAAACAGATCAATGCTCATCAAAATTGTTGGCCCCATCTCACCCAGTCATTCTTGACGATAAAGTAAAAGAAGTGATACACATGGTTAGTTACCCCTTAAAAGAGAGAGACATGTTATCTTAATAGCATTCATTCCAAATCTACAGTGTGTGTCATGGTTGTTTGGCCAGAAATGTTCTATATCTGTGCTTCTAATATCACTCAGAAAGGTGTCAATAGGCTTTCAGTACTCCTGGATGTTAGTTTGCCATCTTTTTTCAACTTTATTAAGGAGAGTGTTTGTGATGACTAGGGGCTTGCGTAAAATGAAAAATTCACTATTCTATTTGTCACCCCAAAGTTTGGTCCTGTGGTTTCTGAACTTCCTTCAATTCAAATATATGTTAGCTCTCTTAACAGGACTGCATAGCCAATGAATTATTTTTCTCATTCATTCCACAAACAACGTTAATCTATCTCCATGGTGGATGGACATGAACTAATCCTGGTGAGGGACACAACATTTTAGAAGTTAAATGCAGTAAGATGTCTACAAAAAAAATCAAAGGAGTATATGTTAAGTAGGGCACTAAATGAAGATGGGTGGGTCCATTTCAGTGAAATCCACTCTCTTCTAAAATGGTAAGGTTCACAAAAAGTCAACCATTCGATAATAATATTTTTAGGAATTATATTTAATATTAGTTCTATGTATACTAAAAACACTGGAGAAATCATGAATAAGGTTATACCAATAAAGTGGATGCTGATACAAAACCAAGTATTCTTTGTGTATTAACACTGACAATCTACTAAAGATCTAGTTTTCAAATCAAATTTTGGGAAAATATTGATAATACACTGAAGAGCCTTAAAGAAGCATTGCAGACTTCTTATCTTTTACGTCTGGGCAAATGATTCATTCTTCTTAAGCTATTTGGGCTAACATCTATTATTACTTTCTAGGTACTGTGGATATTAGAACTATTTGAGTCTCTCCACGGCTCCAACAAACACTCCTTAAGTAAATGATGGCATTCATTGGAATTGAAAAGCATTTGTACATCAAAGTCAAATGTCAATCTTGGGAATAGTTCCTCCTTTCACAAAAGAATCCATCTAGTTCTAACATTTGAGGTATACCACAACTATTGGGAGGGAATGGAAGCTGATTCTTGACATAAAACTCAAAAAAAAAAAAAAATTACTAGTAGATTTCAAAATACATTTCCCAATTCCTTCATCGGCAGCTCATCTAGGCAGTATTAGTAAAGCAGAAAAGATGAGTTCTCAGATAAGGCTAGATTATGGAAGAGAGTCTAAATTAAACTTATTTTATTACTGAAATAAGTCATTTTAAAAATTATCTTGTCATATAAATTTGGTTTAGTTTTTCTTAATTTACAACATAAATTATCATATTTTAAACTTCAAATATTGAACATAAAGTCAATGCCAAGGCAAAACTACACTTAAAACACTACATTTTTTCTTAATCTTTAGCTATTAAACTTGTCTCAAATAAATAACTCTTCTAGTATATTAATACATAACTAAGAAAGTATGTGTAGTTCCTGAAGTAATCTACAAGTTAAAGGAATCGCTATCAGCTAAAGAAGTTACTGTTTATGCTCATGTGAGAATGCTAATTTCAATAACAACAATAACAACAACAAAAAAAAAACCACTTACAGAAATGTTATACAAGCTGTTAAAGGCAAAATAAAGGAATCTTTGAAGGCCATTTAGTGTTGGGATAAAAAACAAAGCATTGAACAACACAGTTCATGCTAACATCCCTAGATGCCATTATGCTTTAATATAATATGAACAGCATTCTTAAAGAAATTTCCATGGGATGAGCCCCCAACTTGCTTAATGAAGCATGTGTTCCTTGGAATAAAGGACTCTTACAGGATCCTGCACACCAATAATCGACATTTGTATGCGTGTGTGTTCAGTCATGTCTGACTCTCTCAGACCCCATGGACTGTAGCCCACCAGACTCCTCTGTCCATGGAATTCTCTAGGCAAGAACACTGAAGTGGGTGGCCATGCCCCTCTCCAGGGGATCTTCCTGACCCAGGGATCAAACCGAAGTCTCCTGTACTGCAGACTCTTTACTGTCTGAACCACCAGGGAGCCCTATCCCATTAAAAAATGTTTTGATTTAATGACTTAATGTGACTCAAATGGATTCTAGTTGCTCATTATTTTCTATTTTAGGTCTTTATATAATATTGTTTCATAAAATTTTCTATTCTATAATATCTTCAATATTAACAATCTATTTGATTTCCTTTGATCTTCAAAAGCACCAAAACCTGTGTACCAAGAATCCAGGATTCATATGTTTTCATTAATCAAAACATCTTAATTAATAAATATTTATCACACATGAATTCTTGGTTTCAAAAAAGCCAAAATTTAATTAGCATACTCAATTGAGCATAAATCATTGGCCTTGATGATTTGGAACCTGATTCAGTTCAGTTCAGTTCAGTCGCTCAGTCGTGTCCGACTCTCCGCGACCCCATGAATCACAGCACGCCAGGCCTCCCTGTCCATCACCAACTCCCGGAGTACACTCAAACTCATGTCCACAGAGTCGGTGATGCCATCCAGCCATCTCATTCTCCGTCGTCCCCTTCTCCTCCCGCCCCCAACCTTTCCCAGCATCAGAGTCTTTTCCAGTGAGTCAACTCGTCGCATGAGGTGGCCAAAGTATTGCAGTTTCAGCTTTAGCATCAGTCCCTCCAATGAACATCCAGGATTGATCTCCTTTAGAATGGACTGGTTGGATCTCCTTGCAGTATAAGGGACTCTCAAGAGTCTTCTCCAACACCACAGTTCAAAAGCATCGATTCTTCGGCGATCAGCCTTCTTCACAGTCCAACTCTCACAACCATAGATGACCACGGGAAAAACCATTGCCTTGACTAGACGGACCTTGGTTGGCAAAGTAATGTCTCTGCTTTTTAATATACTATCAAGGTTGGTCATAACTTTCCTCCCAAGGAGCAAGCGTCTTTTAATTTCATGGCTGCAATCAGCATCTGCAGTGATTTTGGAGCCCAAAAAAACAAAGTCTGACACTGTTTCCACTGTTTTTCCATCTATTTCCCATGAAGTGATGGGACCAGATGCCATGATCTTTGTTTTCTGAATGTTGAGCTTCAAACCAACCTTTTCACTCTCCTCTTTCACTTTCATCAAGAGGCTTTTGAGTTCCTCTTCACTTTCTGCCATAAGGGTAGTGTCATCTGCATATCTGAGGTTATTGATATTTCTCCCAGCAATCTTGACTCCAGCTTCTGCTTCTTCCAGCCCAGCGTTCCTCATGATGTACTCTGCATATAAGTTAAATAAGCAAGGTGACAATATACAACCTTGACGTACACCTTTTCCTATTTGGAACCAGTCTGTTGTTCCATGTCCAGTTCTAACTGTTGCTTCCTGACCTGCATACAGGTTTCTCAAGAGGCAGGTCAGGTGGTCTGGGATTCCCATCTCTTTCAGAATGTTCCACAGTTTATTGTGATCCACACAGTCAAAGGCTTTGGCATAGTCAATGAAGCAGAAATAGATGTTTTTCTGAAACTCTCTTGCTTTCTCCATGATCCAGCGGATGTTGGCAATTTGATCTCTGGTGCCTCTGCCTTTTCTAAAACCTGCTTGAACATCTGGGAGTTCACGGTTTACATATTGCTGAAGCCTGGCTTGGAGAATTTTGAGCATGACTTTGCTAGCGTGTGAGATGAGGGCAATTGTCCGGTAGTTTGAGCATTCTTTGGCATTGCCTTTCTTTGGGATTGGAATGAAGACTGACCTCTTCCAGTCCTGTGGCCACCGCTGAGTTTTCCAAATCTGCTGGCATATTGAGTGCAGCACTTTCACAGCATCATCTTTCAAGACTTGTAATAGCTCAACTGGAATTCCATCACCTCCACTAGCTTTGTTAGTAGTGATGCTTTCTAAGGCCCACTTGACTTCACATTCCAAGATGTCTGGCTCTAGGTCTGAACCTGATTACTTTGTCTTAAATAATTGCCTTAATATTGCTTTGTCATAAGCCATATTTAATAGCAACACTACGATACAATAGTTGGGCCATCTGCAAACAGTTCTAGTTGATTTTGTTGAAATAAATTTCTAGGCCCAAGATAGAACTACTTCTGCCTAGGATGACACAACAGCAAAGCAAAACTTACGTTAACTCGGATGTCTCTGTAAATGCTCTGCTTGACCAGAAATGAGGTATACCCAGTCAGCCAACTGCCAAATGCCAAGCCAACTCTGGGTCTTCTCACTCTAAACAAGGTTGACTCTGGCCCCAGCCAATCAAATATTTTCTGTTTTTCTCTTCCTTGTTCTTTATTTTTATCCTATAAAAGCTTCTTATCTCCCACCTCATTTTGCAGTTCTCTGCTTCACGTGGTATTAAATAAAGTGTGTATTAACCACCTAAATTGTCTTCTTTAATCATTTTGAACAATAAAAATTAATAGATGAATGAGAGTTTTCAATAAAACTACTTCTCCCATACTTTAACCCAATATAATTGTTTTCATGCTATAATCTCTCACACAAAAATTTTCAGGTCAGTTCAGTTCAGTTCAGTCGCTCAGTCATATCCGACTCTTTGCGACCCCATGAATCACAGCACGCCAGGCCTCCCTGTTCATCACCAACTCCTGGAGTTCACTCAAACTCATGTCCATCCAGTCAGTGATGCCATCCAGCCATCTCATTCTCTGTCGTCCCCTTCTCCTCCTGCCCCCAATCCCTCCCAGCATCAGAATCTTTTCCAGTGAGTCAGCTCATAGCTTTGAAAGCATATAATTCACCAAGGTATGCAACTGACCAACACATAGATTTGGTTTCAGATAACCAAGTTATTTGACTTCCCAGGTTTATTTCTACATTCCCACAACGAGTGCCATGAAAGTAAATAGATAATAAATTATTTCCAATTTTATTACCACAAAATCATTCTTCTATAAATCAGCTCACTCTGAGGCAGAGCTGTGCTATATTTGGATCTGATACTATTTTTTAGGCAACAGAATAAAAATTTAATTCCAAAAGTAGGAAAATATCCCTAAAATTAATTGAGCACAATGTAATGACATTTTAAAATTAAAAACATGATGCTGTTATTTTGGAACTGATATTTTAAATATCTCACATTTGATTAAAAGGTTCAACCATCAGTGGTAATTAAGATTACATGAAGTTCCCTAGGGTGTGCCTTGCTGAAGCTCCCTGACATTGGGGCTTTCCTTCTATGTAACCTTCTTCTCTGGAGAAGGCAATGGCACCCCACTCCAGTACTCTTGCCTGGAAAATCCCATGGACGGAGGAGCCTGGTAGGCTACAGTCCATGGGGTCGCTAAGAGTCAGACACAACTGAACGACTTCACTGTCACTTTTCATGCATTGGAGAAGGAAATGGCAACCCAGTCCAGCGTTCTTGCCTGGAGAATCCCAGGGACAGGGGAGGCTGGTGGGCTGCCATCTACGGGGTCACACAGAGTCGGACACGACTGAAGTGACTTAGCAGTAGCAGCAACCTTCTTCTCATTTGAAAACACACAGTACTACTGAAGTTTGGCTTCCCAAGTGGCACAGTGGTAATAAATCTGCCTGCCAATTTAGGAAACATGGGTTCTATCCCTGGTTCAGGAAGATTCTCCTAAAGTTGGAAATGGCAACTCACTCCCGTATTCTTGCCTGGAAAATCCCATGGGCAGAGGAGCCTGGCGGGCCACAGTCCATGGGTCACAAAGAGCTGACACAACTGAGTGACTAAGCATGCACTGAAGTCTGTTTTGCTGCACTCCTGAATAAAATTATATCTCACTGGCCATTCCGTTTTAAAAATTACTCACCTAAACATTAACTAGTTGGGTAACTAATTAAAACAAGTGCAGTAAATAACTTGTTAAAGGCACAGCATTTTTTCAGAATTGTCTAAGTCAATCACAGACTGTTAAGAATCTTGATAGTACTTGACAAATGTCACTATATATAACATTACAAGTATTCATACTACTTTACTGTATTCTGTTTTTAACATCTAGGGGAACTGAGTCACAGGGATTCAAGGGCTTATAAAAGACCAGAGATGAGACATTAATTCCAACACTAAAATTAAAGGCTTTCCAGATTCTACTCGTGAGTTGAACCTACCAGACCATAAATTTCTCTTTTAAAAATCATTAAATTACCCTTTAGCTCAAGTGACAGAATAGTTCATTTCAGATACAAGGGTCTTTGGTTCAAGTGCCAAAATGGAAGGATTTGTCATAAAACCGCAAAAAGAAGTTTGATTAAAGAACCTTTAATGAAGATCTGACATTTAATCTGCTCTTTTATTGGATAAGATCTTTAAATATTCTCTCCTTATGAATTCGTTTCATATTCACTTGAATGGTACTTGATCATAGGCATATGACTGTATGCCGGTACTAAAAGAAGATAATTAAGCAATATGTTCTGCCAAGGACCTCACCACCCTATAACATTCATCATCCCACTTGGATAGTTAATAACTTGAGTAATGTTGCCATGACATCGTAATGAGAATGTTTCATATCCTGCAGATTCTTTGTCAATTGGACCTGCTCTAAGGTCAAATGCTGGCAGCTTTATAATAAAACTTTTATATGTTTGCTGTGCCCCTTCAGAGGGATTTCCCCCTGACACAAGTAAAGAAAAATGCCAACAAGACTTAGACAGTCATTAGGTTTTTAAAGACACTTTCTCAGATGCCAATTACCTCTGAACACTCTACCACCATGCACTGAGAAAAAATAATATTGTATTAGGTTGTACAAAGTATCAAATACAGTTGCATTATCTAGTAACTTAGACATAGATATGCTGAAATAATATACTAAGCAATACAGCCATACTTGAAATGTCAATTTTAAAATAAACAGACCCATGAAACTTACAGTTGAACACCTAGCAGCATTTTTTTCTTTTTTCTTTTCCCTTGTGAAGTTTCCAGTTGACTAGAAATTCATAAAAAGTCGAAGAGATATATATCCAAAATTGAAATTTTACTGTAGACTATGTTAAACTCTCACCCAAAGCTTCATCTCAACAACAAAAAAACATCAAAAGTAAAGAGAAGTCAAAACAGTAACAGTAAAAATGTGATCTTCTAAATCTAAGTCAATAGCAGAAATGTGTACGTGTGTGTGTGTGTGTGTGTGGCTTTTATTCACATAAAGGTAACAGGAAGAGTCTGTAACAGAAAAACACTCCCATGCTCAAAAAGAGCAGTACTTTTTAGTGACTAACCAAAACTAAAGTAAAACAAGTTAATCCACACTGTGGCCTTAAATTGCTTTATATAGAGAGGAATCTGAGCCTTTTGTGAACCCTTTGGAAGACAGAAAAGACTAAACTGTACCATAGATAGATTTTGCCCTCAAAGAAGTTCATAGAAAATGCTTTTCCATTGACTCTTAAGGGAATATGATTTACTTTATCAAGATTTTCAATGTTATATTAAAGTTTCAGGGGACTGAAATCAAAATATTAGATCAGATAAAGCTATCTGGGGAAAAGGCTTAAAATATATTGCATTTTTTTGGTGAGAAAATAAATCAGTAAAAACATAAACTGATAAAGGATTTTTCTCCAAAGACCTTAACAGAATAATGACTAATGAGCATATAAAAGATGCTCCACATTAATGTCATTAGGGAAATGCAAATTCAAACACAACAAGATACTATTATATAACTACTATGTGTGCTAAGCCACTTCAGTTGTGTCCGATTCTGCAACCCCATGGACTGTAACCAGCCAGGCTCCAGTCCATGGGATTCTCTAGGCAAGAATACTGGAGTGAGTTGCCATTTCCTTCCTCAGGGATCAAGCCCACATCTCTTATGTCTCCTGCATTGGTAGGTGGGTTGTTTACCACTAGCACCACCTGGGAGGCCCTACTGTAGGTGGGTGGGTGTTAGTTGCTCTGTTGTGTCCAACTCTTTGCAAACCTATGGACTGTAGCCTGCCAGGCTCCCCTGCACATAGGATTCTCCAGGCAAGAATAATGAAATGGGTTCCTATTCCCTTCTCCAGGGGATCTTCCCAACCCAGGGATAGAACCCAGGTCTTCTGCATGGCAGACAGATTCTTTACTACCTGCACCACCAGGGAAGCCCTACTAGAAAGGGCCAAGTCTAAGACACTGACAACAACAAATGCTAGTGAGAAAGGGGAACGACGGAACTGTCATACATTACAGGCGGGAATGAAAGATGACACAACCACTGTGGAAGACGGTTTGGAGAGTACTTACAAAACTAAATGTACTCACCATGTGATCCAGTGATCATGCTCCTTGGTTTTTACCCAAAGGAACTAAAAACATGTCTACACAAAAGCCTGCACATGGGTGCTTATAGCAGCTTTATTCATAATTGTTAAAACTTGGAAGCAAAGAAGATGTCCTTCAGTAGATGAACAGATAAACTGTGGTTTATCCAGACAGTGGAATAGTACTCAACACTAAAGAGAAAGAAACTATTAAGCCATAAAAAAAAAAGCATGGAAGAATCTTAAATGTGTATCACTAAGTGAAAGAAGCCAATCTGGAAGGTTATATATCATATGATTCCAACTATATGACATTCTAGAAAAGGCAAAACTATGAAGAGAGTAAAAAGATTAGTGAGATGGGAAGGTGGGAAGATGAATAGGGTATAGAAAGAGGGCTTTAAGGCCGTGAAAATACTCCATATGATGTTGTCACGATGAATATATATCCTTACACTTTTATCCAAAACCCATAGATTGAACATCAAGAGTGAACCATCAATCTACAGACTTTGCATGATTTTGATGTGTCAAAGTAGATTCATCTTTGGCAAAAAAAAAAAAGAACCATTCCAGTAAGTGATGATAATGGGGGAGGCTGTGCATGTTTAGGGCCAGTGACTAAGTGGGAAATCTCTGAATTTCTTTTTCAGATTTATTGTAAAACTAAAATGTTTTAAAAACATTAAGTCTTTTTAAAAGGCAAAGTAGTCATCCACAGTATTTTCTTCCTGAGCTTAGTTTTTTTCATGTCATGGATCATTTTTTTCTCTCCAGTTTAAGAGGGAGACTTAAGGAGTTTCTGTTTGTTCGAAAGATTTCATGTGTCTAGAAAGGAATGGAACCGAGTTGGGTCTCTGGGTCTCTTACTTAGATGCCTCACAGCACACACCACAGTGGATAGCGACTGTTCTCACTTTTCATCCTCCCAGTTCTCATCTACCCAGTGGACTCCATGTTCCATAAAGACCTTGGCTTCTCATGAGAAACCCCAACTTCCAAGCACAGCACTTGATCAATAACACAATGATCAATAATATGTGTTGAATGAATGTCAGTGAAGAGAAATGAAAAATGTCTCAAGTCAGTCTCTGAAATTATAAATATATGAAAATGGGTGGAATTGTTTGAAAGAAAAACTATTAAAAGAAACTAGAATTACTGCTGATAGAAAAAAGCCAATCTTTCTAAACGCTAGGTAGAACTTTTCACTTTATTTCAGCGATCAACACTTTACATGATTTTGAATTTTTACAAATTCCCAGAAGCTTTGGAAAGACACCTCTTTCAATAGAGGCAAGTATTTTCCTATGAAACATATCATGTTTTGACATTTGTCCTTTTTATGAAACATGTATTAGTGTTTCTGTTTATTGATTTGATATCAACACCTCTAAATTATACTTTTCCCACATTTGAATTAATATTTTGATCCTTTGTGGATGGGCTTGTATTGGATACTCAGTTTCTTAGCTTTTATAAATTTTTTTTGTTTTATGTTCCAGAAATTTAGCCCACTTTCAATTTCTTTTCTTTTCAAATATTTTTTAAGATGATGCTGGCTTCAATGTACAGAGAAGAAATGCAAACTTGGATTCAGAAATTGTTTTTGAATACCTGAGTTTAACTAAGAAATAAATAAAAATCCTCCACTTAAATGCTTTGACACGATTGATTCTGTCGGTTAACTCTATCATGAAATAAAGTCACCTTTAGAAAATGACAGAAAATAAAATAAATGGTGGGGATGTTTATTCTCTGATATTTTTATCAGACCCCAAAGGAATAAGGAGGAAAATAATCTGTACTTACCTTCCCCTAAAGCAACAGCTGTTTCTCAACAAAAGGAAAGGCCGCTGCTCTTGAGTACCTAAACCACCTTAAAATTCTTTCCTGTTCCCATTTTGCTTTTGCTCTGTACTCTAACATTTATAAACTTTCCATATGGCAAAGCAGATGAGGATCCCTTTGGGTATATCTTGTAAATACCAAATGAAATATCATAAGTGATAAAACGTTACAGTTGTCTAATTTGTAATGCCTCAAATGCTTCCCATGGTCTCTCAACTGTAGCCTCGTATGTGTAGTTGAAAAACCATCCTTCTTCCTGTTGAACTGGAATAAGTTACAGTTTCTTTCCGGAATTTCAACCCTCAATTTAAGCAGTGCAATCAAAGTATCGTGTCAGTAGGAAAAAAGGAATATTTAACTTGGAAAACACTGAATGTTTTCTTTATCAGGTGACTGGATACAAAATTAACCAACACTAAGGAGAAATTTTGGGGCTTTGCAGGTGGTTCAGTAGTAGAGAATTCACCTGTTAATGCAGGAGACACTGGTTCAATCCCTGGGTTGGAACGATCCCCTAGAGAAGAGAACAGCTAACCACTCCAGTATTCTTGCCTGGAGAATTTCATGGGCAGAAGAGCCTGGTGGGTTACAGTCCACGGGGTAGCAAAGAATCGGACATGACTGAGCAATTGAACAACAACTATATGGACACTGTAGGAGCATGGCTCTGTGATAAACACGCATAGATCATTAGAGGAACTCTATAACTCACACTGAATCAAATAAGATGGAATTGTTATATTATCACAGTAAAATTCATTGGTCAATAACTCTGATGAATACCATTTTCTGGGTACTACACACGAATGTAGGTATTAAAATAGTTACCTTAAAGAAAGTTTTGAGACTATCTACAGATTCGAGAGATTTACCATCAAATTACAAACTGTTGTGTAAAGTAGAACAAAGTGGCCCATGACCCACTCTAGTTTTATTTTTAAAATATTGTCCCTGTGAGCATTAGGGGCTTCTCTAGTGGCTCGGGTAAAGAATCCAGTAAAGAATCCTGCAATGCAGAAGACCCTGGTTCGATCCCTGGGTTGGGAAGATCCCCTGGAGAAGGGAATGGCTACTCACTCCAGTATTCCTGCCTGGAGAATTCTATGGATAGAGGAGTCTGGTGGGCTACAGTCCACAGGGTCGCAAAGAGGCAGACACAAAGGAGTGACTAACACACACTAATGAGCACTGTCTCTCTTTTCAGTGAGTTTTCTCATCCAAGCAAAGTGGAAAATTGAAATGGTTCAGAAGGAAACAGATATTTTGCTTAAATTATCTGGAAAAACATCTTACAATTTGCTTTGCTATGATCATGTACACTTTGTGTCTCTATGTTCTAAAGGCTTTTGGATCATTTCAATTATTTTAATCCCTCGTAACACAAATTATCAGTTCTCTTTTAGAAATTACATAACTGGTACACTTGTTCTTTCATTTAGCACATATTTTTTAAGGTACAGACTTTACTAAACATAGAGAATTAAATTCAGTTCCCACCCAAAAGACAAACATAACAGATTTTAGCATAAAACATATAAACAATAGCACTTTCTGTGGCTATACTGATGCCATTGATATATAGTTTGATGATTATTCTAATACTAACAAAGATCTGTGGGCACATGGAAGCCTAGAGAGGCTGGTCAGTGCCACAGTCAGATGAGAGAATAGTGCTAGTCATTCACAGATTTTACCAGTGCTATGTGTAAGTTAGAGAACTGGTAGAAACTTTAGAAACTCATTCATTTCCAGTGGACACAGGCCATCCCCTGGTGAAATGGGCTCTAGTCAAATGCCCACCTTGGATTACACCTACAATGGCCCCCTACTGACCATGGTCAAAACCTACTCAAAGGGTCAGATCATACAACACTTCAAAATGCAAGCCACTGTCTCCACAACTGTGCCATTATTCACCTAAACTAACCCTCTGGACCAGAACAGCCTGGTATTTTCTCTAGAACGGGCTGTGCTCATTTCTCCACACACCCCTTCGGGAGATTTTTGCACAGAAAAAAGAAAATACTACTCAGAACCAACTTCGCTGAACTTCTAGTTCTCTCAGACTTTTCATTACTGGCAATGCCTCATTCCTCAGTGTCAGGTTTAAGTCTTACGTACTTGGTCAAGCCTGTCCAGCCTCCATAGTCCCCACTGTTCTGTCTCCTCCACTGTGTGGCACTTGCCTGTTTCATTCATTTGGAATGTAACATGTGTCATGGCCTGCCATCTGTGTATGTGTGTGTGATGTGTACCACCACATATGCAGGAAGTTATTAAACACACATTTATATTATATATACGTTTATATGTATATATTTATATATGTATGAGTGCATGCTAAGTCGCCTCAGTCTTGTCTGACTCTTTGCAACCCCATGGACTGTAGTCCACCAGGCTCCTCTGTCCGGGGGATTCTCCAGGCAAGAATACTGGAGTGGGTTACCATGCCCTCTTCCAGGGGATCTTTCAGACCCAACGTCTCTTATGTCTCCTGCACTGGCAGGCTGATTCTTTACCACTAGGACCACCTAGGAAGCCCTATATATGCATACTTAGAATTATTGTGCATTAATACACTGTTAAATGTATTAATATTTTATATAATTTCATTATACATTGTTTATAATCAATATATGATGTATATCATAAAAAATACAATATAGTTATAATAAAATTAACACATTGAGATTGATGAATATATTTATATTTTGTATGATACATGTGTATTTATATTTGTATATAGTATATTAGATATATACATTGTATATACACAAATATATATATAAGAATATATATTTGAAATGTACATATTCAAGATATTATATACAAGATTATATTCTTTGTATGTAAGAATATAAATAGTGTAGCACAGGGAGCTCAGGCAATGTTCTGTGACAACCTAGAGGGACGGGATGCAGGAGGGTGGGAGCGAGGCTCTAGAGGGAGAGAATATATGGACACTTACCGCTGATCCACACTGTTGTACAGCAGAAACCAATACAACACGGTAAAGCAGTTATCCTCCAATCAAAAGTGTAAAGTAAATAAATAGAATATGTCCAAGAATATACAGTCACATGCAACAGGTAGATCATGTTTTCTGTCCTGCCAGGTCATAAACGCCATGCCCTAACACTCCTTCTGTACATCAAGTACGTTTTTCATGAAAGACGGTTAGCAGCAGCATAAGGAACAAAAGGAGGGGAAAGGAAACCTCACTTGGGGCCACTGGCAGCTGCACGATAGCATTTAAACAATTTCCCACCTCCTGCCTGCTTGGCCCATGGTTTTTCTGATCCGGGATTCCCAGGAGAAGGCTGTCAGATTATCTTGAGGATGTTCCCACCCCCCCTTTCTAAAGGACAAGATGTTAGAAAAGAAAGCAGATGTGGAAGTAGCACGCAAATGGCCTCTCCACTACCAATCAGGGTGTGGAAAATAGGAAAGGAGCGTCTTGAAAGAATGCAAATTGAGGTAGAATGGGATTGTCACAGTGTGAATATTGTTCATACATAAGATGTTTCAAAAAACAATCAGACCAAAGAAAAGTTAACCAAGGGGTTGAACTAAAAATTCTCAGATAAACAATCTTATAATCCATTGAAGAAACTCAGATTAAAGCACATTTTGAAGTGCCTGTCAAATTACTGAGTGGTTTATTTTTTAATGATAGTGGTCAATATTGACCATGGTGTAGCAGACATTCTCTGGGAGCAGTGTATCTTGGTAAAACCATTTCATGAAAAACCTTGGTAGCAAATTTCAAGACTGAAAATCAGTATAATCTCAGATTCAGTATTCTTCCTTCTAGAAATCTAGTCTAAACAAACTCAGACCAAAACTTATATAAAGGAGGTCTCTACATTTCTTGTAACAGTAAAATTTGAAAACAACCTAAATGTTGAAAAACAGAAAACTTACCAAGTATGGCCCATGTAGTGGTGAATAACTATGTGGCGATGTAAAATGTTAGTCTGGGGACTTCCCTGGCTGCCCAGTGGTTATGACTGCATGCTTCCAATTCAGGAGTGTGGGTTTGACTCCTGGTCAGGGGACTAAAAAAAATTTTTAAGTTAAAACAACCAAAACAAAAATGTTAGTTTTGAGAACTATTTATAACATGGAAATTTTCACAATATCATGTTAAGGTAGAAAAGATACAAATATACCTATGTTGTATTCCCATTCTGTTTGAAAATATGCACAGTAAAACAGCCTAGAGGAAACAAACCAAATGTTAAAGATAGTAATACAGTTTTTCCTTAGTGTTTTATATTTTTCAACTTCTTTACAATTGAGGATGTATTAATAATCCAAATAAAGGTCAAGATCCTCTTTAAAATAACAGTTCCAAAGGAATACTAGATCTCTGAAAAAATAATTTGTAACAGAAGTTTCAAAATAGCTGGTTATTAAAGAGGTCATTTTATATAAAATGCTTATAAGTAATGTTAAGGGCAGTTCCTGTTGAGAATGGAACCACTTTCTCTCTAATTTAGGAAATTCAGTGAAAGGAAGCCCCCTTCTGATTTCAGAAAACCCACATTAATTTGACCCTTTCATTGTTCCTAACTGCTCTTTATAAAGCAGAAGTGAGAGTGTTGTTAGTAAAAGCCAAAAACTGTCAAAGCAATCCACCAAGGGCTTTCACTAACAGCAGAAATATGAAAGATTTGTAGTGCAAGTTTAAATAATTTGGTTTGATTATAAGGAAATAGCCTAATGAAGTGTGTGCGTAAGATTAATGTTAGAGTGAGATCAAATATGTTAAGAATTTATTTAGAATACAAGCCACCATCACAAGATGCACAGATCAAACCTGTCTATTTTACCCATATCTCTGCTTCATTTGTAACATGGAAATGTTTTACCTGAAAAAAAAAAAAAGACAAGAGGAGGCAAGGCTAAAAAGGATACTTTCACAATAAAAACACATGTAAGAAAAAGAAAGAATTTACTTAGGAAAAGAACCAGTATGAACTTGTGTGTGTTTATTTGTTTAAATTTGGTCTTCATATATTTTTAATGTATGATGCAATTGCTACCACTGACTAGTTGTGTGACCTTGGCAAGTTCGTTCATTTCCTTGTGTTTTGATTTCCTCCAAGGCAGTGAAGAACAATGCTAGTTAAGAACGTGACCTCCAGGGCCAGACAGTCTGCACCGTGGTTCTGCTGCCTTCCAGCTCTTTGACCTCAAAAGATAAATAATCCGCCCCAGGCCTAAGTTTCTAACTGTAAAATGAGGATAATAATAACTATTTTATCAAGTTAAAAGAAATATATGAGTCACTACAGGTAAAACACTGACAGCAGACTATCTAAGTGTTTTATGTGTTGTGTTTTGACTGTAGCCCACTAGCTCCTCTGTCCAGGTCATTCTCCAGACAAGAATACTGGAGTGGGTGGTCACGCCCTCCTCCAAGGGATCTTCCCAACCCAGAGATCAAACCCACGTCTCTTAAGTCTCCTGCATTGGCTGGTGGGTTCTTTACCACTAGCGCCACCCACCACCTGGGAAGCTTTTCACCTTTAAAATTAAAGGCTTAGGCAAGATCTGCAAGTTCTCTTTCAGTTCTAAAATTTCCAGATTTAAAGAATTCAAACTACTGATTGAGGTTATCATGTTTGTATCATTTAATAAGTAATTACATATCTATTTTTAATTTACAAATTAGGGTATCTGTATTTCTATTGGTAAAAAGATTAAGCTTAGACTGTAAAAGGATATGCCTCAGTACATAAACCAAAAAAGAACCAAGGAACCACTATTTTCTGATGGTAACATAACCAAACTACAGACAAAGGAAGTTAAAGGAAATAGCCTCACTGATTGACTTTATAAATCTAGCATTTTGAAAATACCATTACCCTAAAACTGGCTTACTGAACAGACCAAAAATGAATATTCCAGTTATATGAAGTTACATGAATATTCTCTTTATTGTGCCTTCATACCTCAGAGACATGGTTTCAGTTTCATAAAGCTATCTAACCAATGAAAACCCATTCCCTGGCTGGCCAATAATATAAGAAACTATTTGGCACATACAAGATACCATGTATATACCTTTGGCCACAATCACTCTTGTGACATTAAAATATCTTCAACATGTTTAAATTGTTAATCAGATATTTAATTTGACTAAATATTGTTGATAAATTAAAAGCACACTCCAATTAACTTCTTTCATGCCTTGTTTGATCTACCCCCGAGCAATAACTATAAGACATGGTGATTGTATTCATGTTCTTTTGCTGAACAAAACTGCCAAAACTTTACTAGACGCTTAACAAGAATAAAACAGGGCATTTTAAAAGAGTTGGAAACAATCAAATATTTACTTTGGCCAAAAAAAAAACCTTTTTACCCAAAACATTCATGGAGTTTTAAATTCAAAGCAAGTTTTGTCTTTGGTGTCTTAGCTCCATTCTTCTCCCATCCTCCCCCAGCCCTACCCACCCTCCAGGCCCCCAACACAAACACACTTTTAATAACATGACAATAAGAGGAGGCAGAAAATAAAAATGAAGGTTGAAATATGTCATCTCAATACTAACAATACGTGTTAGTCCAGAGAAAGTCAGATAGTGGAGACATACATGGCACTGCTACCTTTCAAATGTGAGACTCCATCATCACAGATAATGAACCTGAAAGATGACGCTTCCCACAGCCAAAGAGAACACCAGGAAACAATCAGAGTCTGCAGGGAGCATAGTGAGCTTCTTGCCACATTAATCTGTCACAAAGCCCTTCATTCTCCAAGCACAGAAACACTTAGTAAAGGACAAGCGTGAAAGGGAATGGCACCAGGATTTGATGGTCCATTCTGTCATCTGGCTCTTCTTTTTGCAATCAGTTCAAAAATAGGATGAGAAACTCTACTTGCTTCTTTTGCAAATATCAGTATGAAAAAGCAGGAAAACAGACACATTTCTCTCCAGGCTCTCAGAAGGGCTGGCAGTGACTATTGTGATCAATTACTCGATGAAAAAGGTACACTTTGTGGCTCAGCATTTCTGAGAACAAAGTCGCAGAAATGTTTTCTAAAAGAAATCACAGAGGGGGAGTGTGAGTCAATTATAGAGCTCAAAAGATATCACAGCCTCAAAAATGTTTTTGAGCATCCAAACAAGAGACACAACAGTGTTATTGAAAGCTTCAGAGTATAGTCCTGATTCTGAAAGATGTACGTGATATATAAGCTGTAGTGTGAGACTGGCATGCCTGTATCAACGATTAAATTAACTATTCCCCAATGGACCACAGCATTCTAAGAATTAAATTGCAAAAGCTTCCGTAAAAGCAAGTTGTCTACATTTCTGATACGTCATTGTCTTTGCCTCTGAAAAAAGAATGGCTAATTCATAAATTCCTATTAAGAGAAATTTCTAAGACTACAAGCTTAGATAGCCACAAACATAGCTTATATCAGTTCAGATCCATTAAAAAAGAGGGTTCTAACCAAAGTGAAATTGGAGAAAGCGTGAAATAATTGAAGGTAATAAAACAGGATACTCTTCTCGGACTTTTGGACAAGAGAAATTCCTCTATTCTGTAAATGATAATGAGAAAATGGGAAGACCAAAAAGCCTCTCTGGTTCCCATGCTTGAAGCTGATTGTGGATCCTGCAGGAAAACTGTGCTCTGCAAGAAATTACAGCAGGCTAGCCGTTCATCCAAAAATGAAGAAAAAGAATGTACTAACTAAGACGATGATACTAAGACCTCAGAAAATATATTAGCACATATATATGGAATCTAGAAAAATGGTACTGAGGAGCCTATTTTTAGAGAAGGAATAGGAGAAGGCAATGGCACCCCACTCCAGTACTCTTGCCTGGAAAATCCCATGGACGGAGGAGCCTGGTAGGCTGCAGTCCATGGGGTCGCTAAGAGTCGGACACGACTGAGCGACTTCACTTTCACTTTTCATTTTCATGCATTGGAGAAGGGAATGGCAGCCCATTCCAGTGTTCTTGCCTGGAGAATCCCAGGGATGGGGGAGCCTGGTGGGCTGCCCTCTGTGGGGTCGCACAGAGTCGGATACAACTGAAGCGACTTAGCAGCAGCAGCAGAGGTGCAGAAAGAGAGAACAGATTTGTGGACACAGTGAGGGAAGGAAAGGGTGGGACGAATGGAGAAAGTAGCATTGACATATACACAGTACCTTGTATAAAACAGATCGCCAGTGAGAAGCTGCTACATAACACAGGGCTCTCAACCTGGTAGTGACCTTTGGGGGGGGATGGGGGGAAAAGGAAGGAGGCCCAAAAGGGAGGTGATGCGTGTATGGCTGATTTGAGTTGTTGCATGGCAAAAACCAACACAATGTTGCAATTTTCCTCCAGTTGAAAAATAAATAAACAAGACCTCTGAAGAAATCCTTTATCCAAAATATGCATAAGCAAAAGTACAAAAGTAAAAACGACTACATGGGCTCCAGAGAGAAATCCTGAGGACCAATTTCAGGAAGACTTTTCTATCAACCAGGCTGATGAACATAAACATAGAGAAAGAAAGAGGATACAAGTGGTAGAACAAAAATGTACTTAAATAATACAGAGAGAAAAAAATTAGCCAAAGGAAATGCAAAAGAGAGAAATAAGGTGAGTAACACAGTGCTCTGAAAATAGTAGCACTGAAATTCGAGGAGGCTGAAATGGATGCCCAAATACAATGGATAACAGTAAAGATGGGAACATTAGAGAATTAAATACAGGAGACAATTTAGAAGTTAACTTCACCCTTTGATTTCATAGTTATGCTGGTTGCCTTTAAAAGTCCCATAAAAATGCCCATGCAACTGCCCCAAAAAATAAATTAAGCCAGAAGTTATTTAAGAGCATATGTGACAGTGGACACAGCCAAAAATCTATATCTAAAGTACGGAAGGATATGTGATCATGGTGAACCTGAAGCATCAAGAAAAGTTTGGATTATTCTCTGCTTACCAACGCAGAAGAATGTATCATATAGTTTTAAAATGTCAATTAAAAATAGTTGGAAAAAAGCATCAATACTTAGGGTATTGCAAATAGGTCATTTGCAAATAGAAAAATAAGTCATTCATGCAAGTTGTTCCTTTTCAGTCACCCAGTTGTGTCTGACTCTTTGCAACCCATAGACCGCAGCACTCCAGGCCTCCCTGTCCCTCACCAACTCCCGGAGCTTGCCCAAGTTCATGTTCATTGCATCAGTGATGCCGTCCAGCCAGCTCATCCTCTGACGCCCTCTTCTCCTTCTGCCCTCTATCTTTCCCAGCATCGGGACTTTTCCAATGAGTCGTCTGTGAGCATCAGATGACCAAAATACTGGTGTTTCAGCTTCAGCATCAGTTCTTCCAGTGAATATACTGGGTGATCTCCCTTAAGGTTGACTGCTTTGGTCTCCCTACTGTGCAAGAGACTTTCAGGAGTTTTCTCCAGCACCACAGTTCAAAGGCATCAATTGTTTGGCGTTCGGCCTTCTTTATGGTCCAGCTCTCACAACCACACGTGACCACTGTGAAGACCTTGACGATATGCACCTTTGTTGGCAGAGTCTCTGCTTTTCAACACACTGTCTGGGTTTGTCATCGCCTTCCTGCCAAGAAGCAATCGTCTTCTGATTTCATGGCTGCAGTTACCATCCGCAGTGATTTTGGAGCCCAAGAAGAGAAAATCTGTCACTACTTCCACCTTCTCCCCTTCTATTTGCCATGCATTAATGGCATGGCAAATGTTACAGGTACTCAAACTCTTTATTTGAGAACTTTTGTATTCTAATAAAGTGTTTTCATTGATAGAAGTCAAGGTGTTTCTATTTAGTACTATATGTGTGTGAGTATAATTACCTTACACACACTTAATGTTATGTATCTATAATATAGAAGAAAGACGTAAACACAATGATTTTAAATTACCAAGGGCTCCCAACTAGCAATTGGGGGCGGGGGAGGGGTTGGAGAGGGTGGATATTAAGAAGGGAAGTGACAGTATTTTGACATAAGAAATATGTTGAAATGATAAGTAATATTAAGGGGAAGTTATTGATAAGCTATATTTATTATCTTGCAATGCAGAAGACCTGGGTTCGATCCCTGGGTTACCCACTCCAGTAATCTGGCCTGGAGAATTCCATGGACTGTATAGTCCGTGGGGTCACAAAGAGTCAGACAGGACTGAATGACTGTCACTTTCACTTTTCATTATCTTGAATAGCAAAAGGATGCAAATATTCAAAAAGGAAGAGCCCCTCTCATAACAAAGTGCTATGTCCCAGGCAGTACTGTGACACTTTTAAACCCACTCTCAGCAGGGATTGCGTTTTTTCATTTCTCATGTACTGTTCTCTTAAAGACATTACCACTCTCCTGTTCGGCCTGTCCCAGAGGACCAGCAGGGCAAGAGGACAGAACAAATAGAAACAGGGGGCCTCCATCTTTCTCTCTCTCTCCTCTTTCCCTTTTCAGCAAAGCATTCAGACTCTTGACCATCCACCACCACCTACAGGTTTGACATAGCCTCAAAGACTGATCACAGCCAAGCCCACTAAATGCTGCATTATGCTCTATACAATGAAAAAATGTAAAAATATGCTTAAATGTATACAAATCTTATACTCAGGGTAGATATTATCAGGAATAGCATTCCAAATCAGTGATAACACACAGTAAGTGATATCTGCATTTTATTTGTTTACATTTTACTTGTTTATATTGTTTCCAGTGTTCCAGTATTTCAAGGAATATTTGCATTAGTATCAGAATTTGTGTTTAGTATTCCCACTAGAATTCTCTTACAGTGACCAAAGCCAGAGTTTCAGAGTCAATCAGACATTTCCGTGTCTATATCCGGATCTGCTGCTTTGCAGGTAGTCCACAATGTGAACTTAAAGCAGGTTATTTGGTCCCTCAAGTTCTTCATCAGTTTTCACATCTGATTTTAGCTCATGCAGTTGTAGTAAGAATTAAATAAGATAATCAAAGGACCTCTTTTTTTTTTGAAGGCAGTATTCCTCATGTTTACTTTAATAAAAAAGTTTTCTCCCAAAAGATTTATTTGTCGCATTTAAAGTACAAAAACAAATACACAGATCCAGATATTGAACCACACACACTTATCTATACATATATTATTTAGACCTACTTACACCCACTTGTACATTCTAGTGTTTCTACCTATAACGTCTCCTGAATAAAAATGCAACGTATCTTTTAAGAAACAAACTTGGTTATTAGTAACTCTGCCATTTGGAAGAATATTTCACAGGAACAGGAGAATTAACCAGCACAATAGAAGAACCACTCTGATATTCTTGTGGGATTTTAGGCAGTGGCTTCCTAGTGAAAGATAAACTGTTTTCAGTAGTTAGGATGCTTGGGAAGGTAAGATGGAAGCTTAACTTGAAAGAAAGTTGTGAAAAAAAAAAAACATAGTGAAAAAACAAGACCAGAGAAGCAATTGCTAATTAGTGAGCAAGCAGTTCAATGATGTATTGTGAGTGTCAAAAACAAAGCAGCAAAGTCAGGACTATTTTTGCTGTGGAGATAGCCAGGCTTCAGGAAGGCCATGTTTCCCAGTAATTTAATCTGAAAGATATAAATCATGACTGAAAAGCTTCTTGCATCAGTAACGGAGAGAAACACCTACATTCTAGCAAGGTTTCCATGATAAAAGACAGGTTTCCATACATATGAGATCGGGAAAAAACAATTATCAATCAAAGATAACCCACTGGATACCTGTTTGAAGTGAAATTGGAGGTCAGCAAAGGCAAAAAAAAAAAAGAGAGAGAGCTGTATTGTCTCTGATTTTAAGCTGCTCATCACTAGAAATTCTGTTTTACAAAGTTTCAGCTGTATGTGATTTTGAAACATTAATGATTTCATGCCTGCCAGACAAAGAGAAAAGATGTCAGAAATCAAAGACAGATATAACTGTATCATCAGCATAAAAATGGAGGCTGACATCATAATGATTAAAAAAGCCAGTCCAGGGCAAAAACATGCAAACTAAAATAATGGGCAAATGCAGAACCACACGGTGCTTTGGAAGAATACACCTGGCAATTGATGAGAACAGGATGATATATATCATCTGATAGCCAGAGAATCAGGAGTTCAGAGAGCACAAAGTCAGGAGCCCCCAAATGCTCCTTTGCTATACAAATAATACTCAATACGCATCCAAATTCACTTTCTAAATCAGAATGATCTGTCATTTCTCCGTGTTGCAGCGTGCAGTTTAACCACATTACCCAACCAACGACCATCTGGGGCTATTCGAGCATAAAATAATCTTGGACCTGACTCATCATTCCTACATCCTTCAAGACCAGTTAAGTCTTGAGACCCTTAAAGACCCAATATGCATTCAATGACTGGTCACTGAGCATCTGTTATGCCTAAACAATGGAGTTAAGTGTTATGGAGAAATAAAAAGCTTAAACTGAAAAAAAAAAGCTTAAATTATACACAACTACTAGACTATCAGTTACTTACTAAATAGTTACTTTCCTGAGAGCCAAGATCAGATTTTTTTGTTGTTCAGTTGCTCAGTGACATCTTACTCTTTGCAACCCCATGGACTGCAGCACGCCAGGCATCCCCCTCCTTCACTGTCTCCAAGAGTTTGCTCAAACCCATGTCCACTGAGTCAGCAATGCCATCCAACTATCTCATTCTCTACTGCCCACTTTTCCTCCTACCCTCCAGCTTTCCCAGTATCAAGGTCTTTTCCGATGAGTCGGTCTTCACATCAGATGGCCAAAGTATTAGAGCTTCAGTTTCAGCATCAGTCCTTCCAATGAATATTCAGAGTTGATTTCCTTTAGGACTGACTGATTCGATCTCCTTGCTGACCAAGGGACTCTTAAGAGTCTTCTCTAGCACCACTGTTCGAAAGCATCAATTCTTCAGTTCTCAGCCTTCTCTATTTATCTGATTAAATCTCTAGAGTCATCAGAATCAAGTCTCTGGTACAATCTCAGCTAAGATTAAATGGGGAATGAAGAAAAGTAGGGAGGGGATGAAAGATAAAGAGGAAAGGAAGGAAAAGTGGAGAAAAGGGAAGAAGTAAGTGGCATCTCCATCCTCAACTCTAAAATCTGAATGGGAATATTAATCTATTTGCATATGTCAATCAAAACAGACATGCTGAACTAGCCAGGACAACGCTCACTCGCTGCTATAACAAACAGCCCCCAAATTTCAGTGACTTAAAAAAGTTCATGTCTCAATTATGCAAATTCATGCTCTCTTCTAAGGGAAAACTCAGAGATCTGATCTGCTTTCACGTTACACATGATGGCCACACATGACTCCCAAGGTAACCATATAAGGAAAAGAGATTGGTATATATCAATTCTGCCTACATAGCATTGGCCAGATCACAGTCATATGCTACTAACACAGCCATCAGAGAGGCTGAGAAAAGTAGTCTTTGTATGTTTCCAGGAAGAAACAGATCAGAGAGCAGCTAGGCAGTCTCTGCCAGACATGTTACAAAGCAGCATATGACCCAAATGAGCAGAGGGGGAAGGCTGCATGAAAAATATGGGATTGAACATAAGGAAAAGAGGCACTTCAGGCAGAAGGAATCAAATGATCAAGAGCTCACAGGAGAAGAGGGCAGAGGGTGCTTAAACACAAAGAATTTGACAGGTTTTCCTGGAGCGGATTTTTTAGTAACTGAGAAGAGTAAGAGAAGATCAAATAAGGAAATTAAAAAGATTGGGGAGGATACTTAATGCCAACTAAGGAGTTTTGACCTTTCCTTTCAGGTTATAAAAATCTTTGTACATAGCTCCGAGCTAAGAACAGTGCAGAGTGTGAAGCGTACACACACTGAGAAGAAGAATTGAAGAGAAGAAACTACTGCAACAGGACAACCAGCGGGCCATGTTCACAAGAACTGGTATCAAAACTGAGACACACACTGAAAGTGGTGTTGCCTATGCTAAGCTCCACATCACCAAACTGAGACTTAATCATAGCTTCAGCTCTTACAGAAACAGAATCTTAAACCAGACACTCAGGAGTCACCTGATCAGTACTAGTTAGGTCATCTGCCTGGATAGACGCCCTGCCACACCCTAAAAAAAAATAACTTACAGAAAAAAAAAAAAAATCAGCCCACTTTTTGTCTAGTCTAGATTTCTTGTTCCCACTCCCTTCTGCCTGTAAAAGCTTTTCATTTTGAACAGCTCCTCAGAGCTCCTTTCTCTCTGCTAGGAGGGATACTGCCTGATTTGAATAGATTTTTGCTCAAATAAACTCTTCAATGTTTCATACGCCTCAGTTTATCTTTCAACACCAGGTATAAGACTGGTTCTAATACTGAACCGTCTGTGTGAATGTGCACAGGTTCTTTAAATTCTTTGCTTCTCAGTTTATTCATCTATTAAGTGAGGAGAATATTGCTTATTGCGTTAGAAAGTCGTGTGGGTCAACTTTGAAAATATATGAGAGAAGAGGACAGCAACATCAAGACTTGTGGCCTATGTGGTCATGGTGGGGCAGCAAAATGAAGCGTCAAGGGTGGCGCTGTGGAAATGGAAACCAAAGGCAGGACACAAAGGCTACGTTAACAAGACTTGGAAACACAAGGACATGGCAGGTGTGGGGCAGAAAGGGAGCAAAATCTAGTTTTGAATGCAAGAAGCTGAGACAATAATAGCATCCATAAAAGGAGTTAGGTAGTTGAGTGAGGACCCATTTAATGGGAGGACCAGGAGTTAAAATTGGGGCAAATGAATCTGAACTGAAGGCAAGAAACCAAGTGTCTTTAGAAAACAAGAGACAGTTCAAGAAATGACCATCACTTAAAATCAATTTGGAATCCATTCACATAGACGGAGTTAAAACAAGTGAAGCAATCCCTTTCGGAATTTTGAATTATTTTAACCTAGATTTAAATTGGGCTTCCCTCGTGGTTCAGCTGTTAAAGAATCTGCCTGCAATGCAGGAGACCTGGGTTCGATCCCAGGGGTGGGAAGATCCCCTGGAGAAGGGAACGGCTACCCACTCCAGTATTCTGGCCTGGAGAATTCCATGGACTGTATAATCCATAGGGTCGCAAAGAATCAGACACAGCTGAGCGACTTTCGCTTTTCTAACTATACACAAGAATTAAAAATCTAAGTGAGTATCAGCCTTCAAAGAAAAAATGAATTACAATGGAAAGGAACAGCCATTGTCCAAATATACTTGAGAAGCAGAAAACCAAACTAGTCCTCAAGCCTTTCCTCCAGCAAAATGTTTGTTTACACAATTAGCTCCAATGTGCATGGCTGAGTCCATGCTCCAGTTTCTGTAGAGCTTTGTAGAACCCCAGGAGACTCTTTCAGATTTCTCCTTTTCCATCACCTCCCAATGCCACCCACCTTCCTTGGAGGCTTTCCAATTTGGGTGGAAAATGCTGCCCAGGCCTGCAGTTTCTCCACTGTGTCTGTCTGTCTGCTTTATTCCCTCTATGACTAATGTGCTCCAGGGCTGGGAGGAGGCCATGGACACAAAGGGAGCCTCATAATGTCCAGAGGGGTCTCTAGGACAGAGCAGTATCTCCAGGGCAAGAGAGGCAAACCTCCACTTGGAATCACTAGTTTCTGGAAATTCCAGTTAATGACAGAGCTGGGTGGTGTAATCTGTACAGGGTTGAAAATAAAACCAAATGAAACAGAAACAAAAAAGAAAGCAACGAAAATGAAATGAGGAAAATAGGGGTGGAGGGAGGCCGGTGGTGGATTCACACAATTATGTAAACTCTCGTTAAGCCTCTAAATTCGGAAACACTCAACAAAACAAAACTTTTTTACAGTTATCTGTGCCTCAGGCTTATTTCATAATTCAAGGCTATAATGGAATCAAGTTAGTGAAAACCTACAATGGAAAAGTAAAGCACAATGCAAATAGATATCTTACTCTGGAGCTAATTTATCTCCTAAGACATTTGCAAAAATTCTCTTTTCACTGACTCCAAATATCATCCCCATGGATGCTTGGTATCAAACTGTGAAATGGGCATTGTAGGAATGAAAATCAACTATTAATTTCAGAAGAGTGAAAGCAACTGAGCTACTCTGTATAAACCACTTTACACAGTGCATGGCACTTTCCTTCGCTCCACTGGAAGGACGATATGGAAGAGGAACAGCTTGCCCTAACAAACATGCATTCAAATGAGAGGCTCTCTCAGCCTTCCTCTCAGCTTCCTCTGGGTAAAGTATCTGGTGGACATATATGCCCTGGCATCTACCCAAATAGGAGCCGTCACAGGCTGAATTTTGCAGGATGCTGAGCAGACCAGCCAAGAACCGGGGCAGGGAATCTCATTCAGGGTGGTCTGGAGCAGAGGAAAACAGAGTGGCTGCATCCAAGCCATGTCAGATTACAACAGGTGACATCCAAACCAAAGAAATAAACCAAAGACCAGCACCATGTCCAAAGCAGGCAAGGTGCTGGCGAATGGCAGGTGAGTTCAAGACCAGGTGCCAATAAAAACAGGAGTATAACCAGGGCAGGCTGGAAGCAGAGTGAAGAGGATCCTGAGCAGTGGCTGAGAACACCGCTGTTACCTCCTCCACTTGCCTTCATTTTTCAGGGGCACCAAGATATGGGGTCAGGGCAGATGCGATGGGTACATGTGTCTGCAGCCCTACGGCCAGCCTGTCCTCACGCCGCTGTCACTTTACCTAATGCTGCTGCTGCTGCTGCTAAGTCGCTCCAGTCGTGTCCGACCCTGTGCGACCCCATAGACAGCAGCCCACCAGGCTCCTCCATCCCTGGGATTCTCCAGGCAAGAATACTGGAGTGGGTTGCCATTTCCTTCTCCACACTTTACCTACTAGAATTCCTCAATACTCATGTAATATAAGACACTGCTCTTTCAGTAAAATGTTCACAAGGGACTCAGCAAATGGACAATCTCTACAATGTGCCAAATTCCCAAGGGAACTTAGGAACGCAGACCATCGTGACTCAAGTTCACTGACCGTCATGACTCAAGTTCACTGAAGGACTTTTGGATCAAACATCAACAAATTTTTCTATCAAAGGCCAGACTGTAAATATTTTAAGATTTATGGGTCAAAAGGAAAAATAAAACATATTACACAGATACTAATATGAGAAGAGTTAAAACAGATTTCCACAATGCTTTTATTGACAAAATTCAAAGCAGTATTATTAGTATATTATAGTTAGTATAGTTAGTACATTATAGTTATAATTAGTTAGTAGACCTACCATGCAGGTCTACAAATAAGATAAATGGGCTTTTTCAGGAGGGAAATAAAACCTTTCTTAATTGAGGTTCAAAGTTAGTCCCCTGTATTAAAAATGATTATAGAAAACAATTTAGGTGGCACAAGCAAACTTTAATACTTCATGAAGTAGATATTCTCCATTCAAAAAACTACAAAATGGGGTGGAAGGTAGGAAACTTTCATAAGATAAAGCATAAAGAACAAGGAAGAGAAAGAGAAAATAGTTGATTGGCTGGGGCCACTTAGTCAGTATTATTTAGGTAAGAAAAACAAGGAAATAGGTGTAAAGCCCAGAGCTGGTTTGGCATTTGGGGGTTGGCTGACTGCATATACTGTTTCCGGTCAAGTAGAACATTTACGGAAACATGAAAGTTATTTGAGTTTGCTGACATGCTACCCTGGGTAAGAGTGTCTTCATCTTGGACCTAGAAAATTATTTCAACACTGATAATCAAATCGATCTCAAATGTTCATCTGTAAAAACCATTCTAAGGTTGTACCACCAGACAAATAGGCAGCGGCTGGATTTTGCTCACAGGCTGTAGTTTGCCAACTTCTGATTCAGACTAAGCTGGCCATTTTTTTATGTAAAGAACCTGAATTCCAGAGATTTGGGGATTGCTTCAAATGGGCTTCCCTTGTGGCTCAGCTGGTAAAAAAGCTGCCCGCAATGCAGGAGACCTGGGTTCGATTCCTGGGTTGGGAAGATCCCCTGGAGAAGGGAAAGGCTACCCACTCCAGTATCCTAGCCTGGAGAATTCCACGGATTGTATAGTCCCTGGGGTCACAAAGAGTTGGACACGACTGAGTGACTTTCACTTTCAAATCATAGAACTACAGAAACAGGACAAACGCCTAATCTCACCCAGCCAGTTATGTGTCCTGACTCTAGGACAATTCTGTCAACATTAAGGTTTCAGATCAACAGTGATGGTTAATTTTATGTGTCAACTTGGCTGGTCCATGGTACTCAGATATGTGATCCAACATAATTCTGAATGTTTCTCAAAGGTGTTTTTGGACTAGATTAACATTTAAATCAACAGACTGAGTAAAGCAGATTGCCCTCCTTGATGTGGACGGGCTTCACCCGGTCAGCTAAAGGCCTGAGCAGAACGAAGACTGACTCCCCCAAGCGAGAAGGAATTTGACCAGCCTCTGGCCATGAACTGCAGCAACCGTTCTTTCCTGTGTCTCTAACTTCCTACCCAACCCTATAGATTTTCAGCTTATCAGCATCCATAATTCCAATGGCCAATTCTTCAATTCCTTAAAAGATCTCTCTCTCTATCCTTAAAAATACACACACACACACACACACACACACACATACCCCTACTGGTTCTGTTTCTCTGGAGAATCCTAAGCAATACACTGACCAAATTTTTAATCTCATGAATAATACTATGAAAAGATAACCTAGATACACACACACACACACACACACACAAACCCAAGCTGATTCTGTGACAAAAACTACATGAAGAAAAGATAAAATATAATTCATAATATTTAATTTTTTATTCTTATTTATTAATTATCTACCAGGTAGACTACTGGAAACAAGATAGTAAATAAGCTAGACCCAGCCCTTGCTTAGTTTCTAACAAGAGAAACAAAGCAAAAAAAAAAAAAAAAAAGTAAGCCTCATATAGACCAATAGTAAATAAAAGTTAACCAAAAAATGCTATGTAGAAACAAAGAGGGCTGACAGAGAACGGTAGCAGAACCAGGAAAGGCCCCTCAAAAGCTCAGGGCTAAAATGTTCACTGAAATCCCAGGAGGGGGCAAAGTTGAAGCTAAGGAAACAACATGGACAAAACAGACAGGAAATAGAAGAGAGTTTAGACTCTTCACAGACCTGAAAGATCAGTGAACAATACAAGATAAAAAGCTAAGCAGAGAAAGGAATCTGGTTCCAAAGATAATGGTGGGATAGGTAAAAATGGCATTTCATCTCCCAGTACTTATTTGTTTCTCTACACTCACCAATATCAGATTTCTCCTAAAAATAAACTGGAAGATAAATGTCATATTTAAACTGACTTGAAGTGGACAGGTTCACAGAGAAAACATCCCTCACATTTTACACCAATTGCAAACAGGGTCTTCACAATCTCTATATTCAAGCCTCCCTACATAACTATTGACAAAGTGAATCAATAGAGATAAATATTTATCAAAATATCAGTTAGACTTCAACAGCAGGGATCGCGATCAGAGTAAATCATAAGTTTTTAGGGAATGGTGACAAAGGCAACTTTTCTTAGTCAGCACCTAACTCAGTGCCTGGAATATAGCAAATGCTCAACAAATTCTGTAGGAGGTTATTAAGAGTTATTATATATAACAATATTATTAACGGTGTGATATAAGGACTGATGCTAAAGCTGAAGCTCCAGTACTTTGGCCACCTCATGCGAAGAGTTGACTCATTGGAAAAGACTCTGATGCTGGGAAGGATTGGGGGCGGGAGGAGAAGGGGACGACAGAGAATGAGATGGCTGGATGGCATCACCGACTCAATGCACATGAGTTTGTGTGAACTCCAGGAATTGGTGATGGACAGGGAGGCCTGGTGTGCTGTGATTCATGGGGTCGCAGAGCCGGACACAACTGAGCGACTGAACTGAACTGAACTGAACTGATTATGATTATGATTTACAGTAAGAAATATATATTTGGTCTTCATCCCTGTTTCTGGAACAGAGCTCCTAAAACCTTTGAAATTTCTTAAGTAATGAGAGTTACAAAGGTGTCTCTTGTTACATGAATAATGTGACTTTTGGATCTCACATAAGGATGGGAGCTGATTGTAAGGGGAACCAACCAGGAGACTGGAGAGTTGGAACGTTCAATCCTACCCGCCCCCCCAACCTCAGGAAGGGAAAGGAAATAGAGGTTGAATCAATCAGTAAAGATCAGTGATTTAATCAGCCATACCTATGTAATGAAGCTACCACAAAAATGCAGAGGTAGATTTCAAGAGCTTCTAGGTTGGTGAACCCATGGAGACGCAAAGGAGCGGCACATCCAGAGAGCATGGAGACTCCGTGTCCTTTCCCCATTCCTTGCCCTATATGTCTTTTCCATCTGGTTATTCCTAATCCTGGAATCTGGCTATCCTTTGCAATGAACCTGGCAAATTTAGTGGCAAACAGGTTTCCTAAGTTCTGTGAGCTTCTCTAAGCAGATTCAGTTCAGTTCAGTTCAGTCGCTCAGTCGTGTCCGACTCTCTGCGACCCCTTGAATCACGGCACGCCAGGCCTCCCTGTCCATCACCAACTCCCGGAGTTCACTCAAGCTCATGTCCACAGAGTCGGTGATGCCATCCAGCCATCTCATTCTCTGTCGTCCCCTTCTCCTCCTGCCCCCAACCTTTCCCAGCATCAGAGTCATTTCCAGTGAGTCAACTCATCACATGAGGTGACCAAAATATTGGAGTTTCAGCTTTAGCATCAGATTAACCAAACCCAAAGAAGGGGTTATGGAAACCTTTCATTTATAGCCATTTGATCCGAAGCAGAGATAATCACCTTGATTCTCAGTTGCCTTCTAAAGTAGGGGTAGTCTTGTGAATGTGCATATGTGTGTGCTTAGCTGTATTTAACTCTTTGTGACCCCATGGACTATAGCCTGCCAGGCTCCTTTGTCCATGGTATTCTCCAGACATGAATACCAAAGTGGATTGCTATGCCTCCTTCCAGGGGATCTTCCTGATCCAGGAGTCAAATCCACATTTCTTATGTCTTCTTCACTGGCCGGGTGGGTTCTTTATCACTAGTGCCAGTTGGAAAGACCCAAAGTGAAAGTGTTAAGTCACTCATTCATGTCCAACTTTTTGCAACCCCATGGAATTGTACATGGAATTCTCCAGGCAAGAAGACTGAAGTGGGCTGCCATGCCCTCCTCTAGGGGATCTTCAAGACACAGGGATTGAAACCACATCTTCTGTGTCTCCCGCATTGTAGGCAGATTCTTTACCACAGAGTCCACTGGGGAAACCCAGTCTTATAAGACTGAGTCCTACACTTGAAGGATCTGATGCTGTCTCTGGATAGATATTGTCAGAACTGAATTGAGTTGTAGGACACTCAGCTGGTATCTGATCACTGCTTGGATTTTGGGGGAGGAAACCCACACATTAAAATTGGTGGCCACAGTTGTAAAGGGTTCATTTATTGAATAAACAACAAGTAAATGGATAGAAGCAGTCAGCTTTTTGTGTGCCAGTCCTAGGTTATACCCTAGTCACTAACTGGTCTGAAAGTGAAAGGTGAAGTTACTCAGTCATGTCCGACTCTTTGCTGCCCCATGGACTGTAGCCCACCAGTTTCCTCCATCCATGGAATTTTCCAGGCAAGAGTACTGGAGTGGGTTGCCATTTCCTTCTCCAGGAGATCTTCTTGACCCAGGGATCAAACCTGGGTCTCTTGCTTTGCAGGTAGATGCTTTACCCTCTGAGCCACCAGGAAAGCTGGTCTAGGCTGTCCCAAAAAACTACCTAAGGCTCCACGTTTACAAGTGACATTTCAGGTGCTGTTACCTACTCAGAAATGTTTCAGTGGCAAAAAGCAGTCTTCTCCCCAGGTTCTGGAGTCTCATTCCTGTGTACCTTTCTTCGGTTTATAAGTATCAATAACATCTACTGGGACAATCAATGCCAATCTTGCAGAGCTTGATAATATTTGTGTAAGCTATAGATGGTGACTGCAGCCATGAAATTAAAATACATTTGCTCCTTGGAAGAAAAGTTATGACCAACCTAGACAGCATATTAAAAAGCAGAGACATTACTTTGTCAACAAACGTCCATCTAGTCAAAGCTATGGTTTTTCCGGTAATCGTGTACGGATGTGAGAGTTGGACCATCAAGAAGGTTGAATGTCAAAGAATTGATGCTTTTCAGCTATGGTACTGGAGAAGATTCTTGATAGTCTCTTGGACTGCAAGATCAAACCAGTCCATCCTAAAGGAAATCAGTCCTGAATATTCATTGGAAGGCCTGATGCTGAAACTGAAACTCCAATACTTTGGCCAAAGTACTGATGCAAAGTACTGACTCATTGAAAAAGACCCTGATGCTGGGAAAAATTGAAGGCAGGAGGAGAAGGGGATGACAGAGGATAAGATGGTTGGATGGCAGTACCAACTCAATGGACATGAGTTTGAGTAAACTCTGGGAGTTGGTGATGGACAGGGAGGCCTGTAATCCTGCCCTCCATGGGGTCACAAAGAGTCAGACACAACTGAGTGACTGAATTGAACTGAACTGAAGCTATAGGATTTGTTTCATGTGGTTTGGCTCTTCATCTTCATTGATCAGCTAGTTTCCTCTCTAGAAGGTTCACACTAGTATTAGTGATACACAACACACTAAGAATAGATGTCCAACCAGCCACAGATGGTCAAATGGCTCACTTTGAAAACTACATGATTCATACAAAAAAACATTTCTTTTCATGGATTTCCTTAGTGATCCAGTGGCTAAGACTCTGTGCTCCCAATGCAGGGCGGGGGGGGGGGGCCTGTTTTCAATCCCCGATCAGGGAGCTAGATCCCACATGCCACGTGAAAATATCCCACATGCCACAGTTAAGACCCAGCACAGTCAAATAAATAAATATTTTTTAAAAGATTTTGGCTTCAGTTATTTCAAAAATTCCTTCACGTGTGTATTGGGGATAGCAGGGGGTAGGGATGGAGAAGGTGGCAATACTGAATTATTTTCATAATTCTTTCTGAAATCTAGAATGAAGGAGAAAGTGAATGAATTTTCTAAAATAAATGGTCTAAAAGTGAGGTTTCTAAAATAAATGGTTCTTAGATCATATGTTGCTGCTGCTGCTAAGTCACTTCAGTCGTGTCCGACTCTATGTGACCCCATAGAAGGAATCCCACCAGGCTCCCCCTTCCCTGGGATTTTCCAGGTAAGAACACTGGAGTGGGTTGCCATTTCCTTCTCCAATGCATGAAACTGAAAAGTGAAAGTGAAGTCGCTCAGTTAGCGACCCCACGGACTGCAGCCTACCAGGCTCCTCCATCCATGGGATTTTTCTAGGCAAGAGTACTGGAGTGGGGTGCCATTGCTCTCAAAATTCCTTTTATGAGCTATGTTTATGGAGAAAAAGAGCCCCTTTTATCAAGTCTCATCTCAGGGATATGGGGCATATAGACTGGGGAGGGCAGCGTTGGGGGGAACGTTTGAGACCAGTGTCATCTAACATTCGCCTAGAAGTTGTATTTCTGCAATGTAATCACTCCTTATATCACCTTCACATCTCCATGCATCTTGCCCTTGGATAAGTGTGGTTTTATATGGAAATCAAAGAAGAGGTGGAATTTTATAACTGATTGGATGCCATGTGGAACAGGTTCATCACGCATAAATGATACAAACCATAAACTAAGCAGCTATAGGAAGACACATGCTTGTTAGGCCACTCTTATCTCGATCATAGGAACAGGGAAATCCCAGTTGGTATCTGGATTACATATTGATTATTCATTTGGCAACCATCACTGCACCACTGATGCCAGCTGCCAGACCAGAGGATACGTGATAACAATATTTCCTTCCTAGGGAGCATTAGAAGCTTCCAGGAGGAGATAAGCTTGGAGGCACTATAATTTAAGTCCCTACTTAGTGTCCATGCTCAGAACCAATAGCTTTTGTTGACTCATCTGAAATCTCATTATAAAATAACCCGAAGCGTCAACAAAAGAGTCCAAAATGCAGTACTTGGATGCAATCTCAAAAATGACAGAATGATCTCTGTTCATTTCCAAGGCAAACCATTCAATATCACAGTAATCCAAGTCTAGGCCCTAACCACAAATGCTGAAGAAGTTGAACGGTTCTTCTAGATCTTCTAGAACTAACACCAAAAAAAGATACCTTTTTCTTTATAGGGGACTGGAATACAAAAGTATAAAATCAAGAGATACCGGGAGTACAGGCAAGTTTGGCCTTGAAGTACAAAACGAAGCAGGGCAAAGGCTAACAGAGTTTTGCCAGGAGAATGCACTGGTCACAGCAAACACCGTCATCCAACAATACAAGAGATGACTCTACACATGGACATCACCAGATGGTCAATACTGAAATCAGACTGATTATATTCTTTGCAGCCAAAGATGGAGAAGCTCAATATAGTCAGCAAAAGAAAAAAAAAAAAAAAGACAAGGAGCTGACTGTGGTTCAGATCATGAACTCCTTATTGCCAAATTCAGACTTAAATTGAAGAAAATAGGGAAAACCACTAGACCATCCAGGTATGACTTAAATCAAATCCCTTATGATTATTCAGCGGAAGTGACAAATAGATTCAAGGGATTACATCTGATAGACAGAGTGCCTGAAGAACTATAGACGGAGGTTCATAACATTGTAAAGGAGGCAGTGATCAAGACCATCCCCAAGAAGAAGAAATGCAAAAAAGGCAAAATGGTTGTCTGAGAAGGCCTTATGAATAGCTGAGAAAAGAAAAGAAGTGAAACGCAAAGGAGAAAAGGAAAGATAAATCCATCTGAATGCAGATTTCCAAAGAATAGCAGGGAGAGATAAGAAAGCCTTAAGTGATCAATGCGAAGAAATACAGGAAAACAACACAACTGGAAAGACCAGCTGCAAAGTCACTTCAGTCGTGTCCGACTCTGTGCAACCCCATAGACGGCAGCCCACCAGGCTCCCCCGTCCCTGGGATTCTCCAGGCAAGAACACTGGAGTGGGTTGCTATTTCCTTCTCCAGGAAAGACCCGAGATCTCTTCAAAATTTAGAGATACAAAGAGAACATTTCATGTAAAGATGGGCATAATAAAGGACAGAAATGGTATGGACCTAACAGAAGCAGAAGATATTAAGAAGAGGTGGCAAGAATACACAAAAGAACTATACAAAAATTATGTTCATGACCCAGATAATGACGATGGTGTGATCACTCATCTAGAGTCAGACATCTTGGAGTGTGAAGTCAGGTGGCTCTTAGGAAGCGTCACTATGAACAAACCTAGTGAATGTGATGGAATTCCAGCTTGACTATTTCAAATTCTAAAAAATGATGCTGTTAAAATGATGCATTCAATATACCAGCAAATTTGGAAAACTCAGTGGCCACAGGACTGGAAAATGTCACTTTTCATTCCAATCCTGAAGAAAAGCAATGCCAAAGAATGTTCAAACTACCATGCAATTGCACTCATCTCACACACTAGCAACATAATGCTCAAAATTCTCCAAACCAGGCTTCAACAGTACATGAGCCATGAACTTCCAGATGTTAAGCTGAATTTAGAAAAGGCAGAGGAACAAGAGATCAAATTCCCAACATCTGCTGGATCATAGAAAAAGGAAGAGAATTTCAGAAAAAAATCTACTTCTGCTTCATTGATTATGCCAAAGCCTTTGGCTGTGTAAATCACAATAAACTGTAGAAAATTCTTCAAGATATGGAAATATCAGACCACCTTACCTGCCTCCTGAGAAATATGTATGCAGGTCAAGAAGTAACAGAACAGATATGGAACAACGGACTGGTTCCAAATTGAAAAAGGAATATGTTAAGGCTCTATATTGTCACCTTCCTTATTTAAAATCTATGCAAAGTACATCATGCAAAATGTTGGCCTGGATGATGCATAAGCTGGAATCAAGATTGCTGGGAGAAACAGCAATAACCTCAGACATGCAGATGACACCACCCTTATGACAGAAAATGAAGAGGACTAAAGAGCCTCTTGATGAAAGTGAAAGAGGAAAGTGAAGAAGTTGGATTAAAATTCAACATTCAAAAAACTAAGATCACGGCATCTGGTCCCATCAATTACTTCATGGCAAATAGAAGGGAAAACAATGGAAACAGTGATGGACTTTATTTGGGGGGGCTCTAAAATCACTGCAGATGGTGACTGCAGCCATGAAATTAAAAGACACGTGCTCCTTGGAAGAAAACCGATGATCAACCTTCAGTTCAGTTCACTTCAGTCACTCAGTCATGTCCAACTCTTTGCTACCCCATGAACAACAGCATGCCAGGCCTCCCTGTCCATCACCAACTCCCAGAGTTTACCCAAACTCATGCCCATTGAGTCAGTGATGCCATCCAACCATCTTATCCTCTGTTGTCCCCTTCTCCTCCTGCCTTCAATCTTTCCCAGCATCAGGGTCTTTTCAAATGAGTCAGGTCTTAGCATCAGGTGGCTGAAGTATTAGAGTCTCAGCTTCAACATCAGTCTTTCCAGTGAACACCCAGGACTGATCTCCTTTAGGATGGATTGGTTGGATCTCCTTGCAGTCCAAGGGACTCTCAAGAGTATTCTCCAACACCACAGTTCAAAAGCATCAATTCTTCAGTGCTCAGCCTTCTTTATAGTCCAACTCTAACATCCATACATGACTACTGGAAAAACCATAGCTTTAATTAGATGGACCTTGTTGGTAATGTCTCTGCTTTTTAATATGCTGTCTAGGTTGGTCATATCTTTCCTTCCAAGGAGTAAGAATCTTTTAATTTCATGGCTGCAGTGACCATCTGCAGTGATTTTGAAGCCAAGAAAAATAAAGTCAGCCACTGTTTCCACTGTTTGCCCATCTATTTGCCATGAAGTGATGGGACCAGATGCCATGATCTTAGTTTTCTGAATGTTGAGCTTTAAGCCTATTTTTTCACTCTCCTCTTTCACTTTCATCAAGATGCTCTTTAATTCTTCACTTTCTGCCATAAGGGTGGTGTCATCTGCTTATCTGAGGTTATTGATATTTCTCCCAGCAATCTTGATTCCAGCTTGTGCTTCTTCCAGCCCATCATTTCTCATGATGTACTCTGCATATAAGTTAAAAAAGCAGGGTGACAATATACAGCCTTAACATACTCCTTTTCCTATTTGGAACCAGTCCATTGTT
The DNA here is from genome assembly GCF_049115385.1 of Moschus berezovskii. Taxonomy (NCBI): domain Eukaryota; kingdom Metazoa; phylum Chordata; class Mammalia; order Artiodactyla; family Moschidae; genus Moschus; species Moschus berezovskii. The sequence continues at coordinate 26,414,281 of NC_142485.1, read as the reverse complement.
CCATGTCCAGTTCTTACCTAGACAGCATATTAAAAAGCAGAGACATTACTTGCAACAAAGGTCCATCTAGTCAAAGCTATGGTTTTTCCAGTAGTCATGTATGGATGTGAGAGTTGGACTATAAAGAAAGCTGAGCACCGAAGAATTGATGCTTTTGGACTGTGGTGTTGGAGAAGACTCTTGAGAGTCCCTTGGACTGCAAGGAGATCCAACCAGGAAATCGGTCCTGAATATTCATTGGAAGGACTGATGCTGAAGCTCTGATACTTTGGCCACCTGTTGCAAAGAACCAGCTCATTACAAAAAACCCTGATGCTGCGAAAGATTGAAAGCAGGAGGAGAAGGGGACGACAGAGGATGAGATGGTTGAATGGTAACACTGACTCAATGCAAGCTCCAGGAGTTGGTGATGGGCAGGGAAGCCTGGTGTGCTACAGTCCATGGGGTCGCAAAGACTCAGACACAACTGAGAGACTAAAGTGACTGAACCCAATGTATTAAGTCATTTTCCCAAAGATGTACAGTCTGGAGTTTTCTAAGCTGAGACTAGAAACCATTTGTCCTCGCTCCCACACCAATACATGTTCCACCATCAAATGCTTCCTGGCTGTAAACAAAGGAGTCAAAAGAACAGGGAGGGTGTGATTTGAAGATGAGGCGTATGAAAGGAAACAAGGTCACCTGTCAAGTCAGGGGAAGAGGTTTACAAGAAACCAGAACAGAGGTCTTGACTCAGCAGGCCCCGAGAGGTTGCCATAAACCCCTGATAAAGCAAGGAAGATCCAACAGCAGATGCCTCTAAAGAACCCACTGAAGAGAAGCCACCCTGGAGGAGAGCAGGCTAATGAGAAGGAAGCTGGAAATGAAGAAAGATGAGTGAGGACAAAAAGAAATGGTAGGACCCCAGCTACTCAGGGACAGAAGTAAACCACAAGACTTGGCAAGGAGCCATTTGAACTTGACTCATGAAGGCTAAGATTGCTTCTGAGGGGGCACAGTTTCCATACAGACTCAGAAGAAAATGTGGCTAATAGCACAGCTGAGGACTGAGTCCTACCTGCCTCTGATTTTCGGAGAAGGAAATGGCAGCCCATTCCAGTTTTCTTGCCGGGAGAATCCCATGGACAGAGCAGCCAGTGGGCTACAGTCCATGGGTTCACAAAGAGTTGGACACGACTTAGCACCTGAAAACTTGGTCTTTTTGTGGTGTAATGTAAACCTTCAGGTCTTATCACTAGAGTTCAATGAGGTCTATCTAGAGACCAACTTAGTCACACCTGAGAATACCTATAAAAGAAGCAGACAAGGGATTATCTAATTATCTTGATATTTTTGAGGCATCAGAAAAAAGCCTTGATCTAAAGAAGCTTTCCTTTAACTTTGTTCCTCTCTATCATGTATTAAAATCATGAAATCAAGAGTGATCTATAAACCTACTTTTAATCTGTGCTAGAAAGAACAAAGATCTAATAAGGGCGGTGAGAATAGACGGCCTCTTCTGGAATGTTCAGGGCTTCAAGAGAGATGTCTTGGGTTTTCAGACACCACTACATTTTTTCTGCTATGTCCTTCCTCTGAATATTTTGACTTTACTAGAACTTACAAGCCTTATTTGGTTTCTCTAATAATTTGGAAACCCTGCTCAAAAGAAGATCAGAAATTTTATATCAAGTATTTCTGAGAATACTAATAAAGTCAAAGTTTTTTCAATTTGTTATCTAGTTTTGCCAACGTAAGACAGCAGCAGATTTCTAGACATTATTTAGATGTTAATTTGTAAACTAGAAAAAGCACTGAATTTAGATGTTTGGATTTTTTTCTCATCTTTTAAAAGACTAAATCATGGAATTTGATTCTCTTTTATCCTTCTAAAGAAAGCAATCTGCCAATGCTTTTCTGAAAGACGCTAACCATATGAAGAAATATTGAAAACAATTCGAGGAAAACGGTACTTTGAACTTGGTAGAATGTGTGTACCAACTCTCGCAGGAAATCTCAGAAACGGTTTTAAAGATTCCAGTCATTGCATTTTTCAGAGAACAGAACAGCATGTAGTTATTTATTGAGCACACTTTGTAGGGGGCATACAGAGCATACAAAAGGCCCCTTTTGTTTATGATATGGACTCTCCAGTGTTCAGAAGCTTTCCTTCCAACAGCATCATTTCCGTTTGTCCAAACTTCTCACAGGAATCAACAGGATCTCTACTTAAAGCCTCTCATGAACAGAACCACAGGGCCACAGTCATGCTGCTTTTCCCCTGAGAATCAGAGCCCTGCGGATCCTGTTCTATCTATTTTTTCCCCCAGGCTCCCATTCTTTCAGCAGGCAGATACCTCCCAGAAGGAAACCAGATGCTGGGCCTGTGGGGGACTTGAGCTGCATAAGCCAAGCTGCAGGGGCTGGAAAGCACAAGAGCTGCACAGCTCACCCCAGCCCTAGTGCTGTCTGGAATCTCAAGAAGCATGTGCACCGTGCAGCAGGGAAACCCATCCGGCCTGAGACAGGGACCAAGCTGCACACACAGGGAATGCTGCCAAACATTTGAGAGTGTTCTCGTCTGCGGACAGAGGGTGGTTTGCGCATTGCCCTGGCAACATGCCGTCTGTGGAATGTTGTGGCCTGAAGGGTTTTGAGGTCTCTCCTGAGATGAGGGTTCTGGATTGAGCCTGTGAAGTTCACTGTCCCAATTCCTCTGACTCAAAATCAATTGTGCAGATTTCTCACTCTGGACTGAAAGTTTAAAAGCAATGCTATGCTCTGGCACCATGAGCTTGTTTCAGATTTTTTTCAGTATTTACCAGTACCATCTCGATCAATTTACACTGAGATGGTGCCTCCATCAGCCTGCATTCCTGAGTGACCATGTGTACCAGGGTCCCCAGTGTCAGATGTGCACATGAGCCATAAGCAGCTTTGGGGTTTATCGAGATATTATGGTTGTTTAATCCACAGCAAGACCTGGCCTATCCTGAGTAGGATGACTTGAACCAGGGGTTGGGTGTTCAAATGCTTTCAAAGTAAAACTTCAGGCCTCTCCTCCCCCTTCCACACCCTCTGCCCTTCCACAGGACACTTCTCACTTTGCTGTGGCACAATGAAATACTCAAGATCTACTCCATTCACAGACACAGAGAGGTATATGAGCCGGATATGTGTTTGACACCCTCCCTTTCTATGATCCCTACTGGTTGTAACAAGGCAGGTAGGTTTATGTAAGTTGGTGTGATGGGAGAGACTGACAACGCAGGGTTAGTTTCCTAAAGCACTCAGGTAGGTAGGGCTAGTCCAGAATCTGTAAGGATAACAATCATGTTTCTAACCTGGCAAGACATATCGATCAATAGATGGATCAATAGAGCGATAGATTGATTCTATTGATTCTGTTCCTCTGGAGAAGGTTGATACTAAGATACAATGACTAAGTTTAAAATCAAACTGGGAGGGTTCTACAATATTATACAGCAAAGGCTGTAAATGTAAACATTAAGGTCATTTTCACAGCTACTATGGGCTGCAGTCCATGGGGTCGCTAAGAGTCGGACATGACTGAGCAACTTCACTTTTCACTTTAATGCATTGGAGAAGGAAATGGCAACCCACTCCTGTGTTCTTGCCTGGAAAATCCCAGGGACGGGGGAGCCTGTTGAGCTAACGTCTATGGGGTCGCACAGAGTCGGACACAACTGAAGCGACTTAGCAGCAGCAGCAGCATGGGTGGCAAAGATAGAACCCCCTTTTGCTACATCTGTTTCTAACTACTTCAGTTCAGTTCAGTTGCTCAGTCATGTCCGACTCTTTGCGACCCCATGAATCACAGCATGCCAGGCCTCCCTGTCCATCACCAACTCCCGGAGTTCACTCAAACTCACGTCCACCAAGTCAGTGATGCCATCCAGCCATCTCATTCTCTGTCGTCCCCTTCTCCTCCTGCCCCCAATCCCTCCCAGCATCAGAGTCTTTTCCAGTGAGTCAACTCTTCGCATGAGGTGGCCAAAGTATTGAAGTTTCAGCTTTAGCATCAGTCTTTCCAATGAACACCCAGGACTGATCTCCTTTAGAATGGACTGGTTGTATCTCCTTGCAGTCCAAGGGACTCCTACTTAAAGACAAGTAAATGCTTCAGCTGCAGTGCAAAGGGAAGGAGATGTTGTCAGTCCAGGAGAAGGGGAAATAGTGGGATCACCTTTCCCATCCCCAGGGACAGCTGGTGGCCTTCTGTACGGACACAGGTGTAGGTCTTACCCACCTCATGGGGTCTCTGAATCTGAGATAGGCAGCACATAACAACCCATTACTAGGAATTTTAAAACATTTTAGTTCTCTGGAAATGTAACCCTTATGACTGTTTTTCAACTTTCAAATACATTTTTAGGAATCCACAGTGTATGAGAGCAAGGAACTGCCTAAAACCAACCCCTTTTCACCAGATAATGTCTGGATCACACAAATATTACCTAGACCTTTAATGTCTTTTATCTTTTGGTATAAAAAGATAACATGGTACGGTAAATAAATCAGATACTGACAATCCATTTTACATATGAGGAGATATAAAGACATTAAACGACCTGCCAAAGTCTGAAAGCTCATTAACAGCAGAACTAAGAAAGGATAGGAGGTACCTGACTCTGGACAGGACGCTTCTCAAAGCATCACGTGCCAGTTATTGAGTCATTTAAAGCATCAGAGTGTGCGCGAGGCCAGCCTCCTGTGTGGTAAGAGCGAGAACCATCCTTCTAAAACATTTCCTCAGGCACTGGGTCAACAAATGTATATTGAGCACTTTTCCCCTTCCCTGTGCCAGGCAGTGTGCTATGTTCTGGAGATACACTGGTTAACCAAACAAGACCCAGTGCCTATCCTGAGAAAGGCATGCCCCAGTGGGAGGAGGGTGGGGAGAAGATCAAATAGTCACATGAACAGAGAGATACACACAGCAAGAAGGAGGCGACTGGGAGGCCCTGGGCCAGGCAGAGGGTAGGGAGGGTTTTCTTGAGGAGCAGTGATGCAGATATGATCTAAAGAACAAGCTGGAGTTATTAAGACAGAGAGAGAAGAGAATGGTGTTGCAGGCAGAGGGTCTAGAATACACAAAGCCCTTATCCTGGGAAGAAGCAAAGCGGATGCAAGGGATGAAGGAAGGAAGTGGAACAGAGGAGCTTGTGAAAGGCTAGACAGGTGGCAGCAGATCTTGGGGGGTCTGAAGGCCATTTTAAGGAATTGTACTTTACCCAAAGAGAAACAGTAAGATTTGAAAGTTTGTAAGTCAGGGGCTACCCTCCATATCATTAGGCCTGGATCAGCTGCCACCCAGAAAAGAAGTTGTTGCTTTCTGTGCAGTTCATTATAACCCTAGAAAAGCAGACAGGCTTTTTTAATTTGATCACAAAACTTACACACTCCCCTAAAGAGCCCCCATGCCATGCTCACAAACTTGAACTCTTTTCCATGCCATTCTTCTCCTTCCGAGATGATGCAAGATAGCAAGAAACACGGCAGGGAGCAAGGCGGAGATAGAGTGTGGATCTCAGCTGTGCCACAGATGATGATCATGACACTCGGCCAAGCTCCGTATTTTATCTCCTCTTATGCGCAAGGCAGCTCCCCTCTGGGGCCGGAAATAGTTCTCTGCTCAAAGTGGGGGTGAAAGGAGAAGTCTGGGGCAGATTGACAATCCATGCGATCACATTTTTAATTATTATAGACTTTCCCTGGTAATTGAATCTAGTTCTCCATGTGAACTGAGTTTCTGTTCAGAATTTTAACTTACAGAGGTGGGGGTGTGGAAGTCCTTGGTAATCCCATGATTCATTGGGGAAATAAGAAACTGCCAATGAAATACGAGGAACACAGAAAGACAGTAGAAGACATTAAATATCTGTTGTCTATCCTGTACTCCAAAGTAATTTTTAAATGGGAATCACACCTTTGAAGAGTATCTAATTGGTATGAAAAAGAACTCTGGATGAATGTGGAGCTCTTCACCTGACTTCAATCGATATACAGTGATAATAGTCCAGACAAATTTCTGAAGCTTTTATCGCTTGACTGAGTGTTGGTCTGTTTCTGAAGTTTAGAAGGATTTTCTAATCTTTTGCTTCCCAGGAGTTAAGCAGAGAAACTGTTTAACAGAGTTAAACATGGCGAGTGATGCACATAAAAGAGAGGAGGTAAAAACATTTAAGCACCCTGTGGAAAGCACCCTCAAGTCCAGATGAGGTCGAGTTTACAGTCTGTGGTGACACAGGGATTTAAGTCACAAACCTCCAAAAAGAAAATTTCTAGTCTCTTTACTTCTGGATCACTCAGTAGCATCTGGGGGCTCCTCTGAGTGGCTGACACCATGTCAGAACCCCCATCTTCATCCGTACCATCAAGAACAAAATAAGCTTGCTGTGTGCTTGGCATTATGCTAAATGCCGCTATACTTAAATGATTAGCACTGTAAAATAGTTTTAGAAAAAGACATTTATGATCACTCACAAGTAAATGCTCAAATGGTTTAACTAGCTTATTAAGCAGGATCATTCATTACGAATCTATTAGATTTGCATAAAATACACTCTACCGCTACCACTCTCACAGATACAATGGCAACACCCTTTGAACTAAGGCCCATAAGTCGCCTTAATGGGGTACATGAAAATTTTAATGGCCCAGAACTTGGCCACTTACATTCACTATGTAGACAGATGTTGACTGCCGCTAATGAGAAGACTGTTGGATACTCAGTTTGTAATGCCCTCTGCTTAAATTCTGTAATCAACACACATGTCATTGTTTAGCATTTTTGACCCCTCTCTTTAAAAAGGATTTTGTATTAACCAAGGCAGTTGATTTTCTTCTGCAAGGACTTCATATGTACCTTAGACCTCATCTCCTACTCTTCTCCCTCTTCACTTCAGGAAAACCACACTGACCTCCTTGATGATCTTTAAAACCGCCAGCCACCTCAGGACCTTTACACCTGTGTAAGCTCTGCCTGGAACACAGTAAGTCTGGGTCTCAGAGAAGCAGACACCAAAGTAGTATTAGACATGCAAGAGATGTACTGGGAGAAATGCCCATGAGGGAAACTGGGAAGGGGCTGGAGGAGGCTGGGAGAACTGCCAAACTGCAATGCAGATCTGATCCTTGTGATGAACAGAAAGAAGGAAAGAGGGGGGGAGAGAATTAAGGAGGAAGGAAAGAAGGAAGGAAGGGAGGAGGAGGAAGGAAGAAAGGAAATACTTTTTGCACTTTCATAGCTAGTCTCATTTATTTTTCTATCTTTACTTCCAATTTTATTAAGAAGTAACTGACATACAGGACTGTATAATGTTCATCATTGATGTTTTAAAATGCCTATCTCATGCGAACAACACTGATTTTTTTTTAAATATCAATCAATCTGATAGGCTAAAATTTTGTATCTTATGAATTTATATACCTCATTATTTATGCTTTTGAGCCTAGTGTTCATTTTCATTAACCTTTTTGTATTCTTTTTAGTGAAATATCTGGAAATGGCAACCCACTCCAGCATTCTTGCCTGGAGAATCCCAGGGACAGAGGAGCCTGGTGGGCGGCCGTCTATGGGGTCACACAGAGTCAGACACGACTGAAGTGACTTAGCAGCAGCAGCAGCCAATAGGTTGGCCAAAAAGTTCATTTGGGTTTTTCTATAGCAGCTTATGGAAAAATCTGAACAAACTTTTTGGCCAACCAAATACTTGGACAATTTTTCTACAGAAAGTTTTTTTTTTTATTAACACTCTTATAGCACTAATATGTATATTACATATATACATAATTAATATTAGTAATATATATTATATATGTGAAAATGAAAGTGTTAGTTGCTTAGTTGTATCTGATTCTTTGTGACCCCATGGACTGTAGCCTGCTAGGCTTCTCTGTCGATGGAATTCTCCAGGCAAGAATACAGGAATGGGTACAGGGGATCTTCCTGACCTAGGGATCTACCCTGGGTCTCCTGCATTGGCAGCAGATTTTTTACCCTCTGAGCCACCAGGGAAATTCCATATATTATATACACACACACATATGTATGAGTATGTCTGACTGGGCAGAAGACCTAAATAGACATTACTTCAAAGAAGACATACAGATGGCCAGTAGACACATGAAAAGACGCTCAACATCACTATTATTACAGAAATGCAAACCAAAACTACAATCAGATATGAACTCATACCACCCAGAATAGCTATCATCAAAAAATCCACAAATAATAAATGCTGGAGAGGGTGTGGAGAAATGAGAACCCTCTTGCACTATTGGTGGGAATGTAAATTGATACATCCACTATGGAGAATACTATGGAGGTTCCGTATAAAGCTAAAAATAGAGCTGCCATATGACCCTGCAATTCCATTCCTGGGCATATATCTGGAGAAAATCATGATCCAAAGGGATACATGCAGCCCAATGTTCATTGCAGCACTGTTTAAAATATCCAAGACATGGAAGCAACTTAAATGTCCATCAGAGGAATGGATAAAGAAAATGTGGTACATATATACAACAGAATGTTCAGTTCAGTTCAGTTCAATTCAGTTGCTCAGTCGTGTCCGACTCTCCGCGACCCCATGAATCACAGCACGCCAGGCCTCCCTGTCCATCACCAACTCCCGGAGTTCACTCAAACTCATGTCCACAGAGTGGGTGATGCCATCCAGCCATCTCATTCTCTGTCGTCCCCTTCTCCTCCCTCCCCCAACCTTTCCCAGCATCAGAGTCTTCCAGTCCTTTAAAAGGGATGAAATTATGCCATTTGCAGCAACATGGATGGACCTAGAGAGTGTCATAAAGAATGAAGTAAGACAGAGAAGGAGAAATATTGTATGACATCACTTCTATGTGGAATCTAAAAAGATATGCTACAAATGAACTTACTTACAAAACAGAAAGATATGCACACACTTAGAAAACAAACTCATGGTTGACAGGGGGAAGGAACAGTTAGGGAGTTTGGGATAGACATGTACATACTGCTATATTTAAAATGGATAACCAACTAAGACCTATTGTATAGCACATGGAACTCTGCTCAATGTTATATGACAGCCTGGATGGGAGGGGGTTTGGGGAAAATGGATATATGTATATTCATGGCTGAGTCCCTTCGCTGTTTACCTGAAATTATCATAACATTATTAGCAGCTATAATATTCACAGGTATATTCACAGCTATACTCCAAAACAAAATAAAGAATTCAATTAAAAAAATAATAAAAATTTAGCTCCCAAAACTATGAAAGAAATAATTTCTTTTAAGCCATCAGGTTTTTGGCTATTTGTAACTGCCACCAGAGGAAACCACGTGTGTGTGTTCATGTACATACGCATGCACACACGTATATACATGTTTGTGTGTGTATCTGTCAGCCTAGAACATATCAGTGTGCTGCTGTTGCTGTTGCTAAGTCGCTTCATTCGTGTCCGACTCTGTGCGACCCCATAGACGGCAGCCCACCAGGCTCCCCCATCCCTGGGATTCTCCAGGCAAGAACACTGGAGTGGGTTGCCATTTCCTTCTCCAATGCATGAAAGTGAAAAGTGAAAGTGAAGTCGCTCAGTCGTGTCCGACTCTTAGCGACCCCATGGACTGCAACCCACCAGGCTCCTCCAGTGTAATTCAATGTAATTTAACTTTACTGCTTCATCTTCTTTTCCTTCAACTAAAGTTAAAAAATAACCTCCTGGAAGATATCCTTCTAGCTCTTGGTTTTATACAACTTACTCTACTTAATTTTTTTTAAATACAATCTAAAACTTAAACTTCACTATGTGTCTTTCCTATGTGTCAGTTGGTTATTTTTGACCTAATAAAGTGATGTGTCTGTCCCGTGTTGTTCTTGTTCCATTAACGTTCCACAATCAGTGAGGTTTACAAGCTCAAAGAAAATAAATCACCAATTTAATAAAATTAAAATGTGTTTCAGTCCTGAAGATTTTATTCTTCCATAAAGAATTTTCATCGATAAATACAAGTACATAGGCTTTCATATACTGTATCATCTCTGGGTCCTACAGAATGTTGATTCCCTCTTCTAGGTCTCATATTTTTATATATTTCTATAGCACTAGATTATGAGACCTTTGAGAGAGTTTTGGTCCCAGGACTTAATTGGGCCTCAACAAATGCTTATTAAATTAACCCTGAAAACTGTGAAATAAATCAAGTGCCTGTCCATTAAAATATCCCATAAGGGCTAAATCTAGACTGTACGTCACAGTTAGGAAGATCACAAATGTAAATATATAGGGTTTAAGGTGATTTGCAAAAGATTTGTAGGTAAATCACACATTCAAAGACCATGTAGATTTCTCTTTGGCAAATGTGAGTGAAATTCTATTCATCACGGTCCACAATATGGCTATAAGGCATAAGTAACAACCTTTTTCATTCTTGCTAGTGAAAAGCCTTATTTACTCCAGACTTAGTTTATGTTTTCTTACAAACAAAAAGCAAAAGTTTAGACCGGCAACACAAATGGAATCCTTCACCCATGCAACTTACACACTGAACACTGAAGCTGACTACATCAGTAGTATGATGGTTGTTTGATTATGAGATGAGAAGCACTGTGAGAGAAATAGAAATAAATTCTGCATCTGACCTTAAGAGAAAGCCGTTACAATCAATTAAAAGAAACATCAACAGCTAGCAGGTACAATGATCTTCATAGTGTTACTGCCTTCCACTAATCTTCCAGAGAGGTAACTCTGGGATGCTGTGCTCAAACTACTTAAAGCCATTCATCTCCAAGAAGTTGTGACAGTTACCTTGCTATTTTCTTCCCAGTCCTCAAGGGGAAATTTAATCAAGATTGTCAGAGCTTGAAAGAAAAGGGGGAAAATACACACAATCAAGCTACCCTTCAATAACCAGATAAAACCACCAAGAATTAATCAAAACTTAACTTGAAACCCTTCCAGAACTGCAAAACTCTCACACTATCCCAGAGATAGATGATCCCATGAGTTCTGATGTATGCAGCACACCAATTTGATAAAATGGTGATGTTTTCCTGCTGTAAGTGGTATAATTCACTATGCATCATATGCATTCATTTAATAAGATCCCTGTTTCACACTCAGCCAGACATTTCTCACAAACTGCCATCTTCACAGGTCACCCGCTCTGCTGATTCAGCTTTCTACTGTAGAGGGTCAGGCTGCCACCAGCTGCCGTTTTTTCATGACACAAGCTAATGATCTGGTGCTTTCTTGCATGTTGAGGTTAATAGATAACTAATATATTTTAGCACATTCATTATGGCCAGTTTTCCACTAAGAAAAAAACTGCACATTGGGTTGTTCTGCTTTGACAAATGGGGTGCTACATCGTGAAGGCTGATTAAAATCAATACTTCTGTGGAAAATTACATACAAGATGTATTAGTATCCAGGATACTCTGATAAGAACGCTTCTGATTCTCAATTCTGCTCTCACCCCACACCCTCAAAAAATCACACTAAAACTGGATGTGATTATTCATGAGGAAGTCAGTGTTTTTTCAACTGACAAATTAAAATTACTCATCAGTTAGGCCATAGCTTGTCATTTAAGACAAGGTGAATCTTGGAGTTTAGTTTGGAGAGTAATGCTAGCTAATGAGGAACTGCAAGAAATTGAAAACATTCTGAAGTCATATTTTATGTCCAGTCGAAATTTCAGAAAGCCTCCAGAAATTCAATGGCATAAACTTTCTCAAATGAAACAACAAGAGAGCAAAGAACAAGCAGAGAGCAATAATTCAGCAGAGGAGGAAAGCAAAATTGGAGATGACCATGAGACATAAATCCTGTGCAAATGTGCAAACAATTGGGGAAGAACTTTGGGCTTTGCACTGGTACAGAAGACAGACATACACAAATCTTAGCCAGATCTTAAGGGAAATGACCCAAACTAGCAGCAGCATTATATTTAGGTAAGTCTCATAATTCCCTGCCCAGTAACTATCAGTTAAGTATTATTATTTCCATTTCACAAAAGAGGAACATAATCAGAGAGGCTCAGGACCAAAACTGGAATTCAAGCTCAGGTTTGCCTGATCCAAGTTTTGGTTCATTCCACCCTGCCTCTGCCTACATTCCCTAATACCCACTGGCAGAATTAGTCGCTATATACTCTATGTCAGGGGTCCCCTCCCCAACCTCCAGGATCTAATGCCTGATGATCTGAGGCAGAGCTGATGCAATAATAATAGAAATAAAGTCCACAATAAATTTAATGGACTTAAATCATCCTGAAACCATCCTCCCTCCTACAGTCCATAGAAAAATCTTCTTCCACGAACCCATTCCTGGAACCAAAAAGGCTGGGGACAACTTCTCTGTATCCTCAAAGTTTCTCTTTGATTGTTTGGTGGTGGTATTTATTGATTTCTTCATTTTGGGCTTTTATATCTTTGTAGCAGTTCTTATCACTCCGTTTGCCAATTTATCTGCTAACATGACTCTCTCTCATGGGTGCTGAAGCTCCTGGAAGACAAGACATATTTTACTGGTATATTCTCATCACTTAGCAGTACCTGGAACATAGCAGGTACTCAATAAAGGCTTGTGTGCTTGTTCCATCATTAATGCATTAGCATTTATTAAGCTCCCTGTACATGTCAGACACTGGGGATGGAGCAGTAAACAAAAGCAGACAGAAGACCCTGCTCTCAATTAGTGAGCAAAAAACATCACCCAAATCATCACATAAACTAAAACACATTGCATAGCCCACTGAGGCATGTGCTATGTCACAGAGGAGCTTCAAGAGTACAGGACAAGAGGAACTTCAAGAGTACAGGACAGTTTGGAGAATCCAGTAAGGATTCTAAAGAAAAGGATTTGTGAGTGAGCAGTCAAGAACGAGTAGCTGGGTAGAAATCCCTGGCAACCCCTCAGCAGGAGATGACACAGCAAGACTAGATCCATAGAAGGATCAGTGTGGCTGGAGGGCAAAGATGGAGAGGGAAATAGGTAAGCAAGAAGAGACAGGACTGCATCAGAGAAAAACACACACTTCTCATTAACCAGAAGCCATCAATCTATAGAGACTTCCACAGAGAGAAAATCCATGATCACTCATTCCAGTCCCAAAATGTTTGGAGCAGCTGTCCATTTTCTTTCCGAACTCCCTTTAAAAAAAAATTGCTCAACTTATTAGATAAGTAGTACTCCGTTAGCACTGGACTGTCCAGACCAGGGACTGTCAGCAGCAACTTCTCTGACCACTGGAGAGTCAGGGGCACCTCTGAAACAGTAGTACCTGAAAGGAGGAGTCTGAGAAGGCAAGTTTCCTGTAAATGAGGCTGAGAGGAAGCTGCTTGTCCACAGTGCTGGTGGTGAAACTATGCATTCAACGGATTATCCAAAAAATAGTAGCAGTGATTAGCAAAATGAATTGAAAGTTGCCCAATTGTGTCCACTCTTTGCAACCCCATGGACTATAGCCTGCTAGGCTCCCCTGTCCATGGAATTTTCCAGGCGAGAATATTGGAGTGGGTTGCCATTTCCTTCTTCAGGGGATCTTCCTGGACCAGGGGTCAAACCCATGTCTCCTACATTGGCAGGCGGATTCTTTACCACTAAGCCACCAGTCCTAGAGTGACCCAATATCAGCCTGAAAATAGCAGATCCCTCACCTTTCAAGAAGGTGCTGGCACCAGGTAACTGGGCCAGCAATCCCGTCAGATGCATCCCACAAGGGAGAAGTCACTTCTACTCTCTGAAGGTGCTTGCTGCAGCCAGCGTGAGAGGAAACCAATGAGTACAATGCAAAGACCTGCGTGTTGAGTAGTTAAAGTTTTTTGGGTTCTTTTACCCCCAATTAAGTGTGTCTGTAGTGATTCCATCAGCAGAAACTACCAGTACACTGAATTGCCATGCATTCCCTGACATGCTATTTCCATTTTGCTCTGTTAACAAAGACTAGAGTTTAATTTCCAGGGATGTCTCAGCACAGAGGATCCAATGGAATGATTAATTTCTTTTTTTTTTTCTGTTCATTCTTTAGAAACTCATTTTTTATGTATGGATGTGAGAGTTGGACTGTGAAGAAGGCTGATCTCCGAAGAATTGATGCTTTTGAACTGTGGTGCTGGAGAAGACTCTTGAGAGTCCCTTGGACTGCAAGGAGATCCAACCAGTCCATTCTAGAGGAGATCAATCCTGGGTGTTCATTGGAAGGACTGATGCTAAAGCTGAAACTTTACTTTGGCCACCTCATGCGACGAGTTGACTCACTGGAAAAGAGTCTGATGCTAGGAGGGATTGGGGGTGGGAGGAGACAGGGACGACAGAGAATGAGATGGCTGGATGGCATCACCGACTTGATGGACATGAGTTTGAGTGAACTCCGGGAGTTGGTGATAGACAGGGAGGCCTGGTGTGCTGTGATTCATGGGGTTGCAAAGACTCGGACACGACTGAGCGACTGAAATGAACTGAACTGAACTGAAAGATGTATTGCACCAAATCTTAAGACAAAGGACACTGGATGTTAAGAAAGAGATCCACCTCAGTATTTACAACCTAGGGCAGTTACTTGTCTTCTTGTGTGTACTGTGGTTACTTTCTAGGAATGAAGAAACAGCAACTCACGTCCATAAGGTTAAGTCATAAGCAAAGAAAAAATTATTTAAGAAAAACAGAAGGAGTTAAGGTAGCATTAAAGCATCTCTACACTTACATGAAGTTGAAAGACAAAATAGGGTGAGGATAGATTAATAACGAGTATCCTGCATGGTTAGCAATAAAAAATGCTTTTTCATAGACATTAATGGGGTTTATTTTGATTGGTTTTTTATCAGTGGTTGTAATTCTATTTCCTGGATCAATGAGTCCAAAATTGGATATTAGCAATCACAGGGGTACCGTAACTCAGGTAACTCTCGAGGATAAGCAATTAAAATAGATTAGGAAATGGCTTCTTTTCATAGCTGTGGGCTAACTATCCAGAACCAGGCTGCTCTCAGCCCTGCTATGAAACCAAAAAGACTGCTGCTCCGCTGGGGAGAGGGCTCTTTCCATATCCTGTTTTTGGCCCTTATTCTGTCTCCTTCACTTCCTTTTGGTCTCCTGGAAATGAATTCAATTTGTTCACCCTAAGGAACTGAGAGCTGTTAACAGCTTAATATGTAGTCTCTCCCACTGGTATTTGTACTTTGATAGAGAATAATGCCTTAACTCAGACGAGTGAACTGTTTGGGCAATGAACTGAATGGAAAGGATCAGGGGTCAGGATAGGCAGGTACATAACCCCATGTTGCTCACTGGGTCAGCTTATAGGATCAGGTCAGAGAGGGCCCAGACCAGAGATTCTCAAAGTGCAGCCCAGTGAGGCCCTGAGAGACTGTCAGTGGTTATATGAGGTCAAAACTACTTTCATAATAATACTAAGATGTCATTTACCCTTTTACTCTTGTTTTCTTATAAACATGGTGGGGTTTTCTAGAATCTTCATAATGGGGAATATCACAACCTATTGAACACAGAAAGAGGAGAATTCAGATGCCTATTAAGTCACATGTTAAGATTTGCAAAGATGTAAAACAATTCTTCTTTGAAATATTTTTAGTTTTAGAATCTTAAAATGCTTAGTAAAACAATTTTAATCAAAACGTCAATGAAATTTTTAAAACAAATAAATGTCAATATATTTAAATTTAAAATCTTAAATAAAATTTTAAGATTAAAAACATAATTTTTTGAATTTTTTGATGTATTTTGTGCCAGCAATTTTTCTTATGCTTAGTATTATATAGTTTTGATTGTACATGAAAAATAACTATAGTTTCCTGTTATTTTCCATATTTTGGAATAAGTGCTTAACATATTAAAAACATTTTTAAATGTTGTTAAATGCTGTATGACATTCCGTTGTACGATTATGCCATCTTTTACTATTTCCTTTGTTAAATATTTAAGTTTATCATTCCCTCTTAGAAATAATGGTGATGAACATCTTATGTGCCAACTTAGGAACTAAAAAATATTTAACAGAAATTTAAACCCCTAACATGCATTTTAAGTGGGATGCCTTAAATATATTGAGGTTGTCTATCTCATACTACACAGAAACATCAAAAATATAGATTTTTAGCCCAAATGTTTAGGTAACACCATCATATATGGGATGGTGTTCTCATTCTTAAATTCTCATGGTAGTCTCAGAATTTTTTGTATATCTATCAGGGTATTTTGGATTACTATGTCAAGTCAACCTTACTAATAGGCAGTTAGTTTTTTAATTGTAATTAATGTCTACATGAGCAACTTTGTAAAAGTTCTAGATATAATTCTTAGTTTAAAATGGAGCATCAAATATTGAAGGAAAGTTCAAATTAGCTGATAATAAATGTGGGAAAGCTTTAACCAGCTGAGCAGAAAGGCAGAAAAATTAGTTAGAATAACATCAGTGAGTGGGTGTGACTCAGTCAGGAGACAAGCACAACCTTACTGAAAAATAAGGCATCAATTAAAACAAATCTGTTCCAGGAAAGCAAAGAAAACCATGTATGGCATCACCCAGCAACACGAACATGTGACAAATGTGATGTATATGATAGTATTTGCGCTACTCTCTCTCCCGATTAGACATGGATCATCCAGAAAACAAAGATCCCATATTACAGACTTAACTGAAAGCCTCAATATCAGGAAACCCACTTCAAAGTCATCCAGACGAACAATCTAATCTCATGGCCCACCCATGCTGACCACAAGGCAGCACGGCAAAAAGGTGACCCCAAAGAAATGGGCAGAGGAAATGGCACCATTTTGTCATCATTTTCCTTGGAGAAACACGGATGCATGACATTTTATTAATAGGCACAATCTCCTTATGTAAGTAACCTGGTAAAAGGTAATAGGGTGATTTCATGCTCTGCTGAAAAGTGGGACGGCTTTCTACCCTAAAGCCCTTGGTGCTTTTTCAAGCACAGCATGGAGCATATTTGCTATTTCTTTAACACAGATAGAACCTCAGTGATATAAAAGGGCTGATCCAACTTCATGCAGAAAGGCTGTTTATTAAGTACACCGTTGATTTCGTATACTCCAGGGCCTATTGGCTCATGCAGTCATAAACCAATATGGACACTGACTAGTGGAGCTGCAAAGACAGCTGTCTTAGTTCTTTCATACTTTTTGGTTACATCACAACATGCTAATTAATGCAAGACCACAAGGTCAGTGCCTTGTCAGTTTGACCTGATACCTCTTACACTGTGAAATCTCCTTACAAAGATCTTGAGACAAGTTGCCAGCAATCTCAAAGTTCTGATGGTGTGGAGAAGGAAATGGCAATACATTCCAGTATTCTTGCCTGAAAAATCCCATGGACAGAGGAACCTGGGGGGCTAGAGTCCGTGGGGTTGCAAAGAGTTGGACCGAGTAACTAAGCATTCATCATTAAGTCCTGGAGGTATACATTCCATCCTGTCTTCATTCACAACTTTCATTTACTCTATTCACAAATATATACTGAATGACTAGTGTGTACCAAGTACTTCTAGGCTCTAAGCAAAACAAAAAGGCCTGATCCCACGGGGAAAAAACAAAGCAGTGCAGAGACAGGAGTACCAGTCTGATATCTTAAACATGGTGGTCAGGGAAGGCCTCACTTAGAAGTCATTTAAGCAAGACACAGTGAGGGGTGATCCACAAGGATATCTGGAGAAGGAAGGGTCCAAGCAGAGACCCAGAGGAAGGAGCATCACCCAACAAGTTCAAAGAGTAGCAAGAAGTATAGGGCAAGGTGAACAAAACAAATGCGGGAAGGGAAACGGGAAGAAGGGCGGTGGGGGCAGCAGACAGTGAGGGTCTTAAGTGCTGTTAGAGGACCGTTGGTTTTTCTGAGTGAGGTGGAAAACCACTGGAGGTTCTGTACTGATACAAAGGACTAGTATTACCAGATCTGCCGTTTAACAGGACCCCCATATAGAGAACAGACTGCCAAGAAATACAAACAGAAGAGGGAGACCAATTAGAAGATTACTGGAATAATCCAAGTGCAAGATTATGGTGACTGGGACTAGAGTCCAGCAGGGTAGGTGATGAGAAGTCGTCAGAACCTGGGTCACTTTGGAAGATGGCGCCACACGGAATTTGCTGACACATTGAGAAAGAAAGGGAAAGGATGGTCTCTGGCATCGTTAAATACACAGGAACCCCCTTTCGGTAGGTTTGCTTTATGCCACTTTGCTTTTATCAAAGACCTGTGTTAGTGCCTGCTTTTACTAACAGAAAGACATCCAAAGAGGATATTTGTTGCTCAAAATAAAAGATGAAAAGCGAAAACAGCACTGAGCGTTTCAGAGGCAGTGTGCACCCCCAGCAGAAAGAGTGGCACCACCACGCTCGTCTCCCAGAACTACACTCACTGCCTCAGCATCAAGCCCCACAGCCTCAAACTGTGTCTGTGTGAGCATCTGTGCTTTACCTGGATTTATTTTGTGCATTTCTTGGCAAGATGTGCCCTCGGGTAACTGCTTCTTCACTTTACACCATGTCAGTTTACAAAGGTTCCATCAGAACACTCTACTTTGGTTAGTGAGAGAGACTGTATAGGTTTAGAGATCAGGGACAGAGTCTGGGCTAAAACTTATATGCTGAGTTTTATCAGCTAAAAGTTATATGCTGAGCTAAAACTATATACTGAATCATCAGCATATAAATGATGCTTTAAGATAAGACTGTGTGAGAGCCCTAAACGGTAAGTGAAGGTAAAGAAGATGACAGAGAAGCGAGCTTTACGGCTTTGCAGTGTCTAGAGGTCAGTAGAGAAGGAACCAGCCAAGCAGAGAGCAGGAGTGGCCAGTGAGGAAGGGGCGTGGCTGGCATCGTAAACCAAGTAAAGGGCAGGAAACCGCCAGGGGTGCAAATGCTGATGTCCTTAATGGACTAAGAACTAACCACTGGATTTAACAACGTGGAAGTTAGTAGTATTCTTGAAACGAGCCATGTCTTTGAAGTGACTGAGGCAAAAATCTGACTGAAGCGGGTTTAAAAGCAAAAGTGAAAAGATGATTTGGAGATGGTAAATATGAGTTGCATGCTTGCTTAGTCATGTCCGACTCTTGCGACCCTGGATAGTAGCCAGCCAGGGTCCCCTGTCCATAGGATTTTCCAGGCAAGAATACTAGAATGGGTTGCCGTTTCCCACTCCAGGGGATCTTTTTGACCCAGGGATAGAATGTGAAAGTTCTTTCAAAGAATTTCACTCAGAAGAAAACATAAATGAAGTAGTAGCTAGAGAGGGATACAAAATTAGGAAAGGTTTAGATAGATGGGAGACAGTCCACTGTACGTGTTGGCAGGAATGCTATAGGAGACAGAGTTAAAAAGGATATTGTAGGAGGCCGAGGGGAGAATTGCTGGAATCAGAGGCAGATGTTGGGATTGGTGCTCAAGTGTAACACACAGACTAACAGGGGAGAACAGTGTTTGGATGTAGATATAGACAAGTGGGTTGATGAGGGAGTGACAGTTTATAGACGTTCACAGAAGCTTTCATCTTATTAACTTCTATTTTACGGGGAGGGAAGGGGGTCAAAGAAATATGGCCCAGTGTCAACAAATAAGAATGAGAATGGGAGAGGAAATGTCAGAGGCTTTCGAAAAAGGAGAATCACTCTCCTTGAAGGAGTGAGGGGAAGTAGCAGGATGTCAGAGTGCCCTAGGAGCTAGTGACGGGGCCAGCTTCATTGGCATCTGACCGGGACAGTCACACAGGGCCCTGTACTCGGAGGGTTTAATGCATTGTTATCTCTATCTTGATATTCTTAAAAATGTCCTCTTTGAAATCGTGTTCTCTGAAGTCCAGTGGAAGACGGGGGCACCTGCGTGGGCAGGGAAGATGCATCAGGCAGCAGTGCATGCAAGTGGTTGTGGCCTGGCGGTCGTCTGTGCACACGCGTGGGATCAAGCCTGGGAGCAGAGGAGAGGGCACAACATGCAGTAAAACCGCATGCCTCGGGGCACCCCTGGCACCACAGTTCAGGGCAGACAGCCCAGATCGGCTGCTGCAACCGCAGAGGCAGCAGCAAAAGTGGCAGGGGCATCCTGAGAAAGCAGGGCTCTGAATGGCGGGGAGGCAGCTCCCGGGACTGCAAAGGGAAGCCACTTGTCCCTGTCCCCAGAGCCTGGCCCACAGCATCCGCACAAGTATTAACTCCGGACTGGGCACTAGGGCAGGAACTGCTTTCTCTAGGGCAGCAAATCTTACCAGTTAAATTGTTATCAGACAAAAACAAGCACAGGGACATCACAGTAAAGTATATTAGGGAGTCAATAGAATTCTTTTAAAAGTTTAGAATCTCCAGTTTCAAAATCTGCTACACTGCAAAGTAAATAGCAACAGGCTTAGAAATAAAAATTAAATTAAAAATCATCACATTCAGCAGAAAGGAATATCATTACCATGTTAAACTCCAGATGAACTTATTATTAATAAAGAAGCCAGTTCTTTCTTGTAATTGAAAATATAGCAAGAGAATACATAAATAATCATTTTGAAACATGTACAAATCATGACACCACTTTCACTTGTATAACTTCCATGAGTTACAGGCAATATTGGAGGAAATATTAAAAGGCCATTGTATAAATTTACAACCAAAATCGCATTCAAACTTACTTAAAAATGATTTTATGAAGAGTGAAATCTTTTTAGAAAAATTGCCCTGCATGAATCATCGGCTCTAGAAGTACCAAAATTTATAATCAAAATAATTTACCAGAAGTGTAACATACTTATTATACAAGGGACGGGTACTAGGAAGAAAGGATCTTTAGGACCATGTCAGAAGATGCCTACAACAAAAGATGAAAAAACATTTATAAATAGCTTTACAAATTTTTTCCAGAAATTGTTGGTTGCTCTGCTTCTTCACTTATATCTGTACCTATGTGCACCAAAATATGGCTCACTGTTTATTTCTGATAGTAAATAAGAAATGTTTTGATAGTTCAGGATATTACAAATCATATAATAAACTTCTCATGTTTCTATGGATTCTCTTCTTGTATATGATATCATTTCTCAGCAGTGTACATTTCATCTATATATAATTAATAACCACATCAACAAAGATAGTACCATAACAGGTTTTTAAGAAAAACGATGCCAATCTTGTCACAGCCTATACTATAAAAACTCTCAGAATTTCCAATAACAATCTCATCATCAGAAAGATCCTCCACAAAATTAAAATTTATCAAAAGTTTTTGCAAATACTACAGCTTGTCCCAAACTTTAAAAACTATTCATGAACTCAACACTGAACTATTGATGGCTATGAGAATTGTTGAAGTACTATTTGTAATTGGCATATTACGATGTAACATTGGTCTTCATTTCCATCTTAAAACGCCTAAAAATGCCTAACAGGTTTTTAGATTTGTGAATTTTAGTTGAAATGTATTTTACGATGTTACTAAACCTGCAGAAATATTGAAATATTTCAGAGAACTTATTCACTGTACATTTAATTTATTTTATTTATAAAAGTTATGAACTGTAGAAAGTTTTACTTGTTGGGTCAAATGCTTGTTGCTTCAAATGCTTGTTACATTTGAAGTGCTAGTTACAAGAAAATCAAATACCTTCAATGTATAAATGCTATTAAGTTTTTAAAGGATTCTGGAGTATAAGTAAGTTTGTTTAAAGAAATTTAGTCTGTTCAACTTGAAAAAAATAAATAAAATTGGAAAAAAAAAAGAAATAGAGTTCAAGCTCAGTACACATAGAATATGAAAGATACTATAGGCTGTGTTGTCTTCTACTCAGTTTTATTTTTTTCATGAGTTATCTTTACGATTTAATCCCAACAATATGTTCTTTGATAAATGTATTAATTACATTCACTGTTTAATGCACCTAGAAATTTTACAAAGTAGGTCACTTTTTACTATATTCTTAAGCCCATAGTATCAATGCTTCATTGAATGTCTAGATTATTTCATATAATGTCTAGATTATTTCATGCCTTTGTTGATTTCTGAGGACAAACGGACTTCTGTTAAATAAAAAAATGTTGCTAAATGAAAAAAAAATAAAATAAAATAAAAAAAAAAAAAAGTTTTTGCAATGGGAAGGGAAGGAACAAGATTCTCCATTTTCATTCTGTTTTCTGGAGTAAAGCTGAAGGACTTGAAAAGTTTTAAAAAAAAAGTTTTTTGCAGTCTTACTTTCTCCTCAAGTTGCTCCAAATTACATAGATTGAAAATGGAAGTTTACAAGAGAATAAATTTTGATCATCTATTATAAGTGAATTTTCAGAAAAGTGAGCCAGAAAAATCTTTAGATCAATTAAGATATGTTAATGAAATATTATTTTGTTGTATTACTAAATATTAATTTTTGCAATTTAAAAATTTATGTTATTAATTATGTAACACTATAACCACATACTATGGTTTATAAGTGGCAAAATATTTTTAAAGTGAAACAGCTTTCATATTTTAGTGTATTTAAGGCCATTCTTCCTGCCTTTTGTAAGCGTCATGTATAATGATACCTCACAGAATGACTATTCTCAAGGGCTCTTTGCATGGATCCAGTGTCATCTGATCTAACTCACGAGTTCTTAAGCTAGAAGGACCTGAAATTCTATCACCTAATGTGGCTACACGCATTCTTCCTATGAATAAAATGGAGGGCTGCTCTCAGAGGATCCTATGATTCTGCAACCTCAGTGACTTCATAATATCTTGGTTTGAGTGCATTTAACCAGCTTTATTTTGAAATTTTGGAGAGTAACACAAATAATCCATATGTTCTGATGGTCAGAAAGTTGTTCTCCCTACTTGATCTGCACATGTTGTCACATTAGCTACATCCAAAGACTAGAGTTCAGCAGTAACTGGCAATACACCTAAGGAAAAGTGGATACAGTCACTCAGTCATGTCCGACTCTGCAACCCCAAACCACCTGACTGCCAGTACAGGAGACAAAAGAGATGGGGGTTCAATCCCTGGGTCTGGAAGATGCCCTGGAGGAGGGCATGGCAACCCACCCCAGTATTCTTACCTGGAGAATCCCATGGATGAAGGAGCCTGGCGGGCTATAGTCCATGAGGTCACAAGAGAAGGACACAACTGAAATGACTTAGTAAGCATGCACATCAATATACCTAACTCTTAAAAAAAAAAAAATAACAGGGGGCATTGAACAGCAGGGTAGCCTAATTTTCAAAGTATTGTTAAATCAGTATCTCTAAATTGTGTGTGATGTCTTCCCTCCCCCCGCTTTTCTCTGGACTGCCTTCAAGACTACTATTGTAATTTGAGATGTGGACCATATAAAATGGACCAAATGATAAGATAATGGGCAAAAGCATTTCCAAAATGAGACCAGCTGTCGACCTCATCTTTCGAAGGGAGGTTCTGGCAAGCCTCCATTGGCCCCCGGCCTAGTCTTGTTTCAAACTGATTAGCAAACATTCTGGTCAATCAATCCTGTCCCAAATTAAGTTGTTGGTAAGAAGAAAGGAGCAGTATGATTTGCATTACAAAGCTCTCAGGAATCTGATCAATGACATGTGACTTCCCAGAGTCTCTTTCATACTGAGTTAAAATAAGGCTGATCCTCTTTCTAAATTGAGGAGAGACTAGTAACCCCAGACCACTTCACATACTGAAGAATGCGCTGCAATTGAGCCTTCAGGTGTTTCTACATTTGTAGGCAGATACAAATGAATAGTTTTTTTTATTTTTTTTACATAAACTATACTTCTACCTTCACAGGTATCTTGGCTCAGTTGCAAAAATGCTTGAAAATCTCCTTTGGTTCTAAAAATTGATACCTAGTCTGAGAGAGAACCACTGTCTTTGTTACTGGCTAATCATATCACTTTAGGCTTTCATATTTTATAATGCTTCAAGAATTGGGATGGGACCTGGAACATATTGCCATCCATGGGCAACAACACTGAAATGAAATTCTCCCCTCCAATTACCTGGAGATTCTATAAAAATTGAATTTTATTCCAAGTTACTGCCTGAAAATATGTTACTACTGTAGTAATAAACTAAATCATGGCCTTAGAGCACAGAGCAAACTTTATATTCAGGAGAGGCCAAAGAAGCCATCTAGTTCAAAGTTGTAGCTTTGAAGCTCAGGACATTGTGGTTCAGAGACTTTAAATGATCCGCCTAAGGTCATACTGCAAATTAGTACCAGACCTTGAGTTAAAATGTAGGTTTTGTGATTCCTAGCCAAATGTTTTTCTACTGTAAGAGTGATAATTTTGTGTCTTTGGGAAGTTTACAGTATTGTCCCACAGTGACTTAGAAGAATTTGGCTCCTTATGAATCATTTAGTAATATAGAAACAAGCTGGTTTCTAATGAGTCTAGAATTGACTGTGTGACCCTGTATATAAAATATTAAACCAGGAGACAGATGTGATGTGAAGCTGGCAAAAAGCTATGCCATGCTATATATACCCACGCTAGGAGACAGTATAATTTCTACCTTACCTACTTTCTGACAGTATGAGTAGCTTGTAAGTTTTCAAAGTTTAAAGTGCTGGCTGCAGTCCAGGGCTAGCTGTGTCAGGGTGCTAATAAGCTTGGGAGCTTTTTAGGCTTACAGAATCCTCAAATTGTAGGCATGAAGGAGAGAGCAAGAAAAGAATCAAATCCCTCATTACTGTAAACCAAATGGGAATATTTTCATCCTCAGCATTTTGTGAGGTAAGAAAAAAAGTTTTTCTCTACCTTCTTCTATTCTGTATCTGGGACCTATGAATTAAATTGATACAAGACAGATAAATAGGAGAAAAAGGAAAAGTTAAATGATGTTTTTAACTTTACATCCACAGGGTCTACAAAGAAAAGAAGTAAAACCTCCAAGGAATGGTTAGACTCGGTAGCTTATATGCCATTTTAACAGAGGATAATATATTATGGAGATGTGCCTAGCAAAAGGGAAGGAGGGGCTGGGCTTCTAGGAAGAGCCAATTGTGGAAAGAAAAATATCTGAAAACTAATGGAATACACAGCTACTTTAATAAGGTTGGTTTTGTGCAGACTGTTGGTGCCGACTTGCCATCTTCTTCCTGACCATAGAATTCCCACAGAGAGGAGATTTATGGCAGCTCTCATTTCTCAGAAGTTCCTGCATTTAGTCAAGTAAGGGAAGTTCTGAGAAGGCTTCTTTCTGAATCGGTTGATTCTCAATTGCCTTCTGCTCAATAATCCACATGTCAAAATGGCATATTTGAAAGTGGCATATTCTGATGCTACTCAGCCCCAGGGGCAGAGTGACTATGGTGATCAAGAATCTTCACATGAACTGCACAAGCTGCAGACTAAATATCTTTGATCAGCTAGGTAGACCTTTCAGCGCAATAAGAAATCAGAATGACCATCCAGAACCATTTTACACAGAGAAAGAAGCTGGCAGGTAGAACAGATCTCATGCAATTCTCGAACGTAATTTCTGGAAGATGGCTTCATTTAGAACATCATGTTTAGCTCACTGTTTTTACAGGTGAGGAAGTAAGGCTGCTGTGGCCTCCCTTAAGGTCTTCAGCTAGCAGATAACAAAGAGCTTAAGCAGGTCTACTGACTTCCAGTCCAACTCAATACTTTGATCAGTCAGTCAGCTCAGGGACTCAGTTGTGTCTGACTCTTTGTGACCCCATGGACTGCAGCACGCCAGGCCTCCCTGTCCATCACCAACTCCCGGAGTTTACTCAGACTCATATCCACTCATCACCATCATATCCAGGTGATGACATCCAACCATCTCATCCTCTGTCATCCCCTTCTCCTCCCGCCTTCAATCTTTCCCAGCATCAGGGTCTTTTCAAATGAGTCAGTTCTTCTTATCAGGTGGCCAAAGTATTGGAGTTTCAGCTTCAACATCAGTCCTTTCAGTGAATATTCAGGACTGATTTCCTTTAGGGTGGACTGGTTGGATCTCCTTGCAGTCCAAGGGACTCTCAAGAGTTGTCTCCAACACCACAGTTCAAAAGCATCAGTTCTTTGGCACTCAGCTTTCTTTATAGTCCAGCTCTCACATCCATACATGACTACTGAAAAAACCATAGCTTTGACTAGATGGACCTTTGTTGGTAATGTCTCTGCTTTTTAATATGCTGTCTAGGTTGGTCATAACTTTTCTTCCAAGGAGTAAGTGTCTTTTGATTTCATGGCTGCAATCAACATCTGCAGTGATTTTGGAGCCCCCAAAAATAATCTGTCACTGTTTCCCCTGTTTCCCTATCTATTTGCCATGAAGTGATGGGACCAGATGCCGTGATCTTAGTTTTCTGAATGTTGAGTTTTAAGCCAACCTTTTCACTCTCCTCTTTCACTTTCATCAAGAGGCTCTTTAGTTATTTTTCACTTTCTGTCATAATGGTGGTGTCATCTGCATATCTGAGGTTATTGATATTTCTCCCAGCAATCTTGATTCCAGCTTGTGCTTCATCCAGCCCAGAGTTTCTCATGATGTACTCTGCATATAAGTTAAATAAGCAGGGTGACAATATACTGCCTTGACGTACTCCTTTCCCGATTTGAAGCCAGTCTGTTGTTTCATATCCAGTTCTAACTGTTGCTTCCTGACCTGCATACAGGTTTCTCAAGAGGCAGGTCAGGTGGTCTGGTATTCCCATCTCTTTCAGAATGTTCCACAGTTTATTGTGATCGACACAGTCAAAGGCTTTGGCATAGTCAATGAAGCAGAAATAGAAGTTTTTCTGAAACTCTCTTGCTTTCTCCATGATCCAGCGGATGTTGGCAATTTGATCTCTGGTGCCTCTGCCTTTTCTAAATCCAGCTTGAACATCTGGAAGTTCACGGTTCACGTATTGCTAAAGCCTGGCTTGGAGAATTCTGAGCACGACTTTACTAGTGTGTGAGATGAGTGCAATTGTGCGGTAGTTTGAGCATTCTTTGGCATTGCCTTTCTTTGGATTGGAATGGAGACTGACCTTTTCCAGTCCTGTGGCCACTGCTGAGTTTTCCAAATTTGCTGACACATTGAGTGTGGCACTTTCACAGCATCATCTTTTAGGATTTGAAATAGCTCAACTGGAATTCCATCACCTCCACTAGCTTTGTTCGTAGTGATGCTTCCTAAGGCCCACTTGACTTCACATTCCAGGATGTCTAACTCTAGGTGAGTGATCACACCATCGTGATTATCTGGGTCGTGAAGATCTTTTTTGTATAGTTCCTCTGTGTATTCTTGCCACCTCTTCTTAACATCTTCTGCTTCTGTTAGGTCCCTACCATTTCTGCCCTTTATTGTGCCCATCTTTCCATGAAATGTTCCCTTGGTATCTCTAATTTTCTTGAAGAGATCTCTAGTCTTTCCCATTCTATTGTTTTCCCCTATTTCTTTGCATTAATCACAATACTTTGGTTAAGCCAATTAATTTGTCAATCAGGGATTTGCTGGCAGATGTGCCCTACAATGTCACATGGGAGACATGTCTCCATCCTCAGTACAGTTTATATCGGTACAAAGAGAATAGCTGCAGGACTTCCTTAAAAGCACCTTTATCTCTGATGCTAAGTGGCGTATGAAAGACTGACCTATCAGATATAATCTAATATATTCAGTCAATAAATGTCAGAGCAAAAATATTATAGATTAAAGAAAAAACAGATTTCAGTGGATCTTCTTCATTAATTCTACAGAAGCAAGTATAAGTTAAAAAAAAAAAAACTATCCAACAAAGGAAAGAAAAATGTTCCTGTTCCCTAAACAATGTCCATGGACTATTTTCCATAGCAACTTAAATCAAAATTCCAATACAAGTACCTTTTAATACTATTGTTCCTTTCATCTGACACATCCCACCATTCTATCTGGATAGAAAGAAACTCATAATACAAAAAGGAAAGAGCATTTGTAGGTTGCAGATTCTCTTACAGCTGTCAGAGAAACATCAAGGCATATTTCAAAGATTCTTTACAAATATAATTCTGCTGGATGGGTGGGGAGTTTGAGGGAGAATGGATACATATACATGTATGGCTGAGTCCCTTTGCTCTCCAGGAAACTATCATAATATTATTAATCAGCTACATTGTTGTTGTTCAGTTGCCAAGTCATGTCTGACTCTTCATAGCCCCATGGACTACAGCACACCAGGCTGCAGCTATACTCTAATATAAAATATTAATATACTCAAGTATATTTATCAGCTATACTCCAAAATAACATAAAAAGTTTAATAATATATATATTTCTGGAATAATCCTTTATTCTTTCAATAGAAAAATTCAAGTTGTAAGACTATGTTAAAAATGAGAAAGAGGGGACTAGACTTTTACACTTATTAATACTTCATCAGTTCAGTTCAGTCTCTTAGTCATGTCCAACTCTGCGACCCCATGGACTGCAGCATGCCAGGCTTCCCTGTCCATCACCAACACTAGGAACTTGCTCAAATTCATGTCCATTGAGTCAGTGATGCCATCCAACCATCCCATCCTCTGTCATCCCCTTCTCCTCCTGCCTTCAATCTTTCCCAGCATCAGGGTCTTTTCCAGTGAGTCAGTTCTTCATATCAGGTGGCCAAAGTATTGAAGCTTCAGCTTCAGCATCAGTCCTTCCAATGAATATTCAGGACTTGCCTTTAGGACGGACTGGTTGCATCTCCTTGCAGTCCAAGGGACTCTCAAGAGTCCAAACCACTGTCAAAAGCATCAATTCTTCAGCACTCAGCTTTCTTTCTAGTCCAACTTTCACATCCATACCTGACTACTGGAAAAACCATAGCTTTGACTAGACAGACCTTTGTCAGCAAGGTAATGTCTCTGCTTTTTAATATGCTGTCTAGGTTCATACTACTACTTCATAGCACAGTTGCATTTTGGTAATTCTAGAATATTTCTTGACCTCACCAAAGCAGGACAGACACAAGAATAAGCATTTGAAGATAAAAAGTTAAATGGGCGGTACAGAGCATTCATCAGGGAGGGAACAACATATAAAACAAATGCACAGAAATGGAAAATTACTAGCTATGTTCCAAGAAGTTGTTCCTGGAAACATGTTCCAGGTGAGCAAATTCCACTGCCAGTGTTGGCTCTGGAGTCCAGCAGATCAGAGTCTGAATCGCCCTTCTGCCTTGTATCGGGAAATTTAGCCCTCTTTGACTCAGTTTCTGTTTTGTAGAGCGGGAATAAGAATTCTTATAGTGTGGTGACAAAGGTGAAATAAATGAACATGAAGTTCTTAACAGTTCCTAGCAAATAGTAATAGGTAAACAAATATAAGTGATTATACTAATTATTATTATTAGTTGCTACAGTACACAGTTTGTATAGAGAAACATGTACTAGTTAGTGGTTGTGAGATATACCAAATACAGACTCAGAATCAGGCAAAGCAAGGTAACTGGCCAGAGGAAACCCAGAAGAAATGCCCCCAAAAGTAATTAAAATCTCCATGGGGACACGACTCTGAGTCCACCCATGGATCTATCCACACGCACTACAGTCTTTTTCCTCCTGATAAACACTTGTCTCACTACTCTCTATCTCCATGTGGAAACTCATCTCTACAAAACTGACAGGCCAGGGTCTTGTCACTGGCCACTGATCCCTTGTGGTGTAGTGGCCAGGAGTGAACACCCTCACTGCCTTAGCCTCACTTCAGTCACTGGCCAGGAGCTGAAATCCTGCTTCAAGCTGCTGCAGGATGAGGCCACTCGAGATCAGTTGGCTCTGATCATGAACTCTCAGCTATGAGATATACCATCAAATCTACTGAAATGGTTACTGAAATCTCAAGGATATGTTAGAAGAATGCTCAGAAGACAAACTGTCTTAAGAAAAATCACTTATGCCCCTTATTAACTCATCATCATGTACCCTTAAACACACTCCCTCCTCACTTGGAGATGTACCATCAAAGAGAGGCGAAGGAGACACTTTTATTATGGGAAAACCTGCTTTGGATTAGCACTTGGGGGAGGAACTGAACATTAGTAAATTTTTGCTTCATCCTCATTAAAGTGAAAAAGCCAAAAACCCTAGCTTGAATCCATTTCTGATATGGCAGATATCAACCAAAATCACAAGCATTGCTAAAGCATTTCAACTAACATATACAACAAAGGAAGCGAACTGCTCGGTATGTCTCCTAAATAAAAATGACCTGTGGATTTCCTATGTAAAACCGTCCTTTTGAAATCTTCTTTAATGTGGAAATTTTTCCTAAGGAATAAGGGATACCATGCCCACTGGCTTGATTTGCAGTTATGTCTTTTTGTTAATTGTGCATGGTTACTCATAATTCTTAGCAAATGTGTTTAATTTGGATGATGTCATACTCAACTTTATATGAAATTGTTCTTTGTATGTTTCTTCTTAGATCCCAGATTACAACTCTTCAAAGGCAGCACAAGAATGCTTTGTGTTTCTCTATGTGCCAAAAGTAGTCATAATGTAGTTTAAATGCATATGCCACAAGTATTGGGTTGAATAAATTGCACCTATATCCAAAAGAGTGAAATACTGTTCCCAGTCATTATACTATTTCTACAGGGAATTTTTCATACAAAGAATCTAAGAATTAATGAAATTAGATAAAAGATTTTGGTGTGTCAGACACAGTGAAATTACTTCCAGTTACTAGAGTCTCAGAAAGTCTGTACCAAGAGGGTGTTTCAGGAGATTCATGGGTAGAGCTTGTAGGACATGAATCACTAAGGTCCCTCAAAACTCTGAGATTCTATGATTAAATATTCTTACCAATGCTATTTCACAAATATATATTTTAATGGTTCCTAACAGATCCTATTTTACTCATTTTTGAAAGGTCATTTAATTTTTTTAAGTGAGTTAATTAGTGAGCAATGTAGTCTTGAATGGTTTTGGGTGGCAATACTACCCTATTACCCTACTAAAAGCTAAGGTGACACCAATTAAATTAAGGGTGACTGATAATTCTCCTTTATTACTACGCCTGTATTCATATTTATATACTTTTCATTAATGCTCCTAGGGTCAGTTAAAAGATAAAGGGGAACTCAAATCGGCTCATTAATAAAATTTAAAAGTTGAGATTCCAGGCTTTATATGCTAATTACTTTCTGCCACCACTAAGGCACTTTATACTGCAAAGATGAACACACAAGAAATGAAAGAGATTGGCTGGAAATGAACCTAGAAGAAAGAAAAAAAAAAAAAAACTAACATGGAGAATAAACAAGATCAGCAATCCTGCCAATTCTTCTCTTGCCCCAGTGGTGCCTTTACCTTATTAATGTTGGCGGATGCTAGTCTAGGCTGACCGGCTATTATAAAAGCTTCATTGTTTGGTAACCAAAGGGGAAAATACCCTTATAGCTGATAATCTGATTACGACTTTTGAAGACAAGGGACACAGCAGGTAATGATCTTTCTTCATGGGACTTCTGTACTTTGTAGTCACTCAAGGTTTCAGGACATCAGAATGTGACCTTTTCAGTCCTTCTGCTTCCTGCATTGTGCAACACTTGTTGGTACAAGGAAAATGACAGAATCCTAACTGGCTCTCAATACAAGAGGAGTGATCACCATGCACATCATTCATCCAGACTCATATCATTTATTCTAAACAAAAGAGCATTAACAAACCTCTTTTATTTGAAAGTCCCTTTGTGCACGTGTGCCTGTCATTTAAAAGTATGGCCAGGTGTGACCCTGAAGCATTTTTGTTAGTAGTATAAACTCTTGCTACATTTGCAGCTTCTTCCTGACATGAGCATTTCAGTTGAATGGCGATCATTAAATCAGTTTTAACATAATCATTGAGAGCATGCTTTGCAATTGTTAAGAAGTGCTGGAGGGACTTCCCTGGTGGTCCAGTGGTTAAGAATCAACCTTCCAATGCAGGAGACACGGATTTGATCCAACAGGCCTCAGGATCATTCAGCTCAACAAACAAATGCCAGTGGAACCAGTGCTACCACATCATCAGCTCCTAGTAGTAACTCCACATCTCGTTCTGCCACTGGCAACCCTTTTGGTTTAGGTAAGTATCTTTAGTCATTTTTCATAAGGATAAAAATAAATTTCCTTTTTCCCAGGATAGTTTTATAAGATGACAGTTAAACATTAAGTCACTTTAGCAATGACAAAAACTTCTCTAGCTTATTTCTATAATTGTAGTTATTAAGGGGATATTTGGGGATACAGATGTACTTGCTTAGGTTACATTTATATATAATAAGTGATCAGTAAGTGGCACATTTCTTTTTAATAATGAAAGAGATGTACTGTATGTGTACCTGATTTGACCACTACATAATTGACCAATTCCACATAATTGGAAAAGATTAGTTAGTTGTTGATCATAAGCTAACCCCTTGAACACAATTTTCTCTTTTGTAAAATGAAAGTCTTAGATTGCATTAGTGATTTCTAACTATTCTAAATTCACACAGAAAGGCCTGATGAAAGCCCGGTGGTTAAGGATCTTTTGCATCAGCCAAAACTGCTTTTCTTATATTAGTTTTTACACTGAGGTTCTTAGGAAGGTTTAGTTGGGGAATAGAGTGATCTGAAGCTAACAGAAGTTGAAGTAGATAGATAAATGGCTTAGTGCTTCTTTCAGCTCCTAAGTTGTATGACAAGTATAATACCTTAAAATGACATTTTAACTCATTATTGACTGAGGGACTTTTGGCAGAAACTAACACCTGTGTCCCGGAGAAGGCAATGGCAAGCCACTCCAGTACTCTTGCCTAGAAAATCCCATGGACGAAGGAGCCTGGTAGGCTGCAGTCCGTGGGGTCGCTAAGGGTCGGACACGACTGAGCGACTTCACTTTCACTTTTCACTTTCACACATTGGAGAAGGAAATGGCAACCCACTCCAGTGTTCTTGCCTGGAGAATCCTAGGGACGGGGGAGCCTGGTGGGCTTCCGTCTATGGGGTCACACAGAGTCGGACACGACTGAGGTGACTTAGCAGCAGCAGCAGCAGGGAACTAAGGTTGCACATACCGTGGGGAACTAAGTGTGCGAGTCACAACTATTGAGGCTGTAAATAAACAAATAAAAGGTGCAGTACACATGAATATTTCCCTTGCAATACCGAAAACTAGTGAAAACACTACACTGATAACATTCTATTAAACACAGAAACTAGAGTTTTACTATTACTTCTTCCTTCTTCATTCACACTGTGTGGAAGATGATCTTCCGTGAGATTATTGCATTTTATCTATTCTGCATATTGTGGAAGGGCCCTATGTCTCTTTAATCTTGCTTAAGAAAAATTCATTTACTCCCTTGAAATCAGCACACATTATGTTTCCTTCAAATAATACCTCTTCTGGGGAGTCTTTCCTGATAGCCTCCAAAACAAATTTTCTCCTCCTTATGTCACCATTGGAGAAGGAGATGGCAACCCACTCCAGTACTTTTGCCTGGAGAATCCCATGGATGGAGGAGCGTGGTAGGCTATAGTCCATGGGGTCGCAAATAGTCGGATATGACTAAGTGACTTCACATACATACATACATATGTCACCATATTTTACTTTTTCTTTACAGTGCACAATTCTGAAGGGCAGCATTCACTTGGACTCTGACCTGAACAGCAACCCCTTGAGTTGTGTACACACAAGGCACACGAACACAGGTAGCAGACCTGAGGAGACTGACCTCATTCACCTTCTCTGTACTACTACCTGGGAGCCAGGGTATATCATTTAAAGCAATAAAAATAAAATTTTAGAAATGTAAGCAAATTTAAGAGTAAAATAGCAAATACTGAAACACTGACAATGCTACTGATTAGATCCAGTGGTGAGAAGAAGGGAGAAAGAAGCAGAAATTGAAAGCACCTCATTTTAACACTGAGCAAATAAGGAAGCAACAAATACCATGTAAATTAAGGGATGACCCAAAATGTTATATAAAACTGTCATTTAAAAGGTAATCACCAAGCAATTATCTAAACTTAGCTAAGAGAAAAACTTTATTGGTTCACAAACCAATAAATTAAACCACATAGTGGGAAACTTATGAAAACTTATAAATACATAAAATCTATCATAAAGCAAATGAAGAGACAAACATAACTATTATATTAATAAGTATAAAATAATATATACCACATGCGATATATATATATGTATAAATATAAACAAATGTTATACACATACAAACAAATCATTAAAATATTGCTGAAGGACACACTGAAGAATTTGTTCAGATTTCCAGAATAACTGTGTGACAAACTTGGCATACATGTCTCTCCCCAGTGAAACAACCATTTAACTAGTAAAAATTACAAAACCCAAACATTTTAAATCTCTGCAAATTGACCTAAATGCATACTGCAAATCAATAAGCATTTATTCAAGAAAACTCCTAAATGTCTATAAGAACACTGGGAGTCCAAGACATTTCAGCCAGAAATGGTTCCCATTCCCTCCCCAGCTACATATTACAGAATGTATCCTCTCTTTCTTGAGGCTGAGAGGATGGGAACTCCTTTTTAACACCACTCCCAGCCAAAAGGTTATGATTTCACCCCAGGAGAGGTGGGTTGCCAGCATCTCTCACCTCAGTCACCAGCCCTTCAAGTAACAAGGATTAATCCAATCATGAGGGGAAAGAGGGAATATCTCCATAAATAGTGTAGATATATTAAAAAGTGAAATTGAATCCATTTCTCATTTTGCATACCAGAATAACAAATTCCAAATAAAACAAAAATTTAAATACAAATAAATCATAAAAGTAACATAAAATAATACAGAATTCCTTTACAACCTGAGAATGAATACAGCCTTTCTGTTTCAGAAAACCCAAAACCCATGAAATGCTAACAACTTACTACATAAAGAAAAAAATTTCCATTTGGCAAAAAGTAATCAGCAAAATTAAAAGGTATACGACAAACTGAGAGGAAACATCTGTAACCATTATACAGATAAATGGTTAATCTTTCTAATATATAGGAAGTTTTAGAAAACAATAAGGGAAAGATTAGCAACAATAAACAAAAGGATCCAAAAGTATAAACAGATAATTCTCAGAAAAATTCAAATGACTCTGACAGATGTCAACTTCATTATAAAAAGAGAAATGCAAATTACATTACCCTGAAACACCATTTTTAACCTTTTAGATTGGCAAAAAAAAAAAGTTTTATGACATATGCCAGCCATGGAGCTGTGGAGTATAAAGTTTTACTATCCCCATGGAAGGCAAATAGTATCTATCAAAGTTACAAATACATATAATTTTTGACAGAGCAATTCCACTTGGGGATTTATACAACAGATACAAGTACTTGAATATGTGCAAAATAATGTATGTATAACTGCATTCACTGAAGCATTATCAGCACAGGATTGGGAGATAACTTTATTATTTTTCAATAGGGAACTGGTCAAATAAATTACAGTGTATCTATTCAATGGATATACCTATGCAGTCATTATAGTATACCTATGCAGTCATTTTTAAAACTGCATAAACTCTCCATACTGACTGAAATAGAATATTGTTTAGAGAAAAAGCAAGGATTAGAACAGTGTGTTTAATACTATATTTTTTGTAAAAAGTGAGAATCTAAGTGTATATATTTGTTTTTGTTTGCATATACAGATAGAAACTCTAGAAGGACATACAAGGAACTAATAATAATAGTATCTTAATAATGTGGGCCACGGGAACTGGATGGGGACAAGTGTGAGATCAGGAGGAAAGCTTTTCAAAGTATTTTTTGTTGTTATTTAGTCGCTAAGTTGTGTCTGACTCTTTTGTGAACCCATGGACTGTAGCCCACCAGGCTTCTCTGAACATGGGATTTTTCCAGGCAAGAATACTGGAGTGGGTTGCCATTTCCTTCTCCAGTGTATCTTTCTGATCCAGGGATCAAACTATACTCCAGAAACAGATCTATCCCATCATTTGCATACTATTAATCAACACTTTTCTAGTGAAACTAGAAGATATTAAGTCTCTATCAATGTAATTTCTAATCTACTTAATGAACTTTGCCATGTGAGCTTCAGAGATTAAACACTTCCATGTGTGGCTCTTCAATGTATTTCATAATTCACGTGAATTAGAAGTTTAGATGTAGGATAATAATATTTATGGGCTGCGCTGGTGGCTCAGATGGTAAAGAATCTGCTTGCAATGCAGCAGACCTGGGTTCAATCCCTGGGTCAGAAAGATCCCCTGGAGAAGGGAATTGGCTACCCAGTCCAGTATTCTTGTCTGGAGAATTCCTGGACAGAGAAGCCTGGCAGACTACAGTCCATAGGCTTACAAAGAATAGGACACAACTGAGCGACTAACACACACAATAATTTATCTAATATAAAATTCAATTACTTAGTCTTTGAAATATGAGAATTTTGGACAGCCAAAATTTCTAGATAATTAAATCAGTCGTCATTATATTAGATCATATCTATATAACATACATGAGTATTATATATTTATATAAAAAATATATCATATATCATATTATATATAATCTATGTGTATAATGGAATATATAGTTTATTCTAGTATAATATATAATCTATTATATAGCTACATATAGACATGGCATACATTTATGCGTAATGGATATAAAAAGGCCTATTAAAATATGTGGGCTTACTTACATTGGAGGGACTGATGCTGAAGCTGAAACTGCAATAATTTGGCCACCTCATGCGACGAGTTGACTCACTGGAAAAGACTCTGATGCTGGGAAAGGTTGGAGGCGGGAGGAGAAGGGGACGACCGAGAATGAGATGGCTGGATGGCATCACCGACTCTGTGGACATGAGGTTGAGTGAACTCCAGGAGCTGGTGATGGACAGGGAGGCCTGGCGTGCTGTGATTCATGGGGTCGCGGAGAGTCGGACACGACTGAGCGACTGAACTGAACTTACACAGTTTAGCTCTTTCACCTATTTCTCATTTTTCTCTCCCTGCCATTACTACTGGTGCCTCTATTTTCTCCCTATTTCTTCAGAGCACTTTTTCTCCCTCTTTCTAATTCTCTCATTTTATATCTACTATGAGCTTAGTTTCTGCCTGCAATGCAGGAGACCCGGGTTCAATCCCTGGGCTGGGAAGATCCTCTGGAGAAGGAAATGGCAGCCCACTCCAGTATTCTTGCCTGGAAAATTCCATTGACTAGGAGCCTGGTAGGCTAGAGTCCATGGGGTCGCAAAGAGTCAGACATGACTGAGCGACTTCACTTATGAGCTTAGAAATAACACACTAAAGGTTCTTTAAAGAAATTGTAATGATAAGATTAGGCTCTGAAATAAGAGCTAAAGGAATCACTTGAAACCATGGACATGGGATTTTTAATGGAGGCACTTAGAGACATCTACTTTGGCTATGTACAGACTTTGTTGCTTATTGCTTTGGGCTACCTCTATTAGGAGACTGGGTCATATGAGTTGGGGCAAGATTAGGCATCACTATAGGGCTTCCCTGGTGGCTCAGATGGTAAAGAATCTGCCTGCAATGCGGGACACTTGGGTTTGACTGCTGGGTTGGGAAGATCCACTAGAAAAGGGAATGACTACTGTCTCTTAACTGGAGAATTCCATGGACAGAGGAGCCTGTTGAGCTACAGTCCATGGGGTCGCAAAGAGTTGGACACTACTGAGTCACTAATGCTTTCACTTTCAGGTATCACTATAAGAAATGCCTACCTCATTCTATTTATGCCTTGCTTTCTTATAAAAAAAATTTAAAATACATACAAAATCATAAGATAAAAAGTTGCTTTAAAGTAAAGAAAAAATAATGTGTAGTGTAAAGCAAGGGAAAGAAAAGACAGGCAGGGGAAAGACTCATCACAGTGCCAACCAGTTCCCACATTTTCCAGAGATGAGTAACAGATCCTGTTTCATGCTTTGTAGTCAATCCAAAGAAGGTAACAAAATTCATACCGTCTGTTTAGTGTAAATAAAACAACTGCTTCGACAGAGCACAGATTTTGTGAATAGTGAGTCCCAAAAGCAATTTTTCCTTAGATTCTCATCAAGAAGTCACTGTGAAGCATAAAAATAGCATCTTCAACCACTTTATAAGAGATGCAAAGATGAGTATCACTGGACTGCTTTTATAAAATTCTACAACATAAGTTAACAGCATAACTCAAAGGAAAAAACTCTATGGGGAAAAGAAAATGTTTCGGCTCATTGAAAACACATAAAATG
This sequence comes from Moschus berezovskii, assembly GCF_049115385.1. NCBI lineage: Eukaryota > Metazoa > Chordata > Mammalia > Artiodactyla > Moschidae > Moschus > Moschus berezovskii. The sequence continues at coordinate 26,376,120 of NC_142485.1, read as the reverse complement.
ACTCATTACAAAACAAAACAACAGTCGACTCTCTGCGGCTGCTCCTGCTGGCCCAATGGTAGTGTTTTTGACAGAGTCAGGTACACACGTGGTAATATGACATGTGAGTCTACTTAACTCCTCCCATCACTGATGGGTACTTGACAGGCCCTCCAAGTGCTAACAGTCTGTCCCAGTGCGTCAGCACACCAGATAAATCTTGATTTAAGCCCAGGAAACACAGTGGTGAACTTCATTGTTATTCCAGATATCCACTTAAAACATGGTTGCTCACTATGGGCTTTAGAACAAGGAAAGTAGAGACAAATAAATCATAAAGGAGCAAAAGACTCATTGGAGACATTACTGATGGTGGTTAGTAATCAATGCATGAAGCAAACTGGATGAACTACTAGTTATGTTTAAAGGCACATCCAACATAAAAAGGAGAAAATGAAAGAAACGTCAACAAATGAATACAGAACTACCCTTTTTGGCCTGTGAAAGCAAGCCAAAATGGTAACACTGACTGCTTCACTTTACTTTCTTTATAAACAAGCAGCATTAGCATTTCCCCAGAGCAAAGGGTAAAAAATTGTTCATAATGAGGTAAGATTTGGAATTAAAAACACAAGCAGCAGTGTGCTTGAACAAAGCCAGATTATCTAGTGCAAACAATGGGTCAATTGTCTGTGGAGTGAAAAGATAACCAAATTCCCAATGCCTGGGGACCTAAAAGGATAGCTGTTACACTGAAAGTTTTTATGCATCAATTTTCTTACCTCTTAGAGAAAGGAACAGTTTAACCTTGACATCAAAAGCTCTGCACACACCAATGCCCGAAAGTAAATTAGTGCTCAACTGAAGTAGGTTTGAACCTCTTGGAAAGATGTATGACTGTCAACTATTAAACTAATCTTTAACTGTATACTCAAAAAAGTGGACATTAAAGATTCATTGAACTTAGCAGTTCTAAAGAAAGAGTGCCAGAAATACAGTTCTTAAAATGCAAACCCTAAAATACAGAGACTATATTTGAGTAAGTCACTTTGTTCAGCACCAAAACTATATCAATAATACTAAAGCATTTAAATACTTTTTTTTTTTTCAGAAGATGCTAAGGGATCAGAACTCTTGATTGGAAGAAACAGATACCCTATATAAGGCAGCTTTCCTAACAAAACTTCAGGAAAATCATGGGCAAAGCCAGGCCTCAAGCTAGGATCAGAGCCTGTAATGGGCCAAGGCTCCCTATCCCTAGGCCTTGCATTGCCACTTTCTTGGTGTGTTGGTTTTTTCCCCTGCAACCTGAGATCCACTTCTTCCCCATAGCAGGAAACACAAAACCAGTGACTCTCTGCTAGCATCTTTGTGCGCTGAGATAGTTTCCCTTCATTTACTTTCTTCTGTGATAAGTCCAACTGAACCACCTGCTTGCTCTGAGGCAAATCTCGTAGACAATGTAGTTTCTGCCATTGGCCTGGTTTGGGTCATAAGCCTACCCTTAATGTGAGGGGCAGAGATTTACGGTTGGAGTTAGGAAAGAGAAGAAGTTCTACAAAAGAAAGAATACACTGAACCACAGAGAGGGAGAAGGAATGAGTCAAATAAACAACTCATAGGAAACGTAGCTCATTTTGCTCTGCTGAGCATTTAGGACACTTCAGGCCATGTCTAAGTTGCTTAAAGAATAGAGAATTGTTTCAGAACACTAGAGCCATGATCTCATTAAGGTCTCTGTAATCTTTATTTTTACCCTGCACTAGCCCAGCATGAATAAAGGCTGATTTCAATGTCCCATAATTGACAGCATGAGAGACACCTATGTATACTTATGTTAATAGAAGCCAATATCCCATCCATAAGGAACAATCAAAATTATAAAACTAATTCAAAGAAGTACAGTTGTATTAAGAGAGCATGGCAATAGATCACCATGTGGCTCAACAGAAACCCTTGAGGGCCTCAAGTGTGAAGAGGCAAGAATGACTTTTACCCAGACAGAAAAAGAATCTAAAAATGACTGGATATATGTAACTGCATAACAGAGTCACTTTGCTGTACACCGAAACTATCACAACATTGTAAATAAACTATACCTCAATAAAAAATTTTTTAAAAAGAACGGCTTTTATGTTAGATGTTATTGTATGGAATTGGGTGTTTCTAAGGTACGTTAAAGAATTGATGCTTTTGAACTGTGGTGTCGGAGAAGACTCTTGAGAGTCCCTTGGACTGCAAGGAGATCCAACCAGTCCATTCTAAAGGAGATCAATCCTGGGTGTTCATTGGAAGGACTGATGCTAAAGCTGAAACTGCAATACTTTGGCTACCTCATGCGATGAGTTGACTCACTGGAAAAGTCTCTGATGCTGGGAAAGGTTGGGGGTGGGAGGAGAAGGGGATGACAGAGAATGAGATGGCTGGATGGCATCACCAACTCGATGGACATGAGTTTGAGTGAACTCCGGGAGTTGGTGATGGACAGGGAGGCCTGGCATGCTGTGATTCATGGGGTCGCAGAGAGTCGGACACGACTGAGCGACTGAACTAAACTGAACTGAAGGTACGTTAAAATAAACCTCTTCTAGCAGTAAGTTGAACTGGATATTCTGAAAAGCCCTTACTGTAAAACACATAGAGAATAGCAAATAAAATATAGCAAATATCCATTTAAATACGCAGTTGTGTGTCCAAGAGAGTGAGAGAAATATGGGGGCGGGGGTTAAGGGGAAATAACACCACAAACCAGAAAACCTGAATGGTCAAAGTGAACAAAAATTTTGACTGCCCTGGGAACATTTGCCAATCCCAAGAATCTAGAAACTTGGATCTCAAAGCTGCACAAGGGACAGAAGGCAAGGCTTTGAGCCTCCACAAGGCAAAGAATTGGATAAATTCAGAACTCATGAATCAGGAAATAAAAGTCTCTAACAAAAGAAAAGAAATGGAAGGAGAACTTGTCCATTTCTGAGTCTGAGTTGTGGAAAAGGAAAAAAAAAAAAACCCTTGAGAGTGAAAAACCACAACCCTACCCTGAAACAGGTTTGGACTTTGAGTTTATACTTCAGCAGGATCTAAGGAAACCTAAGCCAAGAAAGAAATGTAAAGAAATCCCAGGTAGGGAATGTTTTGGAACACCAGGCTGAAACGAACATAAAACTTGTCTTGAGTGACACACTCACAACTGGGGCCCACAAACTTCCCACCAATAATGAATGGCTGAACAAGCACCCACAAATCAAAACTGCAAAACACATAAATTATGTGTTGGTTCTGCTGACTCTGGCTCACATTAGCTTATTTCCTTATGTAGAAGTAGAAGGGGGTCAAGAATTTTTTTAAACTCTATCAATTCAATAGATATCAGAAAAGGAGTAGGGGAAAGAAGCATAAAAAATTTGAGGCAAAAAAGCACCTAAATAAGAGAGTATAATAAATCTAAATATCAGTAATCACCATAAATTTAAATGCCTTAAAGTGGCCATTCAAACACAAATAATGAAACTAGACTCAAAAACTGAATCTACTTGTGCAGTTTAGAAAAGCCCCCCTAAAACCTCAGGAAATATATACAAAGAACTCTTAAAACTCAGCAATAAAAAAATAAACAACCTGATTTTAAAAATGCACCAAAGACCTTAACAGACTCCTCACCAAAGAAGATACCTACATGGCAAATAAACATATGAAAAGATGCTCCACATCATGAGTCATCAGGGAAATGCAAATTAAAACAAGTGAGACACAGCTACACACTATTAGAATGGCCAAAACCCAGAACACTGACATCAAACGCTGATGAAAATGTGAAGCAATAGGAACTCTCATTCACTGCTGGTGGAAATGCAAAATGGCACAGCCAATTTGGAAGACAGCTTGGTGGTTTCTTACGAAACTAAACTTCCTCTTACCATGTGATCTGGCAATTGTGATCCTTGGGATTTAGCCGAAAGGCATTGAAAACTTATGTCCACACAAAAATCTGCATGTGGATGTTTATAGTGCTTTTATTTACAATTGCCAAAGTTTGTAAACCACCAAAATGCTCTTCACTAGGTAATGGACATCCATACAATGGAATATTATTCAGCCAAAATGAAGTGAGCTACCAAGCCAAGAAAAGAATGGAAGAAACTTAAATGCATATCACTAAGTAAAAGAAGTCAATCTAAGAAGGCTACACACTGAACAATTCCCATTTTACAACATTCTGAAAAAAGGCAAAATTATGAAGGCAATTTTGAAAAACCAAGTTTGTGGAGAGAGAGGGGTAAAAGAAATGAATAGAGCACAGAGGATTTTTAGGGCAGTGAAAATACTCTGTATGATATTATAATAATGGATATTCATCATTATACTTTCGTCCAAACCCATAGAATGCACAACACTAAGAGTGAAACCTAAGGTAAACTATGAACTTTGGGTGATTATGATGTGTCCATGCAGGTTCATCCTTTGTAAGAAATGTACCATTCTGGAAGGTGACATTGATAATGGGCCAGGCTATGCATGAACGGGAACAGGGAGTAGACATCAGCAGTCGTGTATTTCCTACTGGTGATGGATCCAGACCACAAAATAATCAGCCCTTTAATCCTTCCTCCTGATGATTCACAGCCTCAAAAATAGTTCAGATCTTATCAAAATATCGTGTACACAAGAAGCATTCAATGTACACTTTAATAAAAACAGAGCACATTTGAGGAGAACTACAGCAACAATGCATCTTCCCAGGTGGCACAGTGGTAATGAGTCTGCCTGCAATGCAGGAGACGCAGGAGACGCAGAAGATGCAGGTTCGATCCCTAGGTCAGGAAGATCCCCTGGAGGAGGTAATGGCAACCCACTCCAGCATTCTCAGCTGGAGAATACCATGGACAGAGGAGCCTGGTAGGCTGCAGTCCACGAGGTTACAAAGAGTTGGACACAACTGAGCAACTGAACACACACACACAGCAGTACTAACTGAAGTTCAAACTCTATTCTATTTCACACTTCAAGGTTTCCATCGTCCACTACCACCATTTCTACATCTATGCCTTTTGCTCCTTGTTTTTCTGATCTAGTTACTTCTACCCTCTCTTCCATCCCTTTCCTCAAAGGGATAAGAATGGGTGGAAAATCACAGAGGACGGGTAAGATCCAAAAAGGGGCCCAAGAAGACCTTTGACTCACCTTGCACAAGGCCAGACCTAGGTGCTGATTTTCTGTTTTCTGTTTTCTCAGTTTCTTTCACCTTTGCTCCTATTTAAGCATCACCTGCTCTGAATTGAAGCACTGCTTCTAATATCCTCTAACACAAAGAAATAACCAAAGCCCTGAAAGGTCTAGAGATCAGGGATAGATATTTGAATCATTTGACTTTAAACCAATTCTTTTAAAAATCCATTAACTTCAACATGGCATCTATACTCACACAGAAAACTTCAGCTACACACCACCACAAGCACCCCGTGCCATGAATCTTGAGATTCTCCTCACTTTTCCTGAGATTCAGAAGATGGCCAGGCCTGCCTCATCTGGAAGGACATTATGTTATGTAAGAATCATAGCGGTTGGGGCTGAGAGTGTCTGGTACATAAGGGATGAAAGTGAGGATATTTCTTATTTACAGATGTATATCCTTTATTCTCCAAATTCTGAGTTCAAACACCTCTCAGTTCATATCTTTTAATAAAATCTCACTGCATAACTGATGGAGTTACCCACTGCATTAATACAGTCATAATTCCATTGACTTGAACCTGATTAAATATGCAATTTTCTTTAAAAGAAAAAACTAAAGGAAACATGCTTCAGCAAAAAATTTGTCATTTTTTTTTTTTTAAACTTGTCATTTCTGCAGTGTATGAAGATGGTTTGATTTCAGACATAATGTATTTAAAGAATCATGTCTATAAAGCTGTGCTGCATCTATACAGCTCATATATACATTTATTTCCTGAACTTGATTTGCTACTTTTTTTTCCTCTGTGCTGGTCATCACAGAATTAATATTTATATCATCATTAGAGAATTATAGTTCATTCACCAAATCAAAACTACAGTCTAATTCCATCACATTTCAAAGTTAGTACATGTTCAGGGGCCCTTTTGAAGGTCATTAAGCATCACAGAAGGAGTCATGATTTACATTTCCTTTCATACCAAGGATTCAAGAATCACAACAGTCTGATCGACTCTGGCTGTATTGTGAGGAGACTGTTTCAGTCAGTTTAGTTCAGTTCAGTCGCTCACTCGTGCCCGACTCTTTGCGACCCCATGGACTGCAGCATGCCAGGCCTCCCTGTCCATCACCAACTCCCGGAGTTTACTCAAATTCACATCCATTGAGTCAGTGATGCCATCCAACCATCTCATCCTCTGTCATCCTCAACCACAGGTTATTAGCATTGAGTTGCTAGGTGACCAGTTGCACAGAACTTCACTTAAGTTATTGAATAAAAACTGATTTGGGACCTTTAGTATAATGGTAGTTGGAGCTGACAACAGTGCTAAAGGAATAAGGACTGATTCCCAGGGCAAGTCTACAAAGAGCAAAGTAGTGAATGTACTTTCAGTCACAATTTCTACAATAGATCAACTGCTATTCTTATACAGCTAACCCAGTCCTGAAGTGAATGTCTAGTAAGAGTAGCCATATCTTTATTCCAAACCACCTGAATTCACTGAATTTTATTAATATGCTATTTTATTATATCAAATAAATTCTACTCCTTGATTCCTTAAAACAACTTCTGTAGCACTTTGTAGATAAAATTATAAATTTGCATAATTACTTCATTTGAAGTTATTAAACTGCTAAGACTGCAAAATGGATTAAATTAATTTTCATTGAACTCTAATCATTCAAGGAAACAATGCCTTTCCCCTCAAAAACAGTACCAGTTTCCTAGAAATGCATTTCATGGGCTTTATTTTCTTTGCTAATTGATCCTGGTCATTTAATTCAATAATTTTTATAAAGTTAAAATTATAAAGATTTAATTGACTTTTGCTTCACTTCCAATTATGTCTAATTTGTTTCTATTAAGTCTCATTAAATCCAATTATGGTTGGACTAATCATAATTACTTCCAATAGTTCATTTACTCTAAAATAAGGACTCTTTCCTCTGTTACTTTCAAGTAATTTTTCATCAGAGTTAGGTAGGGTCTCTTAATCATATTAATACAAATGGCTTCCTATATGCATCAATAGGTTTACATTTAGCACTTAGGCAATCCCTTGTATAATAACTCAGTAAAGCTGGCAAGATCTTAGATATGGTGCAGTAGTTATATAGGAAGCTTCCCAGTAGCCATCACTAATATCAGTTGTAATGGGGAGACAATCAGTTGGTTCCACACTTCATTACCTTAGTTACGAACCCACATCAGCTACAGAAACTTGCAAAAAATACAGAATTTGAATAAAAGTGAATGGCAATGTGAATAATGTTCACAGACAATTTGGAAGAGGGGGCACTTTCTCAGAAATGATGGATTTCCAGAGCAAGATCATTTTGCACTTTGCTTTTTAAATATCTGTTTCCATCCTGATCAATTGTTGTAAAAGCCCAGAAAGGAACACATATAACAAAAATTTTTTAAAAGATAATCTGGTCTTTCATTAAAGACTATATGAAAGACTCATTACTAACTTTTCTTAGAAGAAGGAAAGAGCAATAAGTTACTTTTTATGATGAAAAACAGAGAAAGAGAAAATGGAACAATATATATTTCAAGTGGAGAAAATAGAATTTTTTTTGTCTCTTACTGATTTTCTATCCTGATATCAGAAATATGGGAAAAGACAAAGTAAATTTTTCAAGACAGATAGGACTTGAAAAAAATGATTGTTAAAAATTATTTTGCAGAGCTAACAAAAGTCTGACTTGTTTCTTCCATTTAAAGAACCTATGATACTTTATGACTCTATTTACAAGAATTATTGAAATAAAATTATAGACATGAAGAACAGAATAGTGATTAACAAGGGTAAGAACTACAGGGGAAAGGGTTGAGGTGTGACTTTCAAGACACATATAAGGAAGCATTGTGTTGAAGGCTTTTTTTAAATTTATTAATATTTATTTTTTTAATTTTTGGCCATGCTGGGTTTTCGTTGCTATGCATGGGCTTTTCCCTAGCTGTGGTGAGCAGGGGCTACTCGCTAGTTGTGGTTTGCGGCCTTTCATCACGGTGCCTTCTCTTGTTGCCAAGTGTGGTCTCTAGGTGCATGGGCTGAGTTGCTCCACAGCATGTGGGATCCTCCTGGATCAGGAATTGAACCTGCATCCCACACGTTGCCAGATGGATTCTTAACCACTGGACCACCAGGGAAGACCCATGGCACAGTTCTTTATCTTGATTGTGGTAGCAGAGATGACACAAATCCACACATGTGATGAAACTGTATATGTAAACCACCCTGGGTTTCGATATTGTACTACAGAGATGCAAGATGTCACACTGGGAGAAAACGAGTCAAGAGTGCCCAAGATGTCCCAGCGCATTTTTTGTAAGCTTCTGTGAATGTGTATTTCAAAATAACTTTTAAAACATAAGGCCTAAAATCCATCACTCTCAGAAAGAAAAAAAAAATGAGGACTAACAGATCTGTTCAATAATGTCAGATATGCGGTCATCCATGAGAGAGCCATTTTCTGTCCATTCACAACATAGCTGTCATTTAGCTCCTTCTATTGTGTTCTAAAGGACTACAGCAATTTTTATAACATTTATTTGTTACTGACTTTGCACTGAACCCAAAAGGCAAAATGATAGAACAATTGTTTATATCAACTGTGAAATAAAAATTACATCCCTGCCTCTGGTTCCTGACACCGAACTCCTAAATATCCCTTTAATTTCCTTCATGATGAGAATGCTAGGAGCATCTTTGGCTTTAATACTTGGTCTTTGATTCCATCCATGTCACAGTGTTCCTAAACCCCTGGGATTTCCTGGTAGCTGTGTCTTCTGTCCTAATGAGGTGAGTCTTGGTGGGCTCCTGGATGGGCTGGCCATAGGAAAGGCTAAGCCAGGATTAGAGACTTGGAATTTTCAGCCCTATCTCCCATTTTCCAGAGAGGGGGAAAAGAGGTGGAAACAGAGTTAATAACTGACCGTGCCTTTATGATGAAGCCAACATAAAGTCCTAATACAACACAGTTTGGATAACTTCCAGCTTGGTGTATACTTCTCCATATCAGGAGGGTGATGCAGCCCAACTCCATGGGGACAGACCCTCCTGTGCTCAGGACCTCCCAGACCCTGCCCTACATTTCTCTTCAATCTAGCTGTTTATCTGCATCCTTCACTAGATAATAGACAGGTGAACACAAGTATTTCTCTGAGTTCTGTAAGCCATTCTAGCAGCAACCCCCAACTTGCAGCTGATGAGTCAGAAACACAGACAACACAACATGGACTTGCAACTGGCATCTGAAGGAGCGGGCACAGTCCTGTGGGACTGAGACATTCATCTGTGGGAGATGACACTTTCTCCAGGGAACTAGTGTCATAACTGAGTTACGCTGTAGGGCAACCTGCTGGTATCACAGAATTTCTTGGTGTGGGAGAAAAAAGAAAAACACACAAACACAACTGGTGTCAGAAGTGTTGTGAGTGTGATAGTAACAGAAAAACACAAGGAGGAGTGGTGTAGCTTTTCTCTCCAAAAGCAGTTAGTATTTTTATTTATAAAGAGACATAATGATAAAAAGTCAAACATTTGGGGTAAAGGATAGGACATCAATAAGGTTGCGGTGGCAAAATACACAGCAAAGAAGACAAAATAAAGGAATTGGAAATAAAATGGTCCAGTGCTGTGAGAAATCCTGGGACAGAGAAGTAGAAGAGCTGAGAGTGAACTGCGTTCCTGCCTTAACCCTACTGAATAAACTGAGATAACTCCTTTTCCCTGCGTCTCAGTTTTCTTTTCTACAAAACAGAATGAAAATCTCCAAGGTCCCCAAATACTGGCATTTTCTGGCTTTCCGTGGAGTCTTACTGGATCTCTAATTTCAATTTTAATAATGCCGACGTGCCACATTGCAAGCAGTATGTCTAAACACTCACACTGGTCCTGATAAATAATTAAATCTAGCATTTGGCAGCTGGAGGCTATTGCGCTATGTTAAGCATTCTTGAAACTCATTCTATCAGTTTATCAAGACAAAATGCCAACAACTTAATAGATATAAAGCCTATTAGCAACTGTGACTGCTGTGTTATCTCAGGAGACCTTGTGAGGATAATGCTAAGAAGCAGCTCTTGCTGAAAATTAGCCTAATTTTTTCCTCAAGATGCATCAACATGATTAACCATTCCATTTGTAGAAATTCGCTGCTCTCAAATATCCAAATACCTTCCTAAAATTTGAAGTTTCTGGACTGACATTATTCCAGTTCTTTACGCAAGTATTCATTGCATCCTCATTTGGGTACACTTCTCAGTTGACTCAGATGGTTAAGAAACTGCCTGCAATGCCGGAGACCCAAGTTCGATCCCTGTGTCAGGAAGATCCCCTGGAGAAGGAAATGGCAACCTACTGCAGTATCTTGCCTGGAGAATCCCACGGACATTGGAGCCCAGTAGGCTATAGTCCATAGGGTTGCAAAGAGTCTACACAGCTGAGTAACTAAGCACATACACACACATGAATAAAAGCAGCCTTGCAACTCATCACAACATCTTAATACACTTGTTTATGCTTGTGATCATAATAACATCAAACTTAAATTCCTATCAAAAAAATTCATGTAGAACACGTGGCTAAATATCCAGGATGCTCATAAATAGTCGAAAGATAAAAGGCGGTACAAGCAATCTCTGACAGTGCTGAGAAAAGATATCAAGTTGAGCATTATCAAGTTAATAAAAAAAAAATTCTTAACCAGCTGCAGAACATTAAAGTTATAATGTTGTCTGCCACCGAGATATAAGCCTATTCAAGAATAGAGGTAATATACATAGGAACATCTCTGGTAAACTCTATCTGACCTCAGCATGAGAGAAAACAGGAGGAAGGGTAGTGAGATATTAGCTCTCTCAATGTAAGGCTTGACTCACCAGGAGGCGAAGGAACAGGATTATTGCCCCATATGCCTCTTTTCCATCTGTTTTGATCACCCAGGCAGGCCTATCCTGAAACAAAATGAGAGCAGTAACATCCAGTGTTCTTGGCTGCATTTTTCAGTCTTACACAGAGAAACAGCCAGTTATAGTGCCACACACCACACTCCTAACCCCAGGATTTTGAATTCTCAGGCTATTGGTCACAAGATGCACAAGGCAGTGCAAATTCATCAGTTTAACCAGCAGTACTGCTCAAAAGACACATTCCACATATGACTGGTCAGAGCAAAACAATGATTCTGAGGCATCAAAAATTCCACTTGACACTTGTCCTAGCTTCTTTGTGGGCTACCAGTTGAATAGACCACAGTTAGGCCAACCCATAGAGCTGCCACTTAGGAGAGGGCCTGACATTAAAAGTTCTGCACTGGGACTTGCCTGGTGATCTGGTGGTTGAGAATCCACCTGCCAATGCCAGGGATAAGGGTTCTATTCCTGGTCCGGGAAGATCCCACAGCAGCTAAGCCTGTGCACCCCAACTCTGAGCCCGCACCCTAGAGCCTGCAAGCCACAACTACTGAGCCCACATGCCTAGGGCCCGTGCTCCACAACAAGAAGCCACTGCAATGAGAAGCTCATATACCACAGTGAAGACTAGCCCGCAATCACAGCAACTAGAGAAAGCCCACACACAGCACGGCCAAACATAAAATAAAGTTCTGCACAAACGGGAACAAGATGAACCAGAGGGATTCTCTTAAATCAATTGGGAACGTATAGAAATCAGGCACTTGGCAATATAAGCAAAAGTGGAAAAGTTATGAGATAGAGAGACACTTTGGAGGACCAAAGTGAGCCAAGGTTAACGAAGGAGTTCAGAGTAACTACTCGCCCCTTCCCAGCCCCACGTCTAGGGACTGAGCTAGAGTATAGGAATATCATGGAAACAATTCATATGTCACACAAAAGGAGTGATATTTTTAACTGCCAAGTTGAAAGGGAGCTATATTCCTAGTGCCAGACTCTCCCACACTATATCAGGACCAGACAGGATTGGTTTGGATATTTTTGCCCACCAAAAAAGGACAGAATAAGGGACAAAGAGAGTTTAAAAGAGACTATTCAGAATACCAGAGGCTAGCCTTTTTATCCTTCCTCCAATCTGAGTGATTATAAGAAACGTAGGAAATGTAAGGCCAGCACACTCAAAAAGTCTATAAAATTTGGACATGATCGTCTCAAAGAGTAAAGACTGGTGTGTCAGAGATTCTCAGGCCATTCGTGGGCCCAGAATAGCCCCAGAAGACAGCGAGGTCACAGGCACCCAAATAATCTCCCTCATCAAAGGGTTTCAAGTAAGGTGAATGTACTTTCAGGGAGAATCTACAAACAGAACTGCCTATTGGTGGGAGCATCAGAGCTATACCTTCTATAAGGCTATGAAAGTGGTACCTAGCTTTATACTACAGACCACTGATTTCCTGAAAAAAGACCAAGTCTCAGCTGCCTATACCTGCATTTCCAGAGACCAGACCATGAGTACACAACGGCCCAGAGCCACCTGCAACACGACACTGAAAGAACTGCTCAGCAACACTTTTCAGTCAGGATGTCTCACCCGCATAGTACACTGCTCTCTTTCCTTGCTGCCCGCTCTTCCTAGACATGAAAAAAAAAAAATGTATTCAAGCAGCTTAGGGACAGCTTGCAAGAAATAAAAAGGAAGCTGAGAAGAAGAAAGCTTCCTCTGTGAGCTTAGAACTGTGAGCAGTAATTGCAGTATCTATACCTGGTTTAAACTTTTAAAAATATTACCACAGTAATATATATATATATATGTATGTATGTATGTATTCATATATTACCACAGTAATTCAAGGTGACTAAAATGGGATAGTCACCCATTTTATCTAGCGATAGTCACTCCCTAGATATAATCTAGGGAGACTAGGAGTTCAAAATGTTAAAAATGACTAGAGAAAGACTCCCTTTCATTAGTCTTCAGAGAAATATAAGAAAACATTGGGATAATATTATACATCTACCAAAATAACAAAAACTTCAAGAAAATATCAAGTGTTTATAAGGATGTGGAGTAACTGGAACACTCATGTACACCTGGTGAAAATCAAATTAGTACAAACCATTTTGTAACTATTGGTTGATATGAAAACTGAATCTTTTCATATCTTATGGTGCAGCAATTTCAATTCTAAGGACGGACTCAACAAAAATGAATACATGCTCATACATATGTACACCAAAAGTCATGTACCTGAGTGTTAATAGCAGCATTATTTTTAAAAAGTAAAAAATGGAAGGAACTGAAATGTCCATCAATCCAATAAAGAGATAACTGTGTTGGAATATTTGCACAACAGCAAGAAATATAAAAAACTATTTCTATAAGCAGCAAGATGTATTAAATCTCACAAATATAATGGAGAGCAAAAGAATCTAGCCACAAATAAAAATGCATGGTATAATTTCAGTTATTTGAAATCCTACCATGTATGGAATCGGGAGAGTAGTTTCTTTGGTAGATTCTAAGAACAGTAACCAGAAGAGGGCTTCAAAGGGCTTTTACAGTTCAGATAACGCCTTATGTTTTGATTTGGATTTAACTTTTATGGAAGTGAAAGTCACTCAGCTGTTTCCGACTCTTTGTGACCCCATGGACTATACAGTGGGTGGGTATACATGGACTATACACTGGAGTGGGTAGCCTTTCCCTTCTCCAGGGGACCATCCCAACCCAGAGATCAAACCCAAGTCGTCCGCATTGCAGGCAGATTCTTTACCAGCTGAGCCACCAGGGAATTGCTGGTATTTATACGGCCATGTTCAGTTTGTGATGATTCATCCATCTGTATACATTTGACTTGTTCACTTTTATGCATGCATACTATACTTTGAGAGTCCCTTATACTACAAGGAGATCCAACCAGTCCATTCTAAAGGAGATCAATCCTGGATGTTCATTGGAGGGACTGATGCTAAAGCTGAAACTGCAATACTTTGGCCACCTCATGCGGCGAGTTGACTCACTGGAAAAGACTCTGATGCTGGGAAAGGTTGGGGGCGGGAGGAGAAGGGGACGACAGAGAATGAGATGGCTGGATGACATCACCGACTCTGTGGACATGAGTTTGAGTGTACTCCGCGAGTTGGTGATGGACAGGGAGGCCTGGCGTGCTGTGATTCATGGGGTCGCGGAGAGTCGGACACGACTGAGCGACTGAACTGAACTGAACTATACTTTAGTAAAAAGCTTATTTGAAAAAGATAAACACATCCTCTCCCAAAAAGGCACATTCTCTCACATTAATTCAAACAGTGATAAGAAAAAAATCCTAAAGGCAATCAGAGGAAAACCATATTATACACAAATGAACCTAGAGTTATTAATATTATTGACGTCTTATCAGAAATAGCAAAACCACAGAAATGAGACAAAAATACATAATAAAAGGCACCCAAAATAGAAGGAAAGAAGCGAAACTTTCATTATTTGCAGATGACATAATACCATACATAGAAAATGTCTTTACAATCACTTACATAATCACATTTACAATCACATTATAAAGAATAAAATACCTAGGAGATGATACCTAGCAGGTAAACTTTAACCAAGGATGTGAAAGGCCAGTATTCTGAAAACTATTAGACATTAATGAAAGAAATTAACAAAACAACACAAATAAATGGAAAGATATTCCATGTTCATAGACTGGAAGAATTAAAGTTGTTAAAATGATCACACTACCTAAGACATGGTCATATGGGTGCCACCACCATCCTTCCCATTTCCTTCTAGAAGAAATATCATATCTTTCTTGATACAAAGGGGGACTAAAGAGCTTTGCTCCAATGTCTACGATGTGCTGTGTGACTTTAGGGTAGTTATGAATCTCTCTGTGCCTTAGTTCTTTATCTTTAAATTAAAGCATTGGAATATATGATCTGAAAGAATCTTTCCATTTGAAAAAATTATATTTTAACTTTCCTTCAGTTATCAATCTACTACATAAAGATTTATTGTTGCTCTTTCATATCTCCTCAATTAATAAAGTCTTTTCAAACTGCTCAGCTGGTAAAGAATCCACCTGCAATGCAGAAGACCCCTGCTCGACTCCTGGGTTGGGAGGATCTCCTGGAGAAGGGAAAGGCTTCCCACTCCAGTATGCTGGCCTGAAGAATTCCATGGACTGTGGTCACAAAGAGTTGGACACGACTGAGAAACTTTCACTTTCACTTTTTCAAAATGCTGGTAGGGTGTCAGTGAGTTTGACCAATGTGTGCATATCATTGTCTTTGATTTTAAGTTTACTCCCCATTGTGAGTTTCTATAAACATTATGGTCTCTACTAAATGTAGCCCTTGTTTCATATGTTCAGCTTTTTTTTCACTGATTAGTCTGAAAGCTACTTGAATATAGAGCTGTGTCCAAACATCTTTACTGTCCTCTATAATACTTTGAAAATCCTATCTGATAGGAGGGGCTTAATATTATTTGAATAGGATTGAAAGTAACTTTCTAAAAACATGCAACAAATTGATGTTTTTTTTAAAAAATGTAAGAATAATAAGTCTACCAAGCTCACTTGACCATTCAATTTCACATTCTAGCCAACAGATTTATTGAACACTTTTAGTTCAGTTCAGTTCAGTTCAGTCGCTCAGTCGTGTCCGACTCTCCACGACCCCATGAATCACAGCATGCCAGGCCTCCCTGTCCATCACCAACTCCTGGAGTTCACTCAAATTCATGCCCACAGAGTCGGTGATGCCATCCAGCCATCTCATTCTCTGTCGTCCCCTTCTCCTCCCGCCCCCAACCTTTCCTAGCATCAGAGTCTTTTCCAGTGAGTCAACTCGTCGCATGAGGTGGCCAAAGTATTGCAGTTTCAGCTTTAGCATAAGTCCTTCCAATGAACACTCAGGATTGATCTCCTTTAGAATGGACTGGTTGGATCTCCTTGCAGTCCAAGGGACTCTCAAGAGTCTTCTCCAGCACCACAGTTCAAAAGCATCAATTCTTCGGCGCTCAGCTTTCTTCACAGTCCAACTCTCACATCCATACATGACCATGGGAAAAACCATAGCCTTGACTAGACGGACCTTTGTTGGCAAAGTAATGTCTCTGCTTTTCAATATACTATCAAGGTTGGGCATAACTTTCCTTACAAGGAGTTAGCGTCTTTTAATTTCATGGCTGCAATCAGCATCTTCAGTGACTTTGGAGCCCCCAAAAATAAAGTCTGACACTGTTTCCACTGTTTTTCCATCTATTTCCCAGGAAGTGATGGGACCAGATGCCATGATCTTTGTTTTCTGAATGTTGAGCTTCAAGCCAACCTTTTCACTCTCCTCTTTCACTTTCATCAAGAGGCTTTTGAGTTCCTCTTCTCAAAAAGTATCTACTGCACTGCTAGTTTTTATTGTAAAAGGTGTAAAAGATATATGACAAGGGTGGCATTAGAATTATGTCTCCATATTTTGAATGTTTTGGATTAAGTGAAAAGAAGACTACATATTGCAATGATATTTGATGGGAAAACTAAAAAGGAAATAACTATTCTGACCATAATTACTTTGAGGATTCAAGCGGTGTGCAGGTCATAGTTCTTCTCAGCAAGATAAAAGAGAGAAGGTTGAAGACACTATTTTGATGATTTATGAAATGTTGGAGGTCAAAGACTTACTTTAGGTTTGGATCAATACACGCTTTCTTTTTCTTATAATTACAATTCTTTTTTATGTTACTCTCATTCAGGAGAGAAAAATGAGTGTGGCTTGTTTGATTGATGTTGTTGCTGTTATTGTTTTTTTTTTTTTTTATTTTAATTGGAGACTAGTTACTTTACAATATTGTAGTGGTTTTTGCCATAAATCAACATGAATCAGCCACGGGTGCACATGTGTTCCCCATCCAGAACCCCCCTCCCACTTCCCTCCCCATCCCATCCCCCAGGGTCATTCCAGTGCACCAGCCCTGAGCACCATGTCTCATGCATCAAACCTGGACTGGCAATCCACTTCACATAATATACATGTTTCAACACTACCCTCTCAAACCATCACACCCTCACCCTCTCCCACAGAGTCCAAAAGACTGTTCTATACATCTGTGTCTCTTTTGCTGTCTCGCATAGAGGGTCATCGTTACCCTTTCTAAATTCCATATATATGCATTAGTATACTGTATTGGTGTTTTTCTTTCTGGACTTACTTCACTCAGTATAATAGGCTCCAGTTTCATCCACCTCATTAGAACTGATTCAAATGCATTCTTTTTAGTGGCTAAGTAATATTCTATTATGTATATGTACCACAGCTTTCTTATCCATTCATCTGCTGATGGACACCTAGGTTGCTTCCATGTCCTGGCTATCGTAAAACAGTGCTGTGATGAATATTTGGGTACATGTGTCTCTTTCAATTCTAGTTTCCTCAGTGTGTATGTTTTATTTCTTTTTCATTTTTGTTTTCTTCTCCCAGGCAAGCAAATAATGTTTAACCATGAGGCTCAGCTCCCATGTGATATGGTTTCATGATAACCACAAAGTTTAGAAAAAAATATTTGTCATAGGAAATAGTATTTGTTTGTTGGGCCTTAGAACACTCTTTTAATGAGGAATTGAATTTTCTCACTTAAGCTATAAATCAATTTGTCAGCTTTGTTGTGACTAACACACACTCTGTAAACAAACTCACCAACTTTGTGCGAGTTAATTTTCACCAATCTTTTTCTCATAGCAAATATTTTTTGGTTCAGTTTTATCTGTGCAGAGCTGCTTAAGGTTACCTGGAACTGATTCTGATTCAAACAAAATATAAAGCTTTTTCTTCTATTTATATAAAAGGTGACCCTTAATTTTGTGTTTGGGATCCATTTGTGAAATTATTCTTATAAAGTAAGCAAAGATCCTTAATTTTGAGATTTCATTAATTACAATATTTTTACCTTGAAGTCTTCAAAGATGCTTCCAAATTTCTTAACTCAACTGACTTTCATAATCATATTGTGAACTAAGTATATCCCAGTTTTACAGATGTGGAAAGTGAAAGTGAAAGTCGCTCAGTAGTGTCCAACTCTTTGTGACCCCATAGACTACAGTCCATGGAATTCTCCAAGCCAAAATACTGGAGTGGGTAGCCTTCCCCTTCTCCAGGGGATCTTCCCAACCCAGGGATCAAACCCAGGTCTCCCGCATTGCTGGAGGATTCTTTACCAGCTGAGCCACAAGAGGTTAGTCACCTGTTAAACTTTGCTCACCTTGCAAGTGAAGGGTTACCAACATGGTCTTCTTGCTCAGAATCTCATTCTGAAACTTCCTCCAGAATCAAAGAGACTCAGTGGAGAACCTTAACAGTACAGTCAGTGCTGCCCACCCAAGCACTTTAAATCCCCTTATTCCTGTATTTCCTCCCAGTTTTTTTTTTTTTTCATTTAGAGTTTTTTAAATTTTTTTTTAAGTAATTAATTTATTTTTTATTGGAGGCAAATTATTTTACAATAGCATATTGGTTGGTTTTGCCATACATTGACATGAATTCACCCCGGGTTTACATAAGTTCCCCCTCCTGAACCCCCCTCCCACCTCCCTCTTCCCTTTATCCTCCCTCTGGGTCATCCCTGCACGCCAGCCCCGAGCATCCTACAACATGCATCAACCCTGAACTAGTGATTCATTTCACATATGACAACATACGTGTTTCAATGCTATTCTCCCAAATCATCCCACCCTCACCCTCTCCCACAGAGTCCCAAAGACTGTTCTATACATCTGTGTCTCTTTTGCTGTCTCGTATACAGGGTTATCATTTGCATCTTTCTAAATTCCATATATATGCGTTAGTATACTATATTGGTGTTTTTCTTTCTGGCTTACTTCACTCTGTATAATAGGCTCCAGTTTCATCCACCTCATTAGAACTGATTCAAATGTATTCTTTTTAATGGCTGAATAATACTCCATTGTGTATATGTACCAAAGCTTTCTTATCCATTCATCTGCAGATGGACATCTAGGTTGCTTCCATGTCCTCGCTATTATCAACAGTGCTGCGATGAACATTGGAGTACATGTGTCTCTTTCAATTCTGGTTTCCTCGGTGTGTATGCCCAGGAGTGCGATTGCTGGATCATATGGCAGTTCTATTTCCAGTTTTTTGAGGAATCTCCACACTGTTCTCCATAATAGCTGTACTAGTTTGCATTCCCACCAACAGTGTAAGAGGGTTCCTTTCTCTCCACATCCTCTCCAGCATTTATTGCATGTGGACTTTTGGATAGCAGCCATTCTGACTGGTGTGAAATGGTATCTCATTGTGGTTCTGATTTGCATCTCTTTGATTATGAGGGATGTTGAGCATTTTTTCATGTGTTTGTTAGCCATCTGTATGTCTTCTTTGGAGAAATGTCTGTTTAGTTCTTTGGCCCATTTTTTGATTGGGTCATTTATTTTTCTGGAATTGAGCTGCAGGAGCTGCTTGTATATTTTGGAGATTAATCCTTTATCAGTTGCTTCATTTGCTATTAGTTTCTCCCATTCTGAAGGCTGTCTTTTCACCTTGCTTAGAGTTTCCTTTGCTGTGCAGAAGCTTTTGATTTTAATTAGGTCCCATTTGTTTATTTTTGCTTTTATTTCCAATATTCTGGGAGTGGGTCATGGAGGATCCTGCTGTGATTTATGTCGAAGAGTGTTTTGCCTACATTCTCCTCTAGGAGTTTTATAGTTTCTGGTCTTACATTTAGCTCTTTAATCCATTTTGAGTTTATTTTGGTGTATGGTGTTAGGAAGTGTTCTAGTTTCATTCTTTTACAAGTGGCTGACCAGTTTTCCCAGCACCACTTGTTAAAGAGACTGTCTTTTCTCCATTTTATATTCTTGCCTCCTTTGTCAAAGATAAGGTGTCCATAGGTGCATGGATTTATCTCTGGGCTTTCTATTTTGTTCCATTGATCTATATTTCTGTCTTTATGCCAGTACCATACTGTCTTGATGACTGTGGCTTTGTAGTAGAGCCTGAAGTCCGGCAGGTTAATTCCCCCAATCCCATTTTTCTTCCTCAAGATTGCTTTGGCTATTCGAGGTTTTTTGTATTTCCATACAAATTGTGAGATTATTTGTTCTAGTTCTGTGAAAAAGATCGTTGGTAGCTTGATAGGGATTGCATTGAATGTATAAATTACTTTGGGTAGTATACTCATTTTTACAATATTTATTCTTCCAATCCATGAACATGGTATATTTCTTCATCTATTAGTGTCCTCTTTGATTACTTTCAGTAGTGTTTTATAGTTTTCTATGTACAAGTCTTTTGTTTCCTTAGGTAGATATATTCCTAAGTATTTAATTCTTTTCATTGCAACAGTGAATGGAATAGTTTCCTTAATTTCTCTTTCTATTTTCTCATTATTAGTATATAGGAATGCAAGGGATTTCTGTGTGTTGATTTTACATCCTGCAACATTACTGTAATCATTGATTAGCTCTAGTAGTTTTCTGGTAGAGTCTCTAGGGTTTTCTGTGTAGAGGATCATGTCATCAGCGAACAGTGAAAGTTTTACTTCTTCTTTTCCAATTTGTATTCCTTTTATATCTTTTTCTGCTCTGATTGCTGTGGCCAAAACTTCCAGAACTATGTTGAATAGTAGTGGTGAGAGTGGGCACCCTTGTCTTGTTCCTGACTTTAGGGGAAATGCTTTCAGTTTTTCACCATTGAGGATAATGTTTGCTGTGGGTTTGTCATATATAGCTTTTATTATGTTGAGGTATGTCCCTTCTATTCCCACTTTCTGGAGGGTTTTTATCATAAATGGATGTTGAATTTTGTCGAAGGCTTTCTCTGCATCTATTGAGATAATCATATGATTTTTATTTTTCAGTTTGTTAATGTGGTGTATTGCGTTGATTAATTTGTGGGTATTGAAGAATCCTTGCATTCCTGGGATAAAGCCCACTTGGTCATGATGTATGATCTTCTTAATGTTTTGTTGGATTCTGATTGCTAGAATTTTGTTAAGGATTTTTGCATCTATGTTCATCAGTGATATTGGCCTGTAGTTTTCTTTTTTTGTGGGGTCTTTACCAGGTTTTGGGATTAGGGTGATGGTGGCCTCATAGAATGAGTTTGAAAGTTTCCCTTCCTCAGCAATTTTCTGGAAGAGTTTGAGTAGAATAGGTGTTAGCTCTTCTCTAAATTTTTGGTAGAATTCAGCTGTGAAGCCATCTGGACCTGGGCTTTTGTTTGCTGGAAGATTCCTGATTACAGCCTCTAGTTCCATGCTTGTGATGGGTCTGTTCAGATTTTCTATTTCTTCCTGGTTCAGTTTTGGAAAGTTGTACTTTTCTAGGAATTTGTCCATTTCTTCCAGGTTATTCATTTTATTGCCATATAATTGCTGATAGTATTCTCTAATAATCCTTTGTATTTCTGTGTTGTCGGTTATGATCTCTCCATTTTCATTT
Source organism: Moschus berezovskii (assembly GCF_049115385.1). Taxonomy (NCBI): domain Eukaryota; kingdom Metazoa; phylum Chordata; class Mammalia; order Artiodactyla; family Moschidae; genus Moschus; species Moschus berezovskii. The sequence goes on along the minus strand of NC_142485.1, from coordinate 26,354,594 downwards.
CTAATTTCATTGATTTGGTTCTTCTCCCTTTGTTTCTTGATAAGTCTGGCTAGTGGTTTGTCAATTTTAGTTACCTTCTCAAAGAACCAGCTTTTGGCTTTGTTGATTTTTGCTATGGTCTCTTTTGTTTCTTTTGCATTTATCTCTGCCCTAATTTTTACGATTTCTTTCCTTCTACTGACCCTGGGGTTCATCTAATTAACATACAGCACTGCGTAAATTCAAGATACAGAGCATGATGGTTTGACTTGTGTACATCATAAAATGATTGCCAGAATAGGTTTAGTGACTATCCATCAGCTCATACGTACAGAAAATAAAAGAAAAAGAAAAAGATTTTTCCTTGTGATGAGAGCTCTGAGAGAAATCCCTCTATCTCGCGGTGTCAGTCTCTAACCTTGCATCCCCTTGCCTGATTCCTTACCTGACTCTGAGCCTTACCTGATTCCTTACCTGACTCCGAGCCTTATCTGATTCCTTACCTGATTCCTAGCCTTACCTGATTCCTTACCTGACTCCGAGCCTTATCTGATTCCTTACCTGATTCCTAGCCTTACCCGATTCCTTCCCAGGAGGCCAAGCAAAAAGGAAGAAAATTATATTTTTTAAAAAATCATCATTCCCCCATCTTCTAACTCACATTCACTTGGCGAACATTTATTGAGCACTGATTATATTAAACCAGTTTGCTGTTACACCTATTAACAAGACATACAAAATTTTTAGCAGGCCTCTGCAAAAGTAGTGTTTGATTCTAATTTTCCACACTTTTTATGACTTGGGTTTTTTGTTTTGGTTTCATTCTCTTACAACCTCTCAAATCCTTTCTGAGGTAGATAGAGTTGAAATAAAGATGCAATTTAAGATCATTATCAAATATTGAGTTATTTCTCTTGCAAATTTATACTATGTGGGAATTACAGAAAATTAAAATCTGAAACAAATTCTAATGAAAACATGGAAACAAAAAATTAGATACCTAAAATTCAGAAAAATTGGTAAATATTGATGAAGTGAACAATTAGGCAAGGAGATCATGGAGTGGAATACAACTTAGAAAGCAGATCTGAATTTAAAAAATTAAGAGCTATTTTTAATTTAGTTGAAAGGCATCGGTTGGGATGGAAATCTATTAAACAGGATTCTGGCTTTTCTACTTATACCATTCTCCTGGCAGTACAGTACTTAAAAGAGATAAGAAGGATTAGGAAAATCATAGGTGATCTTTCCGCTTAAGTAAAATTGTACCCAAAGCCAAAAAAACAAAGCAAACTTTTTGTAATGGTCTCCTGCAAAAATCTCACAATAGATATTTTACATGTTCTTTGAATACTTGACTGGCTAGAATTCCACTACTTAACATGCTTTACCCCTCAGTTCCTGTTATTTGCCAATTGAGGTTTCCTTTGCAGATGTCCTCTATCCTCTTGTTTTGCATGCTAAGTTGCTTCAGCCATGTCCAACTCTTTGCAACCCCATAGACTGTAGCCCGTCAAGCTCCTCTGTCCATGGGATTCGCCAGGCAAGAATATTGGAGTGGACTGCCATGCCCTCCTCCAGGGGATCTTCCCAACCCAGAGATCGAACCCATGTCTCTTAAGTCTCCTGCATTGGCAAGTGGGTTCTTCACTGCTAGCGCCACCTGGGAAGCTCATTCCCTTGTTATGAATTCCTAATGAATAGACTCCGTCTCTCTACTGTGACATCCGGATTTTATTGACACCGCTCACATTTTCGCTCACGTTGGTTGTGTAACCCAGGGCCTCTGATTTGCTCATCTGTTTTCATTTTGTGGCATGAAACTTAACATGTCCAGCAGAAATGAGAATAAGCAATTATCTGTTAAATCAGTGTTTCCCAGATGCAAGTTATTTAATGTTTTTATTAACCCTTAGGATGGCAAAGTTATGCATCCTGCACAACCAGTGTGCATTCAGTGGGAAATATAACTACTATATATACACAATCATCATTTTAAAACAAAAGGGGAAATTTTTAAATGTCTAAGGATATAAACCTTTTTAGCAAGGCTTTTTTTAACATTCCCATATGTAATAAAATACAAATCAAAACAATTTTAGGTGACTGACAGAGGAAAAAAATGTTTTTAAAATCTGATGCTTCAAAGAAATGATGAGAGATAACTCTAATCAGATCAATGAAAATGAAATGCTATAGGAATTATGTATAATTAATGTAGATAGTGTATTAAAAAGCAGTTACTTTGCCAACAAAGGCCTGTCTAGTCAAGGCTGTGGTTTTTCCAGTGGTCATGTATGGATGTGAGAGTTAGACTGTGAAGAAAGCTGAGCACTGAAGACTTGATGCTTTTGAACTGTGGTGTTGGAGAAGACTCTTGAGAGTCCCTTGGACTACAAGGAGATCCAACCAGTCCATTCTAAAGGAGATCAGTCCTGGGTGTTCACTGGAAGGTCTGATGCTGAGGCTGAAACTCCAATACTTTGGCCACCTCATGAGACGAGTTGACTCGCTGGAAAAGACTCTGATGCTGGGAGGGATTGGGGGTGGGAGGAGAAGGGGACGACAGAGAATGAGATGGCTGGATGGCATCACCAACTCGATGGACATGAGTCTGAGTGAGCTCCGGGAGTTGGTGATGGACAGGGAGGCCTGGCGTGCTGTGATTCATAGGGTCGCAAAGAGTCGGACATGACTGAGCAACTGAACTGAATGTCCAAACAGGAGGAGAAGGGGATGACAGAGGATGAGTTGGTTGGACTGCATCACCGACTTGATGCATGAGTTTGATCAAGCTCCAGGAGTTGGTTATAGACAGGGAGGCCTGGCATGCTGCAGTCCATGGGGTCACAAAGAGTCAGACATGACTGAGCAACTGGATTGAACTGAACTGAATGTCCAAATAATAACCTTAGCTTACTCTATATAAGAAGAGAATACAAATATTGGATGGTAAAGATCACTTCAGATGGTGACTGCAGTCATGAAATTAAAAGACACACTTGCTCCTTGGAAGAAAAGCTGTGACAAACCTAGATAGCATATTAAAAAGCAGATAAATCACTTTTCCAACAAAGGTGCTTATAGTGAAAGATATTGTTATTCCAGTAGTCCTGTACAGATATGAGAGTAGGACCATAAAGAAGGCTGAGAGTCAAAGAATTTATGGTTTTGAATCATGGTACTGGAGAAGACTCTTTGAAAGTTTCCTGGACAGCAAGGAGATCAAACCAGTCAATCCTAAAGGCAATCAGTCCTGAATGTTCATTGGAAGGACTGAGGCTGAAGCTCCAATACTTTGGCCACTTTCCATGTCCTGTGCAAAGAGCCAACTCACTGGAAAAGACCCTGATGCTGGGAAAGACTGAGAGCAGAAGGAGAAGGGGGTGACAGAGAATGAGATGGTTGGATGGCATCACCAACTCAATGGACATTTGAGCAAACTCTGGGAGATAGTGAAGGACAGGGAAGCCTGGCATGCTGCAGTCCATGGGGATGCAAGAGTTGGACAACAACTGAGCAACTGAACAACAACGACAAAAACATCTCATCATCTCTGTTTCATCTTTTCAATCTCACAAGACATTGAAACACTTCATATTTCTCATTTCACATACAAACCAAAATACATAAAATATTTTGCTAATTATAAGGATAAAAGCGAGTTTTAAATCTCGATTCTAAAAGCCATTCTTGAGTTAGTTATTAAAACATGCCTGCCAGCACCTAGCACAGAACAGGGTACTAGGAGGCAATAGATAGGTCCTCATTAGATGGTTTACCGCAGCCAACTAGTGCAACAAAAGTGCTTCTGGAAGCAAATCCTTTGCAGCATCCTCCTGCTTTGTACTATCCTAGTCTCCCTCGATTCCTCCATCCCTTTCCTTATCTCTGTTCCTAGAAGCCCTACTGTTCATACAAGCCTTTCCTGCGCCAGCCACCACCATTTCCAGTCTAGGAAGAGCCATACCCGGGCAAAATTCAGGGCAAATATCTCCTCCTCTGACAACTTTCCATGTCACAGACAGAATGCCATGCTACTGTGGATGCCTTCCCCTTGCTGACATATAACTCATAATGCTTCCAGTTTATACCTATTGGTCTTATGCTTCTCACCACTCCCCTCCCCATGAAAACAGGAGCCCATGGAGCTGTGTTCTCTTGTGTTTGTTTAGACCCAGAGCCTAGCACTGTATCTGGTAAACAGCTGGAACTAACCAACAAGAATTTCTAAAATGAATGAATAAAATAAACCATTTCATAGCAAACAACATAATTGTCATCTAAACAAGTTTATTTCTTTATCTTTAAATTCTCTCTGCCTTTTCCTTTCTTCCCGACTCCTTGCAAATAAAAAGACCCATGATCTATAAACCTTCCTAGCAAGGCTTGGATTTTAACTAGTTAATATAATAAACTGTTTCAGAGATGAAGGAGTTGAAGCACAGAGAAGTTAAAGAATTTACCCTAGTGGTAGCTGTGACCTAAAGGCACAGAGCTCAGTCATGTCCAACTCTTTGCAACCCCATGGACTGTAGCCAGCCGGGCTCCTCTGTCCTTGGAATTTTCCAGGCAAGTATACTGGAGAGGGTTGCCATTTCTTCCTCTAGGGAATATTCCCCACCCAGGGATCAAACCTGAGTCTCCTGCATTGGCAGGTGGATTCTCTACCACTGAGCCACCAGGGAAGCCCCTGTATTCTTTACACTAAAGCTAAACCAGGTGATGAGATGATCGGGGAAGGGGAACATTGAACCATGAAAGCAAATGTCAGGGCAATTTGGGAAAGACTCCAGAACAGAGCCTAGTGCCCAGGACAGGATCTTGTAGATTCCTGGAAGATGGTGAATGGGCAGGCCAGGTCATTAAAGCAGGAATGAAAGAGGCAGGAACAATGCACCCTGATGATATTTACCTGTAACTGACTTGACTGACATGTTGGCATGTTCCAGGCAGTGATCTGTCAGGCAGGTATAGCAGATATTATGCATGAGTCTGATGTACTTGCTTCTGGTTTGTTTTGGGTTTTGACTCAGGTTCTAACTCAGTCGAGTGTTCTGGACATGGCCCTGGCTCTGGTCCATGGCAGCTGCACTCGTCGAGTGTTCACACGACTGCCTGTTTTGTCATTCTTGCTGATACATTTTCTTTTTTTATTTTTAAGTAATTAATTTATTTTTTATTGGAGGCAAATTATTTTACAATATTATATTGGTTGGTTTTGCCATATATTGACATGAATTCACCCCGGGTTTATACATTTTCTTTTGACAACTTTTCCAGACAAGATCATTCTTGAGGCTTAATTCCCAACTCCAAAGGAAAGAACAGATGAATCCCCAACTTGGGTTAAATCAAGATAAAATCCATGCTAAAATATCTATGTCAGTTTCAAAAACTAAAATGTTTTCAACTAAACCATCTCAGTGGAAAACAGAAGGGAAAATTTTGTCCAGATTTATTTGTCCAAAGGGCTATATCATTTCTTAAAGGTAAATAATAATCAAAGGGTAGAGTTTATATAAACTCTCAACAAAAAATAGCATTCTGCTTGAAAAAGCAGCTCCTGTAAAATATTACATTTTATATAATAAAATATATATTACTGCATGATAGATAATATATGCTTATATATTATATAATACACACAATCTATAGATCAATATGTAATGAGAGTTATAGCAACATGACACATTTTTGTTATAATTTTGAAAATCATAGTATGTTTGGGCAATGTGTTTTAACAGTAGGTTTAAAATGTTGAACTGAACAGCAACCGATGCATTCATGCCTTTTTATCTTTCCAAAACAAACATTTAACATTCAGTACTTATTCGTGTCCCAGGTGGCGCATGTAATGGATCTGCCTGCCAGTGCAGGAGATGTGGTTTTGATCCCTGGGTCAGAAAGACCGCAGAAAGTAGGGAATGGCCACCCACTCCAGAAATCCCATGGAGAAAACTCCAGAAATTACCTAAGAAATCCCATGGACAGAGAAGCCTGGCGGGCTATAATCCATGGATTTGCAAAGAGTTAGACATGACTGAGCGACTGAGCACACACAGGCATACCAAGTAAACTATTCCTCACTTTCTCTCTTGCTAGCAAAGTTTCCTGGAAAAATCAACTTAAAAGAGCCAACTTCTGTTCCAAGATCTTTCAAAAACTCCAGAAAACTTATGTAATGCACAAAATGGCCCATAATTTATTAGGGTAAAGTATTTAAATGTCAAATTCCATTTTATTTTAATGACTTAAACTTTTAAGACTTCCTTTACCATTTTTCTTAACCTAAAAAAAGCAATTAATAAACAATGGTTTATAAAGTTGCTATATTTTGGGGAAACCTAAGAAGTTATTTGAATTCTTCTTGAGTTGTATCAGCAAAGTTAAAAGTTACTATGAAACATAATTAGGCTTCAGAAACCGAGATGGTTGTTATATTAGGTCAGAGACAGCCACAGCTAAATTTATCATTTTCATATGTGTCTTTTCATCTGCTACGTACAATTGCCTTGTTATTTACCTTCTTTAACCATAAAATAAAATTCAGTGAGCAAATAAAAATTCCATGCAGCTCAACACATAAAAGTTGTTTTTACAGCAATTTATAATCAAAGCCATCCTGTCCCCTCCTGGCCTCAGTGAAAATGATTTCAATTGAAACAGAAAGGTGGTGATGAGTAATGACCAATCTGCAGTGAAATAAATGCAAGATTATGAAACTATGGAAGTCACTGGTGTTCAAAGCTTAATTACCTAAACATCGGAAGTACAAGATTACATGCTTTTGTAACACTAAAATAATTAAGATAGTTTGCAAAATTTTGCCCAGTGAATTTTAAACCTAGTTGACCCCAATGGTCTATAAAAAATATAAAGATGCCTGTATCTCCCTGACACTATTCTTGATGCCCCTAAAACTGCATATTATGACCTCATACTGCTACTTCTGAACAGAGCTAAACTAGAACGATGCACCAGTACCTGGGATTCTGGGATTGGAAAAGAAATCACAAGCTGACTGCATTTCCACCACTATGCTAGATACTTTCATAAATGTTTATCCTCACCTGAATGCTTTTCGTTGCAGATGAGAATGTGGAGTTCCAGAGAAACCTGATGAACTTGCCCCAGCTACTGTCAAATCTAGAAGCCATACCATCATCTGTTGGTCTGCAAGACTGTTTCTGAAAGACTTAACTAGCATAAGCCAGATTTAAAGATACAAATATAGAAAGAGCATTAATGAAGGCATCAATTATATGGTCATATCCACCCTTAATTATATGCTTAAATAAATAATTCAAATGAAAAGAAGCAATACTATATTAATAGCTATCACATGAGTTGTCTTGGAAGAAGCTCTTTTTCTTTTTCTTCCCCCTCCCCCAGTTTTATTGAGATGTAATTCACTTATGTGCTAAGTCACTTCAGTCATGTCCAACTCTTTGAGACCCCATGGACTATAGCCCCCCAGGCTCCTCTGTCCATGGGACTCTCCAGGCAAGAATACTGGAGTGGGTTTCCATGCCCTCCTCCAGGGGGTCTTCCCAACCCAGGGATCAAACCCGCATCTCTTGAGTCTCCTGCATTTGCAGGCAGGTTCTTTACCACTGAGCTTGCCTGGTGGCTCAGATGGTAAAGCATCTGCCTCCAATGTGGGAGACCCAGGTTCGATCCCTGGGTTGGGAAAATCTCCTGGAGAAGGAAACGGCAACCCACTCCAGTATTCTTGCCTGGAGAATCCCACGGACAGAGGAGCTTGGTAGGCTACAGTCCATGGGGTCGCAAAGAGTCGGACACGACTGAGGGACTTCACTTCACTTCTTTACCACTAGCGCCACCTGGGAAGCCCACCAATTCATGTACAGCGCTATATAAGTTTAAGGTGTACAGGGCTTCCCTTGTGGCTCAGCTGGTAAGGAATCTGCCTGCAATGCAGGAGACCTGAGTTCCATCCCTGGGTTGGGAAGATTCCCCTGGAGAAGGGAAAGGCTACCCACTTCAGTATTCTAGCCTGGAGAATTCCATGGACCCCATGGAGAAATCCATGGGGTCGCAAAGAGATGGACACACTAAGCGACTTTCACATACAGCATAATGATTCATCTTACATGCATCATGAAATGATTATCACAATTAGTTTAGTAAACATCCATCATCTCATATAGATGTAGAATACTAAGAAAAAAAAATATTTTTCCTTGTTTCCCTAAGACAGAACTCTTAGGATTAATTCTCTTGACAACTTTCATATATAACAACTTTCTTGTTAATTATGACAATCATTTGTACATTACATTCCTAGTATTTATCTTGTAACTGGAATTTTGTACGTTTTATCCACCTTCATCTAATTCCCCCTTCCCTACTCCCTGCCTCTGATAACCACAAATCTGATCTCTTTTCCTATGTTTGTTTCTTTGTTTGTCTGTTTGTTTTGAAGTAATTGACCTACAACACTATGTTAGTTCCGGATACACAGCATAGTGATTCAATATTTCTATACGTGACAAAATGATCACCACAACATGTCTAGTTACCATGTCGCACAAATATTACATTATTATTACATGCTGTACTTTTCATTCCCATGACTCATTTTGTAAATGGAAATTTATACTCTTCCTCTCCCTCACCTATTTCTTTTTCTTTATACATTGCTAACGTCATATGGTTTCAAGCATTGATTCAAAATGCACAACATGGCACTGTTAAAAACACGTGCTGAAATTGTAATGATAATCCTCTCACATCAACCCCGACCCATATGGACTGGCCCATCCTATTATACAAAATGCATTGTCACTGGCTGTAAACGAAACAGTCATGAGAGGGGACAGAAAGCTGTAACAACAAAGTGTCAATCCTCCTCTGTTGTAACCTGAGGTTTTTCAAAGGGGCTGAGCATATGAGTGTAATGGCACTTTGCTGGGTCACACGTTATATTTCAGATTCAACAGTTTCTTAGGAGAAACCCAAGTTGAACCCAAGATGAAGCACCACATCATACAGCCCTTCTCACAGAATCAAGTCAGATGGGTCTGGCAGTGAGGTTGAGGGTTTTGACAATAGCTTACGCGTGTGCATATTTCTCAAGGAATGAGACAGAACAGTACAGGGATTAAGAGCTATTATAATAAAGTCATCTCTTCTGAATCCCAGTCATCTCAGTGATTAGAGTTGTGCTGTCCAGTACAGTTGCCACTGAACACTTGAAACGGGCTAGTTCAAATGGAATTATTCTAGAAGTGCAAAATACAACCTGGATTTCAAAAACTTAGTATGAAAGAATAACGCAAAATACCTCATTAAAATTTTTAACTTATTACATGTCTAAATGATAATATTTTTGATTCTTGTTCAGTCGCCAAGTCATGTCCAGCTTCTCATGACCCCATGGACTGCAGCATGCCAGGCTTCCCTGTCCCTCACAGTCTTCCGGAGTTGCCCAAAATATTTTTGATACATGCAACTAAATTAAATATATTATTAAAATTCATTTTACCTGCATTCAACCCCACTGAAACTTGTACACCACCTGTTAGGAAATGATTAGGGAAAAAGACTGCACAGCAGTAAAAGGAAAACCTGCATTTTTGTAATTGCAATGGTTAACAGAATGCATTAACCACAAACTTGTTAGCAAAGCTATGTAATTAGCATACTTGCTAAGAACCACAGAAGTTGGTAGACAAAGATACAACTTGAACTAACAAAGCAAATGGGAGTATTTATAAAAATAGGAGTGGTTTTTTTTCTTATTGAGTTGCATAAAATGTTGTATTTGAAACAAATGTGTTTCCCCCAACAGCATTTTAAAAGCCAGAAATACGATTAACACCACTCCATTAAAACGCTGAGACACTTTGCATTACTGCTTTTTACAGTCCTCACTAAGGCTCCATTCCTCATCCAGCTGAATAAAAGGCTGCTGGGCTGCCGTCTATGGGGTCGCGCAGAGTCGGATATGACTGAAGCGACTTAGCAGCAGCAGCAGCAGCAAACTGCTACAGTGCAGGGGAACTTTCGACCTGTGACTCCCTGGGACTGGCAGAATGATGGAAAAGTCAATCTGCTCAGCCTGCAGGTGAAAGAAGGGAATCCAAAATCCTGCCACGGAGATGAAACCATTTTGTTATGTGGCCTATTCACCTCCCTGTACGTGAAACAAGATGGAGAGTTCAGGATTCACCCCAAAATTAAAGAAATGCTAACACGGTCATCTCCTGAACAGAAGCAGAAGGCTACATGGGACAAATGGCACCTGTCATGTGACTGAAAACATTAAGAGAATTCTATGTTGTCTTTTTTTTTTCATTCTAATACCTATGGACTTACAAACAAATCTTGAGTAATCCCTCAGGTAGTAAGGAACTCAGGAGAAAACGGAACAAAACAGCATTTTCCACATTTTCAAAATGTACCTTAGTCTTGGCCAGGAATGCTTTATCTTCCTAAATGGTGGTTGATGTGACCTCATGACATGGCCTAATAAGACTAGCACGCATCTAGCATATTTTCAGAACTAAAACTTGGGAACCACTGTGTGGTATTAAGAACTCAAGAAAGGGAAAACTTACTTCTCTTTCACATTGCTTTCTGGAAGTAGACAGGTGGTTTGGAGCAGGTGGATGGCTCCACTCCATGAAGTCATCCAGGGGCTCGAATGCCTTCTGCCTCATTGTTCTGACATCTCTCAGGGAATCCTAATCAAGCCACATGGTCAGAACAGTCTCCCTGCAACAACCACCTTCTATTCTGTAGGAAAAGAGAGGAAGTGGATACAAAATATCCCCTTTTAAGGGCATGTTCTTGCCAGGTGGTGTTATTGGTAAAGAACCCACCTGCCAAACAGGAGACTTGGGTTTTATTCCTGGGTCAGAAAGGTCTCCTGGAAAAGGGAATAGCAAGCCAATCCAGCATTTTGCCTGGAAAATCCCATGGAGAGAGAAGCCTGGCAGGCTACAGTTCATGGGATCGCAAAGAGTTGGACAGGACTTAGCAACTGAGCATGTACACACGTCCTCATTGGGAAAATGAGATCTGATGGACCGGCTCAGAGCTTCCTTTGCCCTGGCTGCCCTTGCTGGGGAGCTTAGACAGGCAATCTTGCCTTTTTGCAAGAGAGGTTGGGCTATGTGGTCTCTTTCTGGGCAGCCCAGTAGGGTAGAACTTTTCAATACCACCACCTAAATATCTAATAGGCCTTTGAAGCTTAACACATCCAAAACAAGACTCTTGACTTTCAATCCAAGTAAATGGTACCCTTCACCCAATTGTCCAGGCCCAAAGTCTAGCAGACGCATCCTTTTCTCCTCATTCCCCACAACTAGCCCATCAGTTGAACCCACCTTTTTCTCTCTGTTGCAGTAACACTATCTTAGTCCTAATTATCAGTTTCTTAAACTATTATAATTGCCTCTTAACTGAATTTCCTGTTTTAATTCTTACACTCTTATAATCCCTTTTCCAAGGGACCAGAGTGATATTTTTAAATCATAAATCAGATCATGTCATTCATTGCTTAAGCCCTCCACTAACTTAGCAGTTATCTTGGATAAAACACAAACTCCTCACTCTGTCTCACAGGGCCCCACATGGTTGGTTCTCCTTTACATTTTTCTCTCCTCTGGCATTCTATGGGTACTTCACACATCCTCCACTCTTTACCACCCTTCAAACTTCTGTTCTTGCCTTTTCCTCTGTCTTAGACATTCTTCCTCTAGATCTCTACATCTGCCTCCTCTATTTCCTAACAATTTTGTTCATGCTTTAATTTGTGGCAAATATTCACATTAATGAGTTTATATAAATATTTGATTCTGTGTTGTCTTTAGATCAACCATGGATTTATATGTGTTAAATTTAGTTCCAGCAATTTAGACTATGAATGCAAGTATGATTTTTTTCACATGAAACATATTTTAATATAGACAAAAATATAAAAAGAAAATCATATCAATTGGAAAATATATTTTAATTTTTTTGGTGATCATTGGCCCTTCATCCACTTAAATGTTATAATGTGTCAATCAAGCACTTTCTCAAAACAAAGAACAGTGCTCACTTTGGAAGCAGATATACTAAAATTGGAATGAGGATAAGCATGGCCCCAGTGCAAGGATGACACGCACTTTGTGAAGTGTTCCATATTTTTAAAAAAAGAAAAAGGAAAACAACACCTCTGTTAAAAATTTAAAAATGAAGAGATAGGGACAAGTTCAGAACTGAGAAAATACTTTGACTTGAATGAGAGCAATGTGTTTGTTGTATTCTATTTTATTATCATTTGTATATAAACATCCTGATAAACAGTTCAGGATTAAAGCATTTGAAAAATTCTAACCCTTCAATCAGTTTTTCTAATTTACCTAAGTAAAGTTAAATTTCTTTATCCCTGGAAAAATTTCTCATGAAACTCTAGTAGTAAAAGATAGGCAGTAAACAAATGGGCATATGGACAATAATATCTGATAGTAATAAAGCCATGAAAAAATTTAACAGTATAAAGTGATGTCGAGTGGTTGGAAAGTGGGTCTAATTTAGACAATAGAGGCAAGGAAGATCTCTGAAGAGATGACACTTGAGTTCTTGAGTACCGATAATTGTGTTGTGAAATGATATATTCAGATATTCAAGTGATTTGAATACTATATCTTTATTCATCACATATCTAGTAGTGAGTTTTGAAGAAAAATAAGAATTTGAATGAAAATGATGTGTAATAAAGCAAAATATAGGCCTGTCTCAGACCATTCTTGAAATACTATTGTGTAGACTTTCCAATTCAAAGAAGTAGAAAGTTAATAAATTTCTGAAATGCCTGAATCAATCAGAGCAGCCATCCCAAACAAAAGCCTATCCATTTAGTTTTCTGCTACTATTTTGTAAGGTTCAATCATCACTGTCCGGCACCTCTGAGGACCAGCGATTCTTTCTCAAGAGCAAGGACCATTCATCTTCGTCTTCCTGCACACCTCCAGGCATATCATGGGTATTCAGTAGTCATTTAATCAACTAATCAATCAATCTTCTTATCCTCTAATGTCAAGCTAACTGAGTTCCTGACATACAGAAGCACTAAATTATTGTTTGTTGAATTAACATGCTACAAATACATCATTCATCTAAGTCCCTGAGATTGAACAGCAGCAAATCAAAAAGAACATTGTCTTTGAAGACAAACAGGTCTGGAGTCTAGGAAGCCCAGCCCCACTCTTCAGTATCTATTTAAACATAAACGGGTTAAGTAATCTTTCTGGACTTTAGATCCTTCATCTGTTAGAAAAGGATATTTTTAAATGGATTATCAACAAGGATCTACTGTAGAGCACAGGGAACTCTGCACAGTATTATGTAACAACCTAAATGGGAAAAGAATTTGAAAAAGAATAGATCTGTGTATACATATAACTGAGTCACTTTGCTGCACACCTGAAACTGATAGAATATTGTTAATCAGTTATACTCCAATATAAAATAAAAAACTTAAAAAAATATATAATCACAATTGTTAAGTATTGAAAATCTGTTATGAAATGAAAAAACTCCAATAATAAAATTTTTTAAAAGCCAAAAAAGAAAAGAATCATTGTTTACTACAATGATTTAAAAGGCAATCTGTAGTGCTCCTGCTAGAATTTCTTAACCAAGGTAAACTCTGAAACAGTAAGAATAGATGCCACAATGCTGTTATTATTAAGTATCTTGTACATATTTATGCCTTGCGTGCCCATAGACACAATTAGTAATAATTATTTTCATCATTGTGAGCACCAGGAGTACTTATAAGATGTTCCTCCAAGCAGAGCAAAACCAAAAACAAATATTAATACTTTAAACACTTAGTCTCAAAGACTGAGCAGAACAAGACATGAGAGTCATCTCTTTAGCTGTGTGCCTCTGCTAGAAGCAAGCGGATATGAAAAATGAAGCCTTCTCCCAGAGAACCATAAGTTGTAGATGAATTTTTTTTCAGACAAAGAGTTATTCCACTGGCATTTTCAAATGACAATGGTATGAAATTACAATACAAAAACAGGTGTTGCTGTTATAAGATAACATCTTTTACAATGTTCTCCTTTTCTATTTCTGTATATAAAGGGTTTTTATTAATGCAAGAGGCCATAAACCTGAGCATCATCCTTGATTCTCTTATTCCTCTCATACACTATATCCAATTCCTCAGGAAAAATCTGCTGATCTCACTTTCAAAATACCATCCGAACTTGACTTTTCCACCACCGGCAGAGCTATAGCTTAGTTTCAAGCAGCCATCATTTCTCACCCGGTTACTTTACCAGCCTCCAATAAGTTTTGCTGCTTCTACAATTGACTCCTACAGTCTATCCAGGTTCCACAGTCAGAAATATCACTTTAAAACTAGTTTGGGGACTTCCCTGATGGTCCAGTGGTTAAGACTCTGAGCTTGCACTGCAGGGGGACGCAGGTTCTATCCCTGATCTGGGAACTATGATCCTACATACCTCAAGTAAAAGTCACTCAGTACGCTTGTGACCCCATGGACTTTACAGTCCACGGAATTCTCCAGGCCAGAATGCTGGAGTGGGTGGTCTTTCCCTTCTCCAGAGGATCTTCCCAACCCAGGGATCAAACCCAGGTCTCCTGCATTGCAGGTGGATTCTTTTACCAGCTAAGTCACAAGGGAAGTCCAAGGGGGAGACGATTAAGTTTTCTCACATCACTCCTCTGCTCAACACCCACTACATGACTCTCCACTCAGCATAAAAGACAGCATCCTCTGGATGGCCTATGAGGCTGTCCATGGTCTGTCTCCCACACCTGTCCAAGCTCCTCTCCTATAACTCCACCCTCATTCACTGCTGCAGCCACAATGACCTGCTAGCTTGCTCAGGAATGCAAAAGACAAGTGTCTACACTGTAATCTCTGCTCTACCAGCTCCTTGTGTCTAGAAAGTTCTTCTCCCAGATATGTTTTAATTTGCATTACCCTATGAAATTAAAAGATGCTTACTCCTTGGAAGGAAAGTTATGACCAACCTAGATAGCATATTAAAAAGCAGAGACATTACTTTGCCAACCAAGGTCCGCCTAGTCAAGGCTATGGTTTTTCCCGTGGTCATGTATGGATGTGAGAGTTGGACTGTGAAGAAGGCTGATCACCAAAGAATTGATGCTTTTGAACTGTGGTGTTGGAGAAGACTCTTGAGAGTCCCTTGGACTGCAAGGAGATCCAACCAGTCCATTCTAAAGGAGACCAATCCTGGGTGTTCATTGGAAGGACTGATGCTGAAGCTGAAACTCCAATACTTTGGCCATCTGATGCAAAGGACTGACTCATTGGAAAAGACCTTGATGCTGGGAAAGATTGAAGGCGGGAGGAGAAGGGGACGACAGAGGATGAGATGGTTGGATGGCATCACCAACTCAATGGACATGAGTTTGAGTAAACCCTGAGAGTTGGTGATGGGCAGGGAAGCCTGGCATACTGCAATCCATGGGTTGCAAAGAGTCAGACACGACTGAGCGACTGAACTACCAAAAATTTGTAGACATGTGCTAAATTCACAACAGCAACTAATGAATATTCGGGAGAGGTTTTTTTGAGCAAATATGCTGTTGCTCCTTAATATTTCAGCCATTCATTTTAGCTTTCATCCACGAATCTTGTCTGCAGCAATTATTACTGTGGCATGCTAGTGGTATTTTCTCCATTTCCCTCATTCTTTCTATATTTACTATCTGGAATTTTTCTGTAATGAAGACTTGTCACTTCTCTACCACTTATATATTCATTCAATCATTTATTTCTACATCAATATGAATTTATGAATATTGTATTGTTCAGATTATAATTCAGTAGTATTTATTATTTATTCTTATTGCTTCAATTGTTCCAGCTCTGGATGCCAGTAACTCTTAGAATTCAGCCCCCATGTTCCTTTGACATGCCCTACTTCTCATTTTTCCCCTTACTTTTACCACAAAATGTTCCAGGCTCATGAATTTGCCCTAGCTCTAGAATCAGCCATTTCTCTAGCGGTCCCAGTTTCAGAGAGGGACAATTTTTAAATTCAATTTTCAAGTGTTACTATGTGTAATTCCTAGGTTATGTCTAAGCTATAATTAATGCTGAAATGTACTATGGTGGTGGTGCTTTAGTCGCTAAGTCGTGTCTGACTCTTGTGACCCCATGTACTGTAGTCTGCCAGGCTCCTCTATCCATGGGATTCTCCAGGCAAGAATACTGGAGTGGGTTGCCATTTCCTTCTCCAGGGGATTTTCCCAACCCAGGAATTGAACCCAGGTCTCCTGCATTGCAAGCAGATTCTTTACCAACTGAGCTAGGAGCAAAACCCATAATGAACTATAGATTTTCTATAATTAACGCATGTCTATTGTAGTACTCCAGAGAAGGCAATGGCACCCCACTCCAGTACTCTTGCCTGGAAAATCCCATGGACGGCGGAGCCTGGTAGGCTGCAGTCCATGGGGTCGCTAAGAGTCGGACATGACTGAGTGACTTCCCTTTCACTTTTCACTTTCATGCACTGGAGAAGGAAATGGCAACCCACTCCAGTGTTCTTGTCTGGAGAATCTCAGGGACGGGGGAGCCTGGTGGGCTTCCATCTATGGGGTCGCACAGAGTCGGAGACAACTGAAGCAACTTAGCAGCAGCAGCAGCATAATAGTACTCAGAGTAATAGACTGTGTTAAAATAGAAACTGGATCCAACAATAATATTTCACCCTTTATTCTGTTCTAGCACTTACTACTTAATCACTATAGGCCCTACAGACAAGAAAATTCCATGATTCTACAATGAAAAGACAAAAGGCAAAAGATGCTCCTATGAGGAACTTTTCCATGGGCCATAAAATTGTTTAACTTTGCCAAACATTTATTTAACCCATAGTTGACATCCATGTCATCTTTCTTAACCCTCCCTTAGTTTAGCCCCATTCCTTCTATTTTATTAACAATTTTGAATAAAATGTTGTTTACTTTGCTATAATAAATTAAAAGAATCTGTTCCCAGGTGGCTCAGTGGTGAAGAATCTGCCTGCCAAGCAGGAGATGCAGGTTTGATCCCTGGGTCAGGAAGATACCCTGGAGAAGGAAATGGCAAAACCCTTTCCAGTATTCTTGCTGGGAAATCCCACGGACATGGGAGCCTGGCGGTTTATAGTCCATGGGGTCACAAAAGAGTCGGACACAACTGAGCAACTAAATAACAACAATACTAAATTACAATACCAATAAGGTAATAAAAATATAGAACAATGAATTTTGCTAGTTTACAAAATCAGTATCTTCTTGACATTAACTTAATATGATCTGTGTGTGTGTGTGTTAGTCACTGAGTTAGTCACTCAGTTCATGTCTGACTCTTTGCGACCCCATGGACTGTAGCCCGCCAGGCTCCTCTGTCCATGGGATTCTCCAGGCAGGAATACTGGAGTGGCTTGCCATTTCCTCCTCCAGGGGATCTTTCTAACCCTGAGATCAAACCCCGGTCTCCCACACTACAGGCAAATTCTTTACTGTCTGAGACACCAGGGAATATACTGCTGGCTAAATCACTGTTCGCCAGTTTAAAACTAGAGCAGTAGTGCTTGACAGAAAGGGTTTCCGCCCCACGAGGGGACATTCGGCAATATCCAAGACATTCTTCACTATGACAACTGGGAGGGATGCTGCTGGCATCTATTGGGTAGAGTCCTGGAATGTTGCTCAGCATCCTACCATGCACAAGAGCCCTCCACAACAAAAAAATACCTGGCCCAATGTACAACAGTGCCAAGGCTGAGAAACCCTGCTCTAAAGAAACTTTTCAGTTTTCAAATTGGTTAAATACCAGATATTTTCCTCCCAAACTTTTAAAGAAAACATTGGTAAATGCCAAGGACTATCTGTATAAAACACTGAGTCCAATAAAGGATTCTCTGGAAGAATCAGATGATAGATATAACTGAGGCTGCAAAACACCAAGAAAGCAAAGATAGAGTTAAAAGTTCAGGATGCACCTTAGCTCATTCCATTTTGAACACGTTATTTATCTGATTCAGCCAAGGATCAAATGCATCAGAAAAATAAATGGTTACCTATGTGGATTATCCGTGAGCTTGCACTTTAAACCAAAACAATAATGGTTCTCCACTAATTGGACAGAATTCTAGTGTGACATAGGTAAGAGAATCTGGGGCCAGGAGAAAACAAGAAGAAGTGTGATCAAGGCTTCATCTCTTGCTGACTATGAAACTCAGGGCAAATCATGTAGTTTTCCTGGGTGCCTGTCTCCTTATCTCGAAACTTTCCTATCAAAGTTGATAATAAACGTGATTACAAACACCCACCTTATCTACATCACAGGGTCATTATGAGAATCAAATTTTTTTAATTGGGTTAAACATACACTAGTTAAATGAACTTAATTTGTTTCTTTCTACCTATCTCTTTTTTTCTTTTTTAAATTATGAAAGTATGATAGCACATTTATAGTAGACTTGGAAAATACAAAATACACAGTTCCATTATATATTACAATTATTTTTTAAGTAAACAAATTAAGATTTTTAGTTGGAGTTTCAATATCAAAGTCTCAAAAATTAATAGAATGGATGGAAAAGTAGAAGGATATAGTAGACCTGAAAAGCACTATAAATCAACTCAACATGGAGAATCAAAAAATTTTTAATACATTTTTTTTTACATATTTGGGTACTGATATTTCCTCATAATATCTTTCTTACACGTACATAAGACTTTGAAAAGAACAATGCCTTTGGAAGGCCAATAAAAAATAGATTGCTAGAGGGAGTAGGTTGCACATTTTCACGTAGAGACATTACAATTGACTCATTTCTTTTCCTCACCAAGTATCCCATTACAGTGTGAAAATTCATTGAAAAACAGTATCACAGACAAACCACAAACTGGGAGAAAACATTTGCAAAACACATTTCTGAAAAAAGGACTTATATCTAAAATATACAGAGAACTCTTACAACAATAAGAAAACAAGCAACCCAATTCTAAAGTGTGAAAAGATCTAAACATATCTCTCTAAAGAAACTATACAGATACCAAATGCTATGCTGTGTAGTCGCTCAGTCATGTCCAGCTCTTTGTGACCTCATGGACTATAGTCCACCAGTCTCCTCTGGCCATGGGATTCTCCAGGCAAGAATAGTAGAGTAGGCTATCATTCCCTTCTCCACATGATCTTCCCAGCCCAGGGACTGAATCCAGGTCTCCTGCATTGCAGGTGGATTCTTTACCATCTGAGCCACCAGGGAAGCCCACAGATACCAAATAAGTGTGTGAAAAAAAATTGTCAACGTCACATATCATTCAGTTCAGTTCAGTTCAGTCGCTCAGTCGTGTCTGACTCTTTGCGACCTCATGAATCACAGCACACCAGGCCTCCCTGTCCATCACCAACTCCCAGAGTTCACTCAAACTCATGTCCCTCGAGTCAGTGATGCCATCCAGCCATCTCATTCTCTGTCGTCCCCTTCTCCTCCCGCCCCCAATCCTTCCCAGCATCAGAGTCTTTTCCAGTGAGTCAACTCGTCGCATGAGGTGGCCAAAGTACTGGAGTTTCAGCTTTAACATCAGTCCTTCC